>NC_143139.1:40588500-41966500 GCF_059928025.1 Delphinapterus leucas
CGATGCAGGGGACACGGGTTCGTGCCCCGGTCAGGGAAGATCCCACATGCCGTGGAGCAGCTAGGCCCATGAGCCATGACCACTGAGCCTGCGCATCCGGAGCCTGTGCTCTGCAATGGGAGAGGCCACAACAGTGAGATGCCCACATACCGCAAAAAAAAAAAAAAAAAAAAAAAATCTTCCAGCAAACAAAAGCCCAGGGCCAGATGGCTTCACAGAAGTCTATTAAACATTTAGAGAAGAGCTAACACCGATGCTTCTCAAACTCTTCCAAAAAACTGCAGACAGGAAAACTCCCAAACTCATTCTATGAGGTCACCATCACCTTGATACCAAAACCAGACAAAGATACTACAAAAAAAGAAAATTACAGACCAATATCACTGATGAACACAGATGCAAAAATCCTCAACAAAATACTAGCAAACAGAATTCAACAACACAGTAAAAGGATCATACACCATGATCAAGTGGGATTTATCCCAGGGATGTAAGGATTCTTCAATATATGCAAATCAATTAATGTGATACACCATATTAACAAATTGAAGGAGAAAAACCATATGATAATCTCAAGAGATGCAGAAAAAGCTTTCAACAAAATTCAACACGCATTTATGATAAAAACTTTCCAGAAAGTAGGCATAGAGGGAAACTACCTCAACATAATAAAGGCCATATATGACAAACCGACAGCAAACATTATTCTCAATGGTAAAAAAACTGAAAGCAAGTCATCTAAGATCAGGAAGAGGACAAGGATGTCCAGTCTCACTGCTATTATTCAACATAGTTTTGGAACTCCTAGCCACAGCAATCAGAGAAGAAAAAGAAATAAAAGGAATCCAAATTGGAAAAGAAGAAGTAAAACTGTCACTGTTTGCAGATGACATGATACTATACACAGAAAATCCTAAAGATGCCACCAGAAAACTACTACAGCTAATCAATGAATTTAGTAAAGTCACAGGATACAAAATTAATACACAGAAATCTCTTGAATTCCTATACACTAACAACAAAAAAATCAGAAAGAGAAATTAAGGAAACAATCCCATTTACCATTGCAACAAAAAGAATAAAATACATAGGAATAAACCTAACTAATGAGGCAAAGGACCTGTATGCAGAAAACTGTAAGACACTGATGAAAAATATCAAAGATGACACAAACAGATGGAGAGATATATCATGTTCTTGGAGTGGAAGAATCAACACTGTGAAAATGACTATACTACCCAAAGCAATCTACAGATTCAATGCAATCCCTATCGAATTACCAATGGCATTTTTCACAGAACTAGAACAAAAATTTTTACAATTTGTATGGAAACACAGAAGACCCTGAATAGCCAAAGCAATCTTGAGAAAGAAAAATGGAGCTGAAGGAATCAGGCTCTCTGACTTCAGACTATACTGCAAAGCTACAGTAATCAAGACAGTATGGTACTGGCACAAAAACAGAAATATAGATCAATGGAACTGAATAGAAAAGCCGAGAGATAAACCCAAGCATCTACGGTGACCTAATATATGAAAAAGGAGGCAAGAACATACAATGGAGAAAAGACAATCTCTTCAATAAGTGGTTCTGGGAAAACTGGACAGCTACATGTAAAAGAATGAAATTAGAACGCTCCCTAACACCATACACAAAAATAAACTCAAAATGGATTAAAAGACCTAAATGTAAGGCCAGACACGATAAAACTCTTAGAAGAAAACATGGGGACTTCCTTGGTGGCACAGTGGTTAAGAATCTGCCTGCCAATGTAGGGGACACGGGTTTGAGCCCTGGTCCGGGAAGATCCCACATGCTGCAGAGAAACTAAGCCCATGTGCCACAGCTACAGAGCCTCTGCTCTAGAGCCCACAAGCCACAACTGCTGAAGCCCGCACGTGTAAAGCCCGTGCTCCACAACAAGCGAAGCCACTGCAATGAGAAGGCCAAGCACCGCAAAGAAGAGTAGCCCCTGCTCACTACAACTAGAGAAAGCCTGCGCGCAGCAGTGAAGACCCAACACAGCCAAAAATAAATTATTTTTTTAAAAAAGAAGAAAACATAGAACACTATTTGACATAAATTGCAGCAAGATCCTTTTTGACCCACCACCTAGAGTAATGAAAATAAAAACAAAAATAAATAAATGGGACCCAATTAAACTTAAAAGCTTTTGCACAGCAAAGGAAACCATAAACAAGATGAAAAGACAACTCTCAGAAAGGGCGAAAATATTTGCAAATGAATCAAACGACAAAGGATTAATCTCTAAAATATACAAGCAGCTCATGCAGCTCAATACCAAAAACTCAAACAACCCAATCGAAAGATGGGCAGAAGACCTAAATAGACATTTCTTCAAAGAAGACACACAGATGGCCAAGAGGCACATGAAAAGATGCTCAACATCACTGATTATTAAAAAAATGCAAAACAAGACTACAATTAGGTATCACCTCACATCATCAGTAAGTCTACAAACAATAAATGCTGGAGTGGGTGTGGAGAAAAGGGAATCCTCTGGCCCTGTAGGTGGGAATGTAAATTGATACAGCCACTACGGAGAACAGTATAGAGGGTGCTTAAAAAACTAAAAACAGAATTACCATATGACCCAGCAATCCCTCAGGGCATATACCCTGAGAAAACCAAAATTCAAAAAGACACATGCACCCCAATGTTCATTGCAGCTCTATTTACAATAGCCAGGACATGGAAATAACCTAAATGTCCATCGAAAGACGAATAGATTAAAAAAAAGTGGTACATACATACAATGGAATATTACTCGGCCATAAGAAGGAATGAAATTGGGTCATTTGTAGAGACATGGACAGACCTAGAGACTGTCATACAGAGTGAAGTAAGTCAGAGAGAGAAAAACAAATATCGTATATTAATGCATATATGTGGAATGTAGAAAAATGGTACAGATGAACCAGTTTGCAAGGCAGAAATAGAGACAGATGTAGAGGACAAATGTATGGACACCAAGGGGGGAAGGGGGTGGTGAATTGGGAGATTGGGATTAACATTTATACACTAATACAGGGGTCCCCAACCCCTGGGTCATGGACCAGTACCGATCTGCAGCCTGTTAGGAACTGGGCCACACAGCAGGAGGTGAGCAGTCGGTGAGCGAGCAAACCTTCATCTGCCACTCCCCATTGTGCACATTACCGCCTGAACCATCCCCCCTGTCCTGTGGAAAAATTGTCTTCCATGAAATCGGTCCCTGGTGCCAGAAAGGTTGGGGACTGCTGCACTGATATGTATAAAATAGATAACTAATGAGAACCTGCTGTATAGCATAGGGAACTCCACTTCGCTGTACAATAAAAACTAACACAACACTGTAAAACAACTATACCCCAATTAAAAACAAAAAACAGAACCACAATGAGGTATCACCTCACACCGGTCAGAATGGCCATCATCAAAAAATCTACAAACAATAAATGCTGGAGAGGGCACTTCCCTGGTGGCGCAGTAGTTAAGAATCCACCTGCCAATGCAGGGGACATGGGTTCGACCCCTGGTCCAGGAAGATTCCACATGCCACAGAGCAACTAAGCCCATGTGCTACAACTACTGAGCCTGCACTCTAGAGCCCACGAGCCACACTACTGAGCCCCCGTGCCACAACTACTGAAGCCCGTGTGCCTAGAGCCCATGCTCTGCAACAAGAGAAGCCACCTCAATGAGAAGCCCACACACCACAACCAAGAGTAGCCCCCGCTCGACCCAACTAGAGAAAGCCTGTAGGCAGCAACAAAGACCCAATGCAGCCATAAATAAATAAATAAAAATTTAAAAAGAAAACAATAAATGCTGGAGAGGGTGTGGAGAAAAGGGAACCCTCTGGCACCGTTTGTGGGAATGTAAATTGATACAGCCACTATGGAGAACAGTATGGAGGTTCCTTCCTTAAAAAACTAAAAACAGAACTACCATATGACCCAGCAATCCCACTACTGGGCATATACCCTGAGAAAACCATTATTCAAAAAGATACATGTACCCCAATGTTCACTGCAGCTCTATTTACAATAGTCAGGACATGCAAACAACCTAAATGTCCATCAACAGATGAATGGATAAAGAAGATGTGGTACATAAATACAATGGAGTATTACTAAGCCATAAAAAGGAACAAAATTGGGTCATTTGTAGTGATGTGGATGAACCTAGAATCAGTCATACAGAGTGAAGTAAGTCAGAAAGAGAAAAACAAATACCGTATATTAATGCATATATATGGAATCTAGAAAAATGGTACTGATGAACCTATTTGCAGGGCTGGAAAAGAGACACAGATGTAGAGAATGGATTTGCAGACGTGGGAGTGTGGGGAAGGGGAGGGTGGGACAAACTGAGAGAGCAGCAGTGACATATATACACTACTGTGTGTAAAATAGCTAGTGGGAAGCTGCTGTATAGCACAGGGAGCTCAGCTCGGTGCTCTGTGATGACCTAGAGCAGTGGGATGCAGGGGGTGAGAGGGAGGCTCAAGAGGGAGGGGGTATTGTATACATATAGCTGATTCACTTTGTTGTACAGCAGAAACTAACCCAACATTGTAAAGCAATTATACTCCAATAAAAAAATATGTATTATAGGGCTTCCCTGGTGGCGCAGTGGTTGAGAGTCCGCCTGCTGATGCAGGGGACACGGGTTCGTGCCCTGGTCCGGGAAGATCCCACATGCCGCGGAGCGGCTGGGCCCATGAGCCATGGCCGCTGGGCCTGCGCGTCCGGAGCCTGTGCTCCGCAGCAGGAGGGACCGCAACAGTGAGAGGCCCAAGTACCACAAAAAAAATAAAAATTAAAAAATTAAAAATAAAATAAAGTAACAATAGATATTTTTTAAAATGTATTATGCTTTGGAATATAAAGTTGTCGTAATTGCAGTTCAAATTCCCAGAAAAGATGCTGAAATGATATAAAGTGAGTGAATTTGACCAGGGACTTGATAGCTAAGTTAAAGGAAAAGTCACAGGTTATAGTGAAATGAAATAATGTCGAAGTATACCACAATCTAATTGCAGTAATCACATAACATTATTTACTCTGTTATACAAAGTAGGTTTTTATTTTTAATAAATACTGCTTTTTTTTGCTATAAAACAAAGTAAAGGAACACTTATATCAAGGTTGTAGAATTCAGGCCACTCTAGGGAGTGTTTGGAGAAGTCTTTTTTTTTTTTTTTTAATCAAACCCTCACCCCTTGCCGTGGAAGGGTGGAGTCTTAACCATTGGACCGCCAGGGAAGTCCCTGGCAGAAGTCTTTGAGGGAGTCAGTTGGAGGAGGTTTAGGCCATTTAACTTTTTTTTTTTTTTTTTAAGAGAGATGCTGATAACTCAATCCCCTTTTATCAGTGTAAATTTCTTTGTAGCAAACATAGATAGGCATTAGAGGCCAAGTCTTTGCCCTTTCATGGTTGAAATCCTTTTCCTCAAAATTGACTGGATATATTTAATAGTTTGCTGCCTTCGATAAGTATATGTTTTTAACTTAGGTAAATATTTGTCAATTTAATTTATTATAAAATCTAGGGTTGGACTTCCCTTGTGGCACAGTGTTTAGGAATCTACCTGGGCTTCCCTGGTGGCGCAGTGGTTGAGAGTCCGCCTGCCAATGCAGGGGACATGGGTTCATGCCCCGGTCCGGGAAGATCCCACATGCCGCGGAGCGGCTAGGCCCGTGAGCCATGGCCACTGAGCCTGTGCATCCGGAGCCTGTGCTCCGCAACGGGAGAGGCCACAACAGTGAGAGGCCCACGTACCACAAAAAAAAGAAAAAAAAAAGAATCTACCTGCCAATACAGGGGACACAGGTTCGAGCCCTGGTCCGGGAACATTCCACATGCCACAGAGCAACTAAGCCTGTGTGCCACAGCTACTAAGCCCACATTCTGCAACTACTGAAGCCCACGCGCTCTAGGGCTCACCTGCCGCAACTACTGAGCCCGTGTGCTGCAACTACTGAAGCCCACAAGCCTAGAGCCTGTGCTCCGCAACAACAGAAGCCACTGCAATGAGAAGCCCATGCACCGCAACGAAGAGTAGCCCCTGTTCACCGCAACTAGAGAAAGCCCGCACTCAGCAATGAAGACCCAGTGCAGCCAAAAAAAGAAAAAAAAGAAAAATCTAGGGTTACCTATGTATATAACATACACAGCCTTGCTGTTTCCTTAATATCTAGTATTTATTGAGTATCTACTATGCATAAGAAACTGTAAAAGTAATGACATTCATTCATTCAGCAAATATTTATCGAAGGCCTTTTATATGCCAAGCATTACTAGGAGGAGTGACAAACAAGGCAGAGTTATATCTCTTGTGGAACTTGGATATTAATGTCATCCTGTGAGATTGGTACTTACCTAAAGTTATGTGAGTATTAATAACTAGGGATCTCAGATATAAACCTAACCTCTAACCATTCAATATGAAATAGTAGCAAATCCCCGCCCAACACACTCCTTTATCAAACGTGAAGGGGAGACTCTGTCTCTTTTGTGCTTTTCTGTATCCCCACAGTCTAGGGCAGTGCTCACCTGGTTTAAAGGAGTGCTCTATAATGTTTGTTAAAATGAATGAGGGTCTGGGGTTCAAACTCACTAAGGCACAGAGAGGTTTGATACTTTGCCTAAGGTTAAATGGTAAATAACAAAACTAGGGTTCTGACCTAGGTCTGATCAACTCCAAAGTTTGTGGTCTTAGCCACCAGAGTGTACCTTCTGTCTTGCGTGTGTTACAAAGTCTGAAAAGCTTTTTTCATTGAATCTTTCTGCACTCAACATCAAAGGTTTAAAAAGTTCTATGTAGGGCTTTCCTGGTGGCGCAGTGGTTGAGAGTCTGCCTACCGATGCAGGGGACACGGGTTCGTGCCCCGGTCCGGGAAGATCCCACATGCCACGGAGCGGCTGGGCCCGTGAGCCATGGCCGCTGAGTCTGCGCGTCTGGAGCCTGTGCTCCGCAGCGGGAGAGGCCACAACAGTGAGAGGCCCGCGTACCGCAAAAAAAAAAAAAAAAAAAAAGTCCTATTTAAATGTGTCCACTAGATGGCAACCTCCATTTCAAAATCACGGAAGTTTTACAAACTTTTTAAAATATAGAAAACTACAGAACTTAACATATCAAATCCTGTACATGCACAATCCATAATTAATAACTGTTAACATTTTGTTGCCTTTACTTCAGATCATTTTCTGAAGAGGAAGGATGTACAGATAAATTCCTCACCTTTCTTTCCCTCTTCCAATTTCCCTCCCTGAAGGAAACCACTATCATGAATTTAGGATGGAACCAGTCCATGTTTTTATATTTATTGTATGAATACATAAATAACACATGTCAGACTGTAGTACCTTTTTTACAAGCTTATAAATGGTACCTTAATTCAGACCAAAGAAAATTTAGGATTTTAGCTATGGTAACAATACTTTGTTTTGGAAAAAACCTGAGCATTAGAGCATTATTTTTTCCAACTGACAACTCTTAGAATTTAATATCACATCTGGAAAAAATGCTTGCCAAAAAATTTTTTTTAATTAATAAACACTCATCAATCCAAAAGATAAGAAAGGAGAGAAAAGAAACAGGCAGGACAAATTGCCCAAAATAAAATTATAGAAATCTATGTGTATTAGTAATGATAATAAATAAAAATGCACTGGATATTAGTTAAATACTAAAAATTGTCACATTGGATTAGAAAACAAAATCCAGCTATATGTTGTTTATATAAGGGGTAAATCTAAAATATAAGGATACAGCAAGGTTGAAAGTAAAGGCATGGAAGAAGTTATACCAGCCAAATATTAGCCAAAAGAAAGCATCAGTATAGCTATATTTATATTGAACAAAATAGACTTTAAAGGAAAAAATTATTACTTTGGACAAAGATGGTCACTATAAAATGAAAAAAGATTTAACTCACTTGGAAGATAAAACACATCTAAACTTGGATACACCCAATAATACAGGGTCAAGATGTTAAGCAAAATGCGGAAATATAATGAGAAAGAAAAATTCACAATCTTAGTAGAATTTAGCATACCTCTCTCATAATTGATACAAAAAGCAGGAAAATCATCAGTACAAAGACTTGAACAATAAAAAAACTTGACCTAACATACTAAATTTCATCAACTGTAAGCCACCGCTGATTGTAAAGCAAGCTATATCTTAAGTACCACTAAGAAAGAAAAGCCACTGCCAGTTAAACTACGCCATGCCATTGGTGGCCAGATGCATACTGATTTCAGAGATGTTTAAATGTGAAAAAACATACATCTTTTAATCAGTGAAATTTGATGTATAAAATACAACTGTAAATAACACATAAGAGTATTTATGAAAATAGAACCATATAATTTGGGCAGTAAAGTCTCAACAAATTTTCAAAGGACTGGTTTCATACAGACTATGTTCCATTGATCTATGTGTGTCTCTCCTTTCACCAAAACCACACTGTCTTGATTACTGTAGCTTCATAGTAAGTCTTGAAATCAGGTGGTATGAATTCTTCAAGTTTTATCTTTTATTTTTCCCCTAAAATTGTTTTGGCCATTCCAGTTTCTTTGCCTTTCTATATGAATTTTAGAATCAGCTGGTCCGTATCTATAAAAGAAGGTCCTGGGCTTCCCTGGTGGCGCAGTGGTTGAGAGTCCGCCTGCCGATGCAGGGGACGCGGGTTCGTGCCCCGGTCCGGGAAGATCCCACGTGCCGCGGAGCGGCTGCGCCCGTGAGCCATGGCCGCTGAGCCTGCGCGTCCGGAGCCTGTGCTCCGCAACGGGACAGGCCACAACAGTGAGAGGCCCGTGTACCGCAAAAAAAAAAAAAAAAGAAGGTCCTGCTGGGATTTTGACTGGGGTTGTGTTAAAACTATACACAGATCAACTGGGGAAGAACTGACATTTAACAGTATTCATCCAATTCATAAACACAATATATTTCCACTTATTTAGTGTTTGATTTTTTTTCTTCAGTGTTTTGTAGTTTTTGGCAGAGACAATGCACATATTTTGTTAGATTTATACCTAATTACTACTTCTTTTTCTTTTTTCTTATAGGTATTTTAAACGTTTAAATTTCAGTTTCCAACTATTGGCTAAGATATAAAAAGAGGAATTTTGTCCTGTAACCTTATTATAAATTCACTTATTAGTTCGAGGAGCTTTTAAAATAGATTTTCTTGGGGGTGGAGGGGTTCTATTGAGACAGTGGCATTTGTGAATAGAGACAGTTTTATATCTTTAAAGTCTGTATGCCTTTACTTTTTAAATAAATTTATTTTATTTATTTATTTTTGGCTGCGTTGGGTCTTCATTGCTGCACATGGGCTTTCTCTAGTTGCAGCAAGCAGGGGCTACTCTTCGTTGCGGTGTGCAGGCTTCTCATTGTCTTCTCTTGTTGTGGAGCATGGGCTATAGGCACGTGGGCTTCAGTAGTTGTGGCGCATGGGCTCAGTGGTTGTGGCTCGCGGGCTCCAGAGCGCAGACTCAGTAGCTGTGGCGCACGGGCTTAGTTGCTCCGTGGCATGTGGGATCTTCCCGGACCAAGGCTCGAACCTGTGTCCCCTGCATCGGCAGGCGGATTCTTAACCACTGTGCCACCAGGGAAGCCCTGTATGCCTTTATCTTGCTTTACTGTACTGCCTAGGATTTCTAGTATAATGTTAAATAGAATTGGTAAGAGTGGACTTTTTTTTTTCTTTGCTGCGCCGTGCAGCTTGTGGGATCTTAGTTCCCCGACCAGGGATTGAACCCAGGCCCTGGCAATGAACGCCAAGTCCTAACCATGGACTGCCAGGGAATTCCCACCACTGCTTTTCAACATCATACTGTCAAGTCCTAATGCAATAAGATAAGAAAAGGAAATTAAAGGTATACAGATTGGGAAGGAAGAAATAAAATCGTCTTTGTTCACAGATGATATGTTAATCTATTAGAAAATCCAAAAGATTTGACAAAGAAGCTCCTGGAACTAATAAGTGATTACAGCAGGGTTGCAGGATACAAGGTTAATATAGAAAAGTCAATTTCTTTTGAATATACCAGCAATGAACAACTGGAATTTGAAATTAAAAATACAATACCATTTACATTAGCACCCCCCAAAATGAAATACTTAGGTGTAAATCTAACAAAATATGTACAAGATCTATATGAGGAAAATTACAAAACTGATAAAAGAAATCAAACAAGAACTAACTAAATGGACAGGTATTCCATGTTAATGGATAGAAAGACAACACTGTCAGGATGGCAGTTCTTCCAACTTGCTCTACAGATTCAATACAAGCCCAATCAAAATCCCAGCAAGTTATTTTGTGGACATCAACAAACTGCTTCTAAAGGTTATACACAGTGAAAAAAGACTCAGAATAGACAACACAATATTGAAGGAGAAGAACAAAGCTGGAGAGCTGACAGTACCTGACTTCAAGACATACCATAGTGGGACTTCCCTGGTGGTCCAGTGGTTAAGACACCACACTTCCACTGCAGGGGCCACAGGTTCGACCCCTGGTCAGGGAACTATGATCCCACATGCCAAGTGGCCAAAAAGAAAAAAAACAGTTAAGAAAAAAGACATAACACAGAGCTACAGTAATCAAGACAGGGTGATATTCGCAAAAGAACAGACAAATAGATCAATGGAACAGTACAGAGCGCCCAGAAGTAGACCCACAGGGATACAGTCAACTGATCTTCAACAAAGGAGCAAAGGCAATACAATGGAGCAAAGACAGTATTTTAAATAAGTGGTGCTGGAACAACTGGACATCCACATTAAAAAAAAAAAAAAAAAAGAATCTAGACACAGACTTTATATCCTCCACAAAAATTAACTCAAAATGGACCACAGACCTAAATGTAAAACACAAAAGTATAAAACTCTTAGAAGATAACATAGGAGAAAATCTAAATGACCTTGGGCTTGTCAATGACTCCAAAAGTATGATCCATAAAAAAAAGAATTGATAAATTGGACTTCATTAAAACTAAAAGTTTCTGCTCTGTGAAAGACAAAGAAAAAGGCAAGCCACAGACTGGGAGAAAATATTTGCAAAAGACATATCTAATAGAGGACTGTTATCCAAAAAATACAAAGAGCTCTTAAAACTCAACAATAAGAACCTGATTAAAAGATGGGCCAGGGCTTCCCTGGTGGCGCAGTGGTTGGGGGTCCGCCTGCCAATGCAGGGGATACAGGTTCGTGCCCCGGTCTGGGAGGATCCCACATGCCGTGGAGCGGCTGGGCCTGTGAGCCATGGCCACTTAGCCTGCGCATCCGGAGCCTGTGCTCCGTGATGGGGGAGGCCGCAACGGTGAGAGGCCCGCGTACTGATAAAAGAAAAAAAGATGGACCAAAGACCTTAATAGACATCTCATCAATAAGATATATAGATGGCAAATAAACATATGAAAAGATGATCCACATCGTGTCATCAGGGAGATGCAAATTAAAACAATGAGATACCACTAATACACCCATTAGAATAGCCAAAACCCAAAACATTTGTAACACCAAATGCTCATGAACAGGAACTCTCAGTCATTGCTACT
Source organism: Delphinapterus leucas (assembly GCF_059928025.1). Classification (NCBI taxonomy): domain Eukaryota; kingdom Metazoa; phylum Chordata; class Mammalia; order Artiodactyla; family Monodontidae; genus Delphinapterus; species Delphinapterus leucas. Next base: position 40,600,081 of record NC_143139.1, read on the forward strand.
GGGAATGCAAAAGTGGTGCAGACACTTTGGAAGACAGTTTGGCAATTTCTTACAAAACTAAACATACTCTTTTTTTTTTTTTGCAGTACGCGGGCCTCTCACTGTCGTGGGCTCTCCCGTTGTGGAGCACAGGCTCCGGATGCGCAGGCTCAGCGGCCATGGCTCACGGGCCCAGCCGCTCCGCGGCATGTGGGATCTTCCCAGACCGGGGCACGAACCCGTGTCCCCTGCATCGGCAGGTGGACTCTCAACCACTGCGCCACCAGGGAAGCCCTACACATACTCTTATCATATGATCCAGCAATTGCACTGTTTGGTATTTACCAAAGGAGCTGAAAACTTATGTTTACCCAAAAACCTGCACACAGATGTTACAGCAAATGTATTCATAACTGCCAAAACTTGGAAGCAACCAAGATGTGCTTCAATAGGTGAATGGATGAACTGTGGTATATCCAGATAATGGAATATTATTGATCACAAAAAAGAAATGAGCTCTTAAGCCATGAAAAGACATGGAGGGGGACTTCCCTGGTGGTCCAGTGGTAAAGAATGCTCCTTCCAATACAGGGTTCGATCCCTGGTCGGGGAACTAAGATCCCACATGCTGGGCTTCCCTGGTGGCGCAGTGGTTGAGAGTCCGCCTGCCGATGCTGGGGACACGAATTCGTGTCCCGACCCAGGAAGATCCCACATGCCGCGGAGCGGCTGGGCCCGTGAGCCATGGCCGCTGAGCCTGCGCGTCCGGAGCCTGTGCTCCACAACGGGAGAGGCCACAACAGTGAGACACCCACGTACCGCAAAAAAAAATAATAATAATAAAAAAAATAAGATCCCACATGCTGCGGGGCAACTAAGCCCGCACACCACAACTACTGAGCTCACGTGCCTCAACAAGAGAGCCCACGTGCTGCAAACTACAGAGCCCAGGCACTCTGGAACCCGCACGCCATAACTAGAGAGAGAAAAATACCCACGCCGCAACTAGAGAGAAGCCCGAGCGCCACAACGAAGACCCCGCATGCCGCAACTAAGACCCAACACAGCCAAAAAAATAAATAAATAAAGTAAATAAATAAAATAAATATTAAAACAAGAAAAGACATGGAGGAATGTTAAATGCATATTACTAAGTAAAAGAAACCAATCTGAAAAGGCTACATACTGTAGGTATGTATTATACGGTATTCTGAAAAAGGCAAAACTATGGAAACAGTAAAAGATGAGTGGCTGCATTAATGAAATGCATAAAACAAAGATAAACACATAAAAGACCTAAGTAGGTAATATATGAAAAGATATTCAAATACTCAAACTCATTTAAAGTCAGGAAAAGGCAGATTGAAACCATGAGTTCTCAATTCATACCAACAAGATTCGTAAAAAATTAAAAAGCATAGATGATAATATAAATAATGGGAGCGTTTACGTGCTGCTAGTTGGACAGTATGTTGTTATAACATTTCAGAAAACTATTTGGCATTATTTAGAGAAGGTGATGGTGTATATTCTGTAAGAGTCAGCAGTCCTAACCTGGTATATAGTCCAGAGAAACTCATGCTCACATCCATAATAGTAGCAGTTGTAAGAGCAAAACTCTGGAAACAGTTCAAATGTTCATCAGTAATAGATTCCAATGTGGATAAATACATCATGGCATATTCACACCATGCATATGGTAAAAATAAATGAATTACAGTTATAAATAACCACATGAATGAATGCTGAGCACGCAATACTGAATGAAACAAAACTAGATGCAAAAGAAAATGAACTGCATGATTCAACTGATATAAAGTTTAAAAACATGCAAAACTAAACATGCTGTCCAATATGGTAACCACTAGCTACAGGGCTAACATGACTGAGGAACTAAATTTTAATTTAATTTAAATTTAAACTTAAATTGTCACCTGTCACTAGTGACCACCATACTGTACAGTCAGGTTTATAAAGAGAATCAATGGAAAACTAAGTACAAAATTCAGAATATTGGTTTTTCCTAAGGGAAAGGGAAAGGGACAGGGACAGGTACACGGGGGATTTCCAAAGTAACAATGATGTTCTTTTTCTTAAATAGGTATCCTTATATTGTTTTTATTCTTTAAACTGTACATAAACTGTACTATAAACATTCCTTCAACAGGATTAAATATTTAACAAAACAAAAATAGTGAATGAGGTGGTGGGTACACAGAAGTTTATTTTGTTGTTATTATGTAAAGTATATATAATAAAATATTTTTATTAAAAAGATTTCTAGCACTAACTCAAGTGGAGCAAGGGACAACCAAGAAGAATAAAATCTCCCCTAACTCCAGACCCAATCAACCCTACCATCCTACATCCCCCCCACACCCTACCCCAGGCCCCAGGCTCAGCACTAATGCCCTCATCCTCCTTCAAAGATCGGAGAAACAAGATACATTATCTACTGCTATGTAACAAATTATTCCAAAACTTAGCAGCTTAAAACAACAAAATTTTGTTATCTCACAATTTCTGTGGGTCAAGAATTTTGAGTGTGGCTTGGGGGATGTCTCTGGCTTCAGGCCTCTCATGAGGTTGCATTTAGGATCTTAGCCAGAACTGTGGTCTCATCTGAAGGTTTGACCTGGGAAAGACCTGCTTCCTAGCACACTCATGTGGTGTGGTTTGCTTCTCCGTAGGCCGTTAGATTGACTATGACTGTAAGCTACTCCATAGGGCCATAGGCAACTCATAATATGGCAGCCGACTTCCCTCAGAGCAAGAGAGTTAGAGAAAATGTTCAAGGCAAGTCACAATCTTTTTATAATCTAGTCTTGGAAGGGATAGCCCATCCCCTCTGCCACCATCTGTTTGCTACAAGCATGTCACTAAATCTAGCCAACTTAGAGTTGCCAACTTAGGGGAGGGGGCTAACAAAGGGTATGAATACCAGAAGACAAGGCTAATTAAAGGCCATCTTGGTGGCTGCCTACCACACCAGAGAATATCTGTCTGCGGACTGGAGTGATCCCACAAAGCAAGGAAGTAGCAATGCAGGAGAGAAGAGTGAAGACCTAGAGAAGGCAGAGGAAATCCAGGCCTAGGACCTTTGCATGTACTGGTCCACTGCATTTTTCATTGCTCTTTCATGACTTGGCTGCATGCACCTGTTTTTGATCAGGATATGGAAAAGAAATCTGTTGAATGTCTGTTATCTGCCACAGCAAGACCAGTCATCTTGCCCTGCTTACAATGCCATACCCAATCTGATCACATCCCTCCCCCACAGAAACACACCCCAACTGTGTCTCCCCCCTTTCAAGTATCATCTTTCACTCAACTATTTGGGGAACAGTCAATTTGTTTCCTGTTCTGCCCCTGGGTTAGGTCAGTTCATGCTGCAACTTGTTTATCCAATACCACCTGCTTCCCTCCCACTGATTTCAGCTCAGCCCAGGAGCTTCTGTTCTCTTTCCACTTGTTACCACCTGTAAGGCTCAACTAATAGGCTCCTTTGATCTAATGCAGCCAACCATGACAAACTAGGAGGATGATATGAGAACAGCGCTGTCCTTTTGCTGACCCCTACTTTCATTCCCCACCATGTGACCAGCCTCCTAGACTACCACAAGCCCACACTGTGCCCTTGTTACTGAAGGAGTCAGGTTAACTGAGGAAACCTTTAGCACAGCTCAACATAGCAATGATAAAACAATTTAAAACCAAACATTACACATCATTGTTCTTAAAAACCATGGGTCAACCCACCACAGTGAAACTCTCACAGATACCATTTTGGCTTGGGCCTGGCCTTCTTCCATGTTGTTGGGTGGCCTGCCTCTTTCCTCTCTCTCCTCCTTTGCACACTGAAAAATTTCTCTTCATTATGCTGTGCATACTTATACCCCTAAGTACAAAGCAGGGTCCAAACCTACTACTGCATATCCAAAACCATAGTAAATGGTTCTGCTAAAGGGAAGAAGGGTCATACACAATCCTGGACTCCAAAAAGAATCAAATCAAATACAAAACCAGGAAGAAGCCTTTAACTTAGTTTTTTCTCTTATATATCCTGATCAAAAATTTTAAGGCATGGTTTCTCTCTTCAGTCTCTGAAAGATAACAGAAAACAGTAAAAAAAAAAAAAAAAAAAAAAACCAACTAAAATTATACACACACATTGTATTCTTATTACTATGGTGGTTAATTTTATGTGTCAACTTGATAGGGGTAAGGGACGCCCAGATCACTGGTAAAATATTATTTCTGGGTGTGTCTGTGAGGGTGTTTCTGAAGGAGATTACCATTTGAACTAGTAGACTGAGTAAAGAAGATCTGCCGTCACCAGTGTTGGATGGGTATCATTCACTCCAATCCACTGAGGGCACAAACAGAACAAAAAGGTGCACAAAGGGCAATTTCTCCTTTCTTCTTGAGTTGGGACATCCATCTTTCCTGCCCTCCCACATCAGAGCTCCTGGTTCTCCGGGCTTTCGTTTGGGACTGAATTATACCACTGGTTTTCCAGCTTCCAGATGGCATATCATGAGACTTCTCAGCCTCCATAATTGTGAGAGCCAATTCCCATAAATAATCTCCTCTTATATATGTCTATATATCCTATTGGTTCTGTTTCTCTGGAGAAACACAAATACATATCCATACCTTTGCTTAGTCTGTCTTCACTACATCTCCTTCCTCTTCTTGATCTTCCCCCTCTACCTAGGTCCAGCTCACATTCCCCTCCTGCAGGGAGCCTTCCCAGACTGCCACAGCCCACACCAATCCCTTGTGTCTGAATTCACGTTAGGCTTGGGTGTCATGGTTTCCTTCTTTGTTCTCCAAGTGAATTACCCCTGATTTTCTCTTCTAGCCAAGTTATAAAGTTCTCTGGGTCAGAGGGCCAGGTCTTAACACACCTCCCATGATATGATACTTATTTTGGTGTATGGTACGTAGCATGAGGTTAATACCTACTTGTTCAGTGGATCGATTAACTGGAGCCACTTATCTGTGCTCTTTTCCCACAGTGTTTGTAATGTCAAGGGGCATCTTGGGGGTTCTGATGGTGCAAGGAATAATGTACCTCTCAGGCTGGGGACTGGTGTGTGTGTGTGTGTGTGTGTGTGTTTGGGGTGGGGGTGGGTGCAGTGACCTTTAGTCAGGCTTTGTCCTCAACTTCCAGGCAGGTTCTTAAATTCTGGGGTGGGGGGGTGCGCTTGGAGGCATGAACCCGCACCCCCTGTAGTGGAAGCATGGAGTCTTAACCACTGGACCACCAGGGATGTCCCTGCAGGTCCTTACATTTGATTTAATCAGCTCACCCTGAGGTGACCAGTCGAAGGTAAACTACTACAGAACAATTAATGATGAGATCAACGTGCATTACAGAAATTGGGCTCCCCCAACGCCCACATTGTCTCAAATCCCAACCTCTACACTTGCTTTGCCTTCTGCTTTACGTCTCCCATCCCCAGCTTACCCACTTCAGTTTAGGTGCTCTTACTTCAGGAAGCCTTCCTGGCCTTGAAGTCTGAGCCGCTCCAGAGGTTCCAGCAGCTCCCCTCTCACCACAACAGTCCTACTGTACCATCTAAGTGTGTAGATCTGGCTCAGGAAGGTCTCGCCAGTTAGCGAATCCCCAGAGCCTGGCTGAGGGCGAGACATTTCATTGGTCGCGTAACTAGAACACCAGCTGAGGCCTTGACTCATCCGGGCACTTCCGCAGCCTCACAGGCCTCAGCCCCCATCAAAACCCCTCGCTTACTTCGCTTGCGTGACGTCGCCCCCCACCCCGCCCCCTGCACCTAGCCAGCCGCACAGCTCCCGCGTCTCCCACCTCGCCCACCTCCTCTGCCAGGCTGCTCAGGCCGAGGGCCCACAGGCTCGCGGGGTGGGGGGAGGGGGCAGGGGGAGCGGGCAGGAAATGCTTGCCGCCATCTTGCCCACCAGGAGTTCCGACATGGGGCTGGGGCTCCTGAGCGCAGCGCTGTTGTTTCTGGGGGGCGCTCTCATATGCTCAGAACACTACCCACTCTCTGAAAGGAGTGGGCACGGCTCCTCGCAGGAACAGGCCGGAGGTCGGAGGTGGCCTGAAGCCATGAGTGGGAGGCCCAGGGCGCAGAAGGAGCCCCAGGCCCCGGAAGAGGAAGGGTTGAACGCAAAGGGCAGTATCTGTTCGTTCTTCTCTTTGGACAGTCGTCCTTGCCTTTTCCCCACTTAAGTAGTATTTGAATTTGGGGCCCTCCTTTTCTGTTTTTCCAACTGCCTTTAACTAAAAATTTACGGATCCAAGCAGCCCGATTTTAATGACTGTAGTAGTAGTACTAATAGTAAAAATGTCATACACTTCTGTGTCTGTATATGCGCCTCAAAACATTCTGGGCTTTGTCATTCCCATTTTACAGACTAATAATTCATTGGAATTCAAAGATGAAAGGGCTGTTAGGTGACTTTTTCATACTACAGTTAAGAAGAATTAACCCAACAAGTTAAATGGCAAGTATTAGAACTTGTAGCTCTTGGTTGACCAGTCCCAGGCTCTTTTAGTGGCCGTTTCACACAGGGAAAAATGTGATACCTGGCCAGAGAAACCTACCTCATTGTTATACTTCTCAGGAGAAGAGTTTTAAAATTGATGAATTGTGCTGATTTAATGCCTTTCTATTTGTAAGTAAGCAATTAAGGCACGTTTGTCTTAGCTCTCTAAGATCTTTTTTCAAAATATGGGCATGGCTTAGGTATCCAGCTTGCTTTATGAGTTTTTTAAATAGGAATTTCAAATATTATATTAACGTGTTAAGATTATAAAGTAATACATATAATAATATGTTCAGTCCAAATAATATATCATTTTTATTTTTAGATTGTGGAACAGCACCACTTGCAAATATGTTCAAGGGGTCTCGGATTGTAGGGGGCACAGAAGCTCAAATTGGCGCATGGCCATGGCTAGTTAGCCTACAGATTCAATATGGCAGATATCGTGCTCATGTATGTGCGGGAAGCTTAGTGAAAAACAGATGGGTCCTCACGGCTGCCCACTGCACTAATAAGGACAACAGGTATGTATTCAGAACAGAACTCTTATTTTATTCTCTTGGGGGATATTCTGAAGTGGCAGAGGACCATTTGGCTTCAGCCATGTTCAGTTAAGCGATATGTTTCCAAGTAGCCGTAATGCCTTATACTGAATAACACACTGAATATTTGTTGAAATAAATCCTTTAAGTCAGAGGTCAACAAACGTTTTCTGTAAAGACAATAAATATTTTAGGCTTTGCAGGCCATACTCAACTCTGTCACAGTAGAACCATAGTGGTCATAGATGATACATCATTGAATGAGTGTGCTGTGATCCAATAAAACTATTTATGAACCCTGAAATCTGAACAAAATCCTATTTTGTCATTTTGGGTTTTCCCCAGCCATTTAAAAGTGTGAAACACATTCTTTGTTTATGGGCTATATAAAAATAGAAGACAGGCCAGATTTGGCCTGTGGGTTGTAGTTTGTTGGACCTTGCTTTAAATAATAAATAGCATTTCTTTTAGCTTTAAGAATTATTGTATTGTAATCATGTATTTGTCTTTCTCACCATTAGATCATGGTGAGACAAGTCCATGAAGACAAGGACTACATGTTTTATTTTGTATTTCTGGTACTAATACAGGAGTTGGCCTACTTTATAGGAGACATAATAAATATTTATTAAGTCTATGGATGATGTCAGTCTTGGAGAAATAGATTTACCACAGTTTAATAGAACTTTATGACCCTCCTAACATTTAAAATGAAGCTCTAAGATAAATACTGTGGAAAACCGTGGTACCTGTCATACAGTCTCTCTTTAGTCTCTAATTTTTATGAGCTATCTGGGAGAAGAATGAAAAGTCTCTAAGAAAAACTAACAACAACTTCAAAATTCAACTGAGGGTAACTGGCCTGATGGGGTTCCTAAGGTTTTACTCTTTTAATCTGTTTACCACATTTAAAAAACACGCATTTCAATTTCATAAGTTGGCCTCTTGAGGAATAGAGATCAGAAAAATGGGAAGCTATTAAGGTATAAACCCAAGGGTATAGAAAAAGATGTAGAAAAAAGCTTCAGAGTTAGAAATCAATTCTGGTCTTTCAGGTGTGGGTGTTTTACAACTCTTTCCTAAAATGCTGTCTTTAAAAACTGCTTTTCAACAGCTTTCAAACCTTAAACCAAGGAAGGAAAAGCCTGCTTGGTATGGTTTGAAGATTCTTGAAAAAGCTCTTCTCACCTATTAAGTCCTGATATTGTGCCTTTACTAGTCTGTTCCTTTTTTTTTTTTTTTTTTTTTTTTTGCGGTACGCGGGCCTCTCACTGCTGTGGCTTTTCCCGTTGTGGAGCACAGGCTCCGGACGCGCAGGATCAGCGGCCATGGCTCACGAGCCCAGCCGCTCCGCAGCATGTGGGATCTTCCCGGACCGGGGCACGAACCCGCGTCCCCTGCATCGGCAGGTGGACTCTCAACCACTGCGCCACCAGGGAAGCCCTAGTCTGTTCCTTTGACACGTGGGGCGAGCAATGCATTTGGAGAGGGGCGACCTGTATCCTAGTCCTCCTCTGACACTTTGTGGTGCAGTGGCTTTAAGTAAGATTCCAGAACCTACTACATATACCACCTTGGTCAAATAATATAGCTTTGTTATACTGTCATAAAATCTTAGAGTTCAAAGAGGTATTTTAAAGGTGTGGTTCAATTCTCTGTCCTGTATATGAATCCTTCTTAACATACTGAAGTAAAGGGTTCTCTAGTCTGAAATAATTATTGCTTTAATGCATTGAGTCAGGCATTTTTTCAGACACAAGTTCCGCTACTCTTCACAACCACTCTTTACTGTAGGGAGACCCTGACTGGAAAGCAGTGAAATCAGGGATCGAATCCAGGTGTGTCATAATGAAAATCCACACACATAACCATAACTATATCATTTGGCTCTCTACTTGAAACACCTCTTGTGATGATGAACTGCTACCTCGGAAAGAATTTCATTTAAATTTTGTGCAGCTTTATTTCTTAGAAAGCCTTTCCTTATGTTGAACTAAGTGTCTTGATTTTCATTCTGCCTTCTGAAGCCATATATATTAAACCTCATTACTCTCCCAAGCCTTTGAAGATAATATTCCACTTAACAGTTCTCAAGGCTAAATCTTACTGATATTTTTACCCCTTTACTCAACAAACATTTACTGAATGTATATTATATACTAGTCGCCATTACTGAGGCATAGTCTGTATTTTTCAGGAGTACCTCCTGTCTCAGAAGACTCTGTCACTTCTATTCCTGTTCCCCCTCATTTCCTAAACCTTACACCATCAGTTATCCCTTATTCCTTCTTACAACATGAAAGACCCACTCTGAGATTAAGTACTGTTTAAGAATGTTACATATAACTCTGTATTTAAAAAAAGCCCTCCCAGTAGCCCTCTGAGATAGCTGTTATCTCCATTTCACACCTGAGGAGTCAGAGATCAGAGATATTTGGTAATTTTCCCAAGACCACATTGCTATAAAGTGGCAACCTATTGATTTAAACCTAGTCTCAAGTCTACAGCTGTTTCATTACACCTCATTGTCTCTTTAGTATTTTTCAATATTTTCCTCTTGCTTCTTCCCTACAGCCTTCAAACATGTTTAGGTCACCTCATCGTTATTTAGCAAACAAACAAACCCTACCTGTTTCTATTCTTCCTTTCACTACTAGACTCCTTGAAAGAAAGACTCCCTTTTGCTTCACCTGCATTGACTCATAAAATCCCAATTGCAGTCTGATTTTTGTAGCCAGAACACACTATTAAAGACCCACCTCTATGCCAAATCCAATGACCTCTACTCAATCCCCATCCTATTTCATCTGTATAACATTTGGCAAAGTTGACTGCTGTTCTACCTCTTTTTTTTTGGCCGTGCCGCATGGCTTGTGGGATCTTAGTTCGCCAACCAGGAACTGAACCCGGGCCCTCAGCAGTGAAAGCTCAGATTCCTAGCCACTGGACTGCCAGGGAATTCCCTCCGATCTCTTTTCTTGATTTTTAAGACACCACTATTCTCTACCTTAAAAAATTTTTTTTCCTTATTCCTTGAGTCTTTGTCTTCTTTTAAGTGGCAGTATTTTCAAGAGTTCCACCTTCTATCCTCTTGCCTTATCATCTGTACTCTTCCCTAGAGATGTCTCATCTACTTCTGTTTTAGGAGTCATCATGTCCTGGCAACTCCCAAGTCTCTCCAGCTGAGTCGTATTTCCAGCTCCCTACTATACGTATATACTGGAGTCACATTCCCAGCAAGTCCAAACATGAACTTTTAAACTCTTTCCTCTAGAGAACACTCTCGGCAGCCCTGAAGGCTTTCAGGTCGTTAATAAGTCCTCAGGCCCCTGCTAGCACAGGGAGCTTCATGGACCTGTCAGCAATTAAGGAACAAAAGTAATGAAGATTTACATAAACTTTGGTATGTTCTCCTGAAAGAAACATGCTCCTAACTCTAGAGCAGGAGGCTAAGCGGCAGAGATTGCCAATGCCAAGTCTGAAGCGGTTAGAAAAGGTAGTAGATTCCATGGATACATTAGATAAAGTTGTCCAGGAAAGGGAAGATGCCCTCAGAATTCTTCAGACTGGTCAAGAAAAAGCTAGACCTGGTTCTTGGAGAAGAGACATCTTTGGAAGAATCATCTGGCACAAGTTCAAGCAGTGGCCTATACCTTGGTACCTAAATAAAAGAAACAATAGAAAACGATTCTTTGCAGTGCCCTGCGTGAAACGTTTTGTCAGACTGAGAATTGAGAAACAAGCCTGCATCAAAGCAAGGAAGACAAGTTTAGCAAGCAAGAAAGAAAAGTTTCTTCAGGAAAACTTTCCACATCTTTCTGAAGCCCAGAAATCAAGTCTTATCTAAGATATCTGAACTCTTAATTTACCATTTTGTTTTTCTTGGATTACAATCTATATACAAAAGTGAATACATACTAAGTGGTTTATAAATAACTTGTGTTTTTAGTCAAATGACTATCAACTGGGACTGCCCTGGTGGCGTAGAGGTTAAGAATCCGCCTGCCAATGCAGGGGACACAGGTTCGAGCCCTGGTCCAGGAAGATCCCACATGCCGCAACTAAGCCCGTGTGCCACAACTACTGATCCTGTTCTCTAGAGCCTGCGAGCCACAACTACTGAGCCCGCTTACCTAGAGCCTGTGCTCCATTGAGAAGCCATCGCAATGAGAAGCCCACACATCGCAACAAAGAGTAGCCCCTGCTCACTGCAACTAGAGAAAGCCTGTGCGCAGAACAAAGACCCAACACAGGCAAAATAATTAATTTTTTAAAAATGACCATCAACTGTTCTAAGTGTTATTATGGCATGCTAAATCTGGAAGTGGTCAAAATCAGGTATAAAGTTTAAAATAAATTCCCATCTTATTAAAAAAAAAATCTTCCCTCTAATTCTATCCCTTCTCTATTTTCTCAGATAACAGCCTCACCAACAGTCCCATTACCTCGACAGTTAGCTGACTCTCTCCGTGCAGTATCTCTTAAATTTGCTTCTTTTTGTCCCCCAATACTACCCACCGATGAGAAGTAGATTCAGAATATCAGTCTCCATATCCCTAGTTCATTACTTACACTATTACAATGGTAACTATCTGAATGAGTGTGAAGTGGTATCTCATTGTGGTTTTGTTGTTTTAATTAATTTATTTATTTTTGGCTGCGTTGGGTCTTCATTGCTGCGCGCAGGCTTTCTCTAGTTGCGGCGAGTGGGGGCTACTCTTCGTTGCGGTTCATGGGCTTCTCATTGCGGTGCTTCTCTCGCTGCGGAGCATGGGCTCTAGGCCTCCGGCTCAGTAGTTGTGGCTCACGGGCTCTACAGCACAGGCTCAGTAGTTGTGGCACATGGTCTTAGGTGCTCCACAGCATGTGGGATCTTCCTGGACCAGGGCTTGAACCCATGGTCCCCTGCATTGGCAGGTGGATTCTTAACCACTGCGCCACCAGGGAAGCCCCTCATTGTGGTTTTGAGTCACATTTCCCTAATGATTAGTGATGTTGAGCATCTTTCCATGTGATTTCTGGCCATTTGTATTTCTTCTTCTTTTTTTTTAAGGTTTATTTTATTTTATTTTTGGCCACACCATGTGGCATGCAGGATCTTAGCTCCTGGACCAGGGATCGAACCCGTGCCCCCTGCAGTGGAAGCACGGATTCTTAACCACTGGACCAACAGGGCAGTCCTGTATTTCTTCTGTGGAGAAACGTCTATTCAAGTCCTTAGCCCATTTTTGAACTCAGCTGTCTGGATTTTTTGTGGATGTTGAGCTGTAGGAGTGCTTTATATATCCTAGATATTAATCCCTTGTCAAATATATGATATACAAATATTTTCTCCAATTCTGTGGGTTGTCTTTTCACTCTCTTGAAAGTGTCCTTTGATGCACAAGTTTTTAATTTTGATCAAGTCCAATTTATCTATTTTTTTCTTTTGTTGCCTGTGCTTTTGGTGTCATATCCAAGAATCACTGCCAAATCCAGTATCATGAAGCTTTTCTTCTGTGTTTTCTTCTAAGAGTTTTATAGCTTTATTCTTATATTTTGGTCTTTGATCTATTTTGAGTTAACTTTTGCATATGCTGTAAGGGTCCAATTTCATTCTTTTGTATGTAGATATCCAATTCTCCCAGCATCATTTGTTGAAAAGCCTTTCCTTTCTCCATTGAATTATCTTGGCACTTTTGTTGAAAATCAATTGGCCACATATGCAAGGGTGTATTTCTGGGCTCTCTATTCTTTTCCATTGGTATATATATCTGCCCTTATGCTAGTACCACACTGTTTCAGTTATTGTAGCATTTCAGTAAGTTTTGAAATCAGGAAGTATGGTCCTCCAACTTTATTCTTCTTTTTCAAGATTATTTTGGCTATTTGGGGTCTTTTGATATTCCATATGAATCTTAGGATGGGTTTTTTATTTCTGCAGAAGCATCACTGGGATTTTTATAGGTATTTCATTGAATCTATAGATCATTCTGGGTAGTACTGTCATTTTAACAATATTAAGTCTTCCAATACATGAACAAGGGATGTCTTTCCATTTATTTGTCTTCTTTAATTTCTTTCAGCAATGTTTTGTACTTTTCAGTGTATATAACCTGTTTTTTAATCTTATGGTCTGAATATAAATTGAAATAGGTAAGTAATATAAGTTGATTTAGCCATTCTATGTCTTTTGACTGGAGAATTTAATCTGTTTACATTTAAAGTAATTATTGCTAGGTAAGGACTTACTATCACCATTTATTAATTGTTTTCTGGTTGTTTTGTAGATCCACTGTTCCCTGTTTCTTAGCCTGCTGTCTTTTGTGTTTTGATGTCTTTTGGTATCAGTATGCTTTGATTTCTTTATCAAGTCCTTTTGCGTAATTGTTACAGGTTTTTACCTTGAGGTTATCAAGAAGCTTACATAAACTATCTTAAAATTATAACACGCTATTTTAAGCTGTTAGCAACTTAACTTCAATAGAATTCCTAAACTTTACACTTTTGCTTCTCCTCCACCACACATTTTAGGTTATTGCTGTTATGATTTACATATTTTTTATAATGTGTAACTAATAGATTAGTGTTGTTATAGTTATTTTTACTATATTAATTCCTTTAACTTTTAAAGTTGTAAGTAAATTATGCACCACTATTACCAAATTACAGAATCTAAGTTTGGCTATATATTTACCATTACCAGTGAGTTTTGCACTACCTTTTAATGTCTTTATGATGTTAATTAGTGTCCTTTTACTTTCAGTCCAAGAACTTCCGTTAGCATTTCTTGTAAGGCTAGTCTAGCGGTAATGAACTCTCTCAGCTTTTGTTTGTTCAGAAAAGTCTTTGTCCAACAATATGCTGCCTACAAGGGACTCACTTTAGCTTTAAAGGCACACATAGACTGAGAGTGAAGGGACGGAAAAAGACATTCAAGCAAATGGTAACCCCAGAAAAGCAGGGGTAGTTGTACTTATATTAGACAAAATAGACTTTAAATGTAAATGGTAAAAACAAAGAAAGGTCACCACACAATGATAAAGGGGTCAATCCATCAAGAAGATATAACAATTGTAAATATTTATGCATCCAACGTTGGAGCACCTAGATATATAAAGCAAAAACTAACAGAGTTAAAGGGAGAAATAAACAGCAATTTGATAATAGTTGGGGACTTTAATATCCCACTCTCAACAATGGACAGATCATCCAGATAGAGAATCAATAAGGAAATAGCAGATTTAAATAACACTGTAGACCAAGGTGGACTTAAGAGACATACGCAGAACATTCCAACCAACAGCAGCAGATTATTTCTCAAGTGCACATAGAACATTTTCGAGGACAGACCATATGTTAGGCCACAAAACAAGTCTTAGCAACTTCAAGAAGATTGAAACCATACCAAGGATCTTCTCTGACCACAATGGCATGAAAGTAGAAATCAATAAAAGAGGAAAACTGGAAAATTCATGACTACATGGAAATTAAACAACACTCTCTCCTAAAAAAAAAGAACCAGTGGATCAAAGAAGAAATTAAAAAGTATCTTGAGACAAAAATGGAAACACAACTTATGCAGCAAAAGCAGTTTTAAGAGGGAAGTTCGGAGCAATAAATGCATACATTAAGAAGCAAGACAGGGCTTCCCTGGTGGCGCAGTGGTTGAGAGTCTGCCTGCTGATGCAGGGGACGCAGGTTCGTGCCCCGGTCCGGGAAGATCCCACACGCCACGGAGCGGCTGAGCCCGTGAGCCATGGCCGCTGAGCCTGCACATCCGGAGCCTGTGCTCTGCAATGTGAGAGGCCACAACACCGAGAGGCCCACGTACCGCAAAAAATAAAGAAAAAAAGAAGCGGAACGATCCCAAATAAACGACCTACCTCTACACCTTAAAGAACTAGAAAAAGATGACCCTAAAATTAGAAGGAAGGAAACAATAAAGATTAGAGCAGTAATAAATTAAATAGATAACAAAAAAACAATATAAAAGATTAACCAGGGACTTCCCTGGTGGCACAGTGGTTGAGAATCCACCTGCGAATGCAGGGGACATGGGCTCGATCCCTGGTCTGGGAAGATTCCACATGCCACGGAGCAACTAAGCCTGTGTGCCACAACTACAGAGCCCACGCACCCTAGAGCCTGTGCACTGCAACTACTGAGCCCATACACCACAACTACTGAAGCCTGCGTGCTCTAGGGCCTGCGTGCCACAACTACTGAGCCCGCATGCTGCAACTACTGAAGTCCGTGTGCCTACAACCCGTGCTCCACAACAAGAGAAGCCACTGCAATGAGAAGCCTGTGCACTGCAACGAAGAGTAGCCCCCGCTCGCCACAACTAGAGAAAGCCCGCACGCAGCAACGAAGACCCAATGCAGCCAAAAATAAATAAAATAATAATAAAAATAAAAGATTAACTGAAATAACAGTTGGTTCTTTGAAAAGATAGACAAAACTGACAAACCCTTAGCTAGCTTTACCAAGGAAAAGAAGAGGGAGGACCCAAATCAACAAACTTATAAATGAAAAAGGAGACATTACAACTTATACCACAGAAATACAAAGGGCCGTAAGAGGCTACTGTAAACAACTAGATGCCAACAAACTGGAAAACCTAGAAGTAATGAAAAAAATCTTAGAAACATACAACCTACCAAGATTGAATCAGAAAGAAACAGAAAATCTAAATAGATCAATTACTATTAAAGAGTTGAGTCAGTAATCAAAAATTTCCCAAAGAAGAAAACCCCAGGACCAGATGGCTCATTGGTGAATTTTATCAAATGTTTAAAGAAGAATTAACACCAATCCTTCTCAAACTCTTCCAAAAAATTGAAGAGGAAGGAACCTCCCAAAACTCATTTTACAAGGTCCAGCATTACCAATACCAAAGACAGATAAGGACATTACTAGAAAAGAAAACTACAGAACAATATCCTTGATGAATATATATGCAGCATTCTCAACAAAACACTAGCAAACCAAACTCAGCGGCACATTAAAAGGATGCATTGTTCACCATGATCAAGTGGGATTTCTCCCTGGGAGGCAAGGATAGTTCAACATGTGCAAATTAATCAATGTGACACATTACATTAATAGAATGAAAGAAAAGAATCATATGATCATCTCAATAGCCACAGAAAAAGCATTTGACAAAATTCAACATCCATTCATGATAAAATACTTAGGAAATTAGGCATAGAAGGAACATATCCCAACATAAGAAAGACCATACATGACAAGCCCACAGCTAACATCATACTCAAAGATTTTCCTCTAAGATCAGGAACAAGACAAGGCTGCCCACTCTCACACTCCCATTCAACATAGTACTGGAAGTCCTAGCTAGAGCAATAAGGTAAGTAAAAGAGGGACTTCTCTGGTGGTCCAGTGGGTAAGACTCCACACTCCCAAAGCAGGGGGCCTGGGTTCGATCCCTGGTCAGGGGACTAGGTCCCACAGGCATGCTGCAACTAAGAGCCCACATGTCACAACTAAAGATCCCGCATGCCACAACTAAGACCTGGCACAGCCAAAATAAATAAATAAATAAATATTTTTAAAAAAAACACAGCAAGTAGGGCTTCCCTGGTGGCGCAGTGGTTGAGAGTCCGCCTGCTGATGCAGGGAACACGGGTTCGTGCCCTGGTCCAGGAAGATCCCACATGCCGCGGAGTGGCTGGGCCCATGAGCCGTGGCCGCTGAGCCTGCGCGTCCAGAGCCTGTGCTCCGCAACGGGAGAGGCCAAAACAGTGAGAGGCCCGCGTACCACAAAATAATAATAATAATAAGGCAAGTAAAAGAAATAAAAGGTATGAGAACTGGAAAAGAAGTAAAATTGTTTCTATTTGCAAGTGACATGATTTTATATATAGAAAATCCCAAGACACAACCAAAAAACCATTAGAACTAATCAAAGAATTCAGTTGCAGGGTACAAAATTAGCACACAAAAATCAATAGCATTTCTATACACAAACAATGAATTCTCTGAAAAAGAAATAAAGGAATTGATTACATTTACAACAGCATCAAAAACAATAAAATACTTAGGAATAAAGAAGACACTAGCAAATGGAAAGGTATGGTCACGGATTGGAAGAATTAACATTGTTCAACTGCCAGTACTACCAAAAGCCATCTATAGGTTCATGCAATCCCTATCAAGATTCCAATGGCACTTTTTGCAGAAATAGACAAAACACCCCTAAAAATTATGTGAAATCAAAAAAGACCCTGAATAGCCAAAGAAATCCTGAATCCAAAAAACAAAGAAACCAGAGGCATCGCACTTCCTGATTTCAAGATATACTATAAAGCTATAGTAATTAGAACAGTATGGTACTGGCATAAAAACAAATAGACCATGGAACAGAATTGAGAGCCCAGAAAAAAACCCCAAGCACATACAGTCAACTAATAATTGACAAGAGAGCCAAGCATACTCAGTGGAGAAAAGAAAGTCTCTTCAATAAATGGTGCTGGGAAAATTGGATATTCACATGCAAAAGAATGAAACTTGACCCCTATCTTGGACCATTAACAAAAATTAACTCAAAATGGATTAACGACTTAAATGTAGGATCTGAAACCATGAAATTCCTAGAAGAAAACACAGGAAAAAAACCTCCTTGACATAGGTCTTGCTAATGATTTTTTGGAAATCACACCTAAAGCACAAGCAACAAAAAAAATAAACAAGTGGGACTACATCAAACTAAAAAAACCACACAGAAAAAGAAAATATGAACAAAGTGAAAAGATAACCTATGGGAAAAATATTTGCACATCATCTATTTGATAAGGCATTAATATCCAAAATATATAAATAACTCATACAACTCAATAGCAAAAAAATAAATAATCCAATTTTAAAAATGGGTAAAGGATCTGAATTGACATTTTTCCAAAGAAGATATATGAATGGCCAACAGGTAAGTGAAAAGATGCTCCACTCACTAGTCATTAGGGAAATGCAAATTAAAACTGCAATGAAATATCACCTCACAATGGCCATCATCAAGGGGAGGATGTGGAGGAAAGGGAACACTTGTGCACCGCTGATGGGAGTGTGTAAATTGGTATATCCACTATGGAAAACAGTATGGAGGTTCCTCAGAAACTTAAAAATAGTACTATCACATGATCCAGCAATTCTACTTCTGGGAATATATCCAAAAGAAATGAAAACACTAACTTGAAAAGATATCTGCACCCCATTTCATAGCAGCATTATTTACAACAGCTAAGACATGGAAATAATCTAAGTGTCCACTGATAGATGAATGGATAAAGAAGACGTGGTGTGTGTGTGTGTGTGTGTGTGTGTCTGTGTGTAATTCAGCCATAAATAATGAGGAAATCCTACCATCTGTAACACTGAGGATGGACCGTGAAGGCATCATGCTAAGTGAAATAAGTCAGACAAAAAAGGATCTCAGTTATAAGGATCTCAGTTATAAGTAGAATCAAATAAAAATAAACAAACAAAAATTCCCCACCAAATTCAGAGAAAGAGATGGGATTTGTGGTTGGTTACCAGAGGCAGGATGTGGGGGGAGGGGATATTGGAGGAAGGTGGTCAAATGGTACAAACTTCCCTTATTAGATAAATAAGGACTAGGAATGTAATGTACAACATGATGACTATAGTTAACACTGCTGTATGATATAGGAAAATTGTTAAGAGAGTAGATCTTAAGAGTTCTCATCACCAGCTTTCCTTTTTATTGTATCTATATGAGATAATGGATGTTAACTAAACCTATTGTGGTAATCGCTTTACAATATATGTAAATCAAACCAACATGCAGTACATGTTAAACTTATACGGTGATGTATGTCAATTATTTCTCAATAAAACGGGAAAAAATTTTAATTCAAGAAAGATAAATTGTATACATTTGGAAAAGAAACATCTTTTTTTTTTTTTTTTTTTTTTTTGCGGTACATGGACCTCTCACTGTTGTGGCCTCTCCCGTTGTGGAGCACAGGCTCCGGACGCGCAGGCTCAGCGGCCATGGCTCACGGGCCCAGCCGCTCTGCGGCACGTGGGATCCTCCCGGACCGGGGCACGAACCCGCGTCCCCTGCATCGGCAGGCGAGCTCCCAACCACTGCGCCACCAGGGAAGCCCAAACATCATTTTTTTTAAAGCAGCTTAAAGCATTTAAGCTACAATTTCTTTTTAAACACAATAGAACTAGGACTGTATAAACATTTTTACAAACTTTTTAGAGGTTACCTAGTCCAATTTTAAGATAGCTAATTATCTTCTATTTCCTTGGAATAAATTCTAGGAAGTAGAATTGCAGTGTCAAAATCAATGCAACTTTTATAGGCTATTGGTACATGCTGCCAGAGTGCCTATCTATTTATATTTTCCTCAGTGAATAAGAGTAACTTTGTTCCTCTGACTCTTGTCTGCACTGAGCATAATCATTAAATACACACACACACACTCTGCCAATTTGAAGGGTGAAAGGAATTTCGGCATTTGTAAATTTCACATGCAATAAGTATTAACCACTTGGGGTTTTAATTGTTGATTTTTGACCTACAGAAGATTTTTTGGTTTGGTTTGATTTCTGCTTGCTTTTTGCTTTTAAAGACGGCAAGATCCATTAGTTGCTTCTTTTATATTTAGTGTCATGCTTTATAAAGTCCTTTCTCACTGAGATATAGTCCAGTGGAATGTTCCAACTTGCTCAAATAGAATTACAAAAAGGCAAAATTGGGCTTCCCTGGTGGCGCAGTGGTTGAGAGTCCGCCTGCCGATGCAGGGGACACAGGTTTGTGCTCTGGTCCGGGAAGATCCCACATGCCGCGGAGCGGCTAGGCCCGTGAGCCATGGCCGCTGAGCCTGCGCGTCTGGAGCCTGTGCTCCTCAATGGGAGAGGCCACAACAGTGAGAGGCCTGCGTACCGCAAAAAAAAAAAAAGGCAAAATTGTGTTTTCACAGAGATACAGTCCACTGGAATGCATCAAGTCCTTTCTCATAACAATGTTATGTATTTATATTTTCTTTCTGGTTTAATTTTTAAACTTCTCACCCTAATTTAATATCCAAATGTTTCATTCTAAAATTTCAAAAATTTGTAAAAGTAAATAGTTTAATGAATTCCCATATGCATAATATGCAGCTTCAGTTTATCAACTCATGGCTGATCTTGTTTCATCTTTATTCTTGCCAACTCCCCCTCTAATTATTTTGAAAGAAATCTCAGACATACCACTTTACGTATCTCTAAAAGATAGGAAGTCTTTATTTAAAAGATTCGTGCATTTAAATATTTAATCCATTTGGAGTTTATTTTAGTGTTTAATAATTTTTCAGGGATTTAATTTTAGTTCTTTTCAAACTAGTTTGTTAGTTAGCTAGTTGTCCCAATACCATTTATTGAATAATTCATCCATTTGTCCATTGGTAAGAATTGCTACCATATATTAAATTCTCATGTACTTGAATCCGTTTGGGACTTTCTGTCCCATTGATCTTTTTCTCTTTTCCTACGTCACAATATTTAGGTTTTTACTTGCTATGACTTTGTCACATGAAAGTAGGATTAATTTTTTTGTTATTAAGCTAACATGAGAAAAACAAAAACTAGTGGGAGATTAAGAATATTTACTTAAATACCTGTTTAAGATAAGAACATTTACTTTCTTTCAGAGATCCTGTAATGTGGAGAGTTGTGATTGGAACTAATAATATAGATGGGCGTCAGCCACACTCCAAGATGATGAAAGTTAAAGCGATCATTATCCATCCAGACTTCGATGTGGAATCTTATGAAAATGATATTGCGCTTTTTCATTTAAAAAAAGCAGTGAGATATAATGATTATATTCAGCCTATCTGTCTACCTTTTGGTGTTTTCCAAAGACTGAACCGAAACACGAAGTGTTTTATAAGTGGATGGGGAAGAACAACAGAAGAAGGTAATTATGATCTGAATTTTGTTGATACAGATTTTCCTGATTATTGGCAGAGGGTGAATGTGTATGTCTTTATCTCTTTATATCATGAGTTTGAACAACAGGTCTTTATAAACCAGTGAAAAGGAAATGTCTTTTTAAATTTTCTGTGTTTTTTTTCTTGCTTGTGGGAGAGAGAAAATTATCTTCCAAAGCAGAAATAGAGACTTCTTTTGTTATACATGCCAAGATACTTAAACCTTTAGACATTCTCAGAGAGAATGATGGTTCCAAGTATTTCTGTAGTTTCTGAGACTCTTAGGTGATGAAGCAAGCTCTGTAGCAGATTTGCTTATCTTAAATAATAAGCTTCTGGCTATAAGGAATCAAATTTAGTATACTTTTTATTTAGTGCACTGTTTAGTATCAAACAGGTTGATTGCCATGTATTTTCTTTAGTGCACAAAGAGGCACAAATCGTTGACTGAACTAATGGGAGGAATGAAAAATGTAGAAAACAGTCTCTGCCTTTGGTAATAACAACAGCTACCATTTGGGAGCATTTACCATGTTTTAGGCCCCGTTCTAAATATATTACTTTATTTTATCTTATCCTCCCAATATTCCTGTTAGGGAGTTAATGTTATTATTCCCATTTAACAGACCAGGAATTGTGAATCTTAGAGGTTGAGAAGCTGGGACTCAAATTTAAGTTTTTTCTTTATTCTAAAGCCTGAATATTTAAGCACTACATTAAATACAGTCTGCTCCTGAGGGAATTGAAGTCTGTTTAGCAATATATGAGATCAAGTGCTGAGACTCTTTTTTTTCTATTCTCCACCAAACCTAGCCATTTAAATATTTGTGGATTATTTAGATAGGATAGAAATAAATGTATGAAAAGTCTGTGAATTATTATTTTTCTTTTTTTCTCTGTGAATATTTTCTAAGGAAGATAAGGAAAGTGACATGGTGCAGGAAAAAGAGCATGGGCTTTAGAATCACAGACCTAAGTCTGAATCTCAGCCTGGCCACGTACTGGCTGAATTACCATGGGCAGGTTATTGAATCTTTTACAACAGTTAGAACAATGATGATAGGAGCAACTACTATTTATTCAGGGCTAGGTACTAAATAAAATACTAAGCATTTTAATGTATTTCTCATTTAATGCCCCAACAACACTATAAGAAATATTATAATATGGGTGAATAAACTGAGTTTTAAAGAGATTAAATAAATTGCCCAAAGTTACACAGTTAACTAAGTGAGGAGTCAAAAATTCAAGCCTAGGTTGGCCTGCCTCAAACTCATGTGTTTCCATTATATTATATCATTTTCATGATCTGTAAGATGAGAGCAACAATACCTTATCAGAGAGTTGTTTTGAGGATTACATTGGCTCTCCAGCAACGTGGCAGATTACATGCACACACCAACCTTCCCACTGAAAATTATTAAAGAGAGAAAATGCATAGGTCAAGGACTGAGTGTGAAGACAGGAACTTAGATAACTGGAGCACAAAAGCTGCCTTTCATCTTGAGGGTATTTGTCAAGCTGGTAACATTGAATATTGATTTCTGTGGTTTCATAGGCCTTCAGAGGCTTGAAGAACAAAGCCTGCTTGAGTGTGTGTGGGGAGACACTCATAAAGCTGGAGCTTCAGGGCTGTACTCTAAAACTGAGTCAGACTCAAGACCCAGCTGCACAGTTCATATATACATAGTTCATTTCAAATATGATATAGGTAGACTGAACGTAAAAGGATACGGACTTCCCTGGTGGCACAGTGGTTAAGACTCTGTGCTCCCCAAAAGACAACCCTCAGAATGGGAGAAAATATTTGCAAATGAAGCAACTGACAAAGGATTAATTTCCAAAATTTACAAGCAGCTCATGCAGCTCAATAACAAAAAACCAAACAACCCAATCCAAAAATGGGCAGAAGACCTAAATAGACATTTCTCCAAAGAAGATATACAGACTGCCAACAAACACATGAAAGAATGCTCAACATCATTAATCATTAGGGAAATGCAAATCAAAACTACAATGAGATATCATCTCACACCAGTCAGAATGGCCATCATCAAAAAATCTAGAAACAATAAATGCTGGAGAGGGTGTGGAGAAAAGGGAACCCTCTTGCAATGCTGGTGGGAATGTGAATTGGTACAGCCACTATGGAGAACAGTATGGAGGTTCCTTAAAAAACTACAAATAGGGCTTCCCTGGTGGCGCAGTGGTTGAGAGTCCGCCTGCCGATACAGGGGACACGGGTTCGTGCCCCGGTCTGGGAGGATCCCACATGCCGCGGGGTGGCTGGGCCCATGAGCCATGGCCGTTGAGCCTGCGCATCCGGAGCCTGTGCTCCGCAACGGGAGAGGCCACAACAGTGAGAGGCCCACGTACCGCAAAAAAAAAAAAAAAAACTACAAATAGAACTACCATATGACCCAGCAATCCCACTACTGGGCATATACCCTGAGAAAACCATAATTCAAAAAGAGTCATGTACCAAAATGTTCATTGCAGCTCTATTTACAATAGCCCAGAGATGGAAACAACCTAAGTGCCCATCATCGGATGAATGGATAAAGATGTGGCACATATATACAATGGAATATTACTCAGCCATAAAAAGAAACGAAATTGAGCTATTTGTAATGAGGTGGATAGACCTAGAATCTGTCATACAGAGTGAAGTAAGTCAGAAAGAGAAAGACAAATACCGTATGCTAACATATATATGGAATTTAAGAAAAAAAAATGTCATGAAGAACCTAGGGGTAAGACAGGAATAAAGACACAGACCTACCGGAGAACGGACTTGAGGATATGGGGAGCGGGAAGGGTGAGCTGTGACAAAGCGAGAGAGAGGCATGGACATATATACACTACCAAACGTAAGGTAGATAGCTAGTGGGAAGCAGCCGCATAGCACAGGGATATCAGCTTGGTGCTTTGTGACCGCCTGGAGGGGTGGGATAGGGAGGGTGGGAGGGAGAGAGATGCAAGAGGGAAGAGATATGGGAACACATGTATATGTATAACTGATTCACTTTGTTATAAAGCAGAAACTAACACACCATTGTAAAGCAATTATACCCCAATAAAGATGTTAAAAAAAAAAAAAAGACTCTGTGCTCCCAATGCAGGGGGCCTGGGTTCAATCCCTGGTCAGGGAACTGACCCCACATGCATGCCACAACTAAGAGTTCGCATGCCAGAACTAAGGAGCCGGCAAGCCGCAACTAAGGAGCACACCTGCTGCAACTAAGACCTGGCAAAACCAAATAAATAAACAAATATTAAAAAAAAATAAAGTAAGTAAAAGGATGGCAAAAGACATACCATGGTAACATTAATCAAAAGAAAAGCTGGAATAGGGGGGAAAAAAGGAAAAGAAAGCAGAACTGGCTACATTAATATCAGATAAAGTAGACTTAAGAGCAAAGAAAAGTACCAGGGACAGTGAAGAACATAACATAATGATAAGGGTAAATCCACCAAGGAGACACAGCAATCCTAAGTGTGTAACCATGGAACAGCAGAGATACAGTTTCTTAAAAACATATGTGAACATACATACACTTACGATATAACCCAGCAATCACACTCCTAGGCATTTATCCCAGAGAAATGAAAACAAAAGTCCACACAAAAACCTGTTCACAGATGTTCATAAAAGCTTTACTTGTAATATCCCCAAACTAGAAAAACCTAAACGTCCTTCAATAAGTGAATGATTAAATACACTGCAGTATATCCTTAATATGAAACATTACTAAGCAGTTAATAGGAATTTACTCTTGATATACACAGCAACTTAGATGGGTCACAAGTGCATTATGCTTAGTGAAAAGGAGCAATTTTCAAAAGGTCACATACTGTGTGATTCCATTTATACAACATTCACAAGAGGACAAAATTATAAAGATGGAGAAGAGATTACTGATCGCCGTGGGTAAGAAGGTTAGATAGCATGGAGATCTTTGTGACGATGGAATAGTTCTGTATCTTGATTGTGGTGGTGATTACATGAATCTACATATGCCATGAAATGGTGTAGAACGACACACACACACACACACACACACACACACATTGTTCCAGTGTCAGTTTCTTGGTTTTGATATTGTACTTCAATAATACAGATAGAACCATTATAGGAAACTGGGTAAAGATTACACTGACCCTCACTGTACTTGCTTTGCAACTTCCTGTTAACTATAATTATTAGTAAATAAAGTTTTTTTAAAAAGTGAATCATATATAACAAAAGCATCCTCAACCCCCACCCCACCCCCAGGATTGCTAGGAAAACTGCTTAATGGAAGACAAAAAATGAAGAAATTTTCCCAGAGAATATGTAACTACAAATACCACTCATATGCCCCAAATCACTCTGAGTAGACTAGAAAGCCTCAAGGTTAGAATTTAGTTTAAGTAGTTCCTAGGCTGTTAATGTTCTCTAGGTGCCTGAGAGAATCAAATGCCAATAATGTGTGTAGAAACCCAATGTCATCTGAAACCTCAAAGAACTTCACCAAAGTTTCAAAGAAAATGGATTATAATTTTTTAAATTACTAAACACCAAAGGAAACGAGGCACAACAGACATCAGAATAAGACCTACAAAGATTTCAGATACCAGAATCATCAGATAATATATTTTAATGTTTAATGGGACTTCCCTCATGGTCCAGTGGCTAAGGCTCTGTGCTCCCAATACAGGGGGCCAAGGTTTGACCCCTGGCCAGGGAACTAGATCCCACATGCCACAACTAAGAGTTCTCATGCTGCAACTAAAGTTCCAGAATGCCACAACTAAAGATCCTGCATGCAGCAGCAAAGATCCCACATGCTGCAACTAAGACCCGGCGTAGCCAAATAAATACATAAATAAATATTTTTTAAATGTTTAATATATTGATATTACAAGAATAAAAGATGTGCTTAAAAAATGAAAAGAGATGTGAAAAAGAACCAAATAACTGTGACAATTAAAAAATACAATAATTGAAATAAATTCAATGGCTAAAGTAGTACCAAGTCAGAAGGAACTTAGGATTCCCAGATTAAAATCAGCCAAATATCAGTTCACAGTCAAAGATCACTAAACACATAAGGAAACAAACCATAATTATGAAAGTCAACAGAAATAAAACAACTGATAAAGCCCCCCCAAAGATCTCAGATATTAATATTTTAGGTATAGAATATAAAATTAGTATATGTGAATTGTTTAAAGAAATAAAAGAGTAGAATTAAAAATAAGCGATAGATGATCTAGAGTGATCAGGCAGATTTAAAAGAGAACCAAATAGAATCTTTAAAAATGAAAAATGTAATTGCCTAAGTTTAAAACTCACTGGATGAAATAAATATCCTATTAGACTCATCTGAAGAGAGAATCTGTGAATCAGAGATGTATCTGAAGAAGTGCCTAGACTGTGGCACAGAGAAAATAAAGAGAAAGAGCTTTTGGCTCTTGGCCCGGAGGAGGCCAAGGTGCAACTTTCTTCAGTCATCCTGAATCTGGTTTCATCCGACACCAGCCGCCTCCACCGTGCCGCCTAAGTGCGACCCCAGCGAGATCAAAGCCGTATACCTGAGGTGCACCAGTGGGGAGATTGGTGCTACATCTGCCCTGGCCCCCAAGATCGGCCCCCTGGGTCTCTCTCCAAAAAAGGTTGGTGATGACATCCAAGGCATCCAAGTTGCTCCAAGGCAACTGGTGATTGGAAGGGTCTGAGGATTACAATGAAACTGACCATTCAAAATAGACAGGCCCAGATTGAGGTGATACCTTCTGCCTCTTCCCTGATCATCAAAGCCCTTGAGGAACCGCCAAGAGACAGAAAGAAGCAGAAAAACGTTAAGCACAGTGGAAACATCACTTTTGATGAGATTGTCAACAATGCCTGACAGATGAGGCATTGATCTTTAGCTAGAGAACTCTCTGGAACCATTCAAGAGATCCTGGGAACTGCCCAGTCTGTGGGCTGCAATGTTGATGGCCACCACCCTTACGACATCACAGACACATCAACAGTGGTGTGGTGGAATGCCCAGCTAGTTAAGAACTGCAAAGAAAAATAATTTAATAAAGGGTTATTTGACAACCAAAAAAAAAAGAGAGAGAGAGAGAAAGTCAAGTAAAAGAAAGTCAAATATACACCTAATGAGAGCACTAGAGAAAACAAATGAAGAGAATAGAGGAGAGGCAATATTCAATGGATTTGGGTTGAAATTTTTCTATCACTGATGAAAGACAACATGAATCTAGATACAGTAAGCACAACATGAGCCAAAATAAAATGTATTCCCTTTTCATACAGTGTAATGAAACCGTAGAAGAGAAAAACAAAGAGAAGAGCTGAATACAGCCAGAGATAAAAGAGAAATCCTTATACAATAACTAGAGATTGGCTTTCAGAAAACTTCTCAATAGCAATAATGACAGTCAAACTACAATAAGATATCATGATCAAATTACTGAGAGGACAGAACTATGAACCTACAATTGTGTATCCAATAAAATTATTCAAAAATAAGAGTGAACAAAACTATTTACTACCAATAATTTTTCACAGAGGAAATAAGAAATATATCAGAGAGAAAGAAAACGATGCCAGTACTGCCAAAAGGGAGGTATGAAATGAAAGAAGCGAGCAAAATGATTCCGGGCTTTCACTGCCGTGGCCTGGGTTCAATTCCTGGTCAGGGAACTGAGATCCCGCAAGCCGCATGGTGCAGTCAAATTAATTAATTAATTAATTAATTAAAATAAAAATTAAAAAAGAGAAGTGAGCAAAGAAATAGCTAAAATCATAGGTAACTGTAAGTAAACATTGTCTGTATACAACAGTGGTTCTCAACTGAAGGCACTTTTGCCCCCAGGGAACATTTGGTAATGTCTGTAGAAAATTCTGGTTTTACCGTTGGGCAGGGGATAAGCATGCTACTGGTTCTTAGTGGGTAGAAGCCAGAGATGCTGCGCATCATCCTTCAATACCCAGGAGAGTACTCATACCTTCCACAACAAAGCATTATCTGGCCTAAACTGTCAATAGTGCCAAAACTGAGAAACCTTGGAATAAAATAAAAACAATGCATATTTTGTGGAATTTTAAAAAAGATATTTAAATACTTGGAAAAAAGCATGTATTTCAGAATGGGTAACCAGAGTTAAAGTGGTCTCAGGTCCTTGTATTATTCAGGAAAAGTGTTAAAATACTGATTAACATTAGATTTTAAGCATGAATGGTCAAATTTCAATAACAGAAATAGAGGGTACAGCTTGTAAACCAGTAGAAAGAAACAAAAGGAATAAGAAAAAAAAGGCAAATAAAATCTCAATCAATAAAAAAAATCAAGGAAGGAGAAATAAGAAGCATAAGAAAAATAAAACTATATAAGGCATTAGAAACAAGCCCAAATACATCCATAATCATAATAAATGTTAATGGACCACATCACTAGTTAAAAGAAAGATAATCAGATTAGGAAGCAGGAAATGCAGCTTACTTTAGCAAGCCATACTTAAAATGTAACGATATGGAAGGACTGAAGTAAAACAATAGGAAAGAAATATACCAAGCAAATTCTAATTAAAAGAAAGCTGGTATTGCTATACAAACAGCAGACAAAATAGACTTTAAGATAAAAGAATTATTAGGGGTGAAGAAGGTCATCATATATTTAGAAATGATTCAACTCACCAGGAAGATAGCACAGTTCTAGACTTGTGAGGCTAATAACCAGGATCCAGATAATAGTAAAGAGAAATAGAACTGTAGGACAAACATTATAACTTCCTTATGATAGTAGGGAATTTTAACACAACTCTCTTTTTTATTATTGGCATATTAAGCAGATGAAAAATTAGTAAAGATTTATAATGCTTGAAGTAGGAAGCTTGACTTAATAGCCAAATCAGAAAATTCTGCATCCCAAAATCAGAGAATTTCATCTTTTCAAGTACAGGTGGAAACTTTATAAAAATTGACCACTTACTAGGCCATATAGCAAATCTCAAAATTCAAAGAATAGGTAATGTACAGACTATATACTCTGATTACAATTATTTTAGCAATAAGAGAGATGGGAATTTTGGCTATGATGGAATAAGGAGTTGGAAAATCCTCTTCCCCCAACATAAGTATAAAATGGACAAAAGTTGTCAAAAGCAACCATTTCAGAGCCCTGGAAATCAACCAAAATGCACAATAAATTGAAGAGTATTTGTTTATTACAAGCAGCTAGAAATTTGGGTAAAAAGAGGAATTTGTAGTTTTCTTGCTTGCGGCTGCTCCTAACTCCCCTCTCAGATCAATCAGTGCAATAGTTTTACCAGGATCATGAGGAAAAACGATCTTGGTACCAGAGGAGATGGACTTGATTTAGAACAGTAGTTGATAATCCAGTCTAGCAGCACTGTCAATAAAAGTAGTAGACTCAAAAAACTAAATAAAATTTTTAAAAATAAATTTAGGGCTTCCCTGGTGGCGCAGTGGTTGAGAGTCCACCTGCCGATGGAGGGGACACGGGTTCGTGCCCCAGTCCGGGAAGTTCCCACATGCCGCGGAGTGGCTGGGCCCATGAGCCATGGCCGCTGAGCCTGCGCGTCCGGAGCCTGTGCTCCGCAACGGGAGAAGCCACAGCAGTGAGAGGCCTGGGTACCGAAAAAATAAATAAATAAATAAATTTTTAAAAAAGTATTAGACTCAGCAAGAGATGAATGGGGGAAACCCACAGCTCTGCTGTTCTGGGATTGTGGTCCTAGATGCAGCCAGGAGTGGAACAGTCAGAAATCTGACAGGAAGAACCTGAAAATGAGACAGCTATAGAATGGCTAGATAAGCTCTCCAAACATCCTTGGCTTACTGGGAAACATACATGTATACATGTGTGGGAAAAAATCTGAGACAGCTTACCATAAAGTGAAAACCAAGGTAGATTTGAAACCTGACTGAACTTTGAATGCACTCCCCAACCCACACACAGATCCATCAGCAGAGGATGAAAGTTTAAATCATTAACTGACCAGTAAACTATGCAGACACATGGGAAAGCTCTATGAAGACAGGTTAAAAGGTAAAAATCAGAAGTAAAAGGGACTTCCCTGGCAGTCCAGTGGTTAAGACTCTGCGCTTCCAATGCAGGGGACATGGGTTTGATCCCTGGTCGGGGAACTAAGATCCCACATGCTGCAAGGCATGGCCAAAAGAAGTTAAAAAAAAAAAAATCAGAATTAAAAAACTGAGCAGACATCAACAATCACGCAATGTGGGGGAGACAGATTACACAATTTAGGTCCAGGCAAGTTATTTTAAAAATTACAACAATATTGTTGAGAAGGGAATCAAAACCCAGAGTTGTTGCAATACATTAATCTAAAATGTCCAGTTTTCAACAAAAATATTGTAAGACATCATAAAAAACAAACAAACAAAAAAACCCCACTGAAGTCTGACATATACTCAGGGGAAAATAGTAGTCAATAGAAACTGACTCTGAATAGGTTTAGATGTTGCATACAGCAGACGAAGATTTCAAAGAAGCTCTTTAAATATGTTCAACAAGTTAAAAGAAATTATTGTTCAAGGAATTAAAGAAAAATGTGATGACAATGACTTACCAAATGGGGAATGTCTGTGGAGAAATAGACAATTTTAAAAAGAACCAAATGGAAATTCTAGAGATTTGAGATGGCACAAGAAAGAATCTGTGAACTTAAACTACAGCAATAGAAGAAAATAGAGAAAATATTTTTGAAAAAAAATAAACAGACACTCAGAGACCTGTGGCACAACACCAAATGTACCAACATACATATAATGAGATTTCTGGAAAGGGAGGAAAGGAAAAATGGAGAAGAAAAAATATTTGAAGAAAATATGGCCCCAAACTGCCTAAATTTCATGAAAAAAAAACCTTAATTTATAAAAGAAGCTCAATAAACCCCAATTAAGATTAAAAAAAGAGATCCACACCTAGACTCATTGTGGTCAATAAAAGATGTGCAAGACCTGTATACTGAAAGCTACAAAACATTACATACAGAAATCAAAGAAGACCTAATAAATGGAAAGACATACCACATCCATGGATTCGAAGACTCAGTATTGTTAATATGGCAATTATCCCCAGATTGACCTATATATTCAATGCACTCTCTATCAAAATCCCAGCAAGGTTTTTCATACAATTAGAGAAGCTGATCCTAAAATGTATATGGAAAGGCAAAGAACCTAGAATAGCCAAAAATTTTTGAAGAACAACAAAGCTGAAAGAGTTACTCTACCTAATTTCAAAATATACTAAAAACTATAGCCATCAAGACTATGGTATTGGTTTGTTTTCTGGTAGCATCTTTAGAATTTTCTATATATAGTATCATGCCATCTGCAGACAATGACAGTTTTACTTCTTCCTTTCCAATTTGGATTCCTTTTATTTCTTCTTTAATTGCTGTGGCTAGGATTTCCAAAACTATGGTGAATAAAAGTGGCAAGAGTGGGCATCCTTGTCTTGTTCTTGATCTTAGAGGGAATGCTTTTAGCATTTCACCATTGAGTATGATGTTAGTTGTGGGTTTGTCATATATGGTCTTTATTACATTGAGGTATGTTTCCTCTATGACCACTTTCTGGAGAGTCCTTATTGTAAATTGATGTTGAATTTTATCAAAAGCTTTTTCTGCATCTATTGAGATGGTCATATTGTTTTTATTCTTCAGTTTGTTACTGTGGTGTATCACATTGATTGATTTGTGGATACTGAAAAATCCTTGCATTCCTGGGATAAATCCCACTTGGTCATGGTGTATAACCCTCTTAATGTATTGTTGGATTCTGTTTGCTAGTATTTTGTTGAGGATTTTTGTATCTATGTTCATCAGTGATACTGGCCTGTAATTTTCTTTTTTTGTGATATCTTCATCTGCTTTTGGTATTAGGGTGATGGAGCCTCACAGAGTGAGTTTGGAAGTGTTCCTTCCTCTGCAAGTTCCTGGAATAGTTTCCAGAAGGACAGGTGTTAACTCTTCTTTAAATGTTTGGTAGAATTCACCTGTGAAGCCATCTGGTCCTGTACTTTGGTTTGTTGGGAGTTTTAAAATTACTGATTCAATTTCAGTACTGGTAATTCAGATTTTCTACTTCTTTTTGGTTCAGTCTTGGGAGATTGTACCTTTCTAAGAATTTGTCCATTTCTTCTACGTTGTCCATTTCATTGGTGTATAGTTGCTTGTAGTAGTCTCTTATGATCCTTTGTATTTCTGCTGTGCTGGTTGTTTAAAAATAGCACAGAGATCAATGGAACACAATACAGAGTCCAAAAAAAAAACCCAACTTATATTTATGACCAACTGATTTGTTTACACAAAATTTCTAGAAAAGGCAAAACCTACACAGACAGAAATCATAACCATCATTTCCTGAGTGTGGGGCTGGAGGTGAGAACTGACTGCAAATGGGCACGGGAGGAGGACTCTTTGGAGTGAAGGAAGTATCCTAAAATTAGATGTGGGGCTTGTATAAATTTACAAAAATCTTTGAACTGCGTGCTTACACTGTGAGAATTTTATGCTATGTAAATTAAACATCAATAAAGCTTTTTAAAAAATGAGAAAAAAACTTTTTCAAACCACACATTTGGAAAATTCAACATATACTGCTAAATAACTCCTATATCAAAGAAGAAATCATAATCATCTAAAATCCTTATAACTGAATAGTAATGTACACACCACATAGCAAAACTTCAGTGCTGCAACTAAGGTGCTACATAAAGGGACACTTAAAGCTTTAGGGACTTCCCTCGTGGTCCAGTGGTAAAGAATCCGCCTTCCAATGCAGGGGACACGGGTTCGATACCTGGCTGGGGAACTAAGAGCCCACATGCCGCAGGTCAACTAAGCCCACGCGCCACAACTACCGAGCCAGTACACCTCAACTAGAGAGCCCACGTGCTGCAAATACAGAGCCCACGTGCTCTGGAGCCCACCTGCCACAGCTAGAGAGAGAAAACACGCACGCCACAACTAGAGAGAAGCCTGTGCGCCACAACGGAAAATCCCACATGCCTCCACAAAGATCCCGCATGCCACAACTAAGACCTGATGCAGCCAAAAATAATAAATAAATAAAATAAAAATAATAAAGCTTTAAAACTTTTAGGTTCAGCCATATGGAAGAGCGAATATTTGACCTAGAATATTCAGCCTAATAAAGAAGAAAGGCTGAATGTTATACATTAAATGTCCACCTTTATAAAGGTTAAAAGAATATTACATGACCCATAGAAAGCAGAAGAAAAGAAATAAAGATAAGCACAACAATTAATGAAAATAAAATAAAATCAGAAAAAAAGAGGACCAACAAGGCCAAAATCTAGATCTTTGAAAAAACCACAAACCCCTGGTAAGACTGATGAGAAAAGGAGAGAAGGCACAAATATAAGTAATATTATGAGTTAAAAAATAATACTTTAGGGACTTCCCTGGTGGTCCAGTGGGTAAGAATCCACACTCCCAATGCAGGGGGCCTGGGTTTGATCCCTGGTCAGACAACTAGATCCCGCATGCCACAACTAAGAGTCCACATGCCACAACTAAGAAGTCCACATGCTGCAACTAAAAGATTCCACATGCCGCAAGGAAGATCCCACACACCACAACTAAGACCCGGCACAGCCTAAATAAATAAATAAATGTTTTTTTTAAAATAATACTCTAAACAATGTTATGCTCTCAATTTTAATACTTAAAACAAAATGGATAAATTCCTAGAAAATTCTAACTAACCCAAACTGACTAACTAAATAAGAATAGTCCTTTAAACAGTAAAAGAACTTAATCAGTAATTAAATTTTTTTCAAAAATAAAACACCAGAACTCAGAACAAGTGAGTCAACCATAATTACCAGCAATTATTTAAGTATTATATAAATATCTTCATAAAGAATCCAAAAAGAGAGAACACACCCCGACTCAGTGTATGAGGATAATAATCATCTTGATGCCCAAATTAAGTAAGTATAGTACAAGAAATGCCAGTATCATAAATGTGGACATTCCAAATTATTAGCACACCAAATCTATCAAGAATAGTATAAACAAAAAATTTAATTAATTAATTAATTAATTTTAAAAAAGAATAGTATAAACAGAATTCCACATAACCGAGGTGAGTTTAACTAAGGCAGGGGTCCCCTACCCCTGGGCCACAGGCTGGTGCCGGTCCGTGGTCTGTTAGGAACCGGGCTGCACAGCAGGAGGTGAGCGGCGGGTAAGCGAGCCACGCTTCATCTGTATTTACAGCCGCTCTGCATCACTCACATTACTACCTGAGCTCTGCCTCCTGTCAGATCAGCGGTGGCATTAGATTCTCAGAGGAGTGCAAACCCTACCGTGAACTGCGCATGCGAGGGATCTAGTCTGCGTGCTCCTTATGAGAATCTAACGTTTGATGATCTGAGGTGGAGCTGAGGCGGTGATGCTAGCGCTAGGGAGCGGCTGCAAATACAGATTAGCAGACAGGTTTGACTGCACAGAGACCATAATAAATCAATTGCTTGCAGACTCATATCAAAACCCTATCATGAATGGCAAGTGAAAACAAGCTTAGGGCTCCCACTGATTCTGCATTATTGTCAGTTGTATAATTATTTCATTATATATTACAATGTGATAATAATAGAAATAAAGTGCACAATAAATGTAATGTACTTGAATCATCCCGAAACCATTCCCCCCACTGCTTCCGTTCCATGGAAAAACTGTCTTCCACAAAACCAGTGGTCCCTGGTGCCAAAAAGTTTGGGGACCACTGATCTAAGGAATTCAGGGTGGTTTAATATTAGAAGTTTCTTAATGTAATTCACCATATTAACTGATTAAAGGATTAAAAAATACACCATGATTATCTCAATAGTGCTGAAGAAACACTGTTAAAAACTCATAAGTCTGGACATAGAAGGAAACTTTCTTAACCTGATAAAGGTTATCTACCTCTACAGCAAACATCATTACTACAGAAAAACATTTCCTTTAAAATCAGCAGTGATTTCCCCCACTATCACCACTTTTATTCCATATTTAGTAGAGCTTCTACCAGGTACAGAAACACGAGAAAAAGATGCAGAAGACATATGACTTAGAAAGGTAATAACAAAACATTCATTATTCACAGATGATGTCATTATATTAAAAAAGAATTTATAATCCACTGGAGTTAAGAGAGTCTAGTAAAGTGGCCAGATATAAAAGCAATATACCAAAATCTATTTCATTTCTATACACTATCAGTAGTTAGAAAATGTAATTTTAAAAGTAACAGATGTCACACCCACAAGGATGACTTATCAAAAAGTTAGACAAGTGTTGATGAGGTTGTGAAGAAATTAGAACTCTCATACATTGCTAGTAAGAATATAAAATGGTGCAGCTGCTTTGGAATACATTTTGGCAGTTTTTCAAAAATTTAAACATATAAATTACCTTACGACTCA
The DNA here is from genome assembly GCF_059928025.1 of Delphinapterus leucas. Lineage (NCBI taxonomy): Eukaryota > Metazoa > Chordata > Mammalia > Artiodactyla > Monodontidae > Delphinapterus > Delphinapterus leucas. The sequence continues at coordinate 40,635,559 of NC_143139.1, forward strand.
GCAGTTCCACTCCTAGGTAGATACCCAAGAGAAATGAAAACATATGTCCACACAAAAACCTGTATTTGAATGTTCACAGTAGCATTATTCATAATTGCAAAAACAAGAATACTATCTAAATGTCCATCAACTGATAAATGGGTAAACAAAATGTGATATATTCATACAGTGAAATATCATCCAGCCATAAAAAGGAATGAAGTACTGATACCTGCTACAATCTTATGCTAAGTGAAATAAGCCAGACACAAAAGCCCACATATTGTGTAATTCCATTTATATGCTGCCATGTCCAGAATAGGCAAATCATAGAGACAGAAAGCAAAGCAATGGTTAGAAATAAACTATAAACAATGAAATTAAACTATAAATCAATAACAGAAAGATAGCTGGAAAATTTAAAAATACATGGAGATTAAATTGGATAATAGTATTGGACGAGTGTTAAATTTCCTGATCTTGATAAATGTACTGTTGTTATATAAAAGAGTCCTTGTTCTTAAGCAGTACACACTGAAGTATTTAAGGGTATAGGGGCACAATGTCAGCCATTCACTCTTAACTGATTCAGAAAAATTTATACACATACACATACAAATGATAGTGCAGTGTGACAAAAAGTAAACAATTGGTGAATCTGAATAAAGGGTATTTGACAATTCTTGGTAACAAAAGATAATGGAAGTCAACAAATACAATAATACCAAAATGATTAGGTAGCTAAAAACAAATCTAACAAAAGATTGCAGGCCGTTTATAGAAAAAATCTGGAAACATTTAAAAAAGACATTAAAGAATATCTAAGTAAACGAAATGGTATAGTTTATGCCTCAATAGGAGGACTCAGTTATCAGAAAGATGTCAATCTATATTCCCTAACACCATACACAAAAAATAAAATGGATTCGAGACCTAAATGTAAGACTGGACACTATAAAACTCTTAGAGGAAAACATGGGAAGAACACTCTGACATAAATCACAGCAAGATCTTTTTTGATCCACCTCCTAGAGTAATGGAAATAAAAACAAAAATAAACAAATGAGACCTAATAAAACTTCAAAGCTTTTGCACAGCAAAGGAAACCATAAACAAGACGAAAAGACAACCCTCAGAATGGGAGAAAATACTGCAAATGAATCAACGGACAAAGGATTAATCTCCAAAATATATAAACAGCTCATGCAGCTCAATATTAAAGGAACAAACAACCCAATCCAAAAATGGGCAAAAGACCTAAATAGACATTTCTCCAAAGAAGACATACAGATGGCCAAGAAGTACATGAAAAGATGCTCAACATCACTAATTATTAGAGAAATGCAAATCAAAACTACAATGAGGTATCACCTCACACCAGTTAGAATGGGCATCAGCAGAAAATCTACAAACAACAAATGCTGGAGAGGGTGTGGAGAAAAGGGAACCCTCTTGCACTGTTCGTGGGAATGTAAATTGATACAGCCACTCTGAAGAACAATATGGAGGTTCCTTAAAAAACTAAAAATAGAATTACCATATGATCTAGCAATCCCACTACTGGGCATATACCCAGAGAAAACTGTAATTCAGAAAGACACATGCACCCCAATGTTCACTGCAGCACTTTACAACAGCCAGGTCATGGAAGCAACCTAAATGCCCATCAACAGACAAATGGATAAAGAAGTTGTGGAACATATATACAATGGAATATTACTCAGCCATAAAAAGGAACGAAATTGAGTCATTTGTTGAGACGTGGATGGATTTAGAGACTGTCATACAGAGTGAAGTAAGTCAGAAAGAGAAAAACAAACATCGTATATTAACGCATGTATGTGGAACCTAGAAAAATGGTACAGATGAACTGTTCTGCAGGGCAGAAGTTGAGACACAGATGTAGAGAACAAATGTATGGACACCAAGGGGGGAAAACCGTGGTGAGGTGGGGATGGTGGTGTACTGAATTGGGCGATTGGGATTGACATGTATACACTGATGTGTATAAAATTGATGACTGATAAGAACCTGCAGTACAAACAAACAAAAAAAACAACTAATACTAAAAAAAAAAAAAGTTCCTCCAGAGATAAAACTATCAAGGTGGATGTGTCTTCCAGATTTTTCCTCTATAAAAATAATCATATATTATCATCATTTCCATAAACAGAATCACACAGACTGTTCTGAATTACTATTTCATGTGATATCAGGGACTTCCTTCCATGCAAGGGTGCGTTTCTACTGTTGTTGTTTTTTTTTAATAAATTTATTTATTTAAAAAAAAAAAGATATCAATTCTATCTGAAAAACTGAAAAGCACCAGGTTACGATAAACCCTAACATGAGTGTTAAGACAATGAAAAAGCTCATTCTAAAAGACCTAAGAATAGCCAAGACACTCCTATGGAAGAAAACAATGTTGGAGAAGTTGCCATCCAGAAATCAAGGTTTATTCTAAAGCTATGGTAATTGATCAGTGTTGTATTTGTGCAAGAATATTCTAAGTGACCAGTGGAACAAAATAGAAAACCCAGACATCTACTTCTAGGCTCTCTGTCCTATTCACTTTGAAAATCTCTGGTTATTTTGAATAGCCCTATACCGATACCACACTGGATTAGTATTGTTCATAAATTGGGTGGTAGATTTACAAGTGTTCATTTCATTATTGTATTCTATAACTTATATGTTATATATATATATTTTTTATATACAGCTAGTACTACTTCAATTATTTTTTTAAAAAGTGCATTGGGCTTTCCTGGTGGCGCAGTGGTTGAGAGTCCGCCTGCCAATGCAGGGGACGCGGGTTCGTGCCCCGGTCCAGGAAGATCCCACATGCCGCGGAGCGGCTGGGCCCGTAAGCCATGGCCGCTGGGCCCGCGCGTCCGGAGCCTGTGCTCTGCAACGCCAGAGGCCACAGCAGTGAGAGGCCCGCGTACCGCAAAATAAATAAATAAATAAATAAATAAATAAATAAATAAATAAATAAATAAATAAATAAATAAATAAATAAATAAATAAATAAAGCGCAGAAATGTGGCTGGCCTCTAGGAGCCTTGATCCAGGACTCTGGATGCCATTAGACATATTTAATTTCTATTTCCTATTCCTATTCTCTCTGTATGTTGACTTTACTTTCTCAGGCTGCCTGTCCTCATAAGTCTGGAACTATGGCTGCAGACTGATTTGAATTTATAGCTAAACAGTCATGTGACTAGGGTGAAACAGATTATTCTCTGGAAGCTCCAGTTTAAAAATGCTGGATATGGGCTTCCCTGGTGGCGCAGTGGTTGAGAGTCTGCCTGCCGATGCAGGGGACATGGGTTCGTGCCCTGGTCCGGGAAGATCCCACGTGCCGCGGAGCGGCTGGGCCCGCAAGCCATGGCCGCTGAGCCTGCATGTCCGGAGCCTGTGCTCCGCAACGGGAGAGGCCGCAACAGTGAGAGGCCTGCGTACCGCCTAAAAAAAAAAAAAAAAAAAATGCTGGATAAACATACTGCATGAGAATATGCCATTCTTGAAAATATTGGTGTGTGGAAGAAAGTTTCATATTTACAGCCAACATTACAGCCATACTGGAAATAAGTGAAGAATATTATTAATAATCTTTGATTTAACATTTTTATTATTAAAACATTATAACAATAGTGCAGAATATTTGAAAAATAGATGGGGAAATATATAATCCCACTATCATTAAATAAGTTACAAACGATTTTATATGTTTCCTTTCGGTCTTCTCTACATAATTGTATATAGCTGTCATAATAGCCTGCATTCTGTTTCATGTACTTATTTTTCACTTAAGATATTAAAAGTATTTCTATATTGCTAAAATAAAATAAAATTAAAATGCTGGATAAGTATTCCAATTGGCTAGCTTTATACCAAATATAGTCACCTCTAGACCAATAAGCACAACCAGGAGAATGGAATTCTGTGAATGGAACAGTTGGGTCATTTACCCACTTGCAGCTAAGGGTAAAATGTCTATTACTTGAAAAGCTAGGGAAGAATGTGGGGCACACAAAATATTCAGCTACCACATGTGACACCTGTAACTCTGAGACAGGCTGATGAGAAGAGGTGCTGCTGTTACAGTAGCTTTTCTATGGATAAACCTTAAAATGATCTGTCCTTTAATAGTACCTGAAGTGTTCTTATATTTTCCTATCTTTTCTGTAGCAAAGAATCACTTTATGTTCAGGAATTAGCAGGGGATTTAGGGGAGTGCATGAATTAAAAATCTGTTTTATTTTCATATTCAACATCCTTCAAGACTTTAGCATCATTAAAAATTTAATTAAAATTATTCACAGCTTACAACATAAGAAAGATAGACCTCGGCATTTACCTCTTTCGCCCTTGACAATTTTTATATAGTTTTACTTTGTAAAAGCTATAAATACTGGTGGCGCAGTGGTTAAGAATCCACCTGCCAATGCAGGGGACATGGGTTCGAGCCCTGGTCCAGGAAGATCCCACATGCCGCGGAGCAACTAAGCCTGTTTGCCACAACTACTGAGCCTGCACTCTAGAGTCTGTGAACCACAACTACTGAGCCCACGCACCTAGGACCGTCCTCTGCAACAAGAGAAGCCACCACAATGAGAAGCCTGCACACCACAATGAAGAGCATCTCCACTCGCTGCAACTAGAGACAGCTCGTGTGCAGGAACAAAGACCCAATGCAGCCAAAAATAAAATATAAATAAATAAATACCCTTTTTTTTTTTATTTAAGAAAAGCTATAGATCCTGCTGTGAGACCTCCAAGAAATACAAGACAGCAAAGGTAACAAAAGTAACCTGAAATTCCTACTATCTAGAGATAACTGTCATTAAGATTTGGTGAACTTTCTTTCACAGTCCTTCTAGGCATACATACATACACATACATACATACATGGATACAATTTTACATAACTGTTCAATCAGGCACTATGGAAAGAAAACTTGTTCATCAGGAACACTTTATATTGCTGTCAAAATGTCTGCTCTCCAAAATAATTTATTGGTATTTTTTTGTTAATAGGTAATATTACAAAAAAATTACACGAAGCAGAAGTGCATTATATTTCTCGAAGTTTTTGTAATTCTGACAAGAGTTATGGGGATATAATCCCTTATACTTCATTTTGTGCAGGTGATGAAGATGGAGTTTTTGATACTTGCAAGGTAAGACCAAATAATTTTCCTTAGAAATACTTTCTAAAGACAGAACGGAACTTGAACAAGTCCTTTGATCACTTTCTGGTGAAGTCTTAATTCTCAAGTCTAAATTGTTTTTCTCCTTTTTTAACTATTCCAACAATCCAAATCGTCTTGCTTGCCTGATTCCTTGGTTTCTACAACCATGGTCAACCTTAATCAAAATTTGCCTTGAATCTTTTTTTCCATTACCACTTTTATTGAGATACAATTTACATATATACAATTCACCCATTTAAAGTGTACAACCCAGTGGGGTTTTAGTATATTTATAGAATAGTGCAACCATCACCATAATCTAATTTTTAGATCACTTTTGTCACCCCCGCCCCTAAAAACTCTACTCATTAGGAGTCACTCCCCATTCTCCTCTCACCTACCCCTAGCCCTAGGCAACCACTAATATCTAGAGATTTGCCTATTCTGGAAATCTCATATGAATGGAATCATTCAATTTGTGGTCTTTTGTGACTGGCTTCTTTTACTTAGCATGTTTTCAAGGTTCATCTCTATTATAGCATGCATTGATATATTGCCAAATAATATACCATGGTGTGGATATGCCACATTTTATTCATCCATTCATTCGTTGATGGACATTTGAGCTATTTCTACTTTTTGGCTTTTATGAATAACGTGGCTATAAACATTTGTGTACATGTTTTTATGTGTAGGTTTTTTTGTTTTTGTTTTTTGCGGTACGTGGGCCTCTCACTGTTGTGGCCTCTCCTGTTGCGGAGCACAGGCTCCGGACGTGCAGGCTCAGCGGCCATGGCTCACGGGCCCAGCCGCTCCGTGGCATGTGGGATCTTCCCCGTCCGGGGCACAAACCCGTGTCCCCTGCATCGGCAGGCGGACTCTCAACCACTGCGCCACCAGGAAAGCCCATGTGTAGGTATGTTTTTACTTCTCTTGGAAATTTCACCTAGGGGTAGAACTGCTGAGTCAATGTTTAACATTTTGAAGTACTGCCAAACTGTATTCCCAAGTGGCTGCACCATTTTACATTTTTACCCAGCAATGTATGAGAGTTCTTTTTTTGTTTGTTTGTTTTGGAGTACAGTTGATTTACAATGCTGTGTTAGTTTCAGGTGTACAGCAAAGTGAATCAGTATACATATACATATATCCACTCTTTTTTTTTTTTTAGGTTATTTTCCCATATAGGCCATTACAGAGTATAGAGTTCCCAGTGCTATACATCAGGTTCTTATCAGTTACCTATTTTATATATAGTAGTGTGTATATGTCAATCCCAATCTCCCAATTTATCTCTTCCCACCTTATCCCCTGGTAACCCCTGGTAATTGTTTTCTACATCTGTGACTCTACTTCTGTTTTGTAAATAAGTTCATTTGTGCCTTTTTTTTTTTAAGATTCCACATATAAGCAATATCCTATGACATTTGTCTTTCTGTGTCTGACTTACTTCACTCAGCATGACAATCTCTAGGTCCATCCATGTTGCTGCAAATAGCATTATTTTGTTCTTTTTTATGGCTGAGTAATATTCCGTTGTATGTATGTGCCACATCTTCTTTATCCATTCATCTGTCAATGGACACTTAGGTTGCTTCCATGTCTTGGCTATTGTAAATAGTGCATCAATGAACATTGGGGTGCATGTATCTTTTCAAATTATGGTTTTCTCTAGATATATGCCCAGGAGTGGGATTGGTGGGTCATAGGGTAGTTCTATTTTTAGTTTTTTAAGGAACCTCCGTACTGTTCTGCATAGTGGCTGTACCAATTACATTCCCACCAACAGTGTAGGAGGGTTCCTTTTTCTCTACACCCTCTCCAGAATTTATTGTTTGTAGATTTTTTTGACGATGGCCATTCTGACCAGTGTGAGGTGATACCTCATTGTAGTTCTGATTTGCATTTCTCTAGTAATTAGTGATGTTGAGCATCTTTTCATGTGCTCTTTGGCCATCTCAACAATGTATAAGAGTTCTAATTTCTCCACATCCTTTACAGCATTTCTTACAATCTATCTTTTTTTAATTGAAATATAGTTGATTTACAATATTGTATTAGTTTCAGGTATACAGTAAATTGATTCAGTTATATACATATTTTTTCAGTTATATATATTTTCTATGTCTGTGAGTCGTGTTTCTGTTTTGTATATAGATTTATTTGTATTATTTTTTTAGATTCCACATATAAGTGATAACATATATATTTGTCTTTCTCTATCGAGTTACTTCACTTAGTATGATATTCTCTAGGTCCATCCATGTTGCTGCAAATGGCAATATTTCATTCTTTTTTATGGCTGAGTAATATTCCATAGTACATATATATACCACATCTTCTTAAACCAACCATCTCTTGAGGGACACTTGGGTTGTTTCCATGTCTTGTCTATTGTAAATAGTACTGCTATGAACATTGGGGTGCATATATCTTTTTGAATTAGAGTTTCAATTATAGCCATCCTTGTGGGTATCTCAAGGTATCTCACGGTGCTTTTAATTTGTATTTACTTAATGACTAATGATGTTGAGCATCTCTGCATGTGCTTATTAGTCTTTTGTATATCTTCTTTGGAGAAATGTCTATTCGGATCCTTTGCCCATTTTTATATTGAGTTATTTATCTTTTTATTATGGAGTCACGAACATTCTTTGCATATTCCGGATACAAGTCCTTTACCACATGTATGGTTAGCAAATATTTTCTCCCATTCTGTGGACTGTCTTTTCACTTTCCTCATGTCATCATTTGTAGCACAAAAGTCTTTGATTTTTTAGGGAGTCCAATTTATCTATTTTTTGTTTTGTCCCTTGTGCTTTTTGAATCTTTCTTTATTCCTCTTTTCTTCACTGCTTCTAAATCTACCAGCACATCACTCCCAAACAGTGTCCCATGCTCTGATCTTTTCCTACTCATTCTGATTTCTGCAGTCCAGGGTCTATCTTTCTTGTGTCCTTTTCCTTAAAAATCGTGCTGAATGAAAGAATCCAATCTACATACTTTCACTTATGAATTGTATTCATAAGTGAGACATTCTTACCTTCAAAAATAATTATTCAATGCTTACCTTATGTAGAGAATTTGAAAACACCTTAGAAACACAGTCCTTATACTTTAGGCACTGAAACAGTTATCTCAGTGTCCTTACTGTTTTGAATGATTAACAGTCCTCAGTAAAGGTGTTTCGGTGCATTAACAGTCTTGTACAAACCATGATAGAGATTTGTTATTTGTAATACTATTAAAAGGACTAGCCATTGATTCCTGTTATCCTGCACCAGCCAATGTCAACACTTAGAAAGATGCCATCTCTTGCAAGATGCCAATTTACTCCTGTCCTCTAGTTAGCAAACGACACACACACACATCCCTAAATGAATCCTTTATATATCTTAGTTCTACCTTTCCCACACAGCATTAACAGAAGTATTCTAATAGACAATATTTGCAGTATTTTTCACACTTCCTAAATTATATTTCTCCTGAGTAACTGCACTAAAAAGTTCAAACAATTTGATTTATAGTATTCTGGTTCAAAACTATGCAGGTGGGAAGTTTATCCACCAGCTATACGGTGCCTCTAAACACCAGGCCAGACTGAATACCTCCTGTTTTAGTCTGAATATAAAACTGAAAATCTATGGCTCTTTATAAGCTGGAGGTATTTTGAAAATATATATATAAATGTATGATTAATGTGATTAATTTATTTCAGCTTTACTGTTGTTTAAGGACTAATGGAAGTAACTAATACTATTTTGGGATTTTTTAATAGGGTGACAGTGGTGGACCATTAATGTGCTACTTACCAGAACATGAACGATATTTTGTAATGGGAATTACCAGTTACGGATATGGCTGTGGTCGAAAAAATTTTCCTGGTGTCTATAGTGGGCCATCCTTCTACCAAAAGTGGCTGACAGATCACTTCTACCAGGCAAGCAATGAAGGCATATTTAATATAAATATTCTACTTGGACAGGTCCTTGTAGCCTTAGGTTCTGTTGTCTTACTAGCAGCTCCATAAAGAAATTCTGAAGAATCTTTATTTTGCCTCGTGTCCCTTTCCATGTTCTGCATAATGAAAATCATTTATTCTTTTGACAAGTAATTGCCCATTTTAGAGTCCTCATGTGGACATTTTCTGGAATAAAAGGATTGTGACATATTAGATAAGTGATTATAAATTTGGCACTGAATCACGTGCTTCCTTGATGTATCTTGTTGTACTTTATAATCATACTTTTTCATTTGGAATACCTTCCTAGAGTTTGTATAAAATATTCAGTTAAATATATACTTTATGTATATAAATGTCAAAATAAAGAGTTAATAATTTTAAAAATGTTGTTCTTTTGTTAAATTAATCAAACCTTAGTTTTAAGTTAGATTTTATTTTATTCAAAAACATTTGTTTGTATGATATATATTTTTTTGAATCATCATCTTGTTTCTGGTTCTCAAAGGATATTTGAAGAAGTATTTGCCTATTTTTCAAATTCTAATTAAAGCTATTTAATATTAATACTTCCTTTCCTGTGCCAAGAGAGAATTGTGGTGCAAACACCCCCAAATAATTTACTTTTTATTTAGAAATGTATACTGTGACTTTTTTTTGCAACGTTATAACCTATTTTCTGAACATTATTTTCTTGAAGCCCATGCTAAAGGTCTGTATTCCTTGGGCCCTGGAATTAACTGTGAGGAGAGGTGACAGAAGAGCATGCTGGGAAAGGAGGGATGCCAACCTGGGATTAACTTTACGATGACTAATCTTTAATATGGATTATATAAAACAAAAGAAAAAATTGACTGGTTTAGTATCTACTATTAATCAACTCACATCTCCCTTAAACTTTGGAGAACCCATGCAGTAAGGGAGAAATAATTATTTTCTCATCCTTTTTTACATTCAACCAGCTAAAATCATGTATTTTTGTTGTTGTTTTGTTTTGTTTTGCTTGGCTTTAACCTAATTTCAGGATTTAACTGAAAGCATGAGTTTTCCATCAATTAATTCCCTTGGGGATCATTACTGGTTTAACATTCAAGGGGTAGAAAACTGATTTTTTTTTTTTTTTTTTTTTGGTACGCGGGCCTTTCACTGCTGTGGCCTCTCCCGTTGCGGAGCACAGGTTCCGGACGCGCAGGCTCAGCGGCCATGGCTCACGGGCCCAGCCGCTCCGCGGCATGTGGGATCTTCCCGGACGGGGCACGAACCCGCGTCCCCTGCATCGGCAGGCGGACTCTCAACCACTGTGCCACCAGGGAAGCCCTAGAAAACTGATTTTTATAGACTTATGAGCAACACTGAGGGGATACTGACTGTTCTTTCTTGAAGGAGACCCTAGTTTATCCACCAACAAGGTCTTATAAGGAATTAGTTGGTGATGCTTTCATAGCAATCAGTATAATACATTAGTCATTTCCTGTTTATTCTACCTGACTATCATTCAGATTCACTTGATAAGCCCTGGATATTAGTTGATATTAAGAAACTCTTCTAAAATGTATCGACAGCACTGGAGGAAAAACCCTTGCTTTTCACTTCAAAGGTATGTCCGTCCTACTTACTGCTTGGGTCTGCCTTTCTAATCAGGCAGGAGCTACTGTCTGTAACCTCTTACCTTTTCCCCCAGCTTAGTTCACTTATTTCAGCCAACCAGAATTCAGTTATGTAACATTTCTCTCCACCACAAGAGATAAGACTTTGGAATCTAAGGTAGACTTTGTTTCAAATTTCTTTCTGTTAACTTGGTCACTGTAAGAGTTTGGACAATTATTAATACCTCCTTGGCACCACTGTTGTGAATGATTCATTAAGTTGATTATATGAAATTCTTGATATATTGAAGGTGTTCAATAACTGGTTACTGTTTTTACTGTTATTATTATCCCATCCATGATTCATACGACCCTTTTCATTATATAGATCATTAGTATCCCATCCATGATTCATACAACACTTTTCATTATATAGATCATTATGTATTAGATAAATACCCTATTTCTTTCATCTGAAAAACTTACTAGAACAAAGGACTCATTCTACTTATAAACTCAAATTTTAAATTATATTATTTTTTAACATAAAAGAAGCAGAGTCACAGAGAGAACTAGTGGTTACCAGTTGGCGGGGGTGGGGGTGGAATATAGAGGTGGGGAGTGGGAGATACAAACTACTGGGTGTAAGATAGGTTCAAGGATATATTGTACAACACAGGGATATAGCCAATATTTCATAATAACTGTAAATGGAAAGTTACCTTTAAAAATTGTATAAAAATAGGGGAATTCCCTGGCAATCCAGTGGTTAGGACTTGGTGCTGTCACTGCCATAGCCTGGGTTCAATCCCTGGTGGAGGAACTAAGATCCCACAAGCCATGCAGGGTGGATGAAATGAAATGAAATAAAATGTCTAAAAATTTTTTTTTAATTTAAGTATATTATTTTAAATGTTAATTTATTTTATTTTTCTAATTCTCCAAATAGTACATCCTCATATTAAACTTTTGAAGTACAGAAAATAAGCAGAAAGAAAATCATCCATAGCCCTACCATAGCTACCATAGCTACCATAAGTCCTGCCTATTTCACTTAGTATAATGAGGATTTTTACAAACTCTTCTTAAGCATTATTTTATCCCAGCTATTTTTAAATTTTTCAATCCTACAGAAAAGGTGAAAGATGAGTACTATGATTGCCCACTTTTATTCCCCAAATATTAACATCTTGCCCTGTTTGCACATTTTCTCTCTTTCTCTCCACACATACATTTTTTTTTTTTGGTTTAACAATCTGAAAGTAAATTGCTAACATCATGTTACTTTATCCCTAATACTGCGACATGTATCTCCTAAGAACAAGAATCACAATACCATTATCACACCAATGAATTTTAACAATGCTTTAATAATACCATCTAATATAGGGTCTATATTCCAATTTTCCTGTCTCAAAAATGTTTTTATAGTCCCTGCCCTACTCCAGGATATCCAAATTCCATGCCTTGCCTTGTTTTTCATGTCTCTACAATGTCCTTTAATCTAAAATAGTCTCCTCTGTCCTTATTTTTTTTCTTTTTTGTCTTTCAAAACAGTGATAGAGAGTCCAAGTCAACTGTCTTATAGAATCTGCTGCATTCTGAATTTATCAGAATTCCTCATGATAAGAGTCAGATTAAAGGTTTTTCACAAGGATACTACATAGGTAATATATTTCCTACTGTATTCCATCAAAACGCACAATGTCAGTTTGTCCCATTATAGGTGATACTCTGTTTGATCATCTGTCACTTTTATCTTGAACAAAGTGATAGTCACCATATTTTTCTATTGTAAAGATACTCTTTCCCTTCATAATAAGTAACCTTTGAGAGGATACTTGGAACCCATACAAATATCCTGTTCCTCAACAAATTTATACCCAATGGTTTTAAAAATCCATTGATGATCCTTGCTCAAGTCAACTATTTCACTGAGGGTTTCAAAATGCTGATCTCCTGATTTTTCATTCTTTTTACATTTATTACCTAGCATTTTTCTGCAAAAAAGAGCTTTCTTCCTCTCTCTTCTCCTTTTTTCAACATCACAATGGATATGATATATAGCTTATATGTATGACTTGTGCTTTTTATGTCCTAAAAATTTTTGCCTAAAAGAACGTCATATGGATTTTCTATTTTTTTTAGAAGTTTTAAGTTTTTGCTTTTACGTTTAGGTCTGTGATCAATTCTGAGTTAACTTTTGTATAAACGAGGTAAAGGTTGCAGTTTATTTTTCTATGTAAGGATATTCAGTTGTTTCCGTCATTGTTTAAAAGTCCACCATTTTCTTCATCAAATTACCTTGGCAGTTTTGTTAAAAATTAATTGACCAAATATGGTAGGTGTATTTCTGGACTCTATTCTATTTCACTGATTGATATATTTATCTTTACACAAAAAACACACTGTCTTCATAACTGTAACATTTTAATAACATAGTTTAAGTCCTCTGGCTTTATTTTTCTTTTTCAAAATTGTTTTTGGCTACTCTAGATCCTTCGTATTTTAATAGAAATTTTAGAAACAGCTTTTAATTTTTACATAAAGCCTACTGGGATTTTTATTAGAATTGAATTTAAATTTAGAGATTGATTTGGGAAGAACTGACATCTTAATCATATTGAACCTTCTGATTCATGAACATGGTGTATCACTCCATTTATAAAGTCTTTAATTTCCCTCAGCAATCTTTTGTAGTTTTTATTGTATACACATTTTTATTAAATTTATCTCCAAATATTTAATGGTTTTAGTGCTATTTAAATGACGTTTATTTAAATTTCAATTTCCAATTGTTCCAATCAACACCATTAGTCATATCTGTCTACCTTGTATCCCATGACCTTGCTAATAAACTCACTAAATAATTTTAGTAGCTTTTCTGTAAATTCCTTAGGATTTTCCACATATATAATCGTGTCTGTGAATAAGAATTGCTTTATTTTTTCTTTCTACATGACTTTTATTTCTTTTTCTTGCTTTTTGTACTGTCTAGGACTTCCAGTACAATGTTGACTAGAAGTTGTAAGAGTGGAGAGCTTTGCCTTATCCCAATCTTAGTAGCAAATACAACTATTTAAAAAAAAAAAGCAGGTGTTTATTAGGATGTGGAGAACCATTGTGTACTGTTAGTAAAAATGTAAAATGGTGCAACTGCTATGGAAAACCGTAGGGTGAAAAATTAAAAACGAATTACCATATGATTCAGCAATTCTAATTCTAGGTATACAACTGAAAGAACTGGAAGCAGGCTCTTGAAGAGATATTTGCACAGTCATGCTCATGGCAGCATTACTCACAATAGCCAAAATGCAAAAGCAACCCAAGTGTCCATCAACAGATGAATGGATAAACAAAATGTGGTATACACATACAATGGAACATTTTTCATCCTTAAAAAGGAAAGATATCGTGTCACATGATTCAACATGGATGAACCTTGAGGACATTATGTAAAGAGAAATAAGCCAGTCACAAAGGACAAATATTGTATGATTCCAATTCTATGAGGTATCTAGAGTGGTTAAATTCATAGAGACAAAAAGAATGGTAGTTGTCAGGTGCTGGGGAAAGGGGGAGAAATGGAGAATTACTGTTTAACTGGTACAGAGTTTTCCATGATTAAAAGAGTCTGTGGATGGATGGTGGTGATGGTAGCACAACAATGTGCACGTACTTAATGTCACTGAACTGCATACTTAAAAATGGTTGATTGTGAATTTCATTTTTTGTATATTTTACCACAATTTAATATATTAAAAATATTGGGGGGCCGTGATTATCAGACTAGGTAAAAAGCAAGAACCAATTGAAGTTGTCTACAAGATGCATTTAAAATATAAAGATACAAATAGGTTAAAATTTAAAGTTGGAAAGAGGAAAGATTGAAGCGGGGGCAGAGTCAAGATGGCGGAGTAGGAGGACATGGAGTTCGCATCTCCTCACAACTAGGGCAACTACCAGACGATGGTGGGTGACCTCGACACCCAGGGGGACAGAAGGAACCCCCGAGAGACCGGGTAGGACATGGAGGGGAGCAAGGGGGGAGGAGAAATGGAGGCGGGATGGGACCCATGCCCCTGAGGGGAAGCTGGGGAAGGGGAGGGATTCCCATGCCTGGAGAGGCCCATTCACCGTGAGGGGATCAACAGGGAGAGACCCTCGGGAGTTCTGAGGATTGGAGGGGAACATGGCTAGCGTTTTCACCGCCCACTCGGATGCCTGGGAGCCTGCTGAGGTCCCAGGCCTGATCCTTCACACTCTGAGGCTGGAGGCACTCTGGGGCCCCATTTGGCCACACTAAGCCTAAGCCCTGCCCCCACCACCCAGGGCCTTTTCCGGCTGCATGGGTCCTGAACATAGGCCCCATCCCCCACCTTACCCTACCCCCCAGAGCCAAGGCCTTTTCTGGCCTTTCTTTTTTGTTATTGTGGTCCTGTTTTACCTTCCAGTTGTTGTTTCATTTATATTTTTATGTTTTCTAATATATCTGTTCGTTTTCTAATTTTTTCTAAATTATTTATTTATTTATTTGGCTGTGCCAGGTCTTAGTTGCAACATGTGGGATCTTCATTGTGGCGCACAGGATTCTCTCTAGTTGTGGAGCATGGGCTCCAGAGTGCGTGGGCTTAGTAGTTTTGGTGCGAGGGCTCCGGATCGCATGGGTTCAGTAGTTGCAGCATGCGGGCTCTCTTGTTGTGGTACACGGGCTCTACATCACGTGGGCTTAGTTGCCCCAAGGCGTGTAGGATCTTAGTTCCCAGACCAGGAATTGAACCTGCATCCCCTGCATTGGAAGGCAGATTCCTAACCACTGGACCACCAGGGAAGTCCCTATTTTATTTTTTATACTTTGCTACTCTTCTGCTCCTTTTTTTCTTTTTTTGCCATGCTGTGCAGCTTGCAGGATCTTGGTTCACGGGCCAGGGGTTGGGCCTGAGCTCCTGTGGTGGGAGCACCAAGTCTGAACCACTGGACTAACAGAGAACCTCAGACCCCAGGGAATATTAATCAGAGTGAGGTCTCCCAGAGGTCCTCATCTCGGCACCAAGACCTGGCTCTACCCAACTGCCTGCAAACTCCAGTGCTGGAAGCCTCAGGCCAAACAACCAGTATGATAGGAACACAGTCCCACCCATCAAAAAAAATGAGATGACAAAAAAATATGTTACAGACAAAGAAGCAAGGTAAAAACCTACAAGACCAAATAAATGAAGAGGAAATAGGCAACCTACCTGAAAAAGAATTCAGAGTAATGAGAGTAAAGATGATCCAAAATTTCTAGAAACAGAATGGAGGCATGGATCGAGAAAATACAAGAAATGTTTAACAAAGACCTAGAAGAACTAAAGAACAAACAAACAGAGATGAACGACATAATAACTGAAATGAAAAATACACTAGAAGGAAGCAATAGCAGAATAATTGAGGCAGAAGAACAAATAAGTGAGCTGGAAGATAGAATGGTGGAAAAAACTGCCGAGAAGTAGAATAAAGAATGAAAACAATTGAGGACAGTCTCAGAGACCTCTGGGACAACACTAAACACACCAACATTCAAATTATAGGGGTCCCAGAGGAAGAAGAGAAAAAGAAAGGGTCTGAGAAAATATTTGAAGAGATTATAGTCAAAAACTTCCCTACCATAGGAAAGGAAATAGCCACCCAAGTCCAGAAAGTGCAGAGTCCTATAGAGGATAAACCCTAGGAGAAACACACCATGACACATATTAATCAAACTAACAAAAATTAAATTCAAAGAAAGAATATTAAAAGCAGCATGCAAAAAGCAAAAAAATAATATACAAGGGAATCCCCATAAGGTTATAAGCTGATTTTTCAGCAGAAACTCTGCAGGCCAGAAGGGAGTGGCAGGATATATTTAAAGTGATGAAAGGGAAAACCTACAACCAAGATTACTCTACCCAGCAGGGATCTCATTCAGATTTGACAGAGAAATCAAAAGCTTTACAGACAAGCAAAAGCTAAGAGAATTCAGCACCACGAAATCTGCTTTACAACAAATGCTAAAGGAGCATCTCTAGGTGGGAAACACAAGAGAAGAAAAAGACCCACAAAAACAAACCCTAAACAATTAAGAAAATGGTAATAGGAACATACATATCGATAATTACCTTAAATGTGAATGGATTAAATGCTCCAACCAAAAGACACAGGCTTGCTGAAGGGATACATAAACAAGACCCATATATATGCTGTCTACAAGAGACCCACTTCAGGACACATACAGACTGAAAGTGAGGGGATGGAAAAATATATTCCATGTAAAAGGAAATCAAAAGAAACCTGGAGTAGCAATACTCGTATCAGATAAAATAGACTTTAAGATAAAGACTGTTACAAGCGATAAGTAAGGACACTACATAATGATCAAGGGATCAATCCAAGAAGAAGATATAACAATTGTAAACAGTTACGCACCCAACACAGGAGCATCTCAATACATAAGGGAAATCAACGGTAACAATAATAGTGGGGGACTTTAACGCCCCACTTACACCAATGGACAGATCATCCAGACAGAATAAGGAAACACAGCTTTAAATGATACAATAGACCAGACAGACTTAATTGATATTTACAGGACATTCCACCCGAAAGCAGCAGAATACACTTTCGTCTCAAGTGCACATGGAACATTTTCCAGGAAAGATCACATCTTGGGTCACAAATCAAGCCTCAGAAAATTTAAGAAAATTGATCATATCAAGCATCTTTTGTGACCACAACACTATGAGATTGGAAATCAATTACAGGAAAAGAACTGTAAAAAACACAAACAGGGGCTTCCCTGGTGGCACAGTACTTGAGAGTCCGCCTGCCGATGCAGGGGACGCGGGTTCGTGCCCCGGTCCGGGAGGATCCCACATACCGCAGAGCGGCTGGGCCTGTGAGCCATGGCCGCTGAGCCTGCGTGTCCGGAGCCTGTGCTCCGCAATGGGAGAGGCCACAACAGTGACAGGCCCGCATAACACAAGAAAAAAAAAAACCACAAACGCATGGAGGCTAAACAGTGTGCTGCTAAATAACCAAGAGATTACTGAAGAAATCAAAGAGGAAATCAAAAAATACAAAGAAAGAAATGACAATGAAAACATGATGACCCAAAACCTATGGGATGCAGCAAAAGCAGTTCTAAGAGGGAAGTTTATAGCAATTCAATCCTACCTCAAGAAACAAGAAAAATCTCAAATAAACAATCTAACCTTACACCTAAAGGAACTAGAGAAAGAAAAACAAACAAAACCCAAAGATAGCAGAAGGAAAGAAACCATAAATATCCGAGCAGAAATAAATGGAACAGAAACAAAGAAAACAATAGCAAAGATCAGTAAAACTAAAAGTTGATTCTTTGAGAAGATGAACGAAATTGATAAAACTTTAGCTGGACTCATCAAGAAAAAAAAGGGAGAGGACACAAATCAACAAAATTAGAAATGAAACAGGAGAAATTACCACTAACACCACAGAAATACAGAGGAACACAGGAGAATACTACAAGCAACTATATGCCAATAAAATGGACAACCTGGAAGAAGTGGACAAATTCTTGGAAAGGTACAATTTTCCAAGACTTAACCAGGAAGAATTAGAAAATATAAACAGACCAATCACAAGTAATGAAATTGAAACTGTAATGTAAAATCTTCCAACAAACAGAAGTCCAGGACCAGATGGCTTCACAGGCAAATTCTATCAAACATTTAGAGAAGAGCTAACACCTATCCTTCCCAAACTCTTCCAAAAAACTGCAGAGGGAGGAACCCTCCCAAATTCATTCCACAAGGCCACCATCACCCTGATACCAAAAACCAGACAAAGATACTACAAAAAAAGTAAATTACAGACCAATATCACTGATGAACACAGATGCAAAAATCCTCAACAAAATACTAGCAAATAGAATCAACAACACACTAAAAGGATCATACGCCCTGATCAAGTGGGATTTATCCCAGGAATGCAAGGATTCTTCAATATATGCAAATCAATGTGATACACGATTTTACCAAATTAAAGAATAAAAACCATATGTTCATCTCAATAGGTGCAGAAAAAGCTTTTGACAAAATTCAACACCCATTTATGATAAAAACTCTCCAGAAAATGGGCATAGAGGGAACCTACCTCACCATAATAGAGGCCATAGATGACAAGCCTACAGCAAAAATCATTCTCAATGGTGAAAAACTAAAAGCATTTCCACAAAGACCAGGAACAAAACAAGGATGTCCACTCTCGCCTCAATTATTCAACACAGTTTTGGAAGTCCTAGCCACAGCAATCAGAGAAGAAAAAGAAATAAAAGGAATCCAAATTGGAAAAGAAGTAAAACTGTCACTGTCTGCAGACGACATGATGCTATACACAGAAAATCCTAAAAATGCCACCAGAAAACTACTAGATCTAATCAATGAATTTGGTAAAGTTTCAGGATACAAAATTAATGCACAGAAATCTCTTGCATTCCTATAACAATGAAAGATCAGAAAGGGAAATTAAGGAAAAAAATCTCATTTACTATTGCAACAAAAAGAATAAAATACATAGGAATAAACCTACCTAAGGAGGCAAAGGACCTGTACTCAGAAAACTATAAAACACTAATGAAAGAAATCAAAGATGACACAAACAGATGGAGAAATATACCATATTCTTGGATTGGAAGAATTGACATTGTGAAAATGACTAAACTACCCAAAGCAATCTACAGATTCAATGCAATCCCTGTCAAATTACCACTGACATTCTTCACAGAATCAGAAGAAAAAATTTTACAATTTGTATGGAAACACAAAAGACCCCGAATAGCCAAAGCAATCTTGAGAAAGAAAAATGAAGCTGGAGGAATGAGGCTCCCCAACTTCAAACTATACTACAAAGCTACAGTAATCAAGACAATATGGTACTGGCACAAAAACAGAAATATAGATCAATGGTACAGGATAGAAAGCCCTGAGATAAACCCACACGCCTATGGTCACCTAATCTATGACAAAGGAGGCAAGAATATACAATGGAGAAAGGACAGCCTCTTCAATATATGGTGCTGGGAAAACTGGACGGCTACATGTAAAAGAATTAAATTAGAACACTCCCTAACACCATACACAAAAATAAACTCAAAATATATTAAAGACCTAAATGCAAGACCAGACAGTATAAAACTCTTAGATGAAAACATAGGAAAAACACGCTGTGACATAAACCACAGCAAGATCTTTTCTGACCCATCTCCTAGAGTAATGAAAATAAAAACAAAAATAAACAAATGGGACCTAATTAAACTTAAGCTTTTGCACAGCAAAGGAAACTATAAACAAGACAAAAAGACAACTCTCAGAATGGGAGAAAATATTTGCAAACAAATCAATGGACAAAGGATTAATCTCCAAAATATACAAGCAGCTCAATATCAAAAAAACAAACAACCCAATCAAAAAATGGATGGAATACCTAAATAGACATCTCTCCAAAGAAAACAGACAGGTGGCCAAGAGGCACATGTAAAGATGCTCAACGTCACTAATTATCAGAGAGATGCAAAACAAAACTACAGTGAGGTAATACCTCACACCGGTCAGAATGGCCATAATCAATCTACAAACAATAAATGCTGGAGAGGGCGTGGAAAAAAAGGGAACCCTCTTGCACTGTTGGTGGGAATGTAAATTGATAAAGCCACTATGGAGAACAGTATGGAGGTTCCTCAAAAAACTAAAATAGAACTACCATATGACCCAGCAAGCCCACTACTGGGCATATACCCTGAGAAAACCATAATTCAAAAGGACACATGTACCCCAATGTTCATTGCAGCTCTATTTACAATAGCCAGCACATGGAAACAACCTAAGTGTCCATCAACAGATGAATGGATAAAGAAGCTGTGGTATATATATACAATGGAATATTACTCAGCCATAAAAAGGAACAAAATTGGGTCATTTGTAGAGATGTGGATGGACCCAGAGACTGTCATACAGAGTGAAGTAAGTCAGAAAGAGAAAAACAAATATCGTATACTAACGCATATATGTGGAATCTAGAAAAATGGTACAGATGAACCTATTTCCAGGGCAGGAATAGAGACACAGACGTAGAGAACAGACATGTGGATACAGTGGGGGAAGGGGAGGGTGGGACGAACTGGGAGATTAAGATTGATACATGTACACTACCATGTGTAAAACAGATAGCTAGTGGGAACCTGCTATAGAGTACAGGAAGCTCAGCTCGGTGCTCTGTGATGACCTAGATGGGTGGGAGGGAGGTCCAAGAGGGAGGGGACATATGTATACATATAGCTGATTCACTTCATTGTACAGCAGAAACCAACACAACATTGTAAAGCAATTATACTCCAATAAAAAATAAAGTTGGAAAGAGGAAACATTAGAAAGCATACGGAGTGGCTAAATACATACCAGACGAAATAGACTTCAGGACAAAAATAGACACTAAAAACAAAGAAGGACACTTCATAATGATGAAAAGGAAATATATCAGGCAGCTACAACTATTATAAATGTATTTGTGCCTAATAATGGAGTCTCAAAATACATGAAGCAAAAACTGAAATACCTAAAGGGAAAAACAAATTCACAATCATAATTGTAGATGTAAGACATCTCTCACTATAATTGACAGAGCAACTAAATAATAAGAATACAGAAGATCTGAATGACACTTTCAGCTACCTTAACTTAATTGACATTTATAGAACATTACACCTGACAACTTCAGAATACACATTCTTTTCAATGAACAGGGACCATTTTCTGAGAAAAAATATATTCTCGGCCATAAAACAAATTTAAATAGACTTCAAAAGATTGAAGCCCACATAGTATGTTCTGTGACAATAAAATTAAATTAGAAATCAATATACGTAGATACCTATGAAAGCCCCAAATATTTAAACAACTTCTAAATAATCCATGGGGTCAAAGAAAAAAATCACAAGGAAAATTAGAAAACATTTTAAATTGAATGAAAATGAAAACACAGTACATCAGACTTTGTGTATCCACCTAAAACAGTGCTATAAGAAAAACTTATAGCTTCAAATACTTACATTAGAAGAGGCAAGGGGGCTTATATCAATTATTAAGGCTTTCAACTTCAGAAGTGAAAGATGATCAAATTAAATTCAATGTAAGTAGAAAAAAACATAATAAAGTCCAGAAATAATGAAATAGAAAACAAACACTAGAGAAAAATTAACAAAACTTAAAAGCTAGTTTTATGAAAAGATCAATACAAGTGAAAAACCTCTAGATAAACTGACTAAAAAAAGGACACAAACTGGACTTCCCTGGCTGTCCAGTGGTTAAGACTCCGTGCTTCCACTGCGGGGGGCGGGGGGTGGGGGGTGGGGGTGGCCAAGTTCGATCCCTGGTGGGGGAACTATTATCCTGCATGCCCCGGGGTGTGGTCAAAAAAAAAAGGACACAAAGTATATTGGAGGAGGTCATCAAGAGGACGTGATCAGTGATTGACTGATGGGCTGGACCCAGGCAATCAGAGGTTCCTCATTCCCGCAACTGCCCTTGAAATGTCCATTCTTACCACTGTTCCCACAATGGGAGCTGTTCCAAGGATACAGCTTTGAGAGAGTAAGGTGTTGAGACCATTGGACTGAGGAGGTGACAGATCCCAGTTAAGGCCTCTATCTAAACTTTTATGATTCTGGTGGTGGGCGTGGAGATCTACTCATCTCGTGGCCATCTAAGGCAAGCCTCATAAGTAAGCCCCCTTCTTATTAAACCTGCCAGCTACCAATCTGGAGTTGTCTGCTTCTTTCTTCAGTCTCTCCTTGCTCAGCGTGTACAGCAGCCAGGTTGTGAACTAACAACTGATAAGGTAGCCAGGAGACTGAAGAAACAAGCCCCGGGCAAGAGGCATTTAGGATAATATCCTGAGTTAGACATCAACCTCTATGTCAGGAGGGGTGGCCTGTATGTTAGATGCTTGTGGACCAATGTGTGAGTACAGGGGCACCCTGAAAAAGCCGGGTGTGTTGATGCATTTGTTTGAGGAACTGAGCAGAGCACACTGTGGCAAAGAAGGGAAACAAATGGCTCCTGCGGTGGGCTGTCCTCTACTGTGGGCAGTTCTGTGGCCACTGATGCCCAAATAGAGGCTGAAGCTTGAGTTAGACAGTTGGAAGAAGAGCTGAAGTTACAGAAGAACATGCAGTTGTCCACTACTCTGCTAACTTCGGGGCTGGCAGACAAGGTACAAGAGCAGAATAATAAGTTGGAGACCTTCATGTGCCATTTTGCAAAGCTAGGAGGGCACAAGCTACTGCAGATTAAGGTCCAAGTACTTGTGGGAAAGCCTGACTAGGATGCTAAGAGGGAGAATCCCCGGGAAAGTGAGGAGAGCAAAGGGGAGGATGTTGTGGTGATTGAAACAGAGTGCCTCATGTTGCCCAACCCCTAATACAAAGAAAAAATTTAAATAGTAGTCACCCTAGACTTCTGATAATAGAGAAATACACCCCAAAACTCCTAGGAGAAAAACTTCATTCTTTCTCTGTCCCTGAAGCTGTGAATGTCTTTGAAATGTAAACACCCCAGGAGAAAACGAAAATACTGCCTACAGAGACTGAAGAAAAAAAGGGGGTGAGGGAAATGCTTTTCAAAATATAGGCTGCTATAACAACTACTGAGCCCGTGTGCCACAACTACTGAAGCCCACGCGCCTAGAGCCTGTGCTCTGCAACAAGAGAAGCCACTGGAATGAGAAACCCACATGCAGCAACAAAGACCCAATGCAGCCAAAAAAAAAAAAAAAAAAAAAAAAAAAAAGGCATCCACAAGAGACAAAAAAATAAATAAAATCTTCAGAAAAAAAATTTGTTTAAAAAAACATGAGGGCGGAATGGAAGGGAAGTAGGAGGGGTCACGTAATAAATGGGCTTTGGCAGTGGCTTTCTGGTGTGGTTTAACCAGGCTCCACCCACGGATTCTGTTTTCTTAGCAGAGGTCACTGGAGAGCCAGACAGGCTGTAAGTATGCTGTGCATTTAAAACTTCAGCAGGAAACATGCAGTAGTCTCCAAGCGGGAATAGATTTGTAATAATGGGTTGTAATCAGCCTTCCTTCTAAGGAAAAGCTGAGAACCTTCTCATTTTACTTCATGAAAAGTAAGCTATGAGGCAACTTTTGGCAAACATCTAATAACTGGGTGAAATGGGCCTCTTGCCCGAGATTTTACTTCAGCTGCGTCTTTCCAGCACAACAAGCTCTTTCCTCTGCAGCTGATTGGCTCTGGAATGTGGCCAGAAACGTACTTCCTGCAATTAAAGGAGTCAGGCCTCTAACTGCTGATCTGTTTTCTTCTCTTCTGAGTGATGGCGCTGACCATTTTTATCCTCCGGCTGGCCGTCTGCATCCTGGCATTTCCCATGTACCTGCTGGACTTCCTGGGCCTGTGGAACTGGATATGCAAAAAATCGCTCCCCTACTTCTTGGCAAGGTTTACTGTGATGTACAACAAACAGATGGCAAGCAAGAAGCAGGAGCTCTTCAGCAATCTACAGGAGTTCGCAGGCCCCTCCGGGAAGCTCTCCCTGCTGGAGCTGGGCTGTGGCACAGGGCCCAACTTCAAGTTCTACCCGCCTGGATGCCGGGTGACCTGTATTGATCCCAACCCCAACTTTGAGAAGTTCTTGATCAAGAGCATTGCTGAGAACCGACACCTACAGTTTGAGCACTTCCTGGTGGCTGCCGGGGAGGACCTGCACCAGGTGGCCGACGACTCCATGGATGTGGTGGTCTGCACACTGGTCCTGTGCTCCGTGAAGAACCAGGAGCGGATCCTCCAGGAAGTGTGCAGAGTGCTGAGGCCGGTGAGTGCGGGGCGTGAGGGCTGGTTAGTAGTAACCACTATCACCAAGGGCAGCCCTATCAATTTCAGGTAGATCAAACACCCTAACATAAAAAGTACAACTACTAGAGAAGACACTGCTGAATTTTTAAAAAAATCTTAGAGTGGAAAAGAAGCTATATAGGAAAAGATTGATCATACATGAATATGTAAAATTTTAGAACTCCTGCAGAGAAAAAAAAGGAGTATAAAAAAACTTAAAGTACAAAAAAGTTTGTAAAAAAATATTTGCCAAGGATGATAGATAATGCGTTAACTTCATATTAAAAGACGTTACAGGACTTCCCTGGTGGTCCAGTGGTTAAGAATCTGCCTGCCAAAGCAGGACACGGGTTCGATCCCTGGTCCGGGAAGATCCCACATGCCACGGAGCAACTAAGCCCGTGTGCCACAACTACTGAGCCTGCGCTCTAGAGCCCGCAAGCCGCAACTATTGAGCCCACGTGCCACAACTACGGAAGCCCGTGCGCCTAGAGCCCATGCTCTGCAACAAGAGAAGCCACTGCAATGAGAATCCCTTGCACTGCAACGAAGCGTAGCCCCCACTCGCAGCAACTAGAGAAAGCCTGCGTGCAGCTACAAAGACCCAGGGCAGCCAAAACTGAATAAATAAATTAATTTAAAAAAAAATTTTAATAAAAAAAATAAAAGACATTACATATCAAGATCAATAGAATTCTTAAATCAGTTTTTTAAAAAAGAGAAAAGTAAGCAAAGCACAGGAACAGAAATATAAATAAAAATAGCCAATATATGATATAAATGTTGTCTTGCAATAAAAGAACAAATTAAAGCAAGATATCACTTATACGTGGAATTTTAAAAATATAACAAACGAATGTATATAACAAACTGAAATAGACTCACAGATATAGAGAACTAGTGGTTACCAGAGGGGAGAGGGAAGTGGGGAGGGGCAAGGTAGTGGTGTGGGATTAAGAGATACAAACTACTATGTATAAAATAAATAAGCAACAAGGATATATTCTACAGCACAGGGAAATACAGCCATTATTTTGTAATAACTTTAAATGAAGTATAATCTATAAAAATTCTGAATCACTATGTTATACACCTGAAACTAATATAATATTATAAATCAACTATACTTCAATTAAGAAGAAATTAAAGCAAGATACTATTTTCACCTACTACACTGTCAGAGACTTTTAAGTTCAATATGGTGTTGGGGTGAGTTTGGGGGACTGGATTACCCCAATTGGAGGAAGTGCCCTCTTTGGAGGGCAATTTGATAATATCAAATTTTCAAGGACACTTCCTCCTTCATCCAACAGGAATTTATCCTATAGCTATACTGCACAAATGTGCAAAAACTCATTCATATGCGAAAATATTCATTACAGTATTTGTAATACCACAAATTGGAAATAACCTAAACATCCAGCAATAGGAGGTAGGAGGCTGTTAAGCAAATTGTCGCATCGTATAAAGGATTTCTGTGCAGCTGTTAAAAGAACAAGGAAGAGTTACCTATGTTGATATGAAAAAACTATCTCCTCAAGAGACAGTGTTAAATTAAAAAGCAATGAAAGCATAGAATATTATATACAGTATAAGTCCATTTGTGTGGGGGGGGGAGAATATACCTATATAAGTATTTATGTTAATGGGAATGATACACAAGAAACTATTAACAGTGGTTACCTCTTGGGAAGGGAATTGGATGAGGGGAAGGAATTACTTTTCATATTATACCTCTCTGTATAGTTTGAAATTCTTTATACCTATATGTAATTTTCACATATTACCTTTATTGTTTGTTTAAAAACTAGTTTAAAATAGTTTTATTCTAAACATAGGTGAACATAAAGTATGGATATCTTTTTTAAATTAATTTATTTATTTATTGTTAATTTTTGGCTGCGTTGGGTCTTTGTTGCTGTGCGCGGGCTTTCTCTAGTTGCAGCGTGAAGGCTTCTCATTGGGGTGGCTCCTCTTGTTGCGGAGCACAGACTCTAGGTGCGTGGGCTTTGGTAGTTGTGGCATGCGGGCTCAGCAGTTGTGGCTCACAGGCTCTAGAGCACAGGCTCAGTAGTTGTGGCACTCGGGCTTAGTTGCTCCGCGGCATGTGGGATCTTCCCAGACCAGAACTCGAACCCATGTCCCCTGCATTGTCAGGTGGATTCTTAACCTCTGTGCCACCAGGGGAGTCTCAAGTATGGGTATCTTAACATTTGAATTTACTATACTAGAGGAAATGGATGTTCTGTAATTCCCAGTTTTATTTTCTAACAGAGGAAGTTCCTCAGGAAGAAAAGGACTTGAAGATAGTGTTTAGAGGCAATTAATATACAGTCGTCCCTCAGTTTCCTCAGGGTCCCTCCCTGTCCCCTCCACAGATACCAAAAGCTACAGAAGCTTAAGTCCCTTATATAAAATGGTGCAGTACCTGCATATAACTTATGCACCTCCTCCCATATACCTTAAATCATCTCTAGATTACTTATAATACCTAATACAATGTAAATGCTATGTAAACAGGTGCCAGCATGTGGCAAATTCAAGTTTTGCTTTTTTGGAACTTTCTGGATTTTTTCCAAACATTTTTGATCTGCATTTGGTTGAATCCAAGGATGCAGAACTTGTGGATACTGAGGGCCAACTGTAATTCTGTCTTTGGCTCAAGGATAGGCCAACGTCAAAGTAGTAACTGAAAAAAGTCTGATTCTGATACTCAAATCCTGGGTTCTTGTGTCCTAAGACTGGGCACAGTTAGAGGTTTTGCTTACAGTGTTACTAATCTCACAACACCTCTGCAAAGCAAATAACGGTCATCTCTGGTTTAAGCCCTGAGAGTGCCCTTAGGGGATCATATTCTTGGTAGTCTTCCTTAGCTCCTCCGAAGCACCCATTCTCTGCTGAACAGAACCAGGAGCTTTCCTACATTCTCATGT
This sequence comes from Delphinapterus leucas, assembly GCF_059928025.1. Lineage (NCBI taxonomy): Eukaryota > Metazoa > Chordata > Mammalia > Artiodactyla > Monodontidae > Delphinapterus > Delphinapterus leucas. The sequence continues at coordinate 40,663,118 of NC_143139.1, forward strand.
AGGAAACAGTCCTTTAAAGTAGGTATTGCCTTCATGTTGGATTGGGGAAACAGACCCAGAGGAGTTAAGAAACTTGCCTCAAGTTACAGAGCCACTATGTCTGACTTTAATGCAAATATTCTTATCACTGTACCACAGTGCTTGTCACTGCGGCTTTTTATCTGACTTCAACATTTCTACCACTTTTGCTGGCTTTTCTTCCTCTGCCCATCCCCTAAACGCTGGAGTTTCTTTTTTAGCTCTCATTTCACTTATATACACCCCCTGTGCAATCTCATGTACCCCCAATGTTTTCAATTACCGTGCATACACAAATGGCTTCCAAATCTAAGTATCAAGCTCAGATCTCTCTTCTAACCCCAGATCTTCATACCCAGCTGTCTACTCGACAGTCACCTGAATGGGTAACAGGCATCTCTAGCTTAACCTGTGTAACCCAGAGGGCATCAGCAACCTCCCCAGGCCTGGATCACCTCTTCTCTCCTGTCCTCTTCTATGGAAAAAAAATATTTCAATCAGGAAATTTCAAGTTTTCCATTCCTGAACACAGGTCTTACACTTACCCATAGATTTGGAGGAACTCCATCTCTAAACTCTGCCTGGGATAGCCAACACTAGGGAGGCTAGAAGAGGCTAAGGAGTGGGACAGTCACCCTGGGTCTGGGAGGTAATCATTGGTCCGTTTCCCCCTTCACCCCAGAGGTAGATAAGTAGAAAACTTCTGAAGACTCCTTAATAATGTGTAGCCTCTACTGTGTCCAGACTTGACCTATATGTATAGGACCGTCCTAGATGAAAGCAGCAGTTACTAACTCCTATATGACAGTAATTTACACACAGCATCCACTGACCAAATAAAATACCTAATGACAAAATATAACCATGAATTGAGTAACACTTTTAGATGATTCAGTATTTTAATAAAATAAATCCTATCGTTTACATCCTGTGACAATGGTACAAAAGTATAAGACATAGGCTTTTTGGATCCACCATCTGTGGTGGTGCCGCCACCAGGATGCAGATTTTTGTGAAGATCCGGACAGGGAAGACCATCACTCTCGAGGTCGAACCCTCGGATACAATAGAAAATGTAAAGGCCAAGATCCAAGATAAGGAAGTAATTCCTTCTGACCAGCGAAGACTGACCTTTGCTGGCAAGCAACTGGAAGATGGACGTACTTTGTCTGACTACAACATTCAAAAGGAGTCTACTCTTCATCTTCTGTTGAGACTTCGTGCTGGCACTAAGAAAAGGAAGAAGTCTTACACCACTCCCAAGAAGAACAAGCATAAGAGAAAGAGGGTTGGGAATTCCCTGGCGGTCCAGTGGTTAGGACTCTGCACTCTCACTGCGGAGGGCCCAGGTTTGATCCCTGGTTGGGAAACTAAGATCCCACAAGCCACACGGCCAAAAGAAAAAAAAGAGAGAGAGAGAGAGAGAGAGAAAGGTTAAGCTGGCTGTCCTGAAATACTGTAAGGCGGATCAGAATGGCAAAAGCAGTCCACCTTCATCGGGAGTGCCCTTCAGGTAAATGTGGTGTGGAGTTTTTATGGCCAGCCACTTGGACAAACACTATTGTGACAAATGTTGTCTGACCTATTGTTTCAACAAACCAGAAGACAGGTTATTGTATACTGGTTAATAAAAGACATGAACTAATGAACTAAAAAAAAAAAGTATAAGACATGGTTATTTAGTCCCAGGCAGTACTAGGGATGGATTCAGACACCCACAGGTTTGTAAAGCAGAGCCTAAGAACAATACTCAGATGAATTTAAAGATTTTTTTTTTTAAATAAAAGAAGGGGAAATTTTAAAAACTGTAATTAAAAGGCAAACAACAAACAAGGGAAAACATCTGTAGTATATGTAGTCTAATTATACTAAAAGCCCTTACTAATCAGTAAGAATAAAACCAATGGCCTATTAGAAAACCGATAGTGGAGACTTGCCCTGTGGCACAGTGGTTAAGACTCGCAACGCAGGGGGCACAGGTTCGATCCCTGGTCGGGGAACTAGATCCCACATGCATGCTGCAACTAAGAGTGAGCATGTCACAGTTAAGGAGCCAGCGAGCCACAACTAAGAAGCCCACCTGCCACAACTAAGACCCAGCACAACCAAATAAATAAATAAAAGAAAAAAAGAAGAAAACTGATCATGGATATTAACAGACAAATCAGAAAACAAGAAATCCAAATAATCAATAAGGTTTAGTAAAAGATGTTACGATTACGAATATTAAAGCTATGCATGTTATCAAAACTACCATATTACACATCAAATTGACAAAGATATAGGAGAAAAAAGTACTGATGAGAGTTTATTGGAAATGGGCATTCACATCTATTGCTAGTATGAATGCAAACTGCTACAACTTTTCCAAAGGGCAATTTGACAACCTGTACCAAAAGCTTTAAAAAGGCACAGACTTTTGATTCAGCAATTCCACTTTTTAGCAAGTTATTTATTTGGAAATAATTATAGATGGTCACAAAGATTTATGGATAAGGATGTTCACTGTAACAGTATTCATAACAATGTAAAATTGGAAATAGCCTAAATGAGAATGATTAAATAAGAGATGGTAACTTCAGTGGTGTGAAATATTGCATAAAGGTTTTTTTAAACCATCTTTTAGAATAATACTCAAATACATAAATAAAATAAAACAGATTATAAAACAGAATGTATATTCCAATCCTAGTTTTAGAAAAAAAATATTCATATAAATGTATACACAAAATTTTATTTTGTTTTTTTGATTTTTATTTTATTTTTTTACACAGCAGGTTCTTATTAGTTATCTATTGTATACATACTAGTGTATATATGTCAATCCCAATCTCCCAGTTCATCCTACCACCCCCACCCCCACTTTCCCCCCTTGATGTCCATATGTTTGTTCTCTACATCTGTGTCTCTATTTCTGCCTTGCAAACCGATTCATCTGTATCACTTTTCTAGATTCCACATATATGCGTTAATATACAATATTTGTTTTTCTCTTTCTGACTTACTTCACTCTGTATGATAGTCTCTAGCTCCATCCACGTCTCCACAAATGACCCAATTTCATTCCTTTCTATGGCTGGGTAATATTCCATTGTATATATGAACCACATCTTCTTTATCCATTCGTCTGTCGATGGGCATTTAGGTTGCTTCCATGACCTGGCTATTGTAAAGAGTACTGCAATGAACACTGGGGTGCATGTGTCTTTTTGAATTATGGTTTTCTCTGGGTATATGCCCAGTAGTGGAACTGCTGGGTCATATGGTAATTCTATTTTTAGCTTTTTAAGGACCCTCCATACTGTTCTCCATAGTGGCTGTATCAATTTACATTCCCACCAACAGTGCAAGAGGGTGCCCTTTTCTCCACACCCTCTCCAGCACTTTTTGTTTGTAGATTTTCTGATGATGCCCATTCTAACCAGCGTGAGATGATACCTCATTGTAGTTTTGATGTGCATTTCTCTAATAATTAGTGATGTTGAGCAGCTTTTCATATGCTTCTTGGCCATCTGTATGTCATCTTTGGAGAAATGTCTGTTTAGGTCTTCTGCCCATTTCTGAATTGGGTTATTTGTTTTTTTAATATTGAGCTGCATGTGCTGTTTATATATTTTGGAGATTAATCCTTTGTCTGTTGATTCATTTGCAAATATTTTCTCCCATTCTGAGGGTTGTCTTTTCGTCTTGTTTATAGTTTCCTTTGCTGTGCAAAAGCTTTTAAGTTTCATTAGGTCCCATTTATTTTTGTTTTTATTTCCATTACTCTAGGAGGTGGGTCAAAAAAGATCTTGCTGTGATTTATGTCAAAGAGTGTTCTTCCTACGTTTTCCTCTAAGAGTTTTATAGTGTCCGGTCTTACATTTAGGGCTTTAATCCATTTTGAGTTTATTTTTGTGTATGGTGTTAGGGAGTGTTCTAATTTAATTATTTTACATGTGGCTGCCCAGTCTTCCAAGCACCACTTACTGAAGAGACTGTCTTTTCTCCATTGTATATTCTTGCCTCCTTTGTCATAGATTAGTTGACCATAGGTGCGTGGGTTTCTCTCTGAGCTTTCTATCCTGTCCATCGATCTATGTTTCTGTTTTTTGTGCCAGTACCATACTGTCTCGATTACTGCAGCTCTGTAGTATAGTCTGAAGTCAGGGAGTCTGATTCCTCCAGCTCCGTTTTTTTCCCTCAAGATTGCTTTGGCTATTCAAGGTCTTTTGTGTCTCCATACAAATTTTAAGATTTTTTGTTCTAGCTCTGTAAAGTGCCATTGGTAATTTGATAGGCATTGCATTGAATCTGTATATTGCTTTGAGTAGTATAGTCATTTTCAAAATATTGATTCTTCCAAGCCAAGAACATGGTATATCTCTCCATCTGTTTGTGTCATCTTTCATTTCTTTCATCAGTGTCTTACAGTCTTCTGAGTGCAGGTTTTTTACCTCCTTAGGTAGGTTTATTCCTATGTATTTTATTCTTTTTGTTGCAATGGTAAATGGGATCGTTTCCTTAATCTGTCTTTCTGATTTTTTTGTTGTTAGTGTATAGGAATTCAAGAGATTTCTGTGCATTAATTTTGTATCCTGCAACATTTCCAAATGCATTGATTAGCTCTAGTAGTTTTCTGGTGGCATCTTTAGGATTCTCTATGTATAGCATCATGTCATCTGCAAACAGTGACAGTTTTACTTCTTTTCAAATTTGTATTTCTTTTTCTTCTCTGATTGCCATGGCTAGGAGTTCCTTGCCACTATGTTGAATAATAGTGGCAAGAGTGGACATCCTTGTCTTGTTCCTGATCTTAGAGGAAATGCTTGCAGTTTTTCACCATTGAGAATGATGTTTGCTGTGGGTATATGGCCTCTATTATGTTGAGGTAGGTTCCCTCTATGCCCACTTTCTGGAGAGTTTCTATCATAAATCGGTGTTGAATTTTGTCAAAAGCTTTTTCTGCATCTATTTACATGATCATATGGTTTTTATTCTTCAATTTGTTAATGTGGTGTGTCACATTTATTGATTTGCATATATTGAAGAATCCTTGCATCCCTGGGATAAATCCCACTTGATCATGGTGTATGATCCTTTAAATGTGTTGCTGGATTCTGTTTGCTAGTATTTTGTTGAGGATTTTTGCATCTATATTCATCAGTGATATTGGTCTGTAATTTTCTCTTTTTGTAGTATCTTTGTCTGGTTTTGGTATCAGGGTGATGGTGGCCTCGTAGAATGAGTCTGGGAGTGTTCCTCTACAACTTTTTGGAAGAGTTTGAGAAGGATGGGTGTTAGCTCTTCTCTAAATATTTGATAGAATTCACCTGTGAAGCCATCTAGTCCTGGACTTTTGTTTGCTGGAAGGTTTTTAATCACAGTTTCGATTTCATTACTTGTGATTGGTCTCTTCGTACTTTCTATTTCTTCCTGGTTCAGTCTTGGAGGGTTATACCTTTGTAAGAATTTGTCCATTTCTTCCAGGTTGTCCATTTTATTGGCATAGAGTTGCTTGTAGTATTCTCTTAGGATGCTTTGTATTTCTGCAGTGTCTGTTGTAACTTCTCCTTTTTCATTTCTAGTTTTATTGATTTGAGTCCTCTCCCTCTTTTTCTTGATGAGTCTGGCTAAAGGTTTATCAATTTTGTTTATCTTCTCAAAGAACAAGCTTTTAGTTGTATTGGTCTTTGCTATTGTTTTCTTTGTTTCTATTTCATTTATTTCTTCTCTGATCTTTATGATTTGTTTCCTTCTACTAACTTTGGGTTTTGTTTGTTCTTCTTTCTCTAGTTCCTTTAGGTGTAAAGGTAGACTATTTGAGATTTTTCTTGTTTCTTGAGGTAGGATTGTATTGCTATAAACTTCCCTCTTAGAACTGCTTTTGCTGCATCCCATAGGTTTGGGATCATCGTGTTTTCGTTGTCATTTTTCTCTAGGTATTTTTTGGTTTCCTCTTTGATTTCTTCAGTGATCTCTTGGTTATTTAGTAATGTACTGTTTAGTCTCCATGTGTTTGTGTTTTTTACGTTTTTTCCCTGTAATTTATTTCTAATCTCATAGTGTTGTGGTTGGAAAAGACGCTTGACATGATTTCAGTTTTCTTAAATTTACCAAGGCTTGATTTGTGACCCAAGATGTGATCTATCCTGGAGAATGTTCCGTGTGCACTTGAGAAGAAAGTGTAATCTGCTGTTTTTGGATGGAATGTCCTATAAATATCAATTAGATCTATCTGGTCTATTGTCAATTAAAGCTTGTGCTTCCTTGCTAATTTTCTGTCTGGATAATCTGTCCATTGGTGTAAATGAGGTGTTAAAGGCCCCCACTATTATTGTGTTTTCCCGTTGATTTCCTCTTTTATAGCTGTTAGCATTTGCCTTATGTATTGAGGTGCTCTTATGTTGGGTGCATATATATTTATAATTGTTGTATCTTCTTCTTGGATTGATCCCTTGATCATTATGTAGTGTCCTTCCTTATCTCTTGTAACAGTCTTTATCTTAAAGTCTATTTTATCTGATATGAGTATTGCTACTCCAGCTTTCTTTTGATTTCCTTTTGCATGGAATATATTTTCCCATCCCCTCACTTTCAGTTTGTATGTGTCCTGAAGTGGGTCTCTTGTAGACAGCATATATATGGGTCTCGTTTTTGTATCCATTCAGCAAGCCTGTGTCTTTTGGTTGGAGCATTTAATCCATTCACATTTAAGGTAATTATTGATATGTATGTTCCTATTACCATTTTCTTAATTATTTTGGGTTTGTTTTTGCAGGTCCTTTTCTTCTCTCGTGTTTCCCATGTAGAAAAGTTCCTCTAGCATTTGTTGTAGAGCTGGTTTGGTGGTGCTGAACTCTCTTAGCTTTTGCTTGTCTGTAAAGCTTTTGATTTCTCCGTCGAATGTGAATGAGATCCTTGCTGGGTAGAGTAATCTTGGTTGTAGGTTCTTCCCTTTCATCACTTTAAGTATATCATGCCACTCCCTTCTGGCTTGTAGAGTTTTTGAGAAATCAGCCGTTAACCTTACGGCAGTTCCCTTGTATGTTATTCGTTGTTTTTCCCTTGTTGCTTTTAATAATTTTTCTTTGTCCTTAATTCTTGTCAATTTGATTACTATGTGTCTTGGCGTGTTTCTCCTTGGGTTTATCCTGCCTGGGACTCTCTGCACTTCCTGGACTTGGGTTGCTATTTCTTTTCCCATGTTAGGGAAGTTTTCGACTATAATCTCTTCAAATATTTTCTTGGGTCCTTTCTCTCTCTCTTCTCCTTCTGGGACCCCTGTAATGCGAATATTGGTGCATTTAATACTGTCCCAGAGGTCTCTTAGGCTGTCTTCATTTCTTTTCATTCTTTTTTCTTTAATCTGTTCTGTGGCAGTGAATTCCACCATTCTGTCTTCCATGTCACTTAACCGTTCTTCTCCCTCAGTTATTCTGCTATTGATTCCTCTAGGGTATTTTTCATTTCAGTTATTGTATTGTTCATCTCTGTTTGTTTGTTCTTTAATTCTTCTAGGTGTTTGTTCTTTAATTCTTCTAGGTCTTTGTTAAACATTTCTTGCATCTTCTCGATCTTTGCCTCCATTCTTTTTCCAAGGTCCTGGATCATCTTCACTATCATTATTCTGAATTCTTTTTCTGGAAGGTTGCCTATCTCCACTCTACTTAGTTGTTTTTCTGGGGTTTTATCTTGTTCCTTCATCTGGGACATAGCCCTCTGCCTTTTCATCTTGTCTATCTTTCTTTGAATGTGGTTTCTGTTCCACAGGCTGCAGGACTGTAGTTCTTCTTGCTTCTGCTGTCTGCGCTCTGGTGGATAAGGCTATCTCAGAGGCTTGTGCAAGGTTCCTGATGGGAGGGACTGGTGGTGGGTAGAGCTGGGTGTTGCTCTGGTTGGCAGAGCTCAGTAAAACTGTAATCCACTTGTCTGCTGATGGGTGGGGCTGAGTTCCCTCCCTGTTGGTTGTTTGGCCCGAGGCAACCCAGCACTGGAGGCTACAGGCTCTTTGGTGGGGCTAATGGCAGACTGCCGAGGTGGGGGTGGGGGGGGGCTCATGCCAAGTAAGTACTTCCCATAATTCCTGCTGCCAGTGTCCTTGTCCCGGTGGTGAGCCACAGCCACCATCCGCCTCTGCAGGAAACCCTCCAACACTAGCAGGTAGGTCTGGTTCAGTCTCCTATGGGGTCACTGCTCCTTGCCCCTGGATCCTGATGTGCATACTACTTTGTGTGTGCCCTCCAAGAGTGGAATCTGTTTCCCCCAGTCCTGTCGAAGTTCTGCAATCAAATCCCACTAGCCTTCAAAGTCTGATTCTCTGGAAATTCCTCCTCCCATTGCCAGACACCCCAGGCTGGGAAGCCTGACGTGGGGCTCAGAACCTTCACTTCAGTGGGTGGACTTCTGTGGTATAAGTGTTCTCCAGTTTGTGAGTCACCCACCCAGCAGTTATGGGACTGATTTTATTCTGATTGCGCCCCTCCTACCATCTCACTGCAGCTTCTCCATTGTCTTTGGATGTGGGGTATCTTTTTTGGTGTGTTCCAGTGTCTTCCTGTCGATGACTGTTAGTTGGGATTCCGGTGCTCTCACGAGAAGGAATGAGTGCATGTCCTTCTACTCCACCATCTTCCACAAAATCTTAACAGTAGTTGTCTCGAGGTGATGAAAGATGATTGACCGTTTTTCTTTGTAAACTTTTCTATATTTTCTGAATTTTCTAAAATAATATTGGTGAGACAGTATTGCCAGCCTCTGGAGCCAGACCACCCAAGGTAAAAACCTGATTCTGACATTTGTAAGCTGTATGACCTTGGGCAAGTTGTTTATTTTCTATGTGACTCTGTTTCCTCATCTGTAGAACACAGGAATGATAATAATAATACTTACCAAATAAGTGTATTGTGAGGATTGAGTTAACATGAGATAGGCCTTACAGGCAGGATCTTGCATGCAGTAACTGCTTTAAATTCTAACTATTATTATGTATTACCTTTATGAACAGAAAATATAGATTGGCAACTCTGTATAAAATCTGACAGAAGACAACACTATTTACCAGAATAGTATCATAGTAAGTTTGAATTTCTCCATGTCTTCTCATGAAGTTGGCCTTTGGGGCCACTGAAATCTGACATTTAATCATCTTATAGGACTTCCCTGGTGGTCCAGTGGTTAAGAATCCACCTGCCGATGCAGGGGACACGGGTTTGAGCCCTATTCCGGGAAGATCCTACATGCCGCGGAGCAAGTAAGCCCATGCGCCACCATTACTGAGCCTGTGCTCTAAAGCCCGTGAGCCACAACTATTGATGCCCACGCGCCTAGAGCCCATGCTCCACAACAAGGGAAGCCACCGCAATGAGAAGCCTGTGCACCGCAATGAAGAGTAGCCCCCACTCACTGCAACTAGAGGAAGCCCGCGCACAGCAACGAAGACCCAGTGCAGCCATAAATAAATTAATTAATTTTTAAAAATCACCTTATAATTCTTTTTCCCCCAAACTAAAATCCTTGATGTGTTTTTTTTTTTTTCTTTTCTTTCTCAGGGAGGAGCTTTTTATTTCATGGAGCATGTAGCAGCTAAGCCTTCAACCTGGAATTACTTCTGGCAACAGGTCCTGAATCCTGTCTGGTACCTTCTGTTTGATGGATGCAACCTGACCAGAGAGAGCTGGAAGGCCCTGGAGTGGGCCCGCTTCTCCAAGGTGAAGCTGCAGCACTTACAGGCCCCCCTGGCCTGCGAGCTCCTGCGCCCTCACATCTATGGATATGCTGTGAAATAGGAGTTGAGACCTGATGGGCTCGAATAATTTAAGGTTTGGGTTTTACACTTAAAATACTAATTGGGGGACTTCCATCATGGTGCAGTGGTTGAGAGTCTGCCTGCCAATGTGCAGAACACAGGTTAGATCCTTGGTCCAGAGGATCCTGCATGCCATGGGGCAACGAAGCCCGCGTGCCACGGCTGTTGAGCCTGTGCTCTGGAGCCCACGAGCCACAACTACTGAGGCCACGAGATACAACTGCTGAGGCCCGTGTACCTAGAGCCCATGCTCCACAGCAAAGAAGTAGCCCCTGCTCACCACAGCTAGAGAGGTCCTGCACACAGCAATGAAGACACAACACAGCCACACACACACACACACGAAACTAATTGGGAGAAGGGAACCCCCTTTTTTAGGTAAATTTGAATTTCATCACTAAAAGTTTATGTTATAACCTATTTAGCTATTTTCTATTGTCTCCCAAAGAATCAAAAACAAAACAAAACAGCTTTGAACTCTCCCTTAATGGAAACAATGGGCTTTCATAATTGAAGTCCACCATTATCCTCAAACCTTACTTTATTCAGTAACTTCAGATTTTTTCTGTCTTATTTAAATTATTACCCAACAGATTTTAATTTTACCTTCTCTTTGAGAGGTTGATGCTAATTAGCAGTTAAATCACTCAAAAGAAGACTTTGAAGAGGGAGATGTGAAAAGATCTCTTTTTTTTAATTAATTCATTTATTTATTTATCTTTGGCTGCGTTGGGTCTTCGTTGCTGTGCGTGGGTTTTCTCTAGTTGCGGCACGCGGGCTTCTCATTGTGGTGCCTTCTCTTGTTGCGGAGCACAAGCTCTAGGTGCACAGGCTTCAGTAGTTGTGGCTCACAGGCTCTAGAGCACAGGCTCAGTAGTTGTGGCGCACAGGCTTAGTTGCTCCGCAGCATGTGGGATCTTCCTGGACCAGGGCTCGAATCCGTGTCCCCTGCATTGTCAGGCGGATTCTTAACCACTGCGCCAGCACGGAAGTTCCCAAAAAATCTTAATAATTCACAAACTAAATAAAGAAATACTAACTAGTTGAAAACTCCAAACCTAAACAGCACAGATTTTTTTTTTTAAAGTAATCTGAATCGGGGCCTCCCTGGTGGCGCAGTGGTTGAGAGCCCGCCTGCCGATGCAGGGGACGTGGGTTCGTGCCCCGGTCCGGGAAGATCCCACATGCCGCGGAGCGGCTGAGCCCGTGAGCCGTGGCCACTGAGTCTGCGCGTGCAGAGCCTGTGCTCCGCAACGGGAGAGGCCGCAACAGTGAGAGGCCCGCGTATCGCAAAAAAAAAAAAAAAAAAAAGAAATCTGAATCTATTTGTTGTCCTTAGTATCATTGGGCTGGCTTTGGCTTTCAAAATTAATGTACCAGGATGCCACACCTAGTTCTGCCCAGCTTTGTTATGTTTTTTATTCTGGTATTCCACCAGAGTTTGTTTCCCTGCATTCCAGTCTTCAATTCTTAAGATGAAGTTTGCACTTGACACTTCAGTATATCCATAAAACTATATGAAGCAGTTAGAGTTCTTGGGTTCATTTTCCTTATTATCTAACGTATACTTTGCTGAATGTAGTAAATTGCAGGCAAAGAAAAGGCGCACTGTAATTAGAGAAACCTTGAATAATTAGATACGCTTTGTAAGAGCCGCCTCAAAATAAGCAAGCTGCGAGTATGTAAAGAGGTAGATAAATACTGTTCGGATTATTCTGATCAAATTTCCACTCTGGTCTCAAGATGATTTCTTTGTTCCCTGTAACCATGGAAACCTTGGAAAATCATCACAAGTGCTTTGAGAACAAGTTGGTCAATAAGAGGACTTAGAATTTTCAGCAATAGTTTGCATGCATTTTAATAAATTTAGAATATTTTCTGAGATGATTTTGCAAAGAGACTACTTTAAATATCAAATCAATAAATTCACATACATTTTAGGAATGGAAATAAAATTAATGGTTTATATCTTTGCTGGCTTGGTTTCATTTTTCTTAGTGTCTCTGGGAGGGCTTTCCTTCACTGTGGAAAATTAAGCTATTTGAACATACAGATTTTTCCTTCTACAGCCAGGTAACTCTAAATACAGCTAGCAAATATTATTTATTTATTTATTTATTATTTGGCTGCGTTGGGTCTTCGTTGCTGCGTGTGGGCTTTCTCTAGTTGCAGCGAGCAGGGGCTACTCTTCATTGCACAGGCTTCTCATTGTGGTGGCTTCTCTTGTTGTGGAGCATAGGCTCTAGGTGCGTGGACGTCAGTAGTTGCCGCGCGAGGGCTCAGTAGTTGTGGCACATGGGCTTAGCTGCTCCACAGCATTTGTGAAATCCATAGAGCAGAAAGAAAGCTTACTATTCTCTCTTGAGCGTGAAAACAGTTAATGTTTCAGTGAGGTTAGGACATGCATCTATGGCCTCCTGAGCTATGGAACATGAATATCCTCCCTCTATGGTCTTCCAAAAGTAGGAGCCTCCTTATTTACCCACCTCACTACTGGTTAGGTCAGTCTAGGGATTGAGAAATATGAAAAGCCACAGGTTGACATGGTGAAGTGTTATTGCCACATTGGAAGGTGAGTCATACCAAAGTACAAAGTACTAGGCACATTCTTATCAACTCCCTCTTGTTTGAACAGGGTAGCCAAATTTTTTTTTTTAATATTTATTTATTTGGCTGCACCGGGTCTTAGTTTTGGCACGTGGGATCTTAGTTGTGGCATGCAGGATCTAGTTCCCTGACCAGGGGTCGAGCCTGGGCCACCTGCATTGGGAGCGTGGAGTCTTAGCCACTGGACCACCAGGGAAGCCCCAGTGTAGCAAATATTATCCTCACTCTTTATAGGTGCAGAAAAATAAGTAAGTGAAATTTCTTACATTCCACAAGTTACTGAGCAAGTCCTAGGGCCACGATTCCTAAAGCCACAACACCTGTTTTGACAAGCATCGCTGCCGTACTACCTTCTCACTGCTTTCTTCCCCAGGCCCAGAAAACACACATTTATGATCATTCAAAGAGCCTAAGGAAGTGACCTAAGCCTGTGCAAAATGGAAACAGAAAAGAGTCAAAACACGTCCAGTGTCTTTTAGGTCCTGTGTTCGTTAGATTCCCTTGATTGCAGGTGACAGAACTTCCAATCCAAAAAGGCTTATGCAGGAAAAGGACTCCACTGACTCAAATTAGTGAAAAGTAGTCAGGCAGAAAACCTCAGGCACAGCTTGAGCAAGGCTCAGATAATGTTATCAGGAGCCAGACAGTGTCTAGGGTCACATCTGCCCTCCTCTCTGTTTCAGGTGGTGAGTCTCTGAAGTAATGCCAATCTTCATGCTTCCAGGGCCCATGGCCAGTTGGAAAGATCAAGTCCACTTTTGCAAAGACTCCAACCAAAGTTCTAGATCGAGTCTCACTTGGCTCTTATGGACAATATTAGGTCACAAGCCCACCCCTGAGTCAATCGTCATATTTCAGTGGGATGGGTCATGCTGATCGGCACAGTGCTTCTTCCCTAGGGCTGAGCTCACCCAGACCATGTGGACTGAGACATGGAGAGTTGTGTATCCTCCAAATGAAAGCAGAGCCTGTGACTGGGGAAAGCACGCAGGCACACTACGAATGCACATTGTAAGTACAAAGCTACCTTCTGATCAGGCCCTCTGCTGGCTTTTCTGTGGTCCATCAAGTAGTGCCACGCTTAGAACACTGGATTTTCAGTGGGATAACAGCACGCAATGAGAGAAGTAAAAGCAAAAAGGACACTGGCTTTGGCGTCAAAGTGACGTGGGTCAAGTTCTGGCTGTGCCATTCGTTGACTATGTGACCTGGGGCGTGTTACTTTTCTAGTGTCACTTTCCTCATCTGTTAATGGGGATAAGAATACCTAAAAGGGTTACTGTGAGGAGTTAACGAAGTGAGGCACTTGGTGCTTAATAAATGCTGAACTTCATTCGACAAATATTTACTGAGTGCCTATTGTGCACTCTGCTCTTAGTGATTGGCTTAGAGCCCTGAATAAGCTAGACTCGTTCCCTGCCCTGGTGGAGCATACAGCTGTGGTCAGTGCTCTCTAAGAGGGAGAAGTGCAGGGTACAGGAGAATGGAATCTGACCCTCCTGGGGGGAGGGTCAGAGGCTTCCCTGAGGAAGTGACGTGTGAACTGAATTCCAGAGGATGAATAGAGAGTATTTCAGCCTAATGGAACAGCTTGTGCCACAGACAAATAAAAAGAAGAAACACAGTATGTTCAAGGAAGTGAAATGAAGTAGGCAGGGCTGGGCACCAGAGCCTGAAGGGCAGATTTGGGGATGGCTACTATTCCATCAGCTTGTTCCTAATTTTGTTAAGGCCCTGGGTCCATGAGCTCAACACTTATTTTAATGGCTAACAACGACCTAACAACGACAACAACAAAAACAGTTAAATTTTATTATATTTATATAATATATACTTATTATATTCTGTTCCTAACTGTTCTGATATTCCAATTGCTTCTCCTGAATTCCTACCTATTTCACACTTGAATAGAAAGTGAGGCAAACATTACATAATAGTTCCTTTTGTACTCCTGACCCTAACGTAAGCCTTTCTCTTTGGTATTGCTTTAGAAAACACAGAGCTTAACATAACTGAAATTCAATTCTTATTTATCTGTTGAGGCAACTGAGGGTGTAATGAATCATAGCAGACTAATGTCAACAAAAGCAAAAACTAAAACTATTCAATAAGCTTCACTTTAAATACCTCAAAATTTAAAACCAAAAGCATTCAGGCTATATTAAAGAAAAACCAGAATTCCCTGAACCATGGAATCACCAGAGAATTGGGGGCAGAAGTTATGTTAACTAAGGACACAGGAAATGAACATAGAGTGGCCAATGTTCCCAATTTCTAGTTCAGTTAAGAAAAAATAGTAATACGCAGTCAAGTAAGGCATTATTTGTTTCTAAAGGAAACTATTTGGAAACCTGCAGAGAATTACATGGGAACAAGGAAAATCACCATTCAGAATTCACCATTCTTAAAGGTGAAAATCTCTCACATCCCATAGTGCAACCCAGGCTGCATCCTTCTCAATCTTTAAAATGTATCTGACCCTGATGTCAACTTTCTCCTTGGAATGATCCTTTTTTTCCATGAGTCTAACAGCTAATAATAAAAATGTCCATTTATTACATGCCGTCTTTATACTAGGAAGTTTACACAGTTATTTTACATAGTACTCATAACTTTACCAGGCAGGTAAAATTATCTGCTCCTGACAAAGGAGAAAGCCGACCAGACCAGTGGATGTTCCGTTACTTGCCCAAGGCCACATAGTGAGTGGCCACCCTGGTTTTCCCACGTAGCTCACCTGACTCCAAAGCCCAGAGCTCCTCACGGTGCTGCCCTGCTTCTCAAGGTCTTCTGAATCCTCGTCTCTGTAACTGTTTCCTTCTTCCTCCACCATTCCTCTTGAACGATCCCCTAAGACTCATTCAGTCTGTATACAGTCCCTTAAGAGTTTCTTATACTCTTAGGCTGTGAACCACCACCTACATGAAGAAGATTTCTAAACCTCACACTTTCCATGCCTTTGATACTTCAGATTTAACCCATCGAAAAAGAATTTACTCTCTGCTTCCCTAAGTAAGCAACACTTTCCAACTTCCTCAATATCTATGATTATTTCCCAAGGACCAGGTAAAGTGATGCTTCTAGAAAGCATTCTCTGGCTGTTTCAAGAAGCTTCTTCTTTGAGAAATCACTTAGCACTCACTAATATCCACCAATCTCTTCTTCTACATGCCAAATATAGTGTGTACTATACAGCAGGTGCTCAGAAAGTATTTGCCAATGGATTCACTGTCAGGTTCTGCCTCTTCTACATACCTCTCAACTGGTCCCTTCTACTGCACTTCCGCAGCCACCATCCTAGCATGAGAACTAATGCCTGAATGACCGTATGTATAAATTGAGTGGGGATGGCTGAAGTGATAAACCATTTATGTCGGAACTTGCCAGGTG
The DNA here is from genome assembly GCF_059928025.1 of Delphinapterus leucas. Lineage (NCBI taxonomy): Eukaryota > Metazoa > Chordata > Mammalia > Artiodactyla > Monodontidae > Delphinapterus > Delphinapterus leucas. The sequence goes on from NC_143139.1 coordinate 40,678,920, forward strand.
TCGCCTGATTCAAGGGTATGACAGGGAAGTAGCTCTAAGGCGAGGAGGAGATACTACATCTGGATACAGTAGCAGAAAGACACTCCTTTTATAACCGACTTAACCTTCTTTGCCCTCCTTCACCCAATACACCCCATGGAAAAATAGGAGCTCAGCAAACAACTTTCCTGGGGTACGAAGAAGTGGCTTCCTAGGCACGCACCAGTATCTCACCCAAGTCATAATCTCTCATACCAGAAACTGCTTCAAACTGGTCTCCATGCCTCCACGCCTTCGTCACCCCTTCCTGAGCATGAGCTCATAATTTCCACAATACTTTAATCTGACCATTCTCACTCAGCATAAGACTGAATTTAAACTGCTCAACTTTGAATTTAGGGCCATCTGTCAACTGACACCTCAACGCTTTTCCCAGCTTTGTGGTCCAGTGGAAAAAGCATGGGGTGTCAAGTCAGAATATGTGAATTCAAACCTCATCATTGCATCTTACTAATATTTTATTCACTTAATATAAGAGGACAACAGTACCCACATCTCCTAGGATTTTTGTGAGGATGAAATGAGATGTAACATGGTTAGTAAAAGCACTGAAACTGCTCCACAAGGCCCCTCACTCTGGTCAAGGCCCTGCCTCCTTAAGCATTTGCAAGAGGAATAAAGTATATTTTCCTATCAGAAAAGATATTTTACTTCTATAAATGTCATCCTGGAATTCCAATCGACCGGATTATTACACACTATAATGTTTTCTGAAGATTCAGCATTTTTAAAAAGAAAACTTCCATAAAAAAATAACTTGGCAAAGCTCTCATTTTTGTACCTGACAATAAAAAATTGGCACCTGTAATGAGATGAGATGCACTTGCTTCAGCTACTGCAAATAACTTCTACAGGGAATGTTACGGATACAGACGAGATTTTCTAAGTACCTCTAATCTTGGCTCCCATCTTACCTGTCAAGCTAAGCAGGTAGTATTAAGACTATAAAAGAAGTAGCACTCCGTTCAAATTCTATGTCACCTCTTAGGTTATAGGAACAGATTATTAACTCTGATCCCAGAGGAAGAGCTTTTTTTCCATTTTATTGTCCACCAAAGCTTAGGAACAAAGAAATCTAAAAACTTCTTTTTTTTTTTTTTTTTTTTTTTTTAAATCAAAGGCTGTACTTCCCTGGCAGTCCAATGGTTAAGACTCCACGCTTCCACTACAGGGGGCATGGGTTTGATCCCTGGTCGGGGAACTAAGATTCCACCCACAGGCCATGCAGCACGGCCAAAAAAAAAAAAAAGCAAAGGCTGAAACAGTAAGATAAATACACATTTATTTATAAATATAAATGATGCCATATACCAAACTGCTTGCCAATGCATACAATCTCATCTGCCCAAATATTATTGATAAAAGTGGGAGGAAACACTGGAGAAAATGGACAATATTAATAAACTGTTAACCTGTCAGCCTACATTTTTCCACTGGGCTTTTATTTTCTTCCCTTCATGTTGTGTAGGGCCCTTCTGAGTAAAATTTTATAAAGAAATATTTGCCTCCCGCTCACACAGCACCTGCGTGACAGGTATGTCTGAAATGTGAGAATTAGCTTAAGATGGTGCTAACTAATCCCAATTCTTTTTTTTTTTTTTGCGGTACGCGAGCCTCTCACCGCCATGGCCTCTCCCGCTGCGGAGCACAGGCTCCGGACGCACAGGCTCAGCGGCCATGGCTCACGGGCCCAGCCGCTCCGCGGCATGTGGGATCTTCCCGGACCGGGGCACGAACCCGCGTCCCCTGCATCGGCAGGCGGACTCTCAACCACTGTGCCACCAGGGAAGCCCCCCAATTCTTAATTTTTATGGGGTCCTAAGAGATTCCTTGAGAGTCTGATGAAAGACACAGATCCACTCCTGGGGAAAAAATGCTCCTACAAATAAACACACCATTTCTAGAGGGAAACAGACATGCCAAACACCTGTCTAAGCATATTGTCATCGCCTCCAAAGCACCACGCAGAAAATTTTAAACTCTTAAGTCTCTTTCTTGAAACGCAGCCTTCCAGCCTTTCACCTCTCCCACTACATCTGTTCTTCAACTTGGAGACCTCGAATGAGTCTCATCTATCTTGGGCTACCAACCAACACCGAGTCCCTTCTCTAACCAGGCTGGACTGCATTGTAAACCAATTCATCACCACTCTCCAATCATGCCTCCAGTTCCTACTGCCATAAAAATCTGCCAATATCTGACCATGGCTCTCCTTTACGCCAATCTGCTCCTTATTCTGTATTTTTTTTTATCTCAGTGAATAGCAAAATCCCTTTTTGTCACTGTCACTCAAGCTGGGAACCAAGACATCATCCTAGCTTTCTCTTTCTCTTACCTCTCACAACCAGTAAGACACCGACCCTTCCTTTCTCCCTCCATTGCTTCTGTACACATCACTCCTTACTTCAATGAAGTCAGCTCAGCCCCACCCCCTTCAATCTGTCCTCCATGATGCCTCTAGAAGCTAAATAAAAAATCACTTCCTGCCTGAAATCCTTCGATGGTTTCTCATGGCTTTCAGGTTAAAGTTCAAAATCCTTCGCTTAAAATGCAAGGCTCTGTAGTGTAGTCTGAAGTCAGGGAGTCTGATTCCCCCAGCTCTGTTTTTCTTTCTCAAAATTGCTTTGGCTATTTGGGGTCTTTTGTGTTTCCATACAAATTTACAAATTTTTTGTTCTAGTTTTGTGAAAAATGCCATTGGTAATTTGATAGGGATTGCACTGAATCTATAGATTGCCTTGGGTAATATAGTCATTTTGACAATACTGATTCTTCCAATCCAAGAACGTGGTATATCTTTCCATCTGTTTGTGTCATCTTTGATTTCTTCCATCAGCATCTTATAGCTTTCTGAGTACAGGTACTGTACTGGCACAAAAACAGAAGTATAGATCAAAAGAGCAGGATAGAAAGTTCAGAGATAAACCCATGCACCTGTGGTCAACTAATCTATGACAAAGGAGGCAAGAAGATACAACGGAGAAAAGACAATTTCTTCAATAAGTGGTGCTGGGAAAACTGGACAGCTACATGTAAAAGAATGAAATTAGAACACTCTCTAACATCACACACAAAAATAAATTCAAAATGGGTTAAAGACCTATATGTAAGGCCGATACTATAACACTCTTAGAGGAAAACATAGGCAGAACACTCTCTGACATAAATCGCAGCCAGATCTTTTTTGATCCACCTCCTAGAGTAATGGAAGTAAAAACAAAAATAAACAGATGCTTTTGCACAGCAAAGGAAACCATAAACAAAACGAAAATGAAAAGACCACCCACAGAATGGGAAAAAATATTTGCATACGAAGTGACTGACAAGGGATTAATCACCAAAATACAAAAACAGCTTATGCAGCTCAATATCAAAAAGACAAACAATCCAATCAAAAAATGGCAGAAGATCTAAATAGACATTTCTCCAAAGAAGACAGACAAATGGCTGAAAAGCACATGAAAAGATGCTCAACATCCCGAAACTAAGGAGTCCGCGAGCCACAACTAAGGAGCCCACCTGCCTCAACTAAGACCTGGTGCAACCTAATTAATTAATTTTTTTAAAAAGCTGCTCAACATCACTAATTATTAGAGAAATGAAAATCAAAACTACAATGAGGTATCACCTCACACCGGTCAGAATGGCCATCATCAAAAAATCTACAAACAGTTAATGCTGAAGAGGGTTTGGAGAAAAGGGAACCCTCCTACACTGTTGGTGGGAATGTAAATTGGTACAACCATTATGGAGAACAGTACGGAGGTTCCTTAAAAAACTCAATATAGAGCTACCATATGATCCAGCAATCCCACTCCTGGGCATATATCCAGAGAAAACCATAATTCGAAAAGACACACACACCCCAATGCTCACTGCAGCACTATTTACAATAGCCAAGACATGGAAGCAACCTAAATGTCCATCGACAGATGAATGTATCAAGAAGATGTGGTACATATATACAATGGAATATTAGCCAGCCATGAAAAAGAATGAAATAATGCTATTTGCAGCAACATGGATGGACACAGAGATTATCATACTGAGTGAAGTAAGTCAGATACAGAAAGACAACATATGATACCACTTATATGTGGAATCTTAAGAAAATGATACAAATGAACTTATTTACAAAACAGAAACAGACTCACAGATCTCAAAATCAAACATATGGTTACCAAAGGGGAAATGTGGGAGGAAGTGATAAATTAGGAGAGTGGGATTAACATATACACACTACGATATATAAAATAGATAACTGGGACTTTCCTGGTGGTCCAGTGGGTAAGACTCTGGGCTCCCAATGCAGGGGGCCCAGGTTTGATCCCTGGTCAGGGAACTAGATCCCACATGCATGCTGCAACTAAGAGTTTGCATGCCACAACTATAAGGTCCCGCATGTTGCAACGAAGATCCCACGTGCCACAACTAAGCCCCGGCACAGCCAAAATAAATAAATAAATTTTTTAAAATAAATCTTTAAAAAAAATAACTAACAAGGACCTACTGTATATCACAGGTAACTCTACTCAATATTCTGTAATAACCTATATGAGAAAAGAATCTGAAAAAGAATGGGTATATATATTATATATATGTATGTATGTATACCTGATTCACTTTGCTGTACACCTGAAACTAACACAACATTGTAAATCAACTATACTCCAATAAAAAAAATTTTATATAAATAAATGAAAGTCAAGGCTCTCATGATCTGGCCCTACTAGCCCTATAGCTCCATCCTCTACAAGCCACTCCCGCCCAATTCTACACATTGAGCCGCCTGGCTGTTTGCCTCTGTGCCTTTCTACAAGCTGTACCCTCTGCCCAGAACACCCCTACCTCATGAATTTAGACGAATTTTACCTTCATCTAAAATTTACCAGTTCTCTAAAACATCCCATAAGTCACTTTCTCCAAAAAGAACTTTCTTAACTCTCCAGTTTGATTTTGGGTCCCATGCCTTTTCCTCCCACCATCTCAATGTGTTCTCATGTGAGGCTGCTTTACTAATCCATCTCCCCAGCTTGACTGTAAGCTCCTTGAGGACAGGGCACTTGTCTTAACTCATCTTTCTATCTGCAGCGCTCAATTAATCTTTGTTAAATGAACAACTGATCCCAGCCATTTGCTTCCTCTGTTGCTGCTCTCAGGAGAAACTACAAACTCTGAGTTAGACTTTCAGTGCTGCTCAGGAATGTTGTAGTTTACCCTCAGCTGACACGAAGGACAGACCTTCACCACACTCATTTCCACACTGCTCCTCTCAGCAGACAACTTCACAACTCATTTCACAAAAGGAAAAGAAAAAAAAGTCACTCACTGGGATCAGAAATTTAAGAACCTCACAGATCCCCTCTACTGACCTGAGGATGAGGTCTCCTCCCAGGCTCTGCAAGGCCAGCCCTGGGCTCTTTTTTTTTTCCCTTCCAGTTTTATTGAGATATAACTGACACACAGCAATGTATAAATTTAAGGGGTACAGCATAATAATTTGACTTATATATATCGTGAAATGACTACCACAATAAGTTGAGTGAACATCCAATATCTCATAGATACAAAATTAAAGAAATAGGAAACATTTTTTTCCTATGATGAGAACTCTCAGGATTTACTCTCTTTTTTTATACAATTTTTTAAATATTTATTTTATTTTATTTATTTATTTATTTATTTTGCGGTACGCGGGCCTCTCACTGCTGTGGCCTCTCCCGTCGCAGAGCACAGGCTCCGGATGCACAGGCTCAGCGGCCATGGCTCACGGGCCCAGCCGCTCCGCGGCATGTGGGATCTTCCCGGACCAGGGCACGAACCCGTGTCCCCTGTATTGCTAGGCAGACTCTCAACCACTGCGCCACCAGGGAAGCCCTATTTATTATTATTTATTTTGGGCTGTGTTGGGTCTTCATTGCTGTGCGCGGGCTTTCTCTAGTTGTGGCGAGCAGGGGCTACTCTTCGTTGTGGTGCATGGGCTTCTCGTTGCGGTAGCTTCTCTTGTTGCGGAGCATGGGCTCTAGGCGCGCGGGCTTCAGTAGTTGTTGTGTGAGGGCTTAGTAGTTGTGGCTCGCGGGCTCTAGAGTGCGGGCTCAGTAGTTGTGGCACATGGGCTTAGTTGTTCCGTGGCATGTGGGATCTTCCCAGATCAGGGCTCGAACCCGTGTCCCCCGCACTGGGAGGCGGATTCTTAACCACTGTGCCACCAGGGAAGCCCTAGGACTTGCTTCTCTTAACAGCTTTCATGCATAATATAGGGCAGCATTATTTTAATCATGTTGTACATTACATCCCTGGCACTTGTTTATCATATAACTGGAAGTTTCTACCTTTTGACTGCCTTCATCCAATTCCCCCTCCTCCCAGCCCCTGCCTCTGGTAACCACAAATCTGATTTCTTTTTCTACGAGTCTGTTTGTTTTTGAAGTATAATTTATCTACAATACTATGTTAGTTCCTGGTGTACAACATAGTGATTTGATATTTCTATATATTATAAAATGATCATATGTTAAGTCCAGTTACCATCTGTCACCACACAAAGAAATTCTATTATTATTGACTATATTTCCCACACTATATATTTCATCCCTGTGACTCACTTATTTTGAACTGGAAGTTTGTACCTCTTAATTTCCCTCACCTTTTTCACTCATCCCCCTGCCCCTCTCCCCTCTGGCCACCTGATTGGTCTCTGTATCTGTGACTCTGTTTCTGTTTTCTTATGTTTGTTCATTTGTTTTGTTTTTTAGATTCCACATATATGTGAAATCATACAGTATTTGTCTTTTTCTGTATGACTTATTTCACTTAGCAGAATACCCTCTAGGTCCATCCATGCTGTTGTAAATGGCAGAATTTCATTCTTTTTTATGGCTGAGTAATATTCCATCACATATATATACACTACATCTTCTTTATCCATTCATCTATTGATGGGCATTTAGGTTGCTTCTGTCTCCTAGCTCTTGTAAATAATGCTGCAATGATTACAGGGTGCATGTATCTTTTCAGAGTAGTGTTTTTGTTTTCTTAGGATAAAGACCCAGGAATGGAATTGCTGGATCACCATCCTTGTCTCTTGGTTCATCTCTTTCAGGTTTTTCTTCTGCCAAGTCACACCACTTCTGCATCTTCACTTCTCCCCTCTCCAGGAATTCTTTCCCCTGTCTTCAAATACCCTAAAATCCACTACACCTTCTTCCAGTAAAAACAAAACAAAATAACACCAAAAAAAACTTAGCTTTGGGCTTCCCTGGTGGCGCAGTGGTTGAGAGTCCGCCTGCCGATGCAGGCGACACAGGTTCGTGCCCCAGTCCGGGAGGATCCCACATGCTGCGGAGCGGCTGGGCCCGTGAGCCATGGCCGCTGAGCCTGCGTGTCCAGAGCCTGTGCTCCACAACGGGAGAGGCCACAACAGTGAGAGGCCCGCGTACCGCAAAAAAAAAAAAAAAAAAAAAAAAAAAACAACACTGTGAGATATCATTTCTCACATATCAGATCAGCAAAGACTTCAAAAGCCTGACAGCACATTCTTCTGGGCAGACTGTGGAGAAACAGACACTTCTGAATATTGCTGGTAGGAATTCAAACTCATACAGCTCTTGTGGAATTTGACAATATCTAACAAAACTATACCTGCATTTACCATTTGACTCAGCAATTCCACTTCTAGGAATTCACCTTGAACATACACTTACAACAGTACGGAAATACAGATGCACGAGGTCATTAATTGTACTGTTGTGTGTAATGTTTCCAAGCTGGGTGCCCATAACATATGAGTGCTTAAATAAGTACTACGGCGTGTTTGCACAGTGGAGTACTATGCAGCTGTAGAGCAGACTGAAGAGGTGATACGAAGTGATAACGTGCGATTTCAGGGATATATTACTAAGTTAGCAACAGCTATATTAGGTACAACTACAGTGTGGTGCCTTCTCTGTAAAAAAGAAGAGTATAGCAGAAAATACATATGTATCTGTTTATTTTTGCAAAAAGAAATTTATGAAAAATAAGCTAGAAACTAATGAGATTGGTTGTCTATAGTGGGTGGGTGGGAAGAGAGTACAAATAAAAGGGAGAAAGGAGTGACACAGTTTTTAATATGCCCTTTGTATAGTTTTTTGGTTTTTGGTGGGTTTTTTTTTTTGCGGTACCACGGGCCTCTCACTGTTGTGGCCTCTCCCGTTGCGGAGCACAGGCTCCGGACGCGCAGGCTCAGCGGCCATGTCTAACGGGCGCAGCCGCTCCGCGGCACGTGGGATCTTCCCGCACCGGGGCACGAACCCGTGTCCCCTGCATCGGCAGGCGGACTCTCAACCACTGCGCCACCAGGGAAGCCCACCCTTTGTATAGTTTTGATTTTTGGAATCATGTTTATGTTTTATATAAAATAGGTAAAAGAATGTCTTACATAAAATAAAATTAAAAATGGAGGGACCTCTAAAATGGAAAAATAAAAAAACGCTGAAATATATTTCAAATGAATGTTAACCACATTGATGGAGGAGGAAAAAATTAATCCAAGTAGCTTTTCTTTCCAAGTGACTTATTTTTTTAACAACAGTTTTGAGATATAGTTCATATAACATTTACCTACAGTACACAATTCAGTGGTTTTCAGTATATTCAGAGTTCTGTGACCACCATCACAATCTATTTTTAAAGCACTTTTCATCACCCCCTAAAAAGACTTTGTACCCATTAATAGTCACTCCCTATTTCCCCGCCCCCACTGTCTCGCAGCCCTAGGCAACCACCTTCTGTCTCTAAAGATTTGCCTATTCTGGACATTTCACATAAACGGAATCACACAATGTGTGGTCTTTTGTGACAGGCTTATTTCATTTAGCATGTTTTTGAGGTTTATCTATGATGTAGCATGTATCAGTTCTTCATTTCTTTTTATGGCCAAATAATATTCCATGGACGCATATATCACATTTTATTTCTCCATTCATCGAATGATGGATGCTTGGGTTGTTCCCACTTGTTGGCTATTGTGAATAAAGATGCTATGAACATTTGTGAACAAGTTTTTGTGTAGACATATGTTTTCAATCCAAGTGATTTTTGAAGACAGTGCTTTGACTGTATTCCCTTGACAAAAAGAACTATAAAAAATATTTCATAGGCTTGTTTTTCACAGAGGTATGGGTTAGAAATTCTGAAACTACTTTTTTTGTCTAGAATAAAGCAGATGAATATACTGAGGATAGGGGGAGTCAGGTCTCTCACAGTCAGAAAAAGAAATCACAAATATGAAAAGGGGAAGACTGGAATGAACACTGCAGAACTGCACTGAAACTGAAGATATTACTATGAATTCATGGTTTTGATAAAGCTTTATAGGAATAAAAACATAGAGAGATATAAATCCTAACTCTGCTAAGAGGACCTAAAAGTAATGACACTCCAGTAACAATGAGAAGCTCTAGTTCCCAAAACTTGGTTTCTAAGTATCATTCTCCACTAAAATGAATCAGGACTCCTTGAAGAAATGGCTGATTTCAGGGCTAGGGGAGAAAAATTACACGTTCAGCCTGGAACAACTTGCTACACCAGGATTTAAAGAAGTGTTTGAAGAATGATAGTGTCATGTCAATAGGACATAGGAGAGCCAGCTTGAAGGGGCTCCCACTAGCCAAATCTAGGACAATTTGGCCATCAAAATAAACTAATTATGGTATGAATTATAAGCTACTGAATAAAATGGAAATTCATGAGTCCAAACTGATATAAATAAATGAATAATTAAACAGGGAAGGAGGGAAAGCAATTTCTTATAGTAGAATACCAATTGAAAAATATAAAAGGAATGATGGATTTCGGAAATTACCATTTGGCAAACATAATAGTAATTGATCCAGGCAAGGATCATCACTGTGTGCTGAAATTAATGGGTAAAAATCTGATAAATAACAGCATATTTATATAATATTAAAGTATCTCGGGCTTCCCTGGTGACGCAGTGGTTGGGAGTCTGCCTGCCGATGCAGGGGATGTGGGTTCGTGCCCCGGTCCGGGAGGATCCCACATGCCGCGGAGCGGCTGGGCCCGTGAGCCATGGCCGCTGGGCCTGTGCGTCTGGAGCCTGTGCTCCGCGGCGGGAGAGACCACAGCAGTGAGAGGCCCGCGTATCACAAAAAAAAAAAAAAAAAAAAAAACGTATCTCCTCACAAAATACTTATTAATTATAAAGGGAAAAAATAGTAACGTTACAGTGGGGAAACAGGCAGACACCACCTTAAACCAAGTGATCAAAGCAGTGGTGTGCTAGAGCCAACTTCACACCAACTCAGAAGAGTCACATCTGTTCCCAATTTTGCGTGCAGTGACTATAGGACAGTAGCTTGAAATCGACCAGGGTGGGAGTATTTATACCATGGAAATCGGCAAATATTACCAACAAGGGGTTTTTTTCCCTGCAGATCCAGTTGTTAGACATCTATCAGCAGAATATCGAATAAAATTTACTACCACCACACAAGCTGACTTTATGTGCCTCCTGATATTACAAGCCAAGAAGACACAACATCACTTCTGTGATATTCTGCCAAAAATGCATAGCCTCAATCTAATGATGAGAAAGCATCAGATAAAACTTAAAGTTAGAGACATCCTACAAAATAACTGGCCTGCATTGGCAACGTATCAGGTCATGAAAGACAAAAGACAACTGTGATGGTTAATTTTGTGCGACAACTTAGCTGGGCTGAGGGATGCCGAAAAAGCTGGTAAAACATTTTTTCTGGATGGGTTTGTGAGGGTGTTTTCAGATGATTAGCATTTGAATTGATAGGCTGAATAAAGATCACCCTCACTGATGCGCCTTAGCACCATCCAACCCGTGGAGGGCCTGAGTAAAACAAAAAGGCAGAATAAGGGTGAATTTGCTCTCTGCCTGAGCTGCTGGGACATTTACCTTTTCCAGCCCTCAGACATCAGTGCTCCTACTTCTCGGGCCTTCGGACTTGGACGGGGACTTAGACCATTGCCAGCTTGCAGGTGGCAGATCCTGGGACTTCTCTGTCCCCATTACCACGTGAACCAATTCCTGCAATAAATCTCCTCATACATATGTATATATGCATATCTTCGATCAGGTATACATATATACATATATATATATATATATATATCCTATCAATTCTGTTTCTCTGGAGAACCTTGAGTAATACACCGACTAAGGAAATGTTCCAGATTAAAGGACACTAAAGAGACTTGACAACCAAATGCAATATGTAATCTTGATTGGATCCTAGACCAGAAAAAAAATTCTTTTTTGCTATTAAGGATTATTGGGACCACTGGTGAACTATGAATAAAATCTTCAGATTATAGTATTATAGCAATGTTAATCTCCTGATTTTGCTCCTTGTACTATGGTTATGTAAGAGAATTCCCCAAATGCACACAACGTATATAGGGGTATAGGCCTATCGGTGCAGCTTTCTCTCAGGTGGTTCATATAAAGGAAGGAAGGAAGGAAGAAATCGTATCTAGAGAGAAATGATAAAGCAAATGTGGCGCAATGTTAACAAAGGGGTATCTAAGTGTCAGATACACATTTTTGGGGTACTATTCTGGGAACTTTTCTGTAAATCTAAAATTATTTAATAATTAAATGTTACAAGGAAAAAGCATGAACGCTACCTGGTCCTCTGCCGTCATCCTGAGGTCTCTGTGGCTGCAGTCAGACGGAGGCGGTAAGTCCGAACTTCTCCGAGGCCTCAAGGGGCTCAAGGGTGCACCTTCACAACAGCAGCGAAGGGGTCGTCCACCACCACCCGCCGGGAAAGCCAGATTAGCCTCAATCTCCGCGCGCAGGCGCAGGGCAGCAGCTCGCTCGGCGTCTTCCCGTGCCGGCCCGCCCTGCCCTCGGATTGGCCGGGGACGCAGTGACATCACGTCCTTCCCGGCAGGGCGCGCGTGCAGCTCTAGGCTCCCGTGGAGCCGCCAGGTGCGACGGTCCGGCGGTCAGGCGAGCTGGTGCAGGCTCGCGGCGTCTCAGTCCCGGATCTCGGCCACAGTGGGCGCCCCTCTGGCAAGCGCACTAAAAAAACCACAAGAATCTTGGCCTCATAAGGCTAACCCCCACTCCCACCTACAAACCCAGTGTTGTAACCCTGCACCAACTTTCCCTTCAATTTCAGGCCCAGGAGTTGGGTAGCGGGATTCAAAGCCACAGAGGGAAGTTGGGAGCGTCCTTGTGAAGGGAGAAGGAAAGGCATCTTCTTCAAAAGCCTAACGTTTCCTTGAATATTATCTTGGAAAGCCTCTTGTTTGTGGTCCAGGTGCCGCTACCAGTGAGTTTCCAGCCTGGCCTATGGCCGATACCAGCCGGCCACGCCCCCTTGGTGAGGGGAGGGTTCTGGGCTTTCCCATTATCAATTAGCTGGAAATTGCACGTAAACGTGTCCTGGCCTAACAAAGCCTGTTCTGATCTATGGCTTCCAGCTGAACGAACACCAGGAAACAGGCTGCAGGTGGTGGAGTACGCCAAAGGTATTGTGCTTCTTCCACTTACCGGCTTACATTTTCTGATGAAAGCTGATTTGTAGAATGAAGCCTCCATATTTGAATTTTGAGGGTTGAAAATAGAGGGTTGCACGGATAACAAACTGAGGTACTGCCAGACCACGTTGATTGTGATTATAGTTGCTCTTGCTAGTTTCCTCATTCATTCTGTGCAGACAAGGAAGATTATTTCCGTTGTCTAGCATAGCATCTGGTACATGGTAGGTGCTTTATAATGCCCTACACATTCTGCAGAACTGGAGTGATCATTCTCCCATCACCTGTAAATCTGGAGGTATTTTTGCCTATGTTGGCACTGCCATCATTCTTTAAAACTATATTTTATGAAAGAAACTCTGTGTTCTTACTGTTTGCGGAAGTTCTGAGGTTCCCAATGATTTCAAATGCCAAGCAGTGAAAGGGGACTGAATAACACACTTATGATCTGTGTTTTTACTCTGGATTCATGGAATCTGATCATCATTTACCTCTCTTTGTATATTTTTCTTTCCTCCACCCCTAAACAAAATGAAAGGACTCCACAATGCAAAGGGTGAAGGAAAGATAACTGTTTATTTCAGTTGAGCAGACAAGCATGTCAAGCAAATGAAGACAGAAGAACACATAAGAGTATATTGGGAGACGGAAACAGATTCTTTTTGATTAGCCCCTACTGTTACTAGAGAGAAAAAATGTCTTCAGATAACCAGTGGTCAGCAGATGAGAACGAAGGCCTGTTATCCCGACTGATCAGGAAATCTAGAGATTCCCCCTTTGTCCCTGTAGGTAAGTACAAGCCTTGACTGGATACTGTGAAGCTGTTTCTAATAAAACAATAATGCCTTACCCAGTATCTTTGAGTATTGAAATAGTTTATATAATTAAATGTTTTCAGATAATTGGAGCTAACCCTTTCTATGCATGAATGAGTTACACTTTCAACACAGTTTCTAGTGTATGGCAAATCCTCAGTAAATATTAACTCTTATTATTATGAAGCATCAATTTTTTATTCTGTTTAATCCATTTTCATTAGCAGTCTATCGAAAATTACTAGTTCCCAGCCAATCTAAATGGGATTGATTGAATGGACTGTAACTTTTCTGTAATGACTCAGAATCAGCAGGTGCAGTATCAGTTTATTATTATACAGAGCCTATTAGAGACTATTGAGATGTATCTAGACGGTCCTCAACTTACGACTTTTTGACTTTAAGATGATGAGAAAGCAATTCGCATTCAACAGAAACCATACTTTGAACTTTGATCTTTTCCTGGCCTAGCAATATGTAGTATGATACTCTCTTATGATGCTGGGCAGTGGCAGCTCCCAGTCAGCCTCGCCATCATGAAGGTAAACAACCACTCTGTACCCGACCATCCTGTTTTTCACTTTCAGTACAATATTCAATAAATTACATGAGATATTCAACACTGTATTATAAAATAGGCTTTGTGTTAGATGATTTTGCCTAACTACAGGCTAATGTAAGTATTCCAAGCACATTTAAAGTAGGCTAGGCTAAGCTATAATGTTCAATAGGTGAGGTGTATTAAATGAATTTTTGACTTACAGTATTTTCAACGTATGATGGGTTTTTCAAGGTGTAACCCTGTCATGAGTTGAGGAAGATTTACATGTCTCTTTGTTCTCTAATCAACTCCAAACTTTACTTTTTGTGTGTGTGTGTGTGTGGTACGCAGGCCTCTCACTGTTGTGGCCTCTCCCGTTGCGGAGCACAGGCTCCGGACGCGCAGGCTCAGCGGCCACGGCTCACGGGCTCAGCTGCTCCGCGGCATGTGGGATCTTCCCGGACCGGGGCACGAACCCGTGTCCCCTGCATCGGCAGGCGGACTCTCAACCACTGCGCCACCAGGGAAGCCCTCAACTCCAAACTTTAAGTTCTTGTGTCGATGCTTATAGACTTTTCTGTTTCTTCCATTACCGTTGGGTACCATCAGAAACTTCTGCTTCTAATGTTCTGTGGTGTCATAAGCTAGATACCCACGCTTAAAAGAACCATGAGTCAATTCAGAGTAAAGAAGCTCTGAATGAAAGCCTGGGCCTACCTGTACACTTGAGAGCATGGACTTTGTGGTGTTCATGCTCTGTGGCTTGTTGCTGGCTTCCTGATGTGTTCCAGATGCTGAGGTTGATGGTTAAGTAAACTCCAGGTTAAAGAAGTATTATTCTAATTATACCTGGAGTCTTAGCCTCTTTATCCTTTCCCAACACATATTTGATATGTTTACATTTTAAACAAATACTATATGTATGTGGACTTAAAAAAAAACCCACAAAATCTAAGCACCAATATTATGTTTTAAAATCTAAGCTTTCTCTTCTTTCTCTTTTGGATGCTTTAGCTGCCCTAGGCATTATTATTTAATACTTCAGCCATGCCTCTTTCCTTGTGCTTTCTTTGTCTGGAAACTATTAAAATAACTTATTTAAATCAGATGTACATACAGGGAACTATACTCAATATCCTGTTGTAAACCATAATGGAAAACAGTATGAAAAAGAATATATATATATTATAACTGAATCACTTTGCTGTACAGCAGAAATTAACACAACACTGTAAAACAAATATACTTCAATAAAATTGTTTTAAAAATATATATACAAATCAGATGTACATAACTTTGTGATTAATTCCACAAAAGCCTCTAAAGAGGTATAAGTCATATGTTTCCATTAAATACCACTACAAATCTAGCAACTTTATGTGTCATTATTCACATATCAAAAAGAATCAAAATTTTACTTTATAGTAATATTCTGTGTTTGAAAGTTCCACTTAATTTGATTAAGGCTTGTAATGGCACAAGAAATGGAGGCAAATAATTTTGTAGTGATTTATTCCTCTTCTTTAGCATTTTTAACTAACAAAACAATTCAAGGACTCAGTGCCACTTGAGCAGATCACTGTAATGAACAGAGATTAATCACTGTGCCTGTTGGAAATTAAACTGTTTTTCCAGAGACATTTAGCATGATTAAAGTAGAAAGATAAAAAAGTGTTTCCAGCTAAATTCAGTTATATTCAAACTACAGAGACATCGTATGGAAAACAGTAAAAGTGCTGACTTTAATCTCTAAAAGAAACAAAACAAATTTCAGTTAGAACAGAGTATTGATTTGATAAGGGAAGAGAGCCAAGTTTCTGCTAGAAAAATATCTGATCAAATTTGTATATATATTATTGAATAGTTTGTTAGCTATTGTTTTATTAAGAATATCTCCTAAGTATTTTCTGCTGCAGGACAGAGTATCCTGTCAATAATTTACAGAACATTTTAATTTGTTGTCTTAACTTCTGTCATTATAATTTATTCATATTATTTAAAATTTTATGAATACTGCTAAGGTCTGTGTGTACATTATATGTATTTAAACTCTGTGTTGATAGATTATTTGTTTTTGCTTCTTTCACCTAACATTTCATAGTACATTTCTGTATATTAGTACTTCCTATACTTGTAATTTTTTTATAGCTATGGTAGTTTTTCCTCTGTTTGGGCCATTTGGGTTTAGTTTTTCCTCATACATAGTGTAGCCATAAACATCTTTGTGTCAACTTCTTGACTTTTCTTTTGCTTACTTCCTTGGAGTATGTCCCCAAAGTAGAATTTCCAGGGCAGGAAGCATGTTCAGTTTAATGTCACTTATTATATGTCTCCAGAGTTCTTTCCAGAAAGATTTGGCTAAACTTACAGAGCTTTCAGCATTGTACCTGTTTCTCAATGTACCTGCCATTGTCGTTTTAACTGTTGTTTTTTGCCGTTTTTATGTTTGTCATATTTCAATTTCACAATCAGCCTACAAAATATACATATAAATGTGATTATTTACTCTGATTCTTATTTCCACTTATTAAGTATACTCTGAGAGAATAAATATATCCTCACCCACCCACAGAGTCAAACATGGGCCCATAGTTAATCAAAACTTGCTATCGTCCATAAACATCAACTGCATTTCTGTATACTAACAACAAACATATGGAAACTGAAATTAAAGACATAAGACCATTTACAGTCGCTCTGAAGAAATGAAATGATTAGGTATAAGCTTAACAAAACATGTACGGAATCTGTACGCTGAAAAAATACAAAATGCTAATGAAAGAAATCAAAGAAGAACTAAATAAATGTAGAGACTATTGTGTTCGTGGATTGTAAGACTCAATAAAGGTGTCAACTCTCCCCAAACTCATCTATGGGTTTACTGTAATTCCTATCAAAATCCCAGCAATGTTTTTTTGTAGACAGAAACAAGCTTATTCTAAAATTTATATAAAGGCAAAAGTTCTAGAATGGCTAAGACTACCACTTTTAAGAAAAAGTATTAAGTAGGGCTTCCCTGGTGGTGCAGTGGTTAAGAATCCGCCTGCCAATGCAGGGGACACAGGTTCGAGCCCTGGTCCGGGAAGATCCCACATGCCGTGGAGCAACTAAGTCCGTGCACCACAACTACTGAGACTGCGCTCTGGAGCCCGCAAGCCACAGCTACTGAGATGGCGTGCTACGACTACTGAAGCCCAGGCGCCTAGAGCCCACGCTGCACAACAAGAGAAGCCACTGCAATGAGAAGCCTGCACACCACAACGAAGAGTAGCCCCCACTCACCACAACTAGAGAAAGTCCGCACACAGCAACGAAGACCCAATGCAGCCAAAAATAAATAAATTTAATAAATTTTTTTAAAAAAAGGCAGTTGATCTCAAGGATGGATACCTTTAATAATAATTTTTTAAAAAGTATTAAGTGGAAGGAATCACTCCTACCAGATACTAAGGCTTAATATATAGAGTAATCAACAGTGTGGTATTGATGAAGGGATAGATGCATAAATCAATAGGATAGAAGAGAGATCCCCCAAAATAGAGCCACACTTTTATTATGCAAAAGTTTCCTTTACTCTTATGTCAAAATATAGCATTTTTGTCCTTGTCACTTTTTTTAAGTCTACCTTACCCCCTTTTAGATGTTATAAATATGCTGTTCTATTTTCTTCTAGATTTTGTTGATATTTTTATTTTCATATTTAATTCTAACCCATCCAGACTATTTTTGTAGGGTCTGGTGTAAGATACAAATCCAAGTTAGTTCAAATAGTTTTTCCCTTATCTGTTATTTGGTTATCTTGATTTGTCATGGGTTAAGTTCTCACAGTGTTTCAAATCGCTTTCTAGAATTTTCCCTATTCAGTTGATTCCTATTCAGTTTTCTGTTTTAGAGTGAATTACACAGAATCTTGGTTGTCCCAGCAGTATATTCACCCCTTGACATATGTAGTGAATACAGAAATATTTGTATGGGCTTCTGGAATTTTCTAGAATCACAGTTCTTCCCAGAGTCACATACTTCTCATGCAAATATTCAGACCTTTTTACCTCTCATTAAAATTTAATATCTCATTTTCACAGAAGAGTAAAGTTTCTTTCACTTTACTAGATTTACTCCTTATTTAGTAACAGGTAGAGAGGAATAAAGCCAAACACCCAAAAGCTATGAATGCTGAGATTTTGGTTGGTTCACTCGCTGGTTAAGTGACTTGCCCCAAATAAAAGGCTTGCAGCCTATAAATCTGAAGCCATGCCTCAGGAAAATTAGAAGTTACTAGACAAGTTACTATAGTATACAATTCAGGTTTTTCTGGGAAGAGTCAAAACTGCAAATATTGAATCCATGAGTGAAGTATCCTTTGGTATCTTGCCTGCTTATCTTCCAGGTACTGATCCCTTGCACAGTCTTTTATTCAATTCTCTAAGCTCTTGGGAATTTTAGCCTGCTATTTATATAATCGCTACTTTTTTAATTCACAGGGATAGCAGGCTTTACGACTGTGGGGTCCTATGGTCTTTACAAGTTAAAACACAGAAGAGATCAGAAAATGTCCATTCATCTTATTCACATGAGAGTTGCTCCCCAAGGATTTGTTGTAAGAGCTGTGACTCTAGGTAACCTGCTTAATTTGTATCTTGTGTTCAGTTGTCTTTGAGAGTATTTTGATTTATTCATCCATTCATATTAGTATTTTTATATATTCATTCACGAATATTGGGTCAAGATGATGTAATGGAGGAGGAAGGATAAGAAAGACAGTGATCTTCACTTGGTTGAGGTTGCTGCCCAGTTATAGGCTTAATCTCTTGGTATTTTAAGCACTGAAAAAAAAAAAAAAACTCAGTAGGCAAAAGGTACAGACTTCTAGTTATAAAATAAATGAGTCATGGGGATGTAATGTACAGCGTGGTGACTATAGTCAATAATACCGTATTGCATATTTGAAAGTTGCTACGAGGGTAGATCTTAAAAGTTCTCATCACAAGAAAAAAATTCTGTATATATGGTAATAGATGCTAACTAGGCTTATTGTGATCATTTCACAATACATACAGATATAGAATCATTATGTTGTACAACATAAATTCAAATTGTATGTGAATTATACTTCAATCTAAAAAAAGAAAAACCCAGTGGAGAACTAGGTTATAGTTTCTGTTATCCTCTACAGTGAAAGGAGCAGTGAAGAGTTTATACCCTGTATAACTCAGCTATTCCAAGCCTGAGCAATAGGTAATTTTTTATTAGTCTATAAATTAAGCAATATTTACACAGTCAAATCCAAAGAGTGGGTGTAAAATTATCTGGTTGATTCAGGTTATATCAACAGCTAAATCATTTAGTTCTAACAAGGAGTCTACTTTGGGACCTAAATTACCTAAAATTTTTGTCTACATTAATGAGAACAAGTCACAATGTTCTTAGCTCCCCTTCATGCTGTGCAAAGTAGAATCAGCCTGAGTAGGTCTAGGATTATGGGATGATGGGTGTGGGGCTTGCCTATAGGGAGTTATATGGTAATTATCTCTTTACTGTGAGCTGTGATATGTGAGTCGTGAACAAAATACAACAAGAAACTTTACTATGAAGTAACAGGCCTCATTTTCATCATTCAGAAAACACTTATGAGCATGAGCTATGTGCAAGGCACTGTGCTGGTCTAGAGATACAGCAGTGAAACTAACTCTCTACCCTCAACTAGTTTAATCTCCTTAGGGAGAGAGATCAAGAGCAGGAGAAGACAATATAAAGTCAGAGGTACTACAATAAGATTAACACAGGTTGCTATGGAAGCACAAGCACAAAGGAGAAGCATTTAACTAGGGCTGAGAGTCCAGGGAGGCTTCTCTAAGGATGCAAACCATGTGATGAGCCAAGAATGTAGAGGAATTAACGAAGCAGAGAAGGAGGTCAGGATTCTAGGCAAAGGGAAGAAAACAAAGGCACAGAAGCATGGCATGTTAGTGGAACTCGACACAGTTTGGTATGGTAGGTGAATCAATCAGTGTTTGATGAGACTGCAGAACTAGGAGTAGTGACATATAGTAAGAGATTTATTTTAGGTATTTGGACTTATGTAATTGTGAGGCTCTTTCTTATGTATCAGGATCTGGGACCTGAAGTGGGCAGAGCAAGCAGTTAGAAAAGGTAGATGAGAAGTGAGAGAAGCAAGAAAAATCTGGAACCTGCAAGGTCTGGAATCCTTATGGATTTCTCACCATCTCTAAACCTCCAAATTTGATGATGGAGTGACATAGAAAAAGCCAATGCCCCTCATCCTGGAGCTAAACATGGACCTGGCCAAGGAGTCAGAGAAGGTGAAAGAGGAAATTCAGCAGGAGCCATGGTAGCTGCACTCCTGATTGCTGCCCCATGCCAACCAGGTGGGCCAGCAGATAAGCAAAACTATGCTGCAACAGTGCCTTCCCAGGTCAAAAGAATTTGGTTGCTGCTTTACTTCTACCTTCTAAATCTCACGCAAAATGTCTCTTGTGCAATTTTTCAGGGAATGAAAGGAAAGGAATTCTGGAAAATCTAGTTATAGTTTAGCTAAGTTGATACATTACAAATCCGTCACTGTCTATCCCTTGTCAACCTGGCATCCATATACACCTCTTTTAATACACTTACCTTCAAATAAAGACAATGGCAAAATCAACCATCCCTTGTATAACCAAAAACATGCTAACTCTCTCCCAAAAGAGGATACAAAATCCCTTTGTCCATCTTTGGGTGATGTTGATTCATCTTTGAGCTGAGTCATATTCCCTTTTGATATCCTGTGACTTAAATCCTGAGATATAAAGTTAATTACTATTAACACTTCCTATATTAGATGGTGGGTAAATGGAAATGGCAAATAGAAAAAAAATTGGTGACTGTATACACAAGTGTATTCATATCAAAATAAGGGGCTTCCCTGGTGGCGCAGTGGTTGAGAGTCCGCCTGCCGATGCAGAGGACACGGGTTTGTGCCCCGGTCCGGGAAGATCCCACATGCCGTGGAGCGGCTGCGCCCGTGAGCCATGGCCGCTGAGCCTGCGCGTCCGGAGCCTGTGCTCCACAACGGGAGAGGCCACAACAGCGAGAGGCCCGCGTACCGCAAAAAAAAAAAATAATAATAAGGAAGAAATATTCATAACTATCACAGTCTTTGTTTCTGCAACTGGTCGGATGATCATGGCTCATACTATAACTATGTTTTTCCACTGGCCATTTCATCCACCCTTTGCCTTCCGAAAGCACCTTGGCTATTCATGGTTATTTGACTGGGGTGTTGACCCAAACATTCTTAAATGATCTGGGTCATTAATGATCCTTCCTGTACTGGGTATAATTTTCCACCTTCTTTAATCACATGACATGGGACTACTAAGAAAGGCCCCAGAAGGTATACATTCCAGACACACTCCTCCTTACCCTACCAGTATAGTAACAATTTACCCTTGATAGATCAAATCAATGTAATGGACTAATGTGATGTCTTGTGGAATAGAGAGATGATCCAGGTCCTGCAGACTAGATTGTGGCATAGGGCTGGAGAGTTCACACAGCCGTGAGACTGAACACTGAAAGTATACTGCTGGCCCTGCCAGATGAAAGCAATCTGCTTCTGATGGTCTTTACTAAAAGGTATACAGAAAAAAGCAATCAATCAGATTAATAGCTGCAAAACAAACAGCAAAAATTGTGTTGATTTGCTATAGCAATGAAACCACACCTGTACAGAAGCTGCAATTAGACTGATCACCTGACTAAGTTTATAGAAATCCATTATCATTCTCCAAGATCCATCTGTCTTCTGACCAAAGAGGCAAAATGAATGGAGATGTGGTAGGAATCACCACCCTGGCATCTTTAACGTCCTTGATGATGACACTAGTCTCTACAATCCCTCTGGGAATGCAGTATTGCTTTGGTAATAGAAGCATTTAGAATGGCTTACACTGCACTTTCCTGATGGCACAGTGTTAAGAATCGCCTGCCAATGCAGGGGACACGGGTTTGAGCCCTGGTCCGGGAAGATCTCACATGCTGCAGAGCAACTGAGCCCATGTGCCACAACTACTGAGCCTGTGCTCGAGAGCCTGTAAGCCACAACTACTGAGCCCACGTGCCACAACTACTGAAGCCCACATGCCTAGAGCCTGTGCTCGGCAACAAGAGAAGCCACCACAATGAGAAGCCCACTCGCTGCAACAAGAGAAAAGCCCGCACACAGCAATGAAAACCCAACGCAGCCAAAAATAAGTTAATTAATTAATTTTTAAGAAACCAACAATGGCTTACACTTGGCTTTCCCTACCATAATAGCCCTTACTCCCCAGGTCAGGGAACCAACGTGAGGATTCTGATAGTTGCTGAGTATGTCCATTCCAATTACACATTCCATAACTGGGGAAATAACATAAGGTAAGTTCAGGGACCCACCAGACCAACTGTAAAATAGACCCACAGCAAAACTCCACTGACCTGACCATAAACTCCTAGTTCGACTGGTAGAACACACTAATTCTCCAGGCATTAGTGTCAATTCAAAATCAATATTTAACAATGTCCCACAAATGTGATTATCTCCCCTTCCTCTTGCACAGGCACCCTGCTGAGTAGTCACAGGTGCCTTTGGGGAAGACTAGAAGGAGGATTTATAGTATTTGCATTTTTGGCTGTGAAACAGGGTCTTTCCTTAAGGAGATCTGACCTCTCGTTAATTCCAGGGACCTTGGGTCTATGAATTGGCTCAAATTTGGGAATTGGTTGAGGGGCCATGGCTCTCTATTGTGATGATTCAAGTCAAACTTCTGTTCGCCAGACCTAGAGCTTTTCTGCTTACATGCTGCTCACCGCTTTCAACTCTAGGTACGACATGATCAATTAGCCAAAATGCCAAAGATCTTTGTGGCTTAGACTATATTGATTACTGCTTAGGCTTTGCTGCCCATCACAGTAATCATGCTTTCCTTGTCTTTGTCAATTAAAAGCTGCCGCTTGACCCCTGCCATCCCACAATCCCATCATCCCTACTGAACTCAGGGAGCCCAGAAATTCCTACTGTCATTTCTGGCTTATAGGAAATCATTACCATAGACCTCTTCAAGGAGGGCAAGGCTGCCTTCACAAATGTACTTCTCACAGCTCTGCAGAAGGAAGGAGATATATTTAGGGGGTGAGTGAGCAGGATAAATCCAGTCTAACATTCCAATCTCCCTAAGCCTTTGGATACCTTCTTTTATGGCAAAGTTTCTCAATCTCAGCACTATTGACATTTTGGACTGGATTATTCTTTGTTGTGGAGGACTGTCCTGTGCATTACAGAATGTTCAGCAGCATCCCTGGCTTCTACCCACTAGATGCCAATGGTACCCACCCGCGCTGTGAAAGCCAAACACGTCTCCAGACATTGCCAGATTTCCCTGGGGAACAAAATTGCCCCAGTAAAGAAGAATCACTGCTGTACCATGGAAGTATACTAAGGAAGTTCTGGTATTTCAACTTCATTTAGTGGAGACTACTTTTTGGTCCAAGTTTCAGTCATTCTCAGACAGAGGGAAGGACTGTTTCTACTGGCAAAAGAGTCTCAGTAAGATATAGGGGCTCAAGGACCCAGTTTCACTGAAATCTGCTTACATGTCCCCATTCCAATTTTCAGAGTCCCACGCCTTCCAAAGCAGTGCTCTAAACTTTTTTCTTTTTTAATGTTTATTTATTTATATATTTGGCTGCACCAGGTCTTAGTTGTAGCACGAGGGATCTTCGTTGCGACATACAGGGTCTTTTTTAGTTGCAGCATGCAGGCTCTAGTTCCCTGACAAGGGATCGAACCCCTGCCCCCTGCTGTAGGAGTGTGGAGTCTTAACCACTGGACCACCAGGGAAGTCCCCAATGCCCTAAACTTTAACGTAAGAGGTGTTATGAGTTTGGGAATTTAACTTGTGTTGTGATTAGTCACTCACAGGATTAGCCCCTGTGTACATTTTTCGAAAATACCAGTCTCAAGGCTACGGGAGTTAAGAGTTTCTTTTTAGAAAGTCATAAAGCTTTCAGGTCCCTCACAAGACCTTGAGCTAGGAATTTAAAGCCATGAGCCCATCGTATAGTTTTCCCAAGTTCTCCAGCACACTTAAAAGTTACTAATCTTATTATACTCCTTATTTCCACTAAATGTTCTATGACAATAAATACCTGACCACCCAAAGCCTTGCTTTCTACAGGCACCTGATTAAGGGTATCTGCAAGGTGATAATGTTTTTAATGTTTTGCTACCACATGCCATGGACTGCTAGCATACTCTTTGCCACTGGAGGGGAAAAAAAAAAAAAGCCCATTAATACCTTTAAATATAATCAGATCAGAGAACCAACTCCAGATAACCCAGAACCAATTCAGAGAACCAATGCTCAGAGTTATATTCCTCTGGAAGCTTCCAATACCAAATTCTGGATCCGTCAGGTTCAATCAGAGAAGGAAAACTACTAGCAGTGATATATAAAAAGGGATTTATTATAGAGATATGACCTTAAGCAATTTGGGGAGCTGGCTAAACAGTCCATGTTAGGTTGTTGGTTGTATTTCTAATGCTGGCACCTGAAGGTAACAAGGCAGCAATTGGGAAAGAAAACTAAACTAGAATCTGCAAGGGTGAGCTGGAACCCACAAAGACAAATGGAAACTTGAGTCCGAGTCTTGCTGACTCCAACCTTGATCATGGCATGACCTTTAGGAAAAGCTGGCACCCTCTATCATGGAGCTAATCCACACCTGGCCCAGGAACCAGAAAAGCTAATGGAGGAGATCCAGAAGGAGCTGAAGGATTTGTGGGCCTGACTGCTGCCCATCAACAGCGAGGTGAGCCAGCAGATAAACAACAACATACACAAGCTGTAATAGCACCTGGTGCTCTGCACCAAGCCTTCCAAGTGCAAAAAGAATTTGGCAGCTCCTGCTTCAACTTTCACCTTCAAATCTCAAGTAAAATGTCTCTCATGGCCAAGCTAACCTGGAACTATGCAGGGAAGGGAATTCTGGAAAACACAGTAACAGCTTAGTTAAACTGATATAAAACAAATCCCCCAATAGATTTATATGGTTGCTAGTTGAGGAGTAAAAAGACGAAGTGAGCCAGTGAAGGGTTTAAACAGGGGAGTAACAGTCAGAACAGCATCTAAAAGATGCCTGCTGGGAGACTTCCCTGGCCATCCAGTGGTTAAGACTCCACGCCTCCAATCCAGGGGGTGTGGGTTCGATCCCTGGTTGTGGAACTAAGGTCCCACATGCCACTCAGCCAAAAAAAAAAGATGCCTGCTGTACAGAAAGATCAGAAACAGGCAATATGAAAATGTTTGTTTAGGGATACTAAACAGACTGTCACACTATAAAGGCAAGGAAAACTCTTATCATAAAATTCAGAACAGTGGTTACCTATGAAAAAGGGAGGGGAATATGATCAGAAAGGGAAACCTGGAGGCTTCCAGGATGCCTGTAATATTCTACTTCTTGACCCATAATTACAGGTGTTCATTCTACAACTGTTAATCTGGTCATTTAAGCTTTATGAACTATTTTCCATGCATATTTATATCACCATGAAGAAAGTGTTAAGAGGAAAAGGAAAATGATTAGAGATGATTTGCAAAGGAAGGGAGAAAAAAGGCAGAAGCCAATTAGATGATGAATTGGATATGAATTAAGGCAGTGGCAATGGCAACAGAGAGGAGATGGATTCTAGAAATACTGAGGACTCAGCAACTAAGTGATTGGGAAAAGTAAGGAAGGAAGAATCAAGGATGACTCCTAGGTTTCTGGTCTGGGCAACCAGATGAAAGGTTTGCCTTTCACACATAAAAATAATGAAGAAGGGGCTTCCCTGGTGGCGCAGTGGTTGAGAGTCCGCCTGCCAATGCAGGGGACACGGGCTTGTGCCCCGGTCCGGGAGGATCTCACATGCCGCGGAGCAGCTGGGCCCGTGAGCCATGGCCGCTGAGCCTGCGCGTCCGGAGCCTGTGCTCCACAACGGGAGAGGCCACAACAGTGAGAGGCCCACGTACTGAAAAAAAAAAAAAAAGAATGAAGAAGAAAGAACAGGTTTGGTGAGAGGATGAGTACATATTGGATAAAACAGTAATAACATACAATGAGTGCTTATGATGTAAAAGTCACTCTGCTTTATATATCATTATCTCATTTAATCTTAATACCTACTTGGACACCACCTGGTGTATTGCAGGACAACTCAATACTGATGTCAACCACGTGGAGCTCACATCAGATGCCCCAGGTTTAAGGACATGGTTCCCGAAAACACCGCCCTTCTTTCAGACACTGCCATTGGGGTTTCCCAGACCACCTGCACTTCTGACCAACTGGCTACAAATTCAAGGTTTCCCAAGACTTCCTCAGGTTTGATATTTCACTAGAAGAACTTATAGTACTTAGGGAAGCACCATACTCACAATTACAGTTTTATTGTAAAGTATACAAATCAGGACCAAATAGACACATAGGGTAAGGTGTGGGAGGGTCCCAAACTCAAAATCTCGCCCTGTGTAAAAAAATATATATATATCGCCCTATGGAATTGGTGCATGTCACCCTCCCAGCACATCCGTGTGTTTACCAACCAAGAAACTCCACTGAGCTTCAGTGTCCAGAGTTTTTACTGGGGCTTCATTATGTAGGCATGATTGACTGAATCACTGGCCACATGACTGAACTCAATCTCCAGTCCTACTCCCCTCCCCGAAAGTCTAATCACATGGCTGGTCTTCTGGCATGACTAGCCACATCCTGAAGCTACCTAGGAGCCCACCATGAGTCACCTAATTAGCATAAATTCAGGTATGACTCAAGGGGCTCATGACCAGACAAAGTCTTTATTAAACGACAATACTCAATGAGGTAGGTACTGTTATTATCTGTTTTACAGATAAGGAAACTTAGGCTTAGAGAGGAAAGGTTACCTGTTCACAGTAACATGGGCAATCTATTCCAGAGCCTGAACTCTTAATTTTATATTATACTGACTAAGATGCCTATGGAAGATGTCTCTAAATTACAGTACTCATACCCTAGTTGATGTATAAGGAGGTCCATGGGGACGTGGGAAGAAAATATTTTTATCTTAAAAACAAAAAAGCGGGACTTCCCTGGCAGTCCAGTGGTTAAGACTCCATACTCCCAATGCAGGGGGCATGGGTTCAATCCCTGGTCGAGGAACTAAGATCCCGCATGCATGCCACACCACATAGCCTAAAAAACCCAAAAACAAAAAAAGCTTTACCAGTATACAGACTGATCGTAGTACATTTATATGGTTTATAAATAAATGTGCATTTTGAAGGGCATGCTCAACATATTTACTTATATACAATTTTAAAGTTTTGGAGGCCATAACTATGGGATATGGAAATGTCACATATAATATAATCTATACATGGGTCTCACATTCAGAAGAGAGATCTAACTTGCTTACCAGTGAAGCAACAGGTGTGAATGAGGTGAGAAAAGGGTTGGGATCAGAACTCCAGGGAACACCAACATTTAAGAGGTAGGCAAGAGGTTAATAATTATTTGTGCAGATATCTAATTTGCTATCTAACTGAGATGAGAACTAACTTACCCTTTAGGCTCTGTGCACTTTTTGTAGGTATTAACAGGAGGTGTCAGAAATAAAGCTGAAGGAAAATGAAGTAAAGGTTTAGTTCAGACAATCTACTAGATAGCTGATGCCTTGACAATTGATATGGATGGAGAGAGTGGTGACTTGTAGTTTAAATCTGTGACTCCCTAACTTGCTTTATTTGTTTGTTTGGTTTTTATAAATTTATTTATTTATTTTTGGCTGCCTTGGGTCTTTGTTGTTGCGTGCAGGCTTTCTCTAGTTGCGGCGAGTGGGGGCTGCTCTTTGTTGTGGCACATGGGCTTCTCATTGCAGTGGCTTCTCATTGCAAAGCACGGGATCTAGGTGCGCGGGCTTCAGTAGTTGTGACACGCGGGTTTCAGTAGTTGTGTCACGCAGGCTCTAGAGCGCAGGCTCAGTAGTTGTGGCGCATGGGCTTAGTTTGCTCCGTGATGTGGGATCTTCCCAGACCAGGGCTCAAACCCGTGTCCCCTGCATTGGCAGGTGGATTCTTGACCACTGTGCCACCAGGGAAGCCCCCTAACTTGCTTTGGATATGAACATTTGCTGACATCCCTGGAATCCACTGAAGCAGCTCCTCTCTTCCTCAGGATATTTTCCCTGGCCACCTCCCCCTTTCTGCATGGCCCTAGGACCTCATCCTTGGGGAAGATGTACATTTACCTCATCTGCCTAAACATAGCTAATTCATCCACTGGACTGTAAATCCCTAGAAGCAGGGATTAGATCCATTCACCTTGCTTTTCTTCAGAATACTGAGTACTAGTAGACACTGAATAGATGTTTTCTAAGTTGAAGTGCCTATTGTTTTTATCTCAAGATCTAGCCAAATCTTCCCACTTTCCTTTCTCACCAATATTTTAAAATTCAAACTTTAGGTAGGGTGTCATTGTAATGTCATAAATTCAGATTTATACTGATCCCAAAGGGCTCTTAGATTTGTTTTTTGTTTTTTTTTCCTGGAGTCACTCATATGATCCAAGCCAAAAATTAGTAAGATAGAGGGCGTCTGTTTGTTTTTTAATTGTAGGTTGGTTTTAGAAAAAATACAAGTGAAGAAATTCAGTGTTTGTTTCCCATGGATACTCTATTGATATACATCTTTTGGTTTCTAGGTGTTCTCTATTCTATGTATAAGGATTATATTAGACCTCGATCCTTCAATGTGTCCAAAAAATGAAGCTTCAGACAAGAAAAACAAGAAGCCTTCTGAAAACTATTTATTATGAAGAATTTTTAATATGTAGCAAATTATACTGCAGAAGTTTCAGCCGGAATTCTCACAGACTTCATTCCAAATCAACAGAGTCAGCTCAAAAATATCCTTCTTGATGTCTTTCAAAGGCTAGGCCATGATTTTCTGACTTTTAAAATTTTTATTTTCTAGTTAGTGGCAGAAAATAATCTATATTACGCCAAATCAATCTGAAAATTAGGAGTTATATAGTGGCTACAGAAAAATTTTCTCTATCCATATTAAATGTGATGCTCTATTCACAGCTTAATTCTCCACAAACAGGGCAAGGTAATTAAGGCTTTCATAAACTCCTTTCTAGAATGGGCAAAAATTACATCAGAGGAGAATGGCCATGTTGTTATTTAAATCTGGTTCACCACTGTGCACCTCACTCTTACATAAAAACTTGACTATTCTTCCACAAACGTAAAGGTCTTAACATTTAAATATTTGTGTATTCATTTTTATACTTGTTGAAAGTACTTCTAGGAGTACAAAGGTAAATTGCTAAAAAAAATCCCTTTTCCCTCAGATGGCAGTATTGAGGGAAAAAAGGATTTAGTCCAGAAGTGCTACTGCTAATCTGGTATGACACTGTAGAAAACACAAGAAACAAAGAAGATATTAAATGTTAAGTATACCCGTGGCATCAAACTCCTCTGTAATTGCCCTAGGGTTCTAAAAACTAAGCTAGACCTTGTTGAAGTCATAATTGCCATGGCTCAGATTTATTCCCTGACTCCAGGCCTGGGAAAGAAAACAAAACAAAACAAAAAAATACCCACTGAGATAAAATCAAGAATACACTGTAATATGATCTGTGGTGCTGATTTCCCCTTCCTTGATGCCTGTAGTGGAGGAATACTCTAACAGGAAGGTGAAGTCTAGTGTTTGGCAAGGGAAAGACACAGGAAGATCTGAAAATATATCCGCATTCTAGACATTACCCACTGTTCTGTGTATTATATACACTTTTCTCTACTGGCACAGGGTAATTATTTTAAAAGTTGCCATCTGTACCTATCATGAGGCTCTTCTAGTGCCACCAACAAGTACACGTTTCAGTCAACACTGTCCTCCATAGAAAATAGGCAAGGAGGGACTTCCCTGGTGGCGCAGTGGTTAAGAATCCGCCTGCCATTGCAGGGAACACGGGTTCGAGCCCTAGTCCAGGAAGATCCCACATGCTGTGGAGCAACTAAGCCCGTGTGCCACAACTACTGAACCTCTGCTCTAGAGCCTGGAAGCCACAACTACTGAGTCTGTGAGCCACAACTACTGAAGCCCACGCGCCTAGAGCCGGTGCTCTGCAACAAGAGAAAACACCGCAATGTGAAGCCCGCACACTGCAACGAAGAGTAGCCCCCGCTCGCTGCAGCTAGAGAAAGCCCGCGTGCAGCAACAAAGACCCAGTGCAGCCAAAAATAAATTAATTAATTAAAAAAAAATAGGCAAGGAAAGAATCCAACTACTTTATTCTACTAGGGTAAATATTCCAGCAGTTGGCTCTAATATGTTCCATGAAATTCAGAAAAATTTAAGATGGCTGGAATAGAAATGTCATCCTTCATGTTGATTACACAATGAAAAGATACTTCTAATCAGGCTACCAGAAAGATCCCACTCTCCCAATATATGCTCAGCAGTAAAAATAGATTAACTGAAGTGTTTAATCAGAAATGGGCTTTTCTCACAAAACCCAAGAGATTCCAGAATTTTGTCATAATCTTACTCTGAAAGTACTAAAGTAATATATTTATTGCTTGAAAAAAGCGATGAAAAATATTTATTAAGAGTATTATGGGACTTCCCTGGTGGCGCAGTGGTTGAGAGTCCGCCTGCCGATGCAGGGGACACAGGTTCGTTACCGGTCCGGGAAGATCCCACATGCCGCGGAGCGGCTGGGCCCGTGAGCCATGGCCGCTGAGCCTGCGCGTCCAGGGCCTGTGCTCCGCGACGGGAG
Organism: Delphinapterus leucas; assembly: GCF_059928025.1. NCBI lineage: Eukaryota > Metazoa > Chordata > Mammalia > Artiodactyla > Monodontidae > Delphinapterus > Delphinapterus leucas. The sequence continues at coordinate 40,709,676 of NC_143139.1, forward strand.
AGGCCACAACAGTGAGAGGCCCGCGTACCACAAAAAAAAAAAAAAAAAAAAAAAAGTATTATGCATGAGAGCTCACAAATTATGTTTAAATTAAAATGTAAAATCTTGTATGGAGAAAAGTTAAGTATGCAGGATGCCCATTTACCCACATTAGCCTGGGTAAAGATGGGAGGCTGTTGCAGGAGGACCTTATAAATAGATAAAATACAGTACCTGAATTTGCACAATACTTCTGGGGCAAAGGTTTGGTGGCTTAATATCATAATGTTTAAAACTGAGAAGGCTATTTTCATCGTCTGCTGTAACCTCTGCCTCACTGACTAAACTATTTCGTGTGCCTGGATATGCTCTGACTGCCTTTTACATTAAGCCAACACACAGGTAGGTAGCAGCAGCTGCCCAGTAACAATTATTAAACTGCATTGTTCTAACATTCTGGGTATACACTGTCAGAGCATCCTTTTAAAAAACTGACTCCACAGTGTTAAACCCCAGGAACTGAGTGAGTATATGCATCTAGGTTAATCTTAAGATTGAATATATTGGGATTTCCCTGGCGATCCAGGGGTTAAGACTCCACACTTAAAACTGCAGGGGGCGAGAGTTCAATCCCTGGTTGGGGAGCTAAGATCCCACATGCTGCACAGCACGGCCAAAAAAAAAAAAGATTGAATATATTAATATCTATATAAGCACATAACATAGAAATCCAGATTTGTAAATCATAAATTAAAGAATAATTAAATATTCTTAACTTAGCATAAAACTTTACCCAAGACTCACTCCTTAGACATCAATCTTCTCTACTGGTTTTAGCATGATTCAGTTTGCTTTATTATCAAATTTTCTGATTACAGGAGCTATATGTCCTGAGGGGTATACTTATAAATTTTTGTAAACTCTAGTCTGTTCCTAGTAACATACAGTTAAAGAATGGAGAAAAGCTACAGAAATTCCTCAAGTACTTAATCTCTGTTTAACCAACCACCTTATCTTTTTATGAGTTGCAAAACAGGATTTTTTTTTTGCTTTTTTTTTCTTTCCCCAAATATTCTCTGGTAGTGAAACTACTGAGAAATGAAATTGCCCATGGAGGGAGGAAAATCCAACAAACTGATTCATCTAGATTGCTGTCTCTGTATAAAGAAACGAAAACGCTGAAACTCATTTTTTAAGTCGCTTTTTCAAGTAAAAGCTGATAAGTGGCATTAACTCAGTTTCATTTTTGAGATCAGAAGGTCTCTAACCTACGTTGCAAGGATGCCGCTCTTATCAGAAGTTTCAAGGGCCATGAAGTAGAAATGAGGGAATTTGAAAGTATCATCTTGGACAAAATCCCTGCCACTTAGAGGATCAAATCATTATAAATGAACATAGGCAATGTCTGAATTTTTTTAAGTCTTATTGAAAGGTGCTAAGTTTTAAAATAAGGCAGAAAAAAAATAAATAAAATAAGGCAGAGAGGTTGGATATTCAGTTTTTAAGCTGAAAGAGAAAAGTGATGCTCAAACACACAAAGCCTGCAGGGTTTGCAAACTCAATGCCTTTGGGCTGGAAGGAAATGAAAAAAGGCATGGATGCCACCCTGGAGTATATTCCATTAAAAATGGATAGCTGGGCATGAACTTATATATACTACCAAGTGTAAAATAGATAGCTAGTGGGAAGCAACTGCATAGCACAGGGAGATCAGCTCGGTGCTTTGTGACCACCTAGAGGGGTGGGATAGGGAGGGTGGGAGGGAGACGCAGGAGGGAGGAGATATGGGGATATATGTATATGTATAGCTGATTCACTTTGTTATACAGTAGAAACTAACACACCATTGTAAAGCAATTATACTCCAATAAAGATGTAAAAAAAAAAAAAAAATGGGTAGCTGCCACTCAGTTTAAGCCAACTGCACTTCCATGAAGGAACGTGGGCCCAATGTTGAAAATCTTCTGACTTTTCAATCAGATCGTTATGCAGAAACTTTCAAGTTTTAAATACTAAATGTTTTATTATAAAAATTTTATGGAAAAAAAATCCTGGTTAGGAACAGAGGGATCAAAAAATATATTTCTATAAGCCACATGTAGGCAGGCAGCTTGTGACATGTGGACAAATCTTCCAAGTCCCAGCCTAATTCTCATCTCATACTATTATACTTGGTATATATAACTTAAAACGCTTAGCATTCCCTAGGAGAGTCAGCGTTAGAAATATTAGCCACTCTGGGAAATAGACTTTGGACCTAGAAATGGTGTTTGGAGTGTTAATGGGAAAAGTGGGAAGAAAAGACATGGTGGGACTATACACACATCAGAAAGAAAACTAATACCTCCATTATCTTCTGTTGGGACTTACAAAGTTAAATGTTAGAATTCTTTTTATACCTACAACTTAAATGCTAGAATGGGCTGAGTTACAATGCAGCAGGGAAAACTGATCATTGGTTTCAGTGTGATTTCTGGATCCTGTTCGTAGGCATTAAGCTCTTTGGAAAATACCATCATATCTCTGAAAAAAACTCAAGAAAAGCAACAAAGAAAATAACAATCACAAAGCACACCGACAACCAGGATTAAACATGCCAAATAGAAGAAGTGTTTTCTTTGGAAATGATGTGCTAGAATCAGTAGTCACCAAGGTTCAGTCAATAAAAATCAAAGTGAAATTTAACTGGCTATAGTCAAGTATCACTTTAAAAGTAAGTCAGCTTGACCAGTTCACTCTGAAAAAGAACAATGCTCCTTTTCCTTTGTGACTTGCGATCCAGACAAAATAAATATCTGATTTATCTGAGCAACATTTGTTAAAAAAAATACAAAAGATCTATCATTTTTATATAACCTTAAAACTCTACCCAAACTGATATGTTCAGGTTTACCTAAACATACACACATATATATTTTTAAAATTCCAGAAGTCGAGACACAAGCCCATAGGGGTGTGTGACCATCATGGGCTAAAAATTTAACTCTGGCAGTTGCAGGACTCTCCGGGTCTCTGACCTACGCTTAAAGCTGTCAGCTTTTAACACCCGTCCCATGAGGAAATCTTTGCCTTCTGCTCAAAATGGTTGAACAAAACTCACCACTGAACTAACAGAGATACGTTAACAGGACACTTGGCACAAAAGGACTAAGAGAAAGTGGGTCTTATAGAGTCTCTCAGGCTGTCAGTCATCTAGACACAAGTGAGTCAGCATCCACGGTGTTCAGAAGGTAGAGTTCAGGCTGAACTGTCAATCCCAGACGTAGGTACTGAGGACAAAAAGATGGAAAAGGGTTAGACTGATGTGCAAGTATTTAAATATTGAATTTGGCATTTAAGTACCTATAATCAGCATGTCAATGTAGGTCTTTTTTCAGTTCTGCTATATAGACTTTCATTTCAGAAAAGAAATGGCTTACAGGTACATGAATGGTTTATTGTATATAAAATAATTGCTAGGAGCCAAAATAGTTAAAGATTGAGATGGTACCGAATGCCCTCAGGAAAATTTGCACTTTGACTATTCTTGCGACACACTCTGCCTCAGGATGATTGTTTCTGATCAGGATATTAAGAGCAAACGCACTGCGAGCTTTTGTACTTTAATACCAAGTGTGTTAGAAATAAAATTTCAGGGACTTTTCTGGCTGCCCAGTGGTTAGGACTCCAGGCTTTTACTGCTGAGAGCGCAGAGGTTCAACTCCTGGTCAGGGAACTGAGATCCCACAAGCTGCCCAGCACGGCCAAAAAAAAAAAGAAATCAAATTGCAAATAATCTAAATCCTGACCCTATTATCTGGGTCCTATTATCCTTTGGCACCTGAGCAAAGCCAAGCCTTTCATTAAAAAAAACAAAATGTCATGTACTAAGAGAAGAGATGAGCTACGGGTCCCAAACGTTTAGCAGGCTGAATTAGAATCACTTCGGCTGCTTTTAAAACACGTTGTCAGACCCACCCCTGGAGACCTGAATCCAGATGGTTTGTGTTGGCATCTGTGAAGTTGTATCTTACTTTTTCTCTCCTCCAAATTCACCATGGGACAATCACTGAGTCTCCTTTTAGCCCTACTGTTATTACTTGGGGTGTTAGGAATGTTGTTGCCCCTTGTCAACAACAAACTCTTTTTGGCCTATCAGTTGCCTCACCTGCATAGAGGCTGATCCTTTTGTTATAAGAATTAAATTAAATCATGAGTGCTCAGGATGCCGAATGCACACTATAAATTCATAGAAAGAAAATGTTTCTATCATATAGTGGAAAAGGAACTGGAGTTGGGGTCAGGCTCCAACTCTGCCCCTTCCTATGACCTTGAGCAAGTCATGTATCTTTCTGGAGCCTTATCCTACTTATTTGTAAAATGGGAATAAACGCTACATTTGAAAATGTCAAGTACGTTAATAAGCTATCTCATGTTAGTCTTCAGTAATTGCTGTGCCACACAGCATGTGGGATCTTAGTTCCCCAACCAGGGATCGAACCTGCGCCCCCTGCAGTGGAAGTGTGGAGTCCTAACCACTGGACCACCAGGGAAGTTCCAGTCTTCAATAATTTTTTAACACATTACAAATTGCCCTGTATACCTCACAAGCTTGTGATGACTGTGTGAAGATGAAACCAAATGGAGCCCAAGATAAAACTATTCTCAACTAGTGGGCTAGGAAATTACTGAGTCACACTGGCCTTAGGGCGGGACCACGGGACTTCAGACTTCAGCTTGCTTACTCACTTTAAGGTCTTATGACTCAAGCTTTAGTAACCAAGAGCGATTGTCAGATACACTGACAATTCACTGCAGTCTTTTCTCAAGTGAGCTAAGGTGGCGGGCTTCTTCATTATGTAGAAAGCAAGGGTTGCATTTTTAGTCCCTTGACCTCCAGGTTGTATCACTTAGATGACTTAGCAGAGAGCACTCCTTCATTGGAGGAGTTTGTCATATTGCTCGGAGGCACTAAGAAATGGGGTAAATTGCACAGGAATTGGCTAAACCTTTCAAGGGCAGAGAGGTATGCAAATGAATAAACTATCAGTCCTTACTTATTGCTGGGGTAGGATCATAGAAGGCCCTGCCCATTTTCCACACCTACCTGAAAAAGCATTCAGGTACTTTTTAAAATTTAGCACAGGCCAAACAAAATTAGCCTACCAGTTGGCAGCTTTTGATCTAAACCATATTCTAGCACTCATCAGAGGATCAAGCAAAGTATCTTTGATATGTTGCTGTTCTTGGAGCTGCTAAACACCAAAGCTTGGTATCTTAACTGCGCATGAAGTGTATACTATATATTATATAGCATGACTGGTAATGATGATGTGGGCTCTGGAATTAAGCTACTCAAGTTCAAATGCCAATTGCCCACTTTTTAGTGATGTATTATTTTACTTTTTGGTCCTTCAGTTGCCTTATCTATATAGAGGCTGATCTTCTTGTTATAAGAATTACATGAGATCATATGAGTGCAAAGACCCCGGCTAGCACATAGCAGTGTGTTAGTCATTTTTAACATTCAAAAGCCAAGGTGCCAAGAGAAGGTGACACATTTGGATGCATTGGTCCTATCCAAGGAAGGAACAGGAAGCACTCCAGAGGGCAGAACTAAAGGAAATATCTCAGATCAGGATCTTCAAATTGTTATGCATCCGATTTTAGTTCTGAAATTAAATCCAAAGTAAGGAGTTCCCTGGTGGCCTAGTGGTTAGGATTCTGGGCTTTCACTGCCATGGGCCCGAGTGGAACTGAGACCCCGTAAGCCACGCAGCAAGGCAAAAAAAAAAAGATTTAAACAAAAACAAAATTAGAAGGGAGAGCTAAATGAGGAAGGACAACATGGAGAACAAAATTGCCAGGTAACTTCTATGGTGTTACTTACAGTATTCAGCTCCTGTAAGACAAACAGGGAAAGCTTGCAACAGAGAAAGGGAAAATGAAGTTCTAGTGACATTCTTGAAACAAATTAAGTGCTGACTTAGATTTTCCTGCCATGTGTTCGGTGACAAGGCTAGTAGTTTACTGTGTCTGAGCTCTGTCTTTGTTTTTATTTAAACGGTGCCAATATTTCCATTTATATCAGGTCTGCCAAAATGCTTTCATTTTTAACCTAAACAATTTTGGTTTCTCTTTTCAAATACTCATACTTTTTTTCTGGTAGCATATACAGAATATAAAAGACCTCAATGGTGAAACAAGACTACAGATAGAAAAATGTTCCGCTTAGAGCAGAAAAAGGCCAGATGACAATGTTTTTTCAACTTTAAATATGGTAATGATGTAACCTTTAGCAATGGCAAAACTATCTGACTAAATGGGTAATAGAAATTAGTGTTTGGTGTCTGCAATTCATCAAGTCTTCTGGGAACTAAACCTACGTTGAGCCTTGAACGACATGAATTTGAACTGCGTGAGTCCACTCATACATGGATTTTTTTTCCCAATGGTAAATACTACATGACCCCAGGCAGGTTGAATCTGAGAACGTGGAACCACAGATTCGGAGGAACACTGGACATGTAGGGCCGACTATAAACATGAAAGCCCAACTATAAATTTTACACAGATTTTTTTATTCCATGGAGGGTCAGTGCCCCAACCCCGGGTTGTCCAGAGATCAACTGTATTTCCCTCTCTCTTCTAAAGAGAAAAATCACTAACAGTGTGAGTTTAGTATGTCATTCCAGGTGGTAGTTGATGTTTCAGTATTTCAAAGTGGTTGACGCCCCATTAATAAAGTATTTTCAAAGTTAAAAGAATACCCAGGAAACCAAATTGGAAAAAGGAAAAAAAACTTTTTAATTACAAACCAAGTTTACATATTGTTGAATGATCACTAAAAACTTGCTGCAATCACTCCTAAAACCACTAGCAGGACCTCACAGGAGCCAAACTGCAGCTCTTTCCCATCCCTGTTAATTCCCAGTATGCTGTAGCAGCACAATTATTTCATGCCACATTTATGGAGAACAAGGACCAGTTTACATAAAATACAATTGTATATCCTTAAACATTCCACACAAACATACTGCACATGCTGGCACTGGAAGACTTCAGTCCTAAACATTGTTTACTGTACCCAAAGTACTGGCTGACTAGAAAGTACACTTTCTGTCTGAAAGGATCAAATGGAATACAGTATGGGAGTGTTTTTAACACTGAATACTACTACACACACACTGATATAAAATGCCATTTAACTGGGAAGAAATTTTCCATCATTGCAAGTCATATATATAACTTTGCAAAGAAAACTAGCAGCTTTTACCTGGGCTTCTAAATATTTGTGAATCTGAGACTGACTGGACTCACCCAGACTGGGGGCAAAGGTAAATGTTACTGTAGTGTCTTTACAAAGAATTTTGTCAATGTGGCCCTCACCTACAGCAGCCAGACGAGAGCTTAAGATGTCAGTCCCCGATATCTTCAGTATGGTCTTATGTCAGTTTGGGGAATGATGGTAGGGGAGAGGGAGGGATATGAGGAGGGACAGTTAGGGAAATTTGTCTCTCATGATCCTGTGCTGTATCACTGGAGGGGCTGAGATAAAGGTAAGGTCAGTGAAACATAGTAGTTTACCCTTAATGCCATATAAAAGACAGTCCATTCAGTCTATGCTTTTAACTGTGTACAAAGTATCGGCAATAATGCCTTTAGGGGCTCAGGTGAACAGAGAACATCCATCAACAAGGACTCCAGAAAGAAAACACCAAAAATGAAAAGTCCTTCAATGCCATTCCCATTACTGTTCTCTCCAAGTCAGTGGCTATAAAAGACTTGATTATTTATCTCCATCAGACAAATGTGATTTGGTTTGAGATAATCACATAGTCTCAGGCTCCACATGTAAAAATGTCAGAAGTGGCTGAAGAGCAGCAGCTGCATGCTGAAGGGACCCATCTCCTCTGATTCCAGAGCTCCACCATCTGGTCTCAAAGTTTTTCCCTCTGAGGGAATGGCTGAAGAGAGGTAGCCCAGCACAACCCTGCTGAGAGAACTCTGTAACCATAGTGATACCTAAGGACTTGCTGAGAGCGAGCGAGCTTTGCAACCGTTAGATCCAGAGCTCCCGAGATTGCCTTGCAAGTCGTCTTGGGCATGCTTCAGAAAAAGGTGACGATTCTGGTAGAAGGTGGCTTTTAGGAATAAAACAGATGGCTCTTCTTCTTTCAAGATTTTCTCCTCACCCCAAAGTCTCATGAGAACATCAGTGCATAAGCGCTACCATCTCTTTCTATCACTACCCTCCTGAAGGAGGAAGGTGAAGGTTTCATGACTCTAAGTGCTCAAGAAGAAATACCGTCAGGAAAGCTTGGTACTAACATGAAAGTTATTAAAATTAGGACTCCCAAGAAAATTTCGATAAGCTTTCAGTTTCTGAGGAAAATCATCGAAGTGATTTTCAAATGAGATGAGTAACCACCACCTACAGGTGAGTTTTGCTATCTGTCCATTTACCATCTTCTTTATGCTTTCTCACCCCTCTTAACATCCAGAGAAATTTAAAGTGAAAATAAGTTAAGAGAACCCTGAACCTGATAGAGGTAGATATCTCGTAATTTTATATTTCAAATGGATCAAACCACTCTAGTTGAGATTTTATTTTTTTATAATTAAAATAATTCAAAGGGTATGCATAAGGAAAGTATTTCTCAGCCTTTTAAAATCCATTATCTTTTGATAAACAAAACTCTCATACCCATTCTGTAATTTGTATCATGAAAAATTTACTGCATTTTCCAAATATGTTTTTTCAACATATAGTCAGTCTTGTTAAGAATCATGCATAGGGCTTCCCTGGTGGCGCAGCGGTTGAGAGTCCGCCTGCCGATGCAGGGGACACGGGTTCATGCCCCGGTCCGGGAAGATACCACATGCCGCGGAGCGGCTGGGCCCGTGAGCCATGGCTGCTGAGCCTGCGCGTCTGGAGTCTGTGCTCCGCAATGGGAGAGGCTACAATAGTGATCTCTCAAAACGATAAAACAAGCTGGCCCTTGGGCAGCTAAAGAGTTTAGTGTTGTTTGAGAGCAGCAGATGTCAGCTTTTCAAGGACCCTACCTAATCCAGTTCCCAGGTTAGGAGGTCAGGAAGAAAAATAATGGCTTCTTTCAAACACATATGCAAAGCCTTTCCCAACAAACAGCTGAGTCCTAAATGCAGTCTGTGCAACAGCACATACTTTTGGCTATGTTCACACAGTAAACCATAGCAACACACTGGCTCTGATGGCTACCTGCGGAAGACAGACAGACTGACCCAGTGTTTACTTAGTATAGCCACTGGTGGCTCCTTCGGTCAGCAGGACTTTAGAGGTGCTTACCGTGTGCCCACAGTCCAGGAAGGACATGCCCAGTGCAATCAAACATTGCCAACCCTGAAAGAGAAAATACAGTCATCATTCACCGACCTCTTACCCATGACTGCCCACATTGCACTGCTCAGATACAAACCTCTTTTGCCATACTATTTTCAATACTGAGTTCCCTCTGTTCCTACTGCTTTGTGTTTGGTTTGTTTCTTTTAGCTGACTGGGAGAGTTCCCTGAAGACCACTTTTCTTCAGTCCTACCCCATTCCTCACGATAGGGGGAATGACTGATTGGCTAATACAACTGCTATAGTCTCCTGAGCTGCTCTATAAGTATATGTTTTAGAGCTAAACAGTAGTAATTCACTCTAGAATCAGCCCTAAGCCTTAAAACTGGGTCTTCAGGGACTTCCCTGGTGGCACAGTGGTTGAGAATCCGCCTGCAAATGCAGGGGACACGGATTCGATCCCTGGTCCGGGAAGATCCCACATGTCATGGAGCAACTAAGCCCATGCACCACAACTACTGAGTCTGCGCTCTAGAGCCCAGGAGCCACAACTACTGAGCCCTCATGCCACAGCTACTGAAGCCTGCACGCCTAGAGCCCATGCTCCACAACAAGAGAAGCCACCACAATGAGAAGCCCGCGCACCACAACGGAGAGTAGCCACCGCTCACCACAACTAGAGAAAGCCTGCGCATAGCAACGAAGACCCAATGCAGCCATAAACAAACAAACAAATAAATAAATTTATTTTTAAAAATGGGTCTTCAACAATCTCAATAGTCTCAGGCTGACTGAGAACTCGGCACCTTCACAACCAATTTGCACGAAGGAAGGATTCCCTTAAGTTCTATAGCAAATTTTTAAAACAGTTTCTGTCAAGGACATACTCAGTTACTTGGGTTTCCTTGGAATAAGTCCCTATATTATGGTCAGCATAATCTTAGTGTGTCCATGGTTTACTGGGGAGGAAAAAAGAAGGGACATATCCATCCAGGGCATAATTTTTCAATATTCACTAAAATGATTTTCTCAGTCAAGTATATAACCTGTAGCAGACATTGGCATGGGGACTAGGTAAGTGTTATAAAGATGAGCAGTGGGTTTCCACCCTCCATCCCTGCCATTCTCTGTAGCAGACATGGTATGAAGTCTGCTGTCCCTAATCCTCAACTCCTGTGTTTTTCAGAGAAACCTGTGTAGAATAGGGAGGTGGATTTGTTGTTGCTATAGCTGCTTTTCATTAATATAAGTAATGTTACAGAAGATGTGGAAAATAGAGAAAAGAATATATCCATAATCCCACCAGCCTAAGACAACAACTATTACGATTTTTACATAATTTACTCTGGACTTTTGAAAATTTTTTTGATTATCTAGGTGTACACAATTTTGCATTCCTTTTCTATGTAGCTATATTTTATAACCATCATTTTAAAATAACTCTAGAATAACTCAATGAGAGAATATCACTATTTAATTATGTCCTTATTGGATAGCTATTAAGTAGTAGAGCTGGGCAGGGCTGTGAACCCACATGTGCTGCTCTCCAAAGATTTGAAACCACACTCCACAGCTCCCTTCTCCAATCCCATCTCGTACCACTCTCTACTTTCTACACTGCTGATCTTCTTTTAGTTCTTCAAACATACTACACTCTCTTGTTAGGAATTATTAAGAATGGAAGCCAGACAGAAGTGACAGAAATAGAAAAATGATAGCTCTTAGGAACCAAGGTAGATTTTATGGTTAAAAATATTGTTTAATCACAGCTGGTTTAACGACTCTTTCAGGTCCTTTCATTTCTGAGTGCTAGCCACACCTCGACCACCCTGATACCTATATGCCCCTGCCCCCTCCCAAATGGACTTACCAAGTAAAACACAAAGCTCAGATAAGCTATGCTGACCACAGCAGCCACCACATACAATGCCACATGCCCTAGTTCCTGGACATAAACCACGACAAAGTACATGTTGATGGAACAGACGATAAGGACCAAGATACCGCCTGCGATCCTCCAGCCTCTGTAAAAAGAAACAGCACAATTATTGGTGGAATAGCCCAACCTGTCCACAAACATAAAAAGACACTGTGTCTTTTGGGGTACACAGGACAGGAGTTAAGAGGCATTTCAAAATGAACTGAAAAGTGGTTCTTATGTCCCAGATTAGGTTAAATGAGCCTAATCTGTTACATAATGATAGTTACATAATGATAGGGAGAAAGAGGGGGAAAAAACACTATCAGGGCTTCCCTGGTGGCGCAGTGGTTGAGAGTCCGCCTGCCGATGGAGGAGACACGGGTTCGTGCCCTGGTCCAGGGGGATCCCACGTGCCACGGAGCGGCTGGGCCCGTGAGCCATGGCCACTGAGCCTGCGCATCTGGAGCCTGTGCTCCGCAACGGGAGAGGCCACAACAGTGAGAGGCCCACGTACCAAAAAAAAAAAAACACTATCAAATAATCCCTATTATTGAAGTCCCTGAAAATGCAAAAAGTCATGAGTCCCTAGAGATGTAATAAGTCATTTCAAATAAACCATGTCCTTTAAAGATGTATATAAAAGGTATTAGCTTATGCCCTTCTCATCAAGATCATTTAACATGGAATTAAGGTGCTTTAAACTTAAGTGGCTGAAGCTAAAGAGTTAAAGCCCTAAAAGCGGAAAAATTTCCCCCAGAAATGAAAACTGTGCTTGCCCTCCTTTGTTACATTCACAGTCTCCATTTTCTAAGTCAAAGACCGAGGGGGCAGCTTTAGCAATCACCTCTCAAAGCATATAGTTCCCCTATGACTTATTTTCTGACTGGCCTGTTTGATGAAGATACCCTTCCTCCATATATATTTGGGGAACTAAAAGAAGTACACTCACATTCCATTGGCAAATTCACTCATTACCGGCCGCAAGCTCGTAAACGTGAGGATGGGTATGAGAGCAAAGGGAAGCTGGAAAAGAAAAAACTAAGATCAGATAGGGCCACTGGGGGTCCTTGTATCACCCCAGAGAGTAGCACTGTTAGCAAAAGGGAAACATAGACCCTGTCTCATCTACTCCATGAGAAATTATTCCTATCATTCCAACATGCTGGAGCATTATGTGGAAATCTGTAGAGGTATCATTAACCTAGCATCAATTATGATCATAGTGTCTTATACATAGTGTCAGATACAAAATTTGTATCTGCCTTGTCTTCTTAATCTCCACAAAATCTAGCAGTGTCCTATACGTTATTTAATGTTTGCTTGGGTTAACGAACAATAGTTTTGTGTTCTATGTGTGATTATAGCTTATAACTCCCATTCAAAAAAAAAAAACCAAGCTTAAAAACCCAGCCCTTTCTAAAAGCCTTTCAGATGCCAGGGATTTCATATGCATTTGCTATAGACCAAGACTGTGCCTCTTTCTTCCTCTGAGTTTTCCCCAGCACGCAGCATTAGGCTTGGTAACTACGGGCAATACGAAATGCTGCCTGACTCAATGGGATGTGAGCTTCCCCAGCTCCCTCCTCACTTGTAAGCTCTGAAGAACATTCAGGAAGTCATTCATCCCCGTCAGATGCTCTACATCTTGGAAGACGGCAACAAGCAGAGTGGGGATGATGGCAATGGAGCGGGTCAGAATCACTCGGGCAAAGCGTGACCACTTTAGGTTCAGGAATCCCTAGAAGGAAACACAGAAGCAGGATGAATGTCTGGAATAGGACACAGGAAAAGGTCTGGGGAGGTTCAGGAAGACTTCAGATACATGGGATTAAGAAGTAACAAAAGGGCAATGTCCTCTTCCTCTAGTCTATCCCAGTCCAAACAGCAGGTACCTCCATGACAAACTGGCCAGAGTAGGTTCCTGTCATGGTGGAGCTCTGTCCTGCAGCCAGGATCCCCACTGCCCAGATGTAGAGTGCAGCAGGCCCGAAGTAACACCCCAGCACAACACCCTGGGAGAGGCAAGGGAGAAAGATATGTTTGTGTCAAAGACCACCTGAGACAACACTCCAAACAGCACTCCTCTGCGACATTTCTCCCTCTTCCTGGCTATGCACCTACCTATACCAAGTGCTGTGCTGGGCAGTGTAACAGAAGCTAGACTTAGGTCCTGACCTCATTCTAGAGGCTTTCAACTTAAATTCTGCTGGAGGGACCTTTATTTCTCCTCAGCCTAGTCCCTTCTCTTCTCTAGGTTCCTAAAGCCTTTATCCTCAACCTATATCTTAACTATTAAAAAAAAAAAAAAGTCCACAACACTTCCCAAATTAAATTCCTTAACACCCTATTCTGCAAGATGGTAACAGGAATGAAGAGAGAGCTCAAATAAATTTTGCAAATGCTACATACTATATATTCTACTCTTGGAGGTTCACAATGTAACCAGCATAAAAGGGACAGAGAGGCCCCAGTAAAGACCACCACTTTACTTGGAACACTTTCTCTTCTTCTTTTGGCCGCCCCATGCGGCTTACGGGATCTTAGTTCCCTGAACAGGGATTGAAGCCAGGCCCTCGGCAGTGAGAGCACGGAGTCCTGACCACTGGACCATCAGGACCACCAGGGAATTCCCAGGAACACTTTCTTTAGTCACCCCAATTAATGTCCTATAGAACAATATACTATGAACACAAGTTTGGGAATTGCTGATACAATTCATCTTTTCAGCTGATCTTCTATTCCCTTCCACGTAACCCAAAAGGCTTGTCCGGCATCTGGACCTCTGAAAAAAACACACTCCGGAGAAGATATGCTGAGCTCTGAAGTGAACCCACAGAAAAGACCAGATACTATGCTAAGAATATTGATTCAGGAGCGAAGATCAGAAATCTGAATAGGTTTACCCCTTTGTAGATGTCCACAGCCAGTGTTGAGTTATCGTCAGGAAAAAGGTGAGTGTGGGGGCTGCTGATATTTCTACAGACTTCAACCTGGAACCAAAGCAGTTGAGGAACAACTTTTACTTCTGAGGCCAGCACCCAGACAAGAAGCCCTCTCCTACAGATTATACACAGGTCACCCAAGAGATGGATGCTGGAGGCAAGACACTGGACACAGGTTGTGATAAGGGCAGAGACGGGCTGCAGTGTCACTTGAGGTCTTCCTCCGTAATCTTTCTACACCCCCGTGCCATCAAAAACATTTACTGAGTTAGAGTGTGCATGGTAATACACGAATGCTGGGTCATTTTAAATGATGACAGGAGGCGAGGGCCCTTAAGGGGGCTTCAGATATGATAGGACACCCAGAATAGGGAGTCCTTAGTCAAAGCAGAGCCAGGAGTCAGAGGTCCTATAGATAAGAAAGTAGTGATCAAAACTAGATAGGCAATCAGGAATCAAGATGACAGAGAATTCAAAAGGACAAGACAGTCTATGTTGCCACAGTTTCTGTTTTCTGTTTGTTGGCTCTGCCCAACCTGTCACCATCAAATGGCAGAACTGGCAAGTGGCTAGTAGTTGGGTAGCAGGAAACAAAAGGGGATGACAAAGAGTCAAACAGGCGTGAAGCCACTAATAATAGCATGAGGCAATCTTTGTCTGAGGCAAGCTCCCTTCCCTGTCAAAAGCTTGGAAAGATGGGTCTAGGCTTGGTCACAGCCCCCAGACTGTAACCCACGACTAGTGCAGTGATTTAGGGAGCAGCACTGAGGCTTGAGATCTATTTCCCCTGAGCTCTAAGTCACTGTCACCTTTTCCTACCCCAATCCAGCCTCCTCTTTACCCTCACATTCACTACCACCCAGGACCCTGGCTTACTCACCACCTGCTCGTTGGTTTTCTCAAAAAATGCTTCAGCAAAGACTGAGACGACAAAGACGTTGATGATAAAGGAAACAAAAAGAGCAATGCAGGATTCAATGAAAAAGTACTTATTGGCTTCCCGAACTTCCTCCTTATTGGCTCGGTCTACCTGTCTGGACTAGAGAGATAACAGCAACGGTCATTTTTTTGACTAGTTGGAACAAGTTTCCATATAATATTTCATGAGTTTGGAGTCAGCTGAAAGACCTAGAGGGCAAACAACTAACCACATGAAATGTGAGACTCCACCTACATCCTGGTTCACTGAGTAAGAACTCCATAACCCTTTGATGATACCACACATCCCCAAACGGAAAAGCGACCGAGTGACTGCTGAGCTCTCAGTTACTGTGGCTGCAAGAACCACTGACCTGGGCTTCCCTGGTGGCACAGTGGTTGAGAGTCCGCCTGCCGATGCAGGCAACACAGGTTCGTGCCCCAGTCCGGGAAGATCCCACATGCTGCGGAGCGGCTGGGCCCGTGAGCCATGGCCGCTGAGCCTGCGTGTCCGGAGCCTGTGCTCCGCAACGGGAGAGGCCACAACGGTGAGAGGCCCGCGTACCGCAAAAAAAAAAACAAAAAAAACCCACTGACCTACAAAAACAACCTGATTTCAGACCTAAGGGGTAGATAACCTTAATTACAAAGGTCTCTGAAATCTCCCAGCAAACTATTGTGTTGGACTGACTGGTAAAAGCCAGGTTGGGCTCTTTCCTCCTGACCTCCACGAGGCCACTCAGGCTTTTGAGATTTAAACACAAGAGACACGGTGCACCTTCAGACCTTTTAAGAAGGACTTTAGTCCCTTCTTTATGGGGTCAGTTATCTCTGGTCACCTTGGTGATTAAAACAGAGTCCAAGTGTGTGGAGTCCAACTGTGGAAAAACATCTTGCTCCTTCAGGGCTCTAACAGTTGTAAACTAAGTGTGTGTCCCTTGCAACCAAAGGAAAAGATCCCATGAACTACACAGGCCACTGAGATATGGGTTTTGCTTACCTTGACTAAAGCAGAATGCAGGTACATGTTGTGTGGCATGATAACAGCACCCACGATGCCCACAGCCTGCTCGATCTGTGGGGTATGACAGCCTGAACAGGATGGCAGGAACATGCCTTTGAGGACCTGGGTCTGGCTGGGTTTCACTGTAACATACTACATACCAACCGAACAGCTATTAGCCTTTACTGGAATATGAGACCAGGGGAGTAACACAGTGCTAGGGAACACTCTGCAACCTTTACTCCTTAAACCCCTTCATCAACAGCTACATAGGAAATGAGGAATACAGAACCATCCAAAAAAACCAAGCAGTACAAGGTCAGAGAATTTAGGACTGGGGTATCCAGATATTTCACATCATATTTTAGATAACAAAATAGATGTGTAGAGAATGTAATTAATACTCTAAAGAAATAAAATGGCTACTAAGGGCCTTATTGACATTAGCTTCACAGTTACTCCTGTGAGGCACACCCAAGAATAGAGAGTCAATTCTTGATTGCCCACACTAATCATGCTCCTGTGTTCACCTACGTATGTACAAATCACTTATGTTTGCCACTGGCGTCTGCTGAGACTCATTCAGAGACACTTCTCATACACACTTTTTCCTGGTTTGGCATTTCTCTTGGAATCCTCAGACCAAGCTGTATCATCTACTCAGAGCAGATGCATTTTTAAAAGTTTGCTAAGCCAGGAACTTCCCTGGTGGCGCAGTGGTTAAGAATCCGCCTGCCAATGCAGGGGACACGGGTTCGAGCACTGGTCCAGGAAGATCCCACATGCCGTGGAGCAAATAAGCCTATGCGCCACAACTACTGAGCCCGCATGCCACGACTACTGAAGCCCATGTGCCTAGAGCCCGTGCTCCGCAACAAGAGAAGCCACCACAGTAAGAAGCCCACACACCGCAATGAAGAGTAGCCCCTGCTCGCCGCACCTAGAGAAAGCCCATGTGCAGCAATGAAGATCCAACACAGCCATAAATAAATTAATTAAAAAAAGAAAAGTTTAGCTAGGTCAATAAGCAGAAATCAGTTTACAACAATTGGATATAGAAAGGTGCTATTACTGTAGGTGCACATAACAGTAGGGTTAGGGTTAACCCAATGGAGTATCTGGGTTGGGGGACAAACCGGGAAGCATGCACTATACCCCCTATAGTTCATTAACTGCTGCATTACAGAGAAAGTCCAAGCTGCAGTTATCATCAACCAGGATGAACAAAAACAGAATCCCTCTAAGGTAACAGCCAAGAATAACCCTGCAATCCCTTCCTTAACCCTCTCCAAGGCTGTTCTGCTGTTGGGATGGTCAACTTGGAACCACGAAGTCTAGTCTGGAAAGTCCTGGAAATTCTAATCATTTTTGACCTAGGAGTCCCTGCAGGCCTTCCTGGACACTAGTCTTTGCTACCTCTTATTCCTTCCAAATTTGCTCAGGACTGAATTTGGCTTTTTGTTAACAAATACTGTCTTTTATAATAAAAGGAAAAAAAATTGTTTTAAAAAGCTAATGAACAGCCTGTAACACTTGCCTCGTATCCAAATGTGAGGGCCATAATAGTGATGAGAAAACCAAAAAATGCTTCCAGCTTCCGCAAGCCTAAGGGAGAAAATGCAGCAGTGAGCTCACAGAAGGCAGACTCCCCCATCAGCCACGTGATGGAAAGCAGCTCCTTTGACTGACCCCTCCATTCCCACTCTGCTTACCATATTTGTCCAAAAAGAGAAATACAAAGGTATCTGCAATGGTGATAAGAACTCCACCCCACAGCGGGACCCTAGGTCAGAGATAAGAAAGGTCAGAGATAAGAAATGGAGATTAAAGGAAAGAAAAGAAACATTGAGAAACACTCTCTTCCCAACAGCTCTCCAGCTATACAACACTTGGAGGAGCAAGGACTTAGGGAAAAGGGAACAGTGGCAGGAGGCCAGGCACAGCACCAAGTAAAGTAACTCATTCATTCAACTTTGTCTACTATTTCAGACAACCAGGATACAAAGCTGAAAAGTATGGGTCTTATCGCTCAAGGAGCTCACTTGTCTAGTGGGATAAACTGACATACAAATTAATTGTAATACCCACTGCCACACCCTGGATAATAAAGGGTGTGTTGGGTCTCATGACCCAACATAAGAACATGGAAGATATAGAGCCTACATTTGCCAAGAGAGAAGGTGGTTCCAGAAAGGTTCCACAGAAAAAGTACTGATACTTGAGTTGAATCTTGAAAATTGAAAATGAGTTGGGTTTTTGTTTTTACACTTGCTTGGAAATCTAGCAAAACACTGATTACTTTCTAGAGAAAAATCCCTCACCTTCCTGCAGAGAGGAGATTGATGGCAATGGCGGAGCCAATAACTTCTTGCATATCTGAGCCAACGATAGCCAACTCCACCATCAGCCACAGGATAATTCGTGGAACCTAAACACCAAAGAGCAGAAAGATATGGTTCTAATTAATCATTTCTAAGAACTTTCCCCCATAGTTTGGAATTCACATTTTGGCACTGATCCATAAAGACTCCTTTAAAAGCTTTCGGTCTAGAGATAAAGTACCAGAACTCAGCTCCACTTGGCCCCTTGCTGGAGAAGACCAGACTGCTTCTATGTGGCAGAGCCTGTGAGTCAAGGTCAGGGCAGCGGCTGACTCCAATTTTTTTCTCCTTCCTTTCCACTTGACAGAAGAATGGAATTTCCATCCATTATTTCCACTTAATTTTTTGCCTGAAAACAATCCTAAAAGTCTTAGGGGAAAATGAGGATGCTAAGATGGTCAAAATATTGTTCAGGAGAGAACAGAAATGCTGCCGAAGAAAATATCTATCCTGACCATAGCTGAAGAGACAAAACAAGCATGAAAAGGTTGGAGTCATCCTTAATGTAGTGATGCACAAGCAAGTAAAAAAGACAAATATGCAAAGGGACTTGGGGCCAAGTGGTTGGAATTGGGTGTCCTATAACAAAATCTGGGAACTAATCTGGTCAAATAATCCAGCAGAAAGCAATTAAGTAGTGCTGGCTCACTGAGGCCAGGGGAAAAAAAAAACAAAACACCTCCAGGTACCTACTACCCAAAAAATATGTCACAAAAAACAACTGCTAAGATACATGAAGAGAAGCTAAAAGAAATTATAAATTATCAAGGGGTTTTTTTGTTTTGTTTTGTTTTATTGAGAAGCATGTAAGAAAAAGAAAAAGAAAAAAAAAAAACAAAACAGGTAAGGATACTTTCTCACAGCCAGGAAAGGAGATTAAACATTTAGGACAAACTGCATGTAGATGAGTACTTATCTAAAGATCAGGCCAGTTTAAAGCTGTCTTCCAGACATTGGGTCCATCCATTCCTGCCTTAGGTAGCAGCAAGAAAGGCCCAAAATATCCAGAAGGAAACTACAGAGGACAGTGTAAACTCCAGGGTCAAGGTAACTGAAAAATCATTATTAACAAATCCAAAGATCCTGTGTAATATAATTTGCAGTAAAAGGAAAAAACTCACTTTCTTCAAATTTATGGCAAAGACAAACAAAAAAGAAAATATGCATAATGCAAAGCGATGGAGTACTATGGATGTATGAATGAAAGTGCTTAGACAGAATACCCCTGCCCCTTTTTGAACTGGGCACTGCTAGGTACCAAAAGGCAGAGTGAAAGGTAAATGTTTACTCAAACAGAATTTTTCTAAGGAAACTTTCTGGGAAATGTGAATCTCGTGTTAGATTTTGAAGGAGCACAGAAACACGGGTCAGCCGCGAGAGGGGCTATAGAATTTCCCTTGGGATTCCCAGTCCTCAGGGCCACGGATCCCTACATCCTCCACTATTTCAGTATACAAGGAGGCCAGCACAGGTTGCCAGACACAGAGTCACCTATGATATGAGTAACAGACAAACACTGCTCACCCTGGGATACTGACGGTGACACATTTCAGCAAGATGCAGCCCAGTGACCACTCCCAGTCTAGCTGCAAGGCGCTGGAGCAGAAGCCCCACGATGGTGGCCATCAGAAGAACCCAGAGCAACTAGAGAAGAACAAAACCCCACCATTACACGCATTAGATAACTGGGATTTTTTTGTTTGGTTGTTCGGCAATGTGAATGGGAAACACTACGTTCAGGGAAGAGCCCCGGTCAGGAATCAAATGACCTGAGTCCCGCATCATGTTCTGCACAGAACCTGCTAGGTCACCTTGCACCTTTCTGAGCCTTAGTTTCTCCCATCTGCTGTTTCTCCTGTGTTCAAGGAAACTATGTGGGTAAAATAAAATTAAAAACCATCTATATGGATAAAATAAAATTTAAAAACAGATGGAAAAGTACTTTTCGCTGAAGTGTCACAGCCAATCAAGTATCAGCATGTAGCCGCTGAGGTTCATATCCAACAGAAAGAGTAGAGGAAAAGGATGTGGTGTGCTACGTGTGTTTAAACGGGAAAGGGGTAGGACTCGATGTTCACCTTAAATCCAGCCACTGCTCCAGACTGCAAATCAGATTCAATGTTTCCTGGATCCAGGTAGGCAATGCTCATAAGAAATCCCGGTCCCGTGAAAGCCCAGAGTTTACGAAAGCTAAAACAAGAGTACTGTACAAGAGAGGAAAACAGATCAAAATGATTATCACCTCCAAACTGCTGATCTAATTTATCTATTATTTTGTCACATATAAAGCAGCAATATTAGCTTCATAAGAACATTTAGGAAGTTGGATACTGGGTGTGCCCAAGTTTCACGTCCATCTTATCCACTTCTCATCAATAAGCTGGCCACCTCTCTGTCCAAGTAAGAGGCCTTCTCTTACCTGCTCTTTCCAACAGCCTTTCATTCTAAAACCCAAGCAATAATATCAGTACCTCTGTGCACAACCACTACCCAAATAGGACAAAAGGCACTGTAAAAAAGGGAACATGGAATTCATACTTTCTTGGAGAAAAAATGCTCACTAGTCCAACTTCGCAACGGGTTTTTCAAGGCCCTCAGTTTCCTTATCAGTTTCTGTTTACCCTGATTACAAAAATTCAGTCTTCAGAGATTGCGTGCCAGAATTAGACCTGAAGCTGTTGGTCTGGAGTTGTCCAGCAGACTTGCCACTCATAGGTTGTCCCTAGATAATAATGTTTTCCTCCAAGGACCTGTCACTAACCTCCTCCTCAGGAATGGCGATCTTCTCATCAAAGTACGTGGTGAAAGGGTCCTCTGAGTGCCCCCCGGGGGACTGTGGAAGAGAGGAGTTACTGTAGGCAGGGTTGATGGCCCCAAGGCTGGCAGAATCCCCGTGGTCTCCAGAAGCATCTTCTGAGTTAACAGGTTTGAGAAGAAATGAATTAAAGTGAACAAAATACACTAACAGCTCATCCTTAGAAATGCTGATATTAAATCTTTTTAATACCTAAAGGCACAAGGTGAACCTGACTCTATCTCAATTTCTAGTACTTTATTTTTATTTATATTTTTAATAAATTAATTTTTGAATAGGCAACATGTTCACATGACTGGAAATTTGAGAAGTACAAAAACGCTTATGATAAAAAAGCTCCCTCTCACCCCTGTTCCCCTGTCACTCAGCTCTACATCAGTTTTCAGCATGAATCCCACAATGGTTTCCCCCTACTTTCACACTTCTATCCCCACTTGCCAATTTTCAGAACCATTTCATTTTCTTCTAAAAACAGTGATGTCTAGGGCTCAATGTATTGAATAACATCCCCAGACTAGTCCCACTGGTAACCTAAAATCCTAACTTTTAGAAGGAAATAGGTCAGTCTAGTGGGACCCTCCCCTCTCTCCTCCTCCCTGCCCCCCATTATTTGGTTAGGACTTACTCAAAGAATCATCCTTGGCCATTATACCTCCATCAGGCTTCTCCAAAAATGTGTAAATTGCAAACTCCTGCCACATTTCAGGCTAAAATCTGAAGCTGCAGGGAAACCACCAAACAGGAACCCTCCTGACTAAGGCCTGCAGCGAAGAGCTTGGGAGGGGAGGTATCACCCTCCTGATAGGAGGGCTCATCTCAGATTAATCATCAGTGTTTCCTTAAATCCTACATTTTGCAGTTAATTTTAAAAGCAGGGAGGGGGAGGGTCTGGGAGAAAAGGGCTAATACAAAGCACAGTTTGCTGTAGCCTTCAAATGGCTATTTTTAACCACAAAGCTCTAATCTCAAGGTTTCCAAGAAACCTTTGCAACATCCAATCAGAAAAACAAAAGCTTTCTTTCTATAGGGAACTGACCCACTTCACCTTAAGGGACACTGAACTGAGGAGGAAATGTACAGAAAAGGAATGGAAATTCTAAAGGAGAAATTTAGAATCAGGAAGAATTAGTCAAAGCACATAAGAAGTCTCATTAAATACACTATTAGGTGCTGGCTCAGTATTTTACTGTTCCATGCATATCTGAAGTGCCATGAGCAGACAAAGCACTCTAGAGGTTTTTATGCCAGGTTTGCAAATAATACTGCCTTTACAAGCATTACTGCTATAGAAACCAAACTTGTAGCTAATCTTGGCTCATCTCAGAACTGGAAGTAAGATATGAGGCAAGTCTCTGTGGTTATAAATCCATTTCCATTTACAGCCTAAGTTACCAGGTGGTGACCTCTGAATGGAGCAGGTCTCCATGATGATATTGTTGGCTGGGGGAGAGGAGGTGGGGACAATTTTTGTTGGAACAGAAGACAAGAAGGACAATATGGTAAATTCCTGTTACTGGCTTAAGCCTAATTCCAAATAAAAATTAGACAATGACACAAAGCTGTAAATTACCATCTGGCGTCTTCTGCTCAGGACCCAACACCATGGTGGATACCTGAGTGTCTGAGTTCTTAGAATAAGATTCTGGAAAGGAGAAAAGAGAGGGAGAGGAATTAGCAAGAACAAACTAAAACCAACAAGTTCAGAACGAGCATTCTGTTACTCTGTATGACTGAACCCTTACAATGTTAAGAGAATAATTGTTCTACTGAATTAGATAACCTTGAAAATAATTACAGTTTTCAGAATATGATTAAGAGATATTTAATAAAAAATGTAAAAGTCTTAATCATGTTTTTGCTGGCAAGACTTCAAAACCAAACTGAAGCAAAAGGTATTTCAGGGAAGTGGGCAAATAGTTTTTAATAAGCATCCACAGAGAGGCTGCTAGGCAATTACCCAGTCTCTGCCTCCAGATTAATCCAAATATTTAAAAGACTGACCCCCCCCATTTTGATGAGTTTTTAAGGACAGAGATCTATAACTCTCTTTGATCTAACTAACAATTCAAGCTCATGTTTCAATTTTCTGGAAAGGGGGAAGGGGAAGCACCTCACCAGCACACTGGTAGTAGAAGTAAAGGGTCACTATTTCCCAGCCTCACATTTCCCTGAAGAGAGACTTCAGCTGTAAGGTTTCAGGTCTCATTCCCCAACACTTCAACAACTGGGAGAAGAAACTAATGAGAGCTGAGGCACCAGGAGGACAAGGCAGCATGCCTGCACTTCTCTCCCTCAGCAATAAGCAGCCTGAGGCGGGGCTGGGGTAAGGGGGTATCCCAGATGTCCAGCATCCTATTGGGTTAAGTTTAACTGGGGGGCAGGGGGTATTAGTAAGCCCATTGGGCCACAGATCTATGGCATATTCTCCAGTCAACCCCACCAATAAGGCTGATTTTGATCTACTGATTAAGGACTCTATTTCTCAGTTGATTCCAAATTTAGAAAGGGAAAGGTAAGCAGTATTAATTGTTAACTGCCCCCCCCTTAGATTCCAATAACAACTATCCTACTGAAAAAGTGATGAAGCCTCCCCTTAGCTAACTTTTACTAATTAAATAGTCTTTTCCCACTATTGTACCTTTATTGCCCCTATTTGAACAGTGCTCTACTTTCTTTGATAGTCTATCGACATATTCTATACATATTTTGCAAAATTAAAGAATGAAGACCTGAAGGGGGTTTTAGGCTTCATCTATCTTCTGGAATGTAAAACATATCACCACTTGCTAATTTGGAAAACATAATCTTTCATGTCTATAGTCACCAATATCAAGTATCTTGTTATAATGAACAATAGTAACGTCCTTCCTATCAGAGTTTGAGCCACCAGATGGTTTCGCCAACAGATCCCAAAACTACTGACTAAATCCAACCCCTCTTTCAGCCAGTTACAATAGCACCTCACCTAAATGGGATTTACACATCCAACCACTCAGTAGTGGTGCCACTTGGATTCCAATCACAGCACAGCTCCTAGGCCCCACTCAGAGCCTTTTTACTTTTATTTTACATATAATTCTAAGAAGCCAGGATAACACACAATAAACTGGAAACCACAAATCAGATCTGGGACTATGGCTCTTACAGGGAAAGTCTTGGGCTATTTGATATGAGGCAACTTCCTTATACTTCAATCAGCTCTGAGAACATTATTATGAAGAATATTACTGGGAGGACTTCCCTGGTGGTCCAATGGTTAAGACTACACGCTCCCAACGCAGGGGGCCTGTGTTCGATCCCTGGTCAGGGAACTAGATCTCGCATGCCGCAACTAAAAGATCCCACATGCTGCAATGAAGATCCCACATGCTGCAACTAAGACCCGGCATAGCCAAATAAATAAATAAATATTTTTAAAAATATATATATATATATTATTGGGAATTCCCTGGTGGTCCAATGGTTAGGACTCCATGCTTTCACTGCCAAGGGTGCAAGTTCGATCCCTGGTCAGGGAACTAAGATCCCACAAGCCACACAGAGCACCATCCTCCCCCGGTCCCCACCAAAAAAAAGAATATTATTATTGGGAGTTCTCTGGTGGCGTAGTGGTTAGGATCCTAGGCTTTCACTGCTGTAGCCTGGGTTCAACCCCTGGTTGGGGAACTGAGATCCTGTAAGCTGCACATTGCAGCCAATAAATAAATTAATTAATTAAAATAGGAAGAAGTGCAAAAAAGCATTAACAGTGGTTATTTTTTAAAAGAATACTAACATTATATTATTATTAAGAATAACTCAAGTTTCTAATTGCAGCCCTACTCACGAAGAACCGATTCAATTAGATTACTTTTGTACTGATGACTGATATCCTATTTCAGAAGGCACAGAAGTGTTTAACACATGTGAGTAAGATTCCTATCCAAAACAGGCCTTTAAAACTTATATTTAAAAAGCAGGACTTCCCTGGTGGCACAGTGGTTAAGAATCCTCCTGCCAATGCAGGGGACACGGGTTTCGAGCCCTGGTCTGGGAAGATCCCACGTGCCGCAGAGCATCTAAGCCCATGTGCCACAACTAATGAGCCCGTACTCTAGAGCCCGCGAGCCACAACTACTGAGCCCACATGCCACAACTACTGAAGCCCGCGCGCCTAGAGCCCGTGCTCCACAACAAGAGATGCCACCACAATGAGAAGCCTGCGCGGTGCAACAAAGTGTAGCCCCCGCTCGCCACAACTAGAGAACGCCCGCGTGCAGCAATGAAGACCCAACGCAGCCATAAATAAATAAATAAATAATTTCTTTAAAAAAAAAAAAACAAATTGAGATAGTAGTGTGTTTTTCCCCAAGTCTGAAATGTGAAAAGGTGTTAAATAATTTTAAACAGAAATATCTCAAGATAAAATTTTTAATAATTACTATTAGTATTTTAAGTGATTACTCCCATAATTACTTACAGAGCCAATAAAATACAAGAAGTCTGGTTTTCTCTGTGAAGTCTCAGAAATATATTATTCCAAGAGAGGAAATGATTCTAGATTCCAACATTTTTTTTTTTTTGGCAGCACCTCTCGGCTTGCAGGATCTTAGTTCCCTGACCAGTGATCAAACCAGGGCCCCGGCACTGAAAGCACCAAGTCCTAACCACTGGACCGCCAGGGAATTCCCTAGATTCCAACTTTCTCATCAAAACATTGAGTCAACAAACTATAAACTCCACTGTTTATAGTGTCTAGAGAATATAACTAGGGCAGGGAACAGAGGGTCAGTATGCTTGGTGTGCTGCACAGTATTTAAGTCTCCATGAAAATTTAACACCCATAAGGAAGCAGTAAGTTAAGAGTAAGACAGTTTTGCTCTCTAGGACCATACCACCAGGTCATTTCAGTCATTTAATTACATTAAGAAAAAGATCGGGCTGACCCGGTGGAGCAGTGGTTAAGAATCCGCCTGCCAGTGCAGGGGACACGGGTTCGAGCCCTGGTCCGGGAAGATCCCACATGCTACGGAGCAGCTAAGCCCGTGCGCCACAACTACTGAGCCTGCACTCTTGAGCCCTCGAGCCACAGCTACTGAGCTTGAGTGCCACAACTACTGAAGCCCGCGCGCCTAGAGCCCATGCTCCGCAACAGGAGAAGCCACCACAATAAGCCCGCACACAGCAACGAAGAGTAGCCCCTGCTTGCCACAACTAAAGAAAGCCCACACGCAGCAACAAAGACCCAATGCAGCCAAAAATAAATAAATAAAAAGAAAATTTAAAACAAAGAAAAAGATCAAGTGGAGATACAAGCAACAAGAATCAACCCAGCAGTACTCTGATAACTATGATTAACACTGCTTTGATATTCTAGCTCACCGCCAACCACTAAGTGTCACCTTTCCTTAAAGCCAGTAAGTTTCCTCCTCTCGAACAGCAATCGACAGCAGGAAAAAAATGGCACTCATGGTTCAATGTAATAACTATTTTATCTGATTCCTTATCAAAAGTTATAAGACTATTTTACAAGATAAGAATGCTAATTACATTTTCTGTCTAAATGTCAAAAGCCTACATATCCTTTGACACAGCAATTCCATTTCTAAGAATGCATACTAAAGAAACAGTCCCACAGGAAGTATGTGCAAGAATATTTCCCACAGCACTGTTTGTAGTGTAAAAAGACTGAAACAACCTAGTACATTTATAGGATGGAATGCCATAAATAAGGCAGATCTATATGGATTAATAGGAAACAATCTCCAAGATATACTGTGAAGTTAAAAACCCAGTTTATAGAACAGCATGCTATCATTTATGTAGCAAAAAAGAGAGAGAGAGAGAGAGAGAGAGAATACACACATACATGTACAGACGATATCCAAAGGACATGCCAAAAACTGGTATTGCCGTCCCTAAGAGGAAGCAGTGAGGGAGCACAAAGGAGGTCAGGCGAAAGGAAGACCTCTCACTGAATATACACTGTATACGGTTTTGCACTTAAAAAAATTTTTTTTTACCATGTACCTGTATTGTTTATTTTTTTTAAACATAAAGGTCACAGGGTTTCCCTGGTGGCGCAGTGGTTGAGAGTCCGCCTGCCAATGCAGGGGACATGGGTTCGTGCCCTGGTCCAGGAAGATCCCACATGCCGCGGAGCGGCTAGGCCCGTGAGCCATGGCCGCTGAGCCTGCGCGTCCGGAGCCTGTGCTCCGCAATGGGAGAGGCCAGAAGAGTGAGAGGCCCGCATAACGCAAAAAAAAAAAAACCATAAAGGTCACATAGGTTTACTCAGTTTCTCAACGAACACCTCAGGGACGTTCAGTTTCTCAATGAACACTTCAGGGACTTACCAGTTCTCTCTGATAAAGCTTCACAATGCACAATCAGAGATCTGAAGCCGTCTGGTTAGCAGGCATATATGGCCTCAAGCTTAACTTACTACTACTTTGACTCAGTGTGCAAACAGCCAAGCTCTGAAATTGTGATTTGGAAGTTTCACCTGAATGCAAAGAATTAGAAAAATTCTCCTCAGGAAAGTGTTTCCTGACTCCCTAATTTGGGTTAAACGGCCCTCTTTCATGTTCCCCCAAAGCACCTGCTGCTTACTACTATCATATCACCCTATCCTGTAAGCATTTATTCCCTAATACTATTCTTGCAACTCGTCTGTAAGTCTGAAATTATATCAAAATAAACAATTATACCGCCCCAAACACATACTAGCTATAATAAATGCCGAACATTTAATTAATAATAATTCCATGTGTTCTCTTATCATTTACAAGAACTCTAGAAGAACAATTTGGATAGCCCAAATCAGTTTTTAAAATTGCCACCAAGAGGACTTCCCTGGTGGCGCAGTGGTTGAGAGTCCGCCTGCCGATGCAGGGGACACGGGTTCGTGCCCCGGTCCGGGAAGATCCCACATGCCGCAGAGCGGCTGGGCCCGTGAGCCATGGCCACTGAGCCTGCGCGTCCGGAGCCTGTGCTCCGCAACGGAAGAGGCCACAACAGTGAGAGGCCCGCGTGCCGGCAAAAAAAAAAAAAAAAAATTGCCACCAAGAAAGTATGAAATACTGAGTATTAAAGTACATATATAACTTCAACTTAAACGTTTTCCCCCTATGGTTAAAAAAAAGTTTGAATTTAAATTAATTTTTTTCTTATAAAATTCTTCTACAGAGAGCAAAGGCACCACAAACCATTTCACTGATTTTAGAACTGCGTTCATTGTTGCAAAGGTCTCCCTAAAATTAATTTTAAGTTTCGGAGACTGTCTTTGAACAGTCCTCTAATTCCTCTCCCCTTTTTTCCTCCCCCCACCTTGTATAAATAAAATCAGATACAACATTAAGTAGTCAAAGAAGTTTCACAGAGGCAACTAGAAAAGTGTGCATGGAATCAATCGATTAATGTGAACAGGAAGGGCTTCCCTGGTGGCGCTGTGGTTGAGAGTCCGCCTGCCGATGCAGGGGACATGGGTTTGTGCCCCGGTCCGGGAAGATCCCACATGCCGCTGAGCGGCTGGGCCCGTGAGCCATGGCCGCTGAGCCTGCCTGTCCGGAGCCTGTGCTCCTCAACGGGAGAGGCCGCAACAGTGAGAGGCCCGTGTACCGCAAAAAAAAAAAAAAAAAAATGTGAACAGGAATGTTTAAAGTTGCTGCCAAAGCCATCTCTTCTCCCTGTTGATGTTTCCTCAGCCAACGTTCAGTGCCATGCTGGTGACAAGTGGAAACTGCCAGATGTACAGGCTTTAAAAAGTGATCCCCGAGTTGTTTATTAGAAAATAAAAAGGAGCTGTGATAAAAAAAAAATTCCATTTGTTTTGAAGAAAATGTAAAGATTTCCAGATCCTTCTAAAATTCCCTTTTCTCTAAAGGTCTACTTTTAAGGCTAAAGCACTTGATATTCCTACTAAATCATGACTGTTCATCTAACATCTAGGCTGTGCAAGATGTTCTTCATGAAGGTGAGTTCCTGCCCCTGATGACTGGGAGTCAACAAAATTGAAATATTCAGTGGTTCAAACAGATCTAACTGCTGTCTGAACCCTACGTATTTTAATAAGGAATATTACTAGCCATTTTTTAAAATGAGAAATTATTACTTCCTCTGTTTTTCCATTCCAGGTCAATAAAGAAGCACCAATTTCTGAGTCTTTCCATCAGGATATACATCTAATTAATTCCAAAACTCAATTTGCCCCCACTGGGGATGATGGGAGAGAAACAGCTTAGAAAAGCCATGTGAATTTCTAAATTATAATTGAGGATGTGAAGTTTGGAATTATTTTTCAATTTGAATAAAAAATAATCCTATTTTTCTCTCATTAAAATGAATTTGATATAAAATGACAAAATGAAAAAAAGGTTGGAGACAGATTACATCTACTTCCTGACGTAAGAACAAAGCGAAAAGCCCCTCTGGTGTTAGTTTAAGAAAAAGGCCTGGAAACTCTAATCCCGTTTAGTTTAAGAAAAAGGCCTGGAAACTCTAATCCCCTCTACCTAAGTGAGTAATATTTCGGTAAGCTGAAAGTCACACAAGCACACCCAGTTCATAAAGTACAAACAGTGTTGCTATTGTACAATGTGCTTAACACACATCAGATCCCCTCTCTCTCTCTCTCTCTCTCTCTCTCTCTGGCACAATGGCCACTGAGACAGACTGTTCATGTTACTGACTTTGTATTCCATAGTAATAATCTCAAAATTGGAGACATCTCCCTTAGTCTACCAGAGAACTACAATTTTCAACTCAGCATCAAGTTTGCTACTTCCACCTGAGTTAGACTTTTGAAAATCTGTTTGATGGTTGAAAGGAAAACCTGACATGGAGAACATCTAATGATAAAGAAAGAAGAGAAAGAGAAAATCTTAAGCAGCAAGAAGAGGAGAGAGGGGGTAAGATAAGGGGAGGAAGAGTACAGTTGATAATAAAACCGGCTGCCTGGGTGTCAAAGACGATAACAGTGGGGAGAAACGTGGCCAGGCTGTCAAGAAGTACTGAACTTTTAGACAAAAATATCACCCATCAACCAGAGACTTCAGAATTACAAGGGCCCAATTAATACCCGTTAAATAGAGCTCTTCACTTTCTCTGCTCAGAGCTCTGAGGCTTAGCCAGCTTCAAATCTCCTTGACTGCTCACACGGCAGGGTCACTAATATCTTACTTCCAGAAACTATAACTTGGTCTTTGCTCCTCCCGACTCTCACAGTGTGAGGCTTCCCCCGATTTCCTCCCAACCTGAAGTTTACAGCACTGCATTTCCCTTTCGCTGCCCAACCTGGCCTCCTGGCGTGACACATTTACCCTGGAACACAACTCCAAGCTCTGTGAAAATTTCAAAGACCTCTTTACAATGAAGTAAGAAAGTCTATTAAATCAGTCTATACCCACTTCTTGCCTCAGAAAAAAAGTGCTTTGCCCTTATACTTGCTTAAGTAGCTGTCCTCTGGCAAATGTGAAGAAAGATTATTATTAGATTACATTCAACTTATTTATTCCAATGACAGATACTGGCCCCCCAATGCAGACTGACCTTAACAATTTTAAGTACATATCTTCCTCAATGTTTCTTTGCTTAAAGCAAAGAAAAACTGTCTGTAAAGACAGACAATACATATAAGATTCTCCAGCCTCATACATGCCTCCTTCTGCTCTTTGGAACCTGCTACAAGTTCAATAGTTAATTTGTAGCCTCCTTTCATTACCTAGGAATTTTAATAGACACTTGATTGTTAGTGATAAGTGGGACCAAAACAAAAATAACCCACACAAGATGACCTACTAGCAATAAGCACAAAGACAAGCCTGAGAACCCTAATTTCCTAATTTAAGTCTTTACTGGGAACTGGTCCTTACACTAAAAAATGTAAGTTACTCTGACCTTAAATTAAAAGTGGAAGACTTCCCTCGTGGCGCAGTGGTTAAAAAATCTGCCTGCCAATGCAGGAGACCCAGGTTCAAGCCATGGTCTGGGAAGATCCCACATGCCTCGGAGCACCTAAGCCCGTGCGCCACCACTACTGAGCCTGAGCTCTAGAGCCCGCAAGACACAACTACTGAGCCCACATGCCACAACGACTGAAGCCCACGCACCTAGAGCCCATGCTCCACAACAAGAGAAGCCACCGCAATGACAAGCCTGCGCACCACACGAAGCCTAGCCCCCGCTCGCCACAACTAGAGAAAGCCTGCGCGTAGCAACGAAGACCCAACGCAGCCATAAATAAATTAATTTTTTAAAAAGTGGAAGAGGAATTAAGACAATAAATATATATTTACCATCCCTGGCCAACTGTTTTATATTCCATTCTGATGTTATTATAGTTCATAATACATTGTTGTTTTATTATATCCATGATATTCCTGATGATACCCGGAGGCCTTGTCTTTGTGTCTCCAGGGGCCAATAAATGTTAATTGTTCAATACATGTCTGTTAAATTATCAAAAGAATAAATGGCATCGGATGGGTGAGACAACAAGGATCTAGGACTTCTAACTCCTTACATTCGGTACAGTCAAATACTCCCTGCCTCTTCTTTTCCAAAATATTTTATTAAAACCAGAGGGACTCACATGATAAAGATGACAACAATATTAAGGCAAAAGGCTTCCCTTTCTGCCTCAAACACTCAACTCTTTAACGGTATCACTCCCTGTCCTTATTAAAGCACAGAGGTTTCACAAAGACACTGTCCTCCACTCTCACCAAGCCAACATCCAACTTTCAACCTTATACAAGTACTAAACTGTCTTACTCCAAAGCTAAATAACTAAACTCACACTATGTGTAC
This sequence comes from Delphinapterus leucas, assembly GCF_059928025.1. Lineage (NCBI taxonomy): Eukaryota > Metazoa > Chordata > Mammalia > Artiodactyla > Monodontidae > Delphinapterus > Delphinapterus leucas. The sequence continues at coordinate 40,741,725 of NC_143139.1, forward strand.
TTCAGTCAAACTGGGCCAGAAGACTGCAGTAAGCGATGTTCTTTTTAGTAAACTCAAAGTTTCTCATTTTGTGATTAGTTCCCAGTAATGCTACCTATATAAACAGCAGCTTTCTTGGAAGGGAAGAACTGGAAGACAAAAAAGTCTTCCATTAGAGCCTTCCGGACAGTACCAAGAGAATCTGAGAGGGACTTTTAAGCTCACAGAAAGGGCATAAGTATGGCAGCAGACATACACAGTAAGGAAACAGGGAATAAAGATGTCTTTGATTCCACAGCACCCACCCAAGCTCTTAGCACTATAAGTCAAGTAGAAAAGATGCTGCTTTGTATCAATAGATACGACTCTCTAACCTCTAACCTTCACTTCACTGAGTCAAAACTGAACCAAAGCTGCTTAGGAGCTCTGTGGAGTATTCCAAGGGATCACCGCTGATTTCCTAACAGTAGAGGAAGATTAGATTAGAATTATAATTAGAATGGGGAAGATTAGAAGCTTCCCCATTCACTACCAGAAGTGCTGCCAGGCTGCCCAGAAATTCCCCGCCCAAGTTCCAGCCATCCGGGAAACATGAGAAACCAAGAATGCTGTAATCATGGCCTTTTTGGTATTGGGTCCAAAAAAAACTGTGTCTAGGCCAAGACTGTAAATGAAATATCATCCAATGAAAAACTAAACAGTCAAAGAAGTTTTCATTTACCCAACACAGCTATCATGGACAGACCCAGTACTGTATAGAGGAAGTTTCCAACCTTACTTAATGATAAACACCCAGCAGAAAACCACTAGTCACACGTAACTATACTATAGCCTCAGATCATGAATGACGTGGATGGAAAACAGGCCTAAGGGTTCATTGGCAATAGGCTCACAGGATTTTGAAGAAGGATAAGTAATAAGGTCAGAATTCTTTTAGTGTGGAATCTTTTAGGGGGAAGAAGGCACTTGTAGGTAATAATAAAACTCTTAAATGCCAGGAATTGTTCTAAGCACTTTAAGAATATTAACACATTTAATACTCACCACCAACTCTTTAAGATTGATATTATCAATCCCCATTTTAAGTATGTGGAAACAAAAGAACAAAGAAGCACCTTGCTCAAAGGTTTACAGAGCCAAGAAGTGCTGCAAACTAGTTGGGGTTCAGATTCCACTGGAGTCAAGGTAGAAACACAGTGTCCCCTGGTTTCACCAATATTCACTAGAATTATGACCTCTGGAAACCCGTCTCCTCTTGCCTCCCCTTCCATATAATTTTTGCTTTTGCTTTTCACTTTAAAGAGATGTCACATTCCCTTAACTTCATAACGCTCCTTTGAAAGCAGTGCACGATATGAGAGTATCTTCACTTGACACACAGGAAATTCCAAGCCCAGGTTCCCCAACTTCTCCCCCAATGATGCTCTTTGAAATAATCTGATATATGAAGGGAATTTGGGGAAACCAAGTGAAAAGGAACCCAAAGGCGTAACATCAAAAATATTAGCATAGCTTTAAAAGCAGGGACATATGAAACCAAACAGATGGAGAGCTGCCACCCCACTCACATACCGTGCACAATAATGCCCCCTACAAAGGTGCCTGGAGGCTGCACAAACAGCCCTAAAACCAATCTACACACAAGTACTCAGCGGCCTGCCCAGGCCCCTCACACGAAGGCGCTCCCTGGATGTCGGCTGCAGTACTCAGCGGCCTGCCCAGGCCCCTCACACGAAGGCGCTCCCTGGATGTCGGCTGCAGTAAAATGAATTCTTTTGTTGAAGTGGGGCGAAGGGAAGCCCAGGGAGCAGACGGGGCGCCAGGTCTCCGCAGATAAGAAGGCAGCCGCGGGGACCTTGCCCCGTGGCCGTCGGCCTCTTCCGCGGCGTGAAACGGGGTCAGCGCACCGTCGATCACGGGTCCCGGCCCCGCGGCTGGTCCGGCCGGGGGTTCGGCCATTTCTCTTAGGCCGCGAAGGGAAAGGGGTGAGGCCGCTGCAACCTCTGGCGTTTCCTTCCCGCCCCCCGCTCCCGGCGCCCTCCTCTCGGTCTTCCTTCGAATAATGCGGCTCCATCTGGAACCCGCGCCCAGGCCCTCACAGCCCGTGCCGCCCCTCGCAGCCCCGCTCGGCGCCCCGCATGCCCCATTCTGGCCCCGGCGCCAGCTCCCAGGGCAGCCCTCCATCCGGGGAGCCCGGGGAAAGCCGGGCGCCCGCGTGACCTCTGACCTGCCCTGTACCCCACCTTACCGGCTCTGCAACCACCTGACAGTCTGTCCCCGCGCCAGAGGCTCCATACCCCTGGAACCAGCGCCACGCCAGCCTACCCCCTACACGGCCCGCGATTGGCCGACAGGACCGCAGCTGCACCTTCCTATTGGCTGGATTCTCCGTATTCCCCTCGGCTGCCGGCGAGCAAGGCGGGCCGACGGCAAATTCCGGGGCTCCGCCCTCCCCAGGTCACGCTGGAGGCGGGGCCACGGCGGCCCGGGCGGGAGCTGTCTCTTGCAGAGCTAGTGCTCGCGCTGGTCCAACCCACAGTGTGGGTTGTAGTCTTCCAGACCGCTGGCACCCTGCAGACACGTAAGTTTCCTGCTGTAGTTCGCCGCGGCCTCACGTTAGGTCCTGGAAATCAAGACCATTTCTTCTGAGACGCGGCTCTGTGAGAGATACAGCTCCATCCTATAAGGTATAGCCACCTGGCAGGACCATTTCCTCTCGGCCCCAGAGCCACATCATAGTATCTGCTGCCCCACCAACAGCACCCCACACCTGGGAGGAACCGCGAAACATCAGCTAGTGCAGCCATTTCGGCTGCATCAGTTGCCCTGTTCCCAAGCTTTGGTAATGAATTGTTTTCCGCTCTCCTACGCAGCTGCCTCGCTTCTTCCCCCAAACTTTATTCTCCATCTACCCAAAAGTAGCCCCACTCCATCCGCAGTTTCAATCTCACATCCCAGAGTCTTTCTCTGAAGATGATGACCAGACTTGTGGTGCTTTAGAGTGGAGAAAATAGTCTGACTAACCACCCTAATTTTCTACAATGTCGTTTAGAGCTACCAGAAACATTCTCAGACACCCCTCTCCCCGCGCCCCCCATCGCCCCCATAACTGCTTTCATTAAAGGTAACCAAGCTTATCTAACCAAGTCATAGGCCTAGAGAGGAAAAGCATAAACCCCTCCAACATCTTTCTTCCTGTAAAAACTGCTAGGAGAAATTTTTATTAGTTGGTAAAAGAGTCCAAGAGAAGAGGAAAGGAGAGTAAACTGCAAAAAGGAAAATCCAAATAAAGTACAAAGTAAAAACAAATTCAAGGACCCCAAAAAACTGGGCTGAGCATCATCAGTTATCTGGTACAGGCTAGTTTCCATACAGAATCTCTCCTAGAGAGAAAAGAAAATGCACAAATTAGTTCTGAGAATCTCTCTACAGCACATATGGGGAGTTTCAGAAAGGCTTGATGAAGTCCCTCCAGACCAGAACCTTTCCTTTGGGAACTACTACTTCAACTAGAAAATAAAATGGCTGGAACCATCCTTCTCTCGTTCCAGGTCTGCTCAGGTGGGCAACTTCCCTGGGCTGTTGCATACTTACTTGCTGGCTACTTACTTAGCTCAATGTGTGGAGCTGCCTCCTTCTTAAGCTGTTTCTTCATTGTGCAGGCTGGGTTTAACTTTCCCCAGTGCTGGCTCCTGTCTCCTGCCTCTATATATGCAGACAAATGTGCCTCCCCTTGGTTAGATAAGGGCACTTTAGGCTGCTCTGGGCAGCACATCGTTATAGACACCGCACGGAATTTCAAGAAGCAAACCACACCCTTCAAAGCATAATCAAATTTCATCTTTGACCTGTCATGAAAAGGGAAGCATATATACCTGCCACTCCTGGGTATTGATGAACAATGAATTGCATTTGAAAACTTTTATTCTAAGATTTCATCTCTGTCTCATTTGACAGGAGCTAGAGGCAGGCCTGTGTGTGCCAGTGGTTGAAAGGGGTGGAGAAAAAGGAATTGCTTTCCTTCAGGACGCCACCCCCCTTGGAGGGAAGCTGGTTTGGGCACTTGAACCAGGGCTGCATGTGCACTAGGACTCTGCTCCCCTGAGACGTAAGCTGAAACCAATTAACCCCAAGCCTGACAGTCCAGATATTTTCCACATAGGTATGTGCAGCACCAATGCAATTATAGGCAGTCTCAGAGTATGGGTGAAAATGCCACCCAGTCCATCCCTTGGGATCGGAAGGACCCGCTGGCATCAGCCTGGTCAATCAGTGATCCACAGTGGACAACAAAGCCACACAAACCCAGGACTCTGTTCCTGACGTCAAAGGGAAAAAGAAAAAACACCTGAGACTGACAAAAAAAAAAAAAAAATCCAGAGCAAGCCAGGATTTCTCAATCCAGGAAGAGAGGAGCTGGAAAAAAAAAGGGGGGGGGGGGCGCGTGGAATTTGCCTCAGACAAATATAGTTTAGTACACCAGCTGGAGGCAAAGCTGGAAAGGAGAGGCATTGGAGTGGGGTGAGGAGAATGGGTGGGATACTGGAAGGAAGACCTTGCTGGCTTCAGGAAGTTTTCTAGTAGTTTTAAGGAAAATCTGCTTTAAAAATATATGCAATAAATGTGATAGAAAAAATTACGTTAGAATGGAAAAGAAAGAAAAGCAGCAATCAATTCATATCCATCTTCTAGCAAGAGGCTCTAGTGCCTACACAGAACAGCCATAGAGTCAGTAGAAGGAACTATGGATCTTCTGTCCTCAACCCAAGATGAAGATCTCTTCATTCAAGTACTAAAAGTCATCTCATTACAACTTGACCTATCTCTTTGTCCTTGTTCTACAGCAGACAAGTTCCCTAAGGCAAAACTGCCTTAGAGGGCTTCCCTGGTGGCGCAGTGGTTGAGAGTCCGCCTGCCGATGCAGGGGACACGGGTTCGTGCCCCGGTCCGGGAGAATACCACGTGCTGCAGAGCGGCGGGGCCCATGAGCCATGGCCACTGAGCCTTCGCGTCCGGAGCCTGTGCTCCGCAACGGGAGAGGCCACAACAGTGAGAGGCCCGCGTATTGCAAAAAATAAAAACAAAAAAAAAACTGCCTTAGATTGGGGCTCAATTTGTTCCCCTTCATGGGAAAGTAGAAGAAAAAAAGAAGAAATATGAAATCACCCATGAACTAACCTGTTGCAGGAAAAGGCCCTATTTTGGTTTAGGACTTCCAAAATAGGAATGCATTTTACAATGACACTCTACCATAGCCCACCCTATTGCCTCAGGAATTGCTCCCAACGTACACACTCCACTCTTTCCTACTAGGTCCCCACTGTTCACTTATAGTAACTGACAACATTAATGGAATTCTTATTATGTATCAAACCCCATATTTAACACGTTATAAACAGGAATTAATCCTCGCAATAAATTTGTGAGGCAAGAACTGTAATCTTTATTTTGCATATTAGGAACCTGAGTCTGAGGGAGGTTAAGTAACTTGCCTAAAGACACACAGCAAGTTAGTGACAGAGCCAGGCTTTGAACACAAATTTGTTAGATGCAAGAGCCAGCACTCCAACTACCATACTACAATGCCTCCATCTTACACACCTAAAACAATTCCCTTCCATTCAAATCTCTAGCTCGGAAATGATCTCTTTTATAAAATCCTATTAATGTAAATTCACTGAGCATTCCACATTACCATGATAGCCAACTGATTTCTAAATAGATGTTAATATGTATCTGCATCATGTGTGCTCTTTATTTAAATAGGAGACTTTTCCTCCCATACTCACCTCCCATCCATTCTCCAAGTATTCTTTTTCATGCTTTTGTTTTCCCTGAAACAACTGTCTGAAATTAACTCCTTCCAACCCTCCCTTTCTGTTGGAGGACGCAGGCAACAAAAAGTGCCCATCAAACTGAGAAAGCACCTCGAGACAGAAAAGCAGGGCAGGCAGCTCCATATAATCAATGGATCAGTTTATTATATGGTAACTTACTCACAGGGTGGGATTGGGCAAATAATGATCCAGAGGCATTCGCAACTGCGCTCCACACCACCGAAGGGCCATCGGGACAATTTTACAGTTAACCTAGGGTATGGGGGTAGGTGCTCGAAACAGGATGTGCATTCCTAAGCCAAGATTTATGAATGGGTAACAAGTCTCGAGGGAATACATCAGCGAAGGTTGTCATCATTGTTTGGGGACCAACAGAGCATCGGGGCCACCTGGTCCTAATGGTCATTAAACAATATCTATTAACTACAAACCACTTGGTAACAGAGAAGTGATTCGTGGCACAGTACAGTCCTGGGTCGGGTCAGGGGAAGGACAAGAGGAACTGTAAGGGCCAAGATGGCGTCAGTTACGCTAACAGCCATATACCTTCCTTACCTGGAAAACTCATTATTGTTGTAGTTACTGCTATTGTTATAGCTTCCACTAAAATATCCCCGTGTTGGAGCATTCCCTGACTCCTCCAGGCAGCATTAGCTCTACATTCTGTCTGCTACCCAAACACTCCTTACTCTACTGTAGCCCCAACTCATTCTGAATATATTTATTGAAAATAACTACACACCAGGCAGAGGATGGGTGGTACAGATACAACACAAATAAGATAAGCACAGCCCCTTAGTGGGTTAATATTTGTGTGCTTTCTTCTCCCACTAAAATGTGAACTTCTCAATAGGGGCGATTATCTTATCTTTGTACACCAGGTGCTAACAAAGGCCAGATACATAGGAGGTGTTCCATAAATATATTATCCCATTTCTTAATATGTTATGGCTGTCAGGCAATGAAGACAAATAACTAGGCTATATCTGTTTATATTTATGTTTCTATTTCCAAAATTGAGTCTTCATCTATCCTGAAAATATTCTTCCCTGTGATAATGCTGGAATGCACAGGAAGGATCCCCTTTGAGAAAGAAGGACTTATTACCCCTGTTTGGAGTGGGGATGCTGCTGGCTTCAGGCCTCACGTCAGGCCCCTTTCTCAGGCAGCCCACATCAAATGACTGATCTATGTGGGAATGTAAAGATTCATCCCTCTCACCCCAACCGGGGACAGCTCTGAAGGTTGGCTAAGCCTTTATCCTGTGTCACAGCTCAACTTCTCCTGTGCAGACTGCTTCCTTCCCTTCCCTTAGTGTCTATCCCAAGATCACTTCCTAATAAACATACTGCCTCCAACTTGGAGTTGGCTTCCCATCCTACTACTTTCTGTATCCGGAAATTAATGTGTCTGAAAAAGTGATCTGCACTCCTCTACTTCCTTAACACTCATTTTTCCACCATTTTGTGATCCACCCTAGAAATTACTTTCTCGTTAGCTAATTGAGATCATCATTGCCAAGTAGAGTCAGAACCCACGAACTCTTCAACTTTCTCCATATTTGAAAGGTGCTACCATTCCACTTACAACTCTTTCTTCAGCTTCCATCACACTGTACTCTTTGGGTCGTTCTTTGGGTCATTTGAATTGCTCTTTCTCTACTACCTTCAATAGGGACTTTTCTTCCTCCTACTCCTTACATGTATGCATTCCTTAGGTTCACTCCTTTGTCATCTTCTAATTCAAAACAATCTGCAGTTTCAACGTAATAATACTGGCGACCCACTCAGCATTAGAGACATTCATGGGACAGGTTAGAGTAAAAAGAACAGCCTCTTAAGGGTAAAATAGACCTGGATTCCAGGTCAAGCCAACTGAGAAACCATGGGTAAATTATTAAATCTTTGTGTTCCATTTCTTTATCTGAACTGGGTACAATACCAGCCTCATAAGGATGCTCGCCATATTTTTTGTTCCCCAAATGCACCAATGTTCTCTTTTCCCTTCCTGTCTTTTCACATACTGTGCCTATGCTGCAACATTCTTGCTCTGCCCATCCTTCATCTAGCTAACTCCTACTCACCATTGATGTCTCACTTTAGATGTTCCTTCCTCCAAAAAAGGCCTCTGTGATCCCAATATCTGAGTGAGGTATGTCTTCTGTGACACCCTATAGTGTATTCTTCCCTTTCCCGTAGCACTATCCCATGGAATTGCTTTGGCTGTTTGTCTCTAATCCTCTTTGAGGGCCAGGACTTTGTCCTGTTCACTCCTGTATCCTCAGGGAGGACTCCAAGGCTGGCAGCATCCCTTCACAGCCCCAGCACCATTTCACCTACCTGAGGATGAGTCTTGAGGGCTACTCTCTGTAGCCTCTTTCCCTGAGCTACAGCTGCCACTTTGTCTCTCTTCCCGGATATCCAGCTGGAAAGTCAACATTGCTGTATCCCAAACTATCCTCCTCTCTACTCAGACCATCTTGTTCTTACAATCTGCCTATATTTGCAGTTTCTGGGGCTTGAAAATGGAAAGTTCTCATGGATTCCTCATCCTCCCTCTCATCAAACGATGCCATGACTATAGCCTATCTGCACAAGGTCAGTTGTCCCTGTCTATTTCAGCTGTCACCTTCCTGCTTAGGCTTCCACTCCTCTGACCTCAACAACCTCAAGATCCTCCTGATCTTTTCTCTTCCCCACTTAGAAACTGCCAAAGGCTCCCTACTGCCTACAGAGAAGGAGAAGGAAGGGGAAGAGAGCGCACATTAACTGAGTGTTAATGCCCACATTATCAAATTTAAATACAGAATAGATTTTTCATCTGACATTCAAGGTTCCCCACACCATGGTTCCAGCCTTCTTTCCACCTCACCATCTCTCCACCACGTAAACCCTTCATTCCAGTTGAATTTCATATTCTCTCCATCCTGAACACAACCTGGGCTTGCCTGACCCTGTGCCTTGGCTCCTACTGTTACCTCCACCCACACTTCTAGTATTGAAATCCTGTCCATTTTTCAAGACCTAACTCAAATGCCACCCACCCCTTAAAGCCTTTCCTGATTCTCATGGGATGTGACCTCTTCTGCTCCTGAATCTTTGTGCTTTTTTTGGCTCATATTTTTTCTTTTACTAATTATTTGTTTATTCTCTAATTTCTGCCACTAAGTTGTGAGCCTCATAAAGACAGCTGTACATTAATTTTATATCATTTACTGCACCTATTACATCCTTAGTACTTAACAAGCATTTGAAATATTGAACTTCGGCTTGGATTTGACTTTATATATATATGTGATCTATAACAGTGCTTTTCAAACTGGGTCTCAATACGTGATTGGATTATGAAATCAATTTAGTGCATCACAATCAGAATTTTTTAAAAATGGAATAGGAAATATCAGAGACTGTCACAAGTACTAAGGTAGGTATTATTTTGTGACACTTTATTTTAATAATGTGTGTGTCCTGGGTTGATGTAATATTTATTTCTTACTGTAGTAGTCTAAAAAAGGTGGAAAAACACCACTGTAATACATATGCATTATTTCAGCCAGATGATTACAAGCTCCTTGATGAGAAAACAGACCTGGCAAACTCTACCCTTGCAATCTGTGAGAGCCAACCCTCTACACTGAGCCCCGCTCATTCCAGGGAGCTGCCCTAGGGATTAAAAGACTCAAGGCAAGGAGCAAGGTCCTGTCTTTAAGAGAGTTTCTCTTCTATTAAGAGAAAAAAAAAAATCAGGAAGAAACTCTACAGATACTTAAGAAAGCAGCTGAAGAGCCGCAGACTAGGCTTTGAACTTAGAGCCAAATAACTACTTAGAGTTCTTGCTCTGCTATTTATTAGCTGTGTGTTGTTGGATAAATTGCTTGATTTCTCTGAGCTTCAGTTTAGCCTACTAAAAGAATATACCGTACCTCACATACTCATATTAAAATTAAGTGATACAACCACCTAGAGGGGTGGGATAGGGAGGGTGGGAGGGAGACGCAAGAGGGAGGGGATATGGGGATATATGTATACGTATAGCTGACTCACTTTGTTATACAGCAGAAACTAACACACCATTGTAAAGCAATTATACTCCAATAAAGATGTTAAAATAAATAAATAAATACAATTTTTAAAATATATGTAATACATATATACAAGATTATTTTGTAAGCTATATAAATGTTCAAAAGTTTTAAGTAAAAACCTGCATGTGTCATTTAGTAAACAAGTGAAAATTGATGTAGTACAGCTAAATGTGCATTAGACACGATTTTCTTTCCTTTTTCCTTTTTTGGCTGCATTGGGTCTTCATTGCTGCGCGCAGGCTTTCTCTAGTTGCAGCAAGTGGGGGCTACTCTTTGGTGTGGTGTGCGAACTTCTCATTGTGGTGGCTTCTCTTGTTGCAGAGCACGGGCTCTAGGCGCGCAGGCTTCAGTAGTTGTGGCTCGTGGGCTCTAGAGCGCAGGCTCAGTAGTTGTGGCGCTCGAGCTTAATTGCTCCACAGCATGTGGGATCTTCCCAGACCAGGGATCGAACCCGTGTCCCCTGCATTGGCAGGAGGATTCTTAACCACTGCGCCACCAGGTAAGTCCCATAATTTTCTTTTTTTTTTTTTTTTTTTGGCCACTCCTCACAGCTTGCAGGATATTAGTTCCCTGACTAGGGATCAAACCCGGGCCTGGTAGTGAGAGTGCCGAGTCCTAACCACTGGATCGCAGGGAATTCCTTTGTTTTGTTTTTTGATTACTAGTGATAGAAACCCAATTCAGAATGATTGTGTTCAAAGCAAATTGAATCACTCACATAACCCAATGGTATAGCTAGCTTTGGGCAGGGCTTCATCTGGGGACTCAGATAATATCAACCAAGCTGCTGTCCACTTGTCTCTTTCTTTCTACCTCCCTCTCACTCTGGGCTCTACTTCAGTCCCAGGGTGGTTTTATTCTCAGACAGGTTCCACCTGCATGGTGGGATGACGGCCACCATCTGCTCTGGGCTTGATGGAATCCTCCCCACTAGCAGGCAGAGTATCTTTTCCCCTATTGTTGCAGCAAAAATTTCAGGGCTCTGTCTGACACCTAGCTTGGGTTACGAGCCGAGTCTCAAACCAAAAATAGTGGCCAGGGGTGCCTGGGACACGAGCTGACCCTTGGAGTTAGAGGGTGAGTCACCTGGACTGAAAAAGAGATCGGTGAGGAGTCTTCTCAAGAGGTGGGGTCAGAGATTCAGAATGACCAAGTTTCCAAAGCTGAATAGGGTTAGTTTAGGAAGACATCTCGGGCTCTTCTATTTAATGTCACCATACAACATTAGAAAAAGGACACACAAACACATATGTTTGTTCCATTTCATTTGATTGCATTCATTTCATACAGCCTGGAGGATCTACTATGTGCCAGGTACTGTTTAGACATGGGAAAATAGCAGTGATCAAGACATACAAAGTTCCCGCTCAAGGAACTTACTTTCTGGGGACAGGGGGGCAAATAATGAACAAGTCAGTAAGCATATGTCAGGCAGTGATAAATTCTATTTAAAAAATAAATTTAAAGAGCAAGGTAAGGAGCAGCAAGAGCCAGATGTGGGAGGTAAGGACTATTTCAGAGGGGCTGGTTAGGGGAGACCTCACCTTGAAGGATAAATCTGACCGAAGTGACAGAGCAAGTCACATGAATAGCTATCTGGAGGAGAACTTCCAGGCAGAGGGAAAAGCAAGTATAAAGACCCTGAGACAGGGCCAATGAGTTCCCCCTGAGCAATACATGTGCATTTAGCAACATACACATTTGCATGTGTGTGTGAACATATTAATCCTTTATTTTCCTACATTAGAACATTTGATAGTGATATTACGAGAGTGACATTAAACTGCAAAATCCACGGGGTCTTTCTAATATTGACTCAGCTAGGTAAGACACTTAGGAATCTTGCTGAATATGCCGATGTGCCTGGACTGAGGGTACCTTGAAGCAGGGGCTTCCTTTTTCCCACAGAATTTGAACCCAGGAGAAGCTTAGTGAATGGTGCAGGTGGAATAACGAGCCATATGCCACAAGAAACATCAAGGCTGATGGTAGAGATCGTGGGTGACCCTGCCAAAGCTGGGTGGGGAGACCTTCTCTCCAGGAGTGTCCTCACCTCTGTCCTTTTGGTCTAATTGCTGTGGACGTGCCCGGCAGCACAAAGTGGCTCCCGAGGGTGGGTCCTACTGATGCTGGGTAAAGGTTCCCTCATTCAAAGACTAACGCAAAGTAAAAATTCCTCTGATCTTCAGCCTCAGCAAGGGTTATGTTGCCTAGAAGAGGAAAAGCTTGGGGTGGGGCATGTGTGTGGCAGGTGGAAGGGAGTGGAAGAAGTCAGAAGGCAAGAGACCTGCCCTCCCTAACTGGTTGGTAACAGTTTCCCTGAACTTGGAACCCCTATAACCTATCCATACTAGGCACTGCTCTTCACTCAGCGATGCTCTTTTCCTCGAATTGCAGTGACTTCTGACATGTTTGACGTTAATTCTTTACTGTCCACAGTAGCTAGATTGGTCTACCTCTTCTTTACTGTCATAAAGATATGTCCTTTGTTATCTGCTTATATTAATTTTCAGAGTATGAATTCTTAGACCATGTTCATGAGCAATACATTCTAAATTTAGTTCAGTGTCTACCTTAATTGCTCATTGCAAGCAGGCACTGATAAAGGCTTTTTGATGATGAATAAGACTGCAATGATTACTACTTCTCGTACTTGGGGATTCTGCTCCTCTGGAAATGCTAGCCTCCTCTCTTACAAATCTTCTCTCATAAATTGGTTTCAAGCTGAGCTTGCCTGAAACCTTCCAGTGTGATGATCAGGAGACCTGGGTTCTCCATTAAATTCACCAACAAATTCTATGTGCCTCCGTTTCACAATCTGCTAGTGCAAGACAAAAAAAAAAAGGCTCACAGGGCTTGAAGGTAGGGGAGAGAGGTAAAATAAGAAAGAAGATGTGGAAGGACTTTAAAAGTAGGATATAAGGGGACTTCCCTGGTGGTCCAGTGGTTGAGACTCTGTGCTCCCAACGTGGGGGACCTGGGTTCGATCCCTGGTTGGGGAGCTGGATCCCACATGCTGCAACTAAGAGCCCACATGCCGCAACTTAAAAGATCCCGCATGCCGCAATGAAGATCCTGTGTGCCGCAACTAAGACCCAGCGCAAGCAATAAATAAATAAAAATATTAAAAAAAAAAAGTAGGACATAAGGATCCTGTCTCAAGCCCACAACTCCTTTCTTTCAGGGCCAGCCCTCTCAGAAACTCTTCTTTCTCCCCACAGGCATAATTCTTCTTCCAGGAGGCTTAGGTTCTTTGTGTAAAGTATGAAGAACCGCTTGTGTATCATCTTTTGCAGAGATTCCTCCCAATGACTCCTTTTACCGCATCTCTGCCACTTGCTTCTTCTTTACAGGCCTTCAAAGAGCTAGTTTTCTAAGCCTGGAGCTTCATTTATATTCCCATTCTGTTATTTCTAGGAGAAAAACTCAGAAGGAGGAGGTAAGATGCCTAGAGTGCCAAAGATTTCTCACTAGAGAGAAATGTGATGAAGAATCAAATGGTGAGCCCCAGAAGTTTCAGAAGACAGAAAAGGAACAGGCAAAAATAAACTCCAGGTGAATGAAAGACCTGAAGTTGTAAAACAAAACAAAACAAAACAAAACCTTCAAAATTATCTGAAAAAAAAAAGAGAATATCCTCATGATCTAATTTCTTAAATCAAATTAAGAAAAAGCAGAAGTATGAAAAATGGACAATTTTGATAAAATTTACTATAACAAATATTAAAATCTCCTACATAAAAGACATCTCAAACAAGGTTAAAATACAAGTGACAGACAGGGAGATGGGGAGAAGGTATCTGCAACATACATGTATATCAGAAAAAGATGGGTATCTGTAAAGGACTCCTACAAACCAACAACAATAATAATAATAAAGAAGAAGAAGAAGAGAAGCAACTCTATAAAAAAATGGACAAAAGGCATGAATAGTCAATTTCCAGAAGAAGAAATCCAAATAACCAATAATACATAGAAAAACCTACTCTACCTCTCTAGTAATCAGGGAAATGCAAAATAAACTGACAATGAGATTCATTTCACATCTACTGGATTAGTAATAACCTGAAAGTCTGACCATTTTAAGCGTTGGTGAGGATGTGGAGAAACTAGGACTCTCATAACCTGTAACTGACACAATCACTTTGGAGAGCAACTTGACAATACATATTTACTGAGGTTGAAAATGCACATATCTTTTGACCCAGAAACTCTACTGCCTTACAGCAGTGTTTTTCAATCCATTAGTAGGTCATGAAATAAATTTATTGGGTCACATCCATCATTTTACAAAAATGAAATAGAATAGGAAATAGACTGCATTTAGCAAAAATACGTATTATTTTGTTAAACTTTTATTTCATAAACGAACTGGGTCTTGATATAAAATGTATTTCTTATTGTGAGTTACACTTAAAAAGAAATAAAAACACTGTTTAAGAGAAACTCTCATTAATAAGGACAAGAAGGCATGTTTGAGGATGTTCCCTGTGATGTAGAGTTTGTAATAATGAAACACTGAAAACAAAGTAAACGTCTATTAGCAGCAAATAGATAAACAAATTGGAGTGTATTCATGTGATGGAACACCACACAGAAGCTACAATTAATGAACTTGTTCTATATGGATGAATTCTGAAAAGAAGTTTGAGGGGAAACAAAACAGAAAAATGTCACACTAAACCAATTATATGAATTTTTAAAACATATAAAAATACTATATCCTATATATATATACCACAAGTAGTATATGGTACACATATTTTTTTAAAGTATTAAAAGTGGACTGGTATAAAAGGGATGCCTAACGGAAGGAAGGGAAATGGAACTTGGGAGGAGAAAATAGGTATGATGTTATTTATTCATTTTGGGTGGTGGACACATAGATGAATGTAATAATATTCTTTGGTCTTTTCCTTTAAAAAAATTTTTTAACACATAAGAAAAAATAAATGGAATTATAAAGTTTTTAATCTTGCTCTGAGATGCAATAAAATAAAAATTGCATTAACCATTGGTTATTAAAACCCTTTGGGGAATTCCCTGGTGGTCCAGTGGTTAGGACTCTGTGCTTCCACTGCAGGGGGCATGGGTTCGATCCCTGGGTCTGGGAACTAAGAGCCTGCATGCCACGAGGTGTGGCCAAAACAAACAAAACAAACAAAGAACTCTTTCATCCCGCGATTTTTTTTTTTTTCAGTGCCTTAAGAATAATAATCTGGGGCTTCCCTGGTGGCGCAGTGGTTGAGAGTCTGCCTGCCGATGCAGAGGACACGGGTTCGTGCCCCGGTCCGGGAAGATCCCACATGCCGCAGAGCGGCTGGGCCCGTGAGCCATGGCCGTTGAGCCTGCGCGTCCGGAGCCTGTGCTCCGCAATGGGAGAGGCCACAACAGTGAGAGGCCCACGTACCGCAAAAAAAAAAAAAAAAAAAAAAAAAAAAGAATAATAATCTGCCCCATATCAGCCTGTCAAACTCAATAAATTAGTATCTAGAGGTGGCAAATCACTATGTTTATTATCTGTACTAGCAAAAGAGATTTATCTTTCCCTGAAGCTTCAGTCTTTGCTCTTCACACATGCTGTTCCCTCTTCTCAGAAAGCCCTTCCTCTATTGTCTGCCAGTCAATCTCCCAATCTGCCAGTCATCTCCTCCATCATCTAGTTCAGACCTGACTTTTCATGGTGAAGCCAGAGGCTGAGACCTATCTGGCTGTGGGTACAAGGCCACACACCTCCCCAGGCCTCTCCTAGATACTCTCGCAGTTTCCCTCCCCCAACAGGAAAGTCTGAGGTCGACACTGAATTGGATATCCTTGCTCAACAGGGGTTAAGCAGTTTGGGACATGGAGATTAACATCTAAAATGAAAGGGATGGGCCAGAGGCTAACCCTATTCACTGCATATGGCTTTCAACATATGAGCTCTATAAATATACACGCAGACAAAACTAAGTAGATGACCTTCTTTTCTCTCCCTTCCCTTCATCAACTCCTGGGGATGAGCTTCTCCTCCTCTTCCTCAAAAAAGAAAGTCTTCATGGATGACCCCACCACCACCAGAATTTAGCAATTTACTACTCCTTCCTTTAACTTTCACTGTACCTTGACATTTCTCTGTTATAGCATCTATCACATTAGAGCTCAATTATTTTTGAATGTCGATCATCTCTACTAATCCTCTGAGTTTTTTGAAGGAAAGGCCTGCCTCGTATTTGCCTTTATTTTCCTGGAACCTAGCAGAATGGCTGCAGAGCAGGCCCTCAATGTTTGCTGAACTAATAGCAAATGCTGATGACAAGCTAAATGATGCACAGGTTTGGGGAGCTCAAACTGGTTCCCACTTATTGTACCACAAAACTGGAACCACTTAAAGATGGTCATCATTTGGGGGCAGTCTGATGGTTTCTATCTCTTCTCCAGACCCTTGTAATAACCTTACTGGTATCCTTAACCTCCCATCTTTTCCCACTCTTATACATCCTGGAGGACACTTCTCCAGGCTAGTTTTTACAAAACATGCCTTTCATCTTGTCACTCCCTTGGGAAAAATGCATTATGATTCCCTAATACCTTTCAAATCAAATCCAAATCCCTAATCTTCACACATAAGTCTGCCCAAGCATCCTCCCTTGCTCTAGTATTCCAAATGTACCTCCCAATCATTTTATTTTAATATGTTCCTTATCAATTAATACTGTATCTTTTTTTAATTGGAGTATAATTGCTTTACAATGTTGTTAGTTTTTGCTGTAGAACAACATGAAAGAGCTGTATGTATATATATATATATCCACTCCCTCTCGAGCCTCCCTCCCACCCCCTCTCCCAATCATTTTATAGTGTGAAATATACTGGGGCTGGAATCTATCTGTCTGACCTCTGATTTATTCCAATCAATAAGAACAATGCCTGGCCTGGGGGAGATGCTCAATAATTGTGGAATTAATGAATAAACAGACTATTTCTAAAATATAACCATTTGTTTCAGCCAAGCTAGTTTTCTTTTTGTTCTCTGCAAGCTCCTATCAGCCCATCTTTGTGTCTGCTAATACTTAATAAACAACACCTAATAAAATGTACTGCACATTTTAATATATGTGCCCAAATATAAGGCAATCCTTGTTTCCCCAAAGAGAAGAACTAAAAAAATAGTTTTTGGTCAACCTGATATACATGAAATAGTCATATGTCTACTTTAAATAGTTACTAATTTAGTGAAAATTTAAGTCTAATACTATTTAGCAACATATATTTTAAATCATTTATAAAATATTTAGATATAATGCTTTTTCACTCAAATTTCATAACAATTTAATTCAAATTATCAGTGCCTTCATCATCATTCAAGTCACTTTTATTGTCAACTTGCTCAATTTGCAGATCATGTCATCCTACGTATATCTGAATTGTTTGAGGACAGTTGTTTTTTCCTTTTTAATTCATGCTATGCTTGCATATTCCTGATAACCACAATATAACCTCTTTCTGTTGCTTTTTTTCTGTTGCTTTTAATATTTATTTATTTGGTTGCACCGGGTCTTAGTCGCAGCTCCACGGCTCCTTAGTTGCGGCAGGCGGGCTCCTTAGTTGTGGCATGCTCACTCTTAGTTGTGGCATGCATGTGGGATCTAGCTCCCTGACCAGGGGTTGAACCCCGGCCCCCTGCATTGGGAGCACGGAGTCTTATCCACTGCGCCACCAGGGAAGTCCCTCTGTTGTTTTTAAAACGCTTATTAGTAACAATATCTAACACTTAAAACTGTGAGGGCCTAACCCCAGAATAATTAATTAAATCTGTGTTAAAATTTTTTCCTTTTCTTTTTTTCTTTTTGCCACACTGCTCGGCTTGCAGCGTGCAGAGGTCTTAGTTACCTGACCAGGGATTTAACCCAGGCCACAGCAGTGAAAGTGCCAAGTCCTAACCAATGGACCACTAGGAAATTCCCTCTTTTGTTTTTTTAAGTGATTCCATCCAGTGACCTCTATATGCTTGCAGAACTAGCATTGACTGAAGTTATCTCAGGCTGCATCCTCCCAAGCAATAACTTGATTCAAAACAAAATATCATATATAAAAAAAATCAGACATTGTGGACTATAATAGGAGACTTTATAAGAACACAAAATATAAGGCAACTTCCTTTCTGAGGAATTATTTTGAGAGGAAAAACAGTACCTTATATTCAGGTATATAAGGTATTTATTAATTTAATAAACATTTAATGAGAATTGCTTGTGTGCTAGGCACTGTGCTAGGAACTGGAAATACAGTGAGCTTAGAGAATCTCACAGGGAAGACAGTCATTAAATGTATAATGCCACAGTTAATTAATTATGATCATTTAAGTACTATGAGGGATAAGTTTAGATAGCTATAAGATGAATAACTGGGGAACCTAGGTCTGTGGGGTTAAAAGTCTCCTATACCATGCTGTTTATGTACAGTGCAGCAGTAATTCATGTGCCCAGTCAGTCTGGGTTTAAATCTTGACTCAAACCTTAAGTAGGTTATTTAACCTCATTTTCCTCATTTATAAAGTGGAACTAACAGCAGTATCTACCTTATGAAGTTATAGTGATGATTAAATGAGTTAATACACTTAGAACAATGATGGCACTCAGTACCTGCTCAATAAATGTTAGCTATTGTTGCCATTTCAGCTGAAACCTGAAAGACAAGCCAAGAGGAAGGGAAGAAGGAAGAAACTCTAAGCAGAGCGACATGTGCAAAAGCCCAGAGGCATAAGGTTGCCTGGCCTATTCTAGAACTGAAAGGCCAATGTTTCTTAGCATAGAAAGCTAAGGGGGATTCACTTTGTTATAAAGCAGAAACTAACACACCATTGTAAAGCAATTACACTCCAATAAAGATATTAAAAAAAAAAAGAAAGCTAATGGGAAAGAGATACCATGAGATGTGAGGCCAGGCTGGGAAGGTAAACTGAGATCAATTATGCAAGGCCTTGTAGGCCAGGATAAGGAGTCTGAACTTTATCCTCCAAGTCAGAGGAAAGTTGAAAGGTTTTACAAAAGGGAGTAACAAGCTTAGATTTGCAACTTCAAAGGCGGTCTCTGGCTACAGCATAGAGAACTGGTTGGAGGGAGGCCAAAATAGATGAAAGGAAAACCAGTAAGGAGCCTACTCTGGTAATCTAGATTAGAGGCTTGTCGCTTAGACTAGGGAAGTGGCACAGAAGACAGAAGGAAGCTGGATGATTGAAGAAACAGAAGACAGAACCAACAAGGCTTAGTGTATGTATGGTAGGGTGAGAGGGCATGGAGGGAGAGGCCCTGAACAGTATATAAATATTTGAGGAAGAAATGAATGAATTTCTGTGTTCCTGCCATATTGTTTTACCACATGAAATGTCTTCCTTCTACTCCATCCTTCCAGGCAAAATTCCTTCTCGTTTCCTCCACAAAACTGTCTGAATGATCTTAGCCCCTTCTTTCTGGGAGTGTTGTAGAATTTTGGAACTGAACTCCTTTTTGGCCTTAAGAAGCGGCATGTGGAACTTCCATGACGAGGGATTGAACCCGTGCCCCCTGCATTGGAAGTGCGGAGTCTTAACCACTGGACCACCAGGGAAGTCTTAGAACTGAACATTCTTGAGAAATACATTGAGGGCTGTTGAGAGAACTTAGAAATTGTCTGAAGATGGAGATGATGTTTTAGTCAACTTTCTATCCCACCCACTCCCATATACCTAACACTTGTAGAAATCCACCCATTTATAGAACTTTTCCTCTGAATACGTGAGTGGTTCAAGCATAAACAGCCTATGCTAACATAAAGCTCTGTGACCCATAAAGCATTATACAGATGTGGGAGCTTTCACAACCATTTTCTTCTCGGGTCTTCACAGAACTCTTATAAAATAGGTACTACTATAGAGGAAATAAGCTCACAACTAAAGTGACATGTCCAGGGCTTCCCTGGTGGTGCAGTAGTTTAAAATCCTCCTGCCAAGGACAGGAATAAAGACACAGACGTAGAGAATGGACTTGAGGACACAGGGAGGCGGAAGGGTAAGCTGGGACGAAGTGAGAGAGCGGCTCAGAACTCAGAAATATTTCCAATTCAGTGTCTATTCTCCAAATTGAGGCAGGACTATGTCCCATTTTAGCAGGAAGTGGCAAGAGCCATCGTCGCCCAGTTTCCTGAATTAAAACTGAACAGGACTTTGAGGGGCTCAAGAATACAAATCGTTTCTGTGTCCCCTGTTTCTTGTTTATAGGATACAGACTTCATTCAACCTCCTTGACCTTCCTGGAATTCCAAAGGGCAGACTCAAACAGTTGCTAATCAGGAAAGGGAGGGGATGCAAAAACAGGGGAGAAACAGTCAAATGGTGGTTCAGCCTTGGGCAGGCACCTGGTTCCTCCTCAAGGAGCATGCATAACTGTATCTTTGAGTTCTTCTGCAGAACCGGGACCCCACCCAGGTGGAGGATGGTAACTTCAGGCTGAGTGCAAGATTCCTAGAGCACCGTCCTGTTACCTCACCTCCAACCAATGAGAAGAACCCTGTAGCCCTCACCCCAAATTTTGCCTTCCTTTTCTGGGCCCAGCGATGACCATCCTGTTAGGCCTCCTGTTTGGCCCATGTGTTTCAACTGTTTACAAGGTTCATCTCCAACAGGGTCCAACAGTTTCAGGCTAAATTTGTTACTACGAGGGTGAACGCTAGTTTCGCACAGAATTTAGATCAATTTAGATCAGGTGGGGAGACACTTCTACTCTACCAGGCAGGACTACGCCCACCCTCAGCAGAAAGTAGTTACAGAAGAAAGAGACCTCCGCCCCAATTCCCAAGAAGTATCTTGACTATGAAGTCTCTCGGGGGGGGAGTTGTTAGGGGAACCATTGACTGAAACCACCCTCCCTGGCTGGGCAAGATAGTAACCACGTGCATGAGTTTATCTTACAACAGGAGGTCCTGGTAACGAACGTGGAACTAATGAGCTAGAATTCAGGAAAGGTCAAAAGAAGAGAGGAGACGCCAGTCCATATGTCTTACCAACCTCCCAGAATCCTTCTCGCTGGAATCTCGCTGGATGAGCAATGCCTGCACCACCGGGAAGGACCCTGAGTCAGAGCGATTGGCCAGAGACAACCCGGAAACTAACCCCATCACCATAAAACCTGAGGCTGTGAGCCACCACGTGGCAGAGCAGTTCTCTTGGGTTCCCTGACCCTGCTGCTCTCCACCGGGGTGCTCCTTCCCAATAAAGTCTCTCGCTTTGTCAGCACGGTGTGTCTCCTTGGACAATTAATTTCCGAGTGTTAGACAAGAGCCCACTCTCCCACTTCCTGCAATACCACTTCTGGGGCACCTTCCCAGTTTCAGGTATTAATTAATGTAGTCAAACATATTTATTGGGCTTCCCTGGTGGCGCAGTGGTTGAGAGTCCGCCTGCCGATGCAGTGGACACGGGTTTGTGCCCCGGTCCGGGAAGATCCCACATGCCGCGGAGAGGCTGGGCCCGTGAGCTATGGCCGCTGAGCCTGCGCGTCCGGAGCCTGTGCTCCGCAACGGGAGAGGCCACAACAGTGAGAGGCCCGCGTACCGCAAAAAAAAAAAAAAAAAAAAACCCACAACATGTTTATTGAGCAATTACTAGGTGCCAGGCATGACACCTAGCGGTGGGGATAAGGTACAGCAGAGAACAAGGCAAGAAGGTGCTTGCCCTCAGTGTGATTCAGGGAGCCGGTCAAAGGAAACAAAGGTATAAATGATGCGGTAACGGCTATAAAAAAAAAAATACACAGGGTGATGGGAGAAAATATATGTCCCTCTGGTCGGAGAGAGCCTCTCAGAAAAGTGGCATTAAGGTTGAGACCCGAGCTTGGTCTTCAGGAGGCACTTACCTTAAGACATTATTCCCACAGACCTACTTTGAAAAACGCCTACAAAAGGAAAGAGCGGACTTGGTCCACAGAGGGGCGGCTTCCAGGCATCCAACCTTAGCTGCAAACTTTGACCGGCACTAGAGGGCGCCGCGGGTCCTCCCAACCCCCATGAGGCACCGTAGACACAGGCCCTGCCTAACTGACCGCCGGCAGCTGCCGCGCCAAGGCCCCGAAGTCCGCAAATGGACAGAGAGCAAGGGCGGCGGCGCTAGGAAGCCCGAAGGCCCTAGAGCATCGCGAGGGGTCACGAGGCCCTCAAAGAAAGGACATTCTCAGGATCACAACCCAACCAAGAGCACATATTCTCTCGCTTCCTCCGGGACAGCCGGTTTCCGGCGCCTCTAAACCAGGAAGTGCCGGCGGCGCCCAATCCTGACCCTCCTTCCGAACTTAGCCTTAGCGTACGCTCCTCGCCCGGGCAGCGCGAGGCGAACGGTCTATGGTTACCAATCAGCTCTCAGGAAAGGCGCATGCGTCATCAAAAGAACGCAACGTACGGGAACTTTGACCTGAAGACGACTTACTCTCGTCTGCCCCTCCCTCACTGCGAAGATGGCGGTCTCCAGAGTGTGCTGGGCGCGGGCTGCTTTGTGGGGTTCGGCGGGGCCCCCTGGACCTTATGTCGCCCGGAGGCTGCAGTTTGTTCGCTCTGGCATGGCCTGGGGGGCCCCTCGGTGAGGGACTTGGAGAGAGAAAAGCATTTTTGAGTTCAGGCTCTTCCAGTGTCTCAGTTTTGTTTGCATGGTGTGTCTTAATTCTCAGGGCTCCACGCCCCGGCCCCTGGATTTTTATTGTGCCGCGCAGAATTCGCACCGGGATCCCTGCTAGAGACCTGGCTTCGTGACCCTCTCAATTCTCAGTGCCCCATGTTGTCTGAATTCCCCACGTGTCCTGAGCCTCCCTTTTTCGGCTCAGATTTTACTGCTACTTATCCGGATCTCACCTCTCTGGCTTTAGCCTGCTGCTCAGATTGCCCCTCAGGCCTTTCGCTCTCTCCAGACTCACCACTTCCCCGACATCCATTCTTGCCTGGCCTCTCATCTGCCCTATCTGTTTTTCTCAGTCTGACTGCTTATCTCTCCATGATCTCAAGATCTTTGGATTTCAGAAGTTTCAGGTCTTAGCATACATTCTCTGAAGCAGGTGTTTTACATTATGGACCCCAGGCGTGAAGGGGCTTCCAGGCTGGTTCCCAGATAGTCTCTTTCATCTTCCTTGTAGGTCTTCAAAGCTTCACCTTTCTCCAAAGGCAGATGTGAAGAGCTTGATCTCTTATGTGGTGACCAAGACAAAAGTGATTAATGGGAAATACCATCGTTTCTTGGGTCGTCATTTCCCTCGCTTCTATGTCCTGTATACAATCTTCATGAAAGGTAAAGACAAAACTAAAATAAAAATCCATTGAATCAGCTCTTGGGCAGTGTCAGAGAGTTAGAGTAAGTAAGATCACTTGCAGGCTCTGCGATGGGGGTGTAAGCTGGTATGTCTTCTGTTTCATAAATGCTTGAGCATTAAACTATTTCTTATAAGTTATCCCTTGATGTTTCTAGAAAGGTATGTTGAGAAACAACTTCTGACAACACCCTGGAGGATTATAGGTATTTTTGCACTTTTCCTAACCACACATCTGACTATAGTAGAAATTATTTGTCGTGCACAAGGGCAGAGATCTATAGCTGCACAGACCTGCCCTGTGGTTTACCAGTTGACTTGGCTTGTAAGAAAATGTAGTCTAATGTTTGTCACAGATCTCTCCTGGGTAGCACGTTGTGGAAATAGCACTACACGTACTTGGTTTCTGAATGTTTCGGTTCAGATCAGAGCTCTGCTAGTTACTAGGAGATGGTAGAGTGTCACGTGTCCACTCTGGAGCCAGACTGCCTGGGTTCAAATCCCAACTAGTCACTAGCTGTGTGATTGGACTTGTTACTTAACCTCTCTGTTCTTTGGTTTTCTCATCTGTAAAATGAGGGTAGTAATAGAACCTGCCTATTGTCTGCATGGCTATGAAGATTAAATAAATCCATACACGTAAAGTCCTTAGGACCAGATTCATAGTGACTGCTCAGTAAGTGTAGCTATAACTATTATACTCTACTTTTTTTTTTTTTTTTTTTTTTGGCGGTACGCGGGCCTCTCACTGATGTGGCCCCTCCCGTTGCGGAGCACAGGCTCCGGACGCGCAGGCTCAGCGGCCATGGCTCACGGGTCCAGCCGCTCCGCGGCATGTGGGATCTTCCCGGACCGGGGCACGAACCCGTGTCTCCTGCATCGGCAGGCGGACTCTCAACCACTGCGCCACCAGGGAAGCCCATTCTACTTTTTTTATCATAACACCAATTATAGTAAACTCCCACATTGTCAGCTCTGAATATTATAATTATTACTAGCTTCATGTACTTGCAAAAGCTGTAAAGTGGAGATAAGAATGACTGCTTTGTCTGCTCCCCAATTTATAACTAGAATCAAATGAAAAAAAGAGTCTGAAAGCATTTTGGTTGTTTGTGTTTAAGCCTTTTATTATAGAAAACTTCAAACATAACACAGAAGTAGAGTAATACAATGAACTTCCATATTCTCAACGTCACTTCAACAATTATTGACTCACAGCCACCAATCTTATATCATTTATACATTGGCTTTCTCCTGTATTATTTTGAAGCCAACCTAGACATTATACCATTTCATTCATAAATAGGAAAACATTTTTATAAACTAAAGTTCTAGGTCAGTGTAAGGATTATCTTGGAATGAAGTGAAAATGCAATCTTAGAAATATGTTGAATTCCAGTAATTATAAAAGTGTTCTAGAAAGGAGATAAATTAATATCTGGTTGAGATATACAAAGGGTTAATTGAGCAAGACTTCCTGAGGTTAAAGAGCTTTGAATTTTTATTTTAAAAAGGGAGTGAGTAATGAACCAGAAGAGGGAGACCATTCCCTGGTAGATCACAGAACGCCAGCTTGGCAGGAAGAGAGGTGATATGCTGGGGGCAGGGGGGTGGAAGGGGGCAGAGGGGAGAAGGATAAGAAACGAAATATAGGTCAGTCTCACAAGAGTTTCAAGTGACCTAGTTTAAAGCTTTGATTTAGAGTAGCATTGGGGAGGGAGGGACAAGTGTGTGTTGTGGGTGAACATGGAACAAAAGGCTGTGGTAATCAGATTGGGATAACATCACACTCTGTCCTCTACTTTAATGAGGTAGGATTGCAGATGTTATGGGCTGATGCCAAAAAGGCTAGAAGAATAAAGACAAATATGTGGAAGCACAATATAAAGTTTCATCAACTTTCATACCGGGAGATGGAGCATTTGAGACAGGTATGCGCCAAGGGCAGATATCCAGAAGTTCACGGTGATATAATTAAAGTTAACCCAGAACTCAAGTCTTTTCATTCCTATTTTCTTCACCACTGACCAAGCTGTTGCCCCTTGCCATGAGATCAGATCATTTGTCAGAATCAGTTCATTCAGAGTTGTGAGCCTCCATAGCAGAGCTCCGTAGAGTTTCTAGAACACTTTCTGAATAAAAGTGAACAGTAAAGTCCAGTTTGTTTCTGAACATATAAAAATCTGCAAGGAAGGATCCAAAGGCAGCAGGAAAGTAGTATTTGGTGATAACTTGATGGTAGTTTTGAAGCTGAGAGTAAGAATCTAGGACCATTCCGCAGATCAGGAAGAATTTACTTAGGGATTTGGTATACTGTCAGGCCCTGTACTAGACATTGTTTGGAATACAAAAGTAAACAGATCAGGGCTCCTGTCCTTAAGGAACTTACCAACTAGAGGTAGATAGAAATAACCTTGATCCTTACCTGGGCTCTAATAGAAGTTTACTGCACAGTGGGGTGGAGGGATTGTCCATTGTACTAAAAACTTACTTGGGTTAAAACTGCATCTGTGTTTATTTCTGCTTAGTTCCGTCGAGACGTCACCAAGTGTCTTTTCCTAGGCATTCTTTCCATTCCACCCTTTGCCAACTACCTGGTCTTCTTGCTAATGTGAGTACAGAGTTCTGTCTCTCCGGCATACTGAAGATATGTAGATTTTTTTTAAATTACAAATTAAGAACTTTCCATTTCAGAAGTCAGGCAGAGGTTATCAAACTTCTGCTCCAATTTTCTCATTAGCCCAAGGTTCATAAAAGCCACCTGGGTTACTGCGACGGCTGTAGGAGTAGGTGGCCTGGCTTCTCCCTGTCTCTTAGCTGCTCCTGTGTGATGTGAAATAAGATAATGATCTTTTCCATCGTCCCTAGAGGCAGCAACCCACTCTCTTAGAGGCATAGCAACTTGGGACAAATTTTTTTCTTCAGGAGAAAAATGCATTTCATATTCTGATAATACCAATCTTTATTACTTTACCTTATATCTGAAGATGACAGTTTTAAACTATGACCTTGCATGTTGTTCTAGTTACCTATTGTATAACAAACAACCTCAAAGCTTAATAGCTTAAAACAACCATGATTTTCATGATTTTATGGGGCAGGAATTTGGGCAGGACTCAGGTGGCGGAAAGATTTTTCTCCCGTGTCCCTCAGTGATAGTTAAAACTGGTGAATGGACTAGTCTGGACAGTCTAAGGTCACTCTTAGGTTTGGTGCCTTAGCCGGGATGGCTTTGGAAGACTGGAACTGTCAACTAGGGTGCCTGCATATGGCCTCTGTAATGTGGTGGCTTCAGGGCAGTGGGACTTCTTACATGGCAGCTTAGGGCTCCAAGAATGAGTGTTCCAGCAAATAAGAATCTGCATGGGGCTTCCCTGGTGGCACAGTGATTAAGAATCCACCTGCCAATGCAGGGGACACGGGTTCGAGCCCTAGTCTGGGAAGATCCCTACATGGCGCGGAGCAACTAAGCCCGTGCACCACAACTACTGAGCCTGCGCTCTAGAGCCCGTGAGCCACAACTACCGAGTCCATACGCTGCAACTACTGAAGCCTGTGTGCCTAGAGCCCTTGCTCCACAACAAGAGAAGCCACTGCAATGAGAAGCCCACACACCACAACGAGGAGTAGCCCCTGCTCGCTGCAACTAGAGAAAGCCTGCGCGCAGCAACGATGACCCAACACAGCCAAAAATTAAATTAATTAATTAATTTTTAAAAGTTTCAAGAAACTTTAAAAAAGAATCTGCATGGCCTTTTAATTTTATTTATTTATTTTTTGGTTGTGTTGGGTCTTCGTTTCTGTGCATGGGCTTTCTCTAGTTGCGGCAAGTGGGGGCCACTCTTCATCGCGGTGCGCGGGCCTCTCACTGCCGCGGCCTCTCTTGTTGCGGAGCACAGGCTCCAGACGCGCAGGCTCAGCGGCCATGGCGCACGGGCCTAGTTGCTCCGCGGCATGTGGGATTTTCCCAGACCAGGGCTCAAACCCGTGTTCCCTGCATTGGCAGGCAGACTCTCAACCACTGCGCCACCAGGGAAGCCCTGCATGGCCTTTTATAACCTAGCCTTGGAAGTTACAAAGACTTCTGCTCTATTCTGTTGGTTGATGCACTCACCCAGATTTTAAAAACCAGAGGCACAGACCTCACTTCTCAATAAGAGGAGTGCCAGGGAATTTGTAACCATGTTTTAAAACCACCGCCCGTATAGAGAAATGAATTAGAGGAATTCCATTTTGTATACACATAGGGACTGTGAACAGTTTGAGGTTGTCAACATCACATACAAAGTCCAGCTCTGTCTGCAGCTTTGTCCAAAATATGTTCATCACATGCTTTGATTCAAAAGGAGTCATTTATCTGATTGCTGCGTACAAGGCTATTCCCTTACTGCTTCCTTTTACATAACCTCAGTAACGTTGCTTGAAATTGGGCTTCAGTGTATCTTTAAACCTTGGTCTGATACTCATTTACAGGAAAGAACAGTAAGGTAGGGAAATAGTGTTTCCATCTCTTCCTCCAAGCATTCATGTCTGCTAAATGCTTTCTTAGCTCACTTTGAAAGATGCCCGTTTCAGCAAGTGACTTTGTGATTCCTTTTCTTTTCAGGTACCTGTTTCCTAGGCAACTGCTGATCCAACATTTCTGGACCCCAAAGCAACAAATTGATTTCTTAGATATCTATCATGCTCTCCGGAAGCAGTCCCACCCAGAAATTCTTTGTTATTTAGAAAAGGTTATCCCTCTCATTTCTGATTCAGGACTCCGGTGGCATATGACAGAATTGTGCACCAAGGTATTCCTCCAATTAACCCTTCCTGCAAACCAGGAATCTTGTTAGATCCAGCGTGCACTAAAACTGGGTAAGAAGGCTAGTCTGGACCTTCCTAACATCTGCCCATCTCTTACCTCTCCCAAGATGCAACGTGGTACCCACCCAGCAATACATGATATCCTGGCTCTGAGAGAGTGTTTCTCTAACCATCCTCTGGGCATGAACCAGCTCCATGCTTTGCAGATGGTGAGCACTCAGGCTTTCTCTATTCCATGGCGTCACCTCGCTTCAGGTCTTACTTGCAGTAACACCGAGTTGACTTTCTCCCCCTATATTGTGTCACAGAAAGCCTTGAGTCGAGCAATGCTTCTCACACCTTATCTGCCTCCTGTCTTGTTGAGATACCGTTTAAAGACTCATACCACTGTGATTCACCAACTGGACAAGGCTTTGGCAAAGCTGGGGATTGGTCAGCTGACTGCGCAGGAGGTGAAGTCGGTAAGTGCTTGATTGCAATATCAACCTGCAGTCCTTGGTGGGCTTTTGAGCTCACGGGGCTGGGAGCTTCCAGGGAGCTCCTTGTCTTGCTTGTTACAGCAGAGCCCAGGCTCTTTATTCTCTCACCTCATTTCTATGTCTTTTTTCCTGAGTGAACTTAACTAGTGGGAAGAGTTGCCCACAATAATTTTGGTTTATGTATGTTTTCTTCTGGCCCTTCAAAAAGCAAGGACACTACACTTTAGATCTATTGTTTTAGATTGTATAGGCCTTTTTGCTTCTCATCCTGTCCATCAGAGTTCATATTGCCATGGTGAAAGGTTTTTTGTGGGGATGAGGTTTTAACTTATTTAAAGGGGATTTGGGATTCTCTGTGGGTTTATACTTCCTTGGCATACTTGCTCTGTGATAATTAAGGATTGTTTCTCTTCTGAGCGATCTAGGCTTGTTACCTTCGTGGCCTGAATTCCACCCATATTGCTGAAGAGAGGTGTCGAACTTGGCTGGGAGAATGGCTGCAGCTTTCCTGCAGCCTGAAAGGTGAGACAAATGCCTGTGGTTATGCCACTAAGATCCAAGTCATTTTTGTATTTTATTCTGAGGTTTTATTTGGGAGTTAATTATTAAGTAGCGTGAGACCCTTATCTAATATATATGTCTAATTGAAAGGGCGCAGACTCACTTGCCTACAGGGGCTAGGCAGGTAATGAAGTAGACTGTGCAAGACAAGAGGGAGGACTACGGATTATGGGAACCTGAGTGTGAAGCAGGGTTGCCCAACCTTGGCACTACTGATGCTTTGCTGTGGAGGCTGTCATGTGCATTATAAGACGATACAGCAGGCATCCCTGGCCTCTATCCACTAGATGACAGTAGCACCCCCTCACCCAGTTCTGACAACCAGAAATGTCTCCAGACCTTGCCATGTAACTCTGGGAGAAGCACCAGCCCCAAGGCATTCAAATTCAGAATGAAAACACTCAGTTGCCTAAACAAAAAGTATCTGCGGGTGGGTATTAGACCTATGGGTCTCCTGTTTGGAACCTTTGGCTAGGCCTCGATATCTTCTAAGCCTCTGAACATCAGGGTAGGCCTACTAATCTCCTTGGGGCCGAGAAATGTCCCTGGAGGACCAGCTTCTACCGGAAAATTCCGAAGGGTGACAGTGGGGTTTAGTACCATTACCATCTCTGAATTTTCTACTGCCATCACATGAGAATCAAGTAGATATAGATATTCGGTGGAAGGAAAGAAAGTATACATGCAGGGACTGGAATGAAGCAGGGGAACTTTGAGAACAGTGGCCTCTTAATGTCACACCTCCCTGTACTTGGCTTTCTGCCTCTGGTGTCAAGCCCCACATAACAAGGTAGCTGGAAGGCAGGCTCTTCCCTGGCCAAACCATTAACGTTGATGTTGTTTTCAGAAGCTGAGCTGTCCCTCTTGCTACACAATGTGGTCCTGCTTTCCATCAACTACATTGGGACAAGGCGCTGAGCCAACAAGGAGCGGGTGGCATTGTCCTGCATGCAGTCACATAGTCCAGCAGCGTGGGACCAAACAGCACTTGTCAGCAAAGAGTGTGTGCCCTGTTAGGCGTGTGCAAGGCAGAGGAGCAGGTGCCCGTGTGGCAGCTGGAACTGAAAGAAACCCTCCTACTGGGGCGGCCCACGAGAGGTGTCATCCCAACTTCCTCAGAATTTGCTGGAGCTGGCTGCAGGCTTTGTACTGGGCTTTTACCATGGTGGTTTAAGTTCGGATCCCAGGAAGTGAGCTTTTGCCCCAGGTGGGAATCCTCATTTGGCTTGGGACTTACCCGCTGCCACATTCGTTACAGCTGGGTTTTTTTCGTTTGGTTGGTTTTTTTTTTGCCGTACGTGGGCCTCTCACTGCTGTGGCCTCTCCCGTTGTGGAGCACAGGCTCCGGACGTGCAGGCTCAGTGTCCATGGCTCACTGGGCCTAGCCGCTCCGCAGCATGTGGGATCCTCCCAGACCGGGGCACGAACCTGTGTCCCCTGCGTCAGCAGGTGGACTCTCAACCACTGCGCCACCAGGGAAGCTCCGTTACAGCTGTTTTTGTTCAGCCTTTATATCCGTGCATGTACTTTGATGCCCCCGTCAGCACTTTGATATGACCACAAATAGGGATTTTTATTTTTTGTTTCCCTCATAGGGCTAACCACTTCCCTTTTTTTCAAATCCTTTGAGCACCTTAACTTTTTTTTTTTTTTTAAGTAAATAACTTATGGGAACATTCTAATGGAAAGATAAAAGAAAATACAAGCACTTCTTGACTCAAGTGTTTACAGCCTTTCCCTCCCTCTCTTAATTTCTGGATTGGGCTACAGCCCCTGTGGATCTTAAACGCTTTGCTACTTCCACTGTGTTGCAGCGATCCAGCTGTAGCTGACAGTAGCCGCCTTTGGGCTGTGGATCAATCCTGTAAGGTACTAATTACTGCCCAGCCCCAGAGACCAGGAGAGGTCTACTTTGAGATAGTAAGTTGGGTTCAGCTTTTGTCTGTGTGCATCAGTGACCTGTAGTAACTTATTGTAAACGCATGAAGCACTGTTTTTAAGCTCAAGTAAAGACTGCCTGAAACCAGTTGCTGGAAATTACTTATGCATACCCTAATCATTTTACTAAGGCTCCTTTTACAAGACTGACTGACATAAGCTAACTAATGGCGAGATAACTGGTTGGAATAGAACCTTCTGATGGGATGGAAATGACAAAGGAGCTAATTTGAAGTTGATCCTCTTGCTGGATTTTAAGATGGTAACCAGGAATAGAGAATTTCATATATATATATTATATATATATATAATATATATATATGTGTAAAGTAATGGAATTACAAAGTGGGCCCCAAGAGTAGGGACTGAGGAGGGAAAAGCTCCAGCAGGGCAGATCAAGGCCTGCTTCAGCTGAAAAGGTATGTTAGGGCATATGATGCAAGTCAAGCTCTTGATGCTCCAAAGAATGTTCTATTTTTCCACCATAAAACATTCCTATTGTTAACATTAATCCTTAACTGACCTAATTGGTTTTATATACAATGCTAGAGAAGCATCTTTTCTCTAACAAGTAACTGACTTGTGGTCTGCCAAGATAAAGAATAACACACCATTCTTTTGAATATTTCTTTAATATTACATTTAAATATTCTCTTTAAATACAGCATTATCACAATGTAAAGGACCTAAAAGGCAAAAAAAAAAAAAAAATTTTTTTTTCAGAGAACCAGACAAGCTTTGGATTCACATTGAAATACTACCTGCGTACAGTATGTGAGAAAGGAAATTGGAAAATAATTAAGCGTTGTAATAATCATTTTTTTTATCTAGGCCTAGACTAAGCAGGACTGAAGCTCTCTGCCTCTGTGATCAGAGGCCTAGCCTTTCTAGCAACCATGAACTATAATTCTGTCCAACTCAGGTAGCACCAGAAACGAGATGGATCAGGTTTGTAGAAGAGGCCCTTTGCTTGACAAGACAGTTAATGCTAAACGTTAATATTTAGCATTTAACAGCTTGGGATAGGTGAGTCAGAATTGCAGAGTTAATGAAGGGATGGACTTATATTAAACTAGTTTTTCAGAAAAATCAAATTATCTTGGAGGTTGGCAATGAGTCTAGTTAGATGCAAATTCTTGGTTTGATCCCAAACGTGTGTTTTACTGAACAGGTGAAATCCACTCCCTAGCTTAGGCTGGAGCCTTCCTAAGGAGGGAATGTATAATGCTCACCTTCACCTTCCAACACAAACTTCTAGAAAGATTTTTCTCCAAATTCCCAATTAAACTTCAGTCTTATATCTGAGGGGACCAGTCTAAGGTGGCAGAGTGTAGCTCAGTTCGGGATAGCACCTAGATCTCAGGTACTTCAGACTCTCAACTCCATTTCAGGACTAGAGAATGGGGAGAGATAAGGGCCTATGACTTATTAACTCCCCTGCAAATGTAAAACCCAACAAAAACAGGAATGAACAGGAGAGGCAGAATGCGTTAAAAGATGTAACCGTGTTAAATATGAGGTCTTTCAGGCTCAGTTTAGGTTTGATAGGTGAAATGCTGCTGCGATGTACATGAAGGTTGCTTTCAGACACCAGGGCCTTAAGATCCCACAAGGAAAGGCTTTATGAGCAAGATAAGTAGTAACAGTTATCTCCTCCACCAAAAAAAAAAAGTTTTTTACTTTTTTTTTCTTCTGGTTAATAAACCATAGCAGTAATGAAGCATGGTGTAAAGAATGCTAAAGAGTGTTTTGCTCCCTACTGCCTCCCTCTTCAAACAGAGGCCATAAAAAAAAGAATGAAATAAAACAGGCAAAGATAACTTTGCTAGTAAAAAGAATTCAGTGGTGGTCAATGGAGGACATCCTGGAACGTAAGCAGGACATAAGAGAACAGGAACCGTATCCCCCCTAATTCAGGTACAAACTGAATGTGAGTCCCACTCTAGACCTCAAAGGTTACAGTCAGAACCTGACTTCTTCAGAACCTGGAAGTTGTATGTAGCATTTAAGAACTGGTTTGGCTTCCAATCTTTATATATCGAGATGGGAGGGATCCAATAAGCATCTGCAGTTATCGGGGGTGAACAGTATAAGAATACAGTGTAAGAACTCTAACCCTGTATATCCAAGAGGGACCATGAGGGCAGATACAAAAAGGAAACAAAAACTAGTTGGTGAACTTGCCACGTTCTACATTCCTTTAAAGCTCAAATTTCTCAAATTGGGGTAGGGGGGACAACCTGGGTGAAAAAGCAAGCATGGCAAAAAGTCATCTTTCTAGACAGCAGCCTGTTCCTGCTGCCTCCTTTGGACACAGGTTAATGCTCTATATAGGCCTCCCATGGGATGTGTGAGCCCCAGACTAAAGCTGCCTGATGGAGCTGGGGTTAGACATATACAGAAGACTCAGGCTCTTGATGCCACATCCCCAGCCAATCTAGCTCTTTCCCTTCAAAGGAAAAAGGACAGAGGGGTAAAAAAAAAACAAGACCAGTTTAACTCTAGTACCTAAGAACATGTGAAAGAAACAATTCAAGTTAAGACCAGGAATCCCCAGTGTGGGGAACAGGTCAGAGAACACCAAACATGTCAAATATTAACTTATTTACCAAATAGGGGCCCAGGGAACACAGGTTAAATTTATATAGATCCTGGATGTTTTGTACAGAAGCAGAGACCCTTTCACCCCCTCCTCTCTAGACTCAACCAGCTGATTCCAACTGTATTATTATGATACACCAAAGTGGGATATCAGAGTAACCACTGAGGAAAATGAGCTTGTTCCCCGCCTGGAGCTCAGGAGAGGGAAGGGGCTCTGTCATGCTGTTCCAATTGTTGTGTTCTGGTCCCTACGTGAACAGCTGTTTGAATTACCCAGCTTCTCCTGTGAGATTGTAGTGCAGTTCCAACGGCCCAGAAAGCTCAGTATGCAGCCTCCTCTGCCCCAAGACTCTGTCCCCAGATCGAGCTGAGGCTGGTCTCCTTGGTTCTGTTGGCCCTTTAAAAAATACTTGTACAGACAATCCTTTCCTACCCGTTCCCCAAAGACCCCAATAAAATAACATGGGAGCAGCGGCTGCTTCTACAGTTTCGTTTTTGAAATGGTGTTAGATAAAATAAGGGAATAAATAGGGAATGGGTAAGAGGCATAATCTCCATCCCTGTGTCACACTGCCAGAGGGAGCTCCAGGGAAGGCTCTTCAGGGGGCCGGTCCTCATTCTGCCGTGCGGTCTCCACCACACAGCCCTCTTCGTTGTCCGTGCGCAAGGGGAGGTTTGAGGGGCACCAAGAGGGGCGGTAGTCTTCATCCTCAGGCTCCTCGGGGTTACGATCTTCGGGCACTAGAGCTTCTAGAGTGGATGTTTTCCCCACCTCTGACTTACAGAGGGCAGCCGGGTCTGTGGGGCCACAAGCCACCAGTGAGGTAACCGGGAGAGAGAAGACACTCAGATCCTTCTCCTTGGGGAACGAGGGCGGGACTTCTTCCGTACCAGGCTCTCCTTTCGCCCCCAGGACTGGCCTCTGCTCCACCTGGTAGTAGACCAGGGGCCCACTGTTCAAGTAGGATGGGTTGTTCACGGCTGAGGCAGTTGGCTGGTCTGAGTTCTCGGCAAAACACAGCACGGAGGAGCCTGGGGGCAGCTGAGCCTGGATGAGGATGGGGGCTGTCAGGCCTGGGCACAGCTCTTCGGGAACAGCCAGGGGCTCCTCCAGGATGCACACGCCCAGGCTCTCCATGCTGGAGTCCAGGCTGGCACTGGAGCCGCTCGGGTCCTCCTCCGCCTGGAGCCGCTCCAGCTCCTCCGCACTCTGCAGGTGCAGCACCGCCGTCTCATTCTCAGCGATGAACTCCTGGAAGTCCTGTGTCTCTGAGCCCTGTGCTGCCGCCAGGCTGCAGCTGGCAGCGGGGGAGGGCTCCTCGTCTGGGGCTGGCGGGCGGCTCACCTGCCGCTTGCTCTCCAGCTCCAGCTTCATGATGGTGTGGAGGTAATGAGTCCGGACCCGGATTGGGTTGAATTCAATGCGCCCAGCCATGTTCCCACAGCCGTCCCGGGAGCAGCCACATGGAAAGGACATGCGATCCACCTGAGGAGGGGACAAGGAGGTTGAGGCCAGATGAGATACGAGACGTTAGCTGGCGAACACAGGGAGTCAGGGTTTGAGGTCCTCTTACAAGAGAAACAACCAATTCAAAACACAAGCTGCAGCGTGAGCTACCAGAGCACTAGATGGGAGTTATCAGACCACCTGCCTTTCCATTCTAGCACAGCCACTAATTAGTAGTGTGACCTCAAGAAAGTCATTTCTCTCTCTAGGGCTTTGTTTCCTCTTCTAAATAAAAAGAAGACAAAGATCACGTCAAAGGGCCCTTCCAGTCAAAAGACCAGAGATACCTCTCTGAAAGCTGACGGTTCTCAGAGAAAAGAAATGTGTATGCCTCAGAGACTTTTCCAGAACCTACCTACTTTATTAAGAAAACAAAAGGCCAGGGCCCAAGCCTACTGTGTTCTTTGATGACAGGGATGGGAAAGGAGGTAGAAGATCTCGCTAGTCCAAAGCAATACATAATGGGGAAACTAGGCAAAGGTGCCTTTGCCAAGGTGCTATAGTGAAGGTTCGAACAAAATAATGACCAGCTTTTCACTACCTGCTTCATTTTCCCTTGATGGTTGGCCAGCTTGGTTTGGAAGCAGTTATCAAGATAATTAACTTCTACACCAGGGATATCTGGAAAGGAGATGCTTTCTACCTCCTCATCTCCCTTTTGAATCCCCCAAATGAAAACACCCCATACGTATCAAAAATAAAATTAAAAATGTGAGAAGACAAGTCTTCTGTACAAATACAGTGTCTTCCTATGAAATCAACTTCTAGAACTCTCCCTTCCAGTTCTTAGGAACAATCCATTTCTTAGGACTGTCCTCAGGTCTGTGTGTAACAGAGTGATTCATTACAGGACTCAGTCTGAAAAGCATTATCTGGTCGGACCTGCTATAGCTATCTGATACCAACCTGAAAATAAGAAAGAAAAGGTTAAGATAAATCCAACCACAAGGACTCAGCACCACAGCCTCAGTATACAGGTTCCAGATAAATTTCATTCTTTGGGATGGTACTGCCATTTTCAGTTGAGATGTGTCTTCCAAACTGTCCCTTGTCAGAAGGCCTTCTGGGGGATGATGCTTTCTATCTCTTAGGACACTACGGATTTAAGCCCAAATCTGATCCTGAGTTAGATTCTGAGGACTATTCTGATTTTTACAAAATTGGAGTAGAGGTACTGTGAATAAGTGTTTGTAGGATAAAATCTAAAGGCCTACCTCAGTTCTCTGCTTCCACTTACCTCAAGGAATCAGTCCACATTCAAGGACAGCTATTAAATATTAAACTCACTAACCCCCGTTCCTCCATGTGCCAGCAACTGCTGCTTATCACCTCTGAAGTGAGATACACAGAAAAAAAAGATCATCGCTATCTCCACAGCCTAAGAATCCCGTCATGCTTGTTTTCTTTGCCGGTGGAGGAGGGCTGTAGAACTGAAGTGTTCGCCTGCGCATGGGCACCTCCCACACTCACTGGCACCCACACTAGGCCCCCCTGACTCTAGGGTGGATATACCATCACAGCAAAATGTGGACCGACCTGGCATTTAATCCCAGCCTGGCTACAGGCACACGCTTCTGGGTCACAATACAGTCGACAGTCACAACCACACTCTTCCCGTGACAGTCGGATGGCTCGAAGCTCTTGCTTCTCTTCAGCATCAATGCGGTGGACCCCAGAAGCCCTCAGCAGGGCCCGTCGCCGTTTGGTGGGCAGAGGCTGCAGGAAGAAGTAATCATCCACCTCCACGTTTTCCACATCAATATCTTCATCTGAAACATCATCCAATGTCAGGCAGTCGGCCTCCACCGACTCCACTGTCCCGTTCTTGGTCAGCTGCCAAGAGACAGAGCATCATCAGCAGGAGCCTTCCCACCGGGTGCACCTAGAGCAGCTTGGGCCAAGTGAACTTTCTGCCATGACGGAGGTATCCGTGCAGCCCATCCCGACGCACGTGTGGCTACCGAGCACTATAAATGGGGCTAGTGCAACTGAGAAACTGAACTTTTACCTTTATTTAATTTTAATTACGTATAAATAGCCACTAGTATGGCTGGTGGCTACCGTACAGGATAGAGTCGGTGAAGAGAACAGTTCTAGAGCAGGAAGACAGGAAGCCTGTGCAGCTCTAACACCAGCCCGTCAACACAAGGGACGTCACCTTTCTGGATCAACGCTTCTTAAAACCTCTGTCTCACCTTCCCTCCCAGAAGATGATCTTTTCCCACAAATATACCCTCCATTCCCAGGCTTGTGTCCCTTAGCTTCGGCTAACCTGCCTTCTCATACACGGAAGAAGAGAAGGTATTTCAATGGCTGGATGTTCCTTGGATGTAAACAACCATGCAAAACACCCTTCAGTTTGCACCCTAAAGGACCCCAAACCACACTGTGGGAAGAAGAGTACATTAAAGTATAGCACAAGACTACCTACCAGTCTTTGTCAATGAACCTGAATCCCCACAGTGTGAGTAATTATCTGTGCATACACAGAAGAGCTTCATTTTATGTGGAGGAGAAAAAAAATGAGGAAGTTATTAATAATGGCTGTCAAGAAAGCCCTCACTTCCAAGCCACGGCCTAGAAGAAATATATTCTTTCTCCTTTCTTTTGTTTTGGCCGTGCCGCGTGGCTTGTGGGATCTTAGTTCCCCAACCAGGGACTGAACCTGGGCCCTCGGCAGTCAAAGCACCAAGTCCTAACCACTGGACCACCAGGGAATTCCCTCTTTCTCCTTCCTAATCCTCTTTTATTTGGTTTCAAAAAAAGTCTCTGTGTGAGGCAGGGTGGCATACATGATACTGAGTGTACTGTCTGCAGGCAGAAATCTGGGTTCTCTGGATAAGAAGGACAGAGAGCCAGGAAAGCGGATCTTAGTGGAAGGACAGGCTGAAGACAATCTGTGGCTGAATGAGTTTTGAAAACTCACTAGAGAATTCAGGTAAAGAAAACGAGGCCTCACAATCCCCAGGGCTCTGGAAGGTACGAGCAGGATAAACGCCAAGCTTTTGGCAGGTTTGGCTTATTTCATCAGCCAGCCAGAAAAGTGCTGGTAAAGGAACAACTCCTGGGAGAGACGTGATGCAAGAGACCTGGCTAGTAAGGCATACACCTGTTTTGTTTGTTTGTTTGTTTGGGGGGAGATGATAAGAGAAATGAGAGAAATAAAGTGGTGCTTCTGGGGATCCCCTAGACTATTATTTCTGTCCCAGGCAGGCCAACTACGAGGGGCCTTTCCACAGACCTTAGCATTGCTCCTGCCTGTTTCACCAGGGTTGGCCTCCTCCGAAGCACCCTCCCTCCTTGCTATCCTCTCAAAGGAAAGAGATGAGACATGCAATAGAAAGAAACCCATGTAGATATGAGAATTTAATATATTCTAACAGAGGTGGCATTTCAAATCAGTAAGGAAAAGACTCTTCTAGTCAACTGTATATTCTTTTGAATATACAACGGTATATTCAAACTGTATATTCTTTTGAAAAAAAAGAATATTCTGTATTCTGTATATTCTTTTGAAAAAAAAGTACAACTTTATATTCTTTTGAAAAAAAGAACTGTATATTCTTTTGGGACAACTGTATATTCTTTTGAAAAAAAAGTAAGTTAGATTCCCAATTCATACTATTCATAATAATGAATTCCATATGGATAAAAGGCCAAAAAAAGTAATAAAAATATTAGAAAAATTATAGGTACTAATACTGATGCAAAGCAGCAGCAGCTTTTTTTTGGAGGGGGTGGAAGTCCAAAGGGAAAACAAATATTAGATGGCATATGGGAGATGCAAAATGTATATTTTTTGAGACCAACTGCCTCCCCTATAGAGTGCTGAAGAAGGAAAAATTTCTAAGAAAAGAGTAAAGTGGACCAAAGTAAGGGTGTTCTCTCGACATAGAAGATGTATTAGATGCCACCACTGTGCTGCTCACTAAATCTGCTTAATAAGTAGCAGTCCTGTTTCTCAGTCTCAAGTTTGCCTGGCTTTGTCCCTAGACCTCCTACAAGGGAGGACACAGAACAGGGTGTCTGCTTTGACATGTCATCCCTCTACCAGATTTAGGGGAGATGTTTCTTCTTAGGGAATAGGAAGAAAACCTTCATTACAAATGATAAGAAGAGTGTTTATCTGCCCACCTGTTGCTATAGCAGCAGGAAGGTGATAGGGTCAGTGACGGAATTCCTCAGACAGAAGAAAGGGAAGCCTGAATGTCATTCTAGTTAGAAAAACAGGTGTTAAGTCTTTAGGCGTAGACTTCGGGCAGCAGACATAGAGCTCTCAAAGGGAGAGAGCAGCGAGATCTGGTTCACATACATCCTCTGCCACCAGTTCTCCAACCCTACCACATTCTGGTGTGTCTCATTAGGATTTCACCCACAACACTGGAAATAATGCAGCCACCTGTTTTAATGTGGGTCCGCATACTTTGAGCCCAGAAGAACTTGGCCAGGCCTGAAGCAGTGTTCTCCAAATTTGGAACTAGGAACTCTGGGGGCAATTTTTGCAGACCGGTGGAAACTATGGCTGTGGAGTGCCAAGCAGCGCTGAGAGCAAATGTGTAGCTATAAAGAGCCGTCTGAGATGGGTCTTCCAGCCCTGTTCTCCTCCTAAACTTGAAGAGCTGGTGTGGCATCAGACTGCAGGCCCAGTACTAAACAGATCGAAATAACTATTTGGTAATGCTATTGTTTATACCCGAAAAACTATCATCTAGCAATGGGAGTTACAGAATCAGCAGGATCCTTTCAGAGGATGTAAAAGATCCCAAACCTGTTCTGTGCATCGGGCCAATGGACAATCATTTGACGAGAAACTGAAACACTGCTTCCTCAGGGTCCAGGGGTGGCAGACTTGAATACCTTCAGGTATTCACACTTTAAACTTTAAAAACACTTGCAGAGCGGGCGAGAATAGAGAATTCTAGGGAAGCCATTTTGCTATCTCTGCTAGACTCCCTACCAGAGACAAAAAGAATGGCATCTCAGACTGAGATTTGAATCCAAATCTGAGATTTCTCACTAGAAAGATACGGAATCTCTATGTACCAAAGGCAACAGTCCAAAAACAAAACAAAACAAAAGCACCACATGATAGACCTAGATGGTTTCCTGCTTTATCTTGGCACATGGGAAGTACCAGACCCTAGACCCCTTAGGCACCTTCATCTTCTTGGCGTGGAGCTTCTCCTCCTTCAGGTGTTCACGGAGAATCTCCCGATGGTTCACCTCCTGCTCCTGAGCAAACTCACAGAGCGTGTAGCTGCGTACAGAGTTATGGCGCTGGGCCATGCCCAGAGAGCTGCCGCCCTGGCTGGGCACGCTGGTGAAACCCTGGCGCCGGGCAAAGTAGTACACAGTCACCTGGTCAAAGCGCACATTCTTCCTCCGCAGCTGCTTCTGCCGCTTCAGGATGGATGTGGCTGAGAAGGGAGCACAGAAAGAAAACTTTTAACCCAGAGATGGCCTGTTTGGGGACCTCATTCTTTCTCATTCATCTAGGCTCTCAACTCTTCTCCAAAAGTGCTCCCTGTATCTAGAGACCTTCCTAATTTTCAAATCTTAAAAGCACAGTGGGAAGGGACCTTGACCATCTGCTGGTCCACACCACTGCCTCCAGACTGACTTCACCCAAACAGATGATCACAAAATCTATTTTTAGACATCAGCTGGGAAGAGAATCTCTAGGTAATCTTTTCAGGATGTAACAACCTACATAGCTTCACTGTCCAATCCAGCAGCTACTAGTCACATGTGGGCAATTTAAATTAATTAAAGTGAAATAAACCTTAACATTTAGCTCCTCCGTTACACTAATACAACTCAAGTGCTCAATAGCCACATGTGGCTAATGGCTATCATACTGGACAGTGCAGATATAGAACATTTCTATGATAACAGAACATTCTTTTGGACGGTGTTTTGTTGTTTTGGCCGCACCACATGGCTTGCGGGATCTCAGTTCCCTGACCAGGGACTGAACCCGGGCCACAGCAGTGAAAATGCCGAATCCTAACCACTAGACGACCAGGCAACACCCCCTGGATAGTGTTGCTCTATAGCAGGAGATGGCAAACTTCTTCTGTAAAGGTCCAGGTAGTAAATATTTTAGGCTTTGCAAGCCATGAGGTCTCTGTTGCCAACTACCACTCAATTCTGCCACTGTAGCATGAAAAGCCATCATAGACACTGGGTGTGGCTGTGTTCCAATAAAACTTTATTTACAAAAACAGGCAGTGAGCCAGATTTAGCCCACAGACAACCCCCGATCTACAGAATCCGAAGTTCTTTCCAAGAAACTAACTGAACCATAAGAATTAAGAAGTGTGGAGATGCCCCAGCTGTCCAGGCAGTAAGCATTTATGTCCTGCTAGAGCTACAATTTTGTGGAACTCTATAGGACTCTAGTGGGGAAGCGTAGACTCCCAGACAACTCCTTCTTCAGTTTAATTCAACCCATTCTGGGGACTCACAAAGCACAGCACAAGTAAAATCAGCTAGAATAATTCACATTTAATATAAGTCTATGATATTAGAGCAATGAGGTCCTCCAAAGAGCAAGGCTGAGCTACGTGTGGGAGAGATTACGAATAAGGGCAAATCCCCAAGCTGGACAAAGGGTGTCTCAAAGAGCTGCAATGGGCTCCGATGCTTGGGGTACATGGGGGTAGGCAGGCAGGGAGCAGCTCACTCACGTGTGAAGCTGGCAGTTGTGGGAGGACTGAGGCTGTCGCAGCTGTCAGCGCTGTCACTGCTGGAGATCTCATCATCGGAGTTGGAAACTGATGAACCCACATCCACATCATCAAACTTCCTCTTGAGACCCGAGCCCGTGAATGCATCCATTGGTTTCAAAGGGGTTTCCTTGGGGAACCCACCACGTTGGCCCCAAAGCCCCTGCTCACCACCAGTCAGCCAGGTGCATTAGGATTCTGCCCAGGGGAAAAGAGGAATCAGCACTCCGGTCCTAAGACAGACCCCTCCCAAGTCTATACACACGGCTCTCCAACTGAAGAAAGCACCCGAGCTAGCACTGATGTCTGCTCTCTAGAAACAAGGTCATCTCTCTCCAGCCAGCACTCTCCTACTTTTGTCTCTCCCCAGCCCTCCAGTCTCAGTCACTCTTAGGATAATGAGATGACTAGCGGCAGCACCTTCCCAGTGGAGTGAAGGCCTTTGCTTCCAAGCCGGCTGGCCTCTAGGCTTCATTAGCCCTGGGGTAACAGTAGCTGCTCTTCTGCTCACCCAGGAGAGCTCTCCACGGGGTCAGCAGGAGGGACTGGGGATCAAAGGCAGAATTAGGCTGTGCCTAAACCTAGACTAGATCCAATTATTATTCCTAGTGGAAATACAGCCTGGCATTTCCTAAAGCGTATCCATTAAATAAACTAGTTCCATAGATATTAATAGCTTTTACATGGAAATGGAACTGCTGTGTCAAAATACTTTAGAAAACTGCTTATGGAAGACCTTTTAGAGGCTTTTAATATGCTAATGAACCTGGTGAAGGGTGGGAGGAAATAGAATGCAGCGTTTTGCACCCATGATTAAGGAACCCTTTGTTTCTAGAGTATCTTGGTGGGGGGCAAATGATCCTGGGAACACACTTCGGGAAATACTGCTCTAGGCTTTCAATTTCAAAGTACATTGGCAGTCAGGGAAATGCTTTACCCAGATCTTCACAAATGTAAAGTGTCTCACCAGCCTCCTAAAAAGGTCAAATTGGGTTCTAAAGAATGGACTGAAGATTAGAATCTGCACTGGCTTCAAAACCCAGACTCTTTCCCAATCGCCTACTGCTCCATAAAATAGGGCTCAGCTGACGTGCCATCATCCTCTGTGCAAGGAAGACGTAGCTTTACAATCTTTGCCCTCTATAAAGAAACCAGCAAGGGC
The DNA here is from genome assembly GCF_059928025.1 of Delphinapterus leucas. Lineage (NCBI taxonomy): Eukaryota > Metazoa > Chordata > Mammalia > Artiodactyla > Monodontidae > Delphinapterus > Delphinapterus leucas. The sequence continues at coordinate 40,784,714 of NC_143139.1, forward strand.
ACAACAAACAGCAGAAGGAGTGACAATTTATTCTGGTTACACTGATATGGCAGGCAGTGTTTTCAACATGCTGCCACACAACCAAGGAATCTGGGATATTCCATTTCCCAGGTACAAATCTTTCTCCTCCATCTTTGGACTTAAGTTCCCAAGGATATGAATCTGCTCAGCAGAAACGCTGTCAAAGCTGGAGCCACAAGTGATGATCTGAAACCTCCCTGCTTTTGCCTCAGTAATGCCAGAATCTCCCCAGACTATGATCTCACTAGTTGCTAATTATGCAGCAGGAATAACAACACTGCCCAGAAAGCCAGGGCTGCATTACTGCAGAGCAGCTACCCAGAATATACTGTGGTGTCAAGAGATGCCTGCTACAGAGCTGTTTTTCTGGACTGTCTCTTGGAAGCGATTTGCCTGCTCTTGGGTCAGCTCTACACAGTCAACCAGACCTAATAAGTACTTTAGGAACTTCCTAATTTATCTAGCCAGATCTCATCAAAATTCTGCATTCAAGTCACAAGATGCACCTAAGAAACCTGTCATCATAGGTCTCAGAAAAGCACATTCCTGAAATAAACTGGCCAGAAAGAAAATAATCAAGCACTAGATAAGAATTGTAATTAAATTTAAAAATGAAACCAAAGTATCAATTTTGTTCTTCAGGTTACTGATCTTACCATCAGAGGTCACATTCCTAGGACATGGGTAAGAATGGAGACAGCCAAGGACTTTTATGGGTTAAGATTTCAGCTGGGCTTAAAGATACCTATTAACTAACAAATTTCTCATTCCATTCTATTACCAGGGGAGTACATATGTGGGTGGAATAAAAAAAATAAAAGAATGTTGACCACTGAATTTAATATTTCCTCCCCACTTAAAAATCTTATCGACCACACGAAAAAGCAGACTGAGCTCAAAATCCTTCTCAGAAAGGACGTAAGTCTGGCTTCAGTTTTAACTAAGATCCAGTTAGTGTTGCTACTAGGAAGTGCCTTTTTCCTCAGCCTGGAAGCACTCGGGGATTGACAACTGGAAGCAAATGTGCACCCCGTCCTTTGTTCAGGTGTCCCTTTGCTTCCGGTAGTGTGGTTGCCTTTGAATATTTCCTTTTAAGCCCTGCGGGAGGCTGGGTCTGGTCCAAGATCATCTTTTACTATGAGGATTCTCCACTGTCGTAACCCAGGTGCCCTCAGGGTATCCCTTCTCTTCAGGTCACTTTTTGTGCACTCTCTTGCAGCCAGGATTGCAGGCTGCTTGTTCTATTCTCTTTCTCTCTTTTTTCTACGTCTTCCTCACTTCCACTTCTGGAGTAGAGATTTCTGGGCAATGACAGGAGGCAGGTAAGAAAGTAGAAAAAAGATGTGAAACCTAGAAAAAAAGTATTTTCCTTAAAATGTCTGAACGGCTATATATGTAAATAATGTCCATATTGACTGAGCTCTCTTTACCCTATCCAGGATGTTAGCATCACTTTTTCTGCCATTAACCCATTCTTAAAAAAAAAAAAAAAAAAAATCCGACGATTCTGTCCTGACAACCAATATAAGTTTATATTTCAACCCAGCTCTCCTCATCCAACTCTCTGGTGTGAACTTGACTTGTTAGATAAAGATGTCCACTGGGCACCAAGAAACCTCCCATCCACTTCCACTGTGGCCTGAAGAAATCTTTCTCTGAAATAGCAACAACAAGAATGGGTTCCACTTTCCAGTTCATCAATTCAACTTCCTTTCAAACCACAATTAGAAGTCAGTCATTCCCACTTCTCTCAACTATTTATTCACTGGCAGAGGATCAGTGCTTATGTTCGAGAAAAACACAGTCTAAGTTATACTCCAAGCACTTAAACCCATACAGAAATAAACACGATGAGACTGGAAATGCAGGTCATAACTGACAGTTAACTGTCAAAATGATGAACTCAAACAACAAATGCTTTTGGAGAAAATAACGCAAACCTCTATAAAAGCTTTTATGCCAGTAAAATGAAAGGTCAACTGACCCTTTCTAGCTACATGTCTTTCTGTCTTTTCTCAAGTGTTTCTACTAGTTGAACATTTCCCAAAGGTACATGAAATAATTTAGATCCATAGTATATAGAGGTTTTTAGGCTAGCACCAAATAAAATAGATCTATATCATATCTGTACTTTAGTATTAGACTTAAGCCTTTTCAGGCCTATGTGGATTCCTATAACCACCCCCAAAAACAAAAGCCCAAATACGTGAGACTAGCAAAAAAGGAACTGCCCCTTCCCCCAATTTTGTGGAGGCAGAATGTATTGACAAAGTTTAGGTAATGACAGCCTCTCTCATAAATGAGTCCAAAATAAGACATGGTACATCTCACAGGGGAAGGCCTCTCTACTCAAGTGAAACCCAACCTGCTAAAGGTCAAGGGCCAAAAATCTCTAGTAAGATCGTCAGTGCTACCAGCTGTAGGGTTAGAGGAACGAAGACTTGCTGCTGCTAAGTGTCAGGATCAACCTAAATAAGATGACAGGTCCTGTTTCTCCTTTTACAAAACACTGTGAGTTGCTTCTCAAATACTATGAATTTCGTGGATCCATGTGTCCGTGTGATTACCAGGATCGTGCACTTACAAAGTGCTCAAGTGAAAACATCTTGTTTAAACTAGGTATTTCAGGGAAGCCCCCCTCCAACCGTCACTCCCTGCTTTTTATCCCTTCACTGACACAAGGTTAGAATTTGGCTTTCCATGTTTAACCTCCCATCGTATGAAGGACATGAGATCTTTGTGGTAGAAATGGAACATGATGCTGCAGGAGCCATTAACGCTCAAGGATATCCAGTCATTTATAACTCTGGCACACACCAACATCCTCCTGGCTTTGGACATTTGCAAAATGGAAAGTCAGTAAAGAAAAGGAAAATATGAATCAACTATGGATTTACCTTGAACTGAAAACTGCAGGACAAGGGGACACTGTGTCTCTTAGGGATAACTTCTAACGTTTCATACTGAAGAACGGTTTGTGTGTCACACTGCCACTCTAAACCCCTTTAAAAGGATGAATCAAGACCATAGCACTAAAAGGAATGGATGGCAGTCAGCTGCGTGTTTGGGCCTGTGAAAAAAGATCAAGCTAGCAACCAGGGAAAGTGATGCTTTCGTTTTCCCACACAACGCCAGAAAAAATGGGAGACATCAGGAACCTGGGTTGAAAGGACATGTCAAGTCACCAGTTCCCCTTAACGGACACCCCCGCTGAACCCTTCAGCTCCGGGGCACCTTTCCTGATTCCTGCTAACCTTCCCGCTCATTCCAATCGTCTGCAGCCCCTACCCGGTTTCCCATCCCTTCCTGCCTGCTACTCACAAATTCCCAACCACTCCTCCCACATTTTCCTCTATTTCCCCCCTCCCCTTCCTTCACTTCCCTCCATCGTACATCATCTCCACTCCATTCCGAACTCAACCCGCATCCGAATTCCTGCCGGCTTCTAAGCCCGCCCGTCGGTCTCACTCAAGCTGCCCCCGCAGTCCGGGCCCGCGTCCTCCGTGCCCCTCGCTCCCACGCCTCTCCCGACTCCTTCCCTTCCCAGCGGCGCCCTAGCTCCCCGCCCCCCCCGCCGACCGCTCCCGTTCGTGGCTCCCTCATTTCTGACCCCTCCATCCCCGCGGCTCTGGGTTGACCACTCCTCCACAGCTGCCGGGAGGCCGATCCCGAGAAAGGACAAGGCGGCACCCTCCGCCCCGCACCCCCAGGCCCATTACCGGCTCCGCCGCAGCTGCCTCCTCCCGTGACGGTCTCTGCCACCCCCGCTGCCGCCGCCGTCGCCGCCCTAGCCCGAGTGGGAAGAAGGGAGGAGAGAGCGAGTCCCGGGGCCGCGGAGACGGTCTGGGAGTTCCCAAGGCGGCAGGGCGGGGAGAGACGGTGGGTGGGCAGGTCGGCCGGCAGGCGGCGGAGGGCGGGCGGCGCCGGCAACTCGGGCGCCCCCGGCAGCAGCCGCCCAGAACCGCCCCGGCTCCGGCTAACAATAGGCTTTGGCCGCAGCGCTCAGGGTCTTATAGGCGCCGGCACGTCCGGACCGAGCCCCGGGGCAGGCTGGGAAATGGAGTCTACGTGCCGGCCCCAAGCCCAGCGGCATGCCGGGAGTTGGAGGCGGCTGCCAGCGCAAAGCCGAAACTCGCCCGCAAACAGGCTCAGGAGGCTGTGAGTCCGCAGCAGCGGACCCTGGGAAAGCAAACGAGTTGACGCCACAGCAGCCTTTTGAAGAGGAAAAGCGGAGACCCTCAGCTACAGATCTTCGGTGATTAAACAAATTCTCCTCTATAACTCCCCTTTTCCTTTCGCCAGGCCCACACTCCCATGCCTAAGGAACTTAATCCCCCTTATCCTTGCTCAGGGGATCTAAGTCTTAAGCAGCATGACGTGCTGCAGCCTGCCCAAGGTATAAAGAAAATACAAGCAATGCAGAGTAATCTCAATATGTATTGATGGATTGTTTTCCTTCCAGAAATTTCTTACATGACTTCTGATCTTCACAACTGTGCAATCCATTTTCAAAACGGGAAAGACTCAGAAATCAGAAGTTGTTACGTCTAGAGTCGCTTATTCACCATATTTCATTGTCTTGATAGCATCACTAGGTAAGTTATTACAATGGTGCCAGTTCGCCCCTTACTTCCCCGTGCCTTGGCTTCCTCATCTGCAAAATGGGGATAAAAGTATGTATCTCATAGGGTTTTGTGGAGATTAAATAGTTAGTAGTATAAAATGTTTGCAACACAGTGCAATGTGTTTTTCCTGGCCACACAGAAATCAAAAAGGAAGAGAAGACCCCAGACTCTGTAGAATCAGCGGGCTGAGTACAAAAAAAGCAGCCTAAAGGCCATGCTGGGCAGGCTAAATTGTTTCATATGCCTACACATCTAGAATTTGAGCAGTCATAGAAATTTGTCAGAGTACCATCAGCCTCAATGCCCAAGCTTTGTTGGTTAATGACACCAAACTAGAAGACAGCCAAAGCAAAGTTAGGCACATCCTTTGAGGAGACAGCAGAATCCAAGTTGGCAGTAATCTCTAGATCAGTCAAAAAGATCATCTGGACTTACAAACATCCCAACTACTTATCACAGAGTCGCTTATTCACCATATTTTCATTGTCTTGATAGAATCACTAGGTAAGTTAAGCTTAAGTGCAGTAGAACAGAAGATACAAGGAAAAGTGAAAAGAAATGCTAATATTATTAATATGTAAATTATAACAATGGACATCTAATTCTAAATGTGACTGCTTTGTTCCAGACCATGCATAATTCATGCATGGGTGTGTTTTAGGGACAAAAAAGTCAAGTAGGAAGAAAAGACAGATGATCAAGAACAGATGAAGATGAAAACCAAAGGTCAGATTTTATGTCCTGGGCAGTGTTTATACGTCTGTCTTGCAGTCTTGTCTACATGTAAAGGTGATCTTGTAGTCAATAGTATCCTAAATTTATTAAGCAACTGAATAAGTATATTACGTACAAAGTAAAACTGCTTTATACTCATTATCCTTTGCAATCTCCCTAACAACCCTATGAATTAAGCATTATCTCCTTTTTAAGATGAGAAAGTTAAGGTTTAAGAGATTATATTGTCCAAGGTCACATCCAGGAAGAGCAAGATCTGGGATTTGAACAGTGGCTTATCTGACACCAAAGTATGTACTCCATCAACTACTCTTTACCAAACAAAAGATAAAGAGTACACTCTCCAGGGAGGTTGAAAATGAATAGATCAGAGGATACTATGTGCTGAGCTTCTTAGAGAAAAAGAGTCAAGTAAAATCTAAGCCATTGCATGTACTTCCCTGGTGGTCCAGTGGTTAAGAATCCCCCTGCCAATGCAGGGGAACACGGGTTCGATCCCTGGTCAGGGAACTAAGATCCCTCGTGCCATGGGGCAGCTAAGCCTGCATGCCACAACTAATGAGCCTGCATGCCACAACTAGAGAGAAGCCCGTGCACTGCAAGGAAGAGCCCACACGCCACAATGAAAGATCCCACCTGCCACAACTAAGACCCGATGCAGCCAAAAAATAAATAAATATTTAAAAAAAATTTTTTTTAAAGCTAAGCCATTGTATTTGTTTTTCTGATAGGGAGTTCGTAGATTTAGCCCTGAAGTTGTATGTTACTTTACTAATTTACATTTAATTAGAATCCAGATCTAGAGAGACAGGCACCTCTTTGTGACTAATTCCACACTAACCAAGAGAGATCAATAGAGCAAATCTAGAGCAAAAAAGACGGGGCCACAGCAATTTAAGAGCACAAAAAATCGAAGAAGCTGTGTGTTTTATCAAGGAAGGTTTCACAAATTGATCTATATATGTGCATAACACACACAAAAACCCTATTAAAAAAGCAAAATAACAGGTTTGAGGGGGTAGAGTGCAAGGGTGAGTTTAGAGAGGTCAAGCTTAATAAGCTTAAAAAAGGTGAATGAAAGTCTGAAGTAAAGTTATAAAGATGTCTAGGGAAAGATATTAACTAAACCCTTAAATGAAAAATTGGACATTAGAACTCAGAAAGAGGGGATTCCCTGGCGGTCCAGTGGTTAGGACTCCGTGCTCTCACTGTCAAGAGGCTGGGTTCAGTTCCTGGTCAGGGAACTAAGATCCCACAAGCCACATAGCACAGCCAAAAAAAAAAAAAAAAAAACTCAGGAAGAAACCAGGAATCTGTAGTGATTAAAATGAGAAATGTGTATCTCATCTTATGCAAATATATGAAAACACAGATTTACAAGATAAACTGGTTATTACTCATGTCCCAAAAGATCCTATATAATACAAAATAGTACAATAATACAATAAGTAATAGTATTTTTTAAATAGCAAGTTCCTTTATAAAATTGACTTTAATCCAATTGAAAAATTTAATTCATATACAACTTTTAAATCTCTGAATTTGAGAATGCAAATGCTAGACATCGTTGCAATTTCCAAATTAATTTGTTGAACAGGCCAGAATTCATAAGGAACAATGCAGAGGAGATCTGGAAGTGAAGAGGAAAGATGTGGAAAAAAGAAGGAAGTAGAAATAGATGGAAATTCAAGGTCAAAGGCAAAATACAAAGTCCTTAAAGAAGCATAGAGGAGAAATAAAGTATTAACAAAACAGAAAACAAGTGCTGATGGCATTAACCTCACATCACACAGGGCATCTTTCTTCCTTATTTAAGTCTTGGAGTTTGTATAATGAAACAATAATTTAATCACAAACTAAAAATAAATATTCTAGCAGGAAAAGCCTTAGGTCACGACTAAGAAAATAGAGCATTTTTAGGAGAAGCAGAAGAATGAAGCAGGATTACTTTATACGAACTAGTATATAAAAAGGTGCAGCTAGGTGGGGCATTTGTGCCATTCCTGCTGAGACTTGGGAGTTCTCATAACAGAGCAGCAGAGGCCATAACAGATCAAATTCCCATACAGGAACCATCCATGGCCAAGTAAGACAACTAAAGATTCAGAAAAATGATAAAAAGGCTCAACTGCAGCTCTCAGGTCCCAAGTTATCTGGAATTGTTAGGTATTGGCCAGAGAAAAAAGCTTCAGTGAAGGAGGAGAAACTCGGTCTCGTTTTCAAATATTGGCACCTGAAATTTGTGTTACTTTCAAAACTGAATGCTGAAGCTTCAGTCAATCCTTCATGTAGTTTGAAGATAGCCCAAATCTCTGCAGCAACCCTATATGAAAGACTTCCTCAGGAGACTTGGAGATACAAAGGGTTTTCAGAACACTCTTTCATTAGGCCTAAATGAGAAATGGCGAGGCTCATTATGTCAAGCCTTCTTCACTTGCCATGCTCCTCCAACTCACAGTGGTGAGATCATGCCCTGCCCCTCACAGCGTACCCAGTGCCTGACTTCCAGGAATCACGTCTGCCCCCTCAAGAGAACCTCACCTTCTCAGGTCTTTCACTCTACTTACTTGTCTTATATCTGTCGTACTGTAATCTCTTTCCAGACAAGATGACCACCCCCATTTCCCCTCCCTTTAAGTGGCGTCTTAAGTAAATCATATATGTGGGCAAACATTCTTATTATTGGGGCATAATATTGAACAATCTTATTACTTAATACCCACATTTTACGTAGTGACTGGTATTCAGTCCTTAAGAGTTCTGCAGTGACCCTTTTACTTCCCAATGGCTCCCTTTTAACTATCAAGTCTTTATACAATAGATTCTTCTAGATGGAACCTATTATACTTCAAGGAAACAGTACAGACAATACTAAGTTAAACAGGATGCTACTCCACTTCTCAGGAGGGTCTAAAATCTAACCATTCTCCTTCTCATATACCCTCACCCTAATGGAAACATTAAACCATCTCCTTTATTTTAAATATCAACCATCACATGGTTAAAGAGGTAAAATCCAGCAAATTTTACTTTTAGGAATATATCTTAGAGATACACACAAAAAACTTATGAGAATACATGTTTAAATGGGCTTAACCTAAAAGGCATCCATAAGGAATGACCATTTCTTTTTTCCAAAAGAATGATGTCAGGGCTTCCCTGGTGGCACAGTGGTTGAGAGTCTGCCTGCCGATGCAGGGTACACGGGATCGTGCCCCGGTCCGGGAGGATCCCACATGCGGCGGAGCGGCTGGGCCCGTGAGCCATGGCCAATGAGCCTGCGCATCCGGAGCCTGTGTTCCGCCACGGGAGAGGCCACAACAGTGAGAGGCCCGCGTACCGCAAAAAAAAAAAAAAAAAAAAAAAAAGAATGATGTCAAACTATAAATCCTAACATAGAAAGATGTTCAAGACATATTAAACATAAAAAGAAAACTGCAGATCATTAGTACTACATGAGCCCATCTGGGTGTGTGTGTGTGAGAGAGAGAGAGAGAGGGAGGGAAAGAGAGAAACTTTTTTGCAATGGCTACCTCTATAGAGTGGGACAAGGAGATAAGTACCTTTCTTTATTGTTTGAATTTATCACTTTGTGTATTACTTTCATCATGAAAAAGCTAGTTTAAAATTTTCATTTAACTGCAAGGGTCAATAGTGAACAAATGCAATTTTTTAAAGCAAGTTGAATAATTACAATGTTCTATCACTACACCAATTCTTACCAATTATATGGCATTAGCACTATAAATATTTGTTTGAAGCTAAAGAAAGCCTAAGAGATTTTCTAGTTAATCTGAGGATCTATGATTACAAACTTACATAAATTCATTTCTATATAAATCTGAAAACTACTCTTAAAAAACCCTCTATCTCCAAGTAAAAATTAGTAAGTGTAAATTTATAGTAAATATATTAATAGAATTCTGTGTATCATTTACAGTAAACAAGAGTCACAGATTCAGATTTAGAAGGGACCGTAAAAGTCCAACCCTCCCAGCCTAACATTCAGAAAGAATTGGAATAAATAAATAAAAATAAAAAACAGCAGCCTACTGGGGAGAGAGCTGACTTCCCTGGGCTGAGAACCAGTCCTACGAACATAATACAATTAGAAATGTCCCCCCAGAATGGGGACATCTGGTAATCAGTCACTAAAAAAGTGTTTTGGCCTAATATGTCAAGTTGTCCAGGTCGATTTTAAACAAGTCATTTGACTTAATTTTCTGGTTTCAAAATTTTCAATTTCTTTCAAACCAAAAGAAAACAGACCATGTTGAAGGTGGATTTTAATGAACGAAAATCTCTGTATAAAAACATTTAAACTTTATCAAATGCTTTAAAAATACACACACACACAGATTCAAATCCAATACAGAATCTTTTGAACATTATCATTTTCACCTCAGCATAACATGTAGAGGGATTTCTGGATAAAACTTTACATGTGAAAAAAGACCCATAGTCTTACACATGCACACACACAAGAGCACACAATCACAATCAGGAAGAACTAAAGTATATGGTAAGAATGCAAACAGGATGGGAACGAATTTCTTGTAAAGCTTATATAAAAGAACGCTACATGAGTAAAAGAACTTTCTGTACCAAGAGAAGATGCAGAGAGGGGAAAGAGAAAGCAGAGGTTAGTCTAACTCACTAATAGTTTGAGAAGGTCATTCAAGAACAGTGAATTTGGGGAGCTACAGATAATCCCTAGTTTTCACCACCTCAAATTCTGTGAATCTGATAACTGATGATGCTTTGAAAGTGTCTATGTTTTCATTTTTTGGTAGGTCTTGACTTGTTCATCATTATTTAGGTGTGGTTCGTCCCTTTTGGTGTTAATTCCTCAGTTCTCGCTCAGTGTTAGATCCGAGACACCAGAAGAGCCACAGTAGGAAACGGTGGCAAGCACAGAGGACTGCAAGGGTGGCAGTCACGGATGGCAGTTAATAAGAGCCAGACGGCCTGGGTTTGCATTTCAGTGTCACTAGCTGTTAGCTGCCTGTTACTCAGCAAGCTCCTCGGCCACTCTGTCTCCATTTCCTCATCTTCAATTAGGGATCATTATTACCTACTGCATATAGGGCTATTAAGAGGATTTAAACAAGGTAATCTATTTAAAGAATTTATCACACTGCCTCACACAACTAAATGTGCAATAAATGTTACCTAAAATTACTATTAGTCATAGAATTACAGGGGAATCAAAAGAAGAATTTTCTTCTTTCTCCATATTTCTCTTTAATGAGGTTTTTCAGGGGCAAAAAAGGTTGAGGATCTAGTCTTATGAATATAGATGTTTGCTTTTATGTTAGAAAAAAAAATTACATGGCTCCATATCACAAAATTTAACATCTTTCCATTAAACATCACACAATTCTCATCATCATTATGTCCTACACACACCCTAAATGATGTGGAGTTTCTATTGATATTCAACAACAATAGGGTCCAGAAATTTTAAATAAGAAATCGTTGCAGAAATGCATGTTGGGCAATAATCTGTGGGTGCCCTAAGAGCCTGGGCCAACACAGATGCCTGGGATTCTGCCTCCAAGGCCTGGACACAGTCAGATGGGTAAGGTTCTTGCAGCCCTTCGAAGCTCCATTTGCGACCCCTTCAAGAGGGGAGTTCCCAATAGGTGAAAGCAGCAGCAGCCACTGAGGATGGAATGCCCCGCACCTACTTCAGTATGATGTGATAGCTATCATTGGTTTCTGCTGTAAAAAAAAAAAAGAAGAACAAAGAACAAAGAATAATCTTTAGTTACCTCTAAAACACAGCAGGAGAAAAATACATGTGGTAAGGTTCTTTAGAGAAAGAAAAAACAGAAGGACAGAGGGCAGTATACTTAATTATCACAGAATACTTGTAATAAACATGCATTATAAGAACAGCATGCCTCCGTTTCATCCTTTGTCCATGGAAGGTGGAAGAAAATGGCAGGAAGTCATCAGTTACACTGTCTACTCTAATAATGGCAAGAAGCCAATTCATAAAAAGGAACAATCTCTAATAATGTCACTTCCTTTACCTCAAATATGGCAGTTAATACTTTCCCTCTCTCCTCAAAGTACTATAAAAAAAACCCTCAAACTCCTTCGAGAAAGGCATTTGTCTTACTACTTCATTACCTTTCATTGTGTCCAGAATAAAACAGGCTTCTTCCTGAAAGTTCTGTATCATCTGAAAAAAGCAAGAAGTTTTGCTGATTATTAAAACCTTGGTTTGCTATATTTATTTTGCCTGTGTGTTTATTATACTAGATATAAGTGAAGAATAATCCTTTGTTTTGTTTTCTCTCCTATTTCGTTTTCAAAAGCTTTAAAAGCTAAGCATTCTAAAACAGCTTTCTTAAAATTCGAGTGTGCATTTTCCTGGGCTAACCCCCAAGACTTTCCAAGGGGCACACAGATACAGATAGGCCCATATGGGAGGAATTAAACTTCCATATCTGTTCTTTCCTAAAACCATCTGAGAACCTCTTCAGTCTTCCTTTCCCACTTCCCTTCTCAAACTCCCTTTTCCCATTTTATAAAATAAAGGCAAGAGTTTCACCTTCTTGAAATCCTATGAAGATGCACTGCCCTGGAGTATAAAAGCCTCCAGGATGCAGAAGTGTAATTGCAAACGGGAACTCAAATGACTGGGTAATAAAGTCTTATTTTCAATTCTTTCACCAGAATTGAAGTGATCTAATCACAAATTGTCAAATGACAGATGATTCAAAATAATTTTTGATAATATCACTATGCAATTTTTGGCACATAACTCAGAAGTTAAAAAAAAAAAATCCAGCAATGCTGTTACAGCAAACTCCATCCATTCCTGTCTATCAATTTATATGGAACAGATTCCACAGCACTTATATCTAGGGGAAAAAAAACGGGATGGAATTGATGCTGAACTCTATTTCATTCTGGCAATCAACAGGCAGTATTTATCTATCGATGAATTAACTGTCTGTGGGAGGGAGGGTAAGGAATCGAGTAATCTCATCCATCTCATTAATAGATGCACTTTTATTGTATTTTATTTTATTTATTTATTTTTGGCCACACCGTACGGCTTGCGGGATCTCAGTTCCCCAACCGGGGATTGAACCCCAGGCCCTGGCACTGAAAGCTGAGAATCCTAACCACTAGGCTACCAGGGAACTCCCTAGATGCACTAATGCATTAATAAATTTTTTCTTAATGTTTAATAATTACTTATCAAAACATATAATACATTTATGTTATTTTAATCCATTGTATAATTATGGTGATAATTCTATTCAGAAGAGATATTTTTTACTTTTATTGAAGCAAATTTTTGTTTTAAAGAAATATGGTAGGATAATTAATAAAAGATATTCAAGCATAAAGGTAGGTTATGGTAAGATGAAATTCTATGGAGGAAGTGAATGAAAATATGAGTTTAACGAAGCAGAGAAATGATATAAAAATTCTGTTAAAAAAGTATATTCATGTATTTTTTTAAACAGATGACAGTATTAAATTACTCTTGTATTTAGGTTACATGGAATATAGCTAGAGTAGTGAAGTAATCATTTCATTTTTAAATGTCATATAATATGCCCAGAAATGACATCTTTTGCAACTATTTAAACTTAAAACAAAAAATTTTAAGTCAACCTAAAAACGTGCAAGGGGATACACAGTTTTAAAACATCATTGTAGGAGGTAAGCAAACAAAAACATTTGAAAACCTCTTGTCTTAGAAAACAGAGCACTCTGCCCCAGTAGAACAGTTCCTGCTCCTGTCATCTGCCCAGACAAATCACTGTCGTCTGGTGAGTCAGCTGTGCTGAAAATCTACCTCGTCACTAATGAGCACATGGATTCCTGTGGGCCCCTGCTTGTAGATCTGGCTGATCTGGCAAGGGGAAATGCTGAAAAGCTGAGCGATTTTTTCTGTCAGTTCAACAGCTGTCAGTTCTTCTAGGTAGATGGCATGGTAAACTGCAAAAAGGAGAAAGCAAAGGCAGTCAGTACAAAGTGTCTCTGGTCTTAAATGTAATCTGATCACTAGGAATGCCCACTTTCCTGAAGGACTCAGAGGCAGACTGCCTGAATTGAAATGTCAGCTCAACCACTCGCTAGCTGTGTGTGACCTGGGGCAAGTTACTTAACATCCCTAAGCCTCATCTTCCTCATCGAAATGTTGGCAAAAACAATAAAATCTACTGCAAAGAGGAAACACCGGTTGTAAAAATTAAAACATGTAAACGTGCAGAGAATAGTGCCGGGCATATATTAGGAACTCAATAAACATTAGCAATTACCATATTCCTTCTAGCAAATGCTGAATCTGCTGTTTGATAAATTCCCATCACACATGCTCATAAGTCATCTCTTCATTTTTCTTCATATCTGTCCTGGCCTGTGCAGAACGACCTACCGAAGAAAGTACCATTTGAGTCTCCATCCTCATGCTTCTGCTGCTGCTGCTGCTGCTGTTGCTGCTGCTCCCTCAGCTGCAAGGATTCCTGACAAACGTAAATGGTTAGCCTTGGGCGCACCATCCTAAGGAGGAAAAAAGAAAGCTGTTACTCAACTCTTTCATGGTGAGCACATTTTAAGAACTTGTGTGTCTACATTTTAGCTCCCCACTGGTGTGTGTGTGTGTTTAACTGAATTCATTCCAACAGAAGCCCTCATATAAACCTCTGGTTTTCCTTGAAAAATCAGATCTGGTGATCCAAGGCCCCCATTCTTACAAAACACCCAATCAGCTGTTCTACTTGCGTGGTGCATGCATTCTTCAGTACCCCCCAGACTTGACTGTCACTCATTTACATGTGGTCTCTGTAGTCATTTGAGTTTGTAACCTTTGATGTAAAGGTTAGAAAGATTCAAAATGTGTGAGCCACTGTTTTGTGGGTCAGTTCAAGACATACCTTCTATTGATACTTAAAAGTACCAACAAGATAAACTAGAAAATCTTATTTCCCTCATTATCTTCTCCTAAGCGTCTTTAGCCTTCTTTCTGTTCTTTCTTCTTAGACAACAATATTGAATTACCTCTTGCTCTGATCATCTGATTCCTTCCTATTTCTAAATGCTCTGTAGGTAATACTTTTTTTTTTTAAATTATTTATTTTTGGCTGTGTTGGGTTTTCACTGCTGCGTGCGGGCTTTCTCCAGTTGCGGCGAGCATGGGCTACTCTTCGTTGCAGTGTGCGGGTTTCTCATTGTGGTGGCTTCTCATTGCGGAGCATGGGCTCTAGGCGCGCGGGCTTTAGTAGTTGCGGCACGCGGGCTCAGTAGTTGTGGCTCACGGGCTCTAGAGCACAGGCTCAGTAATTGTGGCACACGAGCTTAGCTGCTCCGCGGCATGTGGGATCTTCCCAGACCAGGGCTCAAACCCGTGTCCCCTGCATTGGCAGGCTGATTCTCAACCACTGCGCCACCAGGGAAGCTCCTCTGTAGGTAATACTTTTAAAAATGAAAGATCCATTCTTTTCCTTCCAGTCATCAACCCTTGAATTTCACCTCTTTCCTTAAAAGTTTCCAACTTGGGCTTCCCTGGTGGCGCAGTGGTTGAGAATCTGCCTGCCAATGCGGGGAACACGGGTTCGAGCCCTGGTCTGGGAAGATCCCACATGCCACGGAGCAACTAGGCCCGTGCGCCATGGCCGCTGAGCCTGCGCGTCTGGAGCCTGTGCTCCGCAACAAGAGAAGGCCGCGACAGTGAGAGGCCCGCGCACCGCGATGAAGAGTGACCCCCCTGCTCGCCGCAACTAGAGAAGGCCCTCACACAGAAACGAAGATCCAACACAGCCAAAATTAATAAATTTATTTTTTAAAAAAGTTTCCAACTTGATTCAATTATCTCTTGTAATATACACAAACACAAATACTTCACAATCTGTTTCATTATTTAGTCACTGATTTGGTTCTATGGCACTGACCTGTATTTTTTTCCATCAATATTACTACTTCCTATTTTAAACTGTAAATCCCAAACAGAGACTAGAAATTCCTCTGTATTACATGTAATATTTGTAAGCAGACACTTAAGCAATTCCTACCCAAACTTAAGAATAATCTCTTCTTTAGTAAAACTGAGTTCAGGACCTTTGCACCCACTGTTTCTTCTGCATAGAATGTTCTTCCCTCATGACTCCAAAGCTTCCATCCTTCTCATAACTCAGTTTAAATGCCCCCTCCTCAGAGAGGTCTTTCCTGACTATATTCTGTACTCTGTAGGCCACAACCTTATTTTTGTTTGTTTGTTTTGTTTTCCTTCAAAATACTTATCACTATTCAAAATACTTATAGTTTATAATCTTCATCTCTCTCCCCATCAGAAAGCTCATCAATGTATCACCAAAGCCTAATGGCTCATAACAGGGACAATGGATATTTAACTGAATGAAAAAAACTAATGAAAAATGGAGTATCATGAGGAACTCCTTGGATCAAGTACAGGAAAAGATATTTTTCATCTTTATTCGGCACAAAGCTGGCATTCGAAAAGAATGTTTCGACAAGATGTATTTAGCTGTACAAAAAGTATTGCGAAGAGTCCCTGAATCCAAATCCATTTGAAATCCAGCCCCACTGATATTTTAACACTAATTACATACCGGCCTTTCAATGCATTAAAAAGTCTGATTCCATCTGCAGGGCCACAGATTTGAATCACATCATCTCTAGTTAGCTTCAATAAATCTGCCCCTGGAATAAATATAAGAAAATGGGTGATAAAGGCAAAGATTCTCCTTGTTAATGACTTAAAATGGACTCTGTTACAGGACACCTCATTACTAGTATGCTACAGTCATAATCTCTTGCATGGCATATAAGGCCCTCCATGACCCGGCCCCTGCATCCTCTCCCACCTCAATTCCCACCCAATTAACTTATTCATTTAACCCTATGCTTTCATCATGCTGATCACGCCTAATGAGCAAGTTGTTCCTCCTGCCTGAAATATCCTTCCACTGTCTGACCAACAGACTCTTCCTCAGCCCTCAAGATATACCTCACGCATCACACATCACACATATTCCCAAACTCCAGAGCCTTACACTTATCTATTGCATTACAACTATTTGTTTACCTTTTTCAGGGTTTTATTTTGATTTGGGTTTTCTCTGATACTAGATGGTGACTGATCAGGAAATATGCCTTATCCATTTGTGTATTCCTACCATACCTGGTACACAGAAGATGCTAAATAAGAGTGGAATGTGCAAAGAAAACATAATATAGTGATATCAAGGGGAAAATTTCCGACCACCTGCAATGCTCCTTGATAAAATATTTTATGGATAATATATTTTAAAGTATTGTATAGAATAAATATTTTAAAATTAAAATGAGTTTAAACTAAGAGGTCTTTCTTTTTTGAGCATTTCACAGCACAGCTGCAGCTGGTGAGAAAGTCTGAAGGGTTCAATGAAATTCATTTAATCAGAAAAACGCATTAAGATCTCCCCCCTCTACACACAAAACAACACAGGGATACCAGGAGGCCCTGGAATGTAAAGGAAATCCCATGCTGGGGAAAACAAAAGGACAAGCAAATTTAACCTGAGAAGTTTGTAAAAAGCCTTGTGAATGTGGAAAAACGGTTTCGATGCAACCACTGCTGAGCCTCCTGAGGTGTGGTTGTTGGCAAGAGGTTCTGAAAGAGGGAAAGCATTTTTTTTTGTAACTAAATAGACTCAACTTTAAAAAGGTAAACGTTACATCATTAGGTAACAACAGCCAAATACACCCACATTCAGACAGGCTGAGTTTGCTTGGAAGTTGTTTATACATCAGTCTTCTTTCTCTAACCATGCAAGATATCCATGGAATTCCATCCTTATCTTCCCCACTAGACTGAAAGTTCCTTAAATACAGCACAGTATCTGGTTCAGGCCAAAATTCAATAAATGTTTGCTTAGTGAATGAATAATACTCCCTAAAAGTTGGGCATTTCTACTGAATCACACAGTCACCAAAGTATTATCAGACATCAGACTATTAGACTATAATAACTGACATTTATATAACTTTAGACTTACATCTGTGACTGGAGGGGGTGGCTCTGGCTGGTGGTTTGGTGAACCATTTCTAAAGAAACATTTAAAATGAAAGGATGAGTTCATGACACATACTAGGGTTCATCGCCCATTCTTCATCATCGTAAGTCTTAAGCTAGAGATTTAAGGGAATCTGTGCTATCTCATAAAACATTCTTACTCTTGGATCCAATACTTCTATTATCTATTATTTTAGCATAAAGACTTTTGTGTGTTGGGGGGGGTGGTAGCAGCAGAAACTATGTCATTTTTTATTATTGAAGAAATTGAAAAAAATACCAAAATTCCAGTAAGTTGGGACTGATTAGATAAATTATGGCATAAACAATACTTAACATAAGCTTATTAGAATGTAAACTAAAAATATCAGAATATAAAAGTAATCAATATATTACTACTGTATGAAGTGTATAAATATACACACAGATACAGGAAAAAATTAGAATAAATAGTATACAATGCAATGTGATCACATACTTTTATAATAAAAAACACAATAATTATTTTTAAAATAGCTTCAAAAATTAGTGCTAATTTGTGATCCAAGGGTTATCTCCACAGCCTTGATCTTCCCCTATACTTCCTTTTGCTCTACAGATTGTCTCTCTTCCCTAATGATTACTTCTTTTATGGGAGAAAAATTTGAGCCTAATAATGAACTACATGACAGAAGAAAATTTTAAAACTCTCATTCTATATCATATTTTAAATTGCCTATAAGTAGACTGCATAATCCATAGTTTGGTAACAGATTTTTCTTTCAAAAAAGATCTTTTTCTTCTTCTTTTTTTTTATTTTGGCCTTAGCTGCAAAATTCAAATTCAGTTATCAAATTTAGTAATTAACTTATCTCAGGGCTCTAGTTATCTATTTTTCCTACAATTTCTACCTAGTTTTATTCTTAACTGTTACATTTTGAATATTTAAGCTACTTTTTTTTTTTTTTTTTTGGCCGCACTGCATGGGCTGTGGGATTCTAGTTCCCGATCAGGGATTGAACCCGTGCCCCTGCGGTGGAAGCACAGAGTCCCAGCCACTGGACCGCCAGAGACTTCCCTAAACAACCTTAATTAAATACTTGCAGAAGTAGGATGAACATAGAGCCTAAATAAATTCAAAAACGAACATCACAACCAAACAATATACTCACACATTTCACAACCTAACTATTTCACATTTCAATATGACCTATGTAGAATATGTGTTAAATGCTGGAACTATAAGACAACTTTCTTTAACTGGAGTAGGCGTCTATACCAACTTTCAATTATCTCTGATGGTAAAACACAGTAAGACTAAATGCGTCCCACAGATAATTCCCAAACTTCATTTTGGCTCTCATCTTCACCTTCTTCCCCCAATTATCAAAGATTCATAATAATTAGGTGTTGGGATCATTCTTAATAAGTAACCAAACAGATTTTACTGTTTGCACAACTGTGTTTCAATTCCCAACGACCACTCTGATCAGGAAGTGAAATAACTTTAAGAGAAGCAGTAAGAGGGAGAAGGGAAAAACCCAGAAAATCCATTCCCTGAATCACTAAAAACTGACCATAAATGCTGTTTCCTAATAGTGGGGAAAAGGGAATTCCCTGGAGGTCCAGAGGTTAGGACTCTGCGCTCTCACTGCCGAGGGCCGTAAGGGCAATGAAAAACTAAATCCCATAAGCCTTGTGGCGTGGCCAAAAAAAATGAAATAAAATAAAATAAATAAATAATAGGGGGGAAAAAAGGCTACATAAAACTCTTTCAGTCTCTTTTGAAGATAACCCAAACCTCAGTTAATATATAAGTCCATCAAAGACTGACCAAATAGAAGGTCTTATTGATTTGGAAAGATTTTGTTTATGGAGACATAACAAAAGAATACATATTTAGGACAAACACAAGCCAATTTCCCAGACTTACCCTTCCCCAAGAGAAAAATTGTTATGGGAACTGTTGAAGCCAGGTGATGGGGAATTATTGACATATGTGATCTCGGGCCATGGAGAACACTAAAAACAAAGGACAACTTAGACACAGAAAGTACATTTGACTCTTTCAGTGTCAAAATTCCACAAAGATGTACTACTGTTACTCAAATGGCGCGTCTTTTTTTTTTTTTTTAATTTTATTGGAGTATAGTTGATTTACAATGTTGTATTAGTTTCAGGTATACAGCAAAGTGGATCAGTTATACATATATATATATCCACTCTTTTTAAGATTCTTTTCCCATATAGGCCATTACAGAATACTGAGTAGAGTTCCCTGTGCTATACAGTAGGTCCTTATTAGTTATCTATTTTTTATACAGTAGTGTGTATATGTCAATCCCAGTCTCCCAATTTATCCTTCCCCCAGCTTACCCCCTGGTAACCATAAGTTTGTTTTCTACATTTGTAACTCTATTTCTGTTTTGTAGATAAGTTCATCTGTCGAATAGCACATCTTGATTAGTAAATCTTAATTCCTCAGAGGCCCTCACAACTAAGAGGACAAGTACGTTTTGACCAGACTGGAAGTGATGTTTCTTTTTTTTTAAAATTGACATGAACATTGTATTAGTTTTAGGTATACAACATAATGATATATGTATACAGTTGACCCTTGAACAACGCAGGTATTAGGAGCACCGTCTCCCCCTCCACAGTCAGAAATCCGGGTATAACTTGACAGTCAGCCCTTTGTATCTGCATCCTTGGATTCAACGAACTGCAAACCATGTAGTACTGTAGTATATATTTAGTGGGAAAAAAAATCTATGTATAAATGAACCCATGCAGTTCAAACCTGTGTTGTTCAAGGGTCAACTGTATATTGCAAAATAATTGTATTTTTCTTTTAAGAGTAAAAAGTACTGATTGAAATTGTCACCAGAAGAAATCCTTTTACCTCTGTGAGTATAGTTGTCTCATAGGAAGGTTGATATTTCTCCTTCTCATGAGGCGTTCGTTTCTCCATTTTCTCCCTATCTGTTTTTTGTTTTCTGTCTGCACCTTTGGGCTAAAATGAGAAATATTTTGTTTCAAACTCACACACTCACCCTTTGACTCAACAATATTACTTCTACGAACTTAAAATAGTCACATGTGAAACAAAAAGGTATGTACAATGAGGTAAAGACAAGATCCATCATTACATCTAAGTCTGAAAATAGGATATTTAAATATGTGATGGAGTTGAAAAAGAATGAGAGATCTATAGCTACAGACGTGGAAACATCTCTAAAGCACATAGTTAACTGAAAAAAACAAGCTTCAAAACAATTCATATAATCCCATTTATGTTTCAAAGAAAAGAAAATATATGTATATCTAGGTACCTGTGTATATAAGAGCACAGAAGGGAACTAGAAAGATACATATGAAATTATTGACAGTGGTCACCTCTGGGGAGAGGTTGGGGAGTCAGGGTAAGAGTGGTAAAGGGGGACTTCAGTGTCATGCTCTGAATACTGCTGTATTAATGAATCTTTCGCAATGAGAAGGTATTTATCCATATGATATCCATATGATCCCCTTTCCAAGTTCCCCTTCTCCCATGACCATCCCTATTTAAATTTCTTTACCGGGCATATCAGTAATTATTTCAATAACTCTAATTTAGGCTGAGCTTTCCTAGTTTTTGAAGATGGGACAAGCTGACTTTCTCACTTGGTGACTAATGTTGCAAATGAAAGACGAGAGAGAAAGTTCCAAGGGCCAGCACAGCGCCCAGGAGTACCTTGAAGACTTTGATCTGGCAGCTGGCTGAGTGTAAGTGCTCAGTATATTCCCCGTTCTCATTCTCCTTGAAGGTATCGATTTGTACTCGAAATGGCACTCCCTTCTCTCCACCATGTTTCCTCATAGTGAACTCTGTGCTAATGCAATGCACCTGAAAAGAATACAACATCCAGCCAGGTTTCAGTACTGTTAGCTAGCCAAACCAGTCAGCAACATTTTTGGGGCAACTACTAACAGCAAAACCTTTAAACACCTACAAAAAAAACTTTTCCTCTCTTTTTGATCATGAAGAATTCACACTCTCATGAGGAAACGAGGAAAACTTAAACGATTTACAAGTGCAAACAAAGTAAATGTACAGATCTAATGTTAACAAAAAGCTACTGTGAGGAATTCATTAATCGTTTCAGAAAAGACAGAGTTAACATAAAAGAGAAATGGTTTCTGTTAGTAAAACTTTCCTGAACTTTAAGGTAGATTTTAGAAAGCACAGGCACCATCCATGCTGGGAACACAGTAAATATGAAAGCTCACAAGCAATAGGAAGAAAAAGGTTTGCTAGGCTACTGCATAAAGTCCAAGATCTTGGTAATCTTAATAGTGGAATCTTGGTTGACCAAATACTAGCTTGGGTAAGTTATTTTCTCTAAGCCTCAAGGACTATTCTTACAACACAGGATTATTTTTGAAAGTCTTAAGTAAAATCATGTATAAAAAGTATTTACTTAACACAGTGACTACCTGATGAGAAGTGCTCAAACTACCGGTTATCATACAAATAAACTCTAACAAATAAGACTTTTCAAGCAATCTACCCAAAGGACATAATCAGATATGCAAATCAAATTCTAAGTATAAAGATGTTCTAAATAACTTCTTGGATAATAGTGAAAAATTAGAACATTCTCAAAGCTAAATAATTGTTAGGTAAGCACATCCAAAGAATAAAATATTATGCAACCACTAGCAAGTATTTTTGAGAGAAACAAATAAATAAATTGGGGAAATTAGAAGAGCAATTCAGAAACTCCTCATTGCTTTCAGGCACATGTCGAGTAAGTCTGCACTTGTTGAGAGATTCAACCCTGTAAAGATTTCAAATTCAACATGTTTTATCCTTTAAGAACCAAACTGGTAGTAAGAGATCCTCTTCAAAACTGGAGCCCTATCTGCAGTGTCTTACCTGAATGAACACAGATGTCCTCTTTGCAGGGTCCCACAGGAACTCCACTGTATTTAGTTGGTTTGGATTAGCCCTAGGATCGATTATACCCACAGACATTGGGATATCTGAGAAACAAATGGTTATCATTGAACAATTCTGAGTGCTACTGGGTTTAAATAAGAAAGCACCGATTCTTACATTATTGGTCCCTAGTTACCAAGATTTTTGTGTATCATACCTTAAACCTTTTTTTGCCAATAAAAAGAGTTTGATTAGACCTAAAATTGACCTAAATACTTTCCTTTTAGGTATCTTTTTTCCATTTAAAAAAGTTTTTACAATAAGACAATTTAAAAGTAGTTTCCTTTTAATGTGCCAAAATTCTATTTAAAGATGGATTTAGTCTACACACTGGCTCTAGTGTCATGAAAAATTTAATTCACAATCTGTTTCACTAACAGTTTTAAGGTTAGTATTACTGCTAGAAGTAAACTAAGAGGACTGTCATAGAAGGATAAAGCAGAGTGTCTGAATAAAGGCAGAAAGTGTTGTATCACAAATATAAGTGGGGAAAATTTAACGTAACAATTGATGCTGACTTATGAAGTCATCAAAGAATCCTATAACAGAGTGACACATCTTATTCTCAGGAGGGAAGAAAAATGAATGGGCTTTAGAACTTTGCTTTCCATTCCATACGGCATATATTTAAATACCATTCCCTGACTTCTATTAATATTCAAACTGGGGGATAAGGCCAGGCTGATATTTATTATCATAACTATGCTATAAGTTTTCTACTGTTTTAGTTATCAATGATTCAAACAAGAAAGCATTAAGTGGGTTCCACTCCACAGCATTAGCTATGTTGGATTTATCCTAAAGCCAGTTTATCAAATATATATCAAGATATCTGTAGGAGAACCAGTGTTTTCTCAGATAAAAATAGTAGTACTTAGATTTGTTTAACAACTATGCTTACCAATAGGAGATGACAACCAATAAGAGATCAAAGACACAGATGCCAGAATTAAAAGTACATTCATGAAGAGAGGCTGCATGTGTGTTTGTAAAGATCCTTCCCTTTAGGATTTAAGAAAAAAAAATTCTTTTTTGTTTCATTCACTAGTTTGTTGTATTTTTTAGATTCCACATATAAGTGATATCATACAGCATTTGTCTTTCCCTATCTGACTTTTCACTTAGCATAATGACCTCCAAGTCCATCCATGTTGCTGCAAATGGTAAAATTTCATTCTTTTTTATGGCTAATATTCCATTGTGTGTATATCTGTGTATAAATATATATATGTATGTAAGTGTGTGTGTATGTGTATATATATATCTCACATCTTTTTTATACATTTATCTGTTGATGGACACTTAGGTTGCTTCCATATCTTGGCAACTGTAAATAATGCTGCTATGAACACTGGGGTGCATGTATCTTTTTTTTTGCGGTACGCGGGCCTCTCACTGTTGTGGCCTCTCCTGTTGCGGAGCACAGGCTCCGGACACACAGGCTCAGCGGCCATGGCTCACGGGCCCAGCCACTCCGCGGCATGTGGGATCTTCCTGGACTGGGGCACGAACCCGTATCCCCTGCATCATTAGGCGGACTCTCAACCACTGCGCCGCCAGGGAAGCCCCTGCATGTATCTTTTTGAATTGTTTTTGTTTCTTTTGGATATATACCCAGGAGTGGAATTGCTGGGTCATATGGTAGTTCTATTTTTAGTTTTTTGAGAAACCTCCATACTGTTTTCCATAGTGGCCGTACCAACTTACATTCCCACAACAGTGCACAAGGGTTCCCAAAAAGAAGGAAATCGTGGCACATGCTACTATATGTATGAATCTTGAGGATTATGGTAACTGAAATAACCCAATCACAAAAAAGACAAACACTGAATGATTTCACTTATCTGAGGCACCTACAGTAGTCACATTGATACAGACAAAAAGTAGAATGGTGGTTACCAGGGACTGGGGAGCGGAGGGAATGGGAAGTTATTGTTTCATGGGTACAGAGTTTCAGTTTTGCAAGATGAAAAAAGTTCTAGAGATGGATGGTAGTGACGATTGCACAACGATGTGAGTGTACTTAATGCAACTGAAATGTACACTTAAAAATGGCTAAAATGGTAAATTTTATGTTATGTATATTTTACCACAACTAAATTTAAAAAACAAAAACTTACCCTCAAGTTATGGATGCAACTGTTACAGAACTGAAGTGTCTACACTTTCAACTTCAGTTTTGGAATCATTATATCAGTAATTTCTTATGCTTAATCAATAACCACTTCTAGGTTCATGTTAACTGAGCCCCTGAAGCATTTTGAATCAAAGTAAACATCAAGGAAAGAAAACCAATTCTCAGACCATAGTTATAGGCATTTCCTGGGCAACAGATTCTCTTAACTTACCTATGTCAAGAATTCTATCTCCAGGTCGGTTCCACCTCCAGCCCTCCAGCTGCTGATGTTCAGTGTATTGTAGCCGTCTGTCATGGAACACGACACGGAATATACTCTAAAAGGAAGCAACAAAATCAAATGTTAACAGGATCCCTTAAAAATCAGTGCTGACAAAGGAAAACTAGCAGGAGTCACCCCCAGTTGGTTTCCAGACACAACTTAAAATTATTTTTCTTGAGACCTGTTTTACTCTAAAAACCCATACCATACTGTATTTCAAGGCAAACTTTATAATTGCTCAAATATAATCTATATTATAGTTAACTAGTACCATATTTAAAACTTGGCTTAAACATCAGCCCTGATTGGTAACTAGGCATAAAGGACTCCACTGGAAGCATTTCTACATGCCTCTACTGTTACCGTGTAACATCTGGCTCAGCTCTTCAGATACATATGAAAATCTCACCAAGTCCCCTGCTTGCTAACCCACCATACGACCTGTAAACATTGAGGGTAGGTAGGGGCTGTTTCCACCAACTTTCCTTTTGTGGAAGTGCCTATTACTATCCCTCTCATCATCTCCTACAGCAGCTGACCAAACTCCTCTGTCTCAGTTATACTGTGGCTTCATCCCTGTCAGTCCAGATTAAGAAAACTGCTATTCATCAACAGTAGCTTCTGGGTTCTCTGCTACTAGACCACGTATCCAAAGAGACACCGGAACTTCTCTAAAGATCTCAAAGAGGTGACTTTATTCCACCCCAAAAGAACTTCAATGAGCCATGAGACTCTCCTGACGTGGAGTGCTAAGCTTTCGTTTCTGCAGCTCTGAAAAATCCATGTGAACAGGTGGGCTCACTCTGACCCCAAAGAAGTAACACAGCAGTTTACCACTCTGCTAGCAAACTGTAGCAGGTAAGAGCTGCCCCCAAGCCCTTTATGAAAGAAAAAATATTAATCCAAAAAGGGTCAGTAAGAGGATATTATGGAGAGGAATGATTTACTTGTTTTCTTTTACCTTCACCAACTTGCCATTAATTTCTGGAAGTTCTCCAAGTTTCCTATTGTCTAGCATTCGGATTTCATAAGACTGGCCTAGAACAAAAAGTAACTACATATTATATTCATCAGAAATTAACTTCCCAAGATTCAGAAAGAATGAAATTCAGTTGGCTGAATATACAAGAGTATATAACATTATTAGTATTAGTAACAACCATAATCCTTTACTTTATGCTAGGCACAGTGCTAAGTGTTTTCATAAATTATATCATTTAACTGATACAATTCTCTAAGGTATTATCAATTCCAGTTTCACATATAAGGAAATTGAAACACAGAATTTAATCAACTTGTCCAAGGCCACACAACTGGTAAATAACAGAGCTGGATACAGTAATACTTCTCAGACAGTGACCACTGGGGATGTCCAGGGAACATGGATTAGAAAGAGGGAGACTGGAACTAAAAATGGACAGGTAGACAAAAGAAACCAGTAATATATATCAAATACGACACTGAGGCTTTGACTTTAACAGGTCACACTAGAGAGATGTACTTTTTACATATAAGTGTACCTAATTAAATACCATGAATCCAGCAGGTCTGCAGTAATACTAATGAATAACACCATATCTAACCTTGATTGAGATATGTCAGGGTTTCATCATGGAGTTTCACTGCTGGAGAGGTGGCAGCACAAAGCACATATTGAAAAGGGAGGATTTTATTCTCATTATCTGGAGGCAAACTTGACTCTTCTTGCTTAAAAATGGGCAATGCTAGGACATCACTGAAATAAAACAAACAAATGACTTACTTTAACATCTGACAATGCTGTAAGAGCCGATTTATTAATGAAACCATTTAACTGCAATTCGCTTTGGAAAACCATAAACATGACACACCTTGGAGAAGTTTCTTCCTAACCATTCAGATTACCTGCTGTAATATCCCTCTGACCACAACAATGTGGGCAATGACAGACATTCACTACTAAAACCACTTAAGTGTCCAAAGAGAGTGTTTCTAGGAATCATAGACAGGGGCTCCTAAAAGGGCTCTGAAAATTGTATGCAGAGTTCCCAGATGTCAATTTACGACACTCAGTAATGTATTTGTTCCCAGAAAGGTACCAACTGCAGAATCTTTATAACCACATCAGCTCATCTACTCTAAGGATTAAAACAATAACCCAAATTCCAAGAAACCACATGAAAAGCACAAATCAATGACCAGTATATATTTCAAGGTCAGTTTACATTCTGTGGAATACAACTAATATTGATATATCCCTACCAGCTATCTCCTCCAAGAAAAAGCTTCTTATACTTCTCAGTTTATCTAAACTTGCAAACCAAAGAGACACATCCAATGAATTCTAATATGTTGCTCATTCTTATGTACTGGACCAAGTTTGAATCCTAGCTTTCAGTCTCTAGAACCTTTGGGCAAATCTTGGGCAAGCTCTCTTAAGTCTTCATTCCTTCATCTATAAAATGGGAACCACATTTGCTGCAAAGAGTAAATATATGAGAAAATATTTCAGAAACAATAAGGGGCTAAAATGGATGGAAAAGATTAGAAATAATTTCCCCTCAGGGAGAGATATACCATGTTCTTGGATTGGAAGAATCAACATTGTGAAAATGACTATACTACCCAAAGCAATCTACAGATTCAAGGCAATCCCTATCAAACCACCAATGGCATTTTTCACAGAACTAGAACAAAAAATTTCGCAATTTGTACGGAAACACAAAAGACCCCGAATAGCCAAAGCAATCTTGAGAAAGAAAAATGGAGCTGGAGAAATCAGGCTCCCTGACTTCAGACTATACTACAAAGCTACAGTAATCAAGACAGTATGGTACTGGCACAAAAACAGAAATATAGATCAATGGAACAGGATAGAAAGCCCAGAGATAAACCCACACACATATGGTCACCTTTTTTTTTTTTTTTTTTTGCGGTACGTGGGCCTCTTACTGCCGTGGCCTCTCCCGTTGCGGAGCACAGGCTCCGGATGCGCAGGCTCAGCGGCCATGGCTCACGGACCCAGCCGCTCCGCAGCATGTGGGATCTTCCCGGACCGGGGCACGAACCCGTGTCCCCTGCATCGGCAGACGGACTATCAACCACTGCACCACCAGAGAAGCCCTGGTCACATTATTTTTGATAAAGGAGGCAAGAATATACAATGGAGAAAAGACAGCCTCTTCAATAAGTGGTGCTGGGAAAACTGGACACCTACATGTAAAAGAATGAAATTAGAACACTCCCTAACACCATACACAAAAATAAACTCAAAATGGATTAAAGGCCTAAATGTAAGGCCAGACACTATCAAACTCTTAGAGGGAATCATAGGCAGAACACTCTATGACAGAAATCACAGCAAGATCCTTTTTGACCCACCTCCTAGAGTAATGGAAATAAAAACAAAAACAACAAATGGGACCTAATGAAACTTAAAAGCTTTTGCACAGCAAAGGAAACCATAAACAAGATGAAAAGACAACCCTCAGAATGGGAGAAGATATTTGCAAATGAAGCAACTGACAAAGGATTAATCTTCAAAATTTACAAGCAGCTCATGCAGCTCAATATCAAAAAACCAAACAACCCAATCCAAAAATGAGCAGAAGACCTGAACAGACACTTCTCCAAAGAAGATAATACAGATGGCCACTAAACACATGAAAGAATGCTCAACATCACTAATCATTAGAGAAATGCAAATCAAAACTACAATAAGGTATCACCTCACACCAGTCAGAATAGCCATCATCAAAAAATCTACAAACAGTAAATGCTGGAGAGGGTGTGGAGAAAAGGGAACCCTCTTGCACTGTTGGTGGGAAGGTAAACTGATACAGCCACTATGGAGAACAGTATGGAGGTTCCTTTAAAAACTAAAAATAGAACTACCATATGACCCAGCAGTCCCACTGCTGGGCATATACCCTGAGAAAACCATAATTCAAAAAGAGTCATGTACCACAATGTTCACTGCAGCTCTATTTACAGTGGCCAGGACATGGAAGCAACCTAAGTGTCCATCGACAGATGAATGGATAAATAAGATGTGGCATATATATACAATGGAATATTACTCAGCCATAAAAAGAAACAAAATTGAGATTTGTAGTGAGGTGGATGGACCTAGAGTCTATCATACAGAGTTAAGTAATTCAGAAAGAGAAAAACAAATACCATATGCTAACACATATATATGGAATCCAAAAAAAAAAAAAAAGGTTATGAAGAACCTAGGGGCAGGACAGGAATAAAGACGCAGATGTAGAGAATGGACTTGAGGACACGGGGAGGAGGAAGGGTAAGCTGGAACGAAGTGAGAGAGTGGCATGGACTTATATATACTACCAAATGTAAAATAGATAGTGGGAAGCAGTTGCATAGCACAGGGAGATCAGCTTGGTGCTTTGTGACCACCTAGAGGGGTGGGATAGGGAGGGTGGGAGGGAGACGCAAGAGGGAGGAGATATGGGGATATATGTATATGTATAACTGATTCACTTTGTTATACAGCAGAAACTAACACACCATTGTAAAGCAATTATACTGCAATAAAGATGTTAAAAAAAAATTTGTTTTCCCCCTCAGAAGTCCTAGCCATGGTTAGTGAGAAAGAATATTCTGGGCCTTGGAGACCAACTGTTGTGATCAGCATTCAGTCCAGATCAAACTTTAAAAGGATCTTAAGAGCTGTACCAAATTAAAGAGTATTTCAAATTATCTCAAGACATGCCATGAAATTCTCAAAATGAAATGTATTTTAATTTAAAAAATATGTACATATACTCACTAGAACATTTAAAATGAAAAAGAATGACAACCCAAATATTGGCAAGGCTGTAGACTAACTAGGACTCTCATACTTTGCCAGTAGGAATGTAAAATGATACAACCACTTTAGAAAAAGGTTAGGCAGTCTCTTACAAGAGTAAACATGCATGTGCCCCTTGATCCAGCAATTCTACTCATATGTATTTACCCAAGAGAAATGAAAATATAAGACCAACCACAGACTTGTACATGAATGTCCATAGCATAAAAGCAAAAACTGGAAAGAATCCAAATGTTCATAATTAAGAAAATGGATTACAAACTATGGTATACTCATACAATGGAATACTACTCAGCAAAACAAGGAATGCAACAAAATGGATGAATCTCACAGACATGATACTGAACAAAAGAAGCCAGAAAAAAAGAATATATCATGCATGATCCCATTTACATGATGTTCTAAAACAGGCAAAATTAAAGAGAACAGTGGCTTGCTAGCAGGGTGGGGACTGACTTGGAAGGTATACAGGGAACTTCCTGGGGAGAGAAAAGTGTTCTATATTATGTTTAGATGTGTGTGGGTTACATGGTTGTAACTGTACAGCTGAAATTTGTGCATTTCAATCCATATAAATTTTACCTAAAAGAACAAAATAAATTATTGACTGGAGGATGGGAAATGGTATAAATGATAAAAGAGTAGTAACGTAATTTTTAAAGCTGGGGGATAGGTACAAGAGGGTTCATTACACTGTTTTGTTTATATATGTTTCAAATTTTCTACAATGAAGTTTTTTTTTTAAATAGAAAAAATATGTATAGGCCACAGTGTACTTCCAGGTATAAAAGAAAGGCAACAGATACATAACATAAAAAAACCAATTGAGATTCTAAAGGGTTAGAGGTCAGGGATCCAGTGATTCCTGTCAACATTCCCCACATTCAAAATGAAATACACTCAAACCTTTACCTGTAATTTAAATATTATGCTTATACTGTAAAACAAAGAGATCAAAATCAATTTTACTATCTACAGATGGAAAGGCATTCTTTATATGCACCTATATCCCTCAGCGGTCTACATTATCCCCAAACATTAGATTATAAGGTTATTACATTCAGGCAAAAACAACAATTAATAGAAAAGTGACTGCAATCATATGAATCATATATATAAGATTATAAATTCTTACTGGAATATAAAACAAGCAGCAAATGTTCTCATTATTGACCTAAGAATACACATAGGTACAATAAAAATTTAATGGCATGAATGTTAAAAAAAAAAGGAGGGTTAGAAAAAAAGAAATTTCTCTTTCTGCTGATGTCTAAATAGCAAAGACATGTTATGAGTTGAATCCAGTCAGCAGAGATACAAACCAGTGTTTATGAAACACAGGTTTCTGGTTGCTAAAAAGTATTTCAAAGGCAAGAAAAACAAAGGGTGCTTTTCCTCTTCCTTAGGCCTGAAGGTGTGTGTGTTTTGCTTACAGGGGTGGGGTTAAGAGTGGAGAAGGCGGGGGATCCTTCTTTCTGTCCATATTAATTTGTCAGGCGAAACATACTATTGTTCCCTTGAGATTATACAAAACTGTAGAAGCACTGGGGTTTCTAAAAAAGTACTGTCCCAGTTCTTCCTCTTCTCAAAATCAGGAAGCTACCACTGCTCCCACAGCAAACAGTATAGAAAATAAAGCAAAACACTACAAAATTAAACGTGAATTAGTCTTTAGGAGACTTTGTTGCCTTATCATCCTCAAATGCACCATATCTGATAATTCCTTGAAAGATTAGTGGCTATTACCAGGAATCAAGGCAAACTGGATTTTGCAACATAGCAACAGCTGAAACATTATGAATGTAGGGGTTTTTCTTCTTCTCAAGTATCAGTGCCTAGTAAGGTTAATATATAACAACAGTTCCTAGTCTTCTCAATATAATATGGCATTACACCTAACCCCTCACGACTAAGCAAAGGACTGTCACTTGAGGCCGGAATTCTAAAATTGATTCTAAAAGTTACCCCTAAAATTACCTCAAAACAGCACAGCCAACCGAAATACACAAAACTGTGTTATCTCATGAGAGATTTTAAAATCTAAAATGCTCCAGTATATTTGAATTACTCATGTTCCCACCACACTGTGTTGCTTTCACTCTGCTGCAGGAGCAAGAATACCACTCAGTTCCACATCCCCAGAGGTGGAGGCTAAAGGTCACTGGCAAACCCAGCTCTAGGCCCGTTTACAACAAAACTATAACAAACAAATTCAGCGAGAAACAATTGTAGAAATACAGAAGGCTGCTCCTTCTCAGACATAAATTGAGTACAGATTTGGAAAACCAACTCTAGTGGACTCTAAGTAGTTGCTACCAATGTATAATTCAGCATTTTATTATATTCTTTGATTGCCTCATATACTTAATTCATTCCAATGAAACATGAGCTATTTAAAGGGAGTAACTTCTCTTTTGTGTGTTTAGTAAATACGTGTTGACATGATTTATATTTTTATTTGTTCCTCCAGAATATTCAGCCCTAATACATTTTTTTAAAATAACTTTATTTATTTATTTTTGGCTGCATTGGGTCTTCATTGCTGCACACAGGCTTTCTCTAGTTGCAGTGAGCGGGGGCCGCTCTTTGTTGCATGCGTGGACTTCTCATTGCAGTGGCTTCTCGTTGCGGAGCATGGGCTCTAGGCACACGGGCTCAGTAGTTGTGGCTCGCAGGCTCTAGAGCGCAGGTTCAGTAGTTGTGGTGCAGGGGCTTAGCTGCTCCACGGCATGGGGGATCTTCCCGGACCAGGGCTCAAAACCGTGCCCCCTGCACTGGCAGGCGGATTCCCAACTACTGCACCACCAGGGAAGTCCAGCCCTAATACATTTTAATCACTTTCGAATTTTCAGCATCTCACAGTAACTCTGATCAAATATAAGGATATAGAAATCTTACCTGTTAAAGATAAGTATATGTTAAAAATGTGCACTGCTAAGCAGAAATCCACACCTGAGAGTAGAGGCCTAGCAGAAAGCATTTGAGTGGAAGTAACTGAGGAACAGAAACAATATCAGGTATGATCTTTCCTGTACGTAACTGGGATTCCATGAAGAGCTGCTTCAGGGTCCTCTGAGGTATAAGTTACCCTGTGACACAAGACAGCCTCTTAATGGTCTCTACTAATGCACAGCTATGGTTTAACCTTCTCCCCCAGGCTTACCATCTCTTGAAACCCTCTTCTAGAGAGCCTGGAGTAAAGGGAGGGTGAGGTTTGATGAACTTTACCTTGAGTAAGAGGCAAACAGACAGATGTCCACAGCACCTAAGGAAATTAGAAACTACCTTGGGACAATAAGATGCCATGAACTTCTGGGCTTCCCTGATGGTGCAGTGGTTAAGAATCCGTCTGCCAATGCCGGGGACACGGGTTCGAGACCTGGTCTGGGAAGATCCCACGTGCCGCGGAGTAACTAAACCCATGTGCCATGAGCCTGTGCTCTAGAGCCTG
The DNA here is from genome assembly GCF_059928025.1 of Delphinapterus leucas. Classification (NCBI taxonomy): domain Eukaryota; kingdom Metazoa; phylum Chordata; class Mammalia; order Artiodactyla; family Monodontidae; genus Delphinapterus; species Delphinapterus leucas. The sequence goes on from NC_143139.1 coordinate 40,817,761, forward strand.
CAAGCCACAGCTACTGAAGCCTGCACACCTAGAGCCCGTGCTCTACAGCAAAGCCACAGAAATGAGAAGCCCTCGCACCACAATGAAGAGTAGCCCCTGCTCGCTGCCAACTAGAGAAAGCCCACGCGTAGCAACAAAGACCCAATTCAGCCAAAAATAAATAAATAAATTTATTTTTTTTAAAAATGCCATGAACTTCTAACTTCCCTATTTATAACACTTATTTAGACTCCATCATTATGAAAATAAAACATGAAATAAAACATGTCAATATCCCTATGTTAGTTACAGAATGAAAAGGCAAGAACTGAAAAGACTACACCCTACACTGGGGTCAGCTTCAAAAGAAAAAAATATCCAGTAAATAATTGGTCATAACACTTTTAAAGAGGAGAGGACAGCAGACTGATTTCCTTGGATTTGTGGGAAGGATGGAAGGGCAGGTCAGGGAGGACACCTGGCCAGGAGAGATAGCCCTGCAAGTTTTAACATGAAGCCAGTGAGATGCCCTAACTACCGAGTAATGGTGAAATTAACTGACTTTCTTGGTAGGAGCCCTCTGTCACAAAGTGGTAAAAGATTTTTGCTACCTGAGCATCTGGTGAAAAATCTCATTCAACTAGAAAGCAGCATATATAGTAAAAAATTTGCCTTGCTAATTGTTCTATCACCCAGATGGCAGAATAAGTAGAATTATAATTCTGAACCTAAGTTTGACCAATCAACTTAGGTTCAGAAAGAGAAACTGATCAGAAAAGAGGAAGTGGTGAGAGCCTCAAAAGAAAGCAACCAAACCAGGTAGGCTGGAAGAAGAAGGAACACAGTGAGAGCAGGCTTCAAACAGTGAAGGCAGGACTCAAGTTCAAGGTCTGAGACGGGAAAAAGTTCTCAAAAATGAAATCTGCCAATCCCACATTATCTGAGATAGAGGGAGAAAAGAAGGGAGGTATCTAAAGAGACTGGATGGAAAGGTCACCAATCAACTCAAGACTTAGAAGGACATGCACAAGAAAACTAAATATATAAAAGGAAAGAAACCATTTTTTAGAAAGTGGCAACAATATACATAAGAAGCAAGCTTGAGCTGAAGCCCAGAATGTGCTGAGGCTTGCAAAACAGAGAAGGCACAGGTACACTCTTTGATGTAAATGGCATATTACTAATTAATATAAAGCAGAGACAGAAGAACATCTCAATTCCTGTTTTTTCTTCTATCTTTTCTGTAAAGAAAAACCATCTTGAGAATAGAAAAAGACCACCAAATATGGGATTAATAGATCATGATACATAAGACTATCAAAAAGTACCTGGAATGAAATTATATACCTGGATGAAATTATATACCAGGAGAATCAAAGAATGTGCAGATGAGATCCATTGGTGACACTCTGTGTGTAAACTCAGACAAATCTCATGATTCTGATAATGCCAAATATCATATTAGCTTTTTATGTCTATAGTAGCAATTTTCAAAATGAAAAAAGAGTATATGCTTCCTACCTTATACCAGAGCGATCTGATATGAAGTCCAAGGCAAGACTGCAGAAAAGGTTATTCAAAGAATAGTTCATGAGTTATTTAGGCAGGGCACCAAGAATCACTGGAAGCCATAACCAAACTATCTCATTTTCCTTTTTGAATATGGTTTGACCAGGGAATGCTATAAGCATAAATATATCTGGATTTCAACAATGCATAAACCAGTCTCTCTTGAGATCCTTGTTGAAGGTGAAAAATATGAATTCTATAAGTTAAGTGGCTTTAAGATAACTACACAACTGCACCTAGAGTGCAGGTAAGTCTAGAAGAAGGTTTAGTGATATGCCACAGGACCCCAGAGAAACCTGTCCTCTGCAACATGTTTTAGAAATAAATGACCTCGATGAGGACACTAAAGAGGACGATGATCAAATATGCAAATGACAGGAATCTGGGATGGGAAAGCAATTTCATATATGATAGGATCAACTTTTAAAGTAATTCTAATTGGCTGGAATAGGAGGCTAAATCTAACAGGATAAAATGTAATAAGGATAAATATAAAGTCAGGCACTTGGTACTAACAACAGCAACAACAAAATGGCCCAATGTATGTGAGAAAGACCAGGACTTAAAAAAAAAAAATTATTTGTGAGACAAGCAATGTAACATGGCTGCCAAAAATGCTGATACCAGGTTTCATCAAAAGTGAAGTCTGAGGGGCTTTCCTGGTGGCGCAGTGGTTAAGAATCCGCCTGCCAATGCAGGGGACACAGGTTCGAGCCCTGCTCCGGGAAGATGCCACATGCCGCGAAGCAACTAAGCCCGTGCACCACGACTATGAGTCTGCATTCTAGAGCCCATGAGCCACAATTACTGAGCCTGCATGCCACAACTACTGAAGCCCATGCATCTAGAGCCCGTGCTCCACAAGAGAAGCCACCGCAATTAAAAGCCCACGCACCACAACAAAGAGTAGCCCCCACTCACCACAACTAGAGAGAAGCCCATGCACAGCAACAAAGCCCAATGTAGCCAAACATAAATTAATTAATTAATTTAAATAAAAAAGTTATAGGGCTTCCCTGGTGGCACAGTGGTTGAGAGTCCGCCTGCCAATGCAGGGGACACGGGTTCGTGCCCAAGTCCAGGAAGATCCCACACACCACGGAGCGGCTAGGCCTGTGAGCCATGGCCGCTGAGCCTGCGCGTCCGGAGCCTGTGCTCCGCAACAGGAGAGGCCACAACAGTGAGAGGCCCGCATACCGCAAAAAAAAAAAAGTTATAGATAAGATCCCCTTACAGAGCACAGAGCAACACTGTCATCTAAATTTCTATCTCTGCACAGCAACAAATCTTACTAAATTATTCTACAAACACCTAGTGTTTTCCTACATTCCAGTTCATTGTCCTTACAGTATTACTCATACTTGAGGAAGCATAAATGAATTATTTAAAAATAGTAAAGATTACGTAACTCAACAGGGCCTACTATGTTTATGGTAGGTGCTTTATACAACTCTACCGAGTAGCTTAACTCTACTCCCCTGGAACTTCAAACTTCAACTTCAAACCTGGAAAAGGGACTGTTCGGTATGACCTCCAAACACAAGGAAGCAGTAGATAAAAACAACACATCTGGATTTTATGCTGATGATGTCCTTGAAAGAGATACTGGTCATCTGACAGTCTTTCTTTATGAATACTGTTTCTGGAACTTTTTTCTAGATCTCAATACTGGGCTTAATGTTCTTTAAACACTTTAAGAAATGCTTCTAGGTATAAACCATTCTTCAGCAGTTAAGAGACCAGAAATTTGAATTGTTGTCATTTATTATGTACATCTCAAAGTTTACCCAAAAATGAAGCTAATTTCTTTTTTCCCTCCAAGTCTTTGTTGTTGTTGTTGTTGTTTTAAATATTTATTTGGCTGCACTGGGTCTTGGTTGTGGCACACGGGATCTTTTTAGTTGCAGCACGCGGGATCTGTAGTTGCAGAATGTGGGATCTAGTTCCCTGACCAGGGATCGAACCCGGGCCCCCTGCATTGGGAGTGTGGAGTCTTAGCAACTGGACCACCAGGGAAGTCCCCCTCCAAGTTCTTGAATCTCCCTCATTTCTACCATGCTGAATTATTTGCCAATTACCACTTATTTCCTTCTATAAGCAATGTTTTTTATTTTCCTTTAACTTAGAAAGTCACTAAAAACTTCTCATTTCAAATCTGTCTAGAAGCCTTACTTACTTTGGAAGCTGAAAAGTATCTGACCAATATCAGATACAAATTTACTTCCAGAGAGCTTGTGAGATATTAAAAGTTTAGTCAAAGCAACCTGAATCAGCAAAGCCCGACCTCAGGAGATTTGCCAGATATAGGCCTGCTTTCTGTTTTTTTCCAACATTACAGGATTAGCTCCTACAGCCTACAAATCTCATTAAAACACTGCTAATTGAAAACATCCCCTGTGGCATCATTAGTACCAGGCTCTTTCATTAAATTTCTGAAATCACCGACTCTTCTCATTTAGGTGATGGATGACAACCATGGGTTCTATATTCCAGGGAATCTGGCAGTTTTGATATAAAAAAAATAGAGTTCCCATTTCAGTATTCAAAGATCTGATATCCAGCATCATATTATGACCTATCTGGGAAAACAACAATAGTTTTTTGTTTTTGTTTTCCTGTGACTAAGGGAAACCACGCTTAGCCCCTTATATTGCCGAACCTCAAAGCTTCTTTTCAGGTCCAAAATGTCTACCAGTTCTTTTGTTTTTGTTTGTGTTTTTGTCTTTGTTTTGCAGTTAAGCTTCCCTCCCTCTTCACTAGCAAGAATCACTCACCACCTTTGAGGTTCTTGTGCCTCGCTCATTCCATCCCCGCTACCAAGCCCAGCTAGCTAGCTTCAAAGCTGGACAATCGCCCTAGTCCCCCGTTCCTCCCTGCAGTGAAAGACAAACACAGACATTTTTCTGTTTGTTAACGCTTTAACCACTAATGACTTTTGGGGAAATCCTAAAGTATCAGAATACCAGTCCCATGAAATGGTAAAAAGACTTTAGCTATCCCGCTCCCCTTTATGCTCACAGTGGCAGGGCTTATGAAAATTTCTCCTCCTTCAGACCACATCTTTGAGGAAGGTCCTTTCTTCTAAAATGGCCAACATATTCCCTGGAGATGATGCAGTCAAAGCAGATCTGTTATTTGCTCCCTTCCTCTTGTAGAGAAGGCGGATAGGTAGGTAGGTAGATAGATGAATAAACAGATGATAGAGAATTAATTTGCATTTCTAAGGATATGCAGAGCAAAAGACACCCAGTTCACTAAGCTTCAACCCTTCTCAGGAATGATAACTAGCTTTTTATCATTATCCTCCAATCTACAGCCAGAGTAACCTTTAAAAATGTAAATCTAAAATGTCACTACTCTGTTTACAATGCTTCAGTGGCTTCCCAATGAAATCGTGATAAAGCACTAGCTCCTCAACACAGCACTCAAGGCCCTTCCAAACGACCCAGGTTACTTGTTCAGTCTCATCTCTCATTATACTCCCCACCTCTCTTTTCCCTCTTTAAAAGTTTCAGCTGACAAACTGTAGCTCTCTTCCCTTGCTCCTCTCCACTCCCACTCAACTACTACCATTGATTTTTTACACGTAAACTAGCACTTAATCCACACAATAACACTGTGGGGTAGGAGCAACTGTCTCCCCTCCTTCTTTGCCAGTTGAAGAAACTGAGGATCAAGTAATTTGAGATGTTAAATAATTTGCCCATGGTTAAACGGCTAGTAAATAGCAAATATAAATCCAAGTTTATTTATCCATTCACTCAATATTTTGTGTGCACTTATGGGCCTGGCACTGTTTTAGGCAGAGAGGAAACAGTAAACAAATTTTATCCAAGTTTTATCCTTCTTTATTATCACTCAATGCCTGGCATAAAGCAGCACCTGTTCAAAACATTATCCTGAGGAAAAAATGTGATCAAGAGCTCCTGTTCAACGCCCCGAAGATATTTCTAAAGGTGGTGCACGCTAATACTCCACACGTGGCTATCTGTGCAATTCATACGAACAGAACGATAGTGTCAATTAACTGATTTCACAAAAAGGGCTCAAAGCTTTTGCAATGGTTGATTCCTCTGTCCAGAAGCTGAACTTCCAGAATTCTGCCTGCCTGGCTCATTTTCATCCTTCAGGTCTCTGCTATACTGTCGGGTCTACACAGAGACATTCCTGGTCACTCTACCTAAAGCAGATTGTACGCATTTTCATCAGGGCACTTTTTTCTGAAATTTCCTTGTCTATATATCCGTCTGTCTATCTATCTGTTTTCTATCTATCTACCTACCTATCTATTTACTACTCCTCCCATAAGAATGCAAACTCCAAAGAGTGCAAGGACCTCACCTGTCTTGTCATCCTAGTATTAACAAAGCCTGGCCGTAGTAGGTACTCAATAAATACTGTTTAAATGATTACAACAACAGTAATAATAGGAATAGTAATAATCCCATTAGAAAATCCAGGTCTTTATAATTAGGTTACTCAGCAATGATTGGGTTATACTTGTGGATGAATAGTCCAGAAAATGCTGCTATCATTTATTATCAAATCTCTATTGAGCACTTGGCTGTCTACCACCGCTGTGAAGAGCTTCTGAGTATTTGTATGTTACTTACAACTGCCTCCCCACATACAATTTTACTAATTAAATCTCTCATACAATATTTCTAAGCATCTTTCACTACCAAACCTACAAACCTTGAAAGCATCTTTTCTTTTGCTCCTGATACAATGAACGCAAAATTCCTCCTCCTAGGAAAGGCTAATCCTTACCCACAGACTTACAATCCATGCATTCTCAATTCCCAAGAACTTTATTCCCTTGTTTGTCCCCATGCATGTACCATCAATCTCCCTTTATTGGATTATACCCATTAGCATATATTCACGTTTGAGTATCTCCCATCTTTAACAAAAAAAAAAATCTTCTCACATCTCCCTTCAACTACTACTATACTTTGTATCTTTCATAACTAAAATTATCTATATGTATTCAGAGTGTCCATTTCCTCATCTCTGATTCATTCCTCAAACCATGACAGTTAGGTTTTCACTCCCCATGGAAAGTGCTTGTCTTAGTCACCAATGATTTCCATGTAGCCAAACTAAAAGTCACTTCTCTGGGCTCATCTTACTTCGACTCTCAGCAGCATTCAACATAGCTTTAACTGGGACTTCCCCGGTGGTCCAGTGGGTAAGACTCCGAACTCCCAAGGCAGGGGGCCCAGATTCGATCCCTGGTTGCATGCCGCAACTAAGAAGTCCGCATGCCACAACTAAAGATCCCGCATGCCACGACGAAGATCCCGCGTGCCCAGCTAAGACCCGGTGCAGCCTAAATAAATATTAAAAAACAAAAACAAAAACCATAGCTGTAACTCCTACACTGGCTATTCTCCTCTCTGGCCTCCTGAATATCCTCTCCTAATTTTCTTCCTACCTCACCAGCAATGCCTCCTCAACTCCCTTGTGGCAACCCCTCTTCCTCCATAAAACCTCAGGACTTGATTTTGGCTCTTCTCTTTCTACACTCCCAGATGATCTCATTAATTCCCATACACTTAAATAATACCTTATTCTGATGACTCCCAAACATATCTACTAGGTCCAGACTTCTATTTTGAACTCCAAATTCCATATTTAAATACCTATCTAACATTGCCTCTTTGATGTCTCTCAAGGATATCAAATGGGCCAGGTCCAAAAGAGAACTCTCAATCCTCCTCCAAACCTGCTCAGCCTACCTCCCCTCCCCCCAGTCCTCCCACCCTTGTACTGGATGGCAAACGATTCATCAGAATGCTCAAACTAGAACCCTTGAAGGAATCCTAGATTGATACTTTTCCCTTATCTCATGCCCATTAACAAGTCCTATGAATTTTTATCTGAAAAATGTATCTTGAACTCATCTTCCTTTCAGTAAAGTATAGGAATTAAGAGTGTAGGCACTGGAGTCAGACTACTAGAATTTAAATCACAGCAATAATAACAGCTGGCATTTATTGAGCATTTACTCTTTGCCTAACACTGTCCTAATTGTTTTATAATACGTATATTAACTCATTTAATTTTCATAAGAACCTCATGAGGTGGGTACTATTATTTCTATTTTAAATTAAAGCAACAGAGGTTAAGGAACTTGTCTAATCCTGATAGAACCAGAATTCATACTCCTAAATCTAGCTCCAGATCTCACTATGCTAGGTTGCCTCTTGGAAAAAGGAGACAAAAGATAGGGGGAGATCAGTTTAAAGCTAAGGCAACAGTCTGGGTAAGAAATAATGAGAATCTGAATGAGTAATGAAAGTAGGGACAGATTTATGAAATATTCAGGTAAGTCTTAAATAGAGAGTTATATCATGTTCAAGGACTGAAAGACTGAATATTATAAAGATGTCAATTTTTCCCAAACTGATCTGTAGATTCTATCCCACTCAATATCCCAACAGATTCAACTTGACAAGTTGATTCTAAAATTTTATCAATTAACAAAACCAAGAATAGCCAAGATACTCCTTAAGAAGAAAAAACATAAGAAATTTACCCTGTCAGATATCAAATATTATTTCGAAGTTTTTAGTAATTAAGACAGAATGGTATTGACTCAGATAGACAAATTAAACTATTTCACGAATACAGAACCCATAAACTGACCCCACATATACAAAAATTTGATTTATGACAGAGCTGATATCACTGGTCAGTGAAAAAAGGACTGACTTTTTAATTAACAATGTTGGAAAAACTGGATATCTATATGGGGAAAAATGAAATTGGATCCTTAACAATACCCAATACAAAATTCAAGTAAAAAAAACAATTCTGGGGGCTTCCCTGGTGGTGCAGTGGTTAAGAGTCCGCCGGCCAATGCAGGGGACACGGGTTCGAGTCCTGGTCCGGGAAGATTCCACATGCCACGGAGCAACTAAGCCCGTGCGCCACAACTACTGAGCCTGGGCTCTAGAGCCCACAAGCCACAGCTACTGAAGCCTGCACCTAGAGCCCGTGCTCTGCAACAAGAGAAGCCACTCAATGAGAGGCCCGTGCACCGCAATGAAGAGTAGCCCCCGCTTTCCGCAACTAGAGAAAAGCCCCCGTGCAGCAACAAAGTCCCAACACAGCCAAAAAAAAGAGTTCCCTAGAGGTCCAGTGGTTAGGACTTGGCTCTTTCACTGCCATGCCCCGGACTCAATCCCTGGTTGGGGAAATAAGATCCCACAAGCTGCATGGTGCACTCAAAAAAAAAAAAACACAAACAAAAACAAAAAAACTAAGTGGATTAAAGATTTAAGTGTGAAAAGCAAAACTGTAAAACTTTTAGAAGACAATATAAAAGAATAATTCTGGGGGCTTCCCTGGTGGCGCAGTGGTTGAGAGTCCGCCTGCCGATGCAGGGGACGCGGGTTCGTGCCCCGGTCCGGGAAGATGCCACATGCCGCGGAGCGGCTGGTCCCATGAGCCATGGCCGCTGAGCCTGTGCGTCCGGAGCTTGTGCTCCGCAACGGGACAGGCCACAACAGTGAGAGGCCCGCGTACCACAGAAAAAAAAAAAAAAAAGAATAATTCTATGGCCTTAGAGTAGGCAAGAATTTCTTAGACATTAATGTCATATACCATAAAAGAGAAGATTGATAAATTATAATACACTAAATTAATAACTTTGGAACCAGTGACACATAAAATGAAATGATAAGCCATAAGCCAGGAGAAGATACCAGCTATACACATAAATGATAAAAGATGAGGATCCAAAATATATTTTAAATTCCTATAAATTAATATAAAAAAGACCAATCCCTCTGCTCCCCACAAATAAAAACTTGAATAATTACTTCTCAGGAGACAACATAAATAACATAACATATGAAAAGGTGCTCAGACTCACAGGAAATCAGGAGAATACAAATTAAAACCACAATAAAATCCACACCCACTAGATTGACAAAAATTAAAATTCTGACTAAATAAAATACTGGCTAGGATACAGAACAACCAAAACACTTAAAGTATACCTGGAAAAACAATTTAGTATTATTTTTTATGAAGATGCACAAACTTCATAATCCAGCAATTCAATTATTCCTACAATCCCTCTGCCTGGAATAGATTCTCCAACTTTGCATGACCAAATCTTACTCTTGAGATACCACCTTCAGAAGGTAGAAGTAGTATTTCTATGTTCTGAACTCCTATAGCACTTTATAAGTGTTTCTGGCATACCAATTTCTAGCCTGCATCATACATATTTATATTCAAGTCTTATCTTCTCTACCAAATTGTAAGCAAATAGAGAACAAGAACCTGCTTGATTTGTCTTTTAATCACCATAGCACTAGACACAGCACCTGCATAAGGGAGCATATGATAAAGACTCAAAGCTACAGAATCAAGCTGTAGAAAACCTAGCACATAGAAGGCACTCAAATATTTGTTAAATGGGTGAATAAAAATTTGCTTAGTGCCTAACTGAATCAACCAGGAATTGCTGTGCGTACCAAACATGAACTAGTGGTGAAATAAAAATGAGAACGCTGATTCGTGTATCCAAAGTCCCAAATGAATTTTTCTCCCAGATTCTAGCCTGATGATGCATAGTGAGAGTCAACTACCAGCTACAACTGGAAACTACTGCCAACAAGGCAGATAAAGAATGAGGGCAGGATAGGAGGAGGTGGAAAAAAGAAAAAGAAGGTAATAAAGTAGAATAAGTAAGGAATGGCAACATTATTGGACTGTAGGTCATCTTCCATAAGAATTATAAGAGGGCAAGAAAACTAAGAAAGCAAAGAAATATTTATAGGGGCTTCCCTGGTGGCGCAGTGGTTGAGAATCCGCCTGCCAGTGCAGGGGATATGGGTTCAAGCCCTGGTCCGGGAAGATCCCACATGCCGCGGACCAACTAAGCCCGTGCACCACAACTACTGAGCCTGTGCTCTAGAGCCCGTGAGCCACAACTACTGAGCCTGTGTGCCACAACTACTGAAGCCCTCGCACCTAGAGCCTATGCTCCACAACAAGAGAAGCCACCGCAATGAGAAACCCGCACACTGCAACAAAGAGTAGCTCCCACTCCCGCAACTAGAGAAAGCCCACGCACAGCAACAAAGACCCAACACGGCCAAAAATAAATAAATAAATAAATAAATTTATATATATATAAAAAGAAACATCTATAGACCTTTAGTAACAAAACAACAAATGGGATAGGACGATTTTAAAGATGAGGAAAGCTAGCCAGCAATAGATCACGCAGTAGAGACTTTTTTCCTTAAATTTATTATGCAGTATTTCAGACATATAAAAAGGTTTAAAAAAAAAAAGTATAACAAATACCTGTGTATACTCCACTCAGCTTAAGAAATAGAGCATTAACAGTTAAAGCCCTCTGTATACTTCCTCAGTTATAGCCCCCTTCAACTCTCAGAGGCAACAGTATCCTGAATTTGGAGTTAAACATTCTTACTCACTTCTTTATATTTTTACAGCAGTGCCATTTTTTTAAAAAGTAGTGGATAAATTTTGTGACAAAGGGAGGAATTTCATCTGTCCATCATAAGGGACTCTGAATGAAAGGGAAAGAAAAGGAACAGTTAGTAACAACTGATTTAACTCAGGACAAAAAGATGAAGCTTTGGAAGATGGATAGGTGACAGCTGAAGGGGAAAAAAATGAAAGTAAACAGTACTGAAAAAGTAGCACAGCAAAAAAGAAACAAAGATCAATGTGAATGGAGAGAAACAGCTGCCTCAGAAATGGCTATACTATTGTACTTGCCTTTGAAACAAAACAGAGTCAAAGTGAGTTCAGTTCATTCACTCAACAAATCAGCACAAACTATTTACTAGACACTCTTCTAAGGTACTAGGGATACAGCAGAGAACAGAACAAAGTCTCTGCCTTCAAGGAACATTTATTCTAGTTGGGGAAAGAGGCAAACAAATGAATAACACATCAAATATTGCAGAAAAGATAAAGAACAGAGAAGGCAGAGTGCTGGTGTGAGCGGAAGGAGATGCTTGCTATTTCATGTGAAGGTAGTTAGAGAAGGCCTCTCTGATAAAGTGACATTTAGGCAGAAACCTAAAGGAAGTGAGGAATGTAGAAGACTATCTCAGGAAGAGTTACAGCAAATACAAAGGCCCTGAGGTGGGAGTGTGCATAGCATTTGAGGAACCGAAAGAAGGCTAGATGTGGCTGGGGTCAGCAGCAAGGAGAAGGGTAGACACGGACAAGATGGTCACAGAGGCACCACATGTGGAGCAATGCCAGAACTGAAGCTTTTATTCAAAGTGAGATGCAAAATCACTGGAGCGTTTCCAAGAGAAAAGTAACATGATCTGGTTTACATTTTAAGTAAGATAATCATATAATTTATCACTCAAACAGGGACACTGGTGAGTAAAGGAGGGTGCTATTGATAGTTATGTTAGGACAAAAGGCATTAAGAAGACTTTAATTTTTACAGGCTGCTGTGTGGAGCCAGCCTGAAGGGGTTCCTCTGGCCAAATCTGGAACAATTGATCAAAATATACAGTGATAGTAAAAGACTGCAATCTACTGAATAAAGTAAGAATCTATGAGGCTACACTGATAGAAATAAATAAGAAGGAAAAGCTCTTTTTTTAAAAAAGTGATTCAGTTATATATATATATATATATACACACACACATATATATATAAATTCTTTTTCATAGTCTTTTCCATTATGGTTTATCACAGGATATTGAATATAGTTCCCCCATCCTATATATAATAGTTTGCATCTGCTAACCCCAAACTCCCAGTACTTCCCTCCCCCACCTCCCTCTCCCCCTTGGCAACCACAAGTCTGTTCTCTATGTCTGTGAGTCTATTTCGGTTTCGTAGATATGTTCATTTATGTTGTATTTTAGATTCTATATATAAGTGATATCACTTATTTGTGATATTTGTCTTTCTCTTTCTGACTTACTTTGCTTAGTATGATAATCTCTAGGCCCATCCATGTTGCTGCAAATGGCATTATTTCATTCTTTTCTATTGCTGAGTCATATTTCATTGTATATGTATACGACATCTTCTTTATCCATTCCTTTGTTGATGGACATTTAGGTTGTTTCCAAGTCTTGGCTATTGTAAATAGTGCTGCTATGAAGATAGGGATGCACGTATTTGGAAAAGCTCTTTCATATAGTAGAAAGCCAACTAACCAATTTAGAAGGAAGGATATAATTAGAAAATCATCTATTAGCAACCATCATAATGATAACTGATTAGGGCAAGAATCATCAATAAACACTAAAACTGATAGGTAAAAGTTTGAAAAGTAATAGGATATTTACATAGTCTCGAAGTATCTCCCCACAAGATACTTATCAATTACAAAAGACAAATTTACAAGGGAGAAAACTGGCATATGCCACTTTCACTAAATGGCCAAAGTTAACATTGCCAGTGATGGAACCAAGCAATAGCATGTGTATCCTAATATGATACACAGAGAAGAATTCAGCATCACTTCTTAGGTATTACTACCCAAAGTGCATTAACTGAATTTAATCATGAGAAAACAACAAACCCAAAATCATGAGAAAACAACAAACCCAAACAAACTGCCCTGTATTCATCGAACTGTCAATGCCATGAAAATACAAAGAAAGACTCAGGAACTATTCTAGATTAAAGGACAAGAAAGACATGTCAGATGACTGACATGAGATGACTAGCGAAATGTGAATAAGTTCCATAGCTCGATAATGGTATTGTGCCAGTGTCGAGTTCCTGATTTTGATCATCGTACTGTGGTTTCATTAAGAGAATTTCTTGTTTCAAAAAAAGGCACATTGAAGTATTTAGGTGTTAAGGGGCATCATATCTGCAACTTACTCTTTAATAGTTCAGGAAAAGAATAATTCTAGGTGTCTGAAAAGAGATAGGCAGAGAGCTAAAGCAAACTTAGTAAAAGTTAACATTTAAGGAATCCGGAAGAAGGGTATGCAGAAATTCTTCAGATTATTTTTGCAAATCTTCCACAAGTCTGAAATTATTTTTTATTTAAATGAACAAAATACCCACACACAAAGGTTTCAGTGTAGACAATAGACTGGGTGGGGGGTGGTGCGTGCAGAGTTAAAAGCAGGGTTGGACCATTTAAAAGGCTATTGTAGATTAAGGACAGAGGTCATGGAAGATAGCAGAGTAGGAAGCTCTAGGAATTGGTCCTTTCACCAAAAGAGCTATTGAGCTGGCAAGAAATGCTTAGAGTAATTACTTTGAAACTCTGGAATCCAGTCCAACACTTTCAGCATCCAAGGGAGTGCCTGATGAAGAAAGAGGCTGGTAAATTTTATTTAATTTCAGCATTTGGCATAGCACCTATCATCCTCCAGCTCCCAGTCCCATGGGAGGCAGCAGTGGGAACAACAGCCCAAGATCCTGTTGCAGCTTGCTGGTGCTAGGGTGGGCAATAGGGATCTTGTCCTCCAAAAATAAAGGTTATGTGTCTTTCTTTCTTTTTTTTTTTTGGCCACACTACACAGCTTGCATCCGGATCTCAGTTCCCCAACCAGGAACTGAACCCAGGCTACAGCAGTGAAAGCCCAGAATCCTAACCACTAGGCCACCAGGGAACTCCCAAGGTTATGTGTCTTGATCACTGCTTTTGACTGCTGAGGAGCTGGCAAAGAGGCTCACCATTGTTTCAACCCCCATGGCTGAAGTGGCTTCCCTAACAAAGTGAGATGAAGAGATTCAAAAAAAGAGAACACTCTCTTTTTTCCTTGTCTTTTCTTATTGGATCCAGGCATTTAAGGAAATCTCTGTCAAGTCACTGATGGGGTGGAGATAACAGAAGCGACTTCAGTGACCATATACAGCAAGGAATATAGTCTTTGCAAAACTAGTTTGGAAGAGTCACTAAACTTAGAGACAACTGCAGCTTTCATCCAGTAATGACAGTAATCTCTAAGAAGGGAGTAGAATCTGATTTCCAGAGTTACCACATTACAATACTCAAAATGTCCAGTTCTCAACAAAAAATTACAAAGCATACAAGCACATGAAAAAATACTCAATGTTGCCAATTATTAGAGATATGAAAATCAAAACCACAATGAGGTATCACCTCACACCAGTAAAAATGGCTATCATCAAAAAGTCTACAAACAATAAATGCTGGAGAGGGTGTGGAGAAAAAGGAACCCTCCTACACTGTTGGTGGGAATGTAAATGATGCAGCCACTGTGAAAAAAATTATGGAGCTTCCTCAAAAAACTAAAAATAGAGCTACCATAAGATCCAGCAATCCTGCTCCTGGGCATATATCCAGAAAAGACAAAAACTATTATTCGAAAAGATACATGCAGCACTATTTACAATAGCCAAGACATGGAAAGGACCCAAGTACTCATCAACAAATGATTGGTTTAAGAAGATATGATATATGTAGATACACAAACACACACACACACACACACACAAAATGGAATACTACTCAGTCATAAAAAAGAATTAAATATTGCCATTTGCAGCTACATGGATGGACCTGGAGAAAATTATACTAAGTGAAGTAAATCAGACAGAGAAAGACAAATATTATATGATATCACTTATACGTGGAATCTAAAAAGATAATAAAAATGAATCTATAGGCAAAACAGAAACAGACTCATAGACATAGAAAACAAACTCACGGTTAGCAAAAGGTAAAGGGAGTAAGGAGGGATAAATTAGGAGTATGCAATTAACAGATACAAACTACTATAAATAAAATAGATAAGCAACAAGGATTTACTGCGTAACACAGGGACTTAACTATACTTCAATTAAGAAAAAATTACGAAGCATACAAAGACAAAGGAAAGTACAGCCTATTCACAGGAAAAAAGAAATTGACTGAAACCATCCTCTAGCAAGCCCAGATACTAGACTTACTAGACAAAGATTTAAGTTAACTGTCTTTAATATGCTCAAAGAGCTGAAGGAAACCATGGACAAATAACTAAAGGAAACCAGGAGAACAATGTATGAATAAGTACAAAATAGCAACAGAAAGACAGGAAGTATAAAAAGGAACCAAGCAGAAATTCTGTACAAAAAAGTACAATAGCTGGAATTAAAAATTCACTAGAGGGGTTCAATATCAGATTCAACCAGGCAGAAGAAAGAGTTAGTGAACTTGAAGACAGGAAAATTGAAATTACTCAGGCTGAATTATAGAGTATTGAGTAGAGTTCCCTGTGCTATACCGTAAGTCCTTTTTAGTTATCTACTTTATATATAGTAGTGTGTATATATCACATTTTGTTTATCCATTCATCTGTCCATGGAGCCTTGGGTAACTTCTGATATTTGGCTATTGCAAATAGTGCTGTCATGAATATGGGTGTATAAATATCTCTTTGAGACTCTGCTTCAAAAAACAAAAAAAAGAAAGAAAGAAATTACTCAGGCTGAGGAGCACAAAGAAAAATGAAGGGACTTCCCTGGTGGCCCAGTGGGTAAGACTCCATGCTCCCAATGCAGGGGACCCAGGTTTGATCCCTGGTTGGGGAACTAGATCCCCCATGCACGCTGCAACTAAGAGTTCGCATGCCACAACTAAGAAGTCCGCATGCAGCTAAGAAGTCTGCATGTTGCAACTAAAAGATCCCACATGCCACAACTAAGACCCAGTGCAGCCAAAATAAATAAATATATAAATATTTTTAAAATAATTAAAATTAAATAAATTTTTTAAAAAAAGAATGAAAAAAAAGAATGAAGAGGGCCTTCCCTGGCAGTCCAGTGGTTAAGACTCCATGCTCCCACTGCAGCGGGTGCAGGTTCAATCCCTGGTTGGGGAACTAGGATCTTGTATGCCATGTGGCATGACCAAAAAAGAAACAAAGAAAAAGAAAAATGAACAGAGTGTAAAGGGCCTATGGTACACCATCATATGTATGAACACACATATTCTGGGAGTCCCAGGAAGAAAAGAGGAAAAAAAAAAATTTAAAGAAAAAAATCATCAAAAACAGTCCAAATAGATGAAAGACATGAATCTACACATCCAAGAAGCTCAACAAACTTCAACAGGATAAATCTAAAGAATTCCACACCAAGTGCATTATATTCAAACTGGTGAAAAACAAAGAGAATATTCAAAGCAACAGAAAGGAAGTAACTCATCATATATGAGGGACCCTCAATGAGATTAACAGCCAATATCTCATCAGAAACCATAGAGGCCAGAAGGCCGGGGATGATACATTTAAAGTGCTGAAGGTAAAAACTATCAACCGAAAATTCTAAAATAGGACTTACCTGGTGGTGCAGTGGTTAAGAATCCACTTGCCAATCCACCTGTGCAGGGGACACAGGTTTGAGCCCTGGTCTGGGAAGATCCCACATGCTGTGGACCAACTAAGCCCGCGCACCACAGCTGCTGAGCCTGCACTCTACAACCTGCGAGCCACAACTACTGAGCCCACATGCCACAACTACTGAAGCCCATGTGCCTGAAGCCCATGCACCTGAAGCCCATGCGCCTAGAGCCCGTGCTCCGCAACAAGAGAAGCCAGCCCACAATGAGAAGCCCGTGCACTGCAAAGAAGAGTAGCCCCCGCTCGCTGCAACTAGAGAAAGCCCGCACACAGCAACAAAGACCCAATGCAGCAATAAAGACCCAATAAATAAATAGCCATACGTGGGAAATGTTTAAAAAAAAAAAAGAATTCTAAAATAAAAGAGAAATCAAGACATTCCTCAACAAAAGCTAAGGGAATTCATCACCAGTTCACCTGCCCTATAAGAAATACTAAAGGGAAACGAAAGGGAAAGGCTAAAATGAAAGAATACTGAGCGGTAACTCAAAGTCACACAAAAAAATAAAGATCATTATATCATCAAAAGTATACAAACAATAAATGCTAGAGAGGGTGTGGAGAAAAGGGAACCCTCCTACACTGTTGGTGGGAATGTAAATTGGTACAATCACTATGGAGAACACTATGGAGGTTCCTAAACAAACTAAAAATAGAAGTATCATGTGATCCAGCAATCCCACTCCTGGGCATATATCCAGAGGAAACCATAATTCAAAAAGACACATGCACCCTAATGTTCACTGCAGCACTATTTACAATAGCCAGGACATGGAAGCAACAGAGGAATAGTTAAAGAAGATGTGACACATATACACAATGGAATATTACTCAGCCATAATAAAGAATGAAATAATGCCATCTGCAGCAACATGAATGGACCTAGAGATTACCATACTAAGCAAAGTAAGTCAGGCAGAGAAAGACAAATATCATATGATATCTAGAAAGATGACACAAATGAACTTATTTACAAAACAGAAACAGACTCCCAGACTTCAAAAACAAACTTATGGTGACCAAAGGGGAAAGGTGGGGGGAGGGATAAATTAGGAGTTTCAGATTAACATATATACACTACTATATATAAAACAGATAATCAGCAAGGACCTACTGTATAGCACAGAGAACTCTATTCAATATTCTGTAATAACCTATATGGGAAAAGAATCTGAAAAAGAATGGATATATGTATATGTATAACTGAACTACTTTGCTGTACACCTGAAACACAACACTGTAAATCAACCGTACCCCAATATAAAATAAAATTTAATTTAATGATTTCATATTTTAAAAAAGATCATTACAAAGTTTATATAGATAAATACACAAGATAGTATACCGTAATTTTGGTATGTAACTCCTCTATTTGTTTCTTATATGATTTAAAAGACAAATGCATAAAATAATAATTATAAATCTACAGTAACAGGTACATGATGCATAAAGATGTAATTTGTGACAATAACAACATAAAGAGGGGAAATGGAATTAATGTATGCTCTTTTTTATTAATTGAGATATAACTGATATACAACATTATATTAGTTTCAGGTATACAACATAATGATTTGATATTCATATATACTGCAAAATGATGACCACAATAAATGTAGTTTAATGTATGCTCATGAAGCTAAGTTGGCATCATTTCAAATTAGATTGCTATAAACTCAAGATATTAACTGTAATCCCCAGAGTAATCACTAAGAAAGTAACTTTAAAAATATACAAAAAAGAAAATGAAGAGGGAAACAAAATGGTACAATAGAAAAAAATCGAACACAAAAGAAGGCCATATTGGAGGAATTGAGAAACAAAAAAAGATATGACATATAGAAAACTATCAATGGCAGAAATAAGTCCTTCATTGTCACTAATCACTTTAAGTACAAATGGGTTAACTGACCAATTAAAGACACAGATTGGCAGAAAAGATGTAAGAAAAAAAGGCCAACCACATGCTGCTTACAAAGACTCACTTTAGATACAACACACAATAGGGTGAAAATGAAAAAAAAAAGAAAATATTCCATGCAAATAGTAAACAAAAGAAAGCTGGAGTAACTATACAAGTATCAGACAAAATAGAACTTAAGTCATAAATTGTTACAAGAGACACAAAGAAAAAAAAGAGAGATGCACACAAAAGACATTTTATATTGATTTAAAAGGCCAATTTATCAAGAAGATAGAATAACTATAAACATGTACACACCCAAACAACAGAGCCCCCCAAAATAAGAATCTAAAACACTGATAGAATTGAAGAGATAAATAGACATTTCTATCATTGAGGACTTCAATACCCTACTTTAAATAATGAGTGGGACATCTGGACAGAATAGCAATAAGGTAACAAAGGATTTGAACAACACTATAAAGCAATCAGGCCTAACAGACATATACAGAACACTCCACCCAACAACAGCAGAATATATTATCTTCTCAAGGACACATAAAACATTCTCCAGGAGAGACCACGTTAGGCCATAAACCAATTTTCAGTAAGTTTAAAAAGATCAAAATCATACAAACTATCTTCTCTGAACACAATGGAAGAAAGCTAGAAATCAGTAAAATAAGGAAAGCTGGAAATTTTGCAAATACATGGAAATTAGCTCAGTTTTTTGTTTTTTTTTAAGCTCACTCTTAAACAACTAATGGATGAAAGAAGAAATCACTAGGGAAATTTAAAAATACTTTGAGACAAATGAAAATGAAATCACAACATACTAAAACTTATGGGACACAGTGAAAGCAGTACTTAAGGGGAATTTTATAGCTGTAAATGTCCACATAAAAAAGGAAGAAAGACCTCAAATCAAATAAACTAACTTTACATCTTAAGGGACTAGAAAAAGAGCAAACTAAATCCAAAACTAGCAGAAAGAAGGAAATAACAAAGATGAGCAGGAAAAAATACAGAATTTAAAAGATAGTAGAGGGGACTTCCCTGGTGGTCCAGTGGTTGAGAATCCACCTTCCAATGCAGGGAACACGGGTTTGATCCCTGGTTGGGGCACTAAGATCCCACATGCTGCGGGGCAACTAAGCCCATGTGTCACAACTACTGAGCCTGCACACTCTAGAGCCCGCACACCACAACCAGAGAGCCCACGCGCTGCAACTACTGAGCCTGTGTGCTCTGGAACCCACACACCACAACGAAAGATGCCGCATGCCTCAACGAGGATCCCATGTGCCACAACTAAGACCTAACACAGCCAAATAAGTAAATAAATATTGTTTTTTAAATAGCAGAGGATCAAAACCAAAAGTCAGTTCCTTAAAAAGATAAACAAAATTGAAAAACTTTTAGCTACACTGTCCAATGAAAAAAAGAGAGAAGACACACATAAATAAAATCAGAAATGAAAGTGGGATATTACTACCAACCTTGTAGAGATTAAAGGATTATAAGAAAACACTGAATAATTATATACACACAAATTAGATAATCTAGATAAAACAGATTTCTAGAAACACACAAAGTACCAAAACTGACTCAAGAATAAATTTAAAAATCTCAATAGACCTGTTAACAAGCAATGGAATCAATAATAAAAAACCTCTCAACAAAGAAAAGTCTAGGACCAGATGACTTCATTGGTAAATTCTACCAAACATTTAAAGAATTAACAACGGACTTCCCTGGTGGCACAGTAGTTAAGAATCTGTCTGTCATTGCAAGGGACACAGGTTCAAGCCCTGGTCCGGGAAGATCCCACATGCTACAGAGCAATGAAGCTCGTGCGCCACAACTACTGAGCCTGCACTCTAGACCCTGTGAGCCACAACTAGTGAGCCTGCGTGCCACAACTACTGAGGCCTGCGTGCCTAGAGCCCGTGCTCCACAACAAGAGAAGCCACCGCAATGAGAAGGCTGCGCACAACAAAGAGTAGCCCCCGCTCGCCGCAACTACAGAAAGCCCACACACAGCAACAAAACACCCAACACAGCCAAATAAATAAATAAATAAACTTTAAAAAAAAATAATAAGTAAATAAAGGCTTAACACCATTCTTACTCAAGCTCTTCCAAAAAAAGAGAGAAAGAGGTAAGAGGAGGAACACTTCCTAAGATTCTATGAAGCCTCATTATCCTAATACCAAAGCCAGAAAAAGATACAAGAAAAGAACACTACAGACCAATATCCCTTATGAATAAAGAAACAAAATCCTCAACAAAATACTAGCAAACTGAATCCAACAGCACATTAAAATGATTCTAAACTATGACCAAGTGGGATTTATCCCAGGAATGTAAGGGTAGTTCAGATAAGGAAATCACTCAATGCAATACCCCACACAATCATCTCAATAGAAAAGGCACTGGACAAAATTTAACACCATTTTATGAAACAAACACTGAGCAAAACCTTGAAGACACTATGCTAAGTGAAAAAAGCAGTCCCAGTAACATCCAAAAGAATAAAATATGTAGGAATAAATTTAACCAAGGATGTGAAAGACTTGTACATTAAAAACTACAAAACACTGCTTAAAGAAATTAAAGATGACCTAAATAAATGGAAAGACATCCCATGTTCATGGATTGATAAACTCGATATTGTTAAGATGGCAATACTCCCAAAGCTATTTACAGATTCAATGAAATCCCTATCAAAATTCCAATGGTATGTTTTGCAGAAACAGAAAAGCTTACCCTCAAATTTGTATGGAACTACAAGAGGCCCTAAATAGCAAAAAACAATATTGGAAAAGAAAAACAAAATAAGAGGAATCACATTTCCCAATTTCAGAGCTTATTACAAAGCTATGGTAATCAAAACAGTGTGGTACTGGCAAAATAGACATATCAACCAATGGAACAGAACAGAGTCCACAAATAAATCTTTACATGTATGGCCAATTGATTTTCAATGAGGCTACAAAGAACATTCAATGAGAAACGAACATACGGCTGGGACAACTGGATATCCACATACAAACAAATGATGCTGGAACCCTACCTCACTTTAGATACAAAAATTAACTCAAAATGGATCAGTGACCTAAACATAAGAGCTTACACTATAAACTCTTAGAAGAAACCACTGGGTAAATCACCATGACTTGAATTTGGCAACAGATTCTTGAATTTGACATCAAAAGCACAAGCAACAAAAAGAATAGATAAATTGGACTTCATCAAAATTAAACTTTTGTGAATCAAACAAAGGACATTATCAAGAATGTGAAAAGACAACCTGCAGAATGGGAGAAAGTATCTACAAACCATATATCTGATAATGATCTAGTAACCAGAATATATAAAAAACCCTTACAGCTCAACAACAAAAGGACAACAACCCAATTTAAAACCGGGCAAAGGACTTGAAGAGACACTTCTCCAAAGAAGATATACAAATGGCCAACAAGCAGATGAAAAGATGTCAACATCATGGTCATCAAGGAAATGTAGAACAAATAATAACAGATACTACTTCACACTCACTAGGATGACTTTAATAAAACACAGAAAACAACAAATGTTGGTAAGGATGTAGAGAAGTATGAACCCTTGTACATTGCTGGTGAGAATGTAACATGGTTCAGCTGCTGTGCAAAACTGCTTGGCAGTTCTTGAAAAAGTTAAGCATACACTACACACCTTTTACAATGGCCAAAATCCAGAACAGTGACACCACCACATCCTGAGAAGATGTGGAGTAACACAGGAACTCTCACTCATTGCTGGTAGGAATGCAAAATGGTACAGCCACTTTGGAGGACAGTTTGGCAGTTTTCTACAAAACTAAACATACTCATACCACATGATCCAGCAATCCCATTTCTTGGTATTTACCCAAAGAAGATGAAAAGTATCTGCACACAAAAATCTGTGCACAGATGTTTATAACAGCCTTATTTATAATGCCAAAACTTGGAAGCAACCAAGATGTCCTTCAGGGTTTCCCTGGTGGTACAGTGGTTAAGAATCCACCTGCCAATGCAGGGGACATGGCTTCAAGCCCTGGTCCGGGAAGATCCCACATGCCACGGAGCAACTAAGCCCGTGCGCCACAACTACTGAAGCCCATGCTCCTAGAGCCCATGCTCCGCAACGAGAAGCCACTGCAATGAGAAGCCCGCACACTGCAACGAAGAGTAGCCCCCACTCGCCGCAACTAGAGGAATCCCGCACACAGCAACGAAGACCTGATGCAGCCAAAAATAAAGAAATTTATTAAAAGAAAAAAAGATGTCCTTCAGTGGTGAATGGATAAACTCTGATACATACAGACAATGATATATTATTCAGTGCTAAAAAAAAAAAAAAAAAAAGAGCTATCAAGCCATGAAAAAGACATGAAGGAACGTCAAATGCATATTACTAAGTGAAAGAAAGCAGATATGAAAAGGGCTACATACTGTATGATTTCAGTTATATGACATTCCAGACAGGCAAAACTATGGAGACAATAAAAAGATCAATGGTAGCAAGGGGTTGGGGCAGTGGTGGGTGAATGAATCAGCAGAGCACAGAGGATTTTTAGGGCAGTGAAAATACTTTGGATGATACTGCATTGATGGATACATGTCATCATATATTGTCCAAACCTACAGAACATTCAATACCAAGAGTGAACCCTAAGATAAACTATGGATTTTGGGTGATTATGCTGTGCCAATGTAGGTACAGAGTGTGTACTGCTCTGGTGGAAGATGTTGATAATAGGGGAGGCTATGCATGTGTAGAGGCTGGGGGTATATGGGAAATTTCTATACCTTCCTTTCAATATTGCTATGATCCTAAAACTGCTCTTTAAAAACAAACAAACAAAAAAAACTCTTTAAGTTACATAAAATTTAAAAAGTTAAGTGTAGCATTATCATATGGCTCAAAACTTCCAATCCTAGGTATATACCCAAAAGAAATGAAAACATACGTCTAGTACAGCATGGTGAATATAGTTAACAATATTGGGCTTCCCTGGTGGCACAGTGGTTGAGAGTCCGCCTGCCGATGCAGGGGACACGGGTTCGTGCCCCGGTCCGGGAGGGTCCCACATGCCACAGAGCGGCTGGGCCCGTAAGCCATGGCCACTGAGCCTTCGCATCCGGAGCCGCAACGGGAGAGGCCACAGCAGTGAGAGGCCCGCATACCGCAAAAACAAACAAACAAACAAACAAACTAACAAAAACAATATTGTATTGCATATTTTAAAGCTGCTAAGAGACTAAACCTTAAAAGTTCACATCGTAAGAAAAAAAAATGTTATAACTATGTATGGTAATGAATGTTAACTAGACTTATTGTGATCATTTCGCAACATATACAAACGTGGAATCATTATGTTGCACACCTGAAACTAATACAGTGCTATGCATCAATTATACTTCAATTAAAAAATGTCTACACAGAAACTTGAACACAAATGTTTATAAACATTTTCTTTATAAACATAGTGCTATGTTAGCATTATTTGTAATAGTCGTCCATCAGTGGCTGAATGGTTAAACAAATTGTGATATATACATACGATGGCATATTATTCAGCCACAAAAAGGAACAAATTACTGAAGTATTGATACATGCTACAACACGGATGAACCCTGGAAACATTAGGCTCAGTGAAAGAAGCCAGATACAAAAAGTCACACATTATATGATTCCATTTATGTGAAATCCAGAATAGGTAAATGCATAGAGACAGAACGCATATTACTGGGCACCAAGGAGAGGAGGGAGGGAGAAATGGGGAGCAATTGTTTAACAGGCATAGGGCTTTCTTCTGGGGTGATGAAAATGTTTTGGAACTAGACAGAGGTGGTGGTTGTGCAACACTGTGAACATACTAAATGCCACTGAATTGTTCACTTTAAAATGGTTAACTTTATGTAATATGAATTCCACCTCAACCTTAAAAAAATGAAAGAAAAAAGTTTTAAGAAAATTTTAATGTTTACTCTTTTAATAATAGCTTTATTGAGATACAATTCATATACCATACAATTCACCCATTTATAGTGTACAATTTAATTGTCTTTACTGTAGTCAGAGTTATGCAATCTTTAAATTTAAAAAATTTTTATCAGCTCCCCCCCAAAAAAAAAACCCCGGTACCTATTAGCAGTCACTCCCCATTCCCTCCTCTCCTACAGTCAACCACTAATCTACTTTCTGTCTCTATAGATTTGCCTATTTTGTACACTTCTAAGAAACAGAATCATATGTAGTCTTTCGTGACTGGCTTCTTTCACTCAGCATATTTTCATGGAATTTGCTTTATTTTAAATATAAAGTTTGTGCCATGTATTAAAACGTAAGGATAAAAGTAAGGAGACTATTAAAGGACCACTTATGAAAAGAATACAATCACTGAATGCAATGGCAGATCAAGAATCAAAAACAGGAATCCAGCTAAGATGAATTTTTATAAAATATAAACCAATAGATGTGAAACAAAACCATTATAAGATGCAGTAGAAGTAAGCAAATCAAGGTAAAACAAATACATTAGGGAAAATATTTTACAAAACAAATTGCTGTCAAAAAGAGAAAATTCTCCCTAAAAAAGGTTTAGGAAAAGTAATCACAGGTTTAGTTAAAAAAAGAAACAGGGAGAGCAAAGAATCATTGTCTTTGAGTATAAAAACTCCTCCAATCAGTGTTTCTCAAAATGTGGTCCCTGGACTATGTGCATCAAAATCATCTAAGAACTTGTTTTTAAAAAATCAGGGGTTCCCTTGTGGCGCAGTGGCTGGGAATCCGCCTGCCAATGCAAGGGACGTGGGTTTGAGCCCTGGTCCGGGAAGATCCTACTTGCCGCGGAACAACTAAGCCCGTGCGCCACAACTACTGAGCCTGCATTCTAGAGCCCTCAAGCCACAACTACTGAGCCCGCGAACCACAACTCCTGAAGTCCGTGCACCTACAGCCCACACTCCACAACAAGAGAAGCCACCTCAATGAGAAGCCTGCACAACGCAAGGAAGAGTAGCCCCCGCTCGCCACAACTAGAGAAAAGCCCACGTGCAGCAACGAAGAGCCAATGCAGCCAAAAATAAAATAATTTATTTTAAATAAAAATTAGATTTCTGGTCTGTGCCCCAGACAATCACCAAAGATGGGACACTGTAAACTATTTTTTATAAGTTTCCAGATGACTCTCATAAACACTAAAGTTTGAGAACTAACTTAATATCTAATTAACACAAATTAATGCAAATGATTAAATGTGTGTAAGAGACAAGAGAATCATGACAGCAGTAAAGTGCATGAAAAAGAGCAAGGTGAAAGAGAGCAAAGGAAAAAATTTTTGCACATTGCGCTGTTGAGAAAACGTAAAGTGATGTTTGAAAACTCTTGTCGATTTGATCTTGGAAAAAAATTCCAAATGTATAAATATGCAAGCCATTCTACTAATACTTGTGAGGACCACTCAGGATATGAATAGGAAGGCACTCATAAATGTAAAGTTGCATGGCAGAGAGAGCACATAGTTGACACCCAAATGTTTGTTGATGTCAGACTATTTTTATAACAAGTACTGTTACATTTAATTATCTCCATTCTTAACTCTGATAACCTAGAAAAAACTAAACTTTTTGCAGCAGTAATCTTTACAGGAACAACAGCATAAATTGTCAACTATTATGTCACATACTGACGTGCAAGTTCAGGGTCAAGACATTTACTTTCAGACCAAGTTAATCTCTGTTTTTATGGTAAGACTTATGTAAACAAGGACAGACAAAATTAGAGTTAAATTTCTCAAGGCTAAGAGCACTGCATGACAGAACTCAAATTTCCCTGAAAATCACTAAAATATGCATTCAAGGATAGCCTTTATTGTTTTAGCTGTAAGCAAAGATTCCTGAAGATGAAGTACTAAGTTCTAATTCATAATTTTACTTCAGTGAGGAAATTCCACTTTGGCTTAGCAGAGTTAAAGAAAGGAAGTTCACTTTTATAACTCTCAAAGGAGCTCACTAACAGAATGCAAAATTTGTCCATTTTCCCCATAAAATGCATCCTCCCACTATAAACTCATAAACCTAATTAAAGTGCTAAATTCTAAAGTCTCTTTGACTCATTTAGATTAAGCCTTACAATGCATCTGGAAACCCAATTATATTCCATCAAACATTAAGAAGCAGATGTTTCAACATTTCCAGACATGGCTCTTACACATCTTGTAAATGAAACAAACTATATTGGGGGAATGAAGTAGCTAACACATGCAAATATATTACACGGGAGGTTATGTTGCTTTCAAAGGAGATTTTTATTTCTTATCAACATTTGGCTTGATACATGAAGGTCTAGAAGCATCTAAGAGTTCTTTTTGACACTTTTTCATTTCACAGCTTATATTTCAAAAGTCAGAAACCCTAGAATTGAGTAAAGCCTGAAAGCAGGTTAAGATACAGATGTGTGGACTTCTGCCTTAAAGGTTTCACATTTCCTCCCAATAAGCAGTCAACCAACATTCATCATTAAGCCCCAACTCCCTAAACATCTCTCACATGTTCAATGTGGCCTCTTCTTCACACAAGTCCAGTGCAACCTATCCACACGCGCACACACACCAACAGTCTCCAAGTCACCCACACTGGCACAAAAGCCTCTCAACATTCATCTGGTTGCTAATCAAGGGCTATTCTTGACACTGCCTGTAATCTCTTTTTCCCTTTCTACCGCGATACTCACTACTCAAAACAACAAAAGAAACAAGTTCGTTTTCTCTAACCACTGAGAGCTTCTCTAACTCTATACACCTCTCTCTCTTTTCCCCCCTTATTCTCTATCCTGCCTTTGTTATTCAGAAGGTGCAGGGTCTGGGAAAATCTCACTCACCTCATGCTATAGGCACCAGCACCCAGTTCCTGGCCGATCCCGGAGAGACTAGCATCAAAGTCCTGCACCAGCCCGGATTCAATCACCTCATCGGCCAGAGGCAGCTTCAGAGCCCAGGCCATCCTGGCTCCTTCCTTGCCTCAGGAGACACCGTTTCTTGTACAAAGGCGAGCAGTGTGATTCTACCCAACGGGGGCAAGACTGCAAAAAACTCCAAACCAAGATCTCCCCCGCAGTACTCACCAGCCGCCCCCAAGCCCCACCCGCACTGCCCACACAACTAATCTCCCGCACCCTTGTCTCCTCGCTCTTGGCTGCCCTGACTTCCAAAAATCCCTACCCCCACCCCCACCCCCAACTCCACCCCCGCCCAGCTCTCCGGAGCCGCGCGAGGGTCCTTTGGCTTCACTTTTCCCGACTGCCCAAAGGCAACCCTGGACTCCTCGCACTCCCACTCTTTGGGCTCTCCCCTTGAACTCGTGGTGGTCACTCGCTGCTTTCTAAACAGACCAGCAGCAGCGACCCGCTACCTACCCTGCGCGCCCACGCCGCTTTCCCACCTTTTCCCCCCGCCCCTTTCTGCGGGAAACCCCCCTCCCTCCCGGGAACCAGTCTCCCTTTCCCCTCCAGGCCTCGCTTCCGGTCAGTCCCAAAATCACTTCCGGTCACCCCTTCTCAATCCCACGGCTCTTAGAACCAAATCCAGGTTTCCGCTGAGTCGACTCCCAGCCCTCTGCAGCCCCCCACGGCCTCAAAGCATGGGTGGAGAAAGCTCAGCACCGGCTTCAATCCCAGACTCGCCAGGTTCCTCCACCGCCCACCGCCCCAGCGCCAGCCAATCATGGCGCCCTCTTCCTTCTCGGGCCCGAAGAACGTGTATCACCCTGACGCTAGCCAATGAAGAAGCGACTTCGCCGGCCTCGGCAGTGATGATAGGCTAGCTACGCCACGGCTCTCTGCCCGCGGGAGATGGGCGGGGGGATCTGGCAGAGGAAACGGCGTGCGTTCAAACGTCCCTCCTTGGGGCTACCTGAGTTCTGGCGTCCGCTAAGTAAGCGAGTCAGCACCCTACGGCGTGGGTGGAGCTTTGGCTCTAGTCTTATTGAACCCACACCCACACCCTGGCTGACTTACCTAAACGCTCCTAACAAGCGTTTGTTTGCTCGTGGAATACTGTCTCATTAAACTCACCTCTTAACGGGGTCAAGACTGCTTCAGTCCCACTTCCCTGGATAGTCTTTCTTTTTTTTTTTTTGCGGTACGCGGGCCTCTCACTGTTGCGGCCTCTCCCGTTGCGGAGAACGGGCTCCGGACGCGCAGGCTCAGCGACCATGGCTCACGGGCCCAGCTGCTCCGCGGCATGTGGGAGACTCCCGGACCGGGGCACGAATCCGTGTCACCTGCACCGGCAGGCGGTATCTCAACCACTGTGCCACCAGGGAATCCCTGTATCACATCTTATTTATCCATTCCTCTGTTGATGGACATTTAGGTTGCTTCCATGTCCTGGCTATTGTAAATAGTGCTGCAATGAACATTGGGGTGGATGTATCTTTTCAAATTATGGTTTTCTCCAGGTATATGCCCAGGAGTGGGATTGCTGGATCATATGGTAGTTCTATTTTTAGTTTTTTAAGGAAACTCCATACTGTTCTCCATAATGGTTGTACCAATTTACATTCCCACCAACAGTGTAGGAGGGTTTCCTTTTCTCCACACACTCTCCAGTATTTATTGTTTGTAGATTTTTTGGTGATGGCCATTGTGACCGGTGTCAGGTGATACCTTACTGTAGTTTTAATTTGCATTTCTCTAATAATTAGTGATGTTGAGCATCTTTTCACGTGTGACTATCTAGTTTTAACTCTTCACATCTTCCTACACTCCAGACAGCAAGCCTTTGAGGCCCAGTCTGGCTTTTTTGATGGACCCTGCAGTTAAGAGAAAAGGCATCTGAAGTATAGGGCAGTCTTTTGGGACTGAGCCCTTTACCTGTGGAATCTGATGCCATCTCTGGGTACGTAATGTCAGAATTGAACTGAGCTCTCAGACACACTGCTAGTGCCTGAGAAATGCTTTTTGGTGTGGGGAAGCCTGCACACACACCCATTGGAGTTGGGTTCGGGAGCCCAGAGGAACATCCCAGACTTGGGAATAGAAACTGCAGTCCCTCCACAAACCCACCCCTCTTCCTTTAAAGATTTCCTGGGCCAGTTTGCCAAGAACCACACTCAAACTGGTCTGAGCCAGTGGTAACAGCTTCCACTGACTCTTCTGCTGGGAGCTTTTGGGAGATGCCTCTCTCCACTCAGGGCCAGTTGCGGCCCAGATTCCATTCACTCCCACACATCACAGTCCAAACCTTGCAGCGCCGGTGCTGAAGCCTCTGTACCTGCTTTCTCCCAGTAGCTTGAAGTCGGGGACTCAGCTCCTATTGTTTCCTTGAAAGGGAGGGTACAAATGCATTCAGTCATCTATCTGATATTTATCAAGCACCTGCTCTGTGCCCTTGGCCTCGGTCCTGAGGGGTTGCAGTCTAGTGTGGACAGCCAATATTAGGGCTGTGAGATCTATGCAGAGCTAAGTGCTGGCTTCTGTGTCATTTTGGGCCTCATTATTTCGAGTGCTGTAAAGCTCCTCTGATCCCCAAGCCTGATGTCAGAGTCTTAGACATCTCTTGTCCCTTGGGTTGGGGAGGGGGGTGGAGCATGATCTAGAACCCAGCACAGTGCCTGGCCCAGGAATGCTGGTTGGGTGGAATCAAAGGTGATGCCTTGTTGTCACCAGTTTAGATTATGTAGCCCAGACCTCATCAGTACCAAGGAGGTGGAAGGGGGAGAAGGGAGGGTTGCAGGGGAGCATGGCATGAACCCTACTCCTAGGAGGGAGAGACCCTTTTTACAGCCATGCTCTCCCAGCCCTGAGCTCAGGTGGCAGGCCTGCCCATAACATTTGCAGGCCTGGGGAAAAGCACAAAGGAAAACCCATTTACCATATATCTAAATTTTTATAAAGCGTAATCAACCTAATTGTGACTGTTCTCGCCTCCTATCATGATAAGCATACCTTCATAATGACCGGGAAGGCCAGGTTTGAATTTGGACTTCTAAGACTCCTTGATGTTCTGTGCTAGAATGTGCCCCAGTCGTGGCACCCAGCCTGCAGCCTGCCTTCTCTTCCCCCTCGCAGCTCCCCCTCACATTGCAAAGGGCTTTGTGTATATGTATCAGCATTCAGTCTGCACAGCCAAGCTCCATCCACCCAGCTTTCTGACAAACAGCTGCCTCTTGGTCACCTCTTGGGCCAGGAGTGTATACACCAACAGCACAATCTATTATCAGGACCCAGGGAAGAGGGGCTAGAAAGTGGGCTTGGCAGGGAATTGTGGGATCCTAGGTATCAGGGGGTGATCTAGAAGGAAAAAGGGCACATCCCCGGGCTTCCCTGGTGGCGCAGTGGTTGAGAGTCCGCCGGCCAATGCAGGGGACACGGGTTCGTGCCCCGGTCCGTGAGCCATGGCCACTGAGCCTGCGCGTCCGGAGCCTGTGCTCCGCAACGGGAGAGGCCACAACAGTGAGAGGCCCGCATACTGCAAAAAAAAAAGGGCATATCCCCTTGACCCTGCACCCAATGAGGAGAGTCCCGGCTGGAGGGCCTGGGCGGGGAAGTAGGAGTTCAGGGCACTGATCCTCTTGCAATGGGATTTTCCCGGCCACAGACTCTGACAGCAAAGCCAGCTCCTCCCCTGGTCTCTGACACTGATTCCCTCACATCACCCTGAGAGGTAGAAGAGAAAGCAGACCAGTACAAAAGAAAAAATACTGTTTATTCCACACAACTACATCAAGTGCTTCTCCCCTCCTGACCCCTCACTCCAGCTCTCAGCGGACTTTGTCCCACATCTGGGATCAGTCAGAACCTCAGCGTCAGAGCCTGGCCTAGGAGACAGGAAGGGAATCTAGGCATCGGAAGGTGATTGGATTTCCAAGGACACAAAAATGTCAGGGTCTCTCATTCCAAAGTCAAATGGGTTCCTTAACCCATTGGACTGAATTCTTTCCCTGGACCCCACCTGGATAAAATGCCTTGATTAGTGCAGGGTCAAAGGCCCCAGCCAATTCATTAAGCCATAGAAAGTTTTGGTCTTTGAAACAATAACAAACAAAACACATGCAAACAGTTAAGCCATTTCTGCCCTTTCTCCTGCCTTTCCATGGTAAAGGAGCCACTGAGATCTGGCTGATAACCAGAAAGGTGCTTTCAAAACAAAATTGATATCAACTCCCTTCAGAACCTGATGCTACTCAAAACAAAAATATAAACAAAACAAAAAACCCACCTCAGGGCCACTGCTGCTCTCTGGGGGCCCTGTGGTAGGGGAAACAAGAGCAGAGATCAGGCCAGTGAGCTCTGGTTTGGGCACACTTCAGGGGCATCCTGTGCCCCCCTGCCTGGGGAATTCAGCCTGCAAACATTCTGCCCCTGGACTTGTTCCTCTGAAAGACCAACTCGTCATTCCAGCAGAGGAAAAAATGCTTTAGTTCTAGCCCAGCCTTGGGAAGACACATTTAGATGCGGGAGGAGCTAAGAAAGCATGGCCAGGCCTGATTTAGAGCAGCAGTGCATCAGCTTTTTCCTGCTGTGACACAGGACAGATGGTGTCCTCCTGCACATCCACTGCCACGGACACGCCCTGGGTTATATGCTACTCCCAGGGCACCAGCCACGACCCACTTGTCTCTCCCAAAAAAGAAAGCATATCTGAACACAAGGGCTTGAGAGTAAAAACCCATATCTGTCTAATTTATTGAACTATAAGTGATTGAATCCTTTACAAACTCTGGCACTACTTTATTCTTACTGAAAACTTGTTTACAACACCCCTCTCAAGTGAGCTCGTCATCTCATTGAGACAGGTTGATAACCCTGAACTTGAGTGCGGAGCCTTACCCTTGGAGACGTAGCCTCTCCCGGGAGGCTGGAGCAGACAAGGTGCCCACCTGCTTCCTCATCCTCCACCACACGCGAGCACGTTTCGTTGGTCAGGATGCAGTGGCGTGGGGTAGGCAGGAGCGGGCCATTGGACACACAACTGCCTTCTCACTGGCAGAGCTACCAAGAGGCCGGCCACACTGGCTTTGTAGGGCCTGGGAGGGGGCAGCTGCAGGCAGGAAAGGAAACACAGCATGCCAGAGGAAGCGAGGCTAGGCTCTGCACCAGTGTCTGACAGAGGTGGTGATGTGCCCTCGCCTGGCAGTCACCTCTTCAGGGTTTATTGTAGAGACCTAGAGACCTGGCTCTGTAAGGACACGAGTTGTGAAAGGAGGGGGTGGCTCACCCGTGACTTGTGTGTGACCCTTTAAGTCTAGTCTACACAGCAAGTCTGGGCTCATCTCAGCAAACCTTGCAGTGCTCTCCTGATCCCCTACTGAATTCCAGGGGAGGCCCAGCCACAGTGAGGCTGGGAAACTCACTTAACAGCTCGGATGAGATGCCAACCCCCAATGTACCATAGCTGCCCTCTCTGAAGGCAAAACCCAGCCTGCTCCAGGGGTATTCTTAGCTTAGAAGCGCACTGCGGGGATTGCTTACACAAACACGTGGTCTAAGACTCTGGACAAAGTTAGATTTCTCCTCCAGTATCCAAGACTTCAAGTTCCAAAGAAAATTAGAGTTAAGTCACTTTCCACAAAGAGACCTTCCAGGGCTGCCATCAGCTCTTTCTGGATCTTGGCTTTTTTTCCCCAGGGCCTTGCTGTCTGGCTTCTTGTTTAATTTGCTGCTTCTGAGAAGGGCCCAGGACTGGGGGGGCGGTGAGCGTGAAGACAAGAGAGAGTCAGCATTCCTTTCCTCATTCCCCCCCACCCCCCCAGTGCCTGCTTAGCTGGGCCGGGGGATTTTCCAGGCTGCAAGCTCTCTTAACCACACCATTCTGATGTGGAGATGGCCAGGGACAGAGATCAGATTAAAATCTGGGCAGATGGCCTTATTTACTAAGTTCCCAACCTGCTATAGACCCAGGTCAACTCCAGGACAGCTAGAGTTCACTGTTGCTTCCTTCCAACATGATTTACAAAAGAAAAGATTCTGTTTTAGGGCAATTTTCCACCCTCCCAAAGGAACCAGGGAGAGATGGGGAGAGGAGATCACATGTTCTGGCCCCAGGGCTGTGGAAACCTTCTGACCTTGAGGTCGGGGCAGACATGGCATCTGACCTTCTGAGCAGCACATCACCCTTTTCAGAATTGTATGTGTTGGGTTCTTTCAGGGGACAGTGTACCTGCAGGCAGAGGGCGGGGGATGGGGGGTGGGGTGTGAGGCTGTGTTTCTGCTGGACTAGGCACCGTACCTGCCAGAGGAGCAAAGGAGGAGGGAGGGTGGAAAGAGAATGCTGTCGGAAACAAGAGCTAATGGCCAGTGGTCCTCAGAGGCTGCTGCAGCCCTGCCCCAGAGAGGGGAGTTTCCGGTTCCCAACCAGAATTCACCCTTCAAAAACCACATTAGCAAAGTGCTTCTTCAAGTGACACCACAAATCCCCTCCCTTGGCGTGACCATGCCCAAGCCTGGAGGTCTCAGACGGGCCCCACTGCCCTCCCCAGGATGTGGACGATATGGGGGGAGGGGGAGGGGGCTGAAACACAGGCGCACCGTGTAGTCTCACGACCCAGGGCAAACACAGCCACGTGTGGCAGAATGACAGATGCCGCAGGGCGGTGGCTGCAGCCGGGTGCCAAGGGAAGGTACAAAGTGCTGGAACACAGGGCCGGGGGCTCAGCCCTAAGGGATCTGAAAGACATTCAGCTTGCTGGTGTTCTTGAGCGTCTGACGCCGGTTGCAGAACCAGACCCGCACGACCTCCCGGTCATAGTTGAGCTCCTTAGCAATCTCGGTGATCTCCTGGCCTGTGGGCAGCGGGTTCTTCTCGAAGTAGGCGTTAAGAGCCTCTATGGCCTGGGGGGTAAAGGAGGTGCGGCGCTTGCGTTTCTTGGAGGGCTCGCCTCCCACAAATTCCATCAGGTTCTGCTGGCCTTCCTGGTTCCGGAGTTCGGCTTCATTCAGCCACTTCTCCAGCACTGGCTTCAACTTCTGCGCACTCTTGGGCGTGATGTCCAGCTTCTCAAACCTGTAGGTGACCCAAGCCCAGGAAGGAACAGTGAGAGTGTCTTACTCCCCACACCGGGCGTGAGCGCTGTCCACAAGGGGCTGCTCCTCTTGGGGCTGGTGGGGCTGTGCTCAGTGTTCCCCTCACCACCCCCACTAAAACGCCCTGGCTCGGCCAAGCCCAGACTCCTCAGACTGTCCTGTATCCCAGGTCATAACAGGGAGACCACTCCCATGGCCTCGGTTCAGTAGTGCGATGATAACAGGGCAACTGCTTTAATGAGCACCATTCCAGAACTTTCATATCCAAATGGGTGAGGTCCTTTAAGGAGTCATCTTGAGAGGCCTCCAGAGATGCCAAACGGATGTCGTAAGTACTGTCCTCCTCCAACTGCAGCATCTCTAAGACAGAATACTCTTTCTGGCTGAGCCCCGACGTGACTCCAGAATTCCCAACATGGCACGGTAGTCTAATAGCCACTCTAGTCTAATCTATATAATTGGCAGGCAGATGAAACCTTTTGGCCATCCCTGAACCGTGTGTTTTTTCGTGTTTGAAACCCTCGGCTATCCTTCATTTCTTTTCTTTGTTTGTTTGTTTGGTTCTGGCCATGTAACGTGGCTTGCGGGATCTTAGTTCCCCGAACAGGGATTGAACCTGGGACCCTAGCAGTGTCCTAACCACTAGACCGGCAGGGAATTCCCTACCCCTCCTTTAATACTGGCACCAGGACCAGTCTGTACGCTGCACACAGAAAAATCAGCTACATCACTTTATAGTCATGCCTCAAAAGAGGGGGAGATGGGAGCATGATAGGGGTGATAGTGGGTTATAGTTGAGAACCAAGCCAGAACTCAAGTTCTCACTTTTGTGACTAACTTCATAAGCTGTTCTCCTGTCCCTCTAGGGTTCCTAAATGGATTATGATCCTGGCTTTCCCATAAAAGACAATATAAAGGCTCAGGATTTGGGGCTAAACTTCAGAGGGCCCCCAGAAAGACTCTGGCTACTCGAGGTGTTCATGTCTACCCTTAGAACAGCTTTCCTTGTCCGGAAGAGGGCGGAAGCCAGGGAGAATATGGAAGAGGGCCGGATCACCTGGGCCCCTGTGAGTGCCCTGACCTTGTCCAAGGCAGCCTTACTCACCGGCAGATGGCTGACTGGCTGTAGGCTGGGCCTTCCGTCGCGGTCAGAGCCTGACCCACCTGGGTCTGCGTGAGGCCCAGGGATAGCCGCCGGATCTTAAAGTTCTTGGCAAACTCCCGGATCTCTTCTAAGTTGATCCCGTCCTCATCCAGACTCGGGGTATGTGGCTCTAGGCCAGAGGAAGGGGGCAGGGGTGTGTGTAAGACAGACAACCTTCACTGCTTATCTTGCCCATTGGCCTAGCCCGGTGCTGTAGTGAGGGATAAGGACATTTGACAAAAGACCTATGTACCCTTAAGACCCTCATCACCCCTGTCCCCAAGACATATAAAACTTGAGGGTAAGGGGCCAGGACCAATGTGTATAGAGGTAG
The DNA here is from genome assembly GCF_059928025.1 of Delphinapterus leucas. Lineage (NCBI taxonomy): Eukaryota > Metazoa > Chordata > Mammalia > Artiodactyla > Monodontidae > Delphinapterus > Delphinapterus leucas. The sequence continues at coordinate 40,854,082 of NC_143139.1, forward strand.
AGGCCTATTTTCAAGTTCTTCCAGCTATAACTGTTGACCCTCCCCCATTCTCCCCAGCCTGGCCCCAAGCACACCTGTTGGCCATCCACATTCCTCAAATGCTGGGTGAGAGACCATAGGGGAGACAGCCAATGGCTTGGCTTCTCAGAGAAGCAGCCAGACAGCTGGCTAAGCAGCCTCCACCATCATCATGCATAGAATCCAGCTCCACAGAATGAGAATAAGAAAGCCAGTTCCTGGCAATGGGCCTGTGCCCTTCCCCTGTGGACTCAAGGAAGTTTATTAAGGAGAGCGTCATCTAATGAGGTCATTGTGTCCAAATAAATGCCTCTCCCCTTCTCCACAACCTCTCTAGAAGCCACTTACTGGACACCAGCTGGCTGACAGTAGGGGTCTCTGAGCAGGTGATCGGGATAGGAGCAGAGGCAGCTGGCTTGGCCGCTGGGGCTGCGCTGGCGATGACCACAGCTGGCTGGGGCATGGCTGCCGGGGGCTGGATGGGCTGCACCTGCAAGGAGAAGCGCCAACAAACCCCACTGCCCGCCTGCCTGTTTCAGGGGGGTGGAGTCTCTGGTGGGGCCAGAGGCAGGGCAAAAGTGGGCATGGAGGGACTTCCCTGGTGGAGCAGTGGTTAAGAACCCGGCTGCCAATGCAGGGGACACGGGTTCGAGCCCTGGTCCGGGAAGATCCCACATGCCGTGGAGCAACTAAGCCTGCGAGCCACACAACTACTGAGCCTGGGTGCCACAATTACTGAAGCCGCGCACCTAGAGCCCGTGCCCCGCAACAAGAGAAGTCACCACAATGAGAAGCCTGCGCACCGCAACGAAGAGTAGCCCCCGCTCGCCGCAACTAGAGAAAGCCCACATGCAGCAACGAAGACCCAACACAGCCAAAAATAAATTAATTGATTCATTTTTTTTAAAAAGTGGGCATGGAATCCTCACTCACCCAGCACACTCCTACCTGTGCCCCACCAAAAAGCAAGACTAGAAGCTACGCATTAGCACCCACCCAATGATAATGACCTCCAAAATAAGCATAGAACGTGCCCCACCAAGCTGGGGCCTTGTTGCTGCCTATGACCCGGGCAGGTCAGAGGCTCAGAAAGGTTCAGCACACCTGGTCAAAGCCCCAACAAGTGTCCGCCCTTGAGATAACTGCTCTCAAATCTCTGCCCTCAAAGGAGAAACCTCGGGGCTTCCCTGGTGGCGCAGTGGTTGAGAGTCCGCCTGCCGATGCAGGGTGTGCCCCGGTCCAGGAGGATCCCACATGCCGCGGAGCGGCTGGGCCCGTGAGCCATGGCCGCCGAGCCTGCGCGTCCAGAGCCTGTGCTCCGCAACGGTAGAGGCCACAACAGTGAGAGGCCCTCGTACTGCAAAAAAAAAAGGAGAAACCTAAACCTGATTCTAGAGCCTCCAGGCCCCAAATATCCATTAACAGGGAACTGGCAAATTACTCCTGAGACCTCTCTACATTAAGATACTGTGCAGCCATGACGAAGAATAAGGTTTCTCTCTTAACTGCTGCCATGGAAAGAGCTCTGAGTCACAGTGCTAAGTGAGAGAAAAAAAAGTAAGGTGAAAAACAGTTTTTACGGAATAATTCCTTTAAAAAGACATATGAATTACCCAGAAAAAAAATCCTGAGGCATATAAAGCAGACTGTCAACAGAAGTCATCTCTGGAAGTAGAGTTAGAAGGGATTTTTACCTTTTGACATCACACATAATGTTGGAATTTTTATAAATAACATGTATCGAATTTATAATCAGGAGAAACTATAAATATATGAAATTAGTATTTTTAGTATGATTCTTTTTTGTTTTGTTTTGTTTTTGCGGTATGTGGGCCTTTCACTGTTGTGGCCTCTCCCATTGTGGGGCACAGGCTCCGGACGCGCAGGCTCAGGGGCCATGGCTCATGGGCCTAGCCGCTCCGCGGCATGTGGGATCTTCCCGGACTGGGGCACGAACCCGTGTCCCCTGCGTCATCGGTAGGCGGACTCTCAACCTCTGCGCCACCAGGGAAGCCCTAGTATGATTTTTTTTAAAGCTTCCTGAAAGTGCAGATTTCTTTAGGATGGGTCCTGTTCCCTGAATTCTACCTCCTGGTAGCTTCAAGTCATTCCCTCGTCATCCCCAGGGCCTTGTTCAGAGCTCCTTGTCTCTGGCTAGAATTGTTTAAGCTGTCTCCTAACAGGGACAATGACTCAAGTCTCACCACAGTCCAATTCTTGACTCCACCTGGATAACGGAGGGAATTTTTTAAATGCAAATCTAATCAGCCACTTCCCTGCTAAAAACCCTCCTGCGACTCCCCACTACCTAATATTAGTGATGACAATAAAAGCACCATTTTTCAAGTGCTCTCTGTGTACCAGAGTATAAACTGCCTTATGTGTAGTCTATCCTTTAACATTCATAACCTTGTGAAGTTGGTACTCTTATCACCTCCATTTTATAGGTGAGGCTAAGAGGTTATTCAATGAAGCTGGGAAGCTACATACCACTAACTTGTTAGGGATGTGAATTCTTGGACGCCACTCCAGACCTACTAAATCAGAGGCTCTGGGGTCGGGCCTGGGAATCTGCATCCCAGCAAGCTCTCCGGTTGGTTCTGCCGCACACTCACGTTTGAGAACCTCTGCTCTGGCACACTGTACTTCCTGCAATTCTGTGGAGGTAGAACACTCTCTCATCCAACTCATCCCTTTAGATTAGTTCAGTGTCCTACTCTACGAAGCCTTGTCAAACTCCCCAGTCTGCTGAGAGCTCCCTTCTCTGGGTTCCCAAAGCACCTTATCCTGACCCTATCACAGCCTTTGCCACGCTGACTTATAGTTGTCTCTGATGCTGGGCTACCTAAGGTTAGGAAGGGCATCTTATTCAGCTCTACATCTTCAGCACCTGGAATATAGTAGGCACTCAAAAACTGCTCCTAGAATGAATATATAAACGAATAATCAATGCCACAGTGCAGGGCGGAGGGGTGGAGGGATGAAGGGGTGAAGAGGGAGAGGGTACAGAACGAACCTCCCAGGGCCCTTCTAGCGATTTGTTCACCCTGGAGCTGACCGAGGCCCAGTTTACTTTGACCACCCCTGCCTGGCTTTCTCAGAGTGCTGTTGACCTCTGAGGGCACATATACACATGCTCGGTGTGTGTAGGTAAGGGGTCAGGGGACGGTGGTGCTGTTTTCCCAGGCAGAGAATGCGTGGACTCGTGTGAACCTTCTACCCTGGAACCTCCCCCCGCTTTGGGGAGGTGCCCTGCTTTCCCAGGGGCTTCAGGAAATAGTGTCGTCCAGCTCACAGCCTGGAGGGAGGCCACCCATGCCAGACGGCACTGCCTGCCCCCATCCCCCAACCCAGCCCTTGTACCTCACTCTTAGCGGGGGACTCAGGAGTGCTTGGCTTCCGGACAGCCACGGGAGAAGGCAGGGGGCTGCTAGCCAGGGCTGCGATCACCTGGCCCTGGGCGTTCAACAACAGCTGGGGGGTCACAGCCTGGACCTGCAGGCTTTGGGCTGGGGCTGGGGCCGCCATGCTAGCCGAGTTCACTACCCACGGAAGTGTTCCAATAACCTGGGGGGAAACATAGGGACCCCAAGTGTGAGGGCAGCGTCCAGGTCCACCCCCAACCCAAATCCCCACATTGGCAGGAAGGGACTTAGACAAATCACTTAACCCCTCTGGGCCTGTTTCCTCACAAGAAAGTGAAGGACTCCCACTCTAGGGGCTGCTTCCTTTATTCTCTCTCCAGAGCCGTGGTGGGGCAGGAGTAGGTTTGCATGTGCATTCAGACAGATCTGGATGTGAATCCCTGCTCTGCCACATTTTAACGGTGTGGCTTAATTTCTCTGAACCTCAGCCTTCTCCCCTGTAAAACGGGAATAAAAATCTCCACCCAGTAGGTGTGTACTCAAAAAGAAGTGGGATAATGTATGAGAAAGCACCTAGCACAGAGGCTGGTCACAAAGTGAGTGTTCCATAAACGAAAACCCCCAGCTAGAGTGAGTACCACCAGGGCTGGATGGGGGCTACGCCCCTGCCTGGCCTCAGTATCAGCAGAGAGCTGTCACACAAGAGGTATGAACAGCAGCTCGTCACCCTAGTTGAGTTCCCATGACCCTCAGCCCACGTCCTGCCCCTCGTCCACAGCCAGCATCTCCACCAGTCCCCACCCCTCGGCCTGGCTTTGACCACTTGCCTGTCCCTGAGCGTTGGTGAGGATCTGACTGCTGATCCCCGGCATGCTGGGAACGGCGTTGGCAATGACCGGAGTTGCAGTGAGGGAGCCCAGGATCTGGGTCTGTCCCCCGAGGGAAGCAGCACTGATCTGTGGGTGGAGGAAGAGCCTTGCTCAGAGGCGATGGGGCGAGAAAGAGCCCAAGGCAGAGGGAAGAGGGCCGAGGGTACTGGGGCAGGGGGGATGGATGCTGGGCAGAGGTAAATGTGGGCTGCAGGCCCAAGTCCACCAGCTGAACAGTGTCCAGGGCCAGGGGCTGCTGGGGGTGAGCAGGGAAGGGCGGGGTCGCAGTCATGGAGGAGTAACTCTGGCTGATCTTTCGGGCTAGCCCTGGGAGAGTAGAAAGGCCAGACTGGAGGGGCTGATGTGACTCTAGTCACATCTAACAGCCTCTAGCTCCACCTTAGCGACAGCTCACAAGTTTGCAATCCCCAGACATCATCCCACCCTCCAAGGCTGGTCCAGTGGTTCAGGTTCTGGAGGATTTGCCCAGCCCTCTTGGCAGAGGTTGTCTGCTCTTGTCTGGGACGGATGGGCTGGCAGCTGCAGGGGAAGGCCTCAGAAGGAGCCCATCTGTGCCGAAGTGTTGCAAGAGAGCCGTGTTCAGGGGGCTGGTCCTCTACCTCCTTCCTCCCCCGAGGGAAGGGTCAGGTTCACCCTTGGCCAGAGATTCGGTCCATCCCTGTTTAGCCCCCGGTGAGGGCAGCAGCTTACGATTCCTGGGCTAAACGCGAAGCCTGCAGGCTGAACGGTGATCTGTGGGGGGCTGTCCACTGGCTTGGGGGTGGGGGCAGTCGCGGTGGCAGCAGTGGACTGCGGCAGAATGGCAGGTGTGGTCTGCAGCAGCGGCTGGGTCTGGATCAGCGTCTGGGGCCGGGTGGGCGAGGAGGCCTGGGCCGGTGGGGCAGCTTGTACAGGTGCCGGGAGAGCGGCGTTCAGCACGGCAGCTGCTACGGAGCAAGGCAGAGACAGAGGTGCTCAAACGCCTAGCCGTAGCCCAGGGAGGCTCCAATCCCAAGGGATCTGGCACGAGAACGAGGGGGGGTTGGGGCAGGGGGGACAGGCAGCTGTGATTCACTTGATCTTGGCGGGGGCGGCACATGCCAACTTCTCTCATCCCCCCTCCCTTGGGCCTGGAGAGGTGTAGATTCAAAACCAGAAGTTGAATCTTCTTGCAGTCCTTCTCAGGAGGCTGGTCACGGGGTGAGTTCTGGCGTAGGGGGGAGGGGTAGTCTCAGACAGTTGGCTGAAGGAAGAGAGGCCTGCTGGGCCAGCATGGTGCCATGGCCTAGAGTCCCAAGGTGGTGCAGCAGCTCTGTGGCTGGGTGCCTGGGACACCAGATCCAGACTCCAGGGCTGTCGCCCTGGGAGGGCTGCGGGTTTGGAGTCCAACATGGCAAGCACACGTGCAGGGATGGTAGTGTAAGGTGATGGGGAGCCTGGTGCAGTCCTGGGGAGAGTTGCCGTTACCTTGGAGACCGGCTAAAGGTGGCTTGAAAATTCCCCCCGTGGGAGAAGCAGCGGTCAGTCCTGGGAGGGCAGCCACGGTTGCTGTAGGAATTGTCCACACGGCCAGCCCCTGCTGACCAGCCACTTGACCTGCAATACTGATGGGGATAAGAAGAGGTTGAGTAACTGCCCCTGCTGGAACCATAACTCCTGTCAGAACTGTGGCTAAGTTTTCCTGAGTCAAGACCTGCAAAAGCAAACGAGATTTCAGAAAGAAAAGAAAAAATACAAAATCAACATCGACAGCGCAAACACTGGGTCTCTCAGACCCAGCTGAGCACACACAAAGCATTCTGAGGGCAGTGGGAAAAGGCCGCATGAGGGCGGGGAAGAGACAAGCCCTAGCTGGAGGCCCAACCCCGCCCGAGGGGGCACCTGGACTGGACTATACCGCCTTCAGAAAAGCAGCTCATATCAGGGACAGGGCCTAGCCCTGCTCAAGGGCCAGAAAGGGACACAGGCCTCTCCCACCACGGTCTGGTGCCTCCCAAGCCTTCCCCGGGCCCTTGCCCACAGGACCAATGCTTTGTGGCCAGGAAGCAGGGGGCAGGGGCTGGTGGAACCAAGTGGTCAAGACCCACAGGGGCCTCCGGGAGGTTCTGATGGAGGACAATCCTGATGGATGCCTTGGAGAACTGTGCTCGCAGTGAAAGGTCACAGGGAGCTCAGCATGCCTGGAGGCCCCTGGAGACAGCTTCTCACTGAGCTGGGGCTGCCCCTGGCTCTAAATGAGGACCAAAAATCCATGAACTCTTCTAGGCATCCCCTAGAGGGGCTGACAAGGGTATTCACTCACGTAGTCATTAGATGACTTGAAGGAGTTAATGTAGTCTCTATAATCCTTCCTGAACCCAAGGAGATTACCTGGCAAATGCAGATCTACTTTTCCCAGGGGGCCTGATCTGGGGCAGGGGAGAGGCCAGGGGTACCTAGTAGAAGACTCCCTCCCTCAAGCCACAGCCCCTTCCCCATCCTGCCTCATGAAGTTCCCAGATCCCATGGCCAGCCCATGTTGGCTATCCCATGCCTTGCTCCTGCCCACTGCCCTCTGTCCAGCTCCCTGGGGTGGCCCTTACCTGGGGGGCAGCTTGTACAGCCAGTGGCGTCAGGGTCTGCGATGCCTGAGGCTGGCATGGGGCTTGGCTGAAGGTGGCAACGGCAGGGGCAGGGCTCGGAGGCATCCCCGGGAGTGACTTCACTTCAAGTGGCATTGGGACAAAGAGGGACAAGGAGTGAGCCTGGGTGAGTGTGACAACCCTCAGCCCTACATTGTATTTCTGCATAACCCGAGGCCAATCACTGGCCTTCCCTGGCCCACAGAGGCAGCTTCCCAAAAGCTACGGGTAGTGAGAATAGGAGGCTGGAGAACCCTGTGCCAGACCTGGAAAGTAGGCCACCCTCTTCTCACAGGTGGATGAAGAAAATGCAGACCCAGGCACAGCTGGGTATCAGTCGCTCATCTCCTGGCTCTGTAGGATGCTAGGACCTATCACATAATCAGTAGTAGAAAGGAACATGTGTCAGGAAGAGAAGGAGCTAGAATCAATGGGATCGACTGGCTCATCCAGCAACTGGATCATTGTTCAACCTTCAGGCTACTTTTTGGACGCAGGTGCTGGCTTGGGGAAGGGGCGGGACTCCTGTAGGGTGGGGTCTTGGAAGTGACGTGTCTTGGATACACTCAGGATTAACGGGGCTCTCCAGGCCAGGCAGCTTTTCTTCTTGCCATTCCCTGAGGTCTGAAGTCTGGGTGAGCAGCTTCTAGGAAGTTCTAAAGGAACTTCCTATGCATTGGAGCTTTTCACCCAGGTGAGAGCTTCCTCTTGCCACCTGGATTTAGTTAGGTACTGGGACCCGTACCAGGAAACCTCTTTAAAGCCACACAACAATGCGGAGAGGGGTTATTATTTAATATATGGTGAGACATTAAAGAGAATCTAGGTGTTGTGTGTTCGACCAGATCAGTGGTTTCTTTTTTAATTTTTTTTTTTATACAGCAGGTTCTCATTAGTTATCCATTTTATACATATTAGTGTATATATGTCAATCCCGATCTCCCAATTCATCACACCAGTGGCTTCTAAATACTGACTGGGTATAGGTTTCCAGGCCCTAGTCTAGGCCTACTGAGTCAGAATGTCCAGGAGTGGAGGCCAGGAACCTTTCATCTCTCTCTTTTTCTTTTAAGCTCCCTTGTGATACAGCACACAGACAAAGTGGGAACCACTGAACTAGATAACCTTCCAAGGCTGCATTCCCAGCCTGTGTTTTAATCTGGAAAGGCACCAACCTAACTAAGGACTAGACTGTTTACAGTATATAATTTAAAAATGCAGATTGCTTAAAGAATGAAAGAGACAAGCAACGACCACAAAAGCCTTATAAAATACTAAAGAAAACAAAATGGCAGATTTATCTCCACTGTGAAGGGGAGATACATTTCTAACTATTGAAAAAAAAAAATCAGAGAAGGATAATCTGAACCTCTGGAAATTTAAAAAATATTTTGCTTGACAAAGTATAATGAAACCTAAAAAGGAAAGTGAGGAAATGGGAATGTGATAGACACGAGTGATGAAAGCTTACCATGTGTACAGTCATTTCATTAGGATATGCTGTATTTCCAGAGTAGGACCATGGGCCCTAGGGTCTGCCTACATTTAGGGTTTTTGTAGCTTCCTGCTAGACTGCTTTTCAGGAAGACTGAACCAATGTACAGCGCCATCAGCAATGTACCTGTTTCGCCACAGCACCACCCAATTTAGGTTTTATCACTGTTTATTTATTTTTCTGGCTTAATAGGCATAGGTGGTACCTCATAGCCAATTATTTTTTCCCTCATTGATGGCAAGGTTTTGTATTTTTCCGTGTGATGACTTCCTCCTATGTAAACAATTAGCTTCTCTTCAAAAGGAATTTGGGTGGACTACACCTCAAAGAAAAATAAAATTAAAGGGCCATTCAAAGCAGCACTGTTTATGACAATGAAAAATCAGACAGTTTGATAATAGCCAAAACCAGAATCAGATGAGTGAATCTGTCAATAAAGGACATGGAATATGAAATAATATGGTGGTAAGTGTCATGCTACTTAGCCTGCCCTCAGGGGCCACACCTATAAAAATGTGTATGTGTGACAAGGTTTGGGTAATAATTTAGAGTGACACAAATCACTAGATTCTTTTTTCATCCTGAAAGTTTCCTATTACTTAGTTTTATTTTGTTTTAAGAGGAAACACTTCTCAATATTGCATACACAGAAATGTTCCATCAAAGCCACAGTTTAAGCTGGCAGCTCCTTAGGAGGTACCATCAACATACCGCCCTTCCCTGCTTGACAATGACGGAAATTCCTTTATAAAGAAGACTTTGGTGAAAAGCTTAAGTATACAAACCTCTGGAAGAAGATGCACACTACCATGAACACTCATGCTAAAGTGTAGATAATTGATCTCTGATCAATTCCTGAGAGCAGGTTTTGGATAAGGAGCAGAATTAAGGCGCCAGAGATACGGAAGATGGATGAAAGGGTAAAAAAGGAAGTTAAGGCACTGTGGATAAACCTGGAAAGGGTGGCCGAGATGGAGAATCCTTGTCTTTCCTGTCTGCTCACCAGGGCACGGGCCCATGGGAGCAGGTGGTGGCTCATCCTGGCCTCAACAAGGAAGCAGAACATTTCCAGGCTAGGGGAAAATGATCACGTCTCTTGTCATTCCTTTACTCAAAAGGAGAAAAGATAACCCGGGTTACTAGGGTCCCAAATGGATCTGCACACTGATTTGCGAGTAGAACGAGGGAGGTGAGATCTGGCAGGGGTTTTGTTAAAGAGTTGCCTGTTCTCTTTGCTCTCTTCTTGTCTCCCCCTCTTGGCCCACACCCTCTCCCCCAACCACATCTCCAATCTAGGGAAGGGGCGAAGTTCAGCAGAAAGCAAGGGGAGATGAATCATGGCTTTCTGGGGGAATTGGCAAGAGAGGCCCCAGGCTTCCTGCAAAAGGTGTTAATAAGGTGTTAATGAGGAAAGTCAATGAAAGGGTGCCCTGTGCCCAGAGAGCAGTGCCTAGGACCAGCCCCAGCTTCTAGAACAGCCCAGGCGGTCTCACAGCTGTACTGCAGGGTCATTAGGGGAGACAGTGTGAGTCAATCAGCCATATACATTCCACATGCAGGAGAATCAAACTCATGCCCTGAAGTCATCTTTGGAGAATAAGAGCACAAATAAGCCCACCAGGCTAGACTCATGCCAGCCCAGCTGGGAGTGAGGGGCTGGGATTCTACAAGGCCCTCCCTAACACACACATCCTTAGTCCAAGGTGGGTATGATGGCCTCCCATCCCCAACTCCTGGCACCGCCCAGCTCTACCACAAAAGGTACTGATTTGGAAGGGCCGTCAGGATCCTGAAGGCTTAGTCCTCTCCGCCTTGAGCTTGAGGGTCTGGTTCAGACCTGGCAGCCCTCTCTGAGGTTAATTCAATCCCCTCACCCTGACCCATCCCAGTTTAGGTCTGTAAGTGACTGAAACCAGAGCTAAAGTTCCAGGGACAAGGAGTGGCCTAGGAGCTGACCAACAGTACAGACTGTGACCAGAGGCTGTCCAGTGGACAGGAAGAGAGTGAGACCCTAAAGCCACCTAGCCCCCTCCGGCTTCATGCTGGCTCTCCAGGGGGGAACACAGGAGGGGACTCAGGCGGAGCAATGCCACATGGGAGCAGGTAGCCTCATACCAGTTGCCTCTGCAGAGGAGTCTGGGTTGTCTGGCCCAGCTTCACCAGCAGCTTCACCGGCTTTGGTGGGGCCTCCGCTCTGGGAGCCCTCGGCGGCCACACCTTCCAGTGATTTGCCCTCCTCCTCAGCAGGGATCTGGGCATCCACTCCAACCTCCAGAACTCGGATGGTCTCATGGCCTGACATCACGATGACCTGCAAACAGAGGACGGGGACACTGCTGGGGGGAGGGGCAGATCAGCCCTGGGGAACCGGAGCTCTAGGTATGGCTGAGGGAGAGAGGAGAGAGCATGTCAGGATGCAGACCTCCTGGCTCAAGGACTGTGTGCTCTGTGAGAATTCCAGAGCCTGGAGCAGACTGCAGCTCCCTGATTCCAGGGAAGGAGGTACTAGGAGAAAGTAGGCCCTGGTGACAGGGAGAAGGGCCTGACACAAGCTAGGAAAAGTCCCACAGAGCCAGACCACTTGGGGACATTTCTATTTGTTTCCTCTCTTGGATTCAGTTCAGGGAGTGGTAAATGGCCTCTCCCACAGCCTTGCAAGGCTGTCTTCTTGGCTGCTAGGATATTGGAGTGTGATTACCATGGCCCCTAACACCATATCCACAGCTTAAGCTGGGACAAGAAGCAAATCCCTCTTCACGTCCCTTGAGTTATTATAGGAGTGGAAAATGAATGCTCCACGATACTGAGTAACTTTTTAAGCTCATGGTTCTTTTATTTCCAAAACTCTGGGGTACGGGCCAAGATTTCCCTCCAAGCCAACTTCCTGAAGCGAGGGTCAGGAATCCTGAAGACGTGGCCTCTCGCTGGCCCTCCTGGACTGGAGCTTTGTACCCTGTGGGCCTGCAGCTCCAGTGTGCCTTCTGCTGTGGGCGTGCTCCGACCTGGAGCGGAGCCCCCATGCTCAGCAATGCAGGCAGCCCCTGGGCCTCCTCGGAACACTGGGTCCCCTTTCCTGCTGAAAGAGCCAGCACTCAGTGCTTTACCTCCAGCACTGACACGCTTCCAACTGGGCCATTCAAGAGTCAGGGACACCCGGTACATTAAAAAGCTCTGTGTCAGGCCTTCCCTGAGCTCCCGCCTAGGCCTGAAGACACTCCCACAACGCGCTCCTTAGGCCTGAAAACTGGAGCCAGCCAGAGACTGCTGGAAAAAAGCAACACTGTGACCCATCAGGGGAGTAAGAGTGCAATAACCCCCCCAGCAGTTACCTTTCTGACTCAGACTTGACCTGTGAAGGACTTTACTCCCATCACACTTTAAGAGAGGTTAGTTAATCTTTTTTCTCCTTTTAAAAATTACATAAGTCGGAAATTCCCTGGCGTCTCACTGCCAGGGACCTGGGTTCGATCCCTGGTTAGGGAACTAAGATTCCATAAGCCACGCTCTCAAAAGGAAAACAAAATTACATAAGTAATAAAAGGTAATTGCAAGAAAAATTAGAAAATGATATATAAGCAAGAAAAAAAATTAATTCCCTGATATCCAAATCTTTCCCCATGTTAACTTATACATATTTTCACATGTTAATTTCACTTTTTAAAGTCACAGCTTAAGTCCCCAAACCCAGCCCCTGAGAAATCCTAGCTGGCAACTACATCTGGATAGGTAAAGTGACGATCTGGATGGGTGTTTCTGGTAAGAAACAGATGAGGGGCTCTATGGAGTTTTCCTCCTTGCCCACACTCCTTGGTCCATTACCCTCACTCCCCCACCTCTTCCTGCCCCAGAAGATACCTGCTCATTGACAGTCAGAGATGAGTCTGGCCCGGCTCCAGGATCCATGGTCACTTGTCAGGGTGGGGTGGGGCTGGCCCACACCTACACATCCTGCAGGGTGAGATGGGATGGGAAAAGCAAAGGCTGATACGACATAGTCATAAAATTTCCATGCCATCTCAAAAAGTCAGAAGTAGAACGGAAGGAAGAGAGAGAAGCTAAGGTCTCCCAGGTATGTGTAGAAGTAAAGGAAATAGGATTCTAAGGATTTTAAAACTAAAGTGTCTCACTTCCTACAGCATCCTAGGAGAACCTACACTCAAGAGGAGCGCGTGTGACAAGAGGAAAGAGGGGGCCAGGCATCTTTCCCTGGGAGTTCCCCAGTCCAGTGGGAAAGAGCAGACCCAGTAGAACCCAAGGTGACTTTGACCCAGACTCTCAGAACCAGACACAAGTAAGGAGCACACTGGGTATCAGAGCATGTCTCAGGGGAGGGGTCTGAGTGGACTTCCTGGAAGAGATGGTAAAGATAGGAATAAATTAAAACAGTTGTCTCAAACGAATGTCTGATTACCACCTGGAACACATCAAAAACGCAGGACCCCCCTACCCCGATTTCCCCAGACCAAACATCCCCAGAGTCTGATTTAGTAGGTGGGTGCCCCAAAATCAGCACTCAGGGGATTCTGTGGCAGTGGTCCGAGAACCATACTGGCCTTTAACATGGGAGGCAGGACAACGTCCCAGATGGTGCAGCAGCTGCCACATGCAGTGAGACAGAGTGAAACAAGCCCTTGTGAGAAACAGGTGGTCTTGCTGGAGCCACAAACCACAGTCACAAGAAACAGAGGTAATAAAGGGGACAACTAGTTTTAGACACTTATAGAGAAAAGAGTAAGTTAACCTCTATTCTGAGTGCCCACTGCGCCAAGCATTTTACGGGACACTAATTCACGTTATTGCTCACGCCAGCTGCGGGAAGGGAGCATTAGTATCGCCATGTTATGGATGAGGACACTAAGCTCGGAGAAGTGTTCCGGATTCCTCACCTTTCTCTTCCTCTTCCTCTTCTACCCCTGGGTCTGCTTCGTTTGTTTTCCTTTTTTTTTTTTTTTTTTTTTTGGTTATTTTATTAATTGAGGTAAAATTCACATAACATCAAATTTACCATTTTAACCAAAGTGTACGACTCAATGGAATTCAGTACATTTACAATGTTGTGCAACGATCACCACTATTTAGTTCCAGAACATTTTCATCATCCAAAAGGAAATCCCATACCCATGAGCAGTTACTCCCTTCCCCTGCCAACCCCCAGCCCCTGGCAACCACGAATCTGCTTTGTCTCTGTGGATTTGCCTATTCCCAATATTTCATATAAATGGAATCATACAATATGGGGCCTTTTTGTGTCTGGCTTCTTTTACTTTGCAGAAGGTTTTCAAGGTTCATCTGTGATGCAGCATGTATCAGTGCTTCATTTCTTTTCACAGAAAAGAACTGTGAAAAAATTCCATTGTATGGGCTCTCGCACTCTCTGGGGAAGGCGGAAGCACAGGTAAACCAAGATTTCATTTCCGAGATGGAAAGTCCATCAGACTCAGCTGTGACTTTACCCAGCGCTCCACAGGTCTGTGCCAATCCATCACCTCCCCCACACGAATAGTTCAAGAAAACAATCTGTGAGTGCAACACTTAGAGAATGATTAAGGAAAACAAGATCTTCATTTAATTCCCATAATTAAATGGCGTGGTAAAGTGTCTTAAAGTCAAGAATGAAAAAAACAATCATTTTGACCCACCTCCTAGAGTAATGGAAATAAAACCAAAAATAAACAAATGGGACCTAATGAAACTTAAAAGCTTTTCCACAGCAAATGAAACTATAAACAAGGTGAAAAGACAGCCCTCAGAATGGGAGAAAATATTTGCAAATGAATCAACAGACAAAGGATTAATCTCCAAAATATATAAACAGCCCATGCAGCTCAATATTAAAAAAACAAACAACCCAATCAAAAAATAGGCAGAAGACCTAAATAGACATTTCTCCAAAGAAGACATACAGATGGCCAAGAGACACATGAAAAGCTGCTCAACATCACTAATTATTAGAGAAATGCAAATCAAAACTACAATGAGGTATCACCTCACACCGGTTAGAATGGGCATCACCAGAAAATCTACAACAACAAATGCTGGAGATGGTGTGGAGAAAAGGGAACCCTCTTGCACTGTTGGTGGGAATGTAAATTTACACGGCCACTATGGAGAACAGTATGGAGGCTCCTTAAAAAACTAAAAATAGGGCTTCCCTTGTGGCACAGTGGTTAAGAATCTGCATGCCAATGCAGGGGACACAGGTTCTAGCCCTGGTCCGGGAAGATCTCACATGCCTTGGAGCAACTAAGCCCGTGTGCCACAACTACCGAAGCCCGCATGCCTAGAGCCTGTGCTCCGCAACAAGAGAAGCCACTGCTATGAGAAGCCCACGCACCGCAAAGAAGAGTAGCCCCTGCTCGCCACAACTAGAGAAAGCCTGTGCGCAGCAACAAAGACCCAACGCAGCCAAAAATAAAATAAATAAATTTAAAAAGAGTTCCACTATTAAAAAAAACAAACAAAAAAAACACTAAAAATAGAATTACCATATGACCCAGCAATCCCACTACTGGGCATATACCCAGAGAAAACCATAATTCAAAAAGACACATGCACCCCAATGTTCACTGCAGCACTATTTACAATAGCCAGGTCATGGAAGCAGCCTAAATGCCCATCGACTGATGAATGGATATAGAAGATGTGGTACATATACACAATGGAATATTACTCAGCCATAAAAAGGAATGAAATTGCATCATTTGTAGAGACGTGGATGGACTTAGAGACTGTCATACAGAGTGAAGTAAGTCAGAAAGAGAAAAACAAATATCGTATATTAACGCATATATGTGGAACCTAGAAAAATGGTACAGATGAACTGGTTTGCGGGGCAGAAATAGAGACACAGATGTAGAGAACAAATGTACGGACACCAAGTGGGGAAAGTGTGGGGGGGGGTGGATGAAATGGGAGATTGGGATTGACATGGATACACTAATATGTATAAAATGGATAACTAATAAGAACCTGCTGTATAAAAATAAATAAATAAAATTTTTTAAAATTCAGATCTTTTCAGAGAAGCCATCATCTTTAGCAGAAGAAAACTGGAATTTCAAGAAAATTTTAAACACATAGTGAGGTAGAAGAAAATACACATTTGAAAAATACTTTTAAGAATATCGATGCAAGTGAATCTAAATCACTGGATACTGGGTCACGCAGAGGTCTCCAAGATGATTTTGTGAATGAGAATTCTTCCCAAACAAGGATTAAATGAAGAAAAAGCAAAATAGGTGGAGATTCGGGAGAAAGAAGACCTTCTTCACAGGCTAAAACTAGTCAAAATGTATCACTCAAAGAATGACCTGTCCCAGTTACAGCTGTTAATAAGGAAGTGAAGAAGTTGTAGGCAGATGTTACTCTGTGAGCTGCAATCAACTATGTCTGAAAAGAACAAGAAACTGAGCCTCACCCATCTGATAGATCACTATGTGTAAGATGATAAATTGCTACACTCTAACAGAAATGAAGAAGAATTCGTAAGAGTTTCATTCATATTTTTTTCTCCAGAGTATCTTTGAGAATGACAACATAATAAAAAAGGCGCTTATATATTTTAAAGAGAAGGTATCAACCACTAGAGCTTAGAGAAAGGTATCCCGATGAAAGCCAATTTGGGAACTCTGTTATTACCTAAATATAAACCAAGTTCTAAAATGAAAATTCAGTATTTTGGATAAATTTGCTAAAGGAAACAACATTTAAATAAATATGAAAAATGTTAATAATGATTAAAAAATAATTTGGACAATCCTGGAAGTAGTTTTAATACATTGTTTTGTTTATTGTGGTAAAAAAAAAAAGTTTTATTGTAAATGTTAAAAAACAGTCCAACCAGGTGAATGTCTAAACCAAAATGGGTCTAAAAATGCCTGCCTCTCTCATTTTATGACCCTTGTTTCCATCCATTTATCACGTATTTCCATCTGGCTGGTCTAGTAGATAAACTCATATGTCAAAAAAAATTCCAACGTATAGATATGCCATATTTTGTTTATCCATTCATCTGCTGATGGACGTTTGGGTTGCTTCTACCTTTTGGCTACTGTAAATAGGGCATCTATGAATCTTTGTGTACAAGTTTTTGTTGCAACACCTGTGTTCAATTTTGGGGTATATACCTAGGAGTGCAGTTGCTGGCTCACCCTAGGGGTTTTAGGGTTTCCACCCCAATGACTGTGGTAAATAGCACATCTGGATGGCCTCCTTTGAGCTCATGATGCCATGCAGTGCCCACAGCCTGACAGCAGTGAAGAGAGATGATCGACTGTCTGTTTTAAGAGAAGGGGCTCTTATGATCACCCCAGCAGTAGAACTCCAGTACACACATAGATCATGGTTAAAGCTGGGACAGGAAGCCGTGCCCAGACAGAGTCTCCTCCTTTGCCTTTTTTTTTTTTTTAATTTTTAATTTATTTTTGGCTGCATTGGGTCTTCGTTGCTGCGCGCGGGCTTTCTCTAGTTGCGGCGAGCAGGGGATACACTTCCTTGTGGTGCACAGGCTTCTCATTGCGGTGGCTTCTCTTGTTGTGGAGCACGGGCTCTAGGCGTGTGAGCTTCAGTAGTTGTGGCTCGTGAGCTCTAAAGCGCAGGCTCAGTAGTTGTGGCGCACGGGCCTAGTCGCTCCGCGGCATGTGGGATCTTCCCGGATCAGGGCTTGAACCCGCGTCCCCTGCATTGGCAGGCGGATTCTTAACCACCGTGCCACCAAGGCAGTCCTGGGATTCAGACTTTTAACTCAGACTCATTTCTGCGCTTTTAATCACTTTACACTTAATGTGTCTGAGGTTTTCAAGGTGTAAAGTACCTTCTCATTATAATCATTTTTGGGGGTGGAGAGTACTCTGCGTGTATTGAAAGAGTGGCTGGTTAAGCTGGAATGAGTTTTACTGGTATTCACGGGAAAGAAAGTCACATTTGTTATGGGAAATTACCTTTCAAATTTTTGACATAATCCTCTCCAGCAAGGTTGTTTGTTGACATCAGCATCTCCAGCTCTACACCACATTTATATTTAAATTGTGCACCTACTTACCTCCTGCAGAGCTGCCATCTAAAAAGGCCACAAGGACAGGAAGCAGGAGATTAGTATAGATTGGTAGCTGGGGCTGAGCTGGATCATCCAGACAATGCTCCCAAGACGGTCTCACCCAGTCTGACAATCACCAAGTCTAACTCTCCAGCTTAGGCCTCACCTGGGAACTTCAGACTCATATATCCAACTACCTACTGATTGCTCACATCATCTCCTACTCAACATGTTCAAAACCAAGCTCCTGATTTCTACCCCAGACCTGCTCCATCTGCCTGTAGCCTTCCCCATCTCAGCAAATGGCGGCTTCATCCTTCCACAGATGCTCAGGCCCCAAGCCTTGCCATCATCCTTGCCTTCTCTCTTACATCTACCTATACGTCTAATAGTAACTCCTTCAAATCGTGTTGGCTGTCTTTTCCAGTGCGCCCAGAATCCCCCCACTTCTTATCACGACCACCATGGTCCATGCGGATGTAGTACCTGGTGTAAAGAAACACGAGACGGCCTCCCCTCCTGCTTGGCAAGCATCGTCTGCCTTGTTCTTAAATCGTGAGTCTCCAGGCAGGTTGCTAACCTCTTTCAGGTTTTCATTGTCTGATGGATTTTCTGCCTATCCTCCCGCCCTTCTCCATTTCTGGCCCCAGGACATAGATTTCCCTTCCCACCTGCTGAAAAATAATCACCATCAATAGTTTATTGGTCCTGGGATAAACCATAATGGAAAGAATATAAAACAGAGTGTGTATGTGTGTGTAACTGAGTCACTTTGCTGTACAACAGAAATTAACACAACATTGTAAATCAGCTATACTTCAATTAAAAAATAAATTTAAAAAATAGTTTATTGGAACCCAGCCCCTTTACACATAGTATTACAGTGAGCACTCTTTGGAGACAGACTTCTGGGTTCACCATCTCAGCTTTGATGCTCACTAGCTGTGGGACTCGGGTGAGATGATTTAACCTCTCTGCCTCAGTTTCCTCATCTGTAAAAATGAGAGTAATGACACCTACTTCATAGGGCTACGATGAGGACTGAATGAATTAATGCATGTAAAAAGTTTAGATCCATCTCTGGCACATAGTAAGGGCTCAGAAGATGGTAGGTATTACAAAAATTTACATACATTATCTCATTTAAATTTAGTATAGCAGTTAGGAACCTAGGTTCACCTCTCAGTTTCACCATTTCTTAGCTGTGAGGCCTTGGACAAGGACCTAGCCTCTCCATGCCTCAGCTACCATATTTGAAACGGGGATAGCTAGCGTTGTAGTAAATTGTATAAGGGTTCAATAAATGTTAACTGTTGTTATTCAGTTTCGACACCAGCCCCATGAGACCGCAGAGCAAACACATAGTGAAGCTTGACCAATTGTGTCACTGTCTGCAGGTGGGCGGATTACTCTCTGTTTTTTCAGGGATAAATAATAAGAGAGCTTATCTTGGAATTATCGTACAAAGCACAAATAACAATTAGCTATTACGATCCCCGTTTTTATTGATGAGAAAGTTGATGATCAAAGAGAGGTAAGGGCATAGGCTTAGGATAAAAACCTAAAACAAATCCCAGCTTGGTCAGGAAATAGCTGTGCCATCCTGGGCAAATGATTTAATCTCTTTGAAGTTTAATTTCCTTATCTTTAAAATGCTGATTAAATGGGCAAGACTTGTGGGGTTGTTATGGTGATGATATGAGATCTGTAAGTAAAATGCTTAACATGGTATTCTTACCATGATTCTCATTTTTATCTACAGGAAGATGGAGGTTGAGAGAGGTCAGGTGACTTGCCCAAGGGCACAGAAGAGTCTGTGGCAGATTCAAACTTCAAGGCCACATCCACCTGCTCCAGATTCCTGTCCTCCTGACACCACACTAAGCCTCCATTCAGGAAATGGGAGGAAGGCTGACGGGGGCTGCTCTGGCCCCCAAGGATCAGGACACACTGGAAAATGGAAGCTCTCAGTTCTGCTCCAGACTTAATTTATTAACTTCCCTCCCCACACCCCGATTCATGGACAGAGATAAATGACTTGCCAAGCTATTGGTAGACTGGCTAGGCACACACATGGGCCAGAAGGGAAGGAAAGGGCAAAAGATAGGAAAGTCGTGAACAACCTTACTTCTCCTTTCCCAACCTACCATTTGTAATCTTACACATATATAGTCAAACAGTAAAGACTAGTTTAATAGGATAGATTTAGTTTCTGCCCCCATCCCCTTGTGCCCAAACTTGATTCACCCAGGCAGGGGGAAGGGAGGGGGCAAATGAAACGTGAACAATAACAAGTAGGTATGTTCCCCCACTAGACTGTAAGGACCAAGAAGGCATATCCACTTATCATCATATCCCAGAGTCTAGTATAATTCCTGGTACACAACAGAGGTTAATGAATATGAGAGGAAAACATAAATTATGATGTCGGATCATATCATTTAGCCTGGTCATATTTCCTACCTCCTCCTCAAAACACACAGCCTATTTCAAATTTTGTGCCCTCGTTCCCAATGCTAGGGCTGCTTAAAAACGATTTCAAAGTAGTATTAAGTTCTGGAGAACCCCAGTCACACTCGCCCCTTCCTAACGTGCCGGTCCAGCTCCTCATTCCCAGGCCTTCCGTCATTTGTCCAGTTTCTCCCGAGTCCCACTCCATCTGTGGCCTGACTGACCCTCATTTTGACACAGAAGGAGCTTGGGGTTTAAAGGCAGAAGACCCACTGCTTCTGTTTCAGGTAACCCCTCAAAGCCTCAGTTTCGTCATCTATGAAATGGGGCTAAATTATAGTACCTACCCCATTGGCTATTGTTAAATCGATAACATTTATGGAAGGCTCTTAGAACAGGGCCTGGCACACAGCAAACACTATGTAATTGCTTTAAATTGAAGTAAAGCATGCATATAAAATGTTTTTAATTGTAAAGTGTTATAAAAAATGTGTAAGATTACTACTATGACTTTATAGTGAGTAAATCTTTGGGAGGGGGGGATATGATCTTGTCCCAAGTTCCTTCATAATGCAGAGAATCCTTAGAGAAGCAAATTTCTTCTGATTCATTTCTTCTTTTTTTTTTTTGCGGTACGCGGGCCTCTCATTGCTGTGGCCTCTCCCGCTGCGGAGCACAGGCTCCAGACGCGCAGGCTCAGCGGCCATGGCTCACGGGCCCAGCCGCTCCGCCGCATGTGGGATCTTCCCGGACTTGGGCACGAACCCGTGTCCCCTGCATCGGCAGGCGGACTCCCAACCACTGCGCCACCAGGGAAGCCCTGACTCATTTCTTAATTGCTAGGTAGTAACTCCAAGAAGAGAATAGCCCATCTCTCTCTCTCTCTCTCACTCTCTCTCTCTCTCTCTCTCTCTCTCTCACACACACACACACACACACACACAGTATCAGTCTATATTATCTTGTTTGTTTTCACATTTATGATCTGCCTGTCCCCACCTCCACTCCCAAACTGGAATTAAAACTCCAAGACAGGGGAGGTTCTGTCTGTATTGTTCAGAACCGGTACAGAGTGGGTATTTTTGTTGCACTAATGAACAAATGAATGAAGGTCTACCGCAGATATGCAAAGAAGTACCAGGTCACAGAAATACCACGCTGAGAACCAACCCGGACTTCAGTCAAAATGGAATATACAGGGCTTCCCTGGTGGCGCAGTGGTTGAGTCTGTTTGCCGATGCAGGGGACACGGGTTCGTGCCCCAGTCCGGGAAGATCCCACAGGCCACGGAGCGGCTGGGCCCGTGAGCCATGGCCGCTGAGCCTGCGCGTCCGGAGCCTGTGCTCCGCAGCGGGAGAGGCCACAGCAGTGAGAGGCCCGCGTACCGCAAAAAAAAAAAAAAAAAAAAAAAAAGGAATATACAAAATTATTCCTCAGAAGGCCCTGCTGGTCAATGGTGGCTGCCTTAGATTATCAAGAAAAGGGAGGTGGGATATTGTCTATGAACAATTGAAGACCAGCCCTCTACTTTTGGAACAAGGAATATGGAAGAGCAGATTCTAGCTCTCTGCAAAGAGCTTCTTTTCATTTGCCCACGAAGGCTGCCCGACCGCGTTTTATTTCCCCCCCACGCGCCCGCACACGAGGCTGTTCTGTGAAGATTTGAGGCTTCCAATGACAAATGAGTAGGGGATCCCAACGCTAAAATGGAGGTTACAAGGCACCCTGGGGCTCCCCCGGCCTTGCCAGGTGAGAATGCCTAGGGAAGCACATATCAGGTCCATTATGATGACTATTTATTAATAATAATATTGTCACTAAA
The DNA here is from genome assembly GCF_059928025.1 of Delphinapterus leucas. Classification (NCBI taxonomy): domain Eukaryota; kingdom Metazoa; phylum Chordata; class Mammalia; order Artiodactyla; family Monodontidae; genus Delphinapterus; species Delphinapterus leucas. Next base: position 40,875,757 of record NC_143139.1, read on the forward strand.
TATTTATGAAGTGCTCATGCTCAGCTATACGGTGACACTCCCACCACTCCGCCACCCTTCCAGCAGCACCCAGCTCCCTAACCCCAAGACCCACAGTCCTCCCGGTGCACTGTGGTTGGAGAGAATTGTGACAGGTAGCTCTGGCCGCCTCATTGACCTTAACTGCTGGGAACCCAGGCGTCCGGGTCCTCCAGTGGCGCGAGAATCCATTCGCGGTCGCCACGGGGTCTTGTAAGAACGTCCCCTTGGTCCGTACCCCACCTGGGCTCCAGGAGCAGAAATGGGGAGGGGCCAGGTCCAAGCTCCCCACGGGGTCCACCTGGCGGCTGCCACCTCCTCTCCTCAGTCCAGACCAGCCCGCAGGCAAGCGAGGGCGCGGCCCCCGGGGTCTCCGGTCCACAGCAGGCGGCCGCTAGCCATCCCACTCCCAGAGCTCCCCGCCGCTCCGGCCCAGCATCCTGGAGCCGCGGCCCCGCGGCGTTTTTTCTCTTTATCATAAATATATAAATTATGCTAATTACGGGCATTGCATATTAACCAAACCCGAAACCTCCCCTGCCCGGCCCCCTCCCCCTCCGTGCAAACCCCTCCCCGCCCCGGACCCCGCTACTTACCGGAGCCCGAGCCGCCTTCGCCCCGGGTGCCCGGCGTCCACCGATTAGAGATTCATCTCACAGCCCGAGCCAGGGGGCCGGGGGCAGGGGCCGGGGCAGCCGCCGCCCTCAGACAAAGAAGCCAGTGCGGTTTGGCTGGGCTCGGCTCGGCCCGGGAGCCGGTCTGGACCCGCCGCCGCCCCCGGGCCCCCAGCCGGGGCTGGGCAGAGCCGAAGGGGACTCCGCGGGCTGCGCTGGGCAGAGAGGGGACGGGCGGGAAGCGAGAAGGGGGAGCGGTGTGGGGGGCGGTCAGGTATATATATTTTTTTCTCCTCTCCCCCCCTTCCACGGCCCCCCCTCCTTTTTCTCCCCCCCCCTTTTTCCCTCCTTCTGCTACTTGGATTTTTTTAGCTGCTGCGTCATGAGCATAATTTATGCAAAGAGCTTTGCCGCATGCTGCACCGCGCGCGCCAGCCGCCGGGGGCGGCGGGCTGGGCGGGCCGGCGAGGAAGGGAGGGGATCTGAGGAGGCGAGAACGAGCGATTGGGGCGGGGAGCCGGGGGTCTCAGACCCTTGCCACCCCGGAGGCCCCAGAGGCTCACTCCCCGGACAGGAGTGGAAGGCCGGTGGGGCGGGTCACGCAGCCCCCTCCGAGGTGCCGCTTCAGGTCGTTCCATTTTGGAAGGTGCGAGAGTGGGCCGCGGGAGCACGGGAGTCCGGACCGGGGACCCTGTGCCACATTCCCGTCAGCCTAGGATTGCGGCCGTGACTCCCAGCGGCCGCCTTTCCTTTCTGGGTTGGTCACTTGCTCTCCTCAACGTTGAAAGTCAAGTCCATGTCCATTCCCAAGCCCCAGGCCGGGACCTCACTGCGAGAAAAGGGAGGGAACGCAGACATTGCTCAGCCAGGGCCTAACCAACCTTCTGAGCAGCTGTGCCCCAGCTCCATCTCACGGAGGGGACCCTGGGCCTGAAAGCTCCCTCACCCCCACCTCAAGAGCAGTTGTGGGCTGTCTTGACTAAAGACAGCTTTCCTGCTTTCTTGACCAAGTAGACTAGGAAATGTAAAATATAGACAAAGTTCTGTGGCACGGAGAAAAAACAAGTTTCTGCTTTGGTGGTAGTGATGGCGAGGAGGGTTTGGTTTATTTAATAGAGGCTCTTGAAGGTATGGAAAGGGGAAGGAATAAGACGAGGCACCGTTTGGGGCTGAGGGCAAATGGACGGAGAAGTAGTTGACAAGCCTGTGCTCCGCCACGGGAGAGGCTACAACAGTGAGAGGCCCGAGTACCGCAAAAAAAATAAAAAGAAGAAGAAGGAGTTGGAAGAACAAAGAATGAGGGGAGGCGAGTTGGGGAGGAGGGAGCACTGTAAATCCAGTAAGCTGTGGATCCCAACGTTGAGGCAGCCTGCCATCAGCCCGGGCTGCTTCCCCTTTGCCCCTTCATCCACTGCCACCGCTCCCCCCTTGTGATGAGCTAAGCATAGATGAGTTAGAGGTAGTGTGGGAATAGAGGTGGAGCCCTCAGCGCATTGTTGCTTAACGCCTCCTCCCATGGAAGGACACTGGGAGGGGAGAGGAGAAGAGAGCAGCACCGGATGGTAGACCATCACTACATGCTTTTCCAGAACGTTACCTGCACCTGGCAGATTTATGAGTAACCAAACGGATTAGGAGTCAGAATATTTAGGTTTTAGTCCCAACTCTTCCACTAGAAGTTCAGGCAGGTAGTTTAACTTCTTCATTACTTGTAAAATAAAGAGGGTAATACCTATAATCATTACTTCACAAAGTTAAGAAGTTTAATTGTGAGCCTGTATGTGAAGAAACTTTGGAAATATCTGTACAATAGTTTTAATCTGTTTTTTAGGCTCCGGACGCGCAGGCTCAGTGGCCATGGCTCACGGGCCCAGCCGCTCTGCGGCATGTGGGATCTTCCCAGACTGGGGCACGCACACGTGTCCCCTGCATCGGCAGGCGGACTCTCAACCACTGCGCCACCAGGGAAGCCCCAGTTTTAATCTGTTTTAACTGGCCTTGTGAAACTAATACATGACATGGTATTATAGTTCTTGGGGGGTTTTGTTTGGTCTGTAGTCCCTATGGTCCTTCCTCTCAGACTGTAAATTCCTCAAGAGCACAGATTGTGACTTACTAATTTTCGGATTTCCTACTGCTCTTTATGTGAAGAAGAGGCTCAGTATTGTTATTGAATGTTGTCACATGAAGACAAAAACTCTTAGTCTATATGACTTGGTTTGGTGCTACACACAGATAAATCAAATGCTTTGGATGACATGAACATCAGGGATAGTATGAAGAAAGAAATGGATGTGATCAAAGGGGTTCATGGACACATACATTAAAATGTTAATCGTGGGGCTTCCCTGGTGGCGCAGTGGTTAAGAATCCTCCTGCCAATGCAGGGGACACAGGTTCGGGCCCTGGTCCGGGAAGATCCCACATGCCGTGTAGCAACTAAGCCCATGCGCCACATCTGTTGAGGCTGCGCTCTAGAGCTGGTGAGCCACAACTACTGAAGCCCGCACACCTAGAGCCCATGCTCCGCAACAAGACAGCAAAGAGAAGCCCACGCGCCGCAACAAACAGTAGCCCCCGCTCGCTCACCGCAACTAAGAAAGACCACGCGTAGCAACGGAGACCCAACACAGCCAAAAGTAAATAAATTTATTTTTTTAAAATGTTAATTGTGGTTTTCTTTGGGAAAAGGAAGCCTTAATTTTATATTGTATACACTTCTGCTTAAATTTTTGATGCTGAACATATACTACGTTTTTGTTTAAATTTTTTATTGGGGTATAACATGCACACAGCAAAGTACACAAATCTTAAATGTACATCTTGATGAATTATTTATATATATATAAAAAATATTATCTACATATATTACTTGCATACATCTACATATATAATAGATTACATACATTATTTATTATAATCATTATATTTTATTATCACACACATATATATATTTTATAAATATATACAAAATCGGGCTTCCCAGGTGGCACAGTGGTGGGGAGTCCGCCTGCCGATGCAGGGGACACGGGTTCGTGCCCCGGTCCGGGAAGATCCCACATGCCACGGAGCGGCTGGGCCCGTGAGCCATGGCCGCTGAGCCTGCGCGTCCGGAGCCTGTGCTCCGCAACGGGAGAGGCCGCAGCGGTGAGAGGCCCGCGTACCACACACACACACACACACACACACACACACACACACAATATATATATATATATATACCAATATATATATATATATATATATATACAAAATCACCACCCACAACATGATGTAGAGCATTTCCAACAGCTGAGAAGACTCCCCTGTGTTCCTTGTTAAGTAAACTTCCAGTTATCACCATAGCTTAATTTTGCTGGTTCTTGAACTTCATATAAATGGAATCAGACAGCATGTGTACTCTTTTGTGTCTGGCTTCTGTTACTCAGCATATGTTTTTGAGATTCACCCATGTTGTTGTGTCTAACAGTATTATTTGTTCTTTTTTATCGCTGCATATATTCCATTGTATAATTATACCACAGTTTATCCATTCTACTACTGATGGGCATTCGGGTTGTTTCTTTTTGTCTTTTATGAATAAAGCTGCTGTGAACGTTCTTGCATAAGTCCTTTAGTGAATGTATGCACATATTTCTCCTGGGTAGATACTGAGGCGTGGGATTGCTAGGTTTGTGGTATATGTTTAACTTTTGTAGATACTGCTAAATACTTTTCCAAAATGTTTGAACCAATTTATATCCTTACTAGTAATGTATGAGAATTCTAGTTGTTCCACACCCTCACCAATACTTGCAATACAGTGTCTTTTTTTTGCAATATTGAAATATAAGATTTTTAGAATAAGTATATATTTTATAATCAGAAAAAAATGTCAACAGTACAAATATTTCCATGGCTGAGTGAACAGTATCCTCAGCCCAGCACATTTTCTTTTTTTCTCCTTCACTCCACTTCCCATGCCTCTGAGCCTACATTTATTCAACAAATATTTATTGTCTACTATGTGCCAAACACTGGGCTGGATGGTAAGTGTCCAGTGGTAAACAAAACAGACAGCTTTCTTGGAATTTATGGTCTTCCGGGGAAACAGATGTTAAACAAAAAATAAACACAGAAATATATCATTACACGTGATGATTAAGAAAACCAGAAGGTGATATGAGAGAGAATAACACTGGGGGCAGGGAAGGCCTCCCTGAGGAAGTCATATATAAGGCAAAGTTTAAAAGATGTAATAAGCAGGAGACCGAAGGAACAGCAGAGGCAATGAGGCAGGAATAAATTTGTTGTTCAAGAAACTGAAAGAGGATCAATATGGCTGGAACACAGCAAGTGACGGGAGAATTGCACAAAATGCAGTTGGAAAGATAGGCAGGGCCCAGATCACGAAGGCCTGGCCACGTACACCTCCAATCTTTCCATTCAGTTGGGTCCTTTCTTTTTTTTTTTCGCGGTACGCGGGCCTCTCACTGCTGTGGCCTCTCCCGTTGCGGAGCACAGGCTCCGGACGCGCAGGCTCAGCGGCCATGGCTCACGGGCCCAGCCGCTCCGTGGCATGTGGGATCTTACTGGAATGGGGCACGAACCCGTGTCCCCTGCATCGGCAGGCAGACTCTCAACCACTGCGCCACCAGGGAAGCCCTGGGTCCGTCCTTTCTTTGCAAACTCTACTCAAGATTTATCCCGTCCAAGAGGTCTTCTTGAATAATACCGAATTGTTCTAATTAATATTATTTTAATTACATCCTTGCTCCAATAACTTCATTATATAATTTGTAGTTAATAGGCCTTTAATTCTGTTTCCTGAGAATATATTGGTTTACCCAACAGATATAGGACAGGACCTTATGTTTCCTCTTTTACCCAGTCTCCTCCAAGCACCTAGCATATCAGGGATGCTCTGTTGACAGTAAGAGTCTCCCTTGGCCCTGTACTCTATTCCTAGAAAGCTCTTGGAATCTAAGTAGATAATCCTTAGGATCCTGTTTTACCTGGTTTGAGAACTGACCCAATTTCAAATCTTCAAAACTTGCCCTGGAGCAACCACATTTCTCCAGGATCCAGGCATATTTTTCCAAACACCTTCCTTAACTGCGTGGTTAATCTTGCCCCTTCCCCCTCCAATCACCAGATTAAAGGCATCTCTGCTGTTGCTAAGGGGAGGAGGCTTGGGCAGGTGGTGGGAGTGAGTTGAAGGATGATACAGCAGGGAGTCAGGTTGGTCAGCAGGGAAAAAACCTCTCAGCTGTGAGGAAAGACAGCAATGCAAATGCATTTTCAAGTGCTTCTGGGCCGGGTCCCGCCCAGCCTCCACCTGCCCCCCACACCCCCCTCGACGCCCGCCATGTGTTTATCTGCTTGTTCTCTGAAAGCTTTTAGGACTTTCTTTTTTTTAAATCTCTAATGTCTTTAATTTTACAATGTCAATAGTTTGTGGTTAGCCAGCTTTCCTAAAACAAGGAAGCTATTGTCCACCTTGACTGGTTATATTGAAGTCCTTATGAGAAGAATGGGCCATCAAAGAAAAGGTGCTGTTAACAATACAGGGCTATTTTAAGGTGAGAAGCCAGAGTTCTGAAAAATTTGCATGTGGCAAGGAGCGTGGCTGGGCATGCTCCATTTTTTATAGACTTCCCACCCTGAAATGCATATACTCTATTTACTTTAATTTTAGCAATGATGTAAAATTATTGCTGGGCTGCTGTCACTCTGACAGATCACCTTACCAGCTCAAAGGGTAAATAAGGGTTTTTTTTCCATAATTTTTGTACAGTAACAAGGTGAGGAACATTTTAGCTCATAAATTATTCACCAGACCTCACAGGCATAATAGGCTGTGTGCATATTCATCAGGTTATCATCCATTATTCATAAGAAGTTCACTTCAACTGTTAGAAGAAAATGAGGTTGTTGATTGAAATCCTGAAGAAATGTGGGCTTTTATTCTCCCCCCTCCTTTTTCCCATCTGAGTAAGTCTGGAACTTTCCATCAAAAAATGATATTGTAGGGAAAAAAATTTATTCCTGATATGTAGATGTGTAGATAAGAGGAAATAAAAATTGGAGTAGGAAATAAATTGGCAGGATCAACCATCATTCATTTAACTTGGCTAAAGGCCTCTGACTCCTGCTTCCACAGAAACTGTGTCCGGGAAGTGGCCAAAGGGGGTCCCCTTTCTTGCAGCAAAAGAATAGCTTCATCAAATCTGATAGACTTAATACTTATATTAAGATCCAGGTTGCCTTCTACAGCCCAAGAAGTATTATCATTTATCTTCTTATTTGACCTTCACACCAAGTCTGTGAGATAGGAATAATTTTCAAGATGAGAAAACTGAGGCTCAGAGAGGTTGAGTGACGTATCTAAAGCCAAACAGCTGGTGAGCAGACCAGGACTGGAACCTACATTTTCTTCCATATTCCATGTTCCTTATACTCTGTCTTCCTAAATCCTCTGGATGATAAAACTCACCACTCCCAAGATAGAGGCATTTCACATTGTTTTCCAAGAACCATTAATTTTATTGTTTTCTCTTTTTATTATTTATTTATTTATTTAAAAATATTTATTTATTTTGGCTGTGTTGGGTTTTCATTGCTGCACGCAGGTTTTCTCTAGTTGCGGCGAGCCTGGGCTACTCTTCATTGCGGTGTGGGGCTTCTTACTGTGGTGGCTTCTCTTGCTGCGGAGCACAGGCTCTAGGCACACAGGCTTCAGTAGCTGCGGCATGCGGGCTCAGTAGTTATGGCACACAGGCTTAGTTGCTCGGCAGCATGTGGGATCTTCCTGGACCAGGGCTTGAACCCATGTCCCTTGCATTGGCAGGTGGATTCTCTTGCACTGCACCCCCAGGGAAGCCCCTGTTTTCTCTTTTTAATACCTTTATTATTTCTGTGAACTACAGAAGCAATATAGGCTTGAAGGCATCAAATAAAACAAAGTTCTATAGAATAGAGAATAACAAATGGACAGTTTGCCACGATTGCCAACCCCCTTCGCCACAGGAGCCAGGAGGAGATATTATAATTCAGTAAAATCCACAGATCTGGGTTCAGATTTGACCGTGGTCACTGACTAGCTGTGTAATTTGTGGCCAGATAGCCTCTTTAGGTTGTAGTTTCTCATTTGTAAAATGGGGATAATGCTTACTTCTAGAGTTTTTTGTGTTAAATGAGATAATGTATATGAAACCCAAGTGTCAGCGTTTTCCTCCATTTTAAAGGTCCCCTCCTTCTAGCACAGTTGGCCCTCCAGTATCCATGGGTTCTGCATCAGAGGATTCATCCAATCAAGGATTGAAAATATTTGGAAAATAAATTCCAGAAAGTCCCCAAAAGCAAAAGTTGAATTTGCCTCAAACCAGCAACTATCTTTACATAGCATTTACATTGTGTTCGGCATTGTAAGTAATCTAGAGATCATTTCAAGTTACACAGGAGAAAGGGCGTAGGTTTTAGGCAAATACTATTTTACCATTTATGCAAATACCATCTTATGTAAGGGACCTGAGCATCCTCGGATTTTGGTATCTGTGAAGGGGAGGGGGTCCTGGAACCAATCCCCCGTGGATATGGAAGAAAGACTGTACGTTTGGGGAAGTGGAATGGAAGGTAAGGCTTGCCGCGTGCCTGTCCCCCAAGTCTTTCGCTTGACCCTCTGTTTCATTCTGTTTTCGGCCACTCATTTGGCTGCTAGTCACCTGGTATGGTCCCTCTGCGTGAAATGCAGCTGTAGTCACAGTGGGGCACAGCTGTGAATTCTCCCCAACATGACTACACAAGGTTGTTCTTTACTGAAGAGTTAGGGAAAAACTAAAGAGAATTCCAAAGAATAGAGGAGAGCATTAAATTTTTTATTTTAACTTTCCCTGTAATCCAAGTGAAAACCAGCCGAGAAGTTCAGCTTCATTAGTTGTGGCATGCAGGCTCAGTAGTTGTGGCTCACGGGCTCTAGAGTGCAGGCTCAGTAGTTGTGGCGCACGGGCTTAGTTGCTCCGTGGCATGTAGGATATTCCCTGACCAGGGCTAGAACCTGTGTCCACTACATTGGCAGGCGGATTCTTAACCACTGTGCCACCAGGGAAGCCCAAGGAGCATGGAGTCTTAACCACTGTGCCACCAGGGAAGCCCAAGGAGCATGGAGTCTTAACCACTGCGCCACCAGGGAAGTCCCAACTTCCCTGGTGCAGAAGCACTAAATGATTCTGATGCAGGTGGTTTGGGATTTCACACGGAGAAAAATTGCTCAAAACCCGAAAAGAAGAGACGCTGCCCCAGGATTTACTAGGCTGCTGTAGCCACAGTGGAGTGAGGCCTTTACATTATCATGCAGAGCAGTGTTAGTGCCTCTCCTACAAAGGCTCTCCAGCAATAAGAAAGGAGGATCCGGGCTTCCCTGGTGGCGCAGTGGTTGAGAGTCCACCTGCCGATGCAGGGGACACGGGCTCGTGCCCTGGTCCGGGAGGATCCCACATGCCGCAGAGCAGCTGGGCCTGTGAGCCATGGCCGCTGAGCCTGCGCGTCCGGAGCCTGTGCTCCGCAACGGGAGAGGCCACAACAGTGAGAGGCCCGCGTACCGCAAATAAAAAAAAAAAGAAAAGAAAGGAGGATCCATTTCTGAGTCATATATCTTGTAATCCTTGTTCCCTTAGTTACACAAAGACCGGCCAAAGTTTTGAAAAGGCTGCTTCAGAGCCTGATTGGATTCTTCCACAAACCTCCACACTCCCTCTTTGGGCTGGGGAATAGGAGGTCGTTTTGTTCTCTAGTTACACAAGTGAAGAGCCCAATACATAGTAGGTGTTCAATAAAGGTACATTAAAAAGCTCTAATCAGCCTAATTAACTGGGACTAGGAGACCCTGCAGGAGGAGGCGTGTCATTCTCTGAGTCCTCAGAGGACAGTTTATCCATCTGTACTGTAGCACTTACTGAGTTCTGCTGTAATTTTCTTTTCAGCATCCCTCTTGCCCAAACTCACTAAAAGAGTTCATTAGCCATCATCCTTGGCTATTCTCTCTCCTTCATCCCAACATTATTTTAAAAAACACCTTTATTAAGGCATAACTGACATACAATAAACTACACGTTTAAAGTGTACTATTTGATAAATGTTGACACTTGTACACACCCAGAAAACCATAACTACAGTCAAGATAGTGAACACATCCATGACCCCCAAAAGCTTCCCAAAGTCCATCTCTTCCCTCCTGTTCCTCCCCATCTCTTTACACAGGCAACCAGGGCTCTGCTTTTTATCACTATGGTTTGTATTTTCCAAAATTTTATATAAATGGAATCCCTTAGTGTGCACTCTTCTTTTGTCTGGTTTCTTTCCCTCAGCATAACTGAGATTATCCATGTTGTCGTGTGGACCCGTAGTTCATTCCTTTTTATTGTATAGCAACACCGCAATGTGTTTATCCATTGACCTGTTGATGGACATTTGTGTTGTTTCCAGTTTTTGGCTGTTACAAATAAAGCTGTAATAAATACCCATGGGTAAGCCTTTGTATGCCCATATTCTTTCATTTCTCTTGGGTTAATAGGAGTGGAAGGACTAGATCACATGGTATATATAACTTATTTTTTTTTTTGCGGTACGCGGGCCTCTCAGGGCTGTGGTCTCTCCCGTTGCGGAGCACAGGCTCCGGACGCGCAGGCTCAGCGGCCACGGCTCACGGGCCCAGCCGCTCCGGGGCATGTGGGATCTTCCCGGACCGGGGCACGAACCCGTGTCCCCTGCATCGGCAGGCGGACTCCCAACCACTGCGCCACCAGGGAAGCCCGGTATATATAACTTTTAAAGTCCTGTCATACTGTTTTCAAAGTGGTTGTACCATTTTACATTCTTATCAGCAGTGCCTGAGAATTCTAGTAGCTCCACATAGTCTCCAACACTTGAAACAGTCTTTTTAATGCTAACCATTTTAATAGGTGTGCCAACATTGTTTTAATGTTTTGAATTGGTAAGCATTCACATGGTTCAAAAATTTTTAAAAAAATTTTTAAGGTGTATAGTGAAAAGTCACTCCCACCTCTGTCTCCCCACCCTACCCAGTAACCACTTTTGTAGCTATCTTGTGTAATCTTCCAGAATTTCTTTACTCAAATACTAATGAATATAGTTTTCCTGCTCTTTTACACAAAAGGCATCATGCTAAGCACATGGTTCTGAACCTTGCCTTGTTTTCATTTATGAAATATTTTGGAGAGCTTCCTCGTTCTTTGTTACAGCCATGCAGTGTTTAATTATATGGGTATACTAAGATTTATTTTACCAGTTCCCTATTGATGGATATATAGTTATTTCTAATCTTTTGCTATTACAAACAATGCTGCAGTAAACAGCCTTATATACACAGTATTTCTCATGAATGCAAATATAACTGTAGGAATCATTCTTAGAAGTGGGGATGGTAATTTGTAATTTTGATAGACATTTGCCAAATCGGCCCTATAGGAGTTGTACTCCCACCATCAATAAATTAGAGCGTCCGCTTATCCACAGCCTCACAATTGAGGTTAGTAAATGTTTGGATTTTTGCCAATCTGATAATGGTATCTGTGTGGTTTTAATTTGCCTTCTTATTAAGAGTGAGGCTGAACATCTTTTCATGTTTAGAAGCCATTTGCATTTCCTTTTCTGTGAACTGTCTGTAAATGTCATTTGCTACTTTTTTTTTTTTATAAATTTGGTTAAATTTTTTCCCCAGTTTTATGGAGATATAATTGACATATATTACTATGTAAGTTTAAGGTGTACAACAAAATGATTTGACTTACGTACATCATGAAATGATGACCACAGTAGGTTTAGTTAGCGGATATCTGTCATCTCATGCAGATACAAAATTTTAAAAAATAGAAAAAATGTTTTTCCTTGCGATGAGAACTCAGGATTCACGGTCTTAAGAACTTTCATTTATAACGTACAGCAGTGTTAATGCTCTGTATCATGTTACATTCCCTAGTACTTATTTATAACTGGAAGTCTGTACCTTTTGACTACCTTCATCTAACTCCCCCTCCTCCCAGCCACTTTTTCTAATGGTTGGCCATATACTTATTGATCTCTAGGAGCTATTAATATTTAGGGGAATTAGCCCTTTGTGATGTAAACTGCAAAAATTTTTTTTTCCAATTTGTCATTTTTCTTTTGACTTTATGGAGTTTTCATCCCTGATATTAATCCTGTTTATTAACCCTGGACATTAATCCCAATATTAGTCCGGCTGTTTTGCCTCCTAAATATTTCTGGAATCCCCCCACTTCTCTCTACCCAAATGCCACTTTCCTAGGCCAGTCTGCCATCATCATTCACCTAAATTACCGCATTGTACCCTAACTGTGTCTCCCAGGCACACCTCAACTCTTGCCCCTTTCTAATCTATTTTACATTTGGTAGCCAGAAAGATACTTCTAAAATAAAAACATAATCATTAAAAAAAACACATAATCATGTCACTTTTCTGCTGAAAACTCTTGGTGGCTAACTAGTGCCTGTAGGATAGACTCCATTATCTTAAGATAGAATCCTCCATGGGCGCCAAGGCCCCCTGCATGGAAAGGCACCTGTTTCCCTCTTCAGCTTCGTCTCTGACCAGTCCTCACCTCCCATTCCATGTACCGGCCATACTGAACTGTTGTCACATCCTCCCTCTCCATAAGCCCTCCCACTTGTAGGCCTTTGCATACACTGTTCCCTAATTGGGGACCCCTCTTCACTTGCTTAAATTCCACCCACCCTTCAGATTTCATCTCAGACATCACTGCCAGCACGATACCTTCCCTGATCACAGTAGAAAAGGTTAGATACCTCACCCGGGTGTTCTCATAACACCCCATGCTGTCCTTATGGCAGCATTAATCACGCTATATTTTGATTATCTGTTTACGTTTCTGTCTCATCCATTAGGTAGACTAAGTTCCATGAGGATAGGGACTAAGTGTGCTTCTTCACTATTGTTTCCCTAGTGTCTATTACAGGGTCTGGCACAAAACAGGTGCTTGATAAACAGTTGTTAAATTAACTCAAGAAAGGATGTTTGATGACTTAATGACATCTTCATCTCATTGGGGGACCAAGGAGAATGAAGAAAACAGAAAGGCTTTTGACGCCTGTTCAAGAAAGTAGCCAGATGCCCCTTAATCCCACCTGCCAGAGAAAACAGTGGCTTGTAGCCCCTTCTTTTCTGTTGTTTATCTCATTTGGCTCCACCCTGGCTTTCAGGAGACCCCGGTCCCAGCGTGTTAAGCAAAATACCTAACATCCTGTAGAGGAGGCACTGACCAATCTGAGGGCAGCTTGTCTTAGCTGGAGCTAGGTCCTGCAGGCTTCCTGGGTGTCAAGAGTTAATCCTTTAGGGACTTCCCTGGTGGCCCAGTGGTTAAGAATCTGCCTTCCAATGCAGGGGACGCGCGTTCGATCTCTTGTTGGGGAACTAAGATTCCACATGCCGTGGGGCAACTAAGCCCGTGCACTCTAGAGCCCTCGTACCACAACTAGAGAGAAGCCTAGGTGCAGCAACAAAAGATCCCGTATGCTGCAACGAAGATCCCGACACAGCTAAATTAATTAATTAAAAAACAATTAAAAAAAAGAGTTAACCCTTTAATTACTGGACCATGGAAAGGTCTGGGGAGGAGGGGTTTCAGTGGAGGGCTGGAGCAGAGGAGGGTATTTGGGGAGAGGGCTTGGGCCAATGGCTGTTTACCATCCGGCAGAAGTATTTGTACTTTTATCTAGGGCCTGATCAGAATTTACAACCTGATTATCAGCTTGGCCTACTTCCCCTCTGCCTTCTCAGGCTCCTCTTTGCTTTTTTCCTTCCCTAAAACAGAGCCTAGATCTAGAGCCTGAGGCGACACGAGGGTCCTGTGAATTTTCTGGCAGATAATGAAATTGAGACCTTTGGGGGGCAGCAGATTAAAAACAATGTAAATAGATTAAACAATGTAAACATTAGAAACAAGGCTTGTAAAATCAAGCAGAGCTGTGTTTGAACGCCTGGCTCTGCAGCTGTATAACTTAGTTCAGCTACTTAACCTCTCTGAAATACAGTCCGCTTGCCTGCACTTTTCCTTGGTCTGCTGTGGACACGAGGTGGATAATATCTGCAAGGATAGTGGTGCAGTATCTGATTTCTACGTGACAAGGAGTAAGTGGGAGCTGAGGAGACGAGGACCAAAGTCAGTTAGCTGGTGACACAGTGAGGTCTGGAACTCGCATCCCTCTCCTACACTCTCACTGACGTGGGCTGCTATAGTCAACACAATTTCAGGGTCCCTAACTGAGGGCCCAGTAAGAGAAAAAAGGTAAGTTTCCTTTCTCAGGTTCACTCCTTTATTTTCTGAGGCCCAGAGCACAGGTTAGGATGGGTATAGGTTAATGACCTCTCCAGTTTTAGGCTTTAGGGTGGAATCAGTTTAGGATCTGACTTGTAAAAGTTAGGTTACAAGGAAGAAGATTTGACTGGTCTGACCTCCAAGGATGTTCATTCAAATTAACCAACTACTGCTTGCAAATTTCACGCTAAGAAAAATGCAAGGCCCTGAGGGTAAAAGTCCACTAAAAAAAAAAACCCAGTGTTTTTCAAACTGTGAGTCCTGACTTGTTACTAGGATGTGAAATCACAACCAGAAATGAAAAAAGGAAATAGGAGGAAATAGAAAATATGACAGTGCATTGTACACAGAAGGAGGTATCAGATCATAAAATTTTCAGTTACGTATATTTATAAATGCGTGTGTACTGGGTCATGATTTAAAGTGTATTACTGTCAATTTGGGTCCAAAAAGTTTGCAAGCCCCTTTACCAGAAGGTGAGATTCAGGAGAGCAAGAGCTTTGTTTTGTTTTAGAACAGTGCCTGGCATCTGTAAGTGTTCTCTGAAGAACTGTTGAATGAGTGAATATCTAACACTGTGCCTGCCTTCAAGATTAGAGTCAGAAATACAGGAAAAGGTAAATATCATAGGCTTTAACATACTAATATTAATCTGAACTAAATAAACAATATGAATCCACTGAAAGGGAAGGAACCTAAAAGAACTCCAAATACAAACAGTCTTGGAAATTGGGCTTTTAGAGTATTTTAGCCATGACAGTCAGAGTGAAGTGATAAGAACAAAACAAAACTGACTTGGGAACCTGGGAACCAGGATTCAAGACCTGACTTTGTAACCTGCTCACTGTGGGACTTAGGGCAAATCTCTTTAATCAATTCTCTCATTTGAAAAACAGGAATGATCAGACAAGCCCCGTCTGACACACAGGGCTGCTGTGAAGACCTGTGATGACCCCATAAAATCGTGCGTTCTAAAGGTGCTCTGCAAACTGTAATAGGGTACTGGAGAGAAAAACAAGGGGTTGCTGAGTTGAAGTGAGTACAGCTCTTTTCAGTGGTTTAAGTCATTCATCAGCAAGTATTTATCAGGCTTCCAATGTTTACTGAGGACTTTTCTTTCCAAAGCTTTCCCTTTTCAGATGCTTTTCTAATATTCTTCCTACAGTACAGAATGTAAACTCCATGAGGAAATAGTGTTGGGCTGTCTTGTTCAGCTCCATCTCTGTACTTGCACATAGCAAGCGCTCAGCAGATATCTTAAAATGGAGAACGGAAGGAAAAACTTAATTGCTGCCTTAAAGGATGGCACCTTTGCCCTTAAGAACAATTTAGAAGAGAAGTGATAACACGGAGAAAATACACGTAAGATGCCGTACTGGTGCCTGTAACAGGTACCAAAGGAAGGGCCGGGCCACAGGCACTGCTTGGCTACCACGAGTATGCCAGTTTAAGTGCTAGCTGCTGCGGGAGGGACACAACACAGCATACCCTTCTTTATGGTGAGAAAGCGACACAGAAATAAATACCGACTGTCGGCAGGACAGGCAGCGAAGATTCGAGCGAGGGGAACGCGTGATCGATAAATCAAGGGTTGGGGAGGGGAGCGTATCTCAGGCAGTTAGAGACGTTTGTAGAAATCTATGCCCCTTCGTGGAAAGACTGTCAAGGTGAGATGACCTTGAGGTGCTGTGCGTAGGTGGGAAAAGGTTCCGGAGAATAGTTTAATGGTACTGCCTCCGAGCGCCCAAGAGAGAGAAGTTCCTGCTTCGAGACAATACCTGTTATTTGGTTTTCTTCCAGTCGAGAGACAAGGGTAGGGGTTGGAGGACAAGACCCAGTGGGCGGGGCCAACACGAGCGGGCGGGATCACGTGGGCCCCCCCTCCAGCTACTGGAAGCTGGGCGAAGGGGCGGGGTTTCCGGTGGCAGCGGCATTCGGGCGTCGGGCGACGCTAGGCGGACAAATCGTCACGTGACACGGAAGTGACTACGAACAGGAAGAGGACGAAAAAAATAACCGTCCGCGACGCCGAGCCGAACCGGACCCGCAGCCACCATGAACAGCAAAGGCAAGGACAGGGGGCGGCTGAGGCCGCCGGGGGAAGTAATGCTGGCCCGGAGCGAGCGGGCCCGGAGCCCAGGGTCACTGGACGCCAGGCCTGGGGAGAGCTGCGCCGCGCTCCTGGGCCAGCTTCAGTGCCCGGGGCTGCGCCGGACGCCTTTGTCATTCTCGAACTACGGCTGCTCGCTCCCTCTTGGCCCTTTCCCCCTTAAACTCTGTGGCGCAGTTTGGAGCCGCGGGCTCGGGTTGGGGGGGCAGTGGGGGGGGGGAGAAGGCTTGTCGAGATGGGCATCTGCAGGAGCAAATGGGGAGTTAGAGGTGAGATTTGGGTGGGCCAATGGAGAGCTGGCAGAGGCGGGGCGCCGCGCTCCGGAACCACAGGCAGGCCCCCGGGCTTAACTAGTGAAGTGCCGGCGCTGGTGAGCGGGCCAGGCGGGCCCGACGGGTCTCTTTCCCCTTACCCTCGCTGGCGGCCAGAACGTCTCCTGGTTCCTGTGTCAGGATATTCCCCTCAACCCCCTCTCCGATCTCAAGGTTCACTTCCACCACTCACTTTATTTGGAAGTCGACCTTGAGTAGGAACCTGTGAGGTCGATGGGCACAACCACTGTTATTCATGAGGTCTTGGTCAGTTACAGCCAGACCTTTGGAGACCACCCAGAGTAGGGAGACAGGACACACTCTTGAAACATCAGCAAGAAGGGGTTCCCAGAGCTGCCCTGCATTCTGGAAGGATCTTGGGCCCAGCTAGACTTTCCCCTGACACCAGTCTTCTCCTGGAAAGAGCTTTTCCTGTCCAGTTAGAATCCAGCATCTTCAGTTATAAGGGTGCAAAGAGGATGCTTATTTTCTTGGCTCCAGGGATCAGGCCCTTCAGGGCAGTCGGTCTGTTTGCAAATCTCTTTCTGCTTGTTCCGGCTAGGCTACCCAGTATGCCCTGCCGTATTTTGGTGACTCTGTATTCTAGGCAACATGCATTGTTTTCTTGTCTTCCAGGTCAATATCCAACGCAGCCAACCTACCCGGTGCAGCCTCCTGGGAATCCTGTGTACCCTCAGACCTTGCATCTTCCTCAGGCTCCACCCTATACTGATGCTCCACCTGCCTACTCAGAGGTGCTTCCAGTTTATTAGACTTTATTAATGGAATACTCTTGGATCACGTTTTCAGTCTTTAGCTAAGTCTGACTCCACACATTTATTTACTCTCCACAAACAGGAAAGAATGCTCACATGAATAATCTAAAACATTATATAGTTCAGCAATTTCTGTTGGGGTTGAGAATGCATTATCTGATTATTTTATGTTATTTGGCACAGGCTGAGGTTAAGAAGATGAGTTTGCGTTCCTTGAGCCTAACATTAGCTACAGCAGGAAGTGATCCAGGAGAATATTTAGTGGCAGTGGAAAGGCAACTTGTGTAACTCAGAGTGTAATCTGCACAAGGAGAATTAAGAATTGACTCATTAAAGAGATCTGAAATACAAATGTCACAAAGTAACTAGTTGCCTTCTCTTCTGCCTCTTTTAGCTCTATCGTCCGAGCTTTGTGCACCCAGGGGCTGCCACAGTCCCCACCATGTCAGCTGCATTTCCTGGCGCCTCACTGTATCTTCCCATGGCCCAGTCTGTGGCTGTTGGACCTTTAGGTTCCACAATCCCCATGGCTTATTATCCAGTTGGTCCCATCTATCCACCTGGTTCAGCAGTGCTGGTGGAAGGAGGGTATGATGCAGGTGCCAGATTTGGAGCTGGTGCTACTGCTGGAAACATTCCTGTGAGTATGACTTTGTCACAAAAAACTCAACCCTTGTGTATTTTAACTTTCTGAAATGACTACATAGTTATCCTTTCATCATCCCTGGGTAATAGTTGCTGGTATTGGTGCAAGCACTGACCTCCAGTAATCAGGCAGAAAGCACTGGAGGGGGCAGAACTGTGGCAAGTCAGTAGCATCTGGCACATTCACTGGTGTCTGAGTTAATCAGATTCCTTTGTTTTCCTGTCTTAGGAGTCCTGCCTGCTGCTTTTCCAGTTCACTTTTGGTACTGGTCTAGTAACAACTGCTCATTCATTCCATAAGCATTTACTTAATATTTGCCATCTGTATGGCATTGTGTTAGGAACCATGATGATTAAAGAAGTAGAATGCACAATCCCCATTAGATTACATTTAGAAAGATACTAGGGCTTTTAGTTATGTCTCCTGCTTAGTTCTCTTATGTATGGGAATTAGAGCCCAAATGGTCCTTGCTAGGACCATCTACTCAATAACCACAGGCTAGGGATGAGGTGAGAATGCTGTCATCAGGTAGAGCTTTCAGATTATCCAGGGCCATTTGAAAACTGTTGGACCCTGTGACATAAGGCCCTGGACCTAGTACCCGCTCCCTGTAGTTTAGAATGTGAGTAGGAGTGATTTTTTGCCCTGAAAATGCCTATAGGTCTGGACTACCCCCACTCAGAAGGTATCCATAGGCTTTATCTTGGACCTGAAACCCTTTAAGTGAGTGGGTTTCCTGTTTATATCTTTGGGCTCACAGAGACTAGAGACTTGCTGTACCTGAATTGGTGGCATAGCTAGCTCTTTGAGATGCCATGGGTTAGCACACTGCCGTCTTCCTGACTGGTCCTCTTTCACCTTTGTCCACTTCCCTTCCACAGCTGCCCTGTGTCTAATCAACCTTGTCTTTTCCTTTCAGCCTCCTCCCCCTGGATGCCCTCCCAATGCTGCTCAGCTTGCAGTCATGCAGGGAGCCAATGTCCTTGTAACTCAGCGGAAGGGAAACTTCTTCATGGGTGGCTCAGATGGTGGCTACACTATCTGGTGAAGAACCAAGGCCGCCTCTGTGCCGGGAAAGACATCACATACCTTCAGCACTTCTCACAATGTAACTGCTTTAGTCATATTAACCTGAAGTTGCAGTTTAGACACATGTTGTTGGGGTGTCTTTCTGGTGCCCAAACTTTCAGGCACTTTTCAAACGTAATAAGGAACCACGTAATGGTAGCAGTACCGCCCTAAAGCATTTTGAGGTAGGGGAGGTATCCATTCATAAAATGAATGTGGGTAAAGCAGCCCTAAGGATCTTCCTTTAATTCCTCCGGAGTAATACTGTACCATACTGGTCTTTGCTTTTAGTAATAAAACATCAAATTAGGTTTGGAGGGAACTTTGATCTTCCTAAGAATTAAAGTTGCCAAATTATTCTGATTGGTCTTTAATCTCCTTTAAGTCTTTGATTTATATTACTTGTTATAAATGAACTGCATTAGTTATCTGCCTTTTCCTTTCCGTCCTTTGCTCCATGTCCTACCCTCAACCCTCGTCTTCCATTCCTTCCCACCGATCTCCATTGAATCAATGGTGCAGGACAGAAAGCCAGTCAGACTAATTTCCTTCTCTCCTTGCACTTCTCCCCACCTGTCATCTTTTAACTAGTCTTTCACAAAGGATCCTCTGAAACCCCCTGTGCCCCAAGCACAGACCCCATTACTTCTGCTTTTGCGTCTCCTCAAGCAAAAGTGGAGGGTGCCTTTTGGACCCTCCTCGTAGGTTGTCTCTTCATACATGAACCAAATTTGCAAACCCAAATTTGCTTTGGTGCCAGAAAAACTGAGCTTTGTTTTAACAAAGGATGCAAACTGTTTTGTAAACAGCAGTTTGTTTATAATTTGAGGGGCAAGGAGGAGGATGCATTTAAAAGCCTGATGACTCTAGAGCCAAATTAAGGGGAGTTTTCAGATCAAAAATTGGTTACCATTTCTTGTCAGTGTCTGATGCAGCCACTCATGGCTCCCAAGAATTCCTGAGCTGGGTTAATGGGGTCATATCATGAATGCCTCACTACTAAATGACTTGAGTCCAGTGAAATCTCATTAGGGTTAAGAATATTTCAGGGATCCTTAATATTTTGATTTTTGTTCTCTAAAATTGGATTTTATTTTATCTTATAATTTCAGTTCATCTAAATTTTGTGTTCTGTACATGTGATGTTTGACTGTACCATTGACTGTTATGGAAGTTCAGCGTTGTATGTCTCTCTCTACACTGTGGTGCACTTAACTTGTGGATTTTTTATACTAAAAATGTAGAATAAAGACTATTTTGAAGATTTGAATAAAGTGATGAAGTTGCATTACACCTCACTTCAAGGATTCTTTACTCAGCTTGTTTTTAGATCTCTTCTGTATATATCTTTTATATCCCACCTAGAATTCAGATAAGTGCTGCTGTCATTCTGGTTTTTTAAATGAAGCCTTTCAACTAAATGCAGGAGTACAAGGCTAAGATTTGACCATTTTCATGAGTTCCATTCTAGATGTTTAGATGTTTAACTTTTCTTCATTTTACTTCCTAAGCTCTTTCAGATTCTCATGAGCTTATTATGCCAGAGGAATTCCGAACATAAACTTAGAAATAAGGGAACAGTTGATTCTAACTTGCCCTTAAGTTTGACTTGAGGAAGATGTGTTTTAGTATTTAACAGTTTGTGTAAGTTCAGGATGACCTTCAGTTTTTCCAAAATCCTGTTGGAGAAATACTGAAAACTCCTGGAACCTAGGTTGCCAAGATTGATCCCTCAACTCTTGGGTCTCACCTTGGGTGGACTTGAGCTTGAACAATGGAGGCAATATATTTAAGACCTCGAAAGAGATACAGCTTAATTCCAAAGTAAACAATACCTGAAGAGCTAGTGATTTCTACCAAAACATTGTACCTTTTAAACATACCTCATTTTGAGACGAAGTTAGCTCCAAGAAGCCTCTCTGGGCTTGATATAAAGGGCACTGGTGGGAAAAGTGGTAGGTAGGTTGTTCCTGGTTCCCTCTGTGTGTACGCAGAATGGGTCTGGGAAATTCTGGCCCTTGCCAGGATGGAGGCTAAACAACTAATCCCCCAGGGTATGTTTCTAATGCCACTTCTAGGACAAACTTCCCAGGACCATCTTTGTTTCAAGACCCTGAGATTGTTCTGGGAACTTCTGAAACTTCCCTGGGGCCCCCTTTGCTTGGGAGAGAACACAGGCAAAGGAGTTAAGTGAGCAAAAGAAACTGTCAAAGTTTAAGCAAAGATAAAGTGTAAAGTAAAGGTAGTTATTTCTTGCACATGAGAATCTGATTTCTGTATCAATGAAAGATTTTAATTCCGAGAAAAATAGCATAAGTCTGGCTTGCTGGGAATATGGAAAGGAAGGGCTCAGATTAAGGGATGTGGCACGTTCATCAGGAGAGAGGTCTCCACAGTCTCCTGCCCTCCTGGCCTGGCCTTTCACTGTGGTGTCCGGCCTCTGGGAAGAACTTCTATGGGACACTATTTCCACTTGGGCTGTCACTAGGTGACCAGGTATGGGACAGAGGAGCATCCAGTGACCCCCAACTCTCCTCCTTCCCTTCGACCTGTGAAAAAAGTGAAGATGGCTGGGCACATACTCCAGTGTTGCCTGGTACAGCTCAACCTCGGTGGTCAGCCAGAAGCACCGGCTGTATGACAAAGGCCTGGCTAGAGACGTCACGAGCAGCTTTCTTCGTGTCCCTGGTCCCTGGCGTCGGTGATGTTAGCACTTGTGCCTGTGTCCCAGAAGGAGCTCAGTTCTGCCTGTATCAATCGATGCTTCTCACCGGTTTCAGATAAAATTTCCACGTAATAAATTGTATGTTAGCACTGAAGCCTGGATAAGCTCCTTGGGGTCTGGGAACCATTAGATGAAATATTCCTCCTTCTCCCTGCCCTTGGCTGAGTTGCTCTCCATCTGGAGGCCGGCGCCGGGCTCGCCTTCTGCAGGTTCGTAGGTGACGTAGCTGCCTTTGTTCTTGTACAGGTAAAAGAAGATCAAGATCACGACTGAGAGCAGGGTGAGGAAGACCACTGTGATAACAACTTGGAAAGGAGAGGGAAAATGCAGAGATGTTTCAGGATTGAGGACGTCTCAGTAACTCACAAGGTCCCCTGCATTAGACGATTCCCTCACTCTTGGTGAGGGTCCTCCTGCTGAAGTTAACTAGCGTCCACTTCCAAATCCATATTCTCCCGCCAAGCCCGACTTCCTTGGTACATGATATCTGGAGTCTCTTTGTGCTTAGGGACACAAGGCTTTTGGTTTCTGACAAAACTGAACTGCCCTCTCAACTAGTTCCTGATGATTATGATAGAAACAGGAAGGAGGGAAACAGGAAATCGCTTATCCCAACAGGAAGGGTTTTAAAATTCATAGCCTCGGGCTTCCCTGGTGGCGCAGTGGTTGAGAGTCTGCCTGCCGATGCAGGGGACACGGGTTCGTGCCCCGGCTCGGGAGGATCCCACATGCCGCGGAGCGGCTGGGCCCGTAAGCCATGGCCGCTGAGCCTGCACGTCTGGAGCCTGTGCTCCGCAACAGGAGAGGCCACAACAGTGAGCGGCCCGTGTACCGCAAAAAAAAAAAAAAATTCATAGCCTCCTGTAGGGGTTTCTGATCCCTCCCATCCTCTTTCTCACCCACTCAACAAGCTGCACACATCCTTATCCCTACCCCCATGCTCAACTGTAGTGCCCATATGCACTGCAGCTGTTTGTGGCCACCTCCCAACCTGTCATTTACTGGCAGTACCTCTACACGAAGCCTCTAAGAGTCTTTTATAACCTTGTGTGTGTGTGTAATATAACTTGCATGCCAAAACGAGCCCATTAATGGATTTGGTCTCTAATCTGTGGTGCTTTCCCATGTAGGGAAAATCCTGGTCTATCACATTGTCTCTGGAGCAACAGAGCCCCTGAGCTCAGAAGGTCCCTTGATTTGGCTCAGAGCCTGTTACCTGCAATGAGTGCTGTGCTGGCTTCAGCTTCTGGGGACAGGGCCTCAGTGGCCTGTAGGATTGGGGTGGCCATCAGTTCTTCTGGAAAATTTAGCAAAGTGGAAAAGGAAATGGGGTGAATTCTTTTGTTCTGAAACACATGTTTGTCCTTCAATTTCACTACCCCACCTTCTTCCCTATTCAGACTTTTATCATTTAACTCCTATAGGACATCTGTATAGAAAAACCTGGAGAATAGAGGAGAAAACAAACCACCACCAAAGACGATAAGCATTTTGATGGATTTCTCTCTAACATAGTGGTTAAAGTATGGGCTCTAGAGCTGACTGACGATGTTCCAATCTAAGCTCTTTTACTAGCTGTGTGATCGTCAGAAAATTACCTAACCCCTCTGTGCATCAGCATCCTCATTAGGAAAATAGAGATAATAGTATCTACTTTATAGGGTTGTTGCGACATGTATTAAGTAATTCAATAAGGGTAAGCTATTATTAGGAATACATTTTTGCATAAATGAGATCAAATGATAAATGTATATACATTTATATTTATATTATATGCCACATGCGTTTCTTCACTGTTTTTACAAACTCTTTGTAAACATTATTTTTTAATAATGAAATAATGCTCCTTCCCTTATTGAAACCCTTTTCTACGCTTCCAGAGTAAGCCCTGCAGTTTGAAAGGTTCTGAAATAAGGCCTCTCCTACCCTAAAATATATCCCATATCTCCTTCTGCTATCGGTCTATCTGTCCTTCAGAGCCTGAAAGTCCCACTCCTAAAGTCACTACCCAGACTCCTAAGTGTTTCCAAAAGAAGTCAGGAAGCCCTTCCGTTCTCTCCTAGTTAGCATTTTAGTGTAGGGGTTTGAAAAGGTTAGTTACTGCAGGACAGAGGTATCCTGGGGAAAGCAGTCTGACTGACCCTAAAATCACCCACAGGAGGCATCTCAGTATTCATTCAATAAATAATAATAGCAGCACTCATTAACTCTCTACTCTCTGCCAGGTGTGTTCCAGGCACAGTGGGGGCAAGCGGAACACACATGGTCTACCTTCCCTGAGCTCAGCCTCCACCACAGCAAGTTCACAGTTAAGAACTGTGATACGTGTGGCCAAGGCAACATCTGGGAGCTTAGGAGGGCATGTGGCAGAGGGGCCTGAGCTAGTCTTCCAGCAGGAACAGCCTCCCCAGGAAGCAGGATTTGAGCTGGGGGCCGAAGCAGGGGTAGGAGTTTACAGAGTGAAAGGGGCGGGAGGTGGGGCACGTTCTAGGCAGAGGGAAGAGCCTGGATCAAAGCTCTGAGATGAGAGGACCCATAGGCCAGTGTGGCCAGAGCACAGGGCGTGAGCCTGATTCCTGTCTCTCGCCTGACACCTTCAGTATTCCATCCAGGACAAGGGAAATTCAGTCACTAGCGGTGGTCTGGTGAGCCTGGGAGCAGTGCCAAGAGGGGTCAGTGGTGTTGAAAGACCTTCTCACACAGGCCAGGGGAGGCCTGTTGAACCGTCCTGGTCTTGCCACAGGAAAAGCAGATGTGGGCTGCCTGGATCACCACCCCACTCCCAGGGCCAGGCCAAACCCTTCTCCACTCTTTCTTTAGGAGCGGTGATACAGTCAGCTACTTTGTGGCTTCGGGCAAATGGTTACATCTCCCGATTCATCCATCCATTCTCATCTGTAACCAGTAGGAACTATATTAACCAACTCTGCAGGGCTATTGCAAAGGCTAAATGAGAAAATGTGCAGGCAAGCATCATTAAAAGGGAAAGCCGCTCCAGGTTTGAATCCTGCCTCAGCATAGTCTCCTAGGTAACCTTGAGGAAGTTACCAAACCTCTCCGAGCCTCAGTTTCTCTCCCATGCGTAAAACAGGAGTGTGGTAGGCAGCTTCTAAGATGATTCCCACCTCCTGGTGCTTACATCCTTGTGAAAGCCCCTCTCCCCGTGTGTCGGCTGGACCCAGTGACTAGGTTCTAACAAACAGAATACAGCCAAAGTGATGGGCTGTCACTTCTGAGATTATACTGTGACTTCCATCAAAGACAAGCCCTGAAGTTTATCCACCTGATCACTGCTTCAGACTGCTGCCCCTCACCACGCACGCTTTCCTCCCCCAAATGTCCTGGGGCTGCACACCATCTTCCCACCATTGATCTAGGGTTCTATACAGCTGCTCTCAGTTTTGTCTTTCTTAAACATTTGAGAACTTAAGATACACAAAGCACCGAGAAGAATAATGTATGTACAGAAGCTTCAATAGAAAGATGAGTAAGATTCAGTTCAATCGATCAACAAGAATTTAGTTTGCACCTACCACGTGCCAGAGGCACTGTCATAGATGCTGGGCAAGCAGCAGTGATGAGGTTCACCAAGGACCCAACCATGGAGTTGAATTTTAGTGAGGCTTCAGAGAACAGATATGTATGAGTCCTCGGAAAGGGAATCCGGGAGGGTAGTTGATTCCTAGTTGGGAAATTCTGCAAATAATCCCAATTATAACAGCTGCCATTTGCTAAGTCCCTGCTTTGTGCTGGGCATTTCGTATACATAATTATTAATCCTTAGAATACCAACCACTTCACAGCAGGTGTTTTTATTTGCCCATGTGGACCCTGAGGCCCGGGAAGAGTTAAGTGACATCCCTCATATTACACATGAAGGAACAGTGGATGCAGCCAAGATCTGAATCCAGGACTAGCCCCTCCAAAGCCCAAGGTATTTATACTAAGCCTTCCTACCACTGTCCTTTTCTTTTTTTTCCAATAGGGAAAATGAGGAAGAGGTAACAAAAGATAACTATGAGGCAGCACAATGAGCTTTCCAAAAGTGCGAGGTTTTAAAAGATACGGACAGTTGCGGAAGAAACACCAGAGGAGCACAATCAAATACAGACCGTTGCATTACAAAGAGCTCTCCTTTGATGTGAACTTGCTCACAGGCGACTGGGCAGCAGGGAATATCAGAATGATATCAGTCACGTTGGTTCATATGCAACCTCAAGCTTTCTACAACTCAAGAGTACATTTCATCAATAAGGACCTTAAGAAACATAAAATGCACTAGAAGTACCTTCATTGGACGCAGTTATCAGTTGGTTTCCACTTACACTAAGCCATCTGGTGATGCAGTAAGTACAAATGAAGGAGGTACCAAAAAAAATTACTTCTATACAAAAACATTAGAAGGCAGAGCCATGGAAGAAATTTACCTCTATATGAAATCTACCTCTACGAGAAAACATTAGAAGAAGGCAGATCCTACATCAGATTTTTATTTTTGACGAAAATAATCTCTGTTGAAAGTTAAGTCTCTCTGGAACCAACTTCTAAAAGGAGGAAGCACACTCCCCAGGGCACAGGGAGTCTAGGACAGACAGGGATTCAAGGTTCAATGTTGGTGGAGATTTAACTGCCAATATTTTAATTCAGACTGTTGTATTTTTAGGGTTCTCGTTACAAAGTTTCATAAGTTTTGACTGTTCTGTCCCAATTCTGTCTTTCCTGTAAGCCCATTTCCAGTAATGTGATTTCAGAATGTGAATCTTTTCGAAAATGCTCATAAAGGTTAAAAGCAGAAACTTAGAAGAATAGTGTCAGGAAGCTCTGTACAGCTCAAGGTGGCAAACACATTGGAAGGACAATTTAAAAAGTGTTATATTTGGAGCAAAAACAAGGAAATGGGCCAGGCTTGCTGCCTGGGCCCGAAGCTAAGAGGTAGGAGGTAACAGAGAAACTAGAACTCTCCCAGCCCGTTTTGCCTCTGTCTCCTATCAAAGAGAATGATTTCTGCACTGAAGGAGAGCAGGAGCCTTGGTGACGTGGGGAAGTGAGCTCAAGAGAAGGGACACAACCCAGAAAGCACCAAGCTAATCTAAAAGGGATCCAGGTAAGTGACAGCCAAGGGCACCGAAAGAACATGTAAATGGGATCGCTATTGATGATACAGGAGCTTCTGAGAAAGACAGAGGGACCAGGAGCCTGAAGGGCCACAGAAAGAGGTGGATTCTGTTAACAACTGGTGAAATTGATACAGTTCCTCGGCAAAATTCTCCAACAAGTTATAAGGAACTGCTTTGGGGGTCCTGAACTTGAAACCACGAGCATTAAGAGTTAATGTGAGACTGCTGGGAGCAAGCTGGGTCAGACAAGTCACACAGCCTTTTTAGACTGAGGTTACAGTTTCACAGACAGAGAAATTAAAAGGCTAATTCAACAAGTATTTACAGAGTGCGTACTTTGTGCCAGGGTCCGTTCAAGGTCCTGGGCATAGATTAGTGAACACAACAAGCAAAAACTCATGCCTTCACAGTTCCTTAAAAAACTACACAGAATTATCATATGATCCAGGAATTTTACTTCTGAGTATCTATCCAAAAGAAATGAAAGCAGGAACTCAAAACAGATATTTGTACACCAATATTCACAGCAGCATTATTCACAATAACTAAAAAGTGAAACAACTCAAATGTCCATCAACAGATGAACAGATAGACAAAATATGGTATATATATACACACACAATGGAATATGATTCAGCCTTAAAAAGGAAGGACGTTCTGACACGTGCTATTAGGTGGATGAACTTTGAAGATATCATGCTAACTGAAATAAGTCAGTCACAAAAGGACAAATATCGTATGATTCCACTTGTCTCAGGTACCTAGAATAGTCAAGTTCATAGAGACAGTGGTTATCAAGAGCTGGGAAGAGGGGAGAATGAGGAGTTACTGTTTAATGGCTACCAAGTTTCAGTTTGGGATGATGAGAAAGTTCTAGAGAGGGATGGTGGTGATGGGTGCACAACAATGTGAGTGTACATAATGCCACTGAACTGTATCCTTTAAAATGGTAAATTTTAGGATTGGTTCAAGATGGTGGAGTAGAAGGATGTGCGCTCACTCCCTCTTGTGAGAGCACCGGAATCACAATTAACTGCTGGACAATCATCGACAGGAAGACACTGGAACTCACCAAGAAAGATACCCCACATCCAAAGACAAAGGAGAAGCCGCAATGAGACGGTAGGAGGGGCTCAATCACAATAAAATCAAATCCCATAACCGCTGGGTGGGTGACTCACAAACTGGAGAACACTTATACCACAGAAGTCCACCCACTGGAGTGAAGGTTCTGAGCCTCACGTCAGGCTTCCTAACCTGGGGGTCCAGCAACGGGAGGAGGAATTCCCAGAGAATCAGGCTTTGAAGGCTAGTGGGATTTGATTGCAGGACTTTGACAGGACTGGGGAAAACAGAGACTCCATTCCTGGGGGGCACACACAAAGGAGTGTGAGCACCAGGACCCAGGGGGAAGAAGCAGTGACCCCATAGAAGACTGAACCAGACTTACCTGCTAGTGTTGGAAGGTCTCCTGCAGAGGTGGGGGGTGGCTGTGGCTCACTGAGGGGACAAGGACACTGGCAGAAGTTCTGGGAAGTACTCCTTGGCATGAGCCATCCCGGAGTCTGCCATTAACCCCACCAAAGAGCCTGCAGCCTCCAGTGGTGGGTCACCTCAGGCCAAACTACCAACAGGGAGGGAACCCAGCCCCACCCATCAGCAGACAAGCAGATTAAAGTTTTACTGAGCTCTGCCCATCAGAGCAACACCCCGCTCTACCCACCACCAGTACCTCCCATCAGGTAGCTTGCACAAGCCTCTTAGATAGCCTCATCCACCAGAGGGCAGACAGCAGAAGCAAGAAGAACTACAATCCTGCAGCCTGTGGAACAAAAACCACATTCACAGAAAGACAGACAAAATGAAAAGGCATAGGACTATGCACCAGATGAACTAACAAGATAAAACCCCAGAAAAACAACTGAATGAAGTGGAGATAGGCAACCTTCCAGATAAAGAATTCAGAATAATGATAGTGAAGATGATCCATGATCCAGGACCTTGGAAAAAGAATGTAGGCAAAGATCTAGAAGATGCAAGAAATGTTTAACACAGACCTAGAAGAATTAAAGAACAAACAAACAAAGATGAACAATACAATAACTGAAATGAAAAATACACTAGAGGAATCAAGAGCAGAATAACTGAGGGAGAAGAACGGATAAGTGACGTGGAAGACAGAATGGTGGAATTCACTGCCATGGAACAGATTAAAGAAAAAAGAATGCAAAGAAATGAAGACAGCCTAAGAGACCTCTGGGACAGTATTAAACGCACCAACATTCGCATTATAGGGGTCCCAGAAGGAGAAGATGGAGAGAAAGGACCCGAGAAAATATGTGAAGAGATTATGGTCGAAAACTTCCCTAACATGGGAAAGGAAATAGCCACCCAAGTCCAGGAGGCACAGAGTCCCAGGCAGGATAAACCCAAGGAGAAACATGCCAAGACACATTTTTTTTTTTTTTTTTTGTGGTACACGGGCCTCTAACTGTTGTAGCCTCTCCCGTTGTGGAGCACAGGCTCCGGACGCGCAGGCTCAGCGGCCATGGCTCACGGGCCCAGCTGCTCCGCGGCATGTGGGACCTTCCCGGACCGGGACACGAACCCGCGTCCCCTGCATCAGCAGGCGGACTCTCAACCACTGCGCCACCAGGGAAGCCCGCCAAGACACATATTAATCAAATTGACAAGAATTAAAGACAAAGAAAAATTATTAAAAGCAACAAGGGAAAAACGACAAATAACATACAAGGGAACTCCCATAAGGTTAACAGCTGATTTCTCAGCAGAAACTCTACAAGCCAGAAGGGAGTGGCACGATATGTTTAAAGTGATGAAAGGGAAGAAGCTACAACCAAGATTATTCTACCCGGCAAGGATCTCATTCTGATTCAAAAGAGAAATCAAAAGCTTTACAGACAAGCAAAAGCTAAGAGAATTCAGCACCACTAAACCAGCTCTACAACAACGCTAAAGGAACTTCTCTAAGTGGGAAACACAAGAGAAGAAAAGGACCTACCAAAACAAAAGCATAACAATTAAGAAAATGGTAATAGGGGCTTCCCTGGTGGCACAGTGGTTGAGAGTCCGCCTGCCGATGCAGGGGACACGGGATCGTGCCCCGGTCCAGGAGGATCCCACATGCCGTGGAGCTGCTGGGCCTGTGAGCCATGGCTGCTAAGCCTGTGCATCCGGAGCCTGTGCTCTGCAACGGGAGAGGCCACAGCAGTGACAGGCCAGCGTACCGCAAAAAAAAAAAAAAAAAAAAAAAGAAAATGGTAATAGGAACATACATATTGATAATTACCTTAAACGTGAATGGATTAAATGCTCCAACCAAAAGACACAGGCTCACTGAATGGATACAAAAACAAGACCCATATATATGCTGTTTACAAGAGACCCACCTCAGACATAGGGACACATACAGACTGAAAGTGAGGGGATGGAAAAAGATATTCCATGCAAATGGAAATCAAAAGAAAGCTGGAGTAGCAATACTCATATCAGATAAAATGACTTTAAAATAAAGACTGTTACAAGAGACAAGGAAGGACACTACATGATGATCAAGGGATCAATCCAAGAAGAAGATACAACTATTATAAATATATATGCACCCAACATAGGAGCACCTCAATACATAAGGCAACTGCTAACAGCTATAAAAGAGGAAATCGACAGTAACACAATAATAGTGGGGGACTTTAACACCCCAGTGACACCAATGGACAGATAATTCAGACAGAAAATTAACAAGGAAACATAAGCTTTAAATGACACAATAGACCAGAAAGATTTAATTGACATTTACAGGACATTCCATCCGAAAACAGCAGATTACACTTTCTTCTCAAGTGCACATGGAACATTCTCCAGGATAGATCACATCTTGGGTTGCAAATCAAGCCTCAGTAAATTTAAGAAAATTGAAATCATATCAATCAGCTTTTCCGACCACAACACTATGAGATAGAAATAAATTACAGGGAAAAAAACGTAAAAAACTCAAACAAATGGAGGCTAAACAATACGTTACTAAATAACCAAGAGATCACTGAAGAAATCAGAGGAAATAAAAAAATACCTAGAGACAAATGACAATGAAAACACGACAATCCAAAACCTATGGGATGCAGCAAAAGCAGTTCTAAGAGGGAAGTTTATAGCAATACAATGCTACCTCAAGAAACACGAAAGAGCTTCCCTGGTGGTGCAGTGGTTGAGAGTCTGCCTGCTGATGCAGGGGACACGGGTTTGTGCCCCGGTCCAGGAAGATCCTGCATGCCGCGGAGCGGCTGGGCCCGTGAGCCATGGCCGCTGAGCCTGCACGTCTGGAGCTGTGCTCCACAACAGGAGAGGCCACAACAGTGAGTGGCCCGTGTACCGCTAAAAAAAAAAAAAAGAAACACGAAAAAACTCAAATAAACAGTCTAACTTTACACCTAAAGGAACTGGAGAAAGAAGAACAAACAAAACCCAAAGCTAGTAGAAGGAAAACCATAAAGATCAGAGCAGAAATAAATGAAATAGAAACAAAGAAAACAATAGCATAGATCAATAAAACTAAAAGGTGGTTCTTTGAGAAGATTAACAAAATTGATAACCTTTAGCAAGACTCATCAAGAAAAAGAGGGAGAGACTCATATCAATAAAATTAGAAATGAAAAAGAAGAAAAAAAAAAGAAATGAAAAAGGAGAAGTTACAATGGACACTGCAGAAATACAAAGTATCCTAAGAGACTACTACAAGCAACTCTATGCCCATAAAATGGACAATCTGGAAGAAACAGACAAATTCTTAGGAAGGTATAACCTTCCAAGACTGAACCAGGAAGAAATAGAAAATATGAATAGACCAATCACAAGTAATGAAATTGAAACTGTGATTAAAAATCTTCCAATAAACAAAAGTCCAGGACCAGATGGCTTCACAGGTGAATTCTGTCAAACATTTAGAGAAGAGCTAACACCCTTCCTTCTTAAACTCTTCCAAAAAATTGCAGTGGAAGGAACACTCCCAAACTCATTCTATGAGGCCACCATCACCCTGATACCAAAACCAGACAAAGATACTACAAAAAAACAAAATTACAGACCAATATCACTGATGAATATAGATGCAAAAATCCTCAACAAAATAATAGTAAACAGAATCCAACAACACATTAAAAGGATCATATACTATGATCAAGTGGGATTTATCCCAGGGATCTAAGGATTCTTCAATATAAGCAATCCAATCAATGTGATACACCATATTAACAAATTGAAGAATAAAAACCATATGATCATCTCAATAGATGCAGAAAAAGCTTTTGACAAAATTCACCACCCATTTATGATAAAAACTCTCCAGAAAGTGGGCACAGAGGGAACCTACCTCAACATAATAAAGGCCATATATGACAAACCCACAGCAAACATCATCCTCAATGGTGAAAAGCTGAAAGCATTTCCTCTAAGTTCAGGAACAAGACAAGGATGTCCACTCTCACCACTATTATTCAACATAGTTTTGGAAGTTCTAGCCACAGCAATCAGAGAAGAAAAAGAAATAAAAGGAATACAAATTGGAAAAGAAATAAAGCTGTCACTGTTTGCAGATGACATGATACTACACATAGACAATCCTAAAGATGCCACCAGAAAACTACTAGAGCTAATCAATCAATTTGGTACAGCTGCAGAATACAAAATTAATGCACACAAATCTCTTGCATTCCTATACACTAACAATGAAAGATCAGAAAGAGAAATTAAGGAAAAAATCCCATTCACCACTGTATCCAAAAGAATAAAATACCTAGTAATAAACCTACCTAAAGAGGTAAAAGACCTGTACTCAGAAAACTATAAGACACTGATGAAAGAAATCAAAGATGACACAAACAGATGGAGAGATACACCATGTTCTTGGATTGGAAGAATCAATATTGTGAAAATGACTACACTACCCAAAGCAATATACAGATTCAGTGCAATCCCTATCAAATTACCAATGGCATTTTTTACAGAACTAGAACAAAAAATCTTAAAATTTGTGTTGCAACACAAAATACCCCGAATAGCCAAAGCAATCTTGAGGGAAAAAAAACAGAGCTGGAGGAATCAGACTCCCTGACTTCACACTATACTACAAAGCTACAGTCATTAAGACAATATGGCACTGGCACAAAAACAGAAATATAGATGTTTGGAACAGGATAGAAAGCCCAGAGATAGACCCACGCACCTATGGTCAACTAATCTATGACAAAGGAGGCAAGGATATACAATGGAGAAAAGAGAGTCTCTTCAGTAAGTGGTACTGGGAAAACTGGACAGCTACTTGTAAAAGAATGAAATTAGAACCCTCCCTAACACCATACACAAAAATCAACTCAAAATGGATTAAAGACTTAAATGTAAGACTGGACACCATAAAACTCTTAGAGGAAAATATAGGAAGAACACTCTTTGACATAAATCACAGCAACATCTTTTTTGACCCACCTCCCGGAGTAATGGAAATAAAAACAAAAATAAACAAATGGGACCTGATGAAATTTAAAAGCTTTTGCACAGCAAAGGAAACTATAAACAAGACGAAAAGACAATCCTCAGAATGGGAGAAAATATTTGCAAACTAATCAGTGGACAAAGGATTAATCTCCAAAATATATAAAAGCTCATGCAGCTCAATATTAAAAAAAAGAACCCAATCAAAAAATGGGCAGAAGACCTAAATAGACATTTCTCCAAAGAAGATATACAGATGGCCAAGAGACACATGAAAAGCTGCTCAACATCACTAATCATTAGAGAAATGCAAATCAAAACTACAATGAGGTATCACCTCACACCAGTTAGAACGGGCATCATCAGAAAATCTACAAGCAACAAATGCTGGAGATGGTGTGGAGAAAAGGGAACCCTCTTGCACTGCTGGTGGGAACGTAAATTGATATGGCCACTATGGAGAACAGTATGGAGGTTTCTTAAAAAACTAAAAATAGAATTACCATATGACCCAGCAATCCCACTACTGGGCATATACCCAGAGAAAACCGTAAATCAAAAAGAAACATGCAGGGGGTCTTCCCTGGTGGCGCTGTGGTTGACAGTCCGCCTGCCGATGCAGGGGACACGGGTTCGTGCCCTGGTCTGGGAAGATCCCACATGCCGCGGAGCGGCTAGGCCCGTGAGCCATGGCCGCTGAGCCTGTGCATCCAGAGCCTGTG
Organism: Delphinapterus leucas; assembly: GCF_059928025.1. Taxonomy (NCBI): domain Eukaryota; kingdom Metazoa; phylum Chordata; class Mammalia; order Artiodactyla; family Monodontidae; genus Delphinapterus; species Delphinapterus leucas. The sequence continues at coordinate 40,909,717 of NC_143139.1, forward strand.
CTCCGCAACGGGAGAGGCCACAACAGTGAGAGGCCCATGTACCACATAAAAAAAAAAAAAAAAAAAAAAAAAGACACATGCACCACAACGTTCATTGCAGCAGTATTTACAATAGCCAGGTCATGGAAGCAACCTAAATGCCCATCCACAGACAAATGGATAAAGAAGATGTGGTACATATATACAATGGAATATTAACCATAAAAAGGAACGAAATTGGGTCATTTGTAGAGACGTGGATGGACTTAGAGACTGTCATACAGAGTGAAGTAAGCCAGAAAGAGAAAATCAAATATCGTACATTAATGCATATATGTGGAATCTAGAAAAATGGTACAGATGAACAGGTTTGCAGGGCAGAAATTGAGACACAGATGTAGAGAACAAACGTATGGACACCAAGGTGGGAAAGCAGGGGGCGGGCATGTGGTGGTGTGATGAATTGGGAGATTGGGATTGACATGTATACACTGATATGTATAAAATAGATAACTAATAAGAACCTGCTGTATAAAAAAATAAAAAATAAAATTCGAAAAAAAATGCAATAAAAAAAGGTAAACTTTTTTTTTTAAGGTGTTGAGGGTAGGAGTTTATTAATTAATTAATTTATTTTTGCTGTGTTGGGTCTTCGTTTCTGTGCGAGGGCTTTCTCTAGTTGTGGCAAGCGGGGGCCACTCTTCATCGCGGTGCGCGGGCCTCTCACTATTGCGGCCTCTCCTGCTGCGGAGCACAGGCTCCAGACGCGCAGGCTCAGTAGTTGTGGCTCACGGGCCTAGTTGCTCCGCGGCATGTGGGATCCTCCCAGACGAGGGCTTGAACCCGTGTCCCCTGCATTAGCAGGCAGATTCTCAACCACTGCGCCACCAGGGAAGCCCCAAAAAAGGTAAATTTTAAGTTATGTATAATTTTACCACAACTTAAAGAAAAAACATTTTGTCATACAATTTACATCGTGAGGGGGAAGATGGTTAAAGAAGTAAAAGATATACTATATTAGACGTTGGTTAGTACCATACAGAAAATAAAATCAGGAAGGGGGATAAGGAGTTGGGATGTGGATAGGGGTGGTCAGGGAGTGTCCCTGACGAGGTGACTTGAGTAAAATAAACACCTACAGAAGGAGAGGGAGGCAGCCATGAGGAGACGTGGGAGAGGAACATTCCAGGCAGAGGGAACAGCAAGTTCAAGGTAGGGCCATCAAATAATATTGGAAAGCACCTGGGGCCGTCACAGGCTCAGCATGTTAAAGGTACATCATGGAGGTCACTTGGAAGGAGCAAGGGGGAGCGGAGGAGCAGGTGAAGTCGAGGGGGCTGTATCAGAGGGGTGTTGAAGGTCATGGAAGGCCTTTGGCTTTTTCAGTGAGTGAGATGCAACCCTTTTAGAGGTTTTTGAGCAGAGACTGATTTACATTTCAAAGGGGTGCTTCTCAAACTCTGCAGTGCGTAAGAATCTCCTAGGGAGCCTGTTAAAATGCAGACTATAGGGGCTTCCCTGGTGGCGCAGTGGTTAAGAATCTGCCTGCCAATGAAGGGGACACGGGTTCGAGCCCTGGCCCGGGAAGATCCCACATGCCGCAGAGCAACTAAGCCCATGCGCCATGACTACTGAGCCTGCGCTCTAGAGCCCATGAGCTACAACTACTGAGTCCATGTGCCACAACTACTGAAGCCCGCATGCCTAAAGCCCATGCTCTGTAACAAGAGAAGCCACCGCAATGAGAAGCCTGCACACCACAACGAAGAGTAGCCCCCACTCACTGCAACTAGAGAAAGCCCGCACACAGCAACAAAGACCCAACACAGCCAAAAATAAAAAAATAAAATAAAAATAAAATAAAATAGTGAAAAAAAAAATACAGACTATGGTTCATTAAGTCTAGGGTGGGGCCTGAAATTCCAAAGACTGCCCTTTTTAAACACGGAGACCACCATGTTATAAGGAAGACCAGTCTGGCTCACTGGAGGATGAGAGGCCACATGGAGGAAAACTGAGGCATCCCCAGCTCAGCCGACAGCCAGTACCAACTGGCAGACAGGTGATGGAGGTCATTTTGGACCTTCTAGCCCAGTGGACCTTCCAGCAGATTGCAGCTGCATGAGTGAGCAGGGGTGAAAACAGCAGAGGAGTGCCCAGCCAACTCCCAGAATGGTAAGAAATAATAAATTGCTATTGTTTTAATTCACTAAGTGTTGACGTGGTTTGTTACACAGCAATAGGTAATTGAAACAGAAACAGAGTTTTAAAGGATCTCTTTGCGTGTGGACAAGAGGCTGTGGGAAGGTAGAGACAGGAGAAGCAGATTATACCCAGCACGTGGACACAGCTGAATCCACCCAAAGGGGGGAGTCTTTTTCTAGTTTGCACAAAGGCACTGGCTGGGTCTAGCAGCAGTCCCGTGAGAAAGTGGTGGGATTCTGGAGACTTCTCGGGTGGTCCAGTGGTTGAGAATCCACCTTCCAATGCAGGGGATGTGGGTTCGATCCCTGGTCGGGGAACTAAGACCCCACATGCTGCGGGGCAATTACTGAGCCTGCGCACTGCAATGAAAGATCCCACACGCGTCGATGAAGATCCCACATGCTGCGACGAAGATCCCGTGTGCCTCAACTGAGACCTGATGCAGCCAAATAAATGGATAAATAATTTTTTTTTTTTTAATAAGAAAGTGGTGGAATTCTGCATATATTCTGAAGTTAAGGCTGAGGATGTGGGGTGAAGTCACGGATAACACCAAGGTTTGGGGCCTGCGTAACTGGAGGGAGAGAAGGCCTGCTGTTACCTGAGATGCAAAGCCTGCAGGTGGAACAGGTTTAGAGGGGAAGATCCAGAGTTGAATTTTGGACATGATTGCAGACATCAAGACTGGAATTTGGGGGAATTCACTGGTGGTCCAGTGGTTGGGACTGCGCTTTCACTGCTGTAGGCGTGGGTTCAATCCCTGGTCAGGGAACTAGGATCCCATGAGCTGTGTGGTGTGGAAAAAAAAAAAAAAGACTGGAATTTGGGGAAGAGGTCTGGATTGGAGATTTTAAAAGTCAGCATCTTTACAACCATGAGACTGAATGAGATCACCAAGGGAGTAAGTACAGATAAAGAGGACCAAGGACTGAGCCCAGGGAGGAAACAGCAAAGGAAGCTGAGGAGTAGCAGCCAAAGAGGCCAAGTACAAGGACCACCAGGTTTTCCCACAGAGGTCATGAGTGACCTTGACAAGAAAAGCTTGGTGAAGTGCTAAGTAAAAACCCCTGGTTTAGAGTGGGTTCAAGAAAAAGAGAAAGCAACCTAAGTGTCAATTGACAGATGAATGGATACAGAAGATGTGGTATATATATACATACACATACACACACACACCCATGCATGCACGCACACACACAAACAAACACAATGGAATATTACTCAGCCATAAAAAAGAATGAAATAATGCCACTTGCAGCAACATGGATGGACCTAGAGATTATCATACTAAGTGAAGTAAGCCAGACAAAGACAAATATGATACGATATCGCTTATATGTGGAATCTAAAAAAACAAAAAAAAACAAATGAACTTATTTATAAAACAGAAATAGACAGACATAGAAAACAAATTTATGGTTACCAAAGGGGAAAGGGGGGGTAGGGGTAAATTAGGAGCTTGAGATTAACAAATACACACTACTAGCTATAAACTAGATAACCAACAAGGACCTACCATATAGCACAGGACACTAAACTCAGTATTTTGTAATAACCTATAAGGGAAAAGAACCTGAAAAAGAGTAGATATATACGTATACGTATAACTGAATCATTCTGCTGTACACCTGAAACTAACACAACATGTAAATCAATTATACCTCAATAAAAAAAAAGAAAGAAAGAAAAAAAAGGAGAGGCACTGAAGGCAGAATACAAACTTTTTTTTCTGTAAAGTTGAGCAGGGAAATAGGGCTATAGCTGGAGGGGGAAGAGAGTTCAAGTTTTTTGTTTATTTTTGCTTTTTTTAGATGGGAGAAATGACAGCCTGTTTATGTACGGACAGGAATGACTCAGATGAGAGGGAACAACTGACGGCTGGAGCCATGTCCTTGAAGGGATGGGACCCAGTGCACAGATGAAGGGAGTGGCTGCAGACAGCAGAGATCGTTCATGACTAATGTGCACATGGGCACAGAGGTGGGCAGTAGGTACATGGGGGCAGTGGGAGCCTTTGGCAGTTCTCTTCTGAGAACTTTAATTTGCTCCAGAAAATAGAAGGCCGTGTCATCAACTGAGAGTAAGCATGGGGAGGGGGTTAGATGAGTTGAAGGTACTGCCTGAATAGCCAATGTCTCATCCCAGAACCGTGATAGAGTGTTTCCAATATCCCTGTGGAGTAACACAGCCTGGCTCTATTAAGGACTAAGTTGGGTAGGGACTTCCCTGGTGGTCCAGTGGTTAAGATTCCACCTTCCAATGCAGGGGGCGTGGGTTCTATCCCTGGTTGGGGAACTAAGATCCTGCATTCTGTGCAGTGTGGCCAAAAATTAAAAAAAAAAAAAAAAAGGACTAAGTGGGGGGTGAGTAACTGGCCATCAGAGAATGGAGTGATGCCAGTCTAAACAGAGCTTCTTCTTCCACTGGGATTTGACCTTAGTTCTTTTCTTTTTTTTTTGTGGTACGCGGGCCTCTCACTGCTGTGGCCTCTCCCGTTGCGGAGCACAGGCTCCAGATGCGCAGGCTCAGCGGCCATGGCTCACGGGCCCAGCTGCTCCGCGGCATGTGGGATCTTCCCAGACCGGGACACGAACCCACGTCCCCTGCATTGGCAGGCGGACTCTCAACCACTGCGCCACCAGGGAAGCCCCTGACCTTAATTCTTTTTGAATTGATATTATGATGTCAGACCATGCCAGGGCCAAATTAAGGCCTTTGTGTAATTCAAAATAAAAATACGGACTTCCCTGGTGGCACAGTGGTTAAGAATCCGTCTGCCAATGCAGGGGACACGGGTTCGAGCCTTGGTCTGGGAAGATTCCCACATGCCGCGAAGCAACTAAGCCCGTGGGCCACAACTACTGAGCCTGTGCTCTGGAGCCCGCGAGCCACAACTACTGGGCCCACGCACAACTACTGAAGCTTGCGCGCCTAGAGCCCGTGCTCCGCAGCGGGAGAAGCCACCGCAATGAGAAGCCTGCACACCACAATGAAGAGTAGCCCACCCCCCGTCTCAACTAGAGAAAGCCCGCGCGCAGCAACGAAAACCCAACACAGTCATAAATAAATAAATAAATAATATAAATAAATAAATTTATTTTTTTTTAAATAAATAAATAGGGCTTCCCTGGTGGTGCAGTGGTTGAGAGTCCGCCTGCTGATGCAGGGGACACGGGTTCGTGCCCCGGTCCGGGAAGATCCCATATGCTGCAGAGCGGCTGGGCCCGTGAGCCATGGCCACTGAGCCTGTGCGTCCGGAGCCTGTGCTCCGCAACAGGAGAGGCCACAGCAGTGAGAGGCCCACGTACCGCAAAAACAAACAAACAAACAAACAAATAAATAAATAAAAATACTAAATCACAAGACAGATATAAGAAAGTCCAATAATACATTTTCCCTTTATGGTAACAACTCTTGGCTTTTTTGCTTGTTTTTAAAATATAGTGAGGGAATTCCCTGGCTGTCCAGTCGTTAGGACTCTGCGCTCTCACTGCCGAGGGCCCGGGTTCAATCCCTGGCTGGGGAACCAAGATCCCACAAGCCAGGCAGCACAGCCAAAAAAAAAAGTGAATATTAAATCCTTTGTGAGAGCTTTTGCTTTGGTGTTCTGCCTTATTGGTGCCTTCCACACAGGCTTGGTGTGGAAGGGTTTCATGTCCTTTGGGTAAATACAGACCCCAGTAGACCCAGGGAAGGTTCAACAAATCTGTGAAGGACTCAAAGTTAGAGGGGCAACTAGTAAGCTGATAAAGAGATTTAAAATGACTGGAGAAATTGGCCAAACTGAACAAGATGAGAATTCAACATACACCTTGCTCTTAGGTCAGGGAAATCAACTACTCACAAATAATGGGGAAGCCACAGCTTAGCAGCACCTGTAAAAGACTTACAGTGGGATCACTAGGAATTCACCGACACTGGAAGGATAGAACCCAAAATGGCAGCAAGAGTGAGAGGAAGGTCGTAGAATTTTGGATGCTTTTTATTTTCTTTCTTTTCCTTTATCTTCCAAATTTCTTATGATGATAATGACTTTTATAATCATAAAATATTTAAAACTTGCTGCTATTTTAGGCACCATGAACATAAATGTGGTCTCTACAATGGCATCAACAGTGCAGCCCTACTCTGCACTATTCCTAGACCGCTGAGTTGCATCTGGGTGCCAGTTTTGAGCTGAGCAGCCAACACAGTGAATGGCTTGGAAACCGTATCAGATCAGGAAAGCCTGTAAGAGAAAGCTGAGTGAAAACTTAGTTGGGGATGGAGGGTTAGGACTTGAATGCTGTCTTTGAATATACCAACGATGACCTGTACAAGAGGACTAATGGCAGAAACTAATGGGAGGTGGATGTCTTCCCCAGAGAACGGAGAGCAAAACTGGGCAGATGCTTCATGGGGAACTGGAGAGAGAGTTCCAGCACAGAACGGGTAGTTGAACTATCTGACTCTCAGGACCTTTCTCAGCCTTAATGTTAGAATTTTTATAAATTGAAAATGTTCTATCAGAATTCACTACAAAATCAAAATTTCAAACTGGTGAACTCTCAATGAAGTCTGTAGTTTAGTTAACAGTATCGTACCAATGTTGGGACTTCCCTGGTGGTCCAGTGGGTAAGAAGACTCTGCACTCCCAATGCAGAGGTCCCGGGTTTGATCCCTGGTCGGGGAACTAGATCCCACATGCATGCCGCAACTAAGAGTCCTCATGCTGAAACTAAACATGCCACAATGAAGATCTTGCATGCCGCAACTAAGACCCAGTGCAGCCAAAATAAATAAATAAATATTTTAAAAATAAATAAATTAAAATAAAAAAGAATAATGCATTAAAAAAAACCCCAGTATCATACCAATGTTAATTTCCTGGTCTTCACAAATGTATTGTGGCCATCTCTATCGATGTCAACTGTACCAAATGACATTTGAGGAAACATGGCTGAAGGGTATACAAACTCTCTGTACTATCTTTGCAGCTTTTCTATAAATCTAAAATTATTCCAAAATAAAATGTCCATTAAAAAATCAAAAATTTAAAAGAATCTAAAAAAGAGTGGATATGTGTATATGTATAACTGATTCGCTTTACTGTACAGCATAAACTAATACAACATTGTAAATCAACTATAGTCCAATAAAAATTTTTAATAAATCAGGGGGGCTTCCCTGGTGGCACAGTGGTTGAGAGTCTGCCTGCCGATGCAGGGGACATGGGTTCGTGCCCCGGTTCGGGAAGATCCCACATGCCGCAGAGCGGCTAGGCCTGTGAGCCATGGCCGCTGAGCCTGCGCGTCCAGAGCCTGTGCTCCGCAACGGGAGAGGCCACAACAGTGAGAGGCCCTCGTACTGCAAAAAAAAAAAAAAAAAACAGGGACTTCCCTGGTAGTCCAGTGTGTAAGACTCCGTTCTTCCACTGCAAGGGGCATGGGTTCGATCCCTGGTCGGGGAACTAAGATCCTGCATGCCACGCAGCAAGGCCAAAAAAAAAAAAAAAAAAAAAAAAAAATCAAGAATTTGAATTCTACTCCACACAGAAGAGCTTTACTCAGACTAAAAGTCACAGGGTGTCCAAGCTAATGAGCTGGAGCCCAAGAATTTGAATTCTACTCCACACAGAAGAGCTTTTCTCAGACTAAAAGTCACAGGGGGGCTTCCCTGGTGGCGCAGTGGTTGAGAGTCCGCCTGCCGATGCAGGGGACACGGGTTCATGCCCCGGTCCGGGAAGATCCCACATGCCGCAGAGCGGCTGGGCCTGTGAGCCATGGCCGCTGAGCCTGCGCGTCCGGAGCCTGTGCTCCGCAACGGGACAGGCCACAACAGTGAGAGGCCCGCGTACCGCAAAAAAAAAAAAAAAAAAAAAAGTCACAGGGTGTCCGAGCTAATGAGCTGGAGCCTTCTGGCTTTAAGTATCAGAACGATAATCTATATTTGTGACTTACAGTTTGCCAAACATACATTATTTTATCTCTACCCCAAGAATGTGATGTAAGTAGGGTTGGTATTATCATTATGTACAAGCCAGAAAATTGAGGTAGCTCAGCAAGCTTCGTCAACCAGCCCACCGTCACTCAGTGGTTGGCCCAGCCAGGCTTTAAATCTCTCTCCTCACTTCAAGGTTCTTTGCAACTTCTGGAACCATCCCTGCTCTGCCTCCAGCTAAACATTTTGTTGACCTGTCCACTGGGTTTGGTTCTCAGAGTTTTATTGCAGGATGGGTGTTCACTAAAGCACTGTTTGCAAGAGTGACACATATCTGAATGTCTATCAGCAGAGGAATGATTAAATAAATGACAGGTCATTCATTCTGGAAATAGTACACAGTTGTTAAAAAGAATGTGGTAGATCTGCAATTACTGGGACAGAGTATATGGTTAGACGAAAAAAGCAAATTGCTAGGGCAGTATGTGTTATATGATTACATGTTTGTAAAAAAAAGTAAAGTAGGGCTTCCCTGGCGGCGCAGTGGTTAAGAATCCGCCTGCCAATGCCGGGGACACGGGTTCGAGCCCTGGTCCAGGAAGATCCCACATGCCGTGGAGCAACTAAGCCCGTGTGTCACAACTATTGAGCCTGCACTCTAGAGCCTGCGAACCACAACTACTGAAGCCTGCGTGCCTAGAGAAAGCCCACGCGCAGCAATGAAGACCCAACGCAGCCGAAAATAAATAAATAAAATTTTTAAAAAAGTAAAATAAAATAGGACTATAAACATATATATATATACACACACTGAAAAAGTCTAGAAGGTTATTCCCCGAGGGGCATGTAATGGCTTTGTAATGAAAGAACAACAACAACGAAGTAAACTAAGTTCAGGAAACGTGGCATACAAGGGGGGAAATGGTTTACAGCTTTCCCCCCATTATCTCCTGTTCCTACCCCATTTCTCTCCTGTCTCCTCTTCCAATCAAAGGAATAAGAATGTTACTTTGGGGACTTCCCTGGAAGTCCAGAGAGTAAGACTCCGTGCTCCCAATGCAGGGGGCCTGGGTTCGATCCCTGGTCAGGGAACTAGATCCCGCATGCATGCCTCAACTATGAGTCTGCATGCCGCAACTAATAAGTCTGCCCACCGCAACTAAAAGATCCTGCATGCCTCAATGAAGATCCCGTGTGCCACAACCAAGACCCAGCACAGCCTAAATAAATAAATAAGAAAGGCAATATACTAAGGAAAGAAGAAATATTAAAAAAAAAAAAGAATGTTACTTTGCTCCTTCCCTTCTCAGGCTTAGAAAGACTGTAGCACGCATTTTCTTTAAGGAGGGAGGCCTGGGGCTGAGGACCACAAGATTTGAGATTTGAGGCTCCACCCAAATCCTAACCTACAGCAAATGAACTTCAAGATCTATCTGGCTCACTCACCTTTTTTTTTTGTTAACCTAGATACCTGTTGGTTTGTTTGTGGCCCTTGTTCCTGGGCTAAATCTCTTATCACTGAGGCATCAGATCCTTTGCCACCTGAGTCTGACAACCTAATTATTTGCTCTAGCCCTGCCCAGCAAAGGGCGGCTCCCCCAATTCTCCTTTCCATGGGAACCCGCCCTGGAATTCTGCTCCCTTTCTCCTTCCTTCTCTTTCATGTGCCCCTGCCATGGGGTAGAGTGGCTGAGAGCAGTATACCATGACGGAAAGAATACAGGACTTGGCACAATACCCTGCCTCTGCCATTATTAGCTGCGTGACCTTGGGAGAATTTCCTAACCTCTGAAAATTTCTTAACTTCCCTGAACTTCAGTTTTTGCTTCTGTAAAATGAGAATGAAACGTGCTCACAGGGTTGTGATGAGGAATAAGCGAGATGAACAACACTGAGCGTCTAACCTAGAGTGAGGACAACCTAGGATGTAGCTAGTGTGACTACATGGCAAGGGATGGGCTTTACCCAGTGGGGTGGGCAGAGCGGACAATGCCTATTCCACCCCACTCTCCTTCCAAGAGGGCAACTTATGCACTAGGCACAGCAGGCAACGCGCCTAGGGTCCACTGTACTTCTAGGGGCCCATGAAAATGTTTTTTAGTGATCTTAATTTCTTTTAAAATCAGAAGAAAAAATTGAATGTTTATGTCAAGGAAATTATAATATTGTTATATCAATCAATTATAAATATAACCATTAATGATTTTATTGTATATTAATATTGTATTCTTCCTTATACCAACATAGTTGTAAAATACAATTCTTAACACATTGCCTTTTTAAATGGAGGAATGGGCCCACAAAGGCAAAAGTGCCAAGGGCCCCTGAAAGTTCTAATGTGGCCCTCACTTTCAGCCCTCTTAAAGGATATCTCCTTCAGGAGATCTTTATAGATTGGGGCAAAGGGATGTGAGAGGGAGGTGGGGAAGAGACATGCAAGACCCTCAATGATCCCATTCTTCAAAGTACAAGCCCTCACCCTGTCTGTAATTTCTCCATTTCTGTCCCTGAACTTACATTTGCTTGGACCCAGTGGGTAGGGGACTATATGATATGTCCTAAAATACCACTCCACTCGTGTCATTTGTTGGGTTGAAAATGTAAATACACGACTCAACAACAACAAAACCAGACAACTGAAAAATGGGCAAGGACTTGAATAGACATTTCTCCAAAAGATATACAATTGCCAATAAACACGTGAAAAGATGTTCAACGTCACTCATCATTAGGGAAATGTAAATCAAAACCACAATGAGACACCATTCACACCCATTAGGATGGCCACTATTAAAAATCAGAAAATAGGGCTTCCCTGGTGGCGCAGTGGTTGGAAGTCCGCCTGCCGATGCAGGGGACACGGGTTCGAGCCCCAGTCCGGGAAGATCCCACATGCCGCGGAGCGGCTGGGCCCGTGCGCCATGGCCGCTGAGCCTGCGCGTCCGGAGCCTGTGCTCCACAACAGGAGAGGCCACAACAGTGAGAGGCCCGCGTACCGCAAAAAAAAAAAAAAAAAAATCAGAAAATAACAAGTGTTGTCAAGGATGTGGAGAAATTGGAGCCCTACGCATTGCTGGTAAGAATGTAAAATGGTATAGTTACCCTGGAAAACAGTATGGCAGTGCCCCAAAAAATTAAGCAGAATTACCACACTTATGGGTATATACCCAAAAGAATTGAAAGCAGGGGCTCGAAGAGATATTTGTACACCAACGTTCAAGCAGCAGTATTCACAACAGCCAAAAGATGGAAGCAACCCAAGTATCTATTGATGTATGAGTAGATAAACAAAGTGATATACATTATATACATAAAATATTATTCAGCCTTAAAAAGGAAGGAAATTCTGACACATGCTACAAAATGGATGAGCCTCGGAAATGCTATGCTAGTGAAATAAGCGAGACATAAAAAGACAAATTTTGTATGATCACACTTATACTAGGTACCTAGTCAAATTTATACAGATAGAAAGTATAATGGTGGTAGCCAGGGGCTGTGGGGAAGGGGGAATGAGGAGTTAATATTTAATGGATACAGAGTTTCAGTTTGGGAAGATGAAAAAGCTCTGGAGATGGATGGTGGTAACAGTTGCACAGCAATGTGAATATCACTCAATATTTAATACCACTGAACTGTACACCAAAAAATAATCAAAATGGTTAACATTTATATTACGTTTATCTTACCACAAAATTTAAAAAAGAATGTATATAGTTCTGCTTTTGTCCAAGTCCTAATTTCTCAGCTGCCCAAGCAAGCATCATTTGTCTTCCCTACAGGAAGGTTTATTCTGTAGGTCCTCTGCCCTGTCCCCCAGAATACCCTCCAAGGTAAGCACAGTCTCTGTAGTTTCAGAAGTGGCGGCACTACCTTTATGTGGAATCCCTGCTGCACCCCTCTTTGCCTGTATAAACCTTACCCATCCTTCAAGGGTAAGGGCTCCATCCCTTCCCCACTCATGAAGCCTGTACTAACTAATCTAGACGGCTGCCCATTTCTCCCTTTTCTTATCTCCAGCAGACAACTAAGGGTCTGAATTGCTACATCACCAGTCACAGAGGACACTGCCTTTGACTTCCCCTGGGGTTCTCGCTCACCTGTTTCCACATCAGTAAAGCAGAGAATGTCTGTCCTAATGACAAATGAGACCGCATATGGAAACAAAGGTGTATACGCCAACCAAGGTTTTGTTCCTCCCTTACCCTAATTAACATGTAATGAAAACAACGAATGAATATCTGATGGTTTGTCCAGCTCAGCTTGGTTATGAAATGAAAGGTAGGAATCCATTCTCATTCTCTTTTTCTTTTTTTGGGAATCCATTCTTAACGTGAAGGGGAAAGAGGGGGATCCCTAACTAGGAAACAAGGGTAACAATAGTTCCGGGGAACAAGGGATTTTTGATGCTGGAGTGAATCATCAGAGGAGTGGAATTAGAAAGCAGGCAGAGGGACTTTCCTGACGGTCCAGGGGTGAAGACTGCACTTCCAAAGCAGGGGGCACCGTGGGTTTGATCCCTGGTGGGGGAACTAAGATCCCACGTGCCGCAGAATTCCTTTCTAGGAATAGGTGGGCTTTTCTAACAAGCACCCAGTAATAATAACCAATGTTACTGAGTGCTTGCTAGATATGAGACACCGTGCTAGGTGTTTTACATGGATTATCTCATTTAATCCTCACAAATAAGGTACCATTTCCCCCGTTTTACAAATGAGACTGGAGCTTAAAGGGTAGGTCACGAGGTCACAAAGCTCTAAGTAGTAGTACCAGGCATCGGTCCAGGTCCATGAAACTTCAGATTCAAGCTGCACTAAAGTGTGCATGCTGGTTCCCTTCTGCTTCCTCCCAGGACCTTTTCTGGTGTGAGGCAGGTGGAGAGTACTGGGAGTCTTCCCACCTGGGCAGAGGTCTCAGGGAATTCAAGGACTGGGCTGGGGTGGGGCAGTTTAAGTGGGAAAGGCCTTCACCTACCTCCTGGAGAAGGCGTGGTTGGGAGGCTAGTCATCTCGGCAGGTGGACGGGCACCTGCAGGGAGGTGCAGATCTGTAGGAAGAGGGACAAAGAGCGGGATGAGGTGGATGGGCCCATGCCTGGGGTTAGAAGACGACTGGAAATCCCAGGAAAGCCTTTGGTGCCAGGTTTTCCTGAGTCCCTTCCCCAACTCTCCCCCCACCCCCACCCCCACCCCCGCCCTATTGAACGTCTATCCGGGGATCCTTTCACTGGGCCACCACATTTACCTAGGAGGTTTCTCAAGGCCTGAGAAAGTTAGGTAAATGTACGCAAATTAGCAGCGGACCCAGTTTCACCCAGGCGCGGTAACAGGTCCCCGGCTCTCTCCCAGCCCGCAGTCTGTGGGGAGCCGTCCACTAGGTGTCAGGAGAGTGCAGGGAGGTCAGGCCCCCGGCCCAGGCTCGGGGCCGGCGCGGGGGCAGCGGCTGGGCCGGGCCGGGGAGCCAGGCGCCGGGCACCGGAGGGAGGGTCGTCAGGCGCCCTCAGGCCCGCCCGAGGCGGCCGGTTGTCGGGGCTCAGCCCTCCGCCCCCAGTGCCCCCTCGGGCGTCCGCTGCAACGTCCGCGCGGTCCGCCGAGCCCCGCTGGCCGGGCCCCCGCGGCCGCCCACCACCGGCCCGGCCGAGACTCTGGCACCCTGGGGCCCTCGCTGCGTCCGCGGACGTCGGGGCTCGAGCCCGTGGCACCGCCCCCCGAGCCCCGACCCCGGTCCAAAGCCCTCCTGCGTTACCCGCGCCAGGCAGGGCTAGCTACGCTCCGAGGGCGGCCCGTCCCGGTCACCGGTTCCGAGCCGCCGCGACGGGAGGCTCCAGCCGAGGCCCGAGCTCGGCCGCTCTCGGTTTCAGTTGTTGACGCGGCCGCGGCGGCTGCAGCGTGAGTGTGGGCGACCGGGCTCGCCTGGCCCTTCGGCCCTGCCCGAGTCCCCACCTCCGCGTGCTCACCTTACCAGTCGGACGGGCTTCAGGGGAAAGGCAGGCGCTGCGCGTCCGGCTCAACTCGACGGGGGCGGGAACCGCAGACACCGCGGGGACCTGCCGGGGACCCAGACCTGAGGAAGCAGCGCAAAGACGCTCAGAGTTAGTTGCCGAGGCCGGCCGGGGGCGGGGGGGGGCGGCCGACTGGGTGGGACAGGAAAAGAGGAGAGAAACCGCCCTCTGCAGGTTCCCTCTGCCCGCCGGGCCGCCTCAGCTCCCGCGGGAGGAAAGGCTGCTTTTCCTTCTCCGATTGTCACTTTACTCTCCATCCGGAGCCGCTTCCTCCCCCGCCTGCCTCGAGGCACCGGAGGGCACGGGATCAGAGTGAGCCCGGAGCTAATGGGATCTGTCCGCTTTCCCCGCCATCGACGTTATTTGAATTTTCAGCAAGTGTGGAAAATTACATTTACTTGCGTTTGCATATCACTTACGTAAATAGGTCTGTATCCAGAAGCTTGGAACATAAGCTAACTTAGTGGGCACACCCCGGGCCAGGGAGCGGGGCGTGAGGTGGGGAGAGGAACGTTGCCCCATTCGGATCTTCCTTGCCCGAATTCATCTGAGGCAGTGTAGTGTAGAGGTTAAGTGCGTTGTGGATTTTGGACTCAAACAGTCCCAGCCCCGCCGCTTCTTAGCTGTGTGACTTTGGGCAAATTACTTAACATCTCTAAAAGCTGTTCCCTCATCCCTGAAAAGGGGGACTGAAAAATCATGCCATTTCATAGCGTGGTTCTAGCACCTGGGAAGCACATCAATTTAACTACTAATTAATGCCATACTTTAGTCACCTCCTGACTCGCTTCTTTCTGGCAGGAAATGTTCCCAAATTAATGAGGAACTCAATGAGTAAGGATGTAAAGTATAAACACAGGCTCTGGAATCTGCTCTGCTGTGTGATCTTAGACAGTTTTGTTTCATTTATCTGGGGCAGTATCTACTGTGGGGATGGAATGAGTTAATATTGATACATTTAAAGCATTAGAAGCTTACCTGGCACACAGTAAGTGCTCAGTAAATGTTATCTTGGCTTCCTGTTTAGGGTTAGAACTCTTGTGGTTATTCTGTCTTCCCTCCCAGTGATACAGACTTCCCTGCTTTTTATTCCTGGGAGGCAGTCTCTAGGTTTGGGAATCAATATTTATATAGATCGATAGAGACAGGAATTGTGCATGTTCATTTGGGAGACAAAGACTGAAATAGTCTCAGAGAATGGGGGCACAGGGTGAGAAAAAAAGCAAAGAAAGAAAGATAGAAAAGAAGGGAGGGAGGGAGGGAGGAAGGAAGGAAGGAAAGAAAGAAAAGAAAGAAAGCACAGTTGCTTTCATTCCTAAAGATGTTATGTGGTTGGAAAAAAAATAAAAACAGAGAAAAAACAGTAAATTGACTAAATTCATTTACTTGAATATATTTTTAAAGGCATAGCAGTTATCAGTGAGGAAGAAGAAAGCCCACGTGTGGGAAAACTACCAATCCAACCAAGAAAGGCAAAGAAAGTTACACGTAGGCAAGGTGGATGTAAGTTAATAAAAAGGTAAGGCTGGCCAGTCCTCAGATAAAAGAATACCCAAGAGAAAAGGGAATTCAAATCCTAACGGTTAAGTTGCAAAGGTGGACAACTGCTTGCATTTATTACCATGAATTCCAAGAAAAGTTGAGATTTTTCTTGTTATCTGGGTCAGTCTCCCGCGTGGCATATTCCTTTATGTCTGAAGATTGTTAAGAACCAGACTCTCATAGGCCATCCAGCCCAACTGAATACTGATTTGCTGTGTTACTTTTACAATTTAATTTGATGGCTAATAGTCTCTCACAAGCATCTTTTTTGTTTAAAATATAACCTTAAAAGTTTTGCTAGTACATGATTTTAACCCTGTAGGCACATGCTATTGATTTTGAAAGTGTAAACATGCAGAAAAACAGGATCCAATATGTACATGCTCAGCACCCAACTTAGCAAATAAGCAATGCTGTAAGCAGCATGTACTCTGCTCTTTGGAGTGTCCCATATATCCTGGATGTGCGCTGTTCCTAGTACTCTCTGGATATCTTACCTAGTCTGTCAGTGCTGTCCTTCACATTGCTGGAAGGCAGGGACTGGGTGATGTTCTTGCAATTTATTCTAGATAGAGATGCATACAGAGAGATGATGAATGAAGCCTCAAGTGGTGGTGAGCTACCAGTGTTCTCCAAGGATTAAATGCTAAACTTCAGAAACTGGAACAGCCATCCTTGTGTTAACAGACCTCCAGGGGCCTCAGGGCAGGGGATAAGAGATATTCATCTCTGCCCAATTTTATCATCTTTCAGCCCAGTCTTGCACTGCTGCCAGGATGGCAGTCTTCTAAGTCCTAGTCTAATAAGTTCTGTTAATGCACTACCATTGGACCAACCACAACTTTACTATTTTGTAAATTAGAGTAAACAATCTGGTCCCTAGCTGGGACTATCTACCCTAGATAAGCAAAATTATTACTCATGCCCAGCTCACTGGCCCTTTTCCCTATCTTCCTGGAGCCTCCAGTAGGGCCATATGCAAATGAAGTGTCAGTCTCACAGTTTAGTCAAATTTTCCACTTCATTTGTGCCTCTTTTGTAGCAGTTACCTTGAGTGCTTAACTCCGCACCACCAGACCATAAGTCCCCAAAAGTACTCTCTGGCACACTCTCCAAAGAGGATCAGTTTCCTAGGAGATGAGGGCCAGGGAAAGCCTGGTAAAGAAAAGGCTCGAACTGGGTTTTGCCTTGGGAGGGGTACTCTAAGCAGGTCCTAGAGGACCTTGGACAGCCGGGAGCCTGTATCCCTAGCATATCCCCGACCCTTCCATTAGCTCTGAGTATCACTGCCAGCAGTAACTGAGTGCCACGGGAGTGGGATGCCTTCTAGGAAAGGAATTAAAATACAGGCAGTAGGGCTTTTATAGGGGGATATGCAACCTCCTCTCCATTACAGCAGTAGAGATCCTTTGAAAGTTTTTAAATGGAAGAGTAATAGGATTAGATCTTATAAAAATGACTCCTAAATACAAATATGCATTACCAGCTCCCTAAGGGACATGTCTACTGAAAAGTCATGCAAGTTCTCAAGCTCTTTGTACCAATGTTTGTATGGGACACCCAATAAACTGCCCATAAAGGGTACAATTTGATCAGTTCTGACACAGGTATACACATTAAACTATCACCGTAATCAAAATTAGGAACATTTCTATCACCCCAAAAGCTTCCTTGCGCTTCTTCGTAATCCCCCCTCCCTACTCCCACCCCATATCACCACCACCACCACTGGTCTTCCTGTCACTGTAGACCCTAACATGCCTCCCCCCAAGCTGGGCCAGTCAGATTCTTTCTCCAGGGAATCTGCATCTGGAAAGGACACAGTGGCAGGAGGCAGCTGAAGCTGAGTCTTCCAATGACAGCTGCCTGGAGGGGCAGTCCACACCTTCCTGCTACAGACATCGGAGGGTTCTTTCTGCAGCC
The DNA here is from genome assembly GCF_059928025.1 of Delphinapterus leucas. Classification (NCBI taxonomy): domain Eukaryota; kingdom Metazoa; phylum Chordata; class Mammalia; order Artiodactyla; family Monodontidae; genus Delphinapterus; species Delphinapterus leucas. Next base: position 40,927,285 of record NC_143139.1, read on the forward strand.
TGGTTGTTTTCAGTTCTATGAGCTGCGTAACATCCTTCCAACATATCCTTTACCGCTTAACTGTGTCAGTTTGTTGCTTGCAACAAGAAAACTCACATATAATGCACTTCCTCCTACAGTCACCACTTCAGGAAATGGCACCACCAAATTCTAGTCTCTCACGCCTAACCTAGAATAATTCCTTAAAACTTCAGTCTTCATCACGTCTCCTCTCACTCATTGCTAAATCCAGCCTGTCTGCTCCCTGCTCGGTATTCTGTCTCTATAACATTCTTACTTTTTTTCCTCATCATTATTTCTCTAGTACCTAGTACAGTGCTTGGCAGAGTACTCAATAAATTCTTGCTGAATGACTGAATGAACAGTGACATCATCCATCACCCCCAGAAACAAAAGCAAAGATGGATGAGTGAGTGCTTGCATGTGTGCATGTTTATCAGGGTGGCAGGACTTCAAAGTTAGTTTTTAATCTTTTCACAGAAGCACATGATAGGACTTGAATCCAAGACTTCTGACTCCAACTTCCATACCATTTCCATTATACTTTGTATCTATACCATATATCCTTTCCCTTCACTTGGAGTTCTCTTCCTTCTTTTTTTTTTTTTTTTTATTTTTTTTTTTATTTTTTATTTTTTTTTCTTCCTTCTTCCATCCTGCTCAGATCCTTATTTACACTAAGTACCAAACTGTAGGCACTCGATACAGCTCTAAAATATAAACCCTTTCCAAGAATATTTGCTTATTAACCAAAGGGTGGGAGCGGGGTCAGGCAATAAAGCATCTAGATTGAGGAGAGGAGCCTGTGGCCCCTGGCATCATCAAAGAGTTCTAGCCAGGAGGTAGGGTGAGCTGGGGGTCAGGGATGTGACTAAAGCTTTCTGAACCTGGGGTAGAGTCAATAACCTTGCCTAAGTGAAGGATAGTTTGCTGGGCTGGAACAACTTCCTGTGTCAAACAAAAAATCCATACATCATCAGAATAATACTTTATTTAACAATCTGAAAATATGTTCTTTTGGTTTTAAGTCTTGCAAAATGAGTGGTAACTCAAAGATCTGTTCATGGGCTTCCCTGATGGCGCAGTGGTTGAGAGTCTGTCTGCCGATGCAGGGGACACAGGTTCGTGCCCCAGTCCGGGAAGATCCCACATGCCGCGGAGCGGCTGGGCCAGTGAGCCATGGCCGCTGAGCCTGCGCGTCCGAAGCCTGTGCTCCGCAACAGGAGAGGCTACAACAGTGAGAGGCCCGCGTACCGCCAAAAAAAAAAAAAGATCTGTTCACTATTCTCTGAGTATGTGTGGTTATATGCCTGTGGGTGGACAAATGTCTATGTCTACAGATGCTTTTGCTTTTTATAGTCATTTTAGCCCCACTTCATTAGTATATAAAGTCTTATTATTCTAACAATGCTAAAACCTGAGTTAAATATTCCAAGTCTAACAGTCTCTTCTCCCAAGACTGCCTCCCTCCCTCCCCTAAGTCTGCTCCTCAGCTTCCATTAATGCTAGGTCTTTAGAGACCGCCAGCATTCATAGTTTGAGAAACCAGAAATGAATGCCGGATCTTAAGTCCCTCTGACTTATATCCTCTAGCTGAGGGGCCTTTCTGGGGAGGTGTGTGTGGGGAGGTCTTGGCAGTTCCTCTTCAGAGTTGTGCATTTTGAATGGTAGACACCTAGAAAGGAAACATGATTGCATTAGATGCTGACCTACCCTCCCACTAACCAATTAATAAGGGGGGGGGCTGTGAAAACTCCATTTTCTTGTCCTGAATTATATTTCATGTCATGCACTGGCCTGTATGGAGGTGGGGGCAATGTGAAACTGGCTGTTAGGATTATTGTAAAGACTTGTTGCAGATACTGTTCATTCTGTCATTCACCATCTCTTTATGAGGATTCGCAGAAGAGATTTCCTTTTCATCTTAGTAGCAGGAGTTGTTCTCCTAAGGAATGGGCATCATAAATTGTGTGAACTGATCAGGTTTTTCCTCTTCTTCTTGGATGTTAGTCTGGAACCAATTTTGTGGTCCAGCCTTAGTAAGTCTATTTTATAGAATGCACATTTGTACTTGCCTAGGTCATGGGTCCATTTTATTTAGTCATTTATTAGTCACTCTCACTAATACACTTCTGAGTTACTTTACTACATTTCATGTGGGTGCCTGTATGTATTTACTTTTTGTATGCCTTTTGTAGCTCTTAACTCCTTTTTGAAGTAAGTTCAGGTATAACTAAATAAATTCTTAGGAGATAGGGCTATGGGGAGAGGTCAGGAGGTTCAAAGCCAGTTGGGAAATGGGCACAAAGGAACCACAAAGTACGGTCACTCTTGGTTCTTCTGGCTCCCACCTGCTTGACTTTTCCCTAAGGATATTGTTCACTGCTGGGTTCCCCTCACAGCCCACAGCGAGGATGCCAGCCTGTAGCCAAGCATCTGTCCATCCGCAATCCCAGTCTCACCACCCCTCCTGTTGTCTGCATATCTGGACTCCTTACCTCTTCTTGAGGCTCGGGTGCTATGACGCTGCTCTCTTCTGGAACCTCAGAGACACGAAGCTGAAGACCTTGGTTCTACAAAAAGAAGAGTTCTGCCAGTGAGACGTGTCTCAACCTCCCAGCCTCTCAGCTTAGAAGGGTCTTTTGTGCCTTACACTTCATAAGGGTCATAGATAATACTAAGGGCAATCATACAATGTTGTTTCACTACAGCCTGAAAGCAACAGGGAAGGCTTTACTGCCATCCTCCCTCATATCAATAAACCAAGATTTGAAGGGTGAAATGACTTGCTGGGACAGGAAGCCAGGTCTTCAGATTCTAGAGTTGTTTCCATGATTTGTGTGACATGGCATTTATACGTATAGCTAGGTGAGACTCTGTAAGTGTATAAATATAGGTCTTAAAACCACTACCTATGACTTTTAGGCTAATCCTCCTCAAGAATACACGGCAGTTCTCACACTTAGATGATCCTAACCCACGGCAGTTAGGAGAGGCAAGCGGGAGGATGGTTTCCTTGGGAAAAGGTCTAGGTTCTGAGATGGGAGCCCAAGGTGTGGAAAAAGCCGTGTCTAGTAACTACTAAGCCAGGGGAAGACCTTGGCACTCTAAGGTTTAGAATGAACTTTTTAAAAAAGAAATTTATTTAACACACTATAAAATTCACCTTTTAAAGTAGAACCGATTTCTAACAGTATGACAGCCACTTGAAATTCTGTGATTTCTCCTTTCAGGAAAATTTCCGTCTTCGTACTCCCTCTGCTGATTCTAGGCCATGAACTACCTCAAAGGTAATACTATTAATACCTCCAAGAAAGTTATCAAAATCTTCATTTTCTCTCAGGTGAGTCAAATGCTGAGCAAGAACAGATTTTCTCACAGTTATCTTTTATTTATTTATTTAGTTTTTGCGGTACACGGGCCTCTCACCGTTGCGGCCTCTCCCGTTGCGGAGCACAGGCTCCGGATGCGCAGGCTCAGCGGCCATGGCTCATGGGCCCAGCTGCTCCGCGGCATGTGGGATCTTCCCGGACCGGGGCACGAACCCGTGTCCCCTGCATCGGCAGGCAGACTCTCAACCACTGTGCCACCAGGGAAGCCCCAACATTTTTTTTTTTTTGGTCACAGTTATCTTTTTATTTACCCATTTTTATATGTGGTATGTCCATAATTCTGCTTGAGAGAAAATATGATTTATGATGCATCTGTGAGGGAGATGAACAAATCTTATAGGACACAGGCTTCAGAGGATTGATAATACTGATACACTAGGATCTAAGATGCTCTATTGCTTAATTCCATAGGAAAAATATGTCTCCTTAGCCAATGACCAATGCAGTCCCACAGGAGAGGCTAGGAGTAAATCTCAAATATAAGGAGGTAGGGCTTCCCTGGTGGCGCAGTGGTTGAGAGTCCGCCTGCCGATGCAGGGGACACGGGTTCGTGCCCCGGTCCGGGAAGATCCCACATGCTGTGGAGCGGCTGGGCCCGTGAGCCATGGCCGCTGAGCCTGCGCATCTGGAGCCTGTGCTCCGCAACGGGAGAGGCCACAACAGTGAGAGGACCACGTAACGCAAAAAAAATAATAATAATAAATAAGGAGGTAACCTCAGGGGAAGGAAGTTGTGTCCTGTACCTCATTTCCAAGGAGGACAGTGTTACTAGCCTGTTCCTCCAAATAGACAGCATCTTGGTTCCCATAATCCCTTCAGTAAAATTACTCCAAGAATGCAAACTTGTTTTATTATTCACCTGAGCCAAACAGGTCGTTCGATTGTTGTCTCTATACTAAAATCATATAACATATTACAGTCAAATTTAAATTAATTTTGGATTTTCCATAGAGTTGAGTTGCTCTTTTCAGTGGAGAAGTGGCTATACTCTTCATCTACGCAAAGTCCCACATTTATCTTGGGCTTATTCACTATCCACATGCCCTGCATATCTCTCACTCAGTGTAGCTACCTCAGACCGGAAACCAGCCAAGGGAAGGTTTTATATTATGCTCTGTTAGGACCTTCAGTACCTCACGTGAATCAAGACTGGGGGCATAATACTGTAGATGACTCAGATTTTAGTATCTCACGGGAGTCAACTGAGATAAGTCTATTGTCCTCTTGTCTTCTACCTTCCTTGCCTTGCCAGACATCACACCCTTGTTCCCTCTGTCCATGTTAATTCCTCTCAGACAGCAGGAGGCTCCCGAGATAGCCTGGTCAACCTTCAGGTAGGCATATTCAGTAGTAGGGTGGTATGATCTGAGGGGTAACCAGACATCTCACACTCCCAGATATCCACATGGCTCATGCCCTGGCCTCCTTCATTGCCCAGATGTCACCTTCTCTGACCACTCTGTTTAAAGCTGCAATTCAGCCCCCACTCCCTATGCCTCGCCCTGCTTAACTTTTCTCCCTAACTCATATCACCACTAAACTGTAATTTTACTTACTTATTCTGTTTCTTGTCTATCTCCCCCTCCACTAGAATGTAAGCAGCTGGAAGGCAGAGAATTTTGTGTTTTGTTCACTGTAATACCCCACTTCCTAGAAAAGTGCCTGGCACATAGTAGGGGTTTAATGAGTGATTGTGGAATGAATGAATGAATCTGGGTGCCACCTAGTCAGATGCTGCCCCATAATCCTCTCTATAATGCACCTGACAGGGAACCATATAGCCTTAGCTTTTAACACCAAGGAAGGGGAACTAGTTTTCAAGGTGGCCCAGCCCATTTTGGTTTTTGGATGCCCCTCGTGCCCCCTTTCCTCTGTTCTCCCATACCACTTCTTAGAGCTAATTGCTAAAAGTTCCTCTTATATTGATCCAAAATGTACTTAAAAAACCAAAAACACTTTACACGCAGGGCCTTTTTCTGTCCTCAGGAGTCTTATATAACAAGTCAGATCTCTCCTCTATATGACAGACTTCCATGTAATCTGAATAGAATATGACTGGATTTCCAGATCCTTCACGGAATTGGTTGCTCTCCAGAGGGTCTGTGTCTCTATTTTAACAGAATCCTTTTCTCATCCATATTTTCACCTTTCAAAAGACCATCCCTTTTGCTTTACCTTCCTTTTGTGAGTTCCTTCTTCTAGGCTTCTCTCATCAAACAAGATATACCTTGGAAATTTGCTGATGCCATTTTGCTTGGGGTCTATTCACCATAATCACAAGTATGACAAAGTGAAGTGAGACCTTCCTCCCTCTCCCACATTAAAAAAAGGAAAGATCAGGATCCAGTTGGGAACTCCCAGAACTTGGAGCAAAAGAAAGAAATTAGTAAGACTCTTCTTATATTAGAGATAAGCCCTTTGCAGCAGTCAATTACCCTGGGAGTACAGGTCGCTAAGTTAGTTGCTATGAAGATGTGCAATCCCCAGAACCAAAAAAGGTGTCCAAGAGTATGCTTGAAACTGTAATATAATGACATAAAGTCTTATCTACTGTGGGGCAACCTGACCATAGTAAAAATAATCTACATGGAGGTTATAAAAGGGAATAAAGACTCAGACAGATCCATTCTCACCTGACAGATCATCAAGGCTGGGGCAGTACAAAGTTCTTCTGGGTTCAGATTATCGGTGTTTTCCTTTTCTCCGACCTCAGGAGTTCTTGTCGGCTTCTCTGGTGGCTGTGGATCAGGAGAGGCCTCTAAGGAGGCCCTAGGACTTGGAGTCTCAGCCCCCAAGGAGGCCCTAGGGCTGGTGGGTGAACTCGGTTCAGAGGCTGTAGGGGTGGAGGGCATGTTCCCTAAGGAGGGACTGGGGCTGGGAGTGGCTCTGGGTGGAGGAGGCCTACCGGGCGGTGCTGAGGCCCTCTGCATAGAGGCTCTCTTTGGCTGTTCAGATCCTTCGCTTGAGGTGCGGGTTCGGAGGACTACTTCTGGGAAAGGTGCGGCCTGCTCTGAAGGGATCAGAGCTCTGCCTGGTGATGGAGCTGGGGAGCAAGGGAGAATTTCCTCCTGGGACTCTCCACCCTCAACGGTGGGTGAGGGCTGGGGCTGGGAGGGGCCGTTGAAAGCTAGCAGAGCCTCTTCCTCCTCAGAGGAGCTTTCTTCAGCCTCCTCCTCTATTTCCTTGTCTGTTAAGGGCTCTTTTTTAATCTCGGAGTTGTCTTCTCCCTGGGCTGGATCAGATGCCAGCTCTTCCTCACTTGCTGAGGTGGAGTCCTTCTCACTCTTCAAGGAAAGTGCAGAGGGACTGGTAGGTGAGGTAAGAGGGCTGGAGACTGTAGATGTTCGAACTGGGGGAGAGATGACTAGAGAGCGTCTGCTGCTGCTAAAAAAGTAAGGGCATTTAGATTCAGAAGAGCTAAAAACTGGAAGTAACCTAAATCCCCAAATAAATAATGATACATTCACATAATAATAAAACAGAATAAAGCAATTTAAAATGGTATTGGAAAGTCTGTATAATTTGTAGTAATGCTTATATTACAAAGTGAATTGGAAAAAGGCTATAAAATTTTATCCATATCACGATCTTGATTATCTAAAAATATATAAAGAAAAAGAAACTGGAAAAAAACTCAGCAATATATTAACAAAGTATTTTGGGGAAAAGATTCACGCGTGATATACAGTTGATCCTCATGGATTCCGTATTTGCAAATGCACTTACCCCCTGAAATTTATTTATAACCTCAAAATCAACACTCATGGTTCCTTTGCGGTCATTCACAGACACGTGCCAGCTGTGAAGAATGAGTGCCTGACCAGTACTTTCCCAGCTGAGGTCTAACAAGGCAAGCCTCTGCCTTCCTGTTTTAGCTCTCTTACTGTAAATATGTCCTGTTTGCCAGGTTTTTGGTTGTGCTTTTTGTTGGTGATTTTGCTACTTAAAATGGCCTCCAAGTATAGTGCTGAAGTGCTGTTTGAGAGGAGAAAGTCTGTGATGTGCCTTACAGAGAAAATACATGTTAGATAAGCGTCATTCAGGCATAGTGCTGGTGGCTGTGAGTTCAACAGGAATGAATCAACAATATGTACTAAATGAGGTGTATTTAAACAAAAACGCACACAAGAAAGGTTATGTATTGATCGACTGATGACAATGTTAGGACCAGGGGCTCACAGGAAACTAACCCTGTGTTTCCCCTAGGAGCAATGGTTCAGTATTCACTAATTCAGTGCTCATGGTGACTTAGAACAAAACTACCATGCACGGGGCTTCCCCGGTGGTGCAGTGGTTGAGAGTCTGCCTGCTGATGCAGGGGACACGGGTTCGTGCCCCGGTCTGGGAAAATCCCACATGCCGCGGAGCAGCTGGGCCCGTAAGCCATGGCCGCTGGGCCTGCGCGTCCGGAGCCTGTGCTCCGCAACGAGAGAGGCCGCAACAGTGAGAGGCCTGTGTACTGCAAAAAAAAAAAAAAAAAAAAAAAAACTACCACGAACAATGAAAACTGACTATAACATTTATCGGGTATGCTGGATACTGTGCTGAGTGCTTCTACAGCAACATCAGCTTGACTCCTACTCACCTCCTCAAGGGCCTCCCACGTACCATCCACTAACTGACTAAGCAACTCACAAATATTTCCTTGACATGTACCAACTATGTGCTGTGTCCTGGGTTCAAGAATGGGAGACGGTGATAGGAAGAGAAAGAGAAAAACTTAGTTCCAACCCTGTGGGAGTTTCTGACATAAGATAAGCTAAGTGATATAAGGTTCTTTCTAGAACTAGCATTCTATGGCTCAGCAGGTTTAGAAGGCCCAGGATACAGCAAGAAAAAACCAGATTTCCCTAAAAGGTTCTGGGACATCTTGGTGTAAATGATGGTAAGTTTCAGATGAATGGACACTTAGAGAGAACTCTGGTTTTCAATGCAGGGAAGAGGAGAAAAAGAGTTTTTGGAGTAAAAGGGAAGTCTATATTGGCCTGTTAGTGATTCTTTTTAACAGTCTGTAACTAACTGCTAAATGAGGAATAGAAACAACAAACTGAGACTCCCATTCTTCCTGCAAATCTCAAGCTCAGTTTCACCACCTCCTCAAAGCCTTCCCTGACCGTCTATCTGCACACTGCAATTACTTAACTCTTTGAATTCCTACTGGTTTCCTCAGGCCCTTAGTATGTGCAATCTTATATTGTTCCTTGGACACACATTTTGTGTCCTTCCAACTTTTTTTTTTTAATATATTTATTTATTTATTTTTGGCTGCATTGGGTCTTTGTTGCTGAGCACAGGCTTTCTCTAGCTGCGGCAAGTGGGGGCCACTCTTCATTGTCGTGCATGGACTTCTCAATGCGGTGGCTTCTCTTGCTGCAGAGCATGGGCTCTAGGCGCACGGGCTTCAGTAGTTGCAGCACATGGGCTTCAGTAGTTGTGGCTCGCAGGCTTAGTTGCTCCATAGCACGTGGGAAGTTCCTGGACCCGGGATCGAACCCGTGTCCCCTGCATTGGCAGGCGGATTCTTAACCACTGCGCCACCAGGGAAGTCCCCCTTCCAACTTTTGTAAATCACTTCAGGAGAAAGACAAGTCACCTATGTCCTCAGATACCTAACTCTCAGCATAAAACCTTGTGTATAGAAGGAACTTAATAAAACTTCTTAAACAAAGGCATCAGAATAAGAAAATGATCACATTCTGAGGGACCAGTGAATTGCTTACATTTACCTGCATAAAGAATGCATGAAGGCAACAGACACACCACATACACACACACAGAAAAGCAAGCCATAACAGGTTAAGAAAAGATATTTGCGGGATTTCCCTGGTGGTCCAGTGGGTAGGACTCCACGCTCCCAGTGCAGGGGACCCGGGTTCGATCCCTGGTTGGGGAATTAGATGCCACATGCATGCCACAACTAAGAAGTCCCCATGCAGCAACCAGGAGCCCGCATGCCGCAACTAAGAGCCCTCATGCTGCAATGAAGATCCCACATGCCGCAACTAAGACCCGCAGCAGCTGAAATAAATAAATATTAAAAAAAAAAAAAGAAGAAAAGATATTTGCAGTATATATCATTAAAGGATTAATATCCAGAATATACAAAAAACCCCATCTCATGTAAATCAGTTTTTTAAAAAGGGTAAACAATCCAAATGAAAAATGTGAAGAAAGGATAAACATGAAAGTCACACAAAAGGAACCTGAAAAGGCCACTAATACGAAAAGATGTTCAAGCTAACCAGCCATTGTGGAGACGTAATTAAAACTGCAAAAATTCCATTTCATACCCATTACCTTAGAAAAATTAAGAAGTCTGACAATGTCGCATGTAGCAAGAATATGGAGCAATGAGGGCTTTTATTCACTTCCGGTGAGTTGTAAATTGGAACAATCACTCTGGAGAGCAATCTGGCAATGGTAATATCTAGTAAGGCTGAAGAAACCCAAATGCACAGACCCTATGACTCAGCAATTCGACTCCCAGTATGCATCCTAAAGAAACTCTTGATAATATTCACAAGGAGAAATGTGAAGCGCGTTCACTGCATTATTTGTAACAGCATAAAACTATAAGACAACCCAAATGTCCACTAGCAGTTCAGAGAAATAAACTGTGAACTAGTCATACAATAGCATCCATAACAATTATGAAAAGGAAAGATCAGAGCTGGCAACATGTGGCAACAAGGATAAGTTATCTCACAAACAATACTAAGAAAACAAAAGTAGTTGCAAAAGAACACATACAGTATAATTCTATTTAAATAAATTTTTAAACCATGCAAAATAATATTTTCTATGTGTGCATATATATGTATATAATAAAAGTAAAAAGACATGCAGGGTAATAATAAATACTAAATTTAAGATAGCGGTTACACTTGGTGGGGGACAGGAAGAGAAAGTGAGTGGGGAAGGGACACTGGGAGATTTAATTATATATATATAATAGTTGATTTCTTTTCTTTTTTTTGGCTGCACCACGCGGCATACAGGATCTTAGTTCCCCGACCAGGGATCGAACCCATGCCCCCTGCATTGGGAGTGCAGAGTCTTAACCACTGGACCGCCAGGGAAGTCCCACTAGTTGATTTCTTAAATTTGGTGGTGGGTATATGACTCTTTGTTGCATTATTCTTTATACGTTTAGTTACCACTAAAATATTTCGTAAAAATACTTTATATAGGGGTGTAGCACCAACAAAAAACAATATTATGTACATGAACAGAAAGGAAAGGTCAGGATTTGGGATTGGAGGTGAGAGTGTTGAATGTGTTCACACACAGGACAAACCAAGCAGAAATGAGTGTCAGAAGTGGCTCACCTTGAGAGTCCCTTCACCACAAAGACTTTGTCGGAATGTTGCTTCTCCAGTTTGCTCATCACCTCGTACAGATTGTGGTTCAGCTGGAGTAAGCAAGAGAGAAGGAGATGCTAGCCACGTGGGAACCTGAGACTGGCATATCCCTTCTCTCCCCAAAATAAAACCTTCCTACCCTTGATAAAATTCCTTATCCCTTTTGCACTAGTGTCCAGGGTCCTGTCCCACTACCCCTTCTTCCTTTACTATGTCTAAAGTTCTGCCTCTTCCATCAGACTGGCAGCTCTCTCAAGGCTGGGGTCCCTGGTATTTGATGTTGATTTGAGGTTCTAGCATCTCTCAGGTGATCCAGGGAATGAAAACTCATTGTAATATTAACTAGGCAAATCATAATTTAGCCAAAGAAACTGTGGAGAGGAACGTGTGTGGATGTGGATGTGAATATAATTAATATTTTAACAGCAAAGAGTCTTGGAATCGCAGGACTAGAAGTGACCCTGTGAGGTCATGTTCTGTGGCTGCCCGTCATTGAATAGGATTGGCCCTATTCAAGACGAACTACCTGAGAAACTGACCTGTGCCTAAACACTGCCCTCTCTGCTCCCCAGCAACAGAAGATGGAGATTTAACTTGGTTCCCCACTTCAGCTGTTCCTTCCATAAGTCTAATCTCTTTTATGCATCTAAAGCCCATTTGGACGCCATTATTCAGTTGTTAATGGAGATGGAGAGGGCCCTCTGACATTATATAAACATGTGGGGTTTTTTTTTCCATTTTCTTCAGTGTATTCAAAACAAACAAAAACTCAGTACACTAGAAATAGGGAAGAATTTCTGTTAACTTATGAAGGGTATTTACAAACATCCTAAAGCAAACATCATACCTAGAAATGAAACACTGAAAAATTTCCCCTGAAACTGGAAACAAGACAAGAACGTCCACTATCACCACTTCATTCTGCGTTTTTTGTTATTTATATTTGTGGGGGTTTTCCCATATAATTATTGATCATTTAGGTTTCTAGCTCTTACCTCACTCTGTTAGGTTGTCAGTAATTTGGTTTCCCTTTGCTAAAATCTCCTATGAAGATTTATCAATTTCTCCTTATAGGACCTTTCAGCTTTTTATACTATGTATTTTTTAACATCTTTATTGAGATATAATTCACATTTAAAATATACAATTCATCCTTTTTAAGTTAAAGATGTGCTTTAATACGTTCAACACAGTCCATCAAGTGCTATTATTTCATCATGAGAAAGAAGTAAAAATTTGTGATGCCCATATGGATATCTAATGAGGTTATATAAATTAGAGCGACCTTCATATTTATTAGAAAAACCCTCCTAGATGTCTAAATTGGCCGGATGTTTCTCACCTTGCTCATTTCCCTGTAGAAGACGTCTCTCAAGTTGGAAATGTTTTGGAAGATGGTCACATAACAGCCAATACGACTATCAAGAGGCAAAACAACAAACACGTAAAGGTAAGTGTTGGTAAAGGAAGTCTTTGAAGTACAAGGTAGGAGCGTAAGCCAAAGCCACCGCCGGCTCCGCACAGAAAAGCACCCCATGGCCTAGGCTCAGGACGTTCTGGGATCTGGATCCATCAGAGCCAGGCCAGGGGTACAACTGACTCTCAGGAGTGGGAAGGCCAGAGGAGACACGACCAGCCTAGGCTGACACCAAAGTACAACAGATCTCTATGAAAGAAGTTATCTGATTCAGGCTCTTTAGGTTCTGAAGTAGATATGAGAGTGCTTTGAAGAATTTTTAAAGTGCCGTATAAATATAAGGCCATACAATTATAATTATTATAGTAAGTATTCTTTCTCAGTATACAATACTTGGACTTCTATGAAGCTGTATGTACATTAATGGAATTCTACCGTAAATGAATTGGGGAAGTTTACATTTAAAGAAACTATTAAATTTCAATCCTGTTTAAATTAGGAATCACATAATTAATGTTTTAGAATACATGTAGTCATTAAAAAGGCTCCCTCATTCATAGACTAATATAAAGTGACAATATAAAATACTCTGACTACAATTGCTTTAAAGCATATCTTTTTTCTTTCTTTTTTTTTTTTTTTGGCTGCGTTGGGTCCTCGTTGCTGTGCGTGGGCTTTCTCTAGTTGCGGCGAGCAGGAGCTACTCTTCTTTGCGGTGCGCGGGCTTCTCATTGCGGTGGTTTCTCTTGTTGTGGAGCACAGGCTGTAGGGCACGTGGGCTTCAGTAGTTGTGGCACACGGGCTCAGTAGCTGTGGCTTGCAGGCTCTAGAGCGCAGGCTCAGTAGTTGTGGCACACGGGCTTAGCTGCTCCACGGCATGTGGGATCTTCCCGGACCAGGGCTTGAACCCGTGTACCCTGCATCGGCAGGCGGATTCTTAACCACTGCGCCACCAGGAAGTCCCTTAAAGCATATCTTGTACAATGAAAAGGAAATAGGATACAAATAGAGCTTCTGTTCAGATTCCTCTTCCAATGTGGAAAATTTACATCTAAAACATTTTTACCTACTGTGAAGCAGAGACATCTACATTAATGGAAATACTCATGCCATGGTGTATCTTCTACATGAATCCGGATGTTCACTAACCAAACTTGTTTAAAACAATACACGCTTGAGCAGAAAACCAGATACTCCTAGTATGCATGATGACAGCACTTTACTTGCCAAGATCTCTCCTATCCAAGAAGCATCTTATCTTTAAACCCGGAAAAGCTGGTAGGGCAGGGATGGTTATCTCTGTATTGCAGACAAAGAAACCAGGGTCGAGAGAGAAAGGTGGCTTGCCTAATATCACACAGCAAGTTACGAGCAGGGCTGAGGCTACATCCCACTCTTGGACCAGGGCTCTTTTCATGAGGACACGTTTGGGCTGCCAGGTGGCCTGGGACTCCACTGGCCCGAGGGCCCAGCCCTTTCCTGAATCTCAATCATTACCTATTATAAAGAACAGGCAGCTCCTCTAGTAGTTCCTGGTTCAGATCTTCAAATACAACCTGGGCTTTGTTGAACTCTTCCTCTGCCTAGGTGGTAAAAGAGACAGGACAATTCCCCTCATTCCTGAACCCAAAGCTAGAGGCTGCTTCCCTTATTCTCTGCATGTTTTCAGGGACGGGGCTTACTTGGAACCATGCCTCCCCTTCCCCAGACCTATGTCCTCCCCAGCCTCAAGTCTCTGCCCATCCTTAGAGCATCAGTGTCAGAGGAGACAGGATTTCCTTCAGGACACCGGAGGCTGAATTTATCGTTTCCTAAACCCAGCTTGGCCCAGCCACTTGCCACCATTATGGGGAGAGGGAGGGCAGGGAGTTTTTACCAGGCTCTTCTTTACCTTCGCAGTCTTGGCCTCATCTTTCTTCTTGGCATTCTGTACTGCCTCCAGGTGGTGTCGGGCACTGTCATAGTCCACGAGTTTCCGGCCCCGTTTGGCAATTCTTTCCTAACCCAGAGTCAAGAGAGAGGGCCTTGATACTCACTTTTCGGTGGCCAGGATGTGGGTAACAGAGTATCAAACAGAGAAGCCAGATTCCTGTCCTAGTATCAAATTTTACTCTCTAACAGGGTTTTGTGCCAAAGGGATCTCCCTCATTATCTGGAAAGAATGGGAATTCTCAGGGGGAGAGAGAGTAGAGGGCAATTCTCCAGAGCACCTGGAAGCCTGCACTGAATTTTAATATATCCTGTGGACCCACTAGAAACTGGTTCAGCATCCGGAAGAAATGGCCTTGAGAATCCTACTAAATTGAAAGTCAGGAGTTTTGGGTTTTACTCCCAATGCTGCCATTTATTAGCCTTGTCACCTAGGGCAAGGCACACCTCTTCTGGAGCCTCAGTAGCCTCATCTGCCCTACAGTGTTATTTTAAAGATCAAATGCTGAATATAAAGGGCTTTGAAAAGCCTAAAGCATAATACAAAGAGTAAATTATTATGAGCACTGAGAGAACGTTTACTCAATCTCATCCCAACTACAAATTATACCAGGGAGAGGCAAACAATGTTAATGGCTTTGTCTTGTTCTCTCAACCACAGAATTTGAAAGGATCTTGGTGATTATCTAATCCAACTTCCTATTCAATACACAAAGCTTCTCTACAATATCCAAGATAAGAAGTAGTTCGACTTCTTCTTGAACAGAGAATAGAGAACTCACTATCTCACAGTATATTTCATTTCTTTTTTGGAAAGCTTTGGCTATGAGAAATTTAAGTGAGGCTTCCTTTAATTTCTTCCTATATTAATCCAAAACCAGCACAGTGCCCAACAGAGTAGACGTTTAATAAATATGAGTTGAATGAATTAATGAATTCTAATTCTACTTTCTGGAACAGTTTAGAACAGGTTGAATTCCTCTTTTATCTAATAGACTTTCAAGTATTTGAAAATAATTATTATAACTCCTCCAAGTTCCCTCTTCTCTACAATAAACGTCTATAGTCCCACCAACTGTTTCTCACAACAAAATGGGATGCCCTGACCTGGATCTAATTCAAAGCCAGCCCAAATCTAGTTCACTGAAATCTAAGTCTAAATGTAACCTTCACACTACCTCTAACCCTCCTCCCCAACCTCTTGTCTAACCCTCAACTTTCAATCTTTTTCCTAACCTATCCAACTTCATTCCTAACCATGGGCTCTAACTCTGCTTATACTTTTAACCCAACATGTTTTCTAACTTATATGGGCCACCCATAACCCATCCTTGATCCTGTAAATCGATTACCTTAATCTCGCTGAATTGGGCTACATAGTTTTCCATAGTCCTCAAAGCCTGGTCAGCTAGTTTCTCTTCATAGTCTTCCCAAAGGAGATCATTATTCTGTGGGATAGAGGCAGAGGGGAGAGGTGAGGGCTCCACTTCTCAACAGCAACTGCATTCCAGGGAAATACCCAAATTCTTCCTGCAACAAACTTCCTTTTTGGAGCACTGATATTTTTAGAATATCATTTTGGATTCTGGGGAAGAGTCAGACGAAGAAACAGCCCTTCCCCAAGGAACTGCCGTATAAGAGACTGGACATGCATTCAAGGGATTAAGAACAGGAACCGATGGTCGAGAGTCTTGGACTCTAGAGCTTGAAGGATAGGGAAGTTTGGGAGCAAATAACCGCATGAAATTGGTTTTCAAAAACAACCCATTGGTTTTGTGTGGGTAAAACTTCCTAAGTTTTTAAAGAGAGGAAGAGGGTAAAAAACAGGAATCCACAGACTACAGAAAACTTGTTTTTAACTTCATTTAATATTTTCCTGTTACAGCTTTTTCCTACCACCTGTGATCACAGCTATACAAATGAACAGTGTGAACTGGCTCTTTGTTTTCCTATTTGCTTGGACAGAGAAGCTGGGGTGAGGTTGAGATGAGGGTAGAGTGAGTGTTGAAGAGCTGTAAAGCCTAGAATACTCTTACCGCTACGATGGCCTTCAGCTCCTCATGACCATCCCACTTGCTGCTGTAGATCTCCTGCAGGGTTTCTGACACTCTCTTTGAACTTTCATGCATCACTGAAAGGAGAGAACTCAATCCTACCATCAAGTAGTTTGGTATAATCATATGGGTGACAGACAAGTCAGTGGCTCCAATCCAAAAGGACAAACTCAGAAGGTTTGGGTTATCAGTCAGAGAAGCTGGATGGGGCTGGGATAGGAAAAGTTACTCTTCCTAGGCCCACAAAGATCCAGGAGTCAGGCACAGGCAAGTGACGAAAAGCCTGAGTACGGTTGTTGTTTCTTTCCCATCCCCCAGACCTCTTAGTAGCTGCATAAACGCCCTCTGGATCCCCCTGTGCTCCCTGATACCCACCTTTGACTGCACTGAGGAAGTTCTTCAGGTCCTTGTATAGCTTGTGGCCTTCCGCCTGAAAGGGAGAAATGCCTCTGATGACTAAAGAGATATATTTGGAAAGATGCTCCAGAAGTCAAAGTTGAAAAGTAGGTTAAAAGCAGAAAGCAATCCTGGAATTTCTTCAAACATTTGCAATTGTTATATATTAGCCTCTACTCTCTTTACCAAGAAGTTGTTGGTTATCTCTCTTGGGGCAAATTTTAAGTTGGGAAATTGCTCCCATTGCACTGGCATGTCTTCTTTCCTCTGTTTGTTCTCCCTTCCAGTGAACTAGAACCTATAGTTCCTCTGTTGGAACTTGAGTCCTATGTGACACTATATACATGATCCTCTGACGTACACCTTCCTCTCTGGGAAGAAAAACTGCTACCATTTTCTACAGACACCAGGCCCTCTTCTTCTCTGCAGCCTCACACAGGCCATTCCTCTTCTCCCATGCACTTCATTTTTTTATTTTTCCTGTATTATATGTTTTAATCAATAACACTCTTTATCAGGCCTAATTATAGGCAGGTCTTAGGAAAATTTAGGTTCACCATCATGAAACTAAATTGTGTCATCTCTAGGAAGATTTTGACCAATGTATAGGTTTTTAAATTAACTTTTATTGGAGTATACCTGATCTACAATGTTCTATTAGTTTGCACTTCATTTTTTAATAGCTCTATTAGAACTTCTGCCCACTGGTCTTAGGTTGGCCTTCTGTATTTGGAGCAGGCTAATTTCTCTTGCACACAGGTTTGAAGATGTCTTTCACGTGGCTTGCACCGAGTCCTCTTTTTCAGAGGCTTCCTCAATGGTTCCTCACGGTGTTGTCTAAAGCCCATTCCCTTTCTGGTCTCTCTCCTCTATGTGAACTCTAGTTTCCAGTTGGGTGAGAAGGAATTTTGAGGCCAGGCTGTTGACACTGGAGCTTGACTACAGGAGCGTGAGACTGGACTGAAAGGTGCAGTCCGCATCAAGGGTATCGTACAGGGCCAGGCCTACGGACTAGGACAGTGACCCTCACACCAGTTCAGATGATTTGAGCTAAGGTCCATTTTGCAGTACATGATAAGAATACTTGTGAACTTGTTCACTTGTTTTATTTGCTTATGCTCATTATAGGTAGGCTATTGAGCATACCAAAAGTATAAAAAATTTATGAGAGAAAAGCTGAAAATTCAGAAAATTCTATCTAATAACTTAATTTTTTAATCTGTGCAATTCTTTGAGGGAAAAATCATTATTATTTAATTTCAGCAGCAGAAAACCCAGGTCTACTTGGTCAAGTAAACAAAGGAAACTGGATTAATTATTTTATCCATCTTCTTGCCTCCAGAGCTCACCTCTGAGCCAGTCCAAACTCTTGACCATACCTCAGGTTAAAAGTCCTTTTCAAGAGGCTGAATGCCAGGGCTTAAGGGACACGAAGACACAGTCTCAAGGGAATCTAAGGCGCTGTCAAAGGGGTAGGAGAAGAACTGGGATCATAAGGTGTGTTATAGCAAATGAGGAACAAGACAGCATCCTCTGATGACTGAAGAAGGACCAGATACTTCAGAGAGGTTAGAATGCATGAAGAATCAGTAAATCACTGAACTTGGTAACTGGAGGTCACTGGTGACCTTGAGAAAGTGCTTTCAACAGCATGATAGAGACAGATTCAGTCAGTTAACAAAATTCAGAAACACTCAGCATTCACCAGGAAAGATGTCTCACTTCCTCTTTGCTTTTCATTCACAGAAAAAAAAGTTTAAACAGTCTAACATGTTAAATGTACATAACAGCTTTTAAACATGGATATGGTAGGTAGGTATAACTTTGAGAGTTTTGAAAATGTGACAACCATGGTTTGAAAGAGTTTTGGGGATTATAAAAGTTAACAAGGATTTTAATTTCTTTCTTGAAAGAAAACAACATGGATCCAACTTTTTACTTCACCATGAAGATTTGGTCTCCAAAATACTTGTTTGAATAACAAAAGCTGTTAAACGATCTTGCATAATTTCTTCTTTTTTTTTTTTGCTGTGCGGGCCTCTCACTGTTGTGGCCTCTCCTCTCCCGTTGCGGAGCACAGGCTCCGGACATACAGGCTCAGCGCACGGGCCCAGCTGCTCTGCAGCATGTGGGATCTTCCCAGGCCGGGGCACGAACCCGTGTCCCCTGCATCAGCAGGCGGACTCTCAACCACTGCGCCACCAGGGAAGCCCGATCTTGCATAATTTCTACAAATGAAATTCTTAATTTTTTTATCCCACTAGATATTATATGGCCTGAAAAATCAGATCAGTGATCAAGGCTACCATGTACGGTGGTACAGGTTGCATGTACACTGTTCAAAACTAAGGGTACTATTTATACCACAGTCCGTGTTTTAGAATCAAGTCTTTTAGTCAAAGTTCTTCTTTTCCGCTCCTGCTGTTTCCTTTGAGAGGAGAGAGGGAGAGAGAGAGAGAGAGAGAGATGGTGGTGGTGGTGGTAGTAGAGGGTGAAAAGTAGAGCCCTACCTTTCACCTGCAACCAGTTTGTAGGTAAACTTTTTTTTTTCAATTTATTTATTTTTGGCTGCATTGGGTCTTCCTTTCTGTGCACGGGTTTTCTCTAGTTGTGGCGAGTGGGGGCTACTCTTCGTTGCGGTGTGCGGGCTTCTCACTGCGGTGGCTTCTCTTGTTGTGGAGCTCTAGGTGCGTGGGCTCTAGGTGCGTGGGCTCCAGTAGTTGCGGCACACGGACTCAGTAGTTGTGGCCTGTGGGCTCTAGAGCGCAGGCTCAGTAGTTGTGGAGCACAGGCTTAGTGGCTCCACGGCATGAGGGATCTTCCTGGACCAGGGCTTGAACCCATGTCCCCTGCATTGGCAGGCGGATTCTTTTTTTTTTTTTTTTGCGGTACGCGGGCCTCCCACTGCTGTGGCCTCTCCCGCCGCGGAGCACAGGCTCCGGACGCGCAGGCCCAGCGGCCACGGCTCACAGGCCCAGTCGCTCCGCGGCACGTGGGATCCTCCCGGACCGGGGCACGAACCCACGTCCCCTGCATCGGCAGGCAGACTCCCAACCACTGCGCCACCAGGGAAGCCCTGGCAGGCGGATTCTTAACCACTGCGCCACCAGGGAAGCCCCCTCTTCTTGATGGCCCTTCCTTCATCTCCTACCCTTTCTACCCACACATCTGCCATTGTAGGTCTATCCTATAAGGTAGAGAAAGGACTGAGGGACAGAATGGGCCAAGAGTCAGAAACCTTCCAAAGCAGGTGTCAACTTACTGATTCCTATCCTGGAGTTGGAAGTAGAACAGTAACTGGAGTTGTGAAGAGGCCCAGGGTGGCCTCCTTGTGAGGTAGAGGAGAAAAAGCACAGGGTTTAAGTTAGAATCCTAGTTCTGCACCTCTTATGGTATATTATCTTGATTATATTACTTCCCTCTCAATCAGATCCTATTTCCCTTTGATGGAGTTAGACTAGATCAGTGGTTGTTGCCAAATGCTGTTCTCAGACTAGCTGCTACATAATAAACATAGAAAGCTTAATGTAAAACACAGATTCTCTAGTTAACGATCACCTATGGTTAATACCACACAAAAAAGGAGATGACCAGATATATGTGCCTCCAGATGGAAGACTATAATACCTATAATAACAAGCATTCTTGCCTCCAAAACAAACAAAAACAAAAATCTGAATCTCATCAAGCCTCTAAATCTAACTATTAATGTACAGAAAATACGAGACAGAGTAACATGTTACAACAATACCATAGAGATGCAATCAGCAAAATTTAGAGACTGCAGGAAACTGCAGGAAAACAGCCTAGTAACATCAATAAACAAACTGCAAAAAGGAGAGATTAGAAACCTACAGATTAAGAGATTTATTAAACATGGCAACAAATTGCTGATTTAAACAAATTGTTAAAAAAAATGACACAATTAGAGGAGTGTGAACACTGAATATTTTATGATATTAAAAAATTATTGCTGATTTTTAAGATATTACTGAAATTTATGTTTTAGCTGGATATTTAATCTGAAATATCTGAAAAGATATTTGTATTAAATTAAGTGAAAAAGTCAAGTTACAGGCCTTCCCTGGTGGCGCAGTGGTTGAGAGTCCGCCTGCTGATGCAGGGGACACAGGTTCGTGCCCCGGTCTGGGAAGATCCCACATGCCGCGGAGCGGCTGGGCCCGTAAGCCATGGCCGCGGAGCCTGTGCTCCACAACGGGAGAGGCCACAACAGTGAGAGGCCCGCGTACCACAAAAAAAAAAAAGTCAAGTTACAAAACCATAAGAATGGAACAGTCTCACTTGTAAACCTATTTATTTGTTGTAGATATATTTAGAGATCATACACATACATAGCAAAGTAATTGTAAGCATAAAAAAACAACAGTAGTTGTAGCATGGGAGGTGTGAAATCATTATTTTTAATTCACTTTTTTCTTGATATACTTTTTTTTTTTTTTGGCCATGCGGCTTGTGGGATTTTAGTTCCCCAACCAGGGACTGAACCCAGGCCCTGGGCTATGAGAGCACAGCGTCCTAACCACTAGATCACCAGGGAATTCCCTCTTGAAATACCTTCTGATTTGTTGTAATGATTAAATGTTTTATAGAAAAATATTTTTAGGTGTGATAATGATTTTGTGGTTATAGTTTAAGTCCTTATCTTTAGAGACTGATAATGAAATTTTTATAGATAAAATGATATCTAGAATCTGCTTCATAATGATCAAGGATGGGGAAAGTGGGTAAAGACATAGATGAAACAAGATTCCCAAGAGTTGATAAATTATTGAAGTTGGGTAATGGGTACGTGTGGATTCATTATACAGGTTTTTCTATCTTAGCATATACTTGAAATCTTCCATTAAAACAAGTTTAAAATATAGATTCCCAAGCCCTACTACCAGAGATGTTGCATTATTTCTCAAATGATCCTGATACAGTCAACTACTGAATTAGATTATAGCTAATATCCTTTTAATATAATTTTTAAAAAATAAATTTATTTTTTGGCTGCATTGGGTCTTCGTAGCTGCACATGGGCTTTCTCTAGTTGTGGCGAGCAGGGGCTACTCTTTGTTGCATGCGCGGGCTTCTCAATGCAGTGTCTTCTCTTATTGCAAAACATGGACCCTAGGCGCACAGGCTTCAGCAGTTGCAGCATGCGGGCTCAGTTGCTGTGGCACACGGGCTCAGTAGTTGTGGCTCGCGGGCTCTAGAAAGCAGCCTCGGTGGTTGTGGCACATGGGCTTAGTTGCTCCGCAGCACGTGGGATCTTCCCGGACCAGGGCTTGAACCCATGTCCCCCACATCAGCAGGTGGATTCTTAACCACTGCACCACCAGGGAAGTCCCTAATATAATTTTAAAGAATTATTTTCCATATAATTCTTACATCATACCATAAAGAATTTGACTGGTCTTTGGCCCTGGTTTCTGAGAAGTAACTTATAAATCCTTGGCATTTTGTTATTCATGGTGGGCCTCTCAGATCATACCTGTGTCCATGCTAAACAAATGACTCAGGAATGGTGGCTGGTCAGGTGGGAAAGGTGAACCAAGTGATTAGAGGGTTGGGGCTTTCATACAGGAGATATCAGTATGACCTCCAGAAAGGAGGGAAGTTAGAGATTAAGTTCAACCACACGGCCTATGAATGATTCACTATGTAATGAAATCACAATAAAAACTCTAGACACCTGAAGTTTAGGTGAGCTTCCCTGGTTGGTAATCCTACATCAACGTGCTGGGAAGGTGACGTGTCTTGAGAACACAGAAGCTTCATGTTTGGGATCCTCCCAGACCTCCCCTTGTGTGTCTCTTCATTTGGCTGGTCCTGATTTGTACCCTTTATAATAAAACTGTAATTAAGTAGAGCACTTTGCTGAGTTCTGTGAGTCGTTCTAGTGAATTACAGAAGATGAGTGGTCGGTAGGAACCCCCAAATTTGTAGCCAGTTTGTCAAAAGTGCAGGTGGCCTGGGAACTTTGGAGGTTTACAGATGGTGTCTGAAGTGAGGTAGTCTAGTGGCGGACTATGCCCTCAACCTGTGAAATCTGAACTAATTCTGGGTATTTAGTGTCAGAATTGCATTGCAACTGGATATTCATTTAAGTTAATAACTAACTCCCTTCTATTATAAAGAGGGGATCTAATTTCCAGGACTCATGTCAGAATTAAATGAGATAAATGTGATGCCTGGCACACAGAGATGGAAAGTCAATACCCTAAACCCCTGTAATCCACTTCTTTTCCCCCCTTTTTAAAAAATGAGCCACAAGTTTATTCTATAATTTTTCTGTAACAGGTAATGAATTCTGCAGAAAAATGCAAACATCACCTTTATTGTTAATATTTACATTTGGTTCTGTAAACAAACTTGGCAAAAAAAAAGTAAGAATTTTTATACAAATTTTTAAAATTTCAAGAATATGATCTTCATCACTTCTGAAAGCTATTTAAGTCAAAAGCCAGTAAATATACAGGTTGAAAGGGAAGAGAAAAACATTGACAACAGATTATTTGAATTTCCCTCTTCCCAAGTATCTAAAATATCACATATACCACTGTTTTCAGCATAGCTTGTGAAATCTAAAAATTCTGACTTCACTAGTCTGAAATAAGTTCAGTAGAGATTGTAGTGGTGAACTACAGATTGTTTTCTTCTTGTGTAGTAAGAAGTTCTCTTCTTATCAAACTTCACATTTGGTTCCAGATTTTTTTTTCTTCCTTATAATATTTTCACTCTCCAGTGGATTTTACCAGAAGGTAAACTACCTGTATTCTTGATGTCACATTCACTGGGTTCCTAGGAGGACTCTGGAATGGAGTCTTTCCCTGAATTGTTAGATGTTCCTGTAAACTGTTTATTGCTAACAGACTAGAATCATGACCAAATACTGAATGAAGGTCCTTTTCCTTCAGATCCTGTGCTGGAAAATGCACAGCATCTGACTTTTCGTTTTGGTTGAGATGCACTCTTATCCATATTGAAATTAGAAACGTATATACATGTCTGTGGCCTACATGGAATAGTGATTATACCCTTACTTCTAAGTCATTTTCATGTATGATTAATTTCTGTTCAGAAATGTCAGGAATGCATTCCTGCTCATTTTTATGTGGAGGTAGATGTGTAAAATTTTCTTTTATGTCATTTTCGGCTGGATTTAAAATGGAACATTTATTAGATGTTTTCTCATCAAGCCCTCTCAATTCACTGGAAAAGTAGGGAATATGTTCTGAAATAAACACATTTTGTTCAGGTTCCTGGGTTTCTTTATACAGGAAACTCTGCTCAATCACTTGTACGTTATTTTCCCTGAAGTCTGAGATGTATGTTGCGATTCTAGCTTTTCTTTATATTCAGGCTTTTGCAGGACAGTTGCAGTAATAGGGGAAATGGATCTAATACTGTATTTTATTCTTTTAGGCATGTCCCTTTCATATTCCACAAAATCAAAAACTAACTTAGATACAATACCATCAACAACTTGATAGTGATTACTCTGTGCAAAGTTTCTGTGCTGCTCACTTAGAATATGTGGCTCATATCCTCTACCTTTACAAAAGGCTTTTTGAGTCTACTTGTTCTTGCTTTTTGTGGACCAATACCTATTCTTTTCCCCACATCGCTTACAGAAGTGCTTGATTTCTTGAGTAAATACTTTCTTTTACTCAATGTAGCGTCTAATGTCACCAATATGAAGAATTTTTACTCCCCATGACAAGGCATTTGATAATATACTATTTGAAGAAAAAAATCACGGTCATTTCTAGTTTTTTCGACCACTGATTTTCCTCTGATCAAACACACTGAATCTGGAGACTCAAATGAACTTCCATCATGGCTAGAATAAGGTGAAGTGGTTTCTGCACTATACGCAAATTCAGGGCTTGGTACACGAGAAATTTGTCCTTTTTATTTGAAATAAGATAACTGATATCTTTACTGAGAAATTCTTCAACTCGCCGTCCCAGATCCTTAATGTCCTTTGGCGGTTTTTCAGATACAGTGACAGAAGGTAAGTCAATGTAAAATACTTTTCCCCAAAGTGGCTTACTTTTGGATTTTTCTGGTTTGTTATCAGTTTTCAGAGTTTAAAGACGGCTATTTTTTTTCATTTTTGACATGAACTCCACCCTGGAAATGTCCTTTGCTGTAGATCCTCATGGCTCCGTAGTTCATGGCAGACACCTGGCATTCATATGCTGGGTCTGGAGAGGGTGTCACGTCCAGCAGCTCTGGAAACACGGCTCCAGAGTTCATGGCAGCCACCTGGCATTCACATGCTGGGTCTGGAGAGGGTGTCACGTCCAGCAGCTCTGGAAACACGGCTCCAGAGTTCATGGCAGACACCTGGCATTCACATGCTGGGTCTGGAGAGGGTGTCACGTCCAGCAGTTCTGGAAACACGGCTCTCCGAGGCCCGCTGACTGGCCAGCTGCCTCTCCCCTTTTGCAGGCCACCAACTGTTGTCCACTTCTTTTTTTTTTTAATGTTACTATATATGAATTATATATTTTTTCTTGTTCCAATTGCATGTGTACTATAGAATTTTCAGAGTTGGCTGCAGTGACCTGTTATCCACTTTTTAAAGTAAGTTTTCTACATAAAATTACCCATAACATCCAGTGAAGACAGAAGGAACAGTGAGAACAGGAGGTTTGGGTGAGAATGACAGGTAAAAGATGGAGGTATTGTTTTAGAATAAATGGCTTTGGTGAGGTAGATGCGGTGGACAAAGAGGCAACAAAACATGGGGCCACTGAGATGAGAAGACCCTTAGGGTGGGAGAGAGGCAGCCTAGGGAAGACAGTAAGCCAGAAACTAAGGTTACAGGGACTTGTTTTGATTTTGTCTAAGGACCTGGTGATGTCACTGTACCCTGGGGGAACCACCAAGAGAAAAGAAGAACACTCGTCTGTCCCCCTAAACCCAGAGTGAGCAGGAATAGGAAAGGTAATTTTCTGTGGTTCCCAGGAGAAGGATAAGCAGCAGGTCACCCTGTGGCCCTTACTCCTGGGGGGAGGATGGGTTACTAGGGACGCTTGCTGATTTGCAGAACCTGCTGTTCTTCTGCTACTCGGCCCTCATATCTTCTTTCTTCCTCCAAGCTTCCCTTTCCCACCCTCCAGATTACCTGTTGTTGGTAGAAGTTATTGGCATTTTGTTCAAACCGTTCATCTTTGGTTTCCACAGTTTTCCCCAACTTCTGCAGTACCTGGGGATATAAATCAGAGAGGTCCACACTGTTATACTCAAGTCTCTCTTAACTGTTGGCCTCATTTGACCCTGGCTTCTCTCAGAGTCTCAGATGCAACTTAAGGGATGTACTCATATCAGCCCAACAGAATTAGAAATATAGCATGTTGCTGAAAAATCAATCATGCTTTATGGTTCTTCTCAAATTGGGGTACTCCTGGGGATATGCAGCAGTGTACAAGGGGGTATATATAAAGACCAGAATAAATAAGGTATATGTTCCTGGAATGAAATTGTTATTTACAGTGGTTTTCGGCGTGGGGGAAAGTATTATATTAAAACAAGAATTAATTAGAAGAATGTAAAATGTGCATGGCTTTTAAAGATAAAACATGAGCCTTGAAGATATTTTTTTACTTGAGAGACCCTCTTCCAGCCATAGCAGCAGATTCCTTTAGATAGATGAGGTCAGAGAGGCGAGCAGGAGACTCTCTTCTTCTGAAGGCCCTTGTGGAAAACTTTGAGAAGCCCTGATATAATGCATTTGAAACTCAGCTAGAAGTGAGGGCTGTCCATATTGATCTCCTCTCCCCTGGGACCGGGAGAGCCAACCATCATACTGATCTGAGTGCTGATGCAAAGGACATGGAAATGAGAAAGGCACAGCTCCTGTTCTCATAGGGGACACTCACTTATAACAAGGAAGACCCTGACTCTTGTATCTGTAACCCCATTTTGGAAGGAGGCACCACCATCCCCCAGACCCAAGTCAGAATCAGGAGTTGCCCTCAACTACTTCTCTCACTTCCTTCATGGAATCCCTCACCATCTGGAAACCATCCCATGATTTCCAGTCTCACTGCCATAGCTTTAGTCCAGGCCTTCACTGTTTTCCACCTGGCCTGGTCTATCATGCTGCTGCTTAAAACCTTCTGATGATTCTCCATTCAACTGCTCAACAGATTTTTATTAAATGCCCAATATGGGACTTCCCTGGTGGCACAGGGGTTAAGAATCCACCTGCCAACGCAGGGGACACGGGTTTGATCCCTGGTCCGGGAAGATCCCACATGTCGCAGAGCAACTAAAGCCCGCGCGCCCTAGAGCCCATGCTCCGCAACAAGAGAAGCCACCGCGATGAGAATCCTGCACGCTGCGATGAAGAGTAGCCCCCGCTCGCCGCAACTAGGGAAAGCCCATGCGTAGCAACGAAGACTCAACGCAGCCAAAAAAAAGTATCTACAAGTTGTAGTTCTAACTCTAGCATACATATGGGTCTCAATGATCTGACCCTTCATTGAGCCTCAGCTCTCAGCATTCCTTCTTCCTACCGGTCTCTCTTTCTCACACTTCTTTAGTTTTCTAATAAGCCATACTGTTGCTTGCTGTAGATGCTGTTATTTACAGTGGTTTTCGGCATGGGGGAGAGTATTAGATTAAATAAACCCATAACCCAATGCCCTCTTTCCAGAATGCTCTTCCTCACCTTATCGTCAGCCAGCTATCTAAAAAGACCTAATTCATACTCTATATCCTTTGTGACACTTAATCACATCTACTTTATCCCATTAATCAAGCTAAATGGCTCCCTCCTAAGCAGTTACAACTTCTGTACCTGTATACACTTTTGTTACTGGTTTTTGTTTTTGTTTTTTTGTTTCTTTTGGCCATGTTGCCCTGCTTGCGGTGTATTTTAGTTCCCCAACCAGGGACTGAACTCGGGCCCCAGCAGTGAAAGCGCTGAGTCCTAACCACTGGACCACCAGAGAATTCCCCTATTACTATTTTATTATTTGCATTTATCTATGTCTCCTTCTAAACTGTGAGCTCCTTGAGGATTGGGCACTTGCCTTATCTGTATTTCTCAGTATCCAGCAAATAGATACTTAATACTTACAACAGGAAGAAGAGTGAGACTGATACAGGAGGGAACCAATGGACTGGGCCTTGAATTAAGATTTTACTAGGGACTTACCCGGTGGCGCAGTGGATAAGACTCTGCGCTCCCAATGCAGGGGGCCAGGGTTCGATCCCTGTTCAGGGAACTAGATCCCACATGCATGCCGCAACTAAGAGTTTGCATGCCACAACTAAGGAACCTGTGTGCCACAACTAAGGGGCCTGCATGCTGCAACTAAGGAGCAGGCAAGCCGCAACCAAGGAGACCGTCTGCTGCAACTAAGAGCCGGTGCAACCAAATAAATAAATAAATATTAAAAAAAGAAAAGATTTTGCTAGACTGAAATAAAGTAAAAAGGGTGAGGATAGAAAGAGGATTTCAAGCAAAGACAACATCAGCCAAGTCACAGGAGTATGCAAATTCATGGCAGTTTCATGAGATGGTTCAGCATGACTGGTTTAGGGTGTGTTATGGGGAGTGATGGGTAAGGAAACTAGAAAGGGAGATTGGAGTCTCATTGCGAAGGACTCTGAATCTTATGAAAGAGCGCCCAGGTCTTGGGCGTGAGACCGGCTCTATGTAGACTCTGACTAAGGTGTCTCCATTCTTAATCCTGGGGCTAACATCTCTCACTTCTGGAGCTCTCTCTATGGTGGTTAAGCTCAAGGTTGCTGGAGTGAGACAGATATATGCCCCTATCTTGGCTTTTCCACTTACTGGCTATAAGCCTTTGGGCAAATCACTTCAACTCTAGAGCCTTAGTTTACAGAACTCCCTTTCCCCCAATAAGATAATAATATCTCCTGGAGTTGTTGGGAGAATTAAATGATATTATACACATAAATTGCTTTCACAGTGCTGCCCTATGGTGAGTACTTAATACAAATATTATCATTGTGTCTAGTTCCACTCCCTTCCCTATAAATACCTGTCTTTATTTCCTTTTCAGTTTAGCCATATGTGTTTGTCTGTGTCTCTCCACTCCACCTCACTTGACAGCCGGCCCTGGGTGTGCAGAGTCGCTCATCTTCCCAGGCTCCACCCTCTGCCCCCAACCAAACACTGTCCTCTACCAGAAAGTTGCAACACCACCTTGTTTAGTGGTAATGGCAGCTCTCACTTCCTTCCTGCCACCCCTCCCTTCCTTTGACTGGGGCTTGGTTCTTCTGCTGGGGGGGGCGGGGAGGGGTGCTGAAAAGAGAGAGGTGTCAATTCAGTCTAGAGTCAATGTGGCACACCCTGGAGCAGACCAATATCCCCAAACCCCAAAAGGCTCAAGGCAAAAAGGCTTGGAGGGTGTGGGAGTGTGTGTGTTGAGGGAACACTCCCACCTTCAACTCTGAAACTGAAAAGATGAGTATGATCACCCTGAAAACATAACCCAATGCCCTGGGCCCAAAGTATTTGTTGCCTTAAGCAAGAGGGCCATGTGTCAGGGCACCTACACTATGTTGTAGATGTTCCTCCTCAACTAGAGCTCCTTGAGGAAGGAGGATGTAGGGATGCTCTACAGATGTTTGTTGAAAGAATTAATAATTCTACCTTTGGATTATTTACTAATGAAAGCTCATATAATGCCAATCCTTAAAGCCCTGCACTGAGAATTTCACCCCAGTTTGCCTGGCCTAGCAGATGAGAAGTTAGAATACAGATTATTTAAAGAGAAAGAGCAGGGACAAGAGAGAAAGTAAATGTGGCAAAATGTTAACACTTGGTGAAACAGGTGAAGAATATTCCAGTGTTCATTGACATATTTTAATTTTTGTGTAGGTTGGGGTGGAAGGATAAAGCTTTAAAAAAAAATCACTGCAGACATGTTTTATATTTTAGTTAATTCTGTCAATTGGAGTAATTTGAAGAGGGGTTGGATATTAGACATTATGGAATTTTGTTAGAAAATTTTTTCTTAGATGTGATAATACTGTAGTTATGTAAAAAACCCTTATTTTCAAGATATATTCTAAAGTAGGCTCTCCTTAATATGGCCCTAATATATTTTCCAGCCTTTTCTCCCACCACTCCCTGAGCTCCAGCTCTGCTGCATTTTTCCCTATTCCGCCTAAAAGGATTTCCAGATTCCATGCCTTGCTCATGCTGGCATTCCTCAGCTGGACTGCTCTCTCACCACTTGCCTGAGGAACTACTTAATCAGCCATAATTCCTATCTCAAATTCAGCCTTCACTACAAAACCTCCCTCTATTCTCAATTCTTCTGTCCTCTGAATTTCCCACGGACAAGCAGATCTCTCAGGTCACTTATTTTACTTTAAACAAACAAACAAACAACAACAAAAAAAACCCCAACTAGACTGTAAGCTTCTAGCAGGCAAGAATGCCTCTTGCTTATCTCTAAATTCTCTCCGGGGTCCAGCCCAGTATCTCAGACAAAGGAGTTTTTCTGTAAATATTGCTGATTGAACCCTCTGGGATACAAGCTGAGTAAAAGTCAACTGATGAAAAGACCAACAAAGGAGTGGTAAACAATGAATGCCCTTTCTTGGGGGAGATCTGAGAAGTCTGCCACAGAGAAATCACAAACAGATGGTGAAAGTATTAGTTTGAAACATGAAGATGTATCCTACTGTAAAAACACAATAAAGCCAGACTCCTGTTGAGTCTGAGTAGAAACTGGAAAATAAAACAAGAATGCTTCATCTCCATTGTGTTTAACAGTCACCAGACCTTCACTCCTAGGTTTGCTCCTTCGAGATCAGCAGGAAGTGGCAGGCACAGGAGGAAGTGGGGAGACACAAATGTTAGAGTGGTTTTTCAGGAAACTTGTAAAGAGAGCAGCCTGCGATTGGGATCCTAAGGCAGGACACCTGAGTTTCAGTGATAATTCTGCCACTTGCCAATCTCTTTCGAGACTCATTTCCTCATTTCTAAAGTTGGGATACTAATAGCATGCTTAAAGAGCTGAAAAGATGAAGTGAGATCATATCACAAGAATGTGGGCTCCATAAAGGGAGATATCATGTCCTTATATTCCTGTGCTTTGTCCATAGCAGGCACTTGATATTTGACACATGAGTTGTTACATATTACTCAGATAATTACAGTCAACTGCTTATAGTAAAACTGCAGTGTCCCAGTGAGTCCTTTCTTTTGACGATAACATTCTCCCTCTTTATCTTGCCTTCAATAACTTCCCAAGACTCAAAAACTCTGGCAGGCTGAGCTGAGCTCTTTCTCCCAAACCTAGGCCATTCCCATTCTATCCAGGCAATATCCACTACCCCTAGGGTGCCCGCGGTACAGCTCGAAGTTCAATGTCTGCCTTTGTGTCTAAGTCTGGGTTCAGAGTATCTCTCTGTTTTCTGCAACAACCTGGGAGTTCCTCAGGGCAGATTTGAGTTTGCTCCTCTCTCTGCTTTCTCAGGGTTCAGACTAGGAAGAAAGAACAGGGTGTACCTGGGCAGCTGGTTCTCTTTTTGGGAAATACTTGACCCTGAGGTTTGAGGCGCCCTCTCCCCTTCTCACTTTGGTGTCCTCACCAAAGTGAGTTTCCAAATCACTGAACATCAATTCTCATTTTACAGATGCAGAATCTGAAGCTCAGAGCAGGGATGTTATTTACCTGAGGCTTCGGAGCCCATGCTAAAAAAGGAAAGAAATCTTAAAGCAAGGGCGTAGTGTCGATAGGCTAGATGAGGACAGGTGAAAGAGTGAGGTAAAATCAATTGCTGTGTCTTTTAAACATAACTATTATCCACGAGTTTTTGGTCTTCGGCGATTTCTTTTCGTTTTTCCAACCCATAGAGTGGCTGGCCTTCTCTTCTCTAGTACCTCCTTTTCCTCCACAAACCACTTCTAACTAGACCTTCCCACAGGCTCTGGTCACTATCAGATTTGTAACTAGACAGCCTTTGGAGAGACTGAAACCATGATCGAGGTGAAGTTAGGGTAAAGTAACAAAGTCTAGCCACACAAAAATCTTTTCCTTTTCCTCTGCTCTTTCACATGACCCCAGCTTCCTCAGACAAAGACCGGGGGAAAAAACACACACATTCCCCCTACCCTTCCACTGTGAGCCTCTTAAACATAGGCACTACATCTATATTCCATCAATTCTCTGTTGATAATCCCACTTGGGAGAGCTGGCTGCCTTTAATCCTTCCCAGCACTCAAGCTAGTGCTCCGCTTTTGGAAGATGATACAAATATTTAAATTCTTAAGCATATGGTGTTCATTCAAACGCTTCTAAGACCACAAAGTCTTAGAAAACCAAAATTCTCTCCCAGGTCCTTATCGCTCTCTCCCTCTGGTTTTTCTTCTAGCCTATTCATTTACCCATACCATCTCACCTACCAGAGTGTTGGTGGGTGGAGAGCAGGGGTTCAGGTTAGAAGCAAAGAAAATACTCTGAACGGGTAGAAACAGTAATGCCACTGAAGTGTGTGGAGCAGCGTCCACACCATCTCCGTAGGTGGGCAAGTTATAGACGGACGTACAGACAGCCTACCTAGATGGAGCAGGGCCACCCACAGCCAACCGAGGATACAATGCAAAAAGAAGTGCTCTTTCCCCACCCTGAACAGGGTTACTCTCCAACGCCAAAGCGAGGCCCAGGAAGACGGGCTTCTGCTTACATCAGCTTAAGCAACACCCCGCGGCCAGGCCGGGTCAGGTACTGAGGCAATTGGGCAGAATTCCTCTAGGCCTCCTGGACTCCCGGTCCCGCTAACGGGTGATGCTCGCTGGCAGGCCAGCTGGTCAGTACTGTCTTAGGACTCTGGGAAATGACCCTCTTTGAACCTTCAATTTCATCATCTGTAAAAACTACCACCTTCGCTGGGTTGCGAGGCCAAAATTTGCTACACAGCAGTCACCAACGTTAGTTCCTTTCTTTCCCCTTTTCTGGGTCAGCTTGGGCGTTGTTTAAGGTTCCTGAGAGAGGCCGTGGGAACCGTCTCCCAGCTTCCCCCATCCCTGCCCAAGACCAGGCAAAGCTCCGCTTTCTCTCAAATCTGCCTGTTTCAATGGAAACCCAGTCCCCGCTCGCGTTTCCCGAGGTCAATCGGATACCCCTGAGGGCGGCCCAGCCTCCCGGCCCCGAGCGCCCTGCACGCCCTGGTCGCCCCGTTGAGCCTCGGCCTCGGCTCCCGGCTGCCTACCTTCTCCTGGGCCCTGCTGAACTTCTTCTGCACCTGCTTGGCGAAGAGGCCGGCGGCGCCGCTCGCCCTGCCCTCAGCCATCCTGCCAGCTCCCCAGGGGCAGCAGGCCCTGGCCCGGAGCCCTGTGGTTTTCTCTGGGCCCCTGAGGAGGAAGCGAGGTTCCCGGCATGCCGCGCATCCGGTCGGGCGGGCGGGCCTCGCGACGCACACCCCGCCCCGCCGCCGCCTCGGGCTCACCCTGGGCTGCCCGAGGCTGCCTGAGGCCCAGGGCGCCTGGCCCTCACGGAGACCCTTGCAAGGCCCACTCGAGGCCCAGCCGGTGGCGCCCCGGGGCCCTCCCCCGAAGCCCATCCGGCTCCTGGGTGCGGCCCGGGGAGGGGCCAATGGGGCACCTGTGGGGCTCAGGCGGGGGCTGGGCCTGCGCCTGTTCCCGGGAGGCGGGAAAGGCAGGCCTGCCCTCAGGCGGCGCTCCAAACCCTCCGGCCCTGAGACAGAGGAACACCAGCCCCGTTGAAGAGTTTGCAAACGTGCGCCAAGACTCAGTGTACCCCGAGAGCCAATTAGCTGTAACCGATTAGCGGGGGTGTGTGTGTGGGGGGGATAACTGAAACAAGGGGGTAGAAAATACTGTGATTTCCACTCAGCAAGAGGGTTGTATAAGGGACTTCTCTGGTGGCGCAGTGGTTGAGAGTCCGCCCGTCAAAGCAGGGGACACGAGTTCGAGCCCGGGTTTGAGCACTGGACCGGGAAGATCCCACGTGCTGCGGAGCAACTAAACCCGTGCGCCACAACTACTGAGCCTACTCTCTAGAGCTGGTGAGCCACAACTACTGGGCCCCATGTGCCACAACAACTGAAGCCCGTGCTCCACAGCAAGAGAAGGCACCGCAATGAGAAGCCCATGCACCGCAAGGAAGAGTAGATCCCGCTCAATGTTCCAGAGAAAGCCTGAGCGCAGCAATGAAGACCCAACACAGCCAAAAATAAATAAATAAAAAGAATGTTGTATGGGAAAACGGGTTTGACTTACATGGGTATGTGTACCGGGTCACCAAGTAAAGTTTATTACTCCAGGGTGCAGTTTTTAAAGATGGAAACCCTCTACCAGAGAGGAGGTTGGCTCTGTCAACTGGAAAAAAAAAAAAAAAGCACAATCTAAAAGTTGAGAATTACGTTTTGTTTGGCGGACAAAACCGAGGACGTAAGCCTGGGACACGGCCTCTCAAGTAGCTCTGAGAGACTGCCGGGAAGAGGTAAGGGAGGAGCCAGGATATATAGGAGTTTTTGCAACAAAGACCAGGTTGTCAGAACATCAAAAGATTATGGTTAATTAAAGAAAACCAGATATCTCAAGTTAAGGAATTTGGCACTTTTCTATTTGTGGGAAGATGCAAGAGTCTGGGCTCACTGAAATCACTCCTTTGATATGCACCTCAGCTATCTGGGGCCAGTACCCTGTGTTTTCTCATCCTGAGTCTCCTCAGGGTAAACTGTTGGGGCTGGGGGTGGCTTCAGTGGCTGATGGCTTGATGGTCAGCATCCTGTTTCTCTCCTGAGTTCCCTCAGGGCTCACCACTGGGGGAGGGGGTGCTGTAGTGTGATGGCTTGATGGCTGCAACATCCTTTGTTTACTGATACGGCAGGCAACATTCTTTCACTCACAGCTCTAAACCTAGATCTGGTAGGGGTAGGCTGAGCAAAGGGGACAGAACTCCAGATCTGGACTTGAAAGGGAGGAACAACTGAGCTAGAAGTAGAAACAAGGATGCTTAGGAAAGGAGAGGACCTTTATTGAAAAAAGGCTGAGGATGAGGGTATGGAAGCCTGTGCTGGGGGTGGGGAGCAGATTTTTCTAGCTGGAGGAACTAGTACAGTGTACTAGATGGAGAGAGGATATCAATTGTGTAACTTGGGGTGGGACTGCTCAGATTATAACAGTTTCTTCTCTAGGTAGAAGGTCTCCAAATGAGTTACTCCCTGGGACTTCCCTGGTGGCACAGTGGTTAAGAATCCCACTGCCAACGCAGGGGACGGGTTCGAGCCATGATCCGGGAAGATCCCACGTGCCGCGGAGCAACTAAGCCCATACGCCACAACCACTGAGCCCATGCCACAACTACTGAAGCCCACACGCCACAACAAGAGAAGCCACCGCAATGAGAAGCCTGCGCACCGCAACGAAGAGTAGCCCCTGCTCGCCGCAACTAGAGAAAGCCTGCACACAGCAACGAAGACCCAAAGCAGCCAAAAATAAATTAATTAATTAATTTTAAAAAAACCTCAACTTAATCTCTAATGCAGAGAGGACCACATTTAAAGAAAAAAAAAAGAAAGAAAAAGAAAAGAAAGTAACTCCCTGACATGTTTGAGGGGATAGCTGGAAATTAGGACTCTGGGTTTGGAGGAACTGCTTACTCAAGGATTTTATAGTACAAGTAAAATTCCCCGAAAGAAAGGAAGAGGGACAAAATACACTTCCTAAGGACTGGCGAGGGAAGCTGGAGGTCTGAGACAAAATTGGAGGGCCTTCTCTGCTATTGTTTTTCAGGTCATTCCCCCAAAAAGGCATATTGCACTCAGGGTCAACCATGTGACAGGCATTGCTGGGTGTTGGGGAAGCCAAGAATAAATTTTAAAAATGTGATCCCTGGGCTTTCCTGGTGGCGCAGTGGCTGGGAGTCCGCCTGCCGATGCAGGGGACACGGGTTCGTGCCCTGGTCTGGGAAGATCCCACATGCCGCGGAGCGGCTGGGCCCGTGAGCCATGGCCGCTGAGCCTGCGCGTCCAGAGCCTGTGCTCCGCAACGGGAGAGGCCACAACAGTGAGAAGCCCGCGTACCGCAAATAAATAAATAAATAAATAAATAAAATGTGATCCCTGACTTCAAGATGTTTAATGTCTGGACGTTGAGGTAGGTTGTTAATCAGATGTTTATAATGTTATGTGCTTAATTCATTTCTAGAAATGGATACAAACATTTCAGGTAATAGGTCATTAGGGTTTATTCCGTTATAAGGCTAGCTGTGGGGATGGTCTAGAAGAGGAAAAGTGAGGAAAATGGAAGGACTTCACGTTGGGTGGGGAGGAGTGGGGGCAAGTGGGAGGACTGTGGTGCTGTGGGAACACTGAGGAGAGATGGCGATGGCAACAGGTGTGTCACTAGCAGAAGGAGGCTGACACCTGGGTCCCTGTCAGCAATCCTCAGCAGTGCAGCCCAGCCACTGCCTCCTAAGAAATTGTCTTCAGTGCCAATCCCTTGGGAACTGAAATTGGTCGTCACCAAATCATATAGTATTATTAGAGCAGGAAACATCTTTAGAAGTTAACTAGGTAGGGAAACTGAGTAACAGAAAGGGTTGGTGACTTGCCCAAGGTTACCCAGTTCCTCAGTGGCAGAAGTGAGTTGGGAATAAATGTGTCCTGTCTAGCCCAGCTTCTTTTGGTGTATACACTGTTCTAGAGGCCTCTGCTGACACAGCAGCCTATAAATTGCAAGACTGGTCTTAGCCAGTTTCTCCTGCTGTAATGTTAACTCTCCCGGTACCTCTTGTCTGGTCCTCAGTGATCGCTATGAAAAGCTACTTTTCACCCTCTTAGCCTTCTCCTTTCAGTTCCCTCTTCACTCTATCACAGGCCACTCTAACAGACTGAGCCCTGGCCAGGATAGGACAGAATTATCAGCTTCCCAGTTCTCTGTGGTTTATAGAACCCCGGATCTGGTTGCTTATTTTTGTCCAGCCTTGAAGTGCTGACTCATACTTAGTTTGAGACCACATTTTATTTTCCCCTCAACCCTTTCCTTTCTTTGTTCCTTATCTTCTTTTCTCCTTTTTTCTATTCTTTCCTCTCTGTCTCCTTTCTAATTTGTCACTTACGTTGTCTGCTGGCATCTGACCTACTTACCTAATCCGGTACTCCTATCTTTAATATATCCTTGTAGTTGCCATGACTCAGAACCTTGGGGTGAGCACTGTTCTAGGCACTGAAGGGAGAAACAAAAGAAGGACAAGCCTACAGTCTACTTGGGAGAGTCAGGGCACATTTCGTCACTCAGGAACATTTTAAAGCCCTCTGTGCCTTTGAATATAGCAAATATGTTTGGGAGGAGGGACAGATGGGCAGATTAATGGATGAGTAGGTCCTAACATAATCCAAAAAGGACAATGTAAGACCACTCTCACTTGGCTTAGTTTGTGAACTGATAGAGATGGCAGCAAATGGAAGAACGAGCCCAGAAATGTGGTGAAATCCAACTCAGGCCCTATAACTGCATTTCCACTAGAGGGCTTAATTACAAATAAAAAGACACAGGGGGCTTCCCTGGTGGCGCAGTGGTTGGGAGTCCGCCTGCTGATGTAGGGGACATGGGTTTGTGCCCCAGTCCGGGAAGATCCCACATGCCGTGGGGCGGCTGGGCCCGTGAGCCATGGCTGCTGAGCCCGTGCGT
Organism: Delphinapterus leucas; assembly: GCF_059928025.1. Taxonomy (NCBI): domain Eukaryota; kingdom Metazoa; phylum Chordata; class Mammalia; order Artiodactyla; family Monodontidae; genus Delphinapterus; species Delphinapterus leucas. The sequence goes on from NC_143139.1 coordinate 40,964,499, forward strand.
CCGGAGCCTGTGCTCCGCAATGGGAGAGGCCACAACAGTGAGAGGCCCGCGTACCGCAAAAAAAAAAAAAGACACAGGGTAATATATATATTCAATTTTATTTGCATTTCTGCATCTGGCTCAGTAGTCTGTTAGAATGGTTTTTCCTGGATGGCCTCAAGTCCTGCTGTGGATCTAAGAATCATCTTGGGAAGGCCGTTGGACACAAGAAAATGTTCAGTTGTTGGCAGTGACCTGAACGAAAAACCGGTTATATCCAGTCAGTAACTTCTGCCCACCTCCTTTCTTTTCCCTTCAGGGCTCCCAGCTGAGCATGGCCCTGTACTGGGTTTATGGGGGCGGGGGGGGGGGGCAGGAAGTAGTTCTCAGCTGTGTCAGGACAATTCAATGTTATAGGCACATACTCAAGGCTTAGTGTCAAGGGCAGACCTTGAACCGGTTGTGAGTCAAGGTTCATGCCACAAGACTCCAGAATGTGTTTGAAGACTGGAGGGTATAGGTGGGATAGCTGTGAGGCTCTACCACCAGGTCAGTGTAGGTATAGTCTCACCTAACCCTCAAGCATTGTTTAAGGTGGTAAAACCTCTTGGCAAAGGGTAAGAACTGGTGGAGGAGAAGGTTAGTGCCTCTTCCCTCGCCCAGGAGAGGGAAGCCATTTTCCCCTTGGCTTTGACTTTGGACAGCACTGATATGTACCTGGTTCAGACCTGCTGTTGCCACCACCCACCTTACCCTAAGCAGTAAACAATACAGTGAAGCATTCTTAGTGGGTGTGTGAAGTGGAACTCAGGACGGCAACGTTATCGAGCGAAAGTACACTATGGAGGAAGGGAAAGGAGTAAACATTTGAATGCGGTGAGGAAGAGGATGGCTTCCCCTGCTTAACTTTTGCTCCCCAACCCAGCCAGTGCTTGGGTCTCCAGGTAACCCTATTTCAAACCATCATTTGAGAGGACTCACGTTATTTATCCAAGAGATGTAAGCAGAGACCCGAGTGAAGACTGTGGGCTTCCTGGAGACATTACAGGCCAGGCTGGACACGAAGCTGGTCACACCGTGGACAGTGTACCGGCCATCCACCAAGCAATGAAGGGGACCTCCAGAATCACCCTGTGGAGAGGAGAAGCAGTGTCCTAAAACTCCAGATCTTTTGATCTTTGGGCCTTTGTTTCTGCTTACACCCACCCACCCCCATCTCTGTTTGTACAATCCTGTACTGTTTAAAAGCTCCAATTAAGATCCCCACTTCCTTCATATCCCCTCAATCAAGATGAACCTCCTCTTCCTTTCTAAACGACCATAGCACTTCTTCCTTTCTTTTGTAGCACTCATGTCATGTTCTGCCTTGTGTTTTGGTTTCATAATTTGTTTCTGTCTCCCACGCTTATCTGTGAGCTTCTTGAGACAGGAACTGCATCTTACTGATATTTTCCTCTCCACGATGCTAGCATAGAACTTTGAACATCTTAGGCTTCAATAGCTGTTACTGACTTAAATTGAACCTGGCGTGAGGGGAATAAGTTGTTCTAATGATTTATTTATCCCCAGCATTCAGACCAACGGGTCTAATTAGACTTAGCCTTTAGACACAGGGTAGGTAGTCAAAACATGTTAAACTAAACTGGCGTAAAGAGAAGAGAAAGGGATGTATTGGGTAGTGGTTACGTGCTCGGGCTTAGAATCAGACAAACCGGAGTTTACAGGCTGTGACCTTGACGCTCGTTTCCTTACTCAGTTCCCAGAATGTCAGTTCTGTGATTCCAGACATAAAATTGGAAGATATTTCTTTGGAGAATCTGACCAGCTCAAGAGGGAAGATCTAAAGATACTAACATTGGAAGTCCCCCAATGAAATGGCCTAGCCAGATCCCCTGACAAAGCAGTTCACTATAGATGAACACCACCTAAGGCTCAGAGCTACCTATCAGCTCTTCACTGTCCGACTCTGAAATAAGAGCATATGGTCAAGGATGACCAAACATCTGAAGAAAGCCTCAATTATAAAGATAAAGGGGCTTCCCTGGTGGCGCAGTGGTTAAGGATCGCCTGCCAATGCAGGGGACACATGTTCGAGCCCTGGTCCAGGAAGATCCCACATGCCGCAGTGCAACTAAACCCGTGTGCCACAACTACTCAGCCTGCGCTCTAGAGCCCACGAGCCACAACTACCAAAGCCCGCACGCCTAGAGCCCGTGCTCCACAAGAGAAGCCACTGCAATGAGAAGCCCGCGCACCGCAACAAAGAGTAGCCCCCGCTCACGGCAACTAGAGAAAGCCCTCGCGCAGCAACAAAGACCCAATGCAGGCAAAAATAAAATAAATTTAAAAAAAAATAAATAAAAATTTAAAACCTCCTTATTTAAAAAAATAAATAAATAAAGATCAAAACAAAGAGAAAGAAATAAAAAATGAAGGCAACCAAGATTATGCAGGGAGAAGAATATAAACAACAAAACTATGATTAATATTGCATCCATGATACAAGAACAGCAAGCTATTAGAGCATTCAGAAAACAAAAAGAGCCTTTGGAAATTATGATAGTAGAAATGAAAGACTGGGTTAGGAGATAAAGCGGACAAAATATAGAGAGAGAAAATATGAAAATAAGAGGACCAATTTAGGAGGTAGATGTGTGAATAATGGAAATTCTAGAAAGAGAAAATAAAAATGGAGGGGAGGAAATGATCAATAAATAAACATTTTCAGAAGCAAAGATCTGGAGTTTCCAGAATGAAGAAACCCACTAAGTGTCCCTCAAAATGAATGCAGATAGACCCATACCAAGATACAGAACAAGAGAAGATAAAATAGGTCACTTATAAATTAGTGGAGAGTTTGGGGCTAAACTGGTGATAAATTGAGTATACATTATACAAATTTGAAAAGACAATTATTAACCCCAGGGAAAACAAAATTATGCAGGGAATAGCATTTTACATAATCATAATAAATACTAAATGTTAATTTAACCAAAATTATTTGGGGAGGTTGTGGGTGCAGATAGAAAAGTTCATGCTGGGGGCAAGTATATATGTGTAAAAGGAAGAGAGGTTGCACATCTTACATAATGCCTGAGCTGAAAAATTAAGTGGCAATATAAGTATATGCTTTTAGAGAGGTGGAAGTAGACACTGAAAGAAATCAGCTGAAGAGTTGAAAGTGGTCCCCTCTAGGGAGGGAGAGCTTGAGGTGGTAGAAGGAACACTATGACTGTTCTTTCCCACTATTAGGCCTCATCGTTTTATTGGCCACCTTAAGCAGTTTAATACACATAGCGTCAATAAAAATTAAAACTTAAAAAAAGAAGAACTAGGGAAAGAGACCAAAAGTTCAAATTGCGGATAACTCTTTTAAAAAGGAAATAGCTGTACCCCATCCCAACTATGTTTAGGAAAAGAAGATGCTTCCTTTAGACTATTGTACTCAACACAAAACAAAACAGTTTAAATATCTTCCACTCAAATTCTAATAGGGGTTTGATAGTATTTCTAAGCTAGAGGAATGGAAGGTAATTGAATTGTATATCATACGATTTTCTTAAGCTAATTGACCTGAAAAGAAACAAAGACTGTAGCGATGGGGGGTGTGGCTAAGGACATTAGGGCAGAAGGAAGAGCTGGGAAAGAGCTCGGTGGGAGACGGTGGATTGAGGTGAGAGGGGCTTAGTGAATCCACTCTGAGGAAAAGGGCTGGGACCCAGAAATCTGAAAGCCCAGAAAACAAAGACACAATATTTGGGAAATTCCAGTGGGAAGAGACCTGGCGACACAATCGCTTCAGAGAATTGCCTATCTGGAGTGGCAGCAAGGAGAAAAGTACTCTAGTTTTTCAGAGTTCAAGGCCTTGAGAGAGAGCAGAGGAAAGTGAATTAAACTCTGAAAGGTTAAACCTTAAGAGGTTATAGGTGAAGGTGGCTGGTGAGGACCTATAAGAGCTTGACTTATGTGTTCATCTTTTTTTTTTTTTTTTGCCCCAACTTGCAGATAGGGTTCCCAGGATATAGGACTTTTAAGTTTTGACACTGGTGTGGACAAAAAAATGTTGCCTGCCATGTCAGTAAACAAAGAATTTTGCCTTCCATTCTGGGAAACAATGAATGTTGCCCGCCATCAAGCCACCAGCCACTGCAGCCACCTTCTACATCCTGAGGGGATTTCAGGATGGAGAAAAATGATACTGGCCCTAGGTAGTTACGATACACATCAAAGGAATGATTTCTGTAAGCCCAGACTCTTGCATCTTCCCATACACAGAAAAACACTAAAATCATTCACTTGAAATGTCTGTTTCTTGTTATTAGCAGTAATCTTTGATGGTTGTCTCCATGTTTTTTTTTCAGCAAAAACTCTAATATATCCTGGCTCCTTCCCTTACCTCTTTGGAACAGTTGCTCAGAGCTGTCTGAGAGGCTGTCTCCTGGGCTATAGTCCTTAGTAAGATCACTGAATAAAACATAACTCTCAACTTTTAGGCTGTGCGGTTTTGTTTTGTTTTCATTTGACACTGGGGAAGTCCTGGGAAAATTGGGATGAGTTGCTCACCTTACTTCCGTAGTTCTAAATGCTCACAAAAAAAAACCCTTTAGGGACTTCCCTGGTGGTCCAGTGGTTGGGACTTAGTCTTCCAGTGCGGGGGTAGGGGTGTGGGTTCGATCCCTTGTTGGGGAGCCAGGACCTCACATGCCCTGCGGCCAAAGGGCCAAAACATAAAACAAAAGCAATATTGTAACAAACTCAGTGACGACTTTAAAAATGGTCCACATCAAAAAAAAAAAAAAATCTTTAAAACAAACACACAAAAAACCCTTTAATCTTCGATTCTACTATTTCAGCCAGCCTACCAGCCTCCTTCTCCACCTAGCTTAGAGCTTGCATTTGATCTACAGTCTTGTCTTTATGTCCCAATAATGCATGAAAACCCAGCCCTGGATTAATCCATTCCCTACAACTAGATCTTTGAATGGAGTGAATCATATATCCATTATGATTATTGCATGGTCTCCAACCTCAGCCTATATCAGTAACATCATGGAGGCCAGTCTTTCTAAACCCATTCACCTTAATCAGTCCAGACACAAACAACCCTTGTCCCTTCATTTTCAGCATTTAATCTGACTCCTGGTTCATGAGTAAATAGAAGCAAGATTGCAGAACACCTGCCAACTTCCAGCTACCCAGCCTGCATTCTCTTTCATGTCCATGCACATTTTTGTGTCCCTCTTCTGTTCAAGGCCAGCTCCACCTGTGCTCTTGGTTCATCTCTTCCTTCTCCTCTGGGATCTTGTGTCATCCATTTTTTCCCTCTCTCCAACTCTACAGGATCCTTTCCTCTCTGCCCAGAAACACACTTAATTTTCTTCCCTCTTAAAAGATCCACCCCCTCCATGACTGTCATCCTCCTTAAAGCTACCAGACTTGTAAAATTCCTCACTTTCATCCAAGATTCTTGAAAGAGTATTCTACGTTCTTTGCTATGTTTCTTTCTTTCTTTTAAATTGGAGTATAATTGCTTTACAATGATGAGTTAGTTTCTGCTGTACAACGAAGTGAATCAGCTATATGTATACATATATCCCTCCCTCTTGGACCTCCCTCCCCCCCCATCCCACCCATCTAGGTCATCACAGAGCACTGGGTTGAGCTCCCTGTGCTATAGAGCAGGTTCCCACTAGCTATCTATTTTACACAGGGTAGTGCATTTATGTCAAACCTAATCTACCAATTCATCCCACCCGCCCCTTCCCTGCCCCCTGCCCCATGTCCACACGTCTGCGTCTCTATTCCTCCTCTGCAAATAGGTTCATCTGTACCATTTTTCTAGATTCCACATATATGTGTTAATATACGATATTTGTTTTTCTCTTTCTGACTTACTTCACCCTGTATGACAGACTCTAGGTCCATCCACATCTCTACAAATGACCCAGTGTTGCCTCTTCATTCCTTACCCTTCAATCAAGCTTCTGCCCTCACCACTCCACTGAAACTGTTCTAGCTGTAGTTACCAGTGACCCGCCAACTGTGGAAGTAGCCACTTTCAGTTATCCGCCATGGCTCCTGGCTGCAATGCATACTATGTGATGATGTATCAGAATTTCCTGAGATTTTGTGAAACCTTTATTTACTATGCTTTTCTCTTATCTCTTTTTTAGATCCTTACGGGTTCTTTGTCCTCCAACTATCTCTGAAGCACTCAAATATTTATGTTATCACAGTTCTTCCCCCCAGCTCACTGTTTGTTGTTTTTTTTTTTCCCCTCATTCTACCACTTTTCCCTGGGGGAGGTGGGGATGGGGGGTGGGGGACTTTGAGGGATCTCATTTCCCGTTAAGCTTATCTCTAGCCTAGCTTTCTCCTTCAGGCTCCACTCTCTTTATATATAGTTTCTTACCAGTTAACTATAACTGAATGTCCCACTGGGATCTCAGACTCAACTTGTCAGACTCAACCTTCCCTCCCAAATCCTATAAATATTGTCTCATAGAGGCAACAAACACCTCCCCCAAATCACTTAAATCAGATGCCTGGAAGTCATTCTTGGTCCTCCTTCCTCCTCTCCACTGCCCTAATTCGGGCCCTCAGATTTCTTGCCTAGATAATTGCAAGAGTCTCCTAAGCCGTCTCCCTGCTAATTTTGCTCTCTTCAAAAACACGCTTAGGGCTTCCCTGGTGGCGCGGTGGTTGGGGGTCCGCCTGCCGATGCAGGGGACACGGGTTCGTGCCCCGGTTTGGGAAGATCCCACGTGCTACGGAGCGGCTGGGCCCTTGAGCCATGGCTGCTGAGCCTGCGCGTCCGGAGCCTGTGCTCCGCAACGGGAGAGGCCACAGCAGTGAGAGGCCCGCGTACGGCAAAAAAACCCCCAAAAAACATGCTTACCTTGTCATCAGAGAGTGCTTCTAAAAGGCAAATCTGATCATGCTGTTCTCCGGTTTAGAACTCTTCAGTGGTTTCCCAGTGCCTAAGATAAAGGTTCATGTCCCCCAAGCATGACATTTGAAGGCCTAAGTCGTGTGGCTCCTACCTGTCTCCAGTGTCATCTCCTGACATTCCCTAGTATGGTAATAGTTTATGTTCTAGCCCAGAGGTCAGCAAACTTTTTCTGTAAAGAGCCAAAGAGTAAATATCTCAGGCTTTGCAGACCAGTCTCTCTTGCAACTGTTCAACTCCGTGAAAGCAGCCATAAACAATATGTAATGAACAAGTAAGGCTGTATTCCAATAAAAGTTTTTTTTAACGAACACTGAAATTTTATATTTTTCATGCGCCATGACATATTATTCCTTTCTTAATTTGTTCCCAACCATTAAAAAATGTGAAAAACATTCTTAGCTCATGGACCACGTAAAAACAGGCAGCAAGCTGGGCTTGGAGGCTGTGGGCCCTGACCTCTGCTCTAACGGTAGGGAATGCCCTATAATTCTCTATGTGTTCTAGGTTCTTGGGCTATGCCTTTCTTCATGTTCCCTCTCTCTGAATATCTTTTCCTCTTTTTTTGCCTGGCTTTCTCCTATTTAAGCTTTATGACTCAGTACAGGCTCTAGTTTCTCAGGGAAGGCAAGTCTTTTCCGACACCAGCAGGCAGAGATAAGTACCTATCTTTTGAACTCCACTGTGTTTATATTTATCTTTGTATCTTTCGTATCTTTCATACAAAGACGAATCAAACACAGTGCCTAGTATTTAGCAGATGATCAAGACTATTTGTTGAGCTGCATTAAGAAATCTGCAAACTTATGGTCACCAGAGGATAAGGGTGGGGGAGGGATAAATTGGGAGATTGGGATTGACATATACACACTGCTATATATCAAATAGATAACTAATAAGAACTTGCTGTATAGCACCGGGAACTCTACTCAGTACCCTGTAATGGCTTATATGGGAAAAGAATCTAAAACAAAAGAGTGGATAAATGTATATGTATAACTGATTCACTTTGCTGTACACCTGAAACTAACACATTGTAAATCAACTATACGCCAATAAAAATTAAAAAAAAAAAAAGAAATCTGTAAGATGGTGCATTGGTGATCGATCTTGTCTAAATAGAAGATGATTTATATATATACTATTATAAAACTATTTTGTGCACTTTCCCCTACCATATTCACCTGTATACATTCTGCTATCAATAATAGTGGGTCAAAAGGGTGGTGGTGGAAGAGCTATAAGAAAAATTGGGGTTGATGGGAGGGGAGCTAACTTATACACAGTTACAACCACCACTCCAGGCCTAGCCCCATGGCAGCCATTAAAAATCTAGGGCACAGGGGCTTCCCTGGTGGTGCAGTGGTTAACAATCTGCCTGCCAATGCAGGGGACACAGGTTCGAGCCCTGGTCCGGGAAGATCCCACATGCCGCAGAGCAACTAAGCCCGCGAGCCACAACTACTGAAGCCCGCGCGCCTAGCGCCTGTGTTCCGCAACAAGAGAAGCCCATGCACTACAAGAAGAGTAGCCTCCACTCGCTGCAACTAGAGAAAGCCCACACATAGCAACAAAGACCCAACGCAGCCAAAAAAAAAAAAAAAAAATTTATTAAAAAAAAAAATCTGGGGCACAAATAACTTCTAAAGAACACTCACATATACCAACACACAAACTTTTGAGGTGGGAGAGGGCAACAGGCAAGATGAATTTTAAGGTTCCTTTAAACTTGGAGATTCTGTGAATATAGACATAGTAGCACAGAATCATTCTCCTTCAGATGCTAGAATACAAAGTTTAGTCTGTACATAGGGGTGTGAGTAGGTGTGAAATAGGTGAGTAAAAGGTGGGGGATGGGAAACAGAGAGGGGAGGGACCTGGGGTGAGACTTCTGACACTTCCCGCCTGTGTTCACCTGGCATCCAGAGTGAACTCCGTCTCCTCCAGCGCACACCATGGTATTCTTCACGGTGGAGCCCCAGTAAGAGGAGCTGGAGCAGGTGGCGTAGTCCACGGTGGGCAGGTAAGCCTGCTGCAGGGTCTGGGCCAGCTGCCCATTGGCTGAACAGGACACACAGCATTGGAGGTCAGCCCCAGATGCTATCCAGGGAAAAAAAACCTTCCACACCCGGCTAAACCTTCCCAAGCTCTGATGAAAGCTGAGGTCAGGGCAAGTTCCTTTTCTCTGCCCATTGCATGTCATAGATCCTCCTTTTGTCTCTCTTTATATAAAAGCTACAGGCACCTTCCTTTAAGGAGTCATCCTTGACTACTGTTCCCAGGTTCCAAACCACTAATCCTACGCCTGCCTTTTTTTTTTTTCATCTCATGGATACCTTAATTAAGTAACTAGAATGGTCTTATTTGTTAATAACTTATCTGTCCTGCTCCCTCCTTACACTGTAAACCCTGTGAAGCAGAACTGGGACTATGCACCCTTGTTTCCATTTCTTAAGAGCTTTCCTTTATCTGCAATTTTTTTTTTTTTTTTGCGTACGTGGGCCTCTCAACTGTCGTGGCCTCTCCCGTTGCAGAGCACAGGCTCCGGACGTGCAGGCTCATTGGCCACGGCTCACGGGCCCAGCCGCTCTGCGGCATGTGGGATCCTCCCGGACCGGGGCACGAACCCGTGTGCCGTGATTCGGCAGGCGGACTCTCAACCACTGAGCCACCAGGGAAGCCCTATCTGCATTTTTTGACTTTTCAAAGCTTTTGCACATGAATTACTTCTTTGGATACTTACAACAATCCTTTCATGTTATATATAGATCAGGAAATTGAACTACAATGACATTGAGTGAACTGGGAGCAGAGCTGGATTAGAAGCATGCGTCTCTCTCAGCCCCAGGTTTCCCCAGTAGACTGGCTGCTCCCAGCAAGGCCTTGCCTCCCCTCCAGAGCTCAGATCCTGTCTGATGGCTGACAGCCTTCTGTGCCAGGCCTGCTGTCTCTACCCTTGTTAACTATCTCTGCTCATAGCCTCTCCCACCTTTCCACGTCATCTAATGACTTTTCCTTCCAGAAATCTTCCCATGATTGACCGGAAGAAGCTGAGGCCTCCTCTGCCTCGACTCCTCTGGACCTGCAGCCACCCCTGGCTCATTCACTCCAGCCCACAGCCTATAGACTGTCTATGAAGGCAGCACGATGGTGTCATGACCACCAAGGCGGAAGCCAGGATACCTGCCTTCTGGCCCCAGCTAACTAGTTACTAACTAGTCATGTGATTTTTTTTTTTTTTAATATTTATTTATTGGGCTTCCCTGGTGGCGCAGTGGCTGAGAGTCCGCCTGCCGATGCAGGGGACACGGGTTCGTGCCCCGGTCCGGGAAGATCCCACATGCTGCAGAGCGGCTGGGCCCGTGAGCCATGGCCGCTGAGCCTGTGCCTCCGGAGCCTGTGCTCCGCAACGGGAGAGGCCACAACAGTGAGAGGCCCGCGTACTAGAAAAAAAAAAAAAAATTATTTATTTGGCTGTGCTGGGTCTCACTTGCAGCACACGGGATCTTTGTTGCCGTGTGAGAGATCTTCTTTGCAGCATGAGGCATCTTTTAGTTACGGCATGCGGTATCTTTTAGTTGCGGCATGCGTCATCTTTTAGTTGCAGCATACAGGCTCTTAGTTGTGCCGTGCCCGATCTATGTTCCCTGACTAGGGATCGAACCTGGCCCCCTGCAATGGGAGTGCAGAGTCTTAACCGCTGGACCACCAGGGAATTCCCTGGTCATGTGATCTTGAACAAGGTCTTTAATTTCTTTCTTTTTTTTTTTTTTTAAGGTCTTTAATTTCTTTGGGCCTCAGTTTCCTTATGTATAAAATGAGAGGCTGGTAACAAAATACTCTCTGAGGTAAGGTGTCTATCTTTTTTTTTTTTTTTTTTTGGTTATAAGAATCTGAGAATTTCTGACTTGACTATTCCATGGCTTGTTCTTAGCTTGATTTCATGAACCAGTTATTTTATCTCTGATTCCTGGTCTTTGGCTCTGAACACCTAGGACCACAGAAAAAGTGCCCCAGAAGCTCAGCTACCTAATCAAGATCCATGTGGTGGATGGTGCCAATGTAGGCGACTTACTCATGGTCCTGCCCCAACCTGTGATGTAGCAGGGGCTGTTGTTAGTCAGGATGGTTCCCTCCTTTGGCAGAACACCCAGCTGGACATAGCTGTTGAGGGTAACATTCTGGGCCAGGCTCAGCAGGGCGATGTCATAGCTGCGGGAGGAAAGGAGACCGCTCGCTTGCAGGACCAGGACTTCCTTTAAGTCAGCATAGGGACAAGCCCTTCCTAAGCCTTGTGTGCCCATGGAATTGGAAACCAATGACTTCGAAGAAGGAGGGGACTGACTCTCCACGACTCAAATTTGAGGAACTACGCATTTGGATTGTAGGATATTCTACGTTTAACAGCAGCCCCTGCTGGTGAGGTCTCAGCATTGTCGCCTAGCTCTGGTCTGCAACCCAGGGGGGAGTGGAGCTCGCTTCTTTCAGTTGTGAATGGGGACTCGGAAAGGAGCAGAGTGCTTTAATCTTCGTAGCAGAGAAGAGTTCTCAGAGGAGAAAGATGTCAAATGCTCTGCAGAAATATCCGAATTACTTGAACCCACGCTATAGAATTGGCTACCATCTTAGCTACTTCCTTTCCAAAAGTTTACAGCTCAGTCTTACAGGAGTTTTCTCATTGTGAGATTCATTTTAAGAAATCTACTTTTGCTGATGGAGTCTATTCCATAAAATGAATAATAACTAACAATAAAAACAGGAACATTAAACTCTGCAGAGGAGATTCAGGGGATCCAATCACGCAAACCAGCGTAGATCAAACAAATCCCCAAAGATCTTCAAACATTCTCAAGTCCTCCAACATCTTAATTCTCAGAGTCCTCCTGGATGAATGGGAAGGAAGCCAAGACCCCATGGCTGGCCAGTCAGCCCTCCACCTCCCAGCCCCAGGTCAGCCCCGCCTTGCCCCTACCCTGCAGCCACATTATTGCTGTTCCAGTGGGGATGCACCTTGATCCTCTGCACGCTCACGTACTGCTCGGTGCCATCGTTCTGGCTCAGGTTGTGGTCTCCAACCACCACACGGAAGCTCATTTGTCTGGAGGGAGAGAGGGAAGCCCTGAGTGATCCTTCTTTTTCCCCTCTTAGAGAAAAGTTGGGAAGCCATCTTACATCTCATCTTTAGGACAGGAATCCATCTTATCTGGCCCAGGCAGTGGAAGGATGGAAAACCCTGGAAGATGAGGAAGTAACCAACCCTCTCATCCCCAATTTGGTAACCTGTGGAAGTGACAAAAACTACCATCAACTTCATGTTCCCAATTTACTAAGCTAAACATCAGAGGCTGAATATCTCATAACTTGGGAGAGGTGTGGTCAGCATAAATGAAATAATGGCTCTCAGCCCATAGAGGGATTTCGAGGGACATATAAACTTCTAGACCAGTAGCAGTAGTTCTTTTGTTTTTAAAATTTTTTTGGCCACACCACATGGCATGCGGGATCTTAGTAACCCCCCGACCAGGGATTGAACGCGTGCCCCCTGCATTGGAAGCATGGAGCCTTAATCACTGGAAGTCCTAGACCAGTAGTTCTTAAAGCATGGTCCCTGTACCAGCAGCATCAATATAACCTGGAAACTTGTTAGAAATGCAGATTATCAGGCCTCAACCTGGACCTTCCTATCAGAAACTCTACTGGGCTGGGCCCAGCAATCCGCGCCCTGCAGGTGATTCTGATCCATGCTCAAATTTAAGAACCACTGCTCACGATAAACATGAAAAAATGGTTACCAGTCAGGCGTTGACTAGGCACTTAAATATTTACCTACCTAATTCTCACAATAATTCTACAAAGTAGGTAGAGATAAGGGAGGGAGAGCTTGGAGAGCTAAGTAAGCCGTCCAAGTTCACATAGCTAGAAGAAGCTGGGACAGGAGGTGAACCTGAGTTTGCCTGACATTATAGTTTGTACTTTCCATTATATCCTACTATCTCCCCGCAGGCCGCCCAACACCTCTTTAAAGTCTTGCCCTGAGCAGTCAAACATACATATTCCTCCAGAAGGACGAGACTCTTCCCCTCCCAGGGGCTCAGAAAAGCTGGCCTTTGTTTTTCTCACTTGTCCACACAGTGAGCAGCTGTCATCACCCAGTTCCGTCTGATGAGGGTCCCTCCACAGATGTGAAACCAGGAACCTCCAGACTGGTACTGGAGGGAAATCTAGATGGGGAGAGAAGAAAAGAGGGATAGGTTGGTGATTCTTGAAAGGCATTGACCCCAGCCATGTGTTACCTCCTTAAACTCCTGCCATACCTCAAAACATCCTCCAACTTTCTGGGCTAGAGATGGCGAATTGTTTTCATTTGACCTTTTGCTATTGGGGCTACCTGGAGTAGTGGTGAGAAGGGGCGTGTAGATGCCCCTGGGACCAGCAGAAAAGAGTGTTCCGTCGTTTGGTGATGTTTGCTGTGTACATGGAAGGGGGAGTAAAGACATACACACACAGTGCATTCAGCATCGTTACCCTATATTATTGCAAAGGGCCAGGAACCCAGGTCCTTCTACCTCCATTCCCTCTTGGGAAGGGAATGTAGCCATGGAATTGCTCCATCACCTAAGCCACAAACTTAGGTCCCCAGAACTCCCCTCCGAAGTTTTGAAGATACACCCTGTCCCCTCACCCCAGCAGATACTTAGAAACACCACCGGAGTATTCATTTTTATCAGCTCATGCCTCCTCCTTCATTGCCTCATATCACACAATAGCTCTACCCCTGAAAATTGGGGCACAAACTTCTGTAAATTGAATTTAATTCCAATCGCAGTGATTTCTCTCAAAGTATGGCTATTCACCAGTGAATTTGCCAGTTTTACACTTTTAGAATTGCTTAAATCACAGCCTAGCTGCCCTATTTTGAAAGTGGAAACTCTTTAAATAGCCAAATGAGCAACGTGCTCCATTTGGGGGCAGAGGTGTGTTTGCAGGTGTGACACGAATTGCGTGGAGTGGGGTGTGTGTGTGTGTGTGTGTGTGTATGTGTGAAGGTGTGTAGAGTCTGAGGTGTGGGTCTGGCACACAGTCTTGCTAGTGTGGCACAAGCGGTATTGCTGGGAGTGTAAATGTGGTTTGTGTTTGGGTATATGCCTGGGAGAGTGAGTGTGGTTGGTGTTTAAATCCTTTCCTCCAAGCCTTTTGCACTTAGAAAAAAATTCCTAAGCCTCGTCCCATTCATCTTTTAAAGCTAGAATCCAGGCGGTTGGAGAGCTTCCTGTTGATAAGGATATACACAAACATACATAATATTGCATATCAGGACACGGGCAACTCTTATTTCGTTGGCAGTCTGGGGCTGTGAAAGAACACCCACCTGAGAGGGCCAAGAATGCCTCCGGGCCTCAGTCCCTCCAACTACCCGGGCGTTGGTTTCTGGAAAGTCCTGGGCACTATGTCCTTTGTGGGGCAGAAGAAAAGTGAGTGATGACTAAGCATGGGGTCAGCTCAGGGTGGGAGGGCGGGTGGCAGTTGTGCTTTGTCTGCAAACTCACAGTTCCTCCCTAGCAAATGAGGGGCCCGGCTGTGAGTTCTCTGAGCCCCTTTTGAAAGCAGATAAGTCTAAGTGCCTTCTGCTTTTCTGCTTCCCCTACGTGTCCCCAGAACTTTGGCATGTTACAAGGACCCATCTCACATTGCCGTGCCAGGCCCCAGAGGTTCCTCATGGTCTCAGCCTTGCTTAGGGTCACCCCTTGGCCTGAGGTGACTCCCCGCTCCCTACCCCCCACCCCTGACCCCACCCTCCCCCTCCCACACACAGCGCTTTGGCGGGATTCTCCAGGGGGCAGGGACAGCAGTGCACATGCCACCAGATGCCCGCTGAGGATGTCTTCCTGTCAGTGGGGTTGGTGGGGAAGCCCAGGGCTCTGGAAGAGGCTTCTCTCTGCTTCATGGCTCAGGGGCCTTTCAAGCAGAGGCCCCCGACCTTTTCTATCATGGGCTCCAGGAGAATAAAGTTTTCGCTAGACTCACAGGCAGGGTCTCCTTCCCATCCTGGGATAGAGAGCAGACCTGGGCTTAAGGAAAGCTTTCCAACCCTCCTGCTCAATCTCCCTCCTACAGAACTCCAGCCAGATGACCCACTTACCATGAAGGACCAGCGTGGTGAACACCAGCAAGCGCAGCATGTTGCTAGCAAGTAGACCACTGCCCCCTTGCCACGAACCAAGCCCTCTTTAATCTCCGCTTATCAGCAGCTTTGCTGACCTTCCTGTCAACTGGCAGGGCTGGTTGGAAGGCAGGGAAAATCACAGGTGATAATGGAAACACAAATGAAAAGGTTTCTTTTTAAGTAAAAGAATTTGTCTATGAACAAAGACAGAACAAGGTCAGGGCTGAATTAATAATCTCTTTCAGCTGAAAAGCATCCAACTAAGTCTTTTTCAGAAATAAGATGGAACAGCACAGTGAGATCAGCTCGGTGCTTTGTGACCGCCTGGAGGGGTGGGATAGGGAGGGTGGGAGGGAGACACGCAAGAGAGAAGAGATATGCGAACATATGTATATGTATAACTGATCCACTTTGTTATACAGCAGAAACTAACACACCATTGTAAAGCAATTATACTCCAATAAAGATGTTAAAAAATATATTAAAAAAAAGAAATTAGATGGAGAGCCAGGACTGGCATTTCCCTTGGGATGCTCCACTTGCTCGTAGCCTGCCACCGTCTCACTGCCCTCGGGGGCACTGTCAGTGCAGAGACCTACCCTGTGCACCAGGGGCTGGAGGCATGGGGGGCTGGAGGAGAGAAGTGTGCAAGGAGAGCAAGAAGAAAGAAGAGACAGCAAAGAGGGAAATGGCACGTGCCCCCAGGACGCAGACAGTGGTGTAGATGCAAGGAGACAAAAGCAGAGTAGCTGCAGTGGAGAGAATTCTGATGGAAGAGGGTACTAGTGAAACTGTGCACCACGGGTTGGGACTTGAACCTACGCGGCTGGGCCTCGAACCCGGCCAAAGCCCACAGTCTGCCAACTGAGATCACACACCTGGTTTCAGGACTTAATGAAGCTCAGGTTCTTGATGTCTTATTGCAGAAAGGATTCAGTGAGAGATAAAGTGATAGGTAAGAAGTGGATTTATTTAGAGAGAAACACACTCCACAGACAGAGCGTGGGCCTTCTCAGAAGGCGAGAAAGGCCCCAGAGTATGGGGTTGTCAGTTTTTATAGGAGTGGGTAATTTCATAGGCTAATGAGTAGGAGGAGTATTCCAACTATTTTAGGAAGGGGCGGGGATTTCCAGGAATTGGGCCACCGCCCACTTTTTGATCCTTAGGGTTGGTCTTGGAACTGTCATGGCACCTGTGGGTGTGTCATTTAGCTTGATGTGTTACAATGAACGTATCCTGAGGCTCAAGGTCTAGTGGAGGTCGACTTGTCTGCCGTCTTGGACCCATTTGGTTCTAATAAGTTTATGTCGTGTCCTCTGGGCTATGTCATTCTTTCAAAGGTTGTGCTCTGCCCTCTTCCCTCCTGCTTCACTAGGAAACAGGTTTGGGGAGACTCATCTGGAGAGCAGATAAAAGAGAGCTCCCAGAGAAGGAGAGCGTTGGTGAGAAGAGGGAGCCCTCAGGATAGGGAGCTAGTCTGCGTGCTATGAGGGTAGAGAGCAGGGCAGGAGTGTCCTGCAGGAGATGAGAGGCTCTGGCCATCAGAGTCAGGAGAGGGGGATGGAGGGAGGTGCCGCGGGCCTTGCGGTGGGTAGAGAACTTTGGGTTGGGAGGTCCCAGAGCAAGGACTGTGGGTGGAGCTGCGACTTAGGCTGAGAGAAGCCAGAAGCCCAGGGGGAGGCAGGCAGGAAAGTATGTCAGTTCACCTGGGGGCTTTTGTTGCCTAGACACTCCAGAATTCAAGTTTCAAGCCTGCAGGTGTGGGAGAGGCCTGGAAAAGGCTGAGGAAGGAGTTCTGTACAGACGGTCACCTTTTCAGGTCCTTGAGCTGCGGGGGGTGGGGTGAGGGGGGTGGGGAGGGTGATGGGTGGGAATTGCACTAAGGGCTCCCTCTCCAGCCCCACCCCCAACATTCTAACCCAAAGGAGACCCCGGGGGTGGGGGGGGGGGAGAGTTGAGCCGGCTGGGGAATCCGGGCCTCCTTTGTCATTCTCCACCCGCCCCCCCACCCCCACCCCCCGTGGCCTCCTCTGGAAAATAGGGAGACAGCTCTAGCCCCCAGGATCAGGAGTCCAAGGGGAGGCTCAAGGGCCTCTTAAAGGTTACCCCTCCACATCACAGACTCCAAAGTGAGCCCTTGAGCGCAGGGTCAATATCACATCCATCGCTGCACCCTTGGCGAAGCCTTATCTGTATTTGCTTAAAAACCAAACTGTTTAGGATTGCACTTAATGCTCCCAAGCCATTGAGTAATCTACACACCCAGCCTCATCTCCCACGCTGGTCAGACTCTTTTCCTCCTCTTAGGGTGAGGTGTAGAGGAGGGCTTTGGCTTTCATTCTGAGGCACTGCGTATTTTCCAAGAGGAATGTATCCTTTTGAAATAAACACGGGCACAAAAATAAATGTACAACGATGTGGATTCTAGTGCAGTCTGTCACCAAACTTTGTGTAGCTTGTCATAAAGTTTGTTGCAAAATTGGGAAAAACCCAAGTATTCATCAATAGGGGAAGGTTAGAGAAATTGGGTTTAATCATATTAAGGAATACTACCCAGCTTTAAAAAAAAAATTTATTTATTTGGTTTTAATTTTGGTTGCATTGGGTCTTCGTTGCTGTGTGTGGGCTTTCTCTAGTTGCGGTGAGCGGGGTCTACTCTTCGTTGCAGTACGCGGGCTTCTCATTGCGGTGGCTTCTCTTGTTGTGGAGCATGGGCTCTAGGAGCACGGCCTTCCGTAGTTGTGGCTCGCGGGCTCTAGAGCGCAGGCTCAGTAGTTGTGGCACACAGGCTTTGTTGCTGTGCGGCATGTGGGATCTCCCCGGACCAGGGATTGAACCACCAGGGTTTCACCACCAAGGAATCCCAATACTATCCAGCTTTTAAAAAGAATGAGTTAGACTTAAATGACCTGACATGAAAAGATGTCCTTGGTATATTAAATGAAGACATCAAGTTTCAAGCAATATGGTACTCTGTGTGTGTCTTTATATATTATGTATATTCATAGAAAAAGGGTATAGAAGGTTTATACCTGGAAATTATTACTTTTCTAGAAGTTATTACTTCTAGAGAATGAATCAATGGGTATGGCAGTGTCGTGAGGATCAATTTCACTTTTTCTTTTTTCGTAATTTTTCGGCCATATCGCATGGCTTGCAGGATCTCAGCTCCCCGGCCAGGGATCTAACCCGTGTCCCCTGCACTGGAGGTGAGGAGTCTTAACCGCTGGACTGCCAGGGAAGTCCCTTATTTTTGTAATTAAAAATAAGAATATAGGGCTTCCCTGGTGGCGCAGTGGTTGAGAGTCCGCCTGCCGATGCAGGGGAAGCGGGTTCGTGCCCCGGTCCGAGAAGATCCCACATGCCGTGGAGCCATGGCCGCTGAGCCTGCGCGTCCGGAGCCTGTGCTCCGCAGCGGGAGAGGCCACAACAGTGAGAGGCCCACGTACCGCAAAAAAATATAAAAAAATAAGAATATATTCTGGGACATTTATCTATTTTTGGCAATGGCGCCAATACTCTTCAAGTGGGAAATAGATCCCCAGAGGAGATGAGCCACGCAGTGCTAAGGGGAGAGAGGTTCCTGGAGCCAGGAGATAGTAACACAGGGCTAGTTAGCATCAAGATTTTAAACAAGACTTGGGCGTCCCTGGTGGCGCAGTGGTTAAAAATCCACCTGCCAATGCAGGGGACACGGGTTCGAGCCCTGGTCTGGGAAGATCCCACATGCTGCCGAGCAACTAAGCCTGTGAGTCACAACTACTGAGCCCGTGAATCACAACCCCTGAAGCCTGCACGCCTAGAGCCCGTGCTCTGCAACGAGAAGCCACTGCAACGAGAAGCCCGCGCACCACAACGAAGAGTAGCCCCCGCTCTCCGCAACTAGAGAAAGTCTGCGCGCAGCAACGAAGACCCGACGCAACCAAAAATAAATAAATAAATAAAAAAGATTTAAAGCAGGACTTAAGGTTTTAGGTTAGCCTGAGAATGGTCAGAGGGGTGGATTTTAATAGTGCAGATGTGGGGTTAGGGCAAGGCTATCCTCGGCTAAGGGGAGGCCAAGAAGCTGGTTTCTTGAGTCCTCCCACCTCCCTGTTCGTGCCCTCTCCCTCTTCTTGAGCACCTCTCTTCCCTAGTCCTCCCTTCAGCCCCAAACCTGCTGCATCTCTCAGTCCCCGTGGGTTACCCTTAGCTGACCGCCCTTGCGAGATGCTCTGCTGCTGTGTGGTCGGGGTGAGGAAACTGAGCACCACAGCAGGGCTCCTCAGTTGGGCATGCAACGTGAGATTGGGCTGGAGAGCTCTTGAGTGATGCTATAGAGAGTATGAGCGATATTAGGATACATAGCAAACAAACAGTGCCTGGTAAATGTTTGGATGTTGAATGCAACCAAGAGTAGGGCTAAGATTGGAGTTAAGGACTAAGGCTCCCTAGGATTTACTGGACTTATTAGCATGGCATTCAAAGTCTTTTCAGTTGGGCCCCAAGCCACTGTTCTACAGGGCCGACTAACCCAGTAAGCACAGCAGGTACAGTGCCTGAGGCCCACAATACTTTTTTTTTTTTTTTTTTTTTTTGCGGTACGCAGGCCTCTCACTGTTGTGGCCTCACCCATTGCGGAGCACAGGCTCCGGACGCGCAGGCTCAGCGGCCATGGCTCACGGGCCCAGCTGCTCTGCGGCATGTGGGATCTTCCCGGACCGGGGCACGAACCCGTGTCCCCCCTGCATCGGTAGGTGGACTCTCAACCACTGCGCCACCAGGGAAGCTCCCACAATACTTTTTAGGCCCACAAAAATGTTTCAGTTTCTTTTAAAATCAGAATACAATCATCCTGGATTATATTCGTTGTTATATCAATGCAGTTGTAAAACATACTCTTTACCACTTTTTTAATGAAGGCACAAGTGCCTAGGGCTCATGAAAGCCATAGTGTGGTCCTGACCTTCTAGCTTCTACATTCACTGCGCCCCCACCCTTCAGTCCTCCTGGTTCCCTGCATCCACTTGTACTGTTGTCCCTCTGCGACTTTTCTCACACTTGAGACCTTTGCTTACTGAGCTCTTCCTACCTGAGGATCCATCCTTTGAGGTCTAAGGTCAAATGTCACCAACTTTGTGAGGCTTCCCTAAATGGAAGGAATTGTTCTAAGTCATGTAGCACATCTCTGAACATCTCCAGGCTTGGCATGACTTGCTTACCTCTCTGTTTTCCCAGCTGAAGTATGAGTTCCATGGGGGAAGAGCCTTATTATCTCCTCATGTCTACATGTGTCTACATCTGGGGGGCCAGGGGATATTTGGAGACGAGACAGTGGCTGTGACAGAACTTTTCAGATGTGTGTGATTCCTCACAGCTTGAATCAACTGATCCTCCAAACAGATCAGCTAAGGGGCATAGCAGGGGAGGAGGGACCCAGTGCAAACTTCCTTTACCAATGCCATAAAACCTTTATTTCCAGTGGGATCTCATGTGCAATTCTCTTCTCTTTCTGGGAAAGAACTTTTCCCTTTCCCCACTCCAGGACACGTCCTGGCCACTCTCTCCTCTCCCTTTGGCTGGGCTACTCCATGGGACCTAGGAGACTTCCTGCGGTGGGGAGTTGCGTGGGAAGCAGAGGCAGCTGTGGTCCCACGGCACCCTCATGTGGTGCTGTCCAAGAAGACAGCCTGCTACTAGGAAGCCCTCCAAGAAGGAATGAGTCCTCTGGGCAGCTGGGCTCTCTACTTCAGGCAAAGCAGCCATGCGTGGTGGGGTCCAACTTGCTTGAGGAAAGAGCTGACACGCACGGCAGGTCTGCTCTGTGCGGGGAGTTCACGCGAGAACCGCAGACGAGGCGTCACGCAGTCGTGCTCCACACTACCTGCTGTCCCGGCTTCTTCAGACTTCTCAGGGCTCTTGTTAGCCTTATCTGGGTCCTAGCCTCAGGGCTGCCGATACATGGTTGTGTGGCCTGGGGCAAATAACTTCACTTATCTGGCCTTGGTTTCATAATATGAAAATGATAGGGCTGGACTAAAACGATGATTTTCAAATTGTGCTTGCAGACTTTCAGAAAAGTTCAGGGGCTGGTGGGCAATGCCCTCACCCACCCTCATTTTCATCCGTGGCTATTTTGCTTCTGAACTACATTATACATGGAGCGCTGAAAAAAGGTTCTGGGACTTAAACCTGAGAATCACTGGCTCCACAAGTTTTCTTTCAAAACCGAACATCTCGTGATTCCTAAATATGGTCTCCCTCACAGCTACCTGGCTGCACTGCTCTAGGCTTTATGGAGACGAGCCAGCCAGAAATGATCAGACTGGAGGGAAGAGAGAATGGGGAGCTGATGGCTAGTTGCCTAGTGTTCTTGTGGTGTGGTGGGAGGAGCCCAGGTTCAGGATACAGACCAGCTCCTTTATTTCTCTCTGCCTCAGCGTTCTTGTCTATAAAATGGGCACGGTGGTTCCTGTCTTTTTCACGGGACTATCGTGCAGATGAAATAAGATAAACGATTCCTGTCAAGAAGCTTCAGGTAATTTTAGCAAGGGAGACTCTTAGACCTCTAATCCCTCTGGTAGAATATACTGTTTCACTGGATTCTGTGGGTGTTCTAGATGATCAGGGATTCAGGACGTGGCTGCAGAGGTACTTTTCTTGAAATCAGCATTGCTGCCCTGGGCTCTAGCCCAGCTGCCTCCTCTGCTTTGCAAGTCTGTTTCTAGGGCAGAAGGAGAACTCTAGGTAACGTATTATGTGTTCTAACTGTCTCTTCCACCAACATGGAGGAAAGAAAATGGGCCCAATGTTGTTGCAAGGAGTAGGAAGGTCCTGCCTTGATTTGCATCGAGTTTGAAATCCATCTTTAAGGCCGACAGGGAACTGATGATCAGGTTCTCAAACATCAGGTTCCCCCAAATCCTGTTTCCTAAGAGGCTTGTGGGATCTCCCACAGGGGGGTGATCCAGGGCCTAGATGAACAGCCAGTGCTGGTAGGGATCACTGGGATTGCAGGTGGCCATGGCTGGCTTTTTGTCCTTGGATGTCAGGCAGGTACCAGATCCTGAGTTCCTGATGAGTTGATCCTAAAAAGATGACACGGCAAACGGTCAGCCTGGGCCTCAGACCTCTGACAGTGCTACTAGGGGGCAATGAAATAGGGGTCAGTAGACAAAAGGCAAAGGAAACCCAATGAGGCACAGAGAGGGCACTTCCAAATTCCTTTCCTTGGATGCCAGATACTCTGACGGGATGCATGCCTGAATTTCCACCTGTGCGTGGTACCAATTCTCCACCCCCAGCTTTAGCATGAATGGCTGAAACAGAGGAAGGCAGGACCATGGGCTAACTGAAAACGGCTTTCAGGACCACCCCCCACTCCAGATGGCCAGTCTCAAAGACCTGGGCCACTGCTGCCCACCCGCACCTTCTGCCTTTGATCATGTTCAGACTCCTCCCTTCCCTGTAGCTCCAAGGTTAGGCTCCTCTTTCCCTAAGCCAAGGACTGGGGATTGGGGTGGAGTGGGGTGTGGAGGCTCACTGGGGGCTGCTGGTTTGGGCCCAATCCTGTAGAAGTTACATCATTTATCCCGAGGCAGTGTGGTGTAATGGGAAGAACCCATGCTTTCGAGTCAGATTTATCTAGATCAGAACCCCAGGCCTACCATTTACTAGTGAAGGGTCTTGGGCCAGTCACAAACTTGCTGAGCTTAGGCTGGCCCATCTCTAGTGATGGGGACACCACCTACTTGGAAGATTAACCAAACCAATGTATGTGAGTGCACAGCCTTGTGCCCGGCACACAGAGGCCAGGCAGGAACCACAAGTGACTCTTCAACTTCATCTACTTGTGTTCAGCCTAAAAATACGTGAGCTATGACAGAGCTGGTCCTGGACCATAACCCCGACCCCATCTTTTTTTTTTTTCCGACCCCATCTTTATATCAAGCAGAACCAGCCATCACCAAACCTTACTTAAGCCCTGAGAACCCTGCCTGTGACCAAGCGCACATTCTCCATACTTTCTATTGTACATTGTCCGGATCCACCCCGTAGTATCTCAGGCAGAAGATGCAGAAGGAAGGGAGGGGGCAGTTGTGGTCTCAGGCTCTTGATTCTGAGCTTTCTGGGCCGCTGACTCACCTGGGTGAATTTCCATTCCTCACCCTCGGGTACCTGGCTATTCTTGCCAGTGAAGTGGCAGCCCCTAAGGCCCAGAGTGTCAGCACCGGCATAGAGACACAGCTGCTTTGCAATGTTGTGGCGAAGGTCCCTCTGGGTTGTGTATTCAAAGTACTAGAACACAAGATAAGAGGAGGTTCTGAGAGGCAGGGAGAGAGTTTACCCACCACCTTCCAAAGCCAACTGCCCTGAGATGCCAACCACAGATGGCCTCCTGGGGAGGAAAGTGAGTAGGTGCCGAGACTTTAGAAATTCATGTGCCACCGCATCTGGGTGATACTGGAATGACAGATAATAGTTACTAAATGTTTTTTCTTTAGTTAAAAACTTAACTTAGGGACTTCCCTGGCGGTCCAGTGGTCAGGACTCCACGCTCCCACTGCAGGGGGCACGGGTTCTATCCCTGGTCGGGGAACTAAGATCCCACATGCTGTAAGCCATGACCAAAAAAAAAAAAAAAAAAGGTAAAAAAAAAAAATGAGCCTCATTTAAAGCATTATTGGTAAAATCATGTGCTAGTTCTTTTTTGCTAATAGATTACTATTGAAAATATGTTCATCAGTGTGCCACCTAAAATCAC
Organism: Delphinapterus leucas; assembly: GCF_059928025.1. Classification (NCBI taxonomy): domain Eukaryota; kingdom Metazoa; phylum Chordata; class Mammalia; order Artiodactyla; family Monodontidae; genus Delphinapterus; species Delphinapterus leucas. The sequence continues at coordinate 40,988,334 of NC_143139.1, forward strand.
CACGCGGGCCAGCAGTACAGGAAATTGCTCCAGTGACTTTGTCTTCATTTGAACATCCTGTTGGCATCCTGGTCAGTGGCCCATGCCACTCCTTTCCTTGTTTCAGCTGGTTTTTGTTTTTGTTTTTTTTTTGTGGTACGCGGGCCTCCCACTGCCGCGGCCTCTCCCACTGCGGAGCACAGGCTCCGGACGCGCAGGCTCAGCGACCATGGCTCACGGGCCCAGCCGCTCCGCGGCATGTGGGATCTTCCCAGACCGGGGCACGAACCCGTGTCCCCTGCATCGGCAGGTGGACTCTCAACCACTGCGCCACCAGGGAAGCCCTCAGCTCTGGTTCAAGTGCCTCTTACTTACCAAATGCTGGGCATTCAGGGTAGATTGAGGGGCTGGGTCCAGGGAGGTTATTAGTTATTCCTCAGGGAAGAGCTGGGCATTGTAGGGCATGGGGGAAATTCCCAGGATGCCAGGTAGCTGTGAGATGTCAGTAGGTGGATGTTTTGGGGTCACTGATGGGTGCTAGGATCATAGTGGTACCTTCTGGGTAGGGAAGGCATTGAAGGTGGAAGTTGAGTGTAGCCGAGGGGCTCAAAAATTTTCCAGTCACCCTAAAACATCACTCAGCAGCTGGCATCCTCCAGGAAGCCTCCTCTGATGAACAATCCTTCCCTGCCGGGGTGGGGAGTGTGGGAAAAAAAAAAACCAAACCAAAAACCAATCCTCCCCCCCAGCCCCTCTCTAGCAGCCAGCACTGCTGCCCACTCCTCTCTGGATGCCCCTGGTCCACACTTAAGACCTTGTCTGTCGGTATCATGCATTCCCCCTCAGACTGGGGGCAGGGCTGGTATCTCCCCCTCTCTCTGGATCTCCCCTACCCTAGTCCTCAGGAAAGGACGATTATGAGCGGAGGAAGGGGGCCTGTGAAGAGAGAAGATGCCCCAGAGACAGGCTCGCCTCGGGCTGGGCTCTGTACCTGGTTGCCGCCAAGGCCATGGCAGGTGTACATGATGAGAGGCTTTCCTCCATTGTTATTCTCTCCCACATCGAGGCAATGATCCATGCCGAGGTTCTTGAGCTGCAGAATGTGGAGCAGAGAGGGGAACCAGGGGAGCACAGTTAGGAATTTTTCGGTTAGTGGTGTGGGATCCACCTGGAATAAATGTGCACGGCTGGATTTTTCCTCTGTGACTTTCCTCCTCGGCTCATTAAGGCAGACGCCTGAAGTGAATAGTAAAGTGAGGTGCAGAGCCCAGGGGTTGGGCAAGGTCAGGGTGGGCAACCTGCCAGGTCCCTGGGAGAAGCCCTCGGCATATGGGAATGTCCTTAAGAGCAGTGGTTCTCAAAGTGTGATCCCCAGACCGTCAGCATCACCTGAAGGCTTGTTAGAAACGCAAATTTTCAGGCCCCAACCCAGTCCTCCTGAATTAACAGCCTGCGTCTTAACAGACCTTCCTGGTGATTCTGAGGCCTGTGAGTATTTGAGAACCGCTGTTTAGGGGTTGTTTCCTCCTTCTAAGGTTTTTAGCTAGCTCTAGAAGCCCAGGGTGGCCTCTCGGTCCTCTTCCCGGATAAGGGAGCGTGGAGAGTAAAAATCAGTTGTTTGTCATCCAGCTGCGGGGTCAGTGGTCCTGAACTTTTCTCCCGGGGGTTCTGTGATGTTGGGTGGGCACATTGGTTCTCAAGACTCACAGCTCCATAGAAGGTGGGCTTCAGGTCAGGAACAAACATCTCTGGGTAGATGTTGTGCAGGAACCAAGAAAAGTTGCGACAGTTCAGTCGTTCCCTCAGCTGCAGTCGCTCCGAAATGTCCCCAAAGGATTTCTGTCAACCGAGCCAGCCCCCTCAGGGTCAGTTCCACCAGCCTTGACCTTCTTGTCTGGGTGGAAGCAGCCCAGAGTTTCTGGGACTACTTTCTCCCAGAGTGGGTCTCCTGTTCATTCCTGCTCAGGACCAGTTGGGCCCCACATCTGATCCCGACCCCCCTGCCTCGGCTTTGGGACCTGCACCCATACCACCACCCCCATCTCCTGTGAACTCCCACTTTTCTCCCAGTCCTCAATTCCTAGTTTCTCAGAGTAAAGCCATTCTTCCCATAAGAGGTTCTTCCTCCAAATCTTTTCTCCCTCCCCTCCTAAAAGATACTGGGGCTCTCCAGGCAGGGACAACAAAGCCTCCTCTCCTCATGCTCTAGCCTCCAAAGTAGAGCCTGGGCTCTAGCTCCCAAGGTCTGAGGGGTAAAGGCACCAGGTGGTGGAGATGGGTGGGTCTCTGTCGTCATTAAGCTCTTGACCAGGGGCTGGGATTCTGCCCTTCTATTCATCTAAACACCTCCTAAGCAGCCTCTCCCTCACCTCTCGGGCCATCTTTGCTGCCTGCAGATTCCTCCTGTAGAAAATCTCCTTGTAGCTATCCATCCAGACCTCAGCCAGGCGCACTTGGTTGCGAGCAATGACACTGATGCCCTTGGGGAAGGTGTGAGGGCTCTTGGTACGGAACACGTGACCAACCACAGAGCAGGGGATGATCTCCAGTTGGCCCCCGCACTGCCACACCTGCCGTAAGAGGATATGGGATGGGGTTTTCAGGGGGTGGGTGGGAAAACCTCCCCCCGCAAGCAGCTCTGTTCCATTCCCAGGGTGCCAGACCCCAGGTCCACGGACTCAGGGAAATGCTGCGCTGCGCCCTCTCGCTGGAAAAAAAGACACTGACCAGGCTTCTTCCCAGGCCATAACTACACAATCTCTGGCTCTCTGATGTTGGTTCACTCTGATTAAAGCAAACAGGAATTTGCAGGGTCCTGAGGGTTACCAGGGCCCACTTTGGAGAAAAGCCAGTTGGCGAATTTTATGTACATCTACTACTGTGAGCTCTGGCCACCTGGCTTTTTTTTTTTTTTTTTTTGCAGTACGCGGGCCTCTCACTGTTGTGGCCTCTCCCGTTGTGGAGCACAGGCTCCAGACGCGCAGGCTCAGTGGCCATGGCTCACGGGCCCAGCTGCTCCGCGGCATGTGGGAGCTTCCCGGACTGAGGCACGAACCCGCGTCCCCTGCATCAGCAGGCGGACTCTCAACCACTGCGCCACCAGGGAAGCCCCCCCTGGCTTTTTGACCTGGAAATGTGATTTTATCAGCTCACGCAGGTGTTACTGGAAACTCAAGCTCCTCCAAATCGAGATCAACTTGTGACCTAATCGAAGCATCAAATCATTAATTAACAGCTACCATCAGGTGGCTTGTGATCACCTGGACCTTTAGCACACTAGCTTCCTTGCAGAGAGACTGAACAGAGGTCAGAGGCTCATGGACGAGCCTAGGATCAGAACCATGGGAGTTATGGTGACTGAGCTGGTGACCCTCCTCTGTCAGAGCGCTGGTTTACGACATCCCTTCCACCTGTGTCTTCTCCTTTTTTCGGGTTTTTAGATTGGGAGGTATGTTGTGATTCATTTTAGTATAGCAGCAACAGAAACACATAATCATAGCCATAGTAACAGCAGGTATCAATGATGTGCTTGTATGTGCCAAGCACTGTGGGAGGTGACTTCATAAACAAGCTGATTCGCTTGTTAATTACTCTCCACTGGATGGGGATCTGTGTAGATTTCATGGAGAGGCAAGCCCTTCTTCCAACCTCATCCTGATTTTCCTTATTCCTGAAATCCCTCAGTTCTGGGGCCCACCAGAATTTGGCCATCATCTTCTCCTACGGTTATGAAGGGCTTGCTGAACAGAGGGGGAGGGAAACTCCTAAGGCTACCACGGCATGAGGTCTCTGACCTGGAAAGCAGAGCCTGATTTTTCCAGAAAAAGGATAGTGACTGCTTACTGACCTGTTCCACCTTCACCCTAACCCTTTTCCAACAGACATCATGAAAGATGTCACCAGTCCCCAGATGTCTGGTTCCTATTACCTCTATTACCCCTTCCCTCTGAGGAGTTCTGCCCAGTAATTTGTTCTCAAGTTGTCCAATCCGACCCCCAAGCCCCTACTGCCGTGGACAGGGAGGGGCAGAGGGAAGGTGGAGCCATGACGGGAAACAGCCACCCTTCCAAGTTCAGCTGAAGAACTGATATCCCTGGCACTGCCTAAGAGACAGGTTCTCAGGCCGTCCCCTGGGGCGTTGTGGTTCCCCCGCGAAGCCCTCTTCACTCTCACCCGGAAGGACATTTCCACGTTCTCCCCTCCCCAGATCTCCATCTGATTATCATAGGTACCGATGTGCTCAAAGTAGGACTTGGAGATGGAGAAGAGGCCACCAGCAAACGTCGGGGATCTGGAGAGACAGAGGGAGAAGCATGTGCATCTTCTGGGGGGAAGAGGGGCCAGAACCTGGCGTGGAAAGCTGTGAACTCACCGATGACGCCTCCTAAACTCCCTCCCTCCTCCTCTCCTCTCACCTGGGATATGCAGCCCCTCTTCCACTAGCTTATGCACTTAGCAAATGTTTATTGAGCTTTTATTATGTTCTCTTCACCTTCTAAGATCAGGTTGAGGAGAGATGTAATTATCATTACTCTCTTCTAAAAGGCATTCATTCACTCATTCATTCAACCAAGGATGTGTTACACACGGGCTTCCAGGGCCTGTGCTACGTGTTAGTCGTACAGAGTAGACAGATCTTGTCCTCTTGAGAGCTCAGTGTAGTAGCTGAGGGAAAAGCCACAATCGTTTGCTTTTTGGCAGCAAAGTTCCTAAAGCACAGTAGATACTCGGTTATCAGAAGCTATGTGAAACTGTTTTTGGACATCGGTGCTCCCAGAAACAGAGTAGGAAGCGAGGTGAAATTAAGCTCATCTTGAACTACAGGGAGCATTTGGGGGCTACAAGATTCTGGCTTTCAGACAAAGGCAGGGAGGCACAGACCCATGTTTAGATTAATTGACAAAAACATCTAGAACTTAGATACCACGTTGCTCATGAGAGGGGCTGGGCTAAGGGCTGAAGGCGGGGGTGGCAGACAGGGCAGGAGTGCACAGAGATCATTAGCTGTTGGCCTCTGTGCCATGCCAGGCTGGCTTGGATGGGGCTTTGCTGCCCTCAGTGGGTGGCTCCATGTGGCACAACCATGCAGAAACCTTCTCTGTCAGCCCAGAACCGGTCAAGGTGCTTCACACACAGCAGGGGCTCAATCAGTGTGCACTGGACTGACTGGTCAAGGCTATTACCCAGGGCCTTGGCGTTACCCTATGGCTGTTGTTGTCACCCTGAAGTTGGCTCCTGCAGCCACTTTCTGGAAGGAATTTCGGTTGGGAAACCCTCAAGCTCAGGCAAGCTTTCTGTCACTGGTTGTGGCCTCTCCCAGGGGTTCTAAGCCAGCCCAAGTAAGGCCAGGAAAGCCTCAGAGAGTCCTGGGATCCTAGATGAGCATTCTGGAACTAACCTGCTGCTTCCTTTTTTAAAAAATAATTTTATTTATTTATTTGTTTTTGGCTGCATTGGGTCTTCGTTGCTGTGTGCAGGCTTTCTCTAGTTGTGACGAGCGGGGGCTACTCTTTGTGGCAGTGCGTGGGGCTTCTCATTGCGGTGGCTTCTTTTGTTTCAGAGCATGGGCTCTAGGTGCATGGGCTTCAGCAGTTGTGGCACAGGGGCTCAGTAGTTGTGGCTCGCGGGCTCTAGAGCACAGGCTCAGTAGTCGTGGCGCACAGGCTTAGTTGCTCCGAGGCATGTGGGATCTTCCTGGACCAGGGATCGAACCCATGTCCCCTGCATTGGCAGGTGGATTCTTAACCACTGCGCCACCGGGGAAGTCCCTAACCTGCTACTTCTTCAGGGTTTCCCTGACCTGGGTCTGTCTCTTGGCTTTGAGAGGTCCCTCTGACCAAGAAGCCACTGACAAATTATCTCTGAGGATAAACTCTACACGGGGAACTTCGCTGCAGACCCATAACCAACAGGCAACCTCTGGAAACACTCTGCATTTCCTGGCCTGCTTCTTAGGGTCCCCTCACCTCTCCTCCTGGCCTCCGGTTGACTTTGGGAATGGAGGAAGGGAGGGTGCTGCCTGCAGGCCTCCTGGTGGGTACTATGCAAGTGCCTCAGGCAAGCCCTGCACACCACCAGGGCATTTGGACCAGGGAGCAAATTAATTCCTCAAACACTGGAGCTTTGTCTTCCAGTTGTATGGTCCTCGGACATCAGAGCGGGGGACGTCAGTGATGGGTGGGGGCCAGGTGCCCTGTCCCTGACTGTGCCACTGTGTGCCTGGCCCCCAGCTTGGGGGAAGGGGGTTTTGTTGATGTACATCTCAAACAAAAGACATCTATGAATCAAGCAAAGGGTCTATAGGGAGTTCTAATTTCTTTTCTCTCTCCTGCTTTCTCCTTTCCCCTCTGCCCCTTCTAAAGGACACAGAGCGGCTGGCTGTGTTCAGGACCACGGGATTCCTTCCCGTGGCCCACCCGAGCCCTCCCTACTGAGGCTCTGGGCAGCATTTCTTAGGATTTGGGCATGTGCATGGGTAGAAAGCCTTCCCTTTTATCTCTGCTCACCATATCCCCAAACTCTGCTTCCCTCCATCCCTGGTATATATATTTTGTTGACCCTTCAGTTTCCTGACCAGTATAGGAAAGCAATGGCACAGATAATCCGGAAGCAGAGGGTACTCTAAAAGTCACTCCCCAGCTCGGTTTAGCTGAGACGTCTGTGGTCTCTAACGACACCAACAGGCAATCTGGAGAGGGAGGGGCAGGGTGGGTGCGTGAGGGGAAGGCAAACCCAGCTGGGCATCAAACAATGGCTACCCTTTCAAGCACCTGCCCTCTAGCCCAGGGGTTGGCAGACTGTGGCCTGTGGGCCAAAGCTGGCCTGGCTTTCTAAGGTTCTGGCAAAGAATGGTCTTTGCATCTTGAAAGGGTTATTTTTTGTAGCAAAACCTACAATATCTGCTATGTAGCCCTTTGCCCGAAAGAGTTCAGGGCAACTGCAGCACACGGTAAACGGCAGGACACCTGTCCGTTTTCCTCTAATATGTTCGCAGTCTTTTCAAAGACGGTGACCTGGGTGCGCACACCACCCCCTCTTATTATAATGGCTATTTTACAATGGCCTCTACCCTCCATCTCTCTGAAAGCAGCAGTCACACCCTTCTACATGTATGGAGGAATAAATGGGATAAGGTGTGGAAAGCCCTCAGCCCAGGGCCTGGCACACAGAAGGTGGTGAGTGAGAGCCAGCTGCTATGGTGAGAGGTAGGACAGAGCCATGACGGGGACACGGGCTTGGGGCCAGATGGGCGGGATGGGCATCCTTGTTCCACCGCTTTCTAGTGTATAGTCTGAGGCCAGCTGTTCATCACCAGGAGCCTCGATGTTCTCACCTGCAAACCAGGCTAATCACAGTACCTACCGCATAGGGGATGACGATTAAATATGCCAAGTGATTCATAGAGCACCTCATAAATGCTGACCTGAGATGGCCCGGGTCCCTGGGACCGTGGAGACCAGGATGTGGGCCCACCAGGCTACAGTACTTACTTGATGGGGTAGGTCTCATCCTTGCGCCTCTGCTTCTCATGTGAAGGTATGGTCTCCCAGCCGAAAGTCAAGCTCCAGTCAAAGTTGCCACGACTCTGGACTCGGCCCCTCTGGATGGGCTTGGAGAACTCAAAAGTGTTCAGGTCGATAGTGACAATGTTTGGGCTCACCACCACCGTCTCGTCCTCGGCGATGCGAGCCAGGAGGGGCTCCAGCCAGCCATGGAAGCACTCACCTGCAGGTCGGCACCAGGAGACATCAGTCAGGGTCCTGCCCACAGCTGAGCCCGTGCCCGCCACCAGCGGGGAGCCCCAGGATGACAAGTGCTCACTCCCTAGCTGTAGACAGGGAAACACGTGCAAGCCCCACGGCCACAGAGAGTGGACAGAGATCTCCCAGGACCCTCCTACACCTGCCCTCTCCCCCCAAAAGAGGTGGAGGTGGCTTTGGAGGGAAGAATGGAGGTCTCAGGGGAGTAACATGGTGGACCCAAAGGCACAGGGAAGGCCCTGGAGGGGTGTCTTCAGGGTCTGTAGCCTATCCACTCAGTCGGCCCTCCCCACCCAAGTGTGGGTTTCACAGGGGGGTGTCCCCTCTCCCAGGGATCTCTGCACCTCACGCTTCAGCTCCAGTTGTAGAATAATCATCCCTTTGGGATTTTCGATGAACTGCATATATGACTTGATTTAGCCTTCATTTTGTTGGTGAGTAAGGTTGGCATCCTCATCCCACTTAACAGAAGAGAAAACTGAGGTCTGGTTAGTGGCAGGGCCAGGACGCAAATCTAGGGCTTCTGACTCCAAGGCTATAGCTTCTCAGAATTTGTATCACTGCTTTTAGGGAACATTTCTTTCCCTGACAATGGTGGGAAAGTGTTTTGTTTTGGGGCAAGAAGCAGGCCTTCCTGGCCCCACGTGGCCCTGCAGGAAAGTGCCATGCCAACCAGTGCCCAGTGGCGACAGGAGGCCTCTCCGGGGGGCTGAGCTCAGAATGAGGTTCAGATGGTGGGGGGAGAGAGGAGCGTCTGGGGCTCCAGAACACACTCCCAGCAACTGTGGGGTTACCAGTTGTTTTTGGGCTGTGTGTACCTCCTGATAACCATCCTTGGCACTGGGGTGAGAAAGGGGTAGAAGAAGTTAGGGGAGTCCCAAGCCTGCTTCGATCCTGGGACAGCAGAGCTGAAGGTGCTCTGCTGAGGCCATGGTCCCAGCTCTTCATTCTGCCAGGGAGGGAAGGGGGACAGAGCCAGGCCGGCCCTCTTCTACTCACAGTGGGCATCCAGGAAGGTGAGCACCTCCGCCTGGGCCACGCTGGCTCCCAGCAGCCGGGCGGTGATCAGCCCCTTCCGTTCCTCCTGACGCACCACCTTTACCACCTGCAGCTGCTTCACGTACTGCTCCAGCGGCTCCTTTAGGTACTCTGGAAGGGACAGGGTCATTGTCGCCAGCTCACCAGTTTGCTGCAAACCTAATCCCCCGTGTGCACCAAGTCTGGGCGTTCTCAGGCCTCCAGCAGGCCTGCATTTTAACCCTCCCGTCCACACTGCGCTGAGCAACTCCACAGAAGCCCAAGGTCGGGGGTGGTGGTGGAAGGACGAGGTCCCCTGTGTGGTCCCACTGCACGTGGCCGCCTTGCCAGGACGTTCCACCGGCTCTGTGGGGCCCATCCTGTGTCTGCTCACTGGGGCGCCTTCTCTGATGTCTGAGACAGGACCTCAGAGTTGTTCCTTTGGTCTCAAATCAAGTATCAACTTCTGACAAAGGCTCTCAGATGCCCCTCTTGGTCTCTGCACCCTCTCAGCCCCCCATCTTTTCAGAGCTAGGCCTTGGGCCTCCCCTCCTTTCCACACCTGGGGGTTGTGGCAGTCATTTCTCCCTGTCTGAGTCCCTGTCTCCCAGGCTCTTCAGAATAAGTCTGACAGGTAAAGCGGACACAAGTATTGATTTCTGGCTTCTGGGGCAGCAGCAAGAAGTCTTACTCTAATCCTCTTTTTTAAAACATAAATTTATTTATTTATTTTTGGCTGCGTTGGATCTTCATTGCTGCGCGTGGGGTTTCTCTAGTTGTGGCGAGCGGGGGCTGCTCTTCATTGCGGTGCGTGGGCTTCTCATTGCGGTGGCTTCTCTCGCTGTGGAGCACAGGCTCCAGGTGCGTGGGCTTCAGTAGTTGTGGCACGTGGGCTCAGCAGTTGTGGCTCGCAGGCTCTAGAGCTCAGGCTTCAGTAGTTGCGGTGCACAGGCTTAGTTGCTCCGTGGCATGTGGGATCTTCCCAGACCAGGGCTCGAACCTGTGTCCCCTGCATTGGCAGGCGGATTCTTAACCACTGCGCCACCAGGGAAGTCCCTCCTCTAATCCTCTTTATTACCTCCTCTGCACATGGAATTCTTTAGGAAGATGAAAAGATGCTGAGCGGCTTTTTAATTACATTTAAAAACCACGTACCCAGCACCTCCGTGAGCTAGGCACAGTGTGTGCCTGGCCACCCAGGGAACGGGCCACGGCAGGGTAGGTGATGAGTGACCTGCTAGAGGTGGTGCAGGGCTGGGGGAGTCTCCAGGAGGGGGAATTGGAGGGGGTGGGGAAAGCGCTTTGAAGGGAGGGGTATCTGCTGAGATCTCCAGCCCCTTCTGAGAGAGGGCTCACTTCATGACTCTTGTTATTTAGTCGGAAATCCTCAGAGCATTAAATATAGCCCTATTCTGAAGCAATGCACCTTGGAACATAGTCCAGATCTTAGTGATGTTTCAGTACCTGCTGTTTTGGTTTACCTGTGCCACTGTTCTGTTCCCCGCTGTGCAGAATGGAGTTGCCTGTGGTTTCAGAAGTGGCGGCTGACTGTGTCCTTTCTCTTGAGGGCTGTGGGATCGGCCCAGAGCTTAAGCCTCGCTCTCCATGCCGTGTCACACAAACTGGGGTCCGAAGTCAGTTTTGTGGAGGCGTGACTGATCTCTCGCTCTACTCGTTTTGTTTTTCTTTTTGGCCACACCGCGTAGAATGAGGGATCTTAGTTCCCCCACCGGGGATGGAACCCGGGCCCCCTGCAGTGGAAACTCGGACTCTTAAGCACTGGACCGCCAGGGAAGTCACTCTCTCTCTACTTTGACACACTCACACACACACACACACACACACACAGCCCAAATACTTGAGCACTACTATGTGCCACTCATGGAACTAGGTGCTTCCATGTTGACTTTTTTTTGCTGTACGTGGGCCTCTCACTGTCGTGGCCTCTCCCATTGCGGAGCACAGGCTCCGGACGCGCAGGCTCAGCGGCCACGGCTCACGGGCCCAGCCGCTCCGCGGCATGTGGGATCTTCCCGGACTTGGGCACGAACCTGCATCCCCTGCATCGGCAGGCGGACTCTCAACCGCTGCGCCACCAGGGAAGCCTTAACTTTCTTATTTAATCTTCTCTGTAAAGATTAAAGCGCTATGAAATAGGCAGTATTGTCCCCCGTGTTTATGAATCAAAATTAGCCTCATTTGGCAGCTTCAGCCCAGCACTCACTTAGCAAACACCTGTGAACACACTGCCAGGTGCCAGCCACCATCCTGGGCAGGGAGGGCCGGGGTCTGGGTCCTGCCTTCATGGAGCTTCTAGGCTCATCCTCCAAGTACAGCCCCGAGTGCTGGCTCTAACAGGGAGGTGGGAGGATCCCCGTGCGGGAGACTTACCTTCTCGGCGCGGCTGCTGGCGGACATTTCCCCTGAGAACATAACTGTGCTTACAGGAAGTTCATGGTGGTGGAGATAACCCAGGGACAAAACATCATAGGAAGTGGGTTTTGCGGTAAGAGCACGCCAAGCATTGAGCTGTGAGCGTCAGGGCAGCCTGAGCTCTACAGAGCCCTTCTCCCATGCCTTCCCTCCTATCTCAGGTGGCTAGGTGGGACCTGGGAATTCTGAGGGTGAGCCTAAGGCCCTTTGATGGTGGGGGGCGGCGGGGTGAGATAGCTCTCCTAAGTCAGGCCCCTCCCTGGACCCACTGGACATAAACCCAAGAACTGAGTGCAGCAGAGCCGAGTGTGGAAAGACAGACGGTCCCAACCATTTTCCCTTATGTCCCCTAGATGAGACCCTCCTCATTTAGGTTCAACACCACACCACCCTGGCCCGGCTTCATTCCTCACGGCTGGAGTCTATGAGACTCCTGTGACCCCCCCCCCCACATGCCATACTCAGTGCCATGTCTGAAATACCATCTATATGCAGATGCTCCTGGGCCTTTTTTCCTGGCCTTGCCATCTTCACTTGGATGTCTAACAAAACCAGAAACCTAACACGCCTGAAATGGTGCCGCAGATTTCTTCCCTACCTGCCCTCCCAGCCTCCCCCCATGTAAATACATGGTACCAGCACCCCTCCAGCTGCTCTAAACTAGGAATCGTGCTGGACTCTCCCCCTCTCCCCCTCCACAAACAGTCCTTCAGCGAATATGGCCAGTTCTCTCTCTCCATCCCCACTGTCACTGCAGCAATCATGTCTTAAGTGGTCTCCCGGCCTCTACTCTACACTCCTCTTCCCAATCTATTCGTGACATTCCAGCCACAGTGAGTTCTCTCTTAAAAGTATAAATCACATCATGTCACTACGGTGGTTTAAAATTGCACTTAAAAAACGAATCCAGGGCTTCCTTGGTGGCGCAGTGGTTGAGAGTCCGCCTGCCGATGCAGGGGACACGGGTTCGTGCCCCGGTCTGGGAAGATCCCACATGCCGCGGAGCGGCTGGGCCCGTGAGCCATGGCCGCTGAGCCTGCGCGTCCGGAGCCTGTGCTCCGCAACGGGAGAGGCCACAGCAGTGAGAGGCCCGTGTACCGCAAAAAAAAAAAAAAAAAAAGAATCCAAACAGTATGATGGTTCCTCAAAAAATTAAACAAAGAACTACCATATGATCCAGTAATTCCACTTCTGGGTATACAGCCAAAATAACTGAAAGCAGGGACTCAAAAAAATATTTGTACAGCCATGTTGATAGCAGCATTATTCACAATAGTCAAAAATGTGGAAACGATCCAAATGTCCATGGGTGGATGAATGAATAAACAAATGTGGTCTACACAAACAACGGTGTCCTCAGCCTTAAAAAGGAAGCAAATTCTGACATGTGACAACATGGATGAACCTTGAAGACATTATGCTAAGTGAAATAAGCCAGACACAAAAGGTCACATACTGTATGATACCACCTACACAAGGTACCTCCAGTAGTCAAATTCATAGACAGAAAGTGGAATGGGGGTTGTCAGGGGTTGGGGGGCTAGGGAATGGGGAGTTATTGTTTAATGGGCATAGAGTTTCAATTTGGGAAGACGAAAGAGTTCTGGTGATGGTTTCACAACAATGAGAATGTATTTAATGCCAATGAATGGAACACTTAAAACCGGTGAAGATGGTAAATTTTATGTATATTTCACCACACACATTCAAAACTCCAAACACTACACTACTGCTTAAAAAGGTCTTGTGATTCAGTTCTGCTCACCTTTGTAAACTCACTTTGTATCAGTGCTGTTTCTGCCGCCTTGCTCGCTTCTCTGCAGCCATGCTGACCTTATTTCTGCCCCATTAACACACTAAGCCTCAGGGCCTTTGCGCTGGCTGCTCCCTTTGTGGGGAGCGTTCGGAGTAGCCTTGGCTACTCTGACTAAAAAAGCTGCCTAATCACCTGCATTCTTATTTTTCTTCTAATTTAATTTCTTCATAGCACTTATTATTACCTGCAATTATTTATTTTCTGTCTTTCCCATTAAAAAAGTAAGCTCTAAAAAGACAGACACCTTGTTCAACTGTTCACTGTTATACCCCTGGAGCCTGCCCAGGGTCTGGTGCTCAGTAGGTACTGATAAATACTATTAAGCACATCAGTGAACCGCCTTTATTTATGCTTCTCGTGTGGACTCTCCCTCTCTACTTTGGCTGCTGAAAAATCTAGAAACAAGAAACAAAACAGAAAGCCTTTCTTGTAGGGAGGACTTCCTCTCTTAACTTTTCCTCTCTCCTTTTATGCTGTTTTCATTTCATGCCCATCTATACTCTAGCCAGCCTCAAATCGAACTGCAATGGGGAAATTTTTCTTGATTAATCCCTTTGCAAGGAGAACAGGAGAAAGGAACGAGTGTAACACCCTTTGGGCGTATTCTACAATCCTCCCGCCCAGATGGAACATTTAGACACTGGGCTATATTTTGGAACCCAAATCAGGACTCATTATCAGCCTCTTTCCATCTCCAAGCGTGAGGATTAAACTGGCAGGTGAAACTGACATGCGGGAATAGAATTTCTTTATGGCGAAGAAAATATTGAATGGAAACTTTCCTAGAAAATCCAGGACATAGGGTTACTACAGAGACATCTTCCTATATTATAAAACAAGGAAAGAGGTAAGAAATAGCAGTAATAAAGCGACTTTACTTGTTAGAATAGACACTGGAAGTTGTAATTCAACTAGAGTTGGAGGCTTTGAATAATTCCTAACTTGCATTACTGGTGTCTCTTAGGAGTTCAGGGGGCCACGAGAGGAACTGCCACTCACTTCAGTCCTGACCGGCCAGGGGAGATGGCAGTGGGGGAAATCATGGGCTAATCCAAAGTGCTCCCAATGTCTCCTCCCCTGCGTTTCTCACAGTGTGTTTCCTGACTTCAGGAAACACACACCTCCTCTCCTTTCCTCTCCCTGCTGATTCCTCTTCCCTTCCTACAGCCCCTCTCCCAGGCCAACCCCATCTCCCCACTCCTCCTCTCTCCTTGGGGAACTTGCTCACAGAGGATCCTATTCATATCTCGGCTCTCTGGGTCCTTGGTAAGTGTCTGATTTCCTCCCAACCATCTAGCGAATTCCCACAGGAGGGAGGCGTATGTTCTCCTACTCGGCCTCTTTGGACAAGGGGTTGCCGTGTCTGGGGCATGGTAGACTGACAGGCTTGCGGGGGGGGGGGGGGACGACAGGTTTTAGGAGCTTGTGGAATGTGCCAGACCAAGAGTGGCCCTCGGCTGCTGACCTAGCCATGCAGGAGGGAAGTCTGTGCCTGGGGACGGACTGTGAAGCGGGAAAGAAAAAGTTCCCCAGCCCGGCACAGGGCCTCTTTCTGATACCCGCCCCCCAGTATCAAATGCCCGTACACTTGTGGTCAAACCGTGCTGCCGGGCACCTGGATAGGAGAACAGAGAGCAAAGACATTGAATTTCAGCAGAGACACAGCCATTGTGTGTGTGTGTGTGTGTATAATGAGAGCCAGGTGATCTGATCAAATGGTCAAACGTGGACTGCAGAGATGTCTGACCACAGATCTGAGGGTTTTTTCTTTCTTTGCCGAACTGAACATTGCTGAAAGTACCTCTAGAGTCCCAAAGCCCTCAAGGTAGGGTGGTTTATCCCGGGGTCCACAAATTCCCTGGAATTACAGGCACAAATGTGGGTCTGTGCACACTTGGGGCAGTTGTGCACTGTTCTAGAGAGAGGGGCATAGGTTTTAACAGGTTGTCAAAGGAGGCCAGGACCCAGGAAACTAAGAATGGCTGGTTTCGGTTTTTCAGGCAGGTGATTCCGAGATGCTGGAGTTGACTGTATGAGAGAGTCCAGGGCAACAAGGGAGAGGCCACCAGAAGGAACCGGAACAGGTCGGGTGGCCCGAGAGGGGCAGGCTCTTTGCCAAGCCCATCCTACTAGGCACAGGCCACTCTGCCCTTTCAAAGCTGTCCGTGGCAGCCTGGCACTAAGTCACTGGCTGGCCTGGTCAGAGGAACTGCCCAACTGTGCCTTAGGGATGTACACAATTCTGAGTGACAAGTTGAAACTGTTTAGAACTTCCACCACGTGGGATTCAAGGGAAGAAGCTTCTGAGGGATGGGCTGCTCAAGGTTGTGGGGAGAAGGGTGATGAGAGAGCCCAGTTTGAGAGGAAGGGCAGCTGATACACTGGTTTCCACTCCTTACAAACTGCTACTGAGACTGCCCAGAGGCCATTCTCAAGCCCCAACCCTCTCCGCCAAACTCCCTGCCCTCCCTTTCCAGAAGCTAATCTCTCTGCTCCTTATCTACCAGACCCTTTCGCTGCATCCCTCGTACTTGTCTGCTTTTGTTTTGTAAGTGCTGCTAGGTGTCTGTCCTTCCCGGGGGAAATGTGAGCTCCCTGAACAAATGGACGCAACAGTGCCCATGCTCAGCTTCTCCTCGCACTGCCCTCCGCGGCCCTAGTCCTCTTACCCAGAGGGCAGGAGGGGGCTGGGGGAGAGGAGGGGGCGTCAGCAGCTCCACTAGAGGGCCGCACAGTTCCTGCCCTCGATACGGGAGCATGGGCACAGGAAGCCAACCCGGGAGAGCCCCAGCCCCCATGTGCCACCTGGGAGGAGGGCTCAGCTCCTGGAGGACCCCAGTCCACCGATGCATGGGTCCCGCAGTCCCTTTCCTAGTTCTGGCCCCGGCATCCCATGCTCAAGTGATTTATGAACTTCCTCTCTGGACTCGGGGTCCTCTTCCTCTCTTCCTGACAATTACCCTCCCCAAAGCTGCCATCCTTCTGAGATAAGGTCACCCTCCAGCTTAAGCACCTTCAATGATACCTCGTTTTATTTTCCCCCGCAAATAAATACTTTTAGCACGGCATGGATTTCATTCAACATCTTTTTAGTGTCATTTTCCACAGCACAAACACACTGATGTTTTTTTCCGGAAGTTCTCTCTTCCGGGACTGCCCTTCAACACCTCTTCTCTCCCTAAACACTCGGGCTTTCAGGAGCCGCTCTAATCTGGCCTCCATGGTGGACGGCCCCAGCCATGCCACACAGAAATAACACCTCCCATAGCGCCTTGCTCCCATACAAAGAATAAAATGAAACTAATGCACACGGAGCTCTTACTCAAGACTAAGTACTCTGTAGCGCATGAATGATCTAATTTACCATCTATCTCTGAGCCCTCGGCCACCACTGTCTTCATTTTTAGAGGAGGGGACTGAGGTTCAGAGAGGCTAAGTGTCTCGCCCAAGGTCACAGAGCTAGGAAGAGTCAGAGCTGGGACTTGAGTTCCTGGGTGTCAGACTCTCAAGTCCATGCCCTTTCACGTCCGTTGGGGTGTGTTACAGGCCACACCATTGTGGTTGGTGCTGTTAGCAGTCATCTGACTACGGGAGCTGTTAGCCTACTCAGGGCAAGATGTCTCATTTGTCATTTGTCTTTTCTTTTGGCCACATGGCACGTGGGATCTTAGTTCCCCGACCAGGGATCGAACCTGGGCCCCCTGCATTGGAAGCGTGGAGTCTTACCCACTGGACCGCCAGGGAAGTCCCTCATCTGTCATTTGTCATACTATCCCCTATGCCTAAGTCAGTGCCAGGCACAAAGTACTCCATAGATGTTTCTGGAATTGCTTTGAATGGTGGAAGTTTGGCAAGCAATCTCACTTGTCTATTATCAACTATAGCAAAGGGCTTCTGAGGTGGAATCTTCAAGAGCAAGGGAATGGTCTGGCAGGTAGGAAACAGAGGGAAGGCCGTCCCCACCCTCTGCCCTGCCCTGACCGCTCCTGGCATTTCTAACTTGGGGTTGGGCTTGGTAGCTCTAAGGGAGTCCTTGAAGCCAGAACTGCTAAGCTTTTGGAGCTTTGGGGGTAAAATGTGAATGAAGCTTGGGCTCTAGAAATGTGGTCTACCTGCCCCCTGGCCCCCACCTGCCTTCTTCCTGCTCCCAGCCTCTATGATGAGCTGTGATGCCAGACAACAGGCCATGAGGCAGTGCCTGTTCCCTCAGGAGCACCTGCCCTCTTTCACAGAATACCAGGGGAGACCCCAGGCCTCTCCTTGGGGGGCCCCCTAGCCTCACCTTCTGTGCTGGCATCATCCACCAGAATGATCTCCTTCAGCAGGACGGCTGGGGTGGTGTGCAGGACACTGTACACCGTCCGCAGCAGCGTGGACCAGGCCTCGTTGTGGAACACAATGATGACGCTGGTGGCAGGCAGTGGGGGGCAGCGCCGGAACTTCTGGTTGACACATCTGCAAGGATGAACGTGTAGATACAGCTCTCCAGGTCCCTGGGACTTCTGGGGGCAGGGAGGGCTCGGTCCACAGATTCCTATAACCATCCTTTGCTCCTTGGATCCCCCAGCCTCCATTCCCCATTGGAGCTGGGAATAGCTGCTCCCTGTTTCCAGCTTCCCCACCACTTGCCACCTACTCTGAGCCTCTGCACAGGTCCTAACCAACCCACTCCAAAACCTGTCTTCCCCAGATCTGGCTCGGTGCCCCAGCGGTGATGCCGAGGGCATCCCCCTCACTTCTCTCATCTGCTCTAGGAGTTCCCAGGGCTGACTCTCTCTTCCTCAGTGATATGTGTGCTGCATAAAGTGTAATCCAATCCAGAGGTCCCAGAGAGGAAGTAATAAAAGGCAACTCTGACATCTGAGAAAAGTGACTACAATTTCCATACTCAATAAGAGGAAAAGGCTTTTCTCTTTACAATGTACAGTTTCTCTCTAATCCATTTCCTCATGAATTCCCTGGAATCTGATACTATTATCACAAACAATTTCCTGTGACCTTTTCTCTATCCACATCCACTCCAGCCACTCTGTGGCACTTGGCCACACTGCCACCCTCTCTGACACGCCATCTCGGCTGGGGGCAGGAATGTGTGAATGCTGGATCTCAAGGAGTCATGCGGCCTAATGACATTTTTTTTTTTTAATCATTATAGTTTTAAAAACTATATATTTATTTTATTCATTTATTTTGTTGTGACAGGTCTTAGCTGCGGCTTGTGGGCTCCTAGTTGTGGCACATGGGCTCCTTGGTTGCAGCAGGTGGGCTCCTTAGTTGTGGCATGCGAACTCTTAGTTCCTAGAGAGAAACTGTACATTGTGTGGCATGCATGTGGGATCTAGTTCCCTGACCAGGGATCAAACCCAGGCCCCCTGCATTGGGAGCATGGAGTCTTAACCACTGCGCCACCAGGAAATTCCCTTGATGCCCTTTCTTAACCCCCTCTGCTGATCAGAGAGATTTCTCAGCAGCCTTCCAGAGGAGACTCCCAGACTTCCTCCACTGGCTGCCCTCACACCCACTGCCCTTCCTTGCTAGGAGCCCTAATAACTTGGGGTGGTTCCATGTTCTAGGCCTCCAATACTAGGTCCTAGTCTGAGGAACCCCAGGTTCAAAGTCCTAAAGAATCATGAACTCGAGGACGGGAACTGCCATGTGAGAAAAGGCCAAAAAGGGTATTACTCTTGAGTTGGGAATGACAAAGTGTACATGAGAAAGACACAAAATCTTTGATGTGAGGACAGTATGAACACAGACTGAAGTGGCTACGGCTCAAAGATCTAAGAACTGGTTCATTGCCTGGGATTGAAAGTACAAACAGCTTCAAATAAAGATTGGAATGAATTCTTGGCCCTGTGAGTCTTCACTGAAAGAAACCAGGAGGTGTGGGGATAATCCTGACCACCAGGGCTGCTGTTGGGAAATGCCCTTTGCCAAGAGCTCAGCAGCGGAGTCCTGCAGTCTCTGGGGCAGGCCTCAGCATGGGGCAAGGCCACCGAATATGTGGCCTGCAGTCAGGCCTTCCCAGTCACCCCTAGACCACGTCTGGTCCCAGCCTGGACAGAGGTCCTTTTTCTGTACCCTGTCACCTTCACAATTGTGTTTCACTCTCACAGGTCTCCCTGAGCCTCTGGCCTGACCATAATATGAACCCCACACAAAATCTCTGACGTGAGGATACAAAATCTTTTTGTATCAAAAGATACAAAATCTTTTGTGCCCTGGGATAAGGGCAATTGATTAGGAAAAGTGAAGGCTTAGAGGAAATCCTTGCCCATACTCAAAAATCCCTGTCAGCCCTTTACCTGGTACTCAGCCCGTGGCCATGGCCATACCAGCCACGCCTTTGGCAGAGCCCTGGCCTCACCCCAGGACACGGTGCTACTTACTCAGGGGGTCGGGTGTCCGGGCCCAGGGCCCTCTGCAGGGAGATGCGGTCGCTGGCAAAGGCATTGAAGCAGTGCTTCTTATAGCCCTCTTTCTTTTCCTGGGTCTCCTGGGGCGTCCACTGTTTCTTCTGAAATGCTTTCCCATCTGCCCCAGGGCCATTGGGGTCCTGTGGTGGCCGTTCCCAGAAGGGCTTCAGCTCAGCTGGGGCATAGAACTCGGGGAGGCAGGTCCGGTTTGTGGAGGCCAGTGTCTGCTGGGGCTCTGGAGCCCTGATCTGGAACTTGGGCATCGAATCCCTAAGGTTGTGCACGGCCCCCAGCATGAGGTCCAGGACATGATCCTTCTGGCTCACCAAGGATTTCAGCCATGGTTTCTCTGTGGCCTGCTCCCTGCTGCTTACATCCCTCTGCAGGATGAAGAGGAAGAGCACGAAGGCGCTGCCCACCATGGCCAGGCGCACGGCCATGTGGCGTCTGCGGAGCAGCCTCATCCTCTGGAACCAGTGGAAACCCTGGCTGGGTCAGCTCCAAGCGCTGGCCCGGCCCTGTAAATAGCCTGATGGGTTGTGGTGGCCACACCCTGGGGCCTCGGCCTGAGAAGGGGGGGATGAGAGAGAGAAATGACCCAAAGCAGTGGTGGGGAGGGAGTCGGGGGATTCGGGGTTCACGTCCAGGTTCTGCAGCTGAATGGTGACATCACCTTAGCCCAGTCACATCACTTTCCTGCACCTAAATTTCCTCCATCCAAAAAATGAGGAAAATGGACTCTGTTTCTTTTCTGCCCTAAGATTCTGACATTCATGGATCTAGAGTAATTGGAACACTGAAACTCTACATAAAGAGATTTAATCAACTTAACCACTTTGAGAAACAATTTGGCATTCTCTAGAAAAATTTAAAACGTACATACCCTATGACCCCACAATTCCTCTCCTGGTTTTATATCCCAGATAAACTCTGGCGCATGTATGCCAGGAGGCATGCACAAGAACGTTTCTAGCAGCACTGACGAAAAAGGCAAAAATCAGAAACAATCCAAATGTCTGTCAGCATTATAATGAATAAATAGCGTGAAATATCCATGGCACAGAGGACTGCACAGCAGTGACAAAGAATGAGCCACTTCTACATGCCACAACTTGGATGCAATGTTGAGTGAAAAAAATCACATCGCAGAAAGATACATCCAGTGCTCTGTTCGGCAGCACATAGACTAAAATTGGAACGATACAGAGAAGATTAGCATGGCCCCTGTGCAAGGATGACACGCAAATTCGTGAAATGTTCCATATTTTTTGCAGCACTATTTACAATAGCCAGGACATGGAAGCAACCTAAGGGTCCATCGACAGATGAATGGATAAAGAAGATGTGGCACATTTATACAATGGAATATTACTCGGCCATAAAAAGAAACGAAATTGAGTTATTTGTAGTGAGGTGGGTGGACCTAGAGTCTGTCATACAGAGTGAAGCAAGTCAGAAAGAGAAAAACAAATACCGTACGCTAACACATGTATATGGAATCTAAACAAACAAATAAAAAAGGTTCTGAAGAACCTGGGGGCAGGCCAGAAATAAAGATGCAGATGTAGAGAATGGACTTGAGGACACGGGGAGGGGGAAGGGTAAGCTGGGATGAAGTGAGAGAGTGGCATGGACATATATACACTACCAAATGTAAAATAGATAGCTAGTGGGAAGCAGCCGCATAGCACAGGGAGATCAGCTCAGTGCTTTGTGACCACCTAGAGGGGTGGGATAGGGAGGATGGGAGGGAGATGCAAGAGGGAGGGGATATGGGGATATATGTATATGTACAGCTGATTCACTTTGTTACGCAGCAGAAACTAACACACCATTGTAAAGCAGTTATACTCCAATAAAGATGTTAAAAAAAAAAGATACATCCAGTATGATTCCATTTATAGAAAATTTAAAAACACATAAAACTAAGCAACACATGTTTTATGAATACAAAAATGAATATGTGTGGGACTTCCCTGGTGGTCCAGTGGTTAGGACTCCGCGATTTCACTGCCATGGGCCCAGGTTCAATTCCTAGTCGGGGAACTAACGATTCCCGCAAGCCGAGAGGACTGGCCAAAAAAAAAAAAAAAAAGGAATATGTGGTAGAGCTACATATAAAGAAAACTAAAGAAACAGTGAAACCGAAGTTTCTGAAGAGGGAGGAAAGATATGGGAATAAAGGCATACAGGGGACTTCAAAGTGAAGTGATTTTTTTTTTAAAGTGGATGGTGGTGGGACTTCCCTGGTGATCCAGTGGGTAAGACTCCTCGCTCCCAATGTAGGGGGCCCAGGTTTGATCGCTGGTCAGGGAACTAGATCCCGCATACCTGCGGCAACTAAGAAGTCTGCATCCGTAACTAAAGATCCCTCATGCCGCAACTAAACAAGTTCCTGCATGCTGCGACTAAAAAAGATCCCGAGTGCCTCAACTAAGACCCTGAGCAGCTTAAATAAATATTAAAAAAAAAAACAGTGTATGGTGGTTGCTGGTAGCACTGCTCTTCTTTGTACCCTACACATATTTTATAAATATTCTTCTGTATCTGCTCATATTTAATAAAAAAAATCTTTTTAAAAATCTAAGATTCTAATGATAGCACCTTCTGGCAGGAACATGGCTTCCAGCATGTACCCCCACGTACGTGGTCCCAGACCTCAGAGGAAGAGTGATTGTAAAACTTTCTGTACACAGCTCTGCAAGTATAAGGCTCAGGGGTTAAGGACTAGACATTGGTGGCAACAAACCTGGGCACAAATTCTGGATCTGCCGCTTCTAATAATAACAACCTACTTCCTAGGGTTGTTTGTTGTAAGCACTAAGTTCAATGAAATAATTCATGGAAAAAGCTTAGCAGTCTCTGCACCCAGTAAGTGCTCTAAAAGTGTTAGTTTCTATCAGCCTCAACTTCCTCATCTGTAAAGTGGGGGTAACTAATACCTAACCCACAGGGTGGTGGGAAGGATTAAATCAGAAATAATGTATGTAAAGTACTCGGCAGAGCGTCTGGCACAGACTCAGCCTTCAATTAGTTCTATTATTATCATTAATAAATCCCTGCTCAGTTTCCCAGGAATTATCCTTAAACACCTGGTCCTTGGCCAAAGCCACACTCCTTACTCTGTCGTACTTAAAAGTAACTCCAGCTGAGCTGCGCTGTTATTTAAACATACAAGCTGCTGCCTATGGAGAAGCCTGGTGTTCGGAGTCACCTGGATCCACTTGGGGCACACGTGGCTGTCATGATATCAAGGGGGAACGGGGTCACTTTGGGTGGGAGGGAGACAGGTCATTTTCTTTTAAAACGTCAGATGCAGCAGCAGAAGCAGCAGCAAAGATCAAATCAAATCAAATCTCTTTGAGTGTCTATTTTATATTAGGCGTTGTCTGGGAGACAGAAGAGATTTGTTCATTGTGCCAGTATTGACTGAGCTCCTGCTTCATGCCAGGTGCTCTGTCAGATGGAGGAGATACAGAGATGCGCAAGCCCAGCCTTCAAGGAGCGTACGGTCAACTGGGGGAGTCAAATTTTAAACAGAGATCACCCAGTGAGAAGACAGCATGAGAGAGGCACCCTCGGGGGCTGAAGGAGAGAGGATGAGGTCATGTCAGCCCGTGGGGGAGGGGGATGTTTGTGAAGCCCCTCAGGGGAGAAGCTTGGGCTAAGCACCAACACACAAGTAGGGGTTGGCCAGTGAGGCGAGCACATTTCAGGCAGAGGGAACAGCACACAGAAAGCCCTAGAGGCAGGAGACAGTGTGGCCCATCAGAGAATTCCAAGTAGTTTGGTTTGGTGGGAGTGTGAAGCCTGATGGGAGTAGCAAATGATGGGTCTGGAGCGGTGGCTAAAACCAAGCCATTGTGGCAAGGAGTTTGCCCTTGACCTGAGGTATGGGGAGCGGTAAAGGATTTGTGGGAGCCCAGCATTACAGGAAGTGTAGTAGGACAGCTGGTGGAGCGTGTCCAGGAGATGGACCTAACTGGCAGCTGGAGGGCCAGCTAAGAGGAGCTTGGGGGTCTGACCCATGATAGCAGCAATACAGATGAGGAGGGAAGATATGGTGTTAGGAAAACTCCCTTGGGTGATGGGGTGGGACAATTCATCCCAGCTGGGACACAGACGGACAGAGAGAGGTGCGAGACCATCCCTCTCCCCATGGGATTTTAAAATCTAGTTAGAGAACAAGAACCGGTAGCACCGGGTTCAGGTGGCACCCGTCCAGGGAGGGAACAGGGGTAGGAAAAAGATCTTTCACTGAATACCCTTTTGCACTTTGAACCCTGACTACATTACCTATTCAAAAATCAATAAAATTAGAACTGAAGAATAGCACAGACAAGTTGACAACGGTAGAGTTCCCTGTGGGCTTGAAGAAGGCTTAAAGGGGGGAATGGAGATTCAGCGTAGAGGTGGTGTCCTGTCCCAGGGGTTGCTGGGCCGGCACAAAGGGTTCTGCCCGACACTGACACCTTACCAGTTCTGCAACTGCCCCAGCTAAGCAAAGACTGAGGGCCGCAGAATGGGGAAGTGTTCGCCATGACACTGTTGAACCATCCTGCAGGCTGCATCTTCCCTGATACTTTGTCTACCTTCCACTCCAGCAAGAAAGAGGGAGCACAGTTAGAAACAAAGGCATGGTACAGGCATATCTCGGAGATATTGTGGGTTCAGTTTCAGACCACTGCAAGAAAGTGAGTCACACAATTTTCTGATTTCCCAGTACATGTAATGGTTATGTTTATACTATACTGTAGTCTATTAAGTGTGCAATAGCATTACGTCAAAGAAAAAGAAAAAAACCTTAATTAAAAAATAACGCTGTTGGGAAAATGGCAATGACAGACTTGCTCAACACAGGGTTGCCACAAACCTTCAATTTACAAAAAAACCCTGCAGTATCTGTGAAGCAAAATAAAGCAAAGCACAATAAAACGAGGTATGCCTGTAAAGCTTAGTTACCAGCTGTTGCCAAGTGCTTAAGACTCACCTCTTCCAGGAAGGCCTCCCTGACTGACTCACACAGAATCACCCAGGTCACTCCAACTCCCTCATCCTGGCATTGCCTTGTAGTCCCTTGCAGTGTGGTTTCCCTTTGTTCCTTTTTTTCCCTCCTGGAGAGAGACTTGGGGTTAAGTTGAGCGCTTCCCGGGCATCTGCTCTCTCGATCCAACCCGGTTGTCTAAGTCTTTCTCTCTGGTGCCTGCAGCTCCTCAAGGTACTAACCAAATCCTAAAATGAAACAAGACACCTGTGATTAGCCTTGGCAGTAAGGGACTCGGTCTCTGGTTTGTTTGCTCAGCATGCGAGAGATGGGAGAGTCCCTTAGAATGGACACATAATCTGATTCCGATGGAAGTCAGAAGACTTTGGGTTTAAGGATGCCTGCTCTCTGCGTAAGAGACGATTCCCAGAAGTGTGGCTGGCAAGATCGGGGAGGTCACCAGCCTTGGGGAAGAAACAGCCCCTATTGTACACAGTCCTTTGTCAAGAGCAGGGCTTCACATGGTCCCCCCTGCAGTGTAGCTCCCTCACCTTCAGGCTGGCCACCAGGTCCACTGGCAAGTATGCCCATTGGCCCTCACCCACTCATTCCCCACCTGCTGCTGCTGGGTGTTCATTCCCAACTCTTTTTCCTCCAACCACCCTTGGGATTGCAACACATCAGACCATCTCGGTTTTAGTAGTGAGATGACGCCAGAAATCCTCTTATTCTAGGAAGACTTCCTAGGCTGAACAAATTGGACCTGTTTTCCTGGCCTCACCAGTCAGAACACAAATTTACCTTCTGTCCCTGGTATAAGGGAACTAAGGCTTCACCCAGTGCATTGTCTATCAAACTGTTGATTGCAACTCATTATAGGATTGTTAAATAAATTTAAAGTGTTGCAAGTCAGCATGAAAAAAAAAATTCTTTAAAAGATCAGACTAGGGCTCCCCCAGTGGCGCAGTGGTTAAGAATCCGCCTGCCAATGCAGGGGTCATGGGTTTAAGCCCTGGTCTGGGAAGATCCCACATGCCATGGAGCAACTAGGCCTGTGTGTCACAACTACTGAGCCTGTGCTCTAGAGCCCGTGAGCCACAACTACTGAGCCTGCGGGCCAGAACTACTGAAGCCCACACGCCTAGAGCCCATGCTCTGCAACAGAAGCCACCACAATGAGAAGCCTGTGCACTGCAACGAAGAGTAGCCCCCGCTCGCTGCAAAGCCTGGGCGTTGCAACGAAGACCCTACGCAGCCAAAAGTAAAAAAATTAAAAAAATAAATAAATGTATTAAAAAAAGAAAAAGATTAGACTAGACTAGAACAAAAAAGAAAATACCAACTGCCATTACATCACATGTAACATGGGTAAGTATTGTTTCGTTCAAATTTCATTTCAGTTATTATAAATACGTATATAGAGTGTACTGAAAGTTCAGGTAGAAACCAGGTAGTATGGTTTTAAGCTTTAATAACTTCAGAAGTATAAATGCTACAGACTTACAAAGAACATCATTTGAAAGTTTTATTTAAATTTCTTTCACCTTATTTTTATGAATTTTGAATAATAAATTTTTATTTTAATGTTTGTCTCTGTCCATTGAAGATGATAAATATTTCCTGATACAAAACTAAAATGAAAAAATTGTTATTCAAAATTCACATAGGTAAAAGAAATTTAAATTATTACGTTTTCAAATGATGTTTTTTGTTAGTTTGTAGAATTCATACCTCTTAGGCGATTAAAGTGTAAAACTTTTCTAAGGATATTCCCCGGCAGTCCAGTGGTTAGGACTCGGCACTTTCACTGCTGGGGCCTGGGTTTATACTTCTACTTTGGCCTTATCACAGTCTGTCCTCTCTCACACCTTTGTGAACTCCTGGACCAGAGAGGACAGGTTATTTTCACCTTTTTAATCACTTGCAAAGTCTAGCACAAGGTTCGTATGTAGCAGGTATTCCATAAACCCTTGTTAAATGAGATGAGGCCGGTGGGGTTAACATGACCCCTTTAAAGCTACAAGGGTGAGGGCTGGCTTCACTAAATGTTTTTTTTTTTGCCGTACGCGGGCCTCTCACTGTTGTGGCCTCTCCCATTGCGGAGCACAGGCTCCGGACACGCAGGCTCAGCGGCCATGGCTCACGGGCCCAGCCACTCCGCGGCATGTGGGATCTTCCCGGACCGGGGCACGAACCCGTGTCCCCCGCATCAGCAGGCGGACTCTCAACCACTGCGCGACCAGGGAAGCCCCTGAATGATGTTTTGAATGCACTTACGGCCAACAAGCATGTGAGTTACGTGATCTGTTGTTACACACCAGCGTGGCACTTAGACTAGGTCTGAGTCCACTACTCTCATTTGACAGTGAGGCCAGAGTGGTTAGGTGACTTCTCTTGTGTCACACAGCTCACAGCTCTCCCAACTCCCAGGCCACTGCTCTGTTCCCACCCTCTTACCTCCCCCTTGGAGGTCACCTGGGGAGTTTGGGGACCAGGTTTGGCTCTCCTGAGCCTGGGGCATGGCAATTTTCCAGAACCTCCCAATTCCACTCATAGACAACACCCCCCCACGCCTCTACCCCTCCCTCTTCCCCTCCCCCCTCCTCCCACCACCCGCCAGGGCTTGCCCTCCTCCAACTCCCACCTAGGACTACAAATGCTTTAAAGATGCCGCAAATCAAAGTCCCAGGTAAAGTTGCGCCTTTTGTGAAAGCAGGGGGTGGGGGTGGGGGGGGTGTTAGTTACCAAGAACGTGCTCTTGCTGGCCAGGTGGCCTCTTGTAACAAAGTTTCTTTCTGTTTATCAGTGGAGCGGCTGACCTTCTGGAGACGTGGGGACCAGGAAGTTAGCAGTGGCAACACCACCAACAGGGATGTTTGCTCAGGTTGGTCAGACTACCGTTCAATTACAGGTTTATCCTTTGAATAGTGATGACTGTTGCCGCTCTCACTGGGAGCATGTGTGTGGAGGAGCTACCACCGCGCTGGGGGTGGGGGGACGACAGGTCAATTTCAAGCTACTGGTTGGGGGGAGGGAGCCAAGAGGCTGTTTTGGACAAATGATTCTCCGTTTCTTCCCTGCCAGCACTTTCTGGACATCAAACCCTGCCTGCATTTCACTTCCTCTGTTCTCATGCCGTGAACAAAGTAGCAAAACTATCTGGTCCCAACTCCTCCTCCCACCTCTGACCCTTTGAATTACGGAATGCTGGGAGGTTTTCACTTTTCTCCATAATTACACTTTGAAGACACTTCAGCTTTCCCCCAAGACTAAAGCTGCAGTGCGTGGTCATTTTCCCAGAAAGATGCACTGAAAGTTATTTCAGTAGCTAGTCTGTCAGGTTTTCTCCCTGGTAGATGCAGGTTTATGTTTTGTTTGCACAGTGTTTTAAGCTTTAGTTACCCAAACAGATTTTTCCATTGAGAAACCCAACCCAACTTTACTCACACTGTACACCTAGAATATGCTTGGCATATAGTAGGTGCTCAGTAAATATTTCTTGATTTATTCCAAGTTTGTAAAAGTCACTGAAAATCAAAATAATATGTGACCAAGCAGGAAGTTCAACAGCTCACAGGTTTTTGTTACTGGATGGAGGACCTCCAGGCCCTGCCAGGTGAGGCAGGGATGTGCAACTATCTCAAACTGAGCCTTGAGACTCCTCGGAATCCAGGGATAAAGGAGGACCCCAGGTGGGTATGAGCTGGGATTCCCTAATTATCTAGGAACCCTGGTGACAATCAGGCTGGGTTTGAGAGAAGGCAAAAAAAAGAACTTGGATTGAGTCTTATCATCCTTTGATTGTCAGAGGAAGGGGAACGGATGGGGGAGTTTAACAGGAGGGGTATTCCTGCAGGCTTGCGCTGGTCTCCAGATTGGGGGGCAGGTGATGGTGAGGACAGAACCGAAGTTTTCCCTTCTGTCCTCACCGCACAGGGTGCTCCTGGCGGTAGGACTTCTGCCTAGGGCCACTGGATACTCATCGTGCCACACCCTGAACTCAGTGTCTGTGCCCTGCCCCCTAAGCTAGCCAGCCTTCCCAAGTTTCCCCACTGCTGCCAGTAGTGTCGAGATCCTGGAAACAACTCTTGGCCCTGCTCTACTCCCAGGCACGGAGTTTCTAAACGGTTTTCAACATCAGGTTCAGTCCATGCCCACGCCCAAGTCCTGCTGATTCATTCTCTACCTCCCAGACCCTTCTCTTCCTCTCTCCACTTTTCAAAACCGTCATCTGAGACTGTGCTCTTATCGCCCAATATCCGGAGAATCAGCAGAGGCTGCCCGCCAGCCTCCCTCTGCCTCAGGCCTCTCTCTCTTTCACAATCAGAAGAGCCATATTCATATTCCTTTAGTGCCATTTGATTGTAGCAGAAACATGGCCTGGGCAGTCGGCTTCCTGTTTGCTACTCACCCTCACCGTCTATCTTTTCCTCTTCAAAGTGTTTCCCTCATATTCTTGCTAAGCAAGCCATGTTCCCTTTCTCTCTCGAATTCTTACCTGAAACTCCCCTCCTCCGAGGAGCCTTCTTAGACTAAGGTGCATCTTACTGCCCTCAGTATCTGGGTGTATTTGTTTCCAAGTTTCACTGCCCATGTTTCCCCATGTGGGACTTCCTCACTAGATTTTTATGGGGGAGGGAGAACCAACAAGTCTAGACGTTGCGCCACGTAGATCCTGTTTTCTTTCTTCTTCCCAATCCTTGAATCCTAGCCCCCAATCTTTTGCCCCTTGTATGCTCTTCCCTACCAGTTCACCCAGCTTTCTAATCCCTGCAGCATCTCTCTGTCCTGAGGTATTTGGTTGTTAATTCCCCTGCCCTGATCTGTCTGTTCTTTGTTTTCTATCGTATGCAGAGCTCAGAGTGAGGATTGGGTTTCTTCCTTTCTTCAAATCTCTACCTAGGGCTCAGGACCAGGTTGCACAGGGTACAGGAGAATAACCTGACCTCCCAGGGCTCTCAGGTGCCACAAAAGAGTCTTGTAACAGTCCTCTTTCTCCCCAGACTGAGCCCATCCTTGTTCACTGGGCAAGCCTTTTACACAGCACAATTACAGCTTTGAGCTCAACACAGTGACAGGCAGTGCCCTGCACTTGACCTCCCATTTATTCAAACCCTCACTCTCATTCCCATCAAAAGAAAGGACATTTTGGGCCTTCCCAGAGAGGGGCAGAGGGGTGTAGGAGGAGCCAGGTTCGCCCAAATCTTTGGCACAGTCACTGGGTCCCTCTGGTACATAGAAAGCCACTTTGGTCCTCAGCTGCACTTCTAGGGCTGGAGATGTCAGAACACATCCATGGAGCCAGAGGAGGTTCAGGACAATACCACCGCCATTTTTAATATTACTACTTACCATATCAACAAACAGTTGTCTTTTCCATTTTACACATAAGGAAACTGAAGCACAGGGAGGTTTAGTAACCTGACCAAGGTCACAGAGCTAGGAAGTGGCAGAGGCAGAATTTGCTCCCAAGCACGTGTCTTTCCAAAGCCCACTGTCTTAACCATGACACCAGGTGCTGCGTTGCACTTGGAGCGTTGCCAAAGCATTTTCATATACTCCTTGTCATTTGCTCCCACCCAGGGAGTGTTTATGTGATCTGGCCAAGGCTACACAGCTAAATTGGTGACAGAGCTGAGCCAGCTCTCTGCCTCCATTATACCCACTGCCTCTGCCCTAGGGTGAGCTGCCCCTCTGATTCCTAATTTCTGTTCTAGACAATGGCTACATGGGCTAAGCCCATGGTCACATCTCCTGTTCAGTTTTCTCCCAACTGAATTTGGACTAAGATGTTTTTGATCTCAGAGGGCATTTGACATTCCTCAGGGCTTCCCCTTTGCAGGTGTGAGTTCTTCCATTCTGCTGTGGGTAGGAATCAGCTGTTCTGCTAACTGTGGTTAGTGATTACCAAGGATGAGGCCATCTCAGGCAGCCGAGTATCCTTCATGGTTCCTTTGACAGACCTGCCCTGCTTACTGCCCTGGTGCCCCTGAAAGTAGTTTTCTCTTGTTACCTCTGGGTGCCTAAAGTGAATGTCATTGTTGAGAAACAGGAGCTAGGGAAGTACCTGCAATGATACTGGCTTCTGCTGGATAATTTGAACTAAAGTATATTTCAAACCCCTCACCTTAGCTTGTATTATCACACACATTTGCCTGTCTAATCCTTTTCACCCTTCCTGTGATGGGCAGAGACACAGCTCATCGTAGCAGAGGAGAATGAGGCGGGGGTAGTGCACACACATCTCTGGCAAAATGAGCCCCAGGTTCCTTGGCGTGTCCAGAGTTGTTAACTTCATGCAGTGTCTGTAAACTACATTTGTGAGTCGGCAGTGCACTGAGAGGGCAGCATTAAAATCCTCCCTGT
The DNA here is from genome assembly GCF_059928025.1 of Delphinapterus leucas. Taxonomy (NCBI): domain Eukaryota; kingdom Metazoa; phylum Chordata; class Mammalia; order Artiodactyla; family Monodontidae; genus Delphinapterus; species Delphinapterus leucas. Next base: position 41,019,105 of record NC_143139.1, read on the forward strand.
GAATGTTGCAATGGGTGGTTGGCTAATAGCGGGGTCTGTTCTGTGCTTTGCTGGCAAATTGACACCCTCCCTCCACCCCCATACACACAGGAGAGCCCTGTCCTACCCGCTGCCGAGGTCAGGGTCTGGGATGACAGGGTCTGGGATGACTGGCTCTGGGGGCAAGTAACAAACTATTTTTCCTTTCGGTTAGCCTGGGGTTTGGAACAAGTGACAGGGAATCAGGAAGTTGGTGACAGTTACAATCATCAACGCCCATCAGACTCCCTCCCCACAATACCGTGTACACAGCTCCCGCCCCTGAAAGGCCCAAGCCTCCAGAGGAAGAACATCTGAGGCCCTACGCCCACCGGGAGGCTTCTCACCGCTAGCCCCTTCTGCTCAGGAGCAGCGTGGCACCGGCAGGAGGAAACCTCTCTGAAAGATTTTCTGTAGCGGAGAACAGGGGGTGGCCCAACGTGGGGAGATGGGGCACAGAAGGGGTGCGGTGCGGGGGGAGGGGTGGGTGAAGGGCAGAGGCCACAGGGTCCCGAGAGAGTGCGCTGTCTAGTCCCTCTTCATCCTACCCCTCCAGGTCCCAGAGACCTGAGCTTTTCTTCCGTCCTTTCAGGAAGGCGCAAAGGTAGAGGGGGTCCTACCGAGGGAGGAGCTAGAGGCCACCACGACAGATGGACCAGCCCGGTCCTGCCCCTTCATTTTACTGTCACGGGGTGGCGAGGAAGAACAGGAGGAGTAGAAGGTGGGCGGAGGGGAGAGGTGGGGAGCAAGGACTTGGCAGAAGCGAGCTCGACTGGCGGGAAGTCGCGAGAAGCAGGAGAGCTCTGGGTTCCAAGTCCAGGGGAGGGTCGCGGGCTGCTTCTGCCGCTTACCTGTCGCGCCCAGGAAGAGCCACAGCCGCGCGGCCGTGCAGGTCGCGGGTTTCCCGACGGGAAGTCCTGGAGGGCGGGGCCGGGGCGGGCCCTGCACTGCCGCTGGGGCGCGTCCTCCCCGCCTCTCCCGGGCCAGGTGCAGGCGGCCATCCGCCGCGCCCCCGAGCGCTGCAGCGCGCCGCGGAACGCCCGGCTGCCCCGAGGTCGCCCCCGGCCTTATGCACCCAGCCCGCCGCCGCCGCTGCTGGGAGCCCGGGTGCTCCAGCTTCTCCGGATCTCAGCAAACCCCGGGGGGCAGTCTCCGTGGCCAGGTTCTCAGCGCCGGTAAAGATTGGAGGGTCCTAGCCACCCCAAAGACGACAGGCATTAGCCGAGCCGCCGGCGGCGGAAGCTGCTTGTTTATGGAACCGCAGCGTGTGGCGCGCGGGCTCGGGCTGCGCTGCCGGAGCGCTCAGAGCCGGGCAGAGAGGCGCCCCTGGGCTCCGTCCCAGGTTTGCTTCTCATCGCCGGGGTGGTCCTTAGCAAATGACTCCTCCCCTCCATCCAACAGTGAGAGCAGGGAATTTGCTGTGTGCCCCGAACAATGCTAAAGCCTTCATATGCCAGGTCTCAGGTAAATCCCAGCCCTAGCAAATACCTACGATTATTGTCCGGAATATACATGGGAGACGGCTGATAACACAGCTAGCAAGTGCTCCTCAAAAGTGTGGTTCCTTGACCAGCAGCGTCAGCGTCATCGGATAATTTGTGAGAAATGAAGATTCTTGGGCCCCACCCCAGACCTAAATAATCCGAAACTCTGGGAATGGGGCCCAGCAATTTTATCTTTAAAAGCCCTCCGGGTGATTCTGGTGCATACTCAACTTTGAGAACCACTGAACGAGTAGAGACAGAATCCAAATAAGTAAGTTCAGTTCCTAAAGCCACGCTCTGAATCATCCCCCTCAGGCTGCTCGCCACGCGCTGAATCATCCCCCTCGGGCTGCTCACCGGTTCAATCCAGCTCTAAGGTTCTGTGATGTAACCTTTTGGGTCCTTGTCTCAGTAATAGAGAAGGACCACTCCAAATAGCTGATAATTTGGAAATTTTCTGGCGTAGAAAGTTCGACCACCAATTCTGGTTTTCTTCTGTTTGGATATTTAAACGAGTTTGTGTTTATAAGTCTGTAAGACCTGGGAGCAGGGGCGTGGGTGGGTAGATCTGAGCAAGAAGGCAGTTGTGACATGAACTGGGAAGGGCAGGGGAAGCTACTGGGGATTAACAGTTGGATGGAGAGAAGTAACCTTGTTTTCTAATCTGGGACCCCAGGGTAGAATTGAGCTATTCAGAAGGAGGCCAGAGTTATTCCAGTGATGGATTCTGGAGAGAGGAGGCCAATGGAGCATGGAGAAGAAGATCTTGCCTAGCCACACTAGATCAGGAAGCAGGTGAAGGATGGACATTCCCAAAGGGGTAGAAAATGGAGGCATCCACTCAGTCTCAGCCTGGTCACCTATCTCCTCCCCTAACACCAAGCGGCTGAGTAACCCCACCCCCACCCCCCACCCCCCCACCCCCACCCCCACCCCACCCCCACGCCCCCACCCCACCCCCCACCCCACCCCCCACCCCCCACCCCCACCCCTGCCCAACTCCCTTCCTTTCACATTAGAGACTCTGTCTGGGGTTTAAATTCCTAAACAGAGACTTTCTACAGAGTTTGCCTTGATCATCCGTTTTGGTTCCTTTACAGACCTTCAGGGTTCATTCTCGTTCCCACTGCTCCAGCTGCCACCCTTGTCACTTGCCTGATTCCACAGCTATTTTTCTCAGAATAAGGGCATTTCCTGTTGAAGACTGTGGGATGCTGCCCTTCATTTCTCTCTTTCCGGGGGCTCGACACTCCTGTGCGCGTCTGACCCTATAGTCTTTGCACCATCCTTCCTCTTGATCCTGATCTGACCCTTGAGCCTTAGTCCGGACCCAGCCTGACCTGAGGGTGATGGGCTCGTCTGGACTCACAGCCTCAGTTCTTCCCCAGGACAGAGTCATGACTGCTAACCCCATCCCGGAGTCCCTGAGAGGCTGATGCCCAAGGAAGCAGCATTGGTCTGTGTTGTGTGTTCCACATTCTGGAAGCAAATTACTCATTCAGTTTTACTTTACCTGACTCTGATTTTAAACATGACTTTGAGTCCTCAGAACAATGAGCTGCCTGATTTGGAGGTGCATGTAGTCCACAGGATGTGTGACCACACTGACTGAGCTGTTCTTTTTTAAAACAATTAATTAATTAAATTTTGGCTGCGTTGGGTCCTTGTTGTTGCACACAGGCTTTCTCTAGTTGTGGTGAGCAGGGGCCACTCTTGATTGTGGTGCACGGGCTTCTCATTGAGGTGGCTTGTCTTTGTTGTGGAGCATGGGCTCTAGGTGCGCGGGCTTCAGTAGTTGTAACACGTGGGCTCAGTAGTTGTGGCGCACGGCCTTAGTTGTTCCGCAGCCTGTGGGACCTTCCTGGACCAGAGCTCGAACCCGTGTCCCCTGCTTTGGCAGGCAGATTCTTAACCACTGCGCCACCAGGGAAGTCCCATGACTGAGCTGTTCTGTCCTCGCAGGAAGGACTGGAGGCGAGCCACACAGAATGACTGCATGGCAGGCCACTTAAAAAATAGTTTTCTTTCATTGAAAACATTAAAAAGGCACCTGGTTAAAAAAAATTCAAGCACTAGCAAAAGGTATACAGTGAAAGATACATTTCATTTACTTCTCTCTGGAAATCATCTGTGCCTACTCATGACCGAAACTTTCCATCATTCAGCTCTTCTGCAGGGCAGGCTTGGATTCCCCACTCCTCAAGAAGTCCTGTGAATTTCTTTCTTTCTTTCTTTTTTTTTCTTTTCTCAGAATCTTATTCTTATTTCTTGCCATTTTAGTTTCTGGTTTTGGGTGTTCTAAAGTTTCGCTTTTCACAGAAGTGTACTTCGGGGGTTTTCCCCCAGTAAGGCAGGAAGTGTGGTGGGGAGCAGATCGGTGGAAGCAAGCGAGACAAGAACAGCTCTGGGAGGCTATTGACATCAGCCTTGGCCTTTATTGAGTCTCTCCCTTATGCCTGTGGTCCCTGGCGAGGGGATGCCCACCTCCGGGTGGGGCAGAATGAAGGAGACCTGCCCACCAGGAGGAGGTGCTGGCTTCACTTGGGAGGGAAAGTTTGACCGAGAAGCTGCCACGAGCACCCCAGGGAGGTCAGGAGGGAGGGCAGGCCCACCCACCCTGCCCCAGACTGTACCCCTCCCCCACCCTCTGCAGGTGCCTGACCAGCGGAAGGAACCTAACACATCCCTTGAACATCTTTAGTCTCAGTTTCTTATCTGTAAGGACTAATGATGCCTTAGGGGTGGTTGTGCAGGTGGAGCTGAGAACTGATGTGAAAATGGCATAGTTCAGGTCCTCTGTTACATCCGTTTATCTCTATTCTCCCCCTATTTCCCCCTTCCTCTTTCTCATCTCATTCCCGTGCTCTGAAGAGAAACCATCAAAGCGAGAAATGTTTTAGGAGCCCAAGCAGAGCTGTTCCAAGTTCTGCCGTAATCACTCATGCATCACAATTCACTCTGCTCTGTGGGCCTCAACTTCCTCATCCGTAAAAAGGTATAATATTATTTTTACTGTTGAGTTGTTACATTAAATAAGTAAAGCGTTTAACCCAGTGCCTGGTATACAATAAGCACTCAATAAATGTTAGGATGTCAGTTGTTATCACTAGCTGTTGTCCTTCTTCCCTTCCTACCTTCAACAATACCATGTTAGCCCACCATGCTTTAGCTCTGTGCTAGGTATTGAGTAGGACCAGAGACACGAAAGTAAACAATCTACTTCCTTCTCCTCAGGACACCCTTAACCTAGGAAGGGAGGTTGATAAACGTAAAAAGGATTAGGACAGGGCAGAGCCAGGACTCTAAAGCGAGGCAAGTGCTTTGGGTTTAAAATTGAAGGGGGCACCAAAAACTCAGTAATCAAGTAGTATATAATGTAATATTTAAAAACATCAAAATTAGTGCAAAAGATATCTATGATGAACAAAATATGAACAATTTAAAACAGAGTAGTGCTCTGCTGAGCCATATTGGAGCCTGAGGTAAAAGAAAAAATGTGGACCCCATGTCCATGCTTTTTTTCTATTAATTTTGTCTTGGCCTCGCTGCACAGTTTGCGGGATCTTAGTTCCCCAACCAGGGATCGAACCCAGCCCCTCATCAGTGAAAGAACAGAGTGCTAACCACTGGACCACCAGGTAATTCCCCCATTTTTCTTTTATATAACTGAAGCCTCCTTATATCATACAATGAATAATTGTTTACTCTCTTGGGAAACGTGGGATAGGTGCATTATGACTAAGGACACTTCTACTTAAATTACACATGATTTCCTTCTTAAAAGCACTCAAGATACCCAGGATCTGTGTGTACTTTTTAAAAAAGAGAAATTTAATAATTGTGAAGAACATCTACATGCTTGCAAGATTTTGCTATGAGAACTCTTTCTGCTGAAAATGATGATATATTATTTATTTAATTTTTGACAGTATGCGGGCCTCTCACTGTTGTGGCCTCTCCCGCTGCGGAGCACAGGCTCCGGACGCGCAGGCTCAGTGGCCATGGCTCACGGGCCCAGCCGCTCCGCGGCATGTGGGACCTTCCCGGGCCGGGACATGAACCCGTGTCCCCTGCATCGGCAGGCGGACTCTCAACTACTGTGCCACCAGGGAAGCCCGATGATATATTATTGTTTAATAACTTTTTTTAAAAAAGAAAAAGATATGCACATTGAACCTTCTGAAACAAAGGTAATCGTATCTCAACCTGACAAAAATATAAGAATAAACTCTCCACCAGAGCAAACTCAACTGCTAACTGCAAAACCTCTGTTATCTATCCCTAAAAAATAAGAGAGGAGGTTCCTATCTTCTTAGATGTTTGAACAGACAATACATTTCCTTACAGAAGGTTGAAATATGTATGATGGCACTGGAGTGTTGTTTAATATTGTTTCAGATTGACAGTAAAGGAGAGGTGATGGAATAACTCAATGGCAGGTCTAATGTCCTGATTTTTAATGTCCCCTTAGTGTCCTGAAGTTTTTGCCTCACTGCTTCTTAATTCCCATGGAATCTTATTTATTTATTTTCAATAGGTAACGTGCGTATGGCACAATGATCAAAAGTTCATAAGTATAGTGAACTACGCCTATCCCAGGTCACCTAGTTTTCCTCCCCAGAAGCAGCCACTGTTAGCAATTTCTTTTGATTCTTTCTAGAAACATAGCCCAGAGAAGGAGTCACCCTGATTTTAGCAAGTACCTTAAATAGTAGCTTTTTTCTTTTCTTTTCTTTTTTTTTTGCCACACCATGTGGCATGTGGAACTTCCCTGACCAGGGATGGAACCCGTGCCCCCTGCAGTGGAAGCCTGGAGTCTTAACCACTGGACCACCAGGGAAGTCCAACTTTTTTCATTATATTGTCTGAAGTGGTTAAAGTTATTTTAAAAGCAACTAACTTACTGAGCTCTCTTTGTGCCTCTGATAGATTTCCAGTGGACTCCCTTGGGTTTTCTAGGCAGACAGACCTATGAACAGCATAGGATTTTGGCAAAGTGAAAACGGTTTTGGAGTGAGACCTGGGTTGAATCTCTGTCTGATTTTAAATCCAGCCTTTAAAAAATGTTGGCACTCTCAAAAACAACAAAAAATAAGTTGGCACCCTCCAAAGGCAGCATGTAAGTACAGAGTGGTCCTTCCCCACAGGTGTGGTGGGTAGAGTGGGCAGAGGCCACACAGAACCAAGTACTGCTCCTCTGCCCTCTCCTGGGTTTGTTTGACCTGGATCTGCATAGATCCAGAGGGCTTTGATCTTGGGGATTTCTAAACAGCCAGTGACCAGGAGGAGAGACTGAAGGGGAAGCCCTAAGCTACCTTTTCTTCCTCCACGAATGGAATGTGAGTTATGTTTGCTGAGAGCAGATTAAGATAGATTTTATTGTTTGAAATCATGGATTTATGGCCCTTTAAAGAGCTGCTAATTATCAGCAAGACCTACAACCTCAGCCCACCCCCCATGTAGTAGTGGGAAAAAACAGTCCAGCACCTGGGAATGGGTACAGGTCTTCTCACAGATGGGACCCACTGCCAGACAGGGCGTTGGTGGTATTGGGTGAGGAGTGGTACTAAGAAACACCTATAGTTGATGAGGAAAAAACCCACATTCTTACTTACTCATGGAAGTTTATCAATTTGAAGGGATGCCCCAGGACATCTCTGATCCCTTTATCCACCCCATGGAAAAGATGACTGGGGATGTGGATTATCTAGTCTATTTATATCACATAATTTTTTTCAACAGGACCTCAGAGGAGCATGAATGAACTCCTTTATATCTTACACTACCAGGAAAAGACAGACCTGAGGTGGTGCCTTGATATAAGTACAGTCCTCCAGGCTGCAGTAAGATGGGACAGCATTATATTGTCATAACGAGGGATGAGCTTAAACTTTGAAAAGGTAATTGGCTCCACTTACTAATTATCAAGACTTAAGATATCATGGGGTTCAGCAGTTACACGAGGTTTACGGAAAACTATACCGGGCTTGCCAAACTACCAAGTGGCTTACCAGGTACAAAACAAGGATGCCTCGCGAATAGAAGGAGAAGCCCCACTGTGGGGAGCTGGAGACAGACTTAGGACCCTGATGGGCTCTGTAATGTGTTATCCTGTCCTGGCCTTCAGTACCCTGAGGAGCCCACAGGTGCTGAATTTTTTTTAAAATTAATTAATTTTATTTATTTATTTTTGGCTGCACTGGATCTTTGTTGCGGTGCGTGGGCTTCTCGTTGCCGGGGCTTGTCTCGTTGCGGAGCACGGGCTCTAGGCGCGCGGGCTTCAGTAGTTGTGGCTCGCGGGCTCTAAAGCGCAGGCTCAGTAGTTGTGGCGCACGGGCTTAGTTGCTCCGCGGCATGTGGGATCTTCCAGGACCAGGGCTTGAACCCGTGTCCCCTGCGTTGACAGGCGGATTCTTAACTACTGTGCCACCAGGGAAGCCCCAGGTGCTGAATTTGAAGGCAGTAGTGGTCAGGGTATTTGACCTCCTGGCATTTTTGGTCCCTTGGCCATTAGCTCAATATGGTGATCTCCTTGCCAGTGATGGGCAAAGAAGTGTGTCTACTGGGGGCCTGCGGGAAAGCTTTCCATTCCTTTGAATGAAACAGATACAAGAATAAGACAGCCTCTTAAAAGCCTATCTGAGAACAAAGCCCACACAGTGACAAGGTGGAGCAAAGGGATGACAGAACCTGGGCCACCACTGACACTGTTTTTTTTTTTTTTTTTTTTTTAATGTTTATTTATTTGGCTGCGCTGGGTCTTAGTTGCGGCACGTGGGATGTTTGTTGCCACGTGTGAGATCTTCATTGCCACATGCAGGATCTTCATTGCTACATGTAGGATCTTTAGTTGCGATATGCGGATCTTTAGTTGTGGCATGCGAACTCTTAGTTGCGGTATGTGGGATCTAGTTCCCTGACTAGGGATCGAACCTGGCCTTCTGCATTGGAGCGCAGTCTTAGCCACTGGACCACCAGGGAAGTCCCCACCACTGACACCACTGAGCTGGAGCTTATACTGCTCATGGGATCCATCCTATCCTGGTATCTGTTATGTGAGATATCTCAGTGGGCTGTTCTGGAGCCAAGGGAAGGATAGGGGGCACCAGTCCAAAGGGACCCAGACCTCCTCTAAGGACATTCAGATTTTGCTTTGAGTGCACAAAACCTAGAATTTTCTATAGAACCTGGAGCACAACAGTGGAAACAATCCTACCTGGGGAGTCAGAGAACCTCAGAGCTGATATGACCCTCATCTTTTAACTCCCATGGCGAGGAAGCCATGTCTGAATGGGAGCCTTAGCCTGCTGCCCACGTGAGCAGCTCCTCTGAGACCTCTCAAAGGAGGGAAACACCGGAGCTGGGACTCATGCACCTCTTGCCTTTGGGACCAGAGAGTAGGATCCCAGGGAACGTTCTGGAGGTGCCAGGTCACCTCGCCCATTCTTCACAGGGTTACCCCACAGTCAGATGCTATGGGGGAGGCACATCTCAGTATATGGGGTGGGAAGCCCTGATAGAACTCCCCCCAAGCAAAGGAAAGACTTGGAGAGTGACGGCATGGGGTCCCTCAGTTAGCTGGCAGTTCTGTAATCGTGGGCAAATTGTTCAACCTCAGTTTTCTCTTTTTAAAAAGAAGATATTGAGGTGGGTCTGTTGTGGAATTTGATGAGATAATGTATGTAAATCACTTGTAATGTGCTCAGAATATAATAAATGGCTTTCCTGGTATGTGCCCATAACTCCTCCAGAAAGCCTCACTTGCTTGTTTTCAGCGTTTGGGCAGGAGCCACACAGCTTTTTGATGAGCTGGCTGACTGTGGAGTTTGGTCTGGGTTTGAGGCTGGGCAAGAATGACCACTTGGATCCAGTTCAGAGTTCTTTTGTTTTGGTTTATTCCCCAAGGAGCTGAAAGCAGTCCAAGGGATAGAAATGAGACCAGGGTACATCCAGGGGGCTCCCCATGGTCTCTTGTGTCAGTTCCCAGAGAAGCATCCCTCAGAGTTTGGTGACGTTGGCAGCCAGCGGGCAGGAAGACGTCTGCCAGAATGGAGGAGTGCAGAACTGCAGGTTGGCTGCCTTTGGACCCCAGGCACGGCACACCCAGAAACAACAAAAATACCTCGTAAGGCAATCATTCTGTTACTCAAGCCAGGTGACCTAGGTCTAACTGCAAGCCTTGAAATTCTTCCTGGATCAGCCTTGGGGCAGTCTGTCTCCCCTTATCTGTCCCTGTGCTGCAGGTAGGCAGCTGTTAGTCCGTAAAGAGCCTTATGAGTTGTGAGCAGGCGCCCCTTCCTCTGGGCAGGCGCAGACCTGTGTCAGGGCATGGCTTGGCAAGCAAAGCGTGAGCTAGGTGCAAGCTGTACAGCCACCCGGAGCGGTCTCGGAGTTCCCATCTCTGTCCACAGCCTGCCTCAGTGATCTCTGCCTCAGAGGCAAGGGAAGGGGCTTCACTCAGGGTGAAACCAGACTCGGGGGCAAACTCTAGGAATCTGCCTGCTTCGCCACTGTTGCTGTTTGCTGTAAGAGTAGACGCAGATCTGATGTCAGGAGCTGCGTGGGGGAGACTGATGACTACTTAGGACCTGAACTGCCTACTGAGCATGAACTTGTCAGTCTGTGAGGCTGACTCCTGACCAAATGCAGGAGAGCCTGGGGAGCTTGACTATGTATGGGGACAGACGGAGCCTGGGACAGGACCGGTCAAGTGCAAAGGACCTTCTTTCTTCTTTGTCTAGCATGTTTTCAGGGAACCACCTTTGATTCTTAGTCCATGGAGTTCAGATGAGGCCCACCTCACTCCCCAGTACCAAGGGTGGACCTACAGACGGAGGAGGCCCTGCCTTGACCAAAGGAGCCTGCATCCTCGCCCAGCTCAGCGGACAGCAGCGTCTACCTGCGGACACCACTGCACGTGACGATTGCCTATAATCATCCAGATGTGGTGTCTGTCATCCTGGAGCAAAAAGCTAATGCTCTTCATACCACCAACAACCTGCAAATTATTCCAGACTTCAGCCTCAAGGATTCCCGAGACCAAACCGTGCTGGGCCTGGCATTATGGACTGGCACGCACACAAACGCAGCCCAGCTGCTGGGCTCCGGGGCTTGCATCCACGACACCATGTCAGACGGGCAGACCTTGCTGCACATGGCCATGCAGCGGCAGGACGGCAAGAGCGTGCTCTTTCTCCTGGAGCACCAGGCGGACATAAACGTCAGGACTCAGGATGGGGCGACGGCTCTTCAGCTGGACGTCAGAAATCAGCTTCCCCTTGTCGTGGATGCCATACGCACGCGAGGAGCTGACACATCTGTGCCAGATGAGAAGCGGAACCCCCCACTGTGGCTCGCACTGGTACATAATCTGGAGGACATCGCATCCACTCTGGTCAGACGTGGTTGTGATGCCACGTGCTGGGGCCCAGGACCTAGTGGGTGCCTTCGGATACTGCTGCACAGAGCCGTTGATGAAAACAAACGAGTCCATCGTCTGCTTTCTTATTCGCAGCGGCTGCGATGTGAATAGTCCCAGACAGCGTGGTGCTGATGGAGAAGGAGAGGAAGAGGCCAGAGATGGGCGGACCCCCTTGCATTTGGCAGCCTCCTGGGGGCTGGAAGAGACGATACAGTGTCTTCTGGGGTTTGGTGCCACTGTAAATGCACAGGATGCAGAAGGAAGAGCGCCTGTCCACGTGGCCATCAGCAAGAAACATGGCGTCGTCATTCAGCTGCTGATTTCCCACCCTGACATCCACCTGCATGTCCGACACAGGCAGGGCCTGACCCCCTTTGCCTGTGCCACGACCTACAAGAACAACAAGGCGGCCAAGGCCATCCTGAAACGAGAGTCTGGGGCTGCTGAGCAGGTGGATGGCAAGGGCCGGAATTTTCTTCACGTGGCAGTTCAGAAAGTGTGCTGTTCCCGATCAGTGTCTAGGCTAACGTGAATTCCAGAGTCCAGGATGCTGCCAAGTTGACCCCTTTGCACCTTGCTGTCCAAACAGGCTCAGAAATTAATATAAATATGTATATTTATGTATATGTATATCATATGTATGTGCAAAGATCCTCTGGCCACCGTGATTAGTTTAGGGTTTAGCACATTACCCAAGCCAGGCTACTCAGAGCCTTTCCTGAGATATTTCCTGGAACTAGCAAAAAAGATGACCCCCTCCCCCCCAGTCCCACACCTCTGATCCCCTACCCCACGTGACCACTGATGGAATCATTAGCTGGGAAGGTGACGTAAGTTCAGAGCAGCTAATGGCCATCTTTGCTATTACGTGAGGAAGGAGAGTCAGCCTGAGCATGAAGACAACACTGAGAAAGCAAAGAATAAAGGTAAAGCACAATAGGACCCTAACGTTATATTTTGTACTCCTGGATCCTGCTATACCTGAAGTCGTTTATTCCTAGATTTCTCCCTTCTTCCGCTTTCTCTTTTTCTCCTTTTCTTTTCCATTTTTTCCTTTCCTTTACTGTCTCTCCCTCCCTCCCGCCCTCTGTTCCTGTTCCCCCTCTCTTCCTTCCTTTCTTCTTTCTCGTTTTGGTTGAAATTTGTTTGAGTGTGTTTTTGTTACTTGCAACCCAAAGAATCTGACCAATAAACAATGTGATGCACTGAATTAACTTACTGCTCTGGGAGAGAGGTAAAAGGGCTATCTATGTTCATTTAAAACCAGGCCTGGCAGAGAGAAAGCAGAGAGAAACTCCTAATAAAAACTTAGGAAAGGACACTTCTGACTCTCCAAGGAGCAGAGAAAGTTGAGTGGTAACTCATAGTGCGTCAGGGTATGGGGAACACTTACAGATTGGGAGGGATGGACCACCATCCTTTTAGGCTTTAATCTGTGAGATATACTCGAACCAGACAATTTCCCAGGTAGGACTTGGGAGATAGCTGGGAGACCAGGGAACTGGAGGGCTTCTGCTTGGGAGACGTCCCCAAGTCTAGAGAGGCAAGAGGCTGTTGCAGGGTCTGGCCTATCCCTAAGCCCCTCAGGACATGGTGTGCCTCAGACCCTGTTAGTGCTGGGTGAGCAGAGAGTTCACCATTTCTCCACTTCACTACTACATTAGGTTCAGGCCTGTTGATGTTCTGTGGCCAACCACGTCCCGCATGTTTGCTTTGGAGAGATTGTACCGAGTTCCCTAGTGAGGTCTTCCCTGTTGCATATAAAGAGTGCCTCTGTAACCTTCCTTTGTGCAAATCTTTGGCCATTTTCCTAGGGTTACCTGCTAGAAGTGGAACTTGCTGGGTCAAAGGCTATGAACATTATTAAGGTTTTTGATTCTTATTCCAGGAGGCACTATTATCCATTACGAGAAAAGAGATGTAAAAAGTCCCCACCCTTGTCGGCTAGGAGAGGGCTGATGGCTAAATAACTAGAGTAAGAGGTGACCTGTTTTTCAGAAAAACAGAGCCATATCACAATGTCTATAATAAATGGAATTAAGACCATAAAGTGTGGTGTGGGTGCAGCAGATCACATAGCATTAAACAAATTAGACTGCCTGGTTCCCTGAAGATACATGGGTCAGAAAGCACCAGAAAGACCTAATGGGGTTATCAGGGTGCTTCCTTGAATGTAGGAAGTGTCGGGACAGTAACAGCTGAAGTTGCATTTACTGAAGGCGACTTTTGTCTAAACAGGGTAAGGACTAGAGGAGGGCAAAGAACTAGCATTTCTCAGGGAGCTCTTTGTTGCATAAGAGAGATCACCAGCTACAAATCAAATTATCCCAGGAGGGAAAGTCTGTCCTGGCGTAAGCAAGAATGTCCTGACATTTTATCCACAGTTGGAATGGTTAATGCACGTGGAAGCTCCGTGGAAGCCGTAAAGCATCGCTGGCGTGGGGTGCAGTGGTAGGCACTAGGGGATCAGAGATGAAAACTCAGTCCCTATCTGTGAGGAGATATCAGTCTACTGCACAAACCTTCTAGAATGAGGTAAGACCCGTACTGTAATAGAGGGACGTATGCGGGAGGTTCAGGATGGCACAAAGGAGGGAATGATTAACTTCCCTGCTGGAGGAAGAGGTGAGGTGACCTGGTTTGTGAAGAATGAGTAGAAGTTTGCCAGGTGGGCAAGTGGGGGAGACACAAATAGAGGGAGGGGCATACATGTGACCTGGGTGGCCCCCAGAATTTGGAGTGCAAATAACATGCCCCAGCTTGTCCCCAGGATTTAGTGCTCTAGGTCCCTTGGCCTGCCAGAGCAGATCCAGAAGCTTAGCCTGGGGCCCTCTGAGGCTCCATTCTCTCCCCAGTATCCCTGTGGTCACTAGTGTTGAGTAGTTGCAGAGCTAGAGGGGTGCGGGGTAGGCAGGCTTGTTGCAGAAGGGGGCCAAAGTTAATGAGGAGGAGCCAGCCCCAGCCAGCTGGTCCTCAGGGCAAAGTTGGAGGCATGTGAAAGGACGAGGGTGCTGCAGTGATGTCTTGCCCTGAGTGGTCATTGCACTCCTGGCTGGACCGGTCAGAATTCCCTGTTTAAAACTCTTTTGGCTTTTCCACTAGGCCACTTCCAGCGGGTAAGCAGCCTCCTGCCCTAGGGGTGTGGAGTGCACAGATTCTAATTGTAGACGTCTGTATCTGTTTCTTATGACTGCTATGACAAAGTGCCACAAACTGGGTGGCTTAAAACAGAAATTTATCGTCGTACAATTCTGGAGAAATCTGCAGGGTCATGCTCCCTCTAAAACCTGTAGGGGGACACTTCCTTGACTCTTCCTAGCTTCTGGTGGTTTGCCATCCATCTTTGTCATTCCCTGGACTGGAGACACATCGCTCCAATCCTCCATCTTCACGTGGTGTTCTCCCTGTGTCTCTCCGTGTCTTCACATGGCTGTCACTTTATAAGGACACCAGTCATATTGGATTAGGGACCTCCGCTACTCCAGTGTAACCTCATCTTAATTAATTCAACCTGCAGTGATCACCTATTTCCAAATAAAGTCACATTCTGAGGTCCTGGGGGTTAGGACTTCAACATATCTTTTTGTTGCTGTTGGTTGGGTGGAGGCATAATTTAACCCATAGCAGCGTCTCTCAGACACACGGCAGAGCTTGCAGGTGGTAAGGAAAGTCTGGCAGCTCCCAGGGCTCTGAAGTGCAGCTCAGGGGTGACAGCCCGGGAACACAGTGTTTACGTTTTTTTTGCTTGCAGACCCAAGGCTGCCTGCAGTTGTGGCTACAGGAAGGTGTGGGCTCCAGGGAGCTGGGGCTCTGCCACACCGCAATGATGCTGGGTCTGGAGGAGGTTGTAGAGTTGAGTCCCTGTCAAGGGAGCCATTTGGGGGCTTTTTCACAGCCATTCTTCAGGGAAAGAGGCCCCCAGTGTAATACTCAACTCCAGAGTGTTTTCCTTCCCGAACAGGTAAGGAGTGAAAAGGGATCTAACTAGAGACCCAGGTTTGTTTGTTTTTTTCCCAGAGTTTTCCTAGATATTTTTGTTTGCCCATTAAAAAACTAAACCTTGTTGGTAATTTTATTGTGATGTCCTGTAATTTATAGATGAATAAGAAGAGGATTAACAGCTTTAATAAAATCGAGTTTTTCCTACCAGATGCAGCGTGTGCCTTTCAATTTACTCAAGACTTCTTTTGTGCCACTCAGCAATAGTTTTCATATTCTTGCATGTTACTTTTCTGCTTGATCTCTTCATCTCTTCGCTATGACTGTAATGGGAATCTTTTCTCTCATGCTATTACCTCATCAGTTGTGCTCTGTGTTATAGGGAAGCTATTGAGTTTTGCATAATAATCTTGCACACAGCCACTTTTCTGATGCCTCTTGTTTGCAATACTTTTCAGTTGATTCCCTTACGTTTTCCAGGTTTACAATGATATAATTTAGTCTATTCCTTCCTCATCATTTATCTATTTTATTTTTTTCTGTCGTCGAGGTCTGTTGGCTAATTCCCGCCCTATCCATTAATACTGGTGACTGTGGTCATCTTTAACTAGTTTCTGACTTTACTGGGAATACTTCTATTGTTTCCCTGTTAAGAATGGGGCTGGCTTTGATTGTTCCAGTCAGAGTCACCCACAAATGCATCTGCGCTTGGATTTATTAATCTTTTTTTCTTTTTTAAAATAAATTTATTTATTTATTTAAGTTTGGCTGTGTTGGGTCTTCGTTGCTGCGCAGGCTTTTCTCTAGCTGTGGTGAGTGGGGGCTACTCTTCGTTGCGGTGCACAGACTTCTCATTGCGGTGGCTTCTCTTTGTTGTGGAGCACGGGCTCTAGGTGCGCGGGCTTCAGTAGTTGTGGCTCGTGGGCTCTAGAGCGCAGGCTCAGTAGTTGTGGCACACGGGCTTAGTTGCTCGTGGCATGTGGGATCTTCCCAGACCGGGGCTTGAACCCGTGTCCCCTGCATCGGCAGGCGGATTCTTAACCACTGCGCCACCAGGGAAGTCCTATTCATCTTTTTTAATGGAGGGTATTTCTTTGAAACTTTCTTGTCTTTCCTTCCCCCATCCATGGTTTGTATTTTCTATGTCTTCTAACAATCTTTCTTTTTATAGAGCATTTGCCATTTAATTGAGTTTTTCCGTTACTTACACAGAATTGCGTACATATTCTTTGCATCAGTGAGGTTATTTATGTCATCTCTTATTTCTCACACGTACGCTTTTTCACTTACCTGCCCCTCCCCACACTATGATTTGGTTAACTGATAGTTTATCTTTTTTTTTTTCTCTAAAGAATTAGTTTTGAATATACATTTTCCCAGATTTATTGAGATATATTATTATATTGACATATAACATTGTGTAAGTTTAAGGTATACAACATGATGATTTGATACATATGTATATTGTGGAATGATTACCACAATAAGGTAATCCATTACATCACATAGCTTTCAAGTATATAGTGCAATATTTTTAACTACAGTCACCAGCTATACATTAGATCCCCAGAACTTATTCATCTTCTGACTGGAAGTTTCCTTCTTTTTTATGACTATGTAATATTCTTCTGTGTGTGTACACATCACTTTTTTTTTTTAACTGAAGTATAGTTGATTTATAATGTTTCAGGGGTACAGCAAAGTGATTCAGTACTATATATATACATTTTCTTATATATATATATATATTTTTTTTTTCAGATTCTTTTTCATGATAGGTTATTATATGATATTGAATACAGTTCCTTGTGCTTTACAGTAGGTCCTTGTTTATTTTTTTATATACGGTAGTGTATATCTGTCAATCCCAAACTCCCAGTTTATCCCTTCCCCCTTTTTCCCCTTTGGTAACCATAAATTTGTTTTCTATGTCTGTGAGTCTATTTCTGTTTTGTAAATAAGTTCACTTGTATCATTTTTTAGATTCCACAGATAAGTGATATACGATACTTGTTTTTCTCTGTCTGACTTACTTCACTTAGTATGATAATCTCTAGGTCCATCCGTGTTGCTGCAAATGGCATTATTTCATTCTTTTTTATTGCTGAGTAATATTCCACTGTATTTATACTCCACATTTTCTTTATGCATTCATCTGTTGATGCACATTTAGGTTGCTTCCATGTCTTGGCTGTTGTAAATAGTGCTGCTATGAACACTGGGTGCATGTATCTTTTCGAATTAGAGTTTTCATCTTTTCTGGATATATGTCCAGGAGTGGGATTACTGGATCATATGGTAACTTTATTTTTATTTTAAGGAAACTCCACACTGTTTTCCATAGTGGATGCACCAATTTATTGTACATTCCCACCAACAGTGTAGGAAGTTTCCCTTTTCTCCACACCCTTGCCAGCATTTATTATTTGTAGACTTTTAGATGATGGCCATTCTGACCCCTGTGAGGTGATACCTTATTGTAGTTTTGATTTGCATTTATCCAATAATTAGTGATATTGAGCATTTTTCACATGCCTGTTGGCCTGTCTCCTTTGGAGAAATGTCTATTTAAGTCTTCTGCCCAATTTTTGATTGGGTTGTTTGGGTTTTTTTGATATTGAGATATATGAGCTGTTTGTATATTTTGGAAATTAATCCCTTGTTGGTCGCATTTTTTGCAAGTATTTTCTCCCATTCCGTAGGTTGTCTTTTCGTTTTGTTTATGGTTTCCATTGTTGTGCAAAAGCTTTTAAGTTTAATTAGGTCCCATTTGTTTAGTTTTGCTTTTATTTCCATTACTCTAGGAGGTGGATCAAAAAAATATAGCTGCGGTTTATGTCAAAGAGTGTTCTGCCTATGTTTTCCTCTAGGAGTTTTATAGTATCCGGTCTCACATTTAGGTCTTTCATCCATTTTGAGTTTATTTTTGTATATGGTGTTGGAATATAGGACTTTTATGTCCCTTCCAACAATTCTCAGAGAACAGGGACAAGAAGTTCTGGAGAGATGCCAACAGATATCTAGATTATAATCAAATTGTTGGGACTTTCCTGGCAGTCCAGTGGTTAAGAATCCACCTTCCAATGCAGGGGACGCAGGTTTGATCCCTGGTCAGGGCACTAAGATCCCACATGCTGTGGGGTGACTAAGCCCATGCGACGCAACTCCTGAGCACTCGAGCCACAACTACAGAGCCCGTGTGCCACAACTACAGAGCCCATGTGCCACAACTACAGAACCCATGTGCTCTGGAGCCTGAGCACCGCAACTACTGAGCCTGCTTGCCACAACTAGAGAGAAGCCTGCATGCTGCAACGAAAAGCCCACATGCCGCAACGAAAAGATCCTGCATGCCACAACAAAGATTCCACATGCCGCAACTAAGACCAGATGCAGCCAAAAATAAAATAAATAAATAAATATTAAAAAGAAAACAGAACAAAAAACAAATTGTAATGGCCCTTATTCATTTTGCCTACCCCAAACAAAGCTGAGTGTTTCTATATCTGCTTCAAGGCTGGATTTTTTTTCTCTGCTATTCATTGACTGACCATCTCATAGTCCTCGTTGTTTGTGGTAAATCTAGCAAATACTCTTTCTTTCTTATATTGTATAAGAAAGGACCAGAGAAACTCTACCTTCTTTAAAAAGGAGGCTGGCCTTTTCAATTTGGCAAAAGATTAGAGGTAGAAAAAGGTAAAACCATGAGATACATTCAAATTCTATGTCTAGCCCCTTTTGCCCCAGCCCAAATGCTGAATAGGTCTCTTTTCTTTTTTATTAACTGCAAAATAAAAGGCCTCAAGGGGGTGTTTCAATGCGAGTAGAAGTAGCTCGGGTTGAATTTATATCTATGTCAGATAATATGTTTCTAGAGATAAGAGGCAGTAATAGTTATTTTCAGAACTTCATGAGAGTTTGTTCAGTAAACTAATGAATGGGTATCACTGACAAGCTTTCCAAAGTGGAAATTATATGAAGCTGTAATCTGATGGGAAAGGGTAACAGAGGGGAAGCCCTTGGTTTCTGCTCTGGGGAGTTCATGTCAATTCTAAAGGAGATTCACTTTTCACTGTTCAATTGAAGGCAATTCAACTTTATGCAGGAAGCGGCTGAATGGAATTATATTTCTAGGAATCCACACGATGAAGTGGAAAGCCTGAGTAGTTCTTGACCCAGCTCTGCTACTAACTGGCTTGGGCAAGTCCCTATTTTAGGCACATTTCAGCTTTCTAGTCTGTGGAGTGTTCTGTGTACAATTACAGACCCGTTGGAGAGAAATGAGATAAGGTATTAAAAACACTGTGCATATAGAATTATACAGATGTGCAGTATTGAATTTGCAGCCACCTTAAGGATATACTAGGCCTACTGGCTACAAGTGAAATAAGAACTTCCCTGCTTAGCATAACAAGCTCAAGAGGTCTTCTCCCCAAGAAGATAAGATATGGAGTGAAACCACTGTAAACAGGCTTGATTTCTAAGCAGGGCGAGGTTTGGTTAGAAACGGATAAGATAAATGTATTTAATGAATACAAATGTGTTCAAATCTGATATCAAGGACTTGGCAAGTGGTCCTTGGTTAACGCCTGTTTCTCCTAAATTCCTGGATGACTTCCTTCCTATGTGGATCTGGAAATCCCAAAGTTTTTTTCTTCAAGACCTGCTTTTCTGTTTTGTTCTGATCCCTCTATAAGTCCTTTCCTTCTGCCTCTGTCCACATATCTCAATTGTGATTCCAGAGACAGCAGAACGTAGGTTTCTGCCAGTTTACGTGGGTTCCGTCTACCAGAACCTTACTTTAGCCTGGAACAAGGTGTAAATGAGTACAGTATAGGAAATTTCTTTTATTCTTCTTTTTTTCTTTTTTTTTTGGCTGTGTGACTTTCAGGATCTTAATTACCTGACCAGGGATTGAACCTGGGCCCATGGCTATGAAAGCACCCCCCACTGGACCGCCAGGGAAGTCCCCAGTATAGGCAGTTTCTAGGATGATGATGACAAATGGAGGGAGAGTGATTTTCCCAGTCAAGAGTCAGTTTTTGTGGCGCTTCATTGTTCTTCCCTATGATGTGTGGTGTCCCAGGATGGCAGCGTGCTGTGAACAAAGAAAATCTATTCCGTAGTCTACTAGAACCTCTGCCCTGGCGACTCTTTTTTTTTTTTTTGCGGGACGCGGGTCTCTCACTGCTGTGGCCTCTCCCGTTGCAGAGCACAGGCTCCGGACGCGCAGGCTCAGCGGCCATGGCTCACAGGCCCAGCCGCTCCGCGGCATGTGGGATCTTCCCAGACCGGGGCACGAACCCGTGTCCTCTGCATCGGCCAGCGGACTCTCAACCACTGCGCCACCAGGGAAGCCCTGGCGGCTCTTTTGACAGTTTAAACAGGGCAAGAAATATGGTAAGTTGATGGAGAAATTAAGATGCTTTAGATGGAAAAGTTGGTTGCAATGATGTGAGAACACTTTTCTCAGACCTTCTGAGTTTCTTGTGTTTGCGCCTTTTTTGTCTCTGAATAAGAGAATTTCAACGTTTTCCAACCAATGTTTAAAAATAATGTAGGTGCTCTTTCCCTGCTTCGCGCGGAGGGGGAAGCTCGGGTGCATTCAAGATTCGGCTACAACTGTAACCCACGGCCGTGACCGAAGAAGGCATTGCTGCTGGAGGTGTAATGGATGTTAACACTGCTTTGCAAGAGGTGCTGAAGACTGCCCTCATCCACGGTGGCCTAGCCCGTGGAATTCGCGAGGCTGCTAAAGCCTTAGACAAGCGCCAAGCCCATCTCTGTGTGCTTGCATCCAGCTGTGATAAGCCTATGTATGTCAAGTTCGTGGAGGCCCTTTGTGCTGAGCACCAGATCAACCTGATTAAGGGTGATGACAGCAAGAAACTAGGGGAATGGGTAGGCCTCTGTAAAACTGACAGAGAGGGAAAACCCTGTAAAGTGGTCGGTTGCAATTGTGTGGTGGTTAAGGACTACGGCAGAGTCTCAGGCCAAGGATGTCATCGAGGAGTACTTCAAATGCAAGAAATGATCCAATAAAAAAACTGGGCTCTTGTTCCTCATAAATTAAAAAAAATATATATATAGGTAAGGTGCCTAGTGGAAAATTTGGGGCTTTTTTTACTTACCTGAAAAGAGAGTCCCACAGATTTTACCATGTCCCCGGGGGTTCAAGACCTAACCTCTCCCCACCAAAGTCTAAGAACACTGGTGTTAGAGGAGGAAGGATGTAGAGACAAAGTTGGAAGGATAGCCACATTTGGAAGCCACGAAGAGAGGGTGGGAGGCTACAAAAGTTAGGGAAGGACAAAAGCCCAGGCAGCCCCATGGGAGGCAGTAGGTGGTTAAGCGTGTGCATTCTGCAATCAGATACATCTGAGCTGAGAGCTCAGCGTCTCCGTTTATTAGCTGTGCTTGCTGCGTGAACTGGGGCAACTTACATCTCTAAGCCTCAGTCTTCAGTGTTCTCATCTGTAAAATGGGATGATAGAACCTACCTCATAGAGTTGCTGCAAGCCTCCTTGCTTCCGTGTGGTGTGTGTGTGTGTGTGAGTGTGTGTGTGTGTAGTCTCTGTCTTTACCCATATTTTGCATTTTCCTGTCCATTTTATGACTCCTTCTAGGCCAAGAATGCTGTTTTTTCTGCTTTCTTTAGAAGAATAATCAGTGTGAGGTGGTGTCC
Source organism: Delphinapterus leucas (assembly GCF_059928025.1). Taxonomy (NCBI): domain Eukaryota; kingdom Metazoa; phylum Chordata; class Mammalia; order Artiodactyla; family Monodontidae; genus Delphinapterus; species Delphinapterus leucas. The sequence goes on from NC_143139.1 coordinate 41,040,652, forward strand.
TTGGCTGAAAATCCTCCTTCTAGCTCCTCCCACACCTCTTTGCTGGCCAGGCTGAGAGCAGCGAATCTGCACTTTTCCAAGCAGTGTAGGGAGCAGTAGTGGCTGGGAGCCTAGAACCTGGAGGCTGGAGCCAAGTGAGCTAGCCTCCTCTGGGAAGGAGAAACCAAAACAGCCCTGGGAGGGGAGAGCCTATCTGCAGTGCTCCAGAGAGCAGCTGCCTCAGGGCAGCCTAGTTCCTTTTGTAATTTGCACAACAGACCAGAAGATGGGGCTCTTGACCTTGAGTCAAGGGCCAGAGGCTCTGACTTTTTCTACATTTGAACTGGAGGAAAATCAGACCTACTAGAGCTCCCAGGAATCCTCTACGTCCTCATTCTCCCTGCCCTGACCACTCATGCCCACTCTCATGAGAGCACCATGGGAGCTGGCTTTCTAGGGAGTGGGGAATGGAGGACACATCTTCCCTTTGGTTGCCATCCTTGGCCCCTCCTGAATTACCACGTTACCAGAGTCCATATAAATGACCCCCTGCCTCACGTTTCCCCCTCTAACCCATCTTGCCCCCAGTGACAGATTTCAGCAATGGTACCATTTACATAGGACAGTGTTGCATTGTGGCCAAGAACTCTAGAATCAGACAGATTCATCCTTGACTCATCTCATCAGATGAGACTCTCCTCACCTCCTCAGAGAAGCCCCCCTGACCACCCCATCTAACGTAGCTCTCCCCACCCGCACGCCCATTACTCTATCACATAACTTTGCAATTTACTTCACAGCAGCTCTTATAACCTGTAATTGTCTTGTTTTTTTACTTGTTTGCTGTCTCCCCACTAGACTGTACGGCTCAAGAGGTCAAGACCCTGTTTGTTTTATTGCTGTTTCCCTAACACTCAATGCTGAATACATAGATTCTCAGTAAATATGTTCTGAATTAATAAATGATCAAATCCCGGCTTCATGACTGCTTAACCTTGAGAAAGCTGCTAAACTTCTCAGCCTCAGTTTTCTTACCAGTGAAATGGAGAAATAATGGAGAGTTAGGAATATTAAATGACACAGTGCATTTAAACCCTGGGCCTGGTGCATGGAAGTGTTCTTTAAAAATTTCAGCAGTGTCCTACTTTCTATCACATGAGAGAAAAAAAAGTCTGAACTAATTAGCTGGCTCTCTATAATTTGGTCATAGTTTTTCTTTACCACAATTTTTACTTCCTACTGCTCTTCTCTATAACTTTCTGCTTTGGTCCAAGTTGTGGCTATCCTGAATGGGTCATGTGCATTCCTATTGTTAAATCTTTGCCCAAGAATTGAGATGCTTGCTCTCCTTACCTTGGCTCGACTGTTTTCAGATTTAGCCCAAACCCATGTCCTCTGTGTCATGTTCCTAAAGTGTCCCAAGTCATAAAGATCATTTTCTCTTCTGAATTTTTATAAACTTTGTTGTTTATATTACTCATATGGCTCTTGTTTTATGTTCTATTATCTTGTCATCATATTAACATATATACTATTTCCATGATTAGACTGTAAGCCCTTTGGAGATATGTATTTTATTTTATTTTTTAATTAATTAATTTTTATTTATTTATTTTTGGCTGCGTTGGGTCTTCGCTGATGCGCGTGGGCTTTCTCTAGCTGTGACGAGCAGGGGCCACTCTTTGCTGCGGCGCGCAGGCCTCTCATTGTGGTGGCCTCTCTTGCTTCGGAGCACGGGCTCTAGGCGTGTGGGCTTCAATAGTTGTGGCACTTGGGCTCAGTAATTGTGGCTCGGGGGCTCCAGAGCGCAGGCTCAGTAGTTGTGGCTCACGGGCCTAGTTGCTCTGCGGCATGTGGGATCCTCCCAGATCAGGGCTCGAACCCGTGTCCCCTGCATTGGCAGGCAGACTACCAACCACTGTGTCACCAGGGAACTCCCTGTATTTTATTTTAGATTTCTCTGCATCTTCAGTGCCATTTGGGCTTGTCCTTAGTAGGTGTTCAATTTGTTTTTGGTTAGACTGAATTAAAAGCACATATATTCACTTATGTATTTAGAAACTATGTATATATATTTATACAACTTGTATAACTTACATATTTATAGCTATGTTCTATGTGTGCCCAGCATTCTTTTGAGGCTCTGTGAAGTATACAGAAGAGCACAGGAAAAATAATTTTGCCTTCAAAAACTTACAATATTATAGTAAGCTAAAGTCAACGTTTAATGAAAGTAAACCACAGCATGGTAACTGCTATAAGAAAGTTATGAGGTGCTATGAAGATTCAGAGGAGGGAGTGATAACATCTCCTAGGGGTGTTGGGGAGAGTTGAGGTTTCTTGGAAGAGGTAGCCTTTGAGACTAACTTTGAAGGATGATTAAGATTTCGATGGGCAAAAATGGGGGTGAATTCCAGATTCAAGGGTCAGGATTAGTGAAGTGATGAATTAGGGAAGAGACTGTGGCAATGAACACTAAGAAACAGGACGAAGGCCTTAAACCAGAGACCAGGAACATGGTTCTGCCTCAGGGACACTGAAGCACAAACTTGTTTCAGGTTTTAGGGCCAACACAAGGAGTGGTATGCAGGGGTTGAAACTTGAACATGCACCAACCATACTATTTTCCCCAGGTGTAGCTTCTTTGGAGGCTGAGGATGATTTGCAACTGTTCTTTTTCCTTTAATAATGTGGACTCACCCACAGCCTGATAGTGGACATAAAGCAAAAACCCCTTTTTCCTCCTCTTGGGGACAGAGAATTGGCTGGATTATGGCCAGCCTCTTTTCTTTTAAACCCAAATCAAACTGAATGTGATACTCATGGGTTTCCAACCTTGCCTTAGCTCAGTAGTTCTTCTGTGGTTAAATAACTTGCCTTAGATCATTTCTCGGAAAAGCTGGAAGCATTTCTGTGGAATTATTTCAACAGTCATCCTTAGCTCAACTCTGTGCTCGTACTGCCAACCTGAGACCCAGGGAGAAGACCTAAACTGCAGTGAGTCTATGGAGGGGATCGGATCACTGCCTGCCTGCTTCTCGTTAATACTCTTTAAGCTGACCAGTACCTCGAGGATTAACAAGTAATTTTAGAAGGCCCTTCCCCCTCACCCTCAGTTCCTTCCTTCTGCAACCCCAAGGGATGGTTCCCCAGAATTTAAAAATCAACACCCAAGGAACAAAATCACGATAGACAAAACCGACACTTTCTCAGTTTTCAAGGGTCAGGTGCCTCCACAAATAGAACCACGAAATTTTCAATCTCTAGCAAGCAGTCGGAAGGACCTTCAAACCCAGAGGCCCCTAAAGGGAGGGAGGCGGTTTCCATGGCAACCGGGCCCCGGAGCGGTTGGCTCTCCCGGCTCCCTCCTCCTCCTCCTGGTAGTCCAGGGTACCGCCGGACAGCGGCCTCCGGTGCTCCGCGCCCTGATTGGCCGCACAGGCCGCGCGTTGATTGGCTGCGGCGAGGCCTCGCGGGCCGGCGGCTATGGAGGAGGCGGCCGCGGTTGATGGTTGACTGCTGGCTCCAGGGTAGGGGTCGCCGCTCGGGCGATCTCCTCAAACCCGACCAGAGTGCTTGAACTGCTGACGTTCGGCCTGGAGCCCGCGGGCGAGACCTAGTTGGGCTCCGCCATGCGGGCCGGGAGTAACGAGCCGGACGGCGTCCTCAGCTATCAGGTAGGGCCCCGCCTCCCGCCCCTCCCCGGGGCTCAGCCTCCTCATCCTCTGCCCACCCTCCTTTCTCTGCCCCCGAGTCGGGGCTCCGCAGGCCACTCCCTGAGGGCGAGGGGAGGCCAGCTCGGGACACCAGGGGGCGGTCGGGGATCGGGCCCGGGCTGCGAATGGGTGACCTTGGGCCAAAAGGGGGAGCCGCATCCTTTGCGTGGCCGGCTGAGGAGCCCTGACGGCCCGCGGCCGGCGACCTCTGTTCTCCTCGGATCCTCTTTGCTGGGAAAGAGGCTGGCTTCTGGCCTTGCCGTGTCCTGCTGGAACGTGGGAGAAAGGGTAGCCAGGGACCTTGCTCTGGTGAGGCATGTCTCCTCTTTGTGTTTTTCTTTCAGGGGGTTTCTGGTTCCTCACTGGCTCAGAGGAAGAGCTGGAAAAGACTTGAGGCTGAGACCAAACCCTAAACCTTGTCAGTGTGGTCACCTTTATGACTCCCTCCATCCCGTTGCACAGCCAGCTGTCAAGTTCTGGATAGGGAAGTGGAAATGGGCTGGGGAAGTATTAAGGGGTCAGGAACAGGTGTTTATTTAAAGGAATGAGGAAACTAGGTTTAAGTAGCTGATAACCCAACTGTTGGGGTGGCTAATGTAAGGTAAAGCATTGGACTAGGGGTCAGAGACTGTAGGTTCAAATCCTGCATCTGCCTCTCACAGGCTTTGTGACCTTGAGTAAGTCACTTGCCTCTTTGAACCACGGTTTCCGCGTCTAGCAAAATGGGAATGATATTATTGGCTTTGCTTACCTCACAGGGTGATTTTGAGGACGAAATGAGGTGCTGTTTGTGAAAGAGCTCTGTAAAATGATGTTTATTGTGTGGCAACCAGTATAGGAGTGGGAACTCATTGAATTCTCACTCCCCCCTTTCCTGTGCCCATCACGTGACAATGTGGTTACTGCTCTGGAAAGAGGTGTTGAAGGGAGGTCAAGTCTGAAGTGGAGGGCTGTGAAGAGAATGATGGACCTTCTCAGAAGGATGACAGGTCTTGAAACAAGGGCCATGTTGACGTCAGGATGGTTTCTGTAAAGAGGCAGAGAAAACTTGAGTTTGTAGCAAAATGGGTATCACTGACTCACTCCTCTTCTTCCCGGTAATAGTTTACTACTAGATGATCCCATTGAGTGTGTCTCTGTGTGTGTATGTGTGTGTGTGAATAACCATTTTAATCAGTCACACAAATAAATGCATTATTTATAAACTGTGATGCGTGCTTAGAAAGGAAGGTATGCAGTGCTGTGAGTGTATATCACAATGGTTCCAGCTTTGGTCTCAGATCACAGATTTTGCTAAGGAAGAAAATTTGGGCAAAGATCTAAAGAATAAGTGTCAACTGTGGGAAGAGGGAGATCAAAGGGCTTTGGAGACAAAGAACAGCAGAGGAGGCACATCTGGTTAGAAGACCTGAAAGAAGGCCATTGTGGATGGAGCCGTAGGAAGCAATGAGGGGAATGGTGTGAGATGTACTCTGGGGTCATAACATAGAGAGAGAGAAAGAGAGAGGAGCCAGAGAGAGAATGAGAGCTAATGAGATCATGATTACATTCTCCTCCTGAAAGATTTCTCTGGCTGCAGCAGGGAGAACAGGCTGGAACGAATGTGAGGAGACAGTGTCCTTAACATGCAGAATGTGTTCCAGTTGTATTGTCAAGATCATAATAACCCCCAGGCTTCTGTTAGTGCTCTGTGAAAATGATAATTCCTGAGTGCTTCTGGGATAGGACAGAAAATAATTATCTCTTTTATATCTAGTTCATGAAACTTTTGTGGGCAGTGGGGTGACGAGAGAGCAAAGAAGAGTGGAAACAGCAGGACCTCGTAAAGGCTGAGTCAGGTGATGGGCAAATGGGTACTTGAGATATAGGGTGGAAAAGAAACAAGAGTAGAAGGAGGAAAGGAAATGGGGATGACTTGGGGGAGACACAGTCAATCGATTGAAAATTACCAACTAAGCCTCCTGTGTGCCAACTGAGCTGTGTGGAAGGGAGCGGGCGTTGCAAAGTGAGCAGACTGTGTAACTTGGTGTAAACTGAGATTCCAGGCATCACATCTAAATAACCTAAGTCTAGGCTGATTTCTCTGGTTTGGACTACTGTGCTGGCTCCTAACAGTTTCCTTCTGCTCTTCCTTCTACAGTCCACTTGCCGCATGGCAGCCAGGGAGAGTTTTTTTTTTTTTTGGCTGTGTTGGGTCTTCGTTGCTGTGTGCAGGCTTTCTCCACTTGCGGCGAGCGGGGGCTACTCTTTGTTGCAGTGCGTGGGCTTCTCATTGCGGTGGCTTCTCTTGTTGTGGAGCATGGGCTCTAGGTGCACGGGCTTCTGTAGTTGCAGCACGTGGGCTCAGTAGTTGTGGCATGCAAGCCGTAGAGCACGCAGGCTTCAGTAGTCGTGGCTCACGGGCTCTAGAGCGCAGGCTCATTAGTTGTGGCACAAGGGCTTAGTTGCTTTACGGCATGTGGGATCTTCTCAGACCAGGGGTTGAACCCGTGTCCCCTGCATTGGCAGGCGGATTCTTAACCATTGCGCCACCAGGGAAGTCCCAGAGAGAGATTTTTTAAAAAAAAAATTAACTAATTAATTAATTAATTTTTGGTTGCGTTGGGTCGTCGTTGCTGCCTGCGGGCTTTCTCTAGTTGCGGTGAGCAGGGACTGTTCTTCCTTGCAGTGCACGGGCTTCTCACTGGGGTGACTTCTCTTGTTGTGGAGCACGGGCTCTAGGTGCGTGGGCTCAGTAGTTGTGGTTCGCGGGCTCTAGAGCGCAGGCTTAGTGGTTGTGGCACGTGGGCTTAGTTGCTCTGCAGCATGTGGGATCTTCCTGGACCAGGGGTCGGACCCATGTCCCCTGCACTGCCAGGTAGATTCTTAACCACTGCACCACCAGGGAAGTCCCCCAGAGAGAGCTTTTAAAAACACAAATCAGATGTCATATCCTATCTGGAAACCCTTCAATGGCTTCCCAATGCACTTTAGAATAAAATCCAAACTCCCTATTGTGGCCTACCAAGCTTCATTGTGACCAGGGCCTTGCCCACCCTCCCTGACGACCTCTCCTCCACTCTCTCACCACGCACCCCTGCACTGGCTATCTTTCCGTTCCTTCAATGTGACCAGCTCCTTCACGCCTCAACAGCGTTGTTCTTGTCATTCCTGGGGACATTCTTCTACCTGGGCCTTCTCGTGACTCAACTCAGATGCCGCCTCCTCAGGGTGGCTTTCCTTGGCCTCGACTCACAGTTAATCTCGTTCATATGATTCTGCTTTCTTTTCTTAATAGTATATATAACTTATCTGGAGTGTTCTTGTTTTGATTTCTTGATTACTATCTTTTCAAATAGAAGCTTCATGAGGGCAGGGACCGGGTTGAAAATCTTGTCATCTGCACAGTGCCTGGTATAAAATCTGTGCTCAGTTGCTGAGTGAATGAACGACTCTCTTGTGTCCAAAGTCAATGTACTTCTCTTTAAGGCGCTCCTGGTCTTGTCAGTATCAGCCCAGAGCCTCAGACGGCCATTGCTTTATTACACGGAAGCTCTCCTTTCTCTGCTGCTGTGCCTTCGCTCAGGTATTCTAGCTGGAAAACTTTTCCCCTCTTCTCCACCTAGAATATTCCATTTGAATCTTTAACCTCTGGCTCCACGTCATCATCAGAATTTATCACTCACTCTTTTTTGCTCACAACCACCACCACGTGCTATAACTTCTTCCATCCCTTACTTGTGGAATCTACATGTTCATCTCTGCTGCTAACCTGCCAGCTCCCTTTCATGTTGTTGGTTGTGTAAGTTAACTTGTATTGAGTGCTTGCCACGTGCCAGGTGCGCTGCCAAGTGCTTTCCATGCATTGTCTCCTTTAATTCTCTCAATAACCCTGAAACTTACATGCCCTTATTATGCTTATTTTCCAAATGAGGAAACCAAGATGTAGAGTGGTTAAGTAACTTCTAAGAAGTGGCAGAGCTGGCTGTCTCTAAAGAAGCGTCCTTAATCACTCTACATTACCGTGGCTTGTGTCTCTGACACCTGGACCGGTGACTGATTAAAAATGAGCACTTAAACGTGTTTGGGAAGATACGTGTGGCAAGGTGTACAAAGGATGTATTAGAGTGGGAAGAGCTGGAATGAAGGAGGCCAGCTAGGTAGCTGTTGGTGGAGTTTAGGATGAGTTAATGAAGGCCTGCATTATTGAATTTTTTTTTTTTTTTTTTTTTACGGTACGCGGGCCTCTCACTGTTGTGGCCTCTCCCGTTGCGGAGCACAGGCTCCGGACGTGCAGGCTCAGCGGCCATGGCTCACGAGCCCAGCCGCTCCATGGCATGTGGGATCTTCCCGGACCGGGGCACAAACCCGTGTCCCCTGCATCGGCAGGCGGACTCTCAACCACTGCGCCACCAGGGAAGCCCTGCGTTACTGAATTTTGATGAGATCTCCGGAGGTGGTTATTGCAATTTTAGGAGTCGGTGAGCTCTTAAAAGGGATAGTAAGAGTGGAAGGAGATCAGAAAGCTTGAGGGAGAGCTCCTAGTTTGGACTGGAACTAGGGACAACTTGTAGCTTCAAAATTCTCCCGATCAGCACTTTCAGAACTGAGCAGAAAGAATTTTTGGAAGAGAAGGCTGGAGAGGCTGAAACCAGAAGCACTTGAGCCAAGTGGTGCTGGGAAGCGCAGGGAGGTTCAGAGAGGGTGCAAGTGGCGGAGAGGGGAGCAAGTGAATTTGGGCAATTACCAAGGCTTTTATGTGAATCAGGCCGGCTTAGAACGGGAAATTTTGAAGAAATCTTCAGAATAACAAATCCTGGTGAATGGCTGATAACTGGGAAGCTTGGCAGATGGGAAGAGTCACATTTTATGTTTTAAAGTAGACCCGAAAAACTCTCGGAGGCTAGTGCTCAGCGGCCCTGGCACGTGTTTGTGCTCAATAAATATTTGCTGAGTGAACGAATGGCTCTGTAGAGAGCGGATAACTTTTCTGAGGGTCATGGTCAGTTCATGGGAAGCAGTCAGTATGTATTTGCTGAATCTTACTGAACAACAGTATCAACCATAGCAGCTTCTCCTGTTACTGCCTTGCAATGTACAATCCATCCGCCTCCAGCCCCTCCCCATGCACTAGGTGTTCCTTTCCTGTGTGGGAATTGGGGAACATGTGAGCATTCTCTTTATCTGGCATCACCAGCTCTACTGGGGAGCTTCAGTAGGAGAGGTGTGGACTTTCCTGCCAAGCAGAGAATTGAGGCAGGCTGGGGGGACAATTCAGTTTGCAAATTTACTTCCTTCTGAACTTGTGGATAATTGTCTTAGCTCATGGTTTGCCTTGGCAGGGTAGACAGGGGTCTCAGTTAAGCCTGCCACAGTGGTAATCAGGACACAGAAGAGCAATGTGTTCTAAATCTGCTGCTAGGTAACAGCAGGAAATCTGAGATAATGGAGAGGTTGGTTGTTTCCTGTAAGGTAGTAACAAGTTTACTCTGGTTTTGCTAGTTAGAAAGCCATTAATGTATGTATTAGTGTCTATTAGTGACTAATTAGTGTCTATTAGTGTCTATTGCTGCCCTAACAAGTGACCACAAATTTACTGGCTTAAAGCAACACAAATTGATTAGTTTACAGTTCTGTAGTTCAGAAGTTCAGCACAAGTCTCACTGCGCTAAAATCAACGTGTTGGACGGGGCTGTTTCTTTCTGGAGCTTCTAGGGGAGAATCTGTTTCCTTAACTTCTTCAGTTTCGTGAGGCTGCCTGCATTCCTTGGCTTGCAGTTCCCTTTCTTCACAGTCAAAACCAGCAACACAGCATCTCTCAGACCCTGCTTTTGTCATCAAACCTCGTTCTCCAGCTGCACTCTTCTGCCTCCCTCTTCCACTTTTAGGGATCCTTGTGATTACATAGATCCCACTGGATAATCCAGATAATGTCCTTATTTTAAGGTCCACTGATTAGCAACCCTGTTTCCATCTGCAACCTTAATTCCCCATTGCCGTGTAAGGTAACGCATTCATAGGTTCCAGGGATTACGATGTGCAAGTCCTTTGGGGGCCATTATTCTGCCAACCACGATGTGCTAGCTAGTAAGTTGTATGGAACAGGAGTGACTCCAAGTGGGGTTCAATAAAAAAGTCACTGAGAAACCAGAGCCACTTTGGAATTTTAGGCCCCTAGCAGGCTGCTGAAGTGTCAGAATAGGAAGCTCATGGGTGTTCAGGAGCTCACGGCCACTGAGAGGGGGTCTAGAACAGCTGCATACATCCTCATGGAACCCCTTTTTCTTGCTATAGGTTGTCTGCATTCATTGAGGAAGTCAGATTGAGGGTATTAGAGAGTTGGGGATCTTTGGGTCAGATTCAGTGATGGGCTCTACAGGGGGTGAGAATTCATGGGCTTTCTGGATTAAGAGGGAGTTGGAAGTGAATAAGGAGATGGAGAAGTATTGGAATTCTGGGCAGTAAAGGCAGTGGGAAGTACAAGAAGGTAATAATATGACGATCTTGAGCTGTTTTCACTGTGGACATTAATCCATGATTAGGTGACCAGAGCTCACTAAAATGACCAGGTTCTTTGCTTTTGGCAATGTTAGTGTATGATGTTAATGCATTGTAGTATATAATGTTAATACAGAGAGACTTGAGTTGACGTTCCTCCTATCTCACTTAACTCTTGTGAGATCTTACTTAGCCTTGATTTAGGACTGTTGTGCGGATTAAGTGAGGTAAGATGTGTAAAGCACAATGCTAGGTATACAGTAAGTGCTCAGTAAATATTTGTTCCCAGTACTAATTGTGGTGACTCAGTTTGTTGATTAGAAACCCTGGAAGTCACTTCTGTATTTGTTGATTTAAAATAATTGTGTATCAGAACTCAATAAATACTGGTTGTTGTTGGGTGGGTGGGGTAGGAGGGTGTTACCTGAAACCATTGGATAAAAGATGAAAGCGGGGGACTTCCCTCGTGGCGCAGTGGTTAAGAACCCGCCTGCCAGTGCAGGGGACACGGGTTCGAGCCCTGGTCCGGGAAGATCCCACATGCCGCAGAGCAACTAAGCCCGTGTGCCACAACTACTGAAGCCCGCACACCTAGAGCCCGTGCTCCGCAACAAGAGAAGCCACTGCAATGAGAAGCCCGTGCACCTCAACGGAGAGTAGCCCCTGCTCACCGCAACTAGACAAAGCCCGTGCGCAGTAACAAAGACCCAACGCAGCCAAAAAAAAAAAATTAATTAATTAATTAAAGAAAAAAGATGAAAGGGGCTTTGGAGGTGAAAGAGTCGAGACTGATTGCAGGAAGGGAGGCTGAGCTGAGTCTGGCAGTACTACCACCCTGCAGGTTCAGAGTGGAGCCGCAGCGAGGGGTCAGGGAGAGGGCTCAAGGTGGGCTCCACTGCCTGCTGCTTCTCCCTCGCCTGCAGCCTCTGTGTCTGCTTCAAGGATCTGGGGCCATTATGTAAGACTCAGCCCCACCAGTGCCTTTTAACTTGTCCATTAACTGTAAGTGAGAATCTGGTCTGCTACTCAGCTATAATTCATTCATTTGTCAAGGCTTATAACAGTGCTTTCCTTCTCATGATGTGCCTTGCAATTTCGATGTTTTCATGTGTATTTAACCCTCTGAGTTCTTTTTATCCTACTTAGTCCTTCCGGTAGGCACCCAAGTCAATACACATTTACATAGTGGGTCATTCTCATGAGCCAGTAAGACATACAGAAACAGGGTCTTTTCTCTAGTTCATCCTTCTTTCCCTTTCTCTTTCCCTCCCTCCCTCCTTTCCTTTTTCTCCTAAACTTATACAGTGTGGTTCTTATGATTCTAATATTTTCTGAGTCACAAGCTCCCCTGAGAATCTGATGAAAGTTATGGACCCTCTCCCAAGAAAAATGCACCCTCACACATAATCCTCTGAAGCCCATTCATAGGAACCCTGGAAATCCATGGTTAAGAAATCCTCTCAGCCATAAATAATGACGGGATCAGAGGAAGTAATAATCAACTGGTGAGGACTCTGCAGCGAGCACAGACCAATGAGACTTGATGTTCCTTTCTTTTCATTTTTTATGATTTTAAGCAAACTTTAATATATTTGCACATCCAGAGCCTGTGCTCCGCGACGGGAGAGGCCACAACAGTGAGAGGCCCGCGTACCACAAAAAAAAAAAAAAAAAAAATGGAGTCAGTCCTCTCAAGCCCTGCCACTGCTTTATCAACTAAGTTCATGTAATATTCTAAATCCTTTGTTGTCATTTCAGCAATCTTCATAGCATCTTCACCAGGAGTAGATTCCATCTCAAGAAACCACTTTCTTTGCTCATCCATAAGAAGCAACTCTTCATCTGTTCAAGTTTCATGGTGAGATTGCAGCAATTCAGTCCCATCTTCAGGATCCACTTCTAATTCTAGTTCTCTTGCTATTTCCACCACATCTGCAGTTACTTCCTCCTCTGAAGTCTTGAACCCCTCAAAATCATCCGTGAGGGTTGGAATCATCTTCCTCCCAACTCCTGTTAATGTTGCTATTTTGACCTCTACCCAAGAATCAAGAATTTTCTTAATGGCATCCAGAATGGTGAATCCTTTCCAGAAGGTTTTCTATTTACTTTGCCCCTGCCCATCAGAGGATTCACTATCTATGGCAGCTACAGTCTTATCAAATCTATTTCTTAAATAATAAGACTTGAAATTCAAAATGACTCCTTGATCCATGGGCTGCAGAATGGATGTTGTGTTAGCAGGCATGAAAACAACATGAATCTCATTGTACATCTCCATTAGAGCTCTCGGGTGACCCGGGGCGTTGTCAATGAGCAGTAATATTTTGAAAGGAATCTTTCTGAGCAGTAGATCTCAACAGTGGGCTTAAAATAGCAGTAAACCATGCTGTCAACGTATGTGCCGTCATCCAGGCTTTGTTGTTTCATTGACAGAACACAGGCAGAATAGACTTAGCATAATTCTGAAGGGCCCTAGGATTTTGGGGATGGCAAATGAGCATTGGCTTCAACTTAAAGTCACCAGCTTCATTAGCCCTTAACAAGAGTCAGCCTGTCCTTTGCAGCTTTGAAGCCAGGCACTGACTTCTCCTCTCTAGCTATGAGAGTCCTAGATGGCATCTTCTTCCAACAGAAGGCTGTTTTGTCTACACTGAAAATCTGTTCTTTAGTGTAGCCACCTTCATCGATTATCTGAGATAGCTAGATCTTCTGGATAACTTGCTGCAGCTTCTGTATCAGCACTTGCTGCTTCTCCTTGCACATTTATGTTATAGACACGGCTTCTTTCCTTAAACCTCATGAACCAAGCCCTGCTAGCTTCAAACTTTTCTTCTGCAGCTTCTTCACCTCTCTCAGCTTTCATAGAATTGAAGAGAGTTAGGACATTGCTCTGGATTACATTTTGGCTTAAGGGAATGTCGTGACTAGTTTGATCTCCTGTCCAGAACACTGAAAGTTTCTCCACATCACAGTAAGGCTGTTTTGCTTTCTTATCATTCGTGTGTTCACTGGAGTAGCACTTTTAATTTCCTTCAAGAACTTTTCCTTTGCATTCACAATTTGGCTAACTGTTTGGTGTAAGAGGCCTAGCTTTTGGCATATCTCGGCTTTCAACATGCCTTCCTCACTAAGCTTAATCGTTTCTGGCTTTTGACTTAAAGTGAGAGACGTATAACTCTTCCTTTCACTTGAACACTTAGAGGCCATTGTAGGGTTATTAACTGGCCTAATTTCAGTATCGTTGTGTCTCAGGAAATACGGAGGCCTGAAGAGAGGGAGAGAGATGGGGAACTGCTCGTCAGAGCACAGACAACATTTATCGATTAAGTTTGCTGTCTTAAATGGGCATGGTATGTGGTGCCCCAGAACAATTACAATAGTAGTATCAAAGATCACTGATCACAGATCACCATAACAATATAATAATAATGAAAAAGTCTGAAGTATTGCAAATTACCAAAATGTGACACAGAGACATGAAGGGAGCAAATGATGTTGGAAAATGGTGCCAATAGTCTTGCTTCATGCAGGGTTGCCACAGACCTTCAATTTGTAAAAAATACAATATCTGTGAAGTGCAATAAAATGATGTACTCCTGTATTATTATTTTACTTAAAAATTGACAGTAATTCTTTAATATAATCATATGCCCATCCAGTTGATTAAATTTCTGTTAGCACCTTATAGTTTTTTTAAATAGTTGGCTTATTTGAACCAGGATCCAATCAAGGGCCACACATTCACATTCAAGCCTGACCTTTCAAATGCTGTGGCTGATGGTGTTTGACAATGGCTCTGTTTTCTTTGGCAGGACAAAGAAAGTGGATGAACATTTATTCAGTGACTTTAGACTGTGATTAACCAGTCTAAACTAGGGAAACAAACAACAAGTTGATTTTCAACCTGAATATTTTAGATGATTGACCTTACTCTTTATATTTTGCTTTTATAGTCTTAGAGTCAAGAAATCAGTCATCCCTCCCTCCGCACCACAGCCCCGCTCCAGATTCCTGCTGTGTTCCATGCTGTGTGAGGTGTCTGTGGACAGTACTAAGCATTGTAATTAATTGGTCCCTGCCCTCCAGATATTACAAACCTGTGGGGAAGCCAACATGAAAAATTACTCGTATATACGTACATAGGTATACATATATGTGAAGTTTTATGAGGAAATATATGATCATATGAGAAAGAGTTAAAAAAACTAATAAATATTTACTCATCAAAATGTATTGGATACCCACCACATGCTGGACATTGTACTAGGTGCTAGGTACATAGTGGTGAACATAAGACACAGTACCTACCCTCCTGTAACTTATAGGAGCACAGGCTACTGACAGTGGTAAGCTACTGTATTAGGCTCTGGGAGAACAAAAAGATGAAAATATGTGACTCCTGCTGTCAGGAAATTCACAGATAACAAATAAGTCTAAAATAAAGGTAAGTTTTTTCCACCTAAAAGTTATTCTTTAGAAAGGACTTGACTTATTTTATGAGAGTCTTTACAACTTAGCTGGAAGTGAAACAGACATGCTCTGGGAGATTGACTCAAAGCATCTATGGTAATGAGGAAAACATTGATGTTAAAGATGTATCTGAAGATTTTGAATAACATTACTTTATAAAATGTGAGAAAAGTAGTATTTCTAAGTTACCCTATTATTTTATGTATCTGTAATCGTTTGTAAATATTTCAGTATGAATACTAAAAGATAAGGATTCTTTAAAAAAATAAGCATAGTACCACCTAAAGAGAAAATAATTTCTTTAATATCATAAAAGATAAAAATTTCTGATTCTCAAATGTCATAACTTTAAAAATTATTTTATAAATAACTAAAAATTATTTTAGTTAGTTTAAATCAGTATTCAAATTAAGTCCACATACTGAGATTGGTTTGTTGTCTCTTTTAACCTATTGGTTTTGCCTTCCTCTCTCTCTTTCTCTTCTTGCAATTATTTATTTTTAAAAAGGTGGTGGGGAGAGGATTTGTTCTATAGCTATAGTTTTCCACAGTCTGGATTTTACTGATTGTACTCCTGTGGTATTTTTTTCCCACTAAACTCTGTTTCTTTGTATTTTCGGTAAATTGGTATTTGGATTTAGAGTCTTGATCAGATTCAGGGACAATTTATTTGGTGAGATTACTTCATGCGTGGTGATAAGGTCTCCCATTAGGAGGCACACAGTGTCTGGTTGTCTCTCTTTTTGTGATATTAGTGGCCTTGAAAATCAACGCAGTCCATTAGGGATTGCAAAATGGCGATGTTCTAATTCTAACATTCCTTCTTCATTTATTGTTTTCTACAATAAGAAACTTCTCTCATCTACTCTATGGTACCACTCTATGGTACAATTTAAATAGGAAAGTCGGGATAAATTTTTACCATTTTGCAAAATAATGAGTTGGTTTGCTAGTATTATCCTCCAATGTTGACCAATTAGCTAATTTTTAAAGTGACATGGTGAACTCATGGATTTAAACATATTTGATATATTCAATCTGTTACAGTTATTACCCTTACTGATGTTCAAATTGTCCTGTTTTTGGCAAGGGACCTCTCTAAGTTGGATCCTGAGCCCTTTTGACACAACCCTCGTTGTCTTTGAATGTCTTTTAAGAGAAAATGGCATTTTAAGAGACCACAATCTAGGTGCTAATGATACTTATTACTATTGGCTGATCATTTTTTCTAGGCCTTTAGTCTGGACGGAGCTAGGAAATATAAATTTACAAATTTTAAAGCATTTAAAGATATATCATTGTTGATACTTCCAGTGCTTCCAATTCAAATTCAGGACTATGTGTCCTGCAACCGTATCTGCTTTCACACCTTCTGAGAACCCCAGGTCTCAACCACACTGAGAGTGCCAGAAAGTTCACATAATCACTCATTTATTTTATCTCACAGTATACAACAGTCTCAGAAAAATAACACCAACACTGCAACCAACAATATGACAACTAAAAAGCAGTTTAAGATCTTTTCAAATTCTTTTTGTCCTTAGGATATATGTCACTAAGAACGTTCAGTCAGTTATAACTTTATGGTATAAAGTTACTTGGAATAGTTATGCCATCAGTTTGGCACTTATTTTCATTTTGTTTTTGATTTGTGGGAATTGCTTTTTAAAATGTAAAATTTTGGGTTTTTTAAAATTAATGAATTTTGTTTTAAAATTATGTAAAAAATGTGCAAAATAAGTTATCTTCAAAGAAATTTAGTTTCTATCCTTATCTTCTTTACCCCATTCCCTCCCTCCTCTGTAGGTAACTATTTAAAAACATCTTTTACGGCTCGCTCATTCTTCCTATGTATGTTTTTAAGTGTAAGCAGATGTTTTTGTTCCAACACCCTTTCTTAGATAAAAGTTAGCAAATTAAACAGTTTCCTCCACCTTGCTTTTTATTTAGCTTTTAAATTTATTTATTTATTTATTGTTTTGCGGTACACGGGCCTCTGCACTGCCGCGGCCTCTCCTGTTGCAGAGCACAGGCTCCGGACGCACAGGCCCAGGGCCATGGCTCACGGGCCCAGCCGCTCCATGGCATGTGGGATCTTCCCGGACCGGGGCACGAACCCGCGTCCCCTGCATCGGCAGGCAGACTCCCAACCACTGTGCCCCCAGGGAAGCCCCATCTTTTTTATTCTTTTAAAGATACGAGTTTGTATTAAAATTACAAAAATGTAACATTATTAAGGTATGATTCATGCAAAGTGCCATGTTTCTGAACTAAAATAAATGGATAAGAATGGAACCTAAAGAAGTATTAGACATGTAATTCAATACTTAAGACAATTACAAGTGATTCAGATTTAGTTTAATTTTTAAAAAAGATCATGAAATCCTTTTTGCAAGACTCTTGAAAATGACTCCTACAGAACAAAACGATAGAGAGAAAACATTTCAACAAAACATTTAACAACCACATTGCTCAAGTATTAAGGACAGAGATCTAGAAAGTAATACGTATTGATTTACTTTTCATCTTGTAATTACCTCTGCTATCAGTGCTTCTTACTATCATGGAAACTCTCCCACAATAAGTGTACATTTTGTACTTAATTTCACAAGGTCACAGCCCTCCTGAGAGCCTATTCATGGGCTTCATTTTCAAAAGTGGTAACGATTTCCAGAAATTGACTCATTTTCTCATATACATCCTAGAAATGCCACCTTCTCACTATCTTCCACTTATTTTGTGACCAAAAACTACCTAGAATACCAACAAGCACTAACATATCTGGCTTGAAAACATTTTATTAAACATTTTTGGATGTTGCTTCCTATCTTTTAAGTATAAAAAAGGCATTTCAATAAAAACAAATATATAATGAAGTCATGTTCCTTTGTGTGAAGAAATATGAATGAACTGTGCATTAATAGTTAAAAGCAAAGTAGTTCACTGCCAAAACTTTAAATGTCTCAAGAGCACAACAAATTCTGAACACACTAAGATAATGTTGCTACTTCAATATTCTTGGGAATGGTGAGTGGTTAGTTGGTCTATGGTTTAGGATCAGTTTCCATGCTTGTTTCTTGAGCTGCTTCTACCTTTGAGGGCTTTTCATGATTTTCCAGTGTTTGATTAAGCTCATGGAGGACAGTAAGAAGAACGAAAAACTGTTTCTTTCTCAATTCCAGCGTATCTTCAACACTTTCTTTAATATGTGAAAGATGCTCTAATTCTTTACGCAGAGCCTCTAGCTCCTTTAATGTCTCACACCTGTCTGGATAATGGTGGATCACTTTTACCAATGCATCATATTCTTGGTGATTTCTTCGTATTCGTTTTGCTTGAAGAATTTGCCTTTTGCACTCAGCAATTTTTTCACGTGCTTCAGCAATGCTACATTCTATTTCTTTGTAAGTTTTTTCATAATTTTCCGTTTCTCTGAGATTCATATCATATACCAGCAAAGTTTTGCGCATTGAAAATTCACATTGGGACAGCGTGATCAGCATACGTTGGTACTGGCTGTATTCCTCTTCCTGGGATCCAGAGTAGCACCATTTAATGAAACTTTTCACTAGCAGATTAATTCTCCGATCATCTCCAGCGCCATCTCCATCAATTAGGAGACGCTTCCGTATGATTTCGTCGTCAGTCACGGACCCCATGGCGTGGGCGGCGGCGGCGGCGAAAGCTGAGGCGGCAGTTGGCGGCGGTTGGCGGCGACGGAAGTCGAACTCCCACAATGCAGCCGGGTAAACAGCTATGGAGGCGGCGGCGCCTGCGGCCGTCCGCTCGGCAGCCGCCGCCGCCGCCGCCGCCGCCGCCGCCGCCGCCGCCGCCGCCGCCGCCGCCGCCGCCGCCGCCGCCGCCGCCGCCGCCGGCTCTGCGCTCCCCGAACTCCCCAGGGGGCGGCCGCTCCACCTTGCTTTTCAAACTTAATATTATATCTTGGAGATTATTCCATGGTAGTAATAATACATAATTTAAAATATGCCTATAAAACTAAATTCATAAATAAAATACTGTAAATTGACATTTGACTATTTTATCTACTTCCCTAAAAGTTTGGCCTCGAAAACTGTTCTTGAATCTTTTCATTGGGAAAATGGATTGCTTGATGTTCAGGGTTGCCTTATTTGGGAGCATAGGTGGGCAACTATAAAACAGTACAATTGGAACCGGAAGTTGGAAATTTGAGCAGGCTCTACAAGGATGGTGAGGATTTGGGTGTGCTGGAGAGTTGGGGAAGGACCTGCTAGATGACCAGACAGTGTGGAATGTGTATGGTGCCTACGGGATCAGAGAGCCTGGCTAGAGCTGCAGGTTTGGTAAAGGAAATTGATTGTCAGGGAAATAATTATTTGAAATAATTCAGGATCTGGTGAGGGTCTTGATAGGGTAGATGCCATTATCTTTGTTCTTTTAACAAAGATTTATTGAGCACCTACTTTGTGAAAAGTCTGCAGGGTGCTGGGGAAACGGGAAGAAAGATATGGTCCCTCCTTTAAGGAGCAGAGACATTTCATTACTAAGGAGAAATACAGTGTGCTGTGGGGGCATACTAATGGGAGGTAGTCAGGGAAGGCTTCTAAGGAAGTGCATTTAGGCTGAGATCTATGGGATGATGAATAAGTGTTAGCTGCTGGTGATGGACGTGGGAGTAGCAGGGAGAGGGTGATAGTTCTAGGCCGGGGGGCAGCCCTCAGGGAAGAAAATGAGTGTGGTTCCATAACTGAAAAAATGTCCTCTATGTTTGAAAGGGCTGGACAGTGGAGGATAGAGAGGATCAGAGATGAGAGTGAATTCGAGAGAAATTGCAAATGAGGACTTGATAAGAAAAAGGAACTGTTTCCTGGAAGGCATATGATAGGCACTCAATACGTGGAATGGATGAATAAATAAGCTTGAGATTTCAAATGTGGACTAAGAAGTGATGGAGTCATGGGTAGGAGTAAATAAATGGGCACAGGGTACTAGTTTGGAAGGCAGATTAGTTGGGTTTTAGACACATGGATCTTGAGGCGTGACATTCTGGCGGTTTGTCAAATACCAATCCTCACAGCTTCAGGCTCCTGTTGAAATTGTAAGGCTCAAGTGTGGGAAACAAAAGATAGAGTGCTTTTCCTTGGGAATTATGGTTAGAAGAAGGAGATGAGACTTAGGATGGGACAGAGGAGAAGGGTGGAGAATTTCAAGGACAGAGTGGTAAACAGAGGTCAAGGACACCAGCTTGTACCAAATGAGACAATCTGGTTGACACCACTTGCAAAATGCCAACATGTTATACAGACATATGGGTGGAGTGGGGAGGGGTGGGAAAGGCACGGGATCTGCAGTCACAAGACCTGGACTCAGTCCTCGCTCTGCCTTTTACCATATTTCTGACCTTGGGCAGTAATTACTTAAAGTTTTCTGAGTATCGGGCTGCTTATTTATGAAATGAGAAAGAATGGCTGCCATGTTTGCATCTCAGAGATATTGTGAGATTGAAATTAAAAATATCTGTAAACTTGGGCTTCCCTGGTGGCGCAGTGGTTGAGAGTCCGCCTGCCGATGCAGGGGACATGGGTTCGTGCCCCCGTCCGGGAAGATCCCGCATGCCGCGGAGCGGCTGGGCCCGTGAGCCATGGCCGCTGGGCCTGCGCGTCTGGAGCCTGTGCTCCGCAACAGGAGAGGCCACAACAGTGAGAGGCCCGCGTACCGCAAAAAAAAAAAAAAAAAAAAAGTAAAAATATCTGTAAACCATTGGGTTTTCCCCCTCAGTGTTGCATAAAGGGTGTGGCATACACACGGTACTTGAGTGAGTGTTTGTTTGTTTTTTTGGGGGGGCCGCGCAGCATGCGGGATCTTAGTTCCCCGACCAGGGGTCGAACCCATGCACCCTGCAGTGGAAGCGTGGAACCCTAACCACTGGATCGCCAGGGAATTCACTTGAATGAGTGTTTGAATGAATGTAGGGGTATTACTGTGGCTACTAATTTATGTTTCAACAGAGACCAGATGAAGAAGCTGTGGTGGATCAGGGTGGGACCAGTACAATTCTCAACATCCACTATGAGAAAGAAGAGTTGGAAGGTAAGCACTGCTGTTCTATGTACCGAGGGAAATCAGCGAAAGGCAGCCTGGTGTGGGAGGAGCAGCTTTGCCATCAGGAGACCTGGGTTGGAGTCCTAACTCTTCTTCACTAGCTGTGAGACCTTGGGAAAAAAATCACTTAATTTCACTTAGCCTCATTTTCCTCATATGTTAAATAAAAATAGGGATGATAATACCTGTCTCACTGTTAGGCTCTAGTAGACAGACAGCTTGTGAGACAGTACTTTCAGCACAGTAAAGTCCAATATAAATATTAATAAATGACCTATTCCTTGAGAATGTGAAACACTCAGATCAGTTTATTGATTCTTGACAACTGCTTGGAAATATAGATACAAATTTATACAAAAGAAAATAAAATACAAATAGTTTTAAAAACTCAGTTTGGCCATAAAACCCCGTTTTTACCCCATTTCCAATGTATGCTCTTCCCATTCTAACAATACCCATTTCTGCCTGGTGTTTTCATCTAAACAAGAAAAGGGAAAACACACACGCATATAACATATTTGGTGAGAGTTCACAGCATAGAGTTGTATAAAAACCCACTGAAGTAGAAGGGAAGGAAGAGGCCTTTTAATTGACCTGCTCTATCTAGTTTATCTTATCAAGGCTCTTCTTCCTTTCTCTCCTCTCCCACCCCCACTCCCCCCATGACCCTTTTGTGCTGTGCTTCTGCTTTCCTTTTTCCCACGGAGCCTAGTTTCCTGATAGTGATGGCAAGGCTCAGTTTTATTAAAGAAAGGCTCGCGTCCTCTGTAGCTTGAACGAGAACCCACATTTGGCTCAGAAGCCTTTGTGCGATCTCTGTAGCATCTCCTGCAGCATTGAAGGCTATGATGCAGTAACTTTCTAATGACTGAGACAGCACGTGAAGTGTTCTCTCTGTACTGCTTGTTCCTGTGCTGGTTTTTTTTTTTTTTTCCATCAAAGTTGTACAGTCCCCAGAGAAAACTTGTCCTTTGGATGGGAGAGCCAAAGCTGTAGAGGCTGACTCATCCTCTGGGTCTGTTACCATGAGAACTTATGTGGGTGGCTCTGTGGAGGTCAGTGGAGTTCAGACATAATCAAGGTCGAGCTTTCGAAGTTGTTTTGACCAGATGGAAGAGGAGCCAGTGTGGGTTTCAGCAGTTGGGAGAAAGGGGAAGAAGGAAGGGTGTGGAGGTGGGAGGCTAACATTTGTTGAATGACCCTTGTGTGACAGGCGTTTGATTAGGCACTTTGCACAAGTCGTCTTTTTAATCTTCACAGCAGCCCAGGCAGGTAGACATCATCCCTATCTTACGTGATGGGGAAACTGCTCAGGGTCATCTAGCCTAACAGCAGGTGAGGCTGGGATGGAATTCTGCTCTTTCCACTCTACCACACTGCCTGCAAGGGAGGACGGTACCCAGCGTTAACCACCTAACCTCAGCTTCTTGCTCCATCATATGAACATTTTTATGTGTTGCCCCACCCCTCCTTCTGCCCTGATAATCCTATTGCCTCCCTACTGTCTCACTGTACCGTGGGGGTACTTTTACTTTTAGTTTAGTTGTCTGGGCCCACTAGACCTTTGCCCTCAGCAAAGAGGTAACCATTTATGAACACTCTTATCTACTTGGGAGTAGAATAATAAGACTGGGCAAACACTCTTGGATCCCGAGGACTGGGTTGCATCACAGAGGTCAGCTGAGTAATTGGCAGTAGGAGCGTCTTCTCAATATGACATCATCTATTCCTTACGTGGTATCCATTTTCCTGTAAAAGAAGGCCATCTGTGATGATGGCATTGCTGGGGGAAAACAGTCCTTTATACGTAGACCTTTTGGAAAACTAGAATCTTATTTATGTTATAGCACTTAAAAAAAAAAAAAGCACTACAGGCAACGGAGGACATACAGTGCCCACGCCTCGGGCCTGATGTAGTTCTCAAGTAGCTCTGGAGAGGAGAAGAGGAAGTTGGGATTTGCTGGAGGATCGGCTATGCTGTGGGCCCCGCCCTCAGTGAGGCTGCACTCAGGGAAGTGCTGTCTCTTGAAGGCATGGAATAAAATCAGTCCCACTCTGATGGAAGACAAGTAAATTCTTCCAACTGTGTTCTAATCTGCCATGTGTGCCATGATACACGGTTCTGCGGCTGCAGATAAAGCTCTGGGTCTTCCTTCCCCTTTGTTCTATACCCTCTACACCACGTGACATAAACCACTTTGAGAACTACTTCTGAGATGTAGTCTCTGGACATTGTTAGAGACTTGTAAACGTGGTTTTTTTTTGCAAAAATTAACTCCATCAGCAGGAGAAGGTGCATCAAACCGTAACATCTCTTTTTTTATATACATGGGAAGAGTCAAAAGCAAACAGTAGGACAGATTTCCGAAGAGAAACTCACAAAGAGCAATAGTCCATGATTGCTTCAGTGGACTCTCCCAGTCCCAGAAGAACACCGAGCAGTGGCTTTAATTAGAGGAATGGCTTTTTCCGTCTTTTCTGGCAGGTCATTATTCCTGATTAACTACTAGACTAACGAATCCTAGAGTAAGTTTGGTACCTTCTAATAAGTTTTCAACAGAGGTAAGAGCCATTTGGCCTTAGTTATAAGTTGAAAAAAAAAGGCTTGCATGTGCTCCACATGTTAGACTCCCCCCACGGTTACTGACTTTGTGTCAACTTGAAGTCCAGGGGTTGGGACACCCGTCTGTCCGTGTGAGCTAGCGAGCTCTGTGCGCATGCTTGATAAACAGTGTGCTCGGAATGTACTCCGCCTCGGAAGGCCCAGGTTCCATCTGCAGGGTGGGCTCCCCCTGTGATATCTGTCCTGCTCTGCAAGGTTCCATCCCAGTTCACTAAGGATTGCTCTCTGTACGTGTGTGCATACTTATTTAAAAAATAAATTCTAAAATTACATCTTCTAATAAGTTTTTACTAAATGAATACTTGTATTTGCACACAGTCCCCAGAGAGTAGGTTTGACAATAGCTGGAAAAAAGACTGGAAAGAAGGCAGAATTTAGGTGAGTAGGTAGGTAGATGAGGGGGATGAAGACTGTGTGGGTAGGAGAGCAGTTGAAAGGCCAGCAAAGAGACCACAGGATTGGTTTAGTAAAGTCATTGGGC
This sequence comes from Delphinapterus leucas, assembly GCF_059928025.1. NCBI lineage: Eukaryota > Metazoa > Chordata > Mammalia > Artiodactyla > Monodontidae > Delphinapterus > Delphinapterus leucas. Next base: position 41,064,479 of record NC_143139.1, read on the forward strand.
TGCAGAATCCCGTTAGATGGACTGGATTTTATTGGTGCTGGATTCATTTCCCAGTGTCTATTTGTTTGTCTCCTTTTTTGATTTCACTCAGAATATCCAAGTCCCTGCTTCCGAGTCTCCAGCCTAGAAACTGATGCCTAGTTTTCTGATAACCACTCGGTCATTCTTAGCTCTGTGTCCTGCTGGGGCTTGTTTTCATTTTTGCCTGTCTCTCTGGTGTTTTCAAAAGGCAGGTGCTGTGGTTGGCTAATGTTTGTGGGAACTGATTGGACCAAAAAAATTTCTTAGAGAAGGAAAAGTCTTCCTTGGTAACTCTTTCCAAAAGTCCCCTTATCCAGGAACTCTTCCTGGAATAAGCTCTCCATCCTCAGGCTGGCTAGGACCTTCTCAATCATCCCACGCCCTGGTGAGTATTTCATCCACTCGAAACACATTCACTTTGGTTACATGTTCCTGTTGTGACCCCTTTCAGATCAGAGGCCTTCTTAGTTCAGGTTGTGTACTGCTGGGGGGATCCTAAGGGGTTATGTTCCTGCTGGAGGCACCTAGGAGGTATTCCATTTTCTGGATATCTGTGGAGTAATGACCACATGGAAGATGCCGTGCTTTGTTATGTCAGGGAATCTAGGAGGAAGAAGGTCTGACCTGGGACTTTGAGGAGCTTGTCGATGAATAGCGGGAGAAAGACTGATAGATGCCTAACTTTAATGCAAGGCATAAGATAAGTTCATAAGAGAATGCTAGCCAAGGACTCAGGGTTGGCAGGAAGGAGGCAGCACCTCTGATCAGGGGGATCAGCAAGAATACCAGGAAGGAAGGTGCATTTGCAATGAATCTTGAAGGAGTGAGGCAAGTCAGCGTCCGGAAAGCATTGGTACATCTGTGGAAGAGCAGTTTGGTTTAGGTGGAGGAGAGTGTGAGGTGAGGGTGGGAGCGTCAGCTGAGGCCATGAGGAGGAGACGGAGTAAAAACCAGGCTGTGGGGCTTCCCTGGTGGCGCAGTGGTTTGAGAGCCCGCCTGCCGATGCAGGGGACGTGGGTTTGAGCCCTGGTCTGGGAAGATCCCACATGCCGCGGAGCGGCTGGGCCCATGCACCACAACTACTGAGCCTGTGCTCTAGAGCACATGAGCCACAACTACTGAGCCCGCGTGCCACAACTACGGAAGCCCGCGTGCCTAGAGCCCGTGCTCCGCAGCCCGAGAGGCCACCGCAATGAGAAGCCCGCGCACCGCAACTAAGAGTAGCTCCCGCTTACTGCAACTAGAGAAAGCCCGCGAGCAGCAGTGAAGACCCAGTGCAGCCAAAAATAAATAAATAAAATAAAAAAATTTATTAAAAAAACACCAGGCTGTTCTGGTGTTGTTGGTATAGATGCAGAAGGTGTACATCTCTAGATTTTTTCCCCCCAGAACATTTATTTGGTGTGAGCATGTGTGGGATTTCCACTTTGATCTCTCTTGAGATGATCACTCAGTTCTTTTAGAGAGCTTTCCCTTTGTTTCCCTGTTGAATGTATAATTTGTTCTAGAGGAAGAAAAAACTAGAAAGGAGGCTGGGGCCCGAGCATGCTGGAGCATGAAGGGTCCCGACTGTAAGAGTGAGCCGTGATCAGAGCAGTGCTTCCGGAGGATTTGTTTGTAGGATCGAATTGGTGGGGGAGGCAGGAAGGAGGCCCCTGCTGTTGTCAAAGTGGGAGGAGAGAAAGACTTGACAGCTCTAACCTATGGGATGGAGTGCTGAGGGGCAAGGTGGAAATCCAAGGTAATGCTGAGATTTCAAGCCTGGAAAGTTGAGAGAATGCCATGAACAGAAACATAGAAGAAGTGACTATGAGTCTGATTTCAGATGGAGGATGGTGAGTTTGCTTTGGAACATATTGAGTCACTGGAGATAAAGATTTGGGGATCATTTGCAGAAGTAAACTTTGAAATCAGGAGAGCAAATATCACTAAAAAGAGAGAAGAAAGGGACCAAGGACAGAAACCTGGGGAACCTTCCTTTGGTGGATTGTGGTAAGGCTGGAGAAGCAGTCAGAGGAGTGCAAGTGAGCCAGGGAAGGCCGTGGTACAGGTATGGGAGAAGCCCAGACCACCAGGGGGAGGAAGTAGTCAAGGGATGGGGCTGCTGCCTGGAGCATGGTGGGCTCTCCAGAGAGTCTTTTGAGCTGAACTGAGAGAGACGTAAGATGATAGAGATTTGGTGATTTAGTGGGCTTTGGCGTCCCTGATGAGGGCAGTTTCAGTGGAGAGCGGCCACGTGCAGAGGCTGTGGAACAAGGGGATGGTGAGGAAAGGGAGCTAGGTCGGTACACTGTTCTTGAACATGACTTAATGGAGAAGGGAAGGGGACAGGCAGAGACTTGGGAGAATAGCACTGCACTGGGAACATTTCTTTTTTATTTTTATTTTAAAATATTTATTTATTGAATGAAAGATTCTTTAAATCGTTATAGTGTGCAAAAGTTTCACACACATGATTTCATATAGTCCCATAATAACCCTTTTTTCTCCCTACTCCTATATTGCCTATCCCTCCTCCCCCCACCCCCACCACTGGTAACCACTGGTTTGTTCTCTATATCTGTGAGCCTGCTTCTTTTTTGTTTTATTCACTAGTTCGTTGCATTTTTTAGATTCCACATATAAGCGATATTATAGAGTATTTGTCTTTCTCTGTCTGATTTATTTCACTTAGCATAATGCCCTCCAAGTCCTTCCATGTTGCTGCAAATGGCATTATTTCATTCTTTTTATGGCTGAGTAGTATCCCATGGTATATATGTACCACATCTTCTTCATCCATTCATCGGTTAATGGACACTTAGTTTGCTTCCATATTTTGGCTATTGCAAATAATGCTGCTGTGAACATTGGGGTACATGTATCTTTTCGAATTAGTATTTTTGTGTTTTTCAGATCTATACCCAGGAGTGGAATTGCTGGGTCATATCATATGGTAGGAATATTTCCTTTTTAGGTAAGAGGGACTTGAGAAACCCGTGGAAGGGATGGATGGAAAGGAGAGACTGAGGATAACTGATGAAGTGGGACCCAGTGGGGTGGGAGGCGGTGCTCATTAGCCTGGAAAAGAGGAAAAGCTGGAGGAGGAAAGTGAGCCTGACTGAGAATGGAGGGAGTTCCCAGGACAGGGCCTGTCTTTTCCGTACGATATGAAGCAAGGTCACCTGCTCAGAGGAAGTGTGGGTGCGGTTGTCGATTTGAAGACAGTGACTAAAGACTGTAACAGCTCCGGTGGTGGAAGATGTGCGGGGGCAGCCTGAGATCCAGAGTGTCGAGCAGCAGTAACTGGGCAGAAATGGGGGAAGATCACTGCTCTGTGCATCCAGGTGTAGCATCCCTGCAGCTACTGATTCTGGGCTCCAGGCTCACCAGGAAGACCGGGGAAACCAGGTGGAGGTGAGAGAGGCCTGGAAGTCAGGCACAAAACAAAATAATGTTTATGGATGGAATGAGAGAGTAGGAAGGAGGAACTAGGGAGGAACACTGTGGGATCACTTACTTTCTTGTGTTCCCCTCTTTTTGTAAAATATTTAATATCTCTCCCTCATGCTCCCAGCCGTATGCCCCTTATGATTTGTAACTAGTCTCTCACTGCTATTCTAGATGGTGCAGAAAAAATATAATGGAAACTGATCCTGGAATTTACTGGCTGCTAAAATTGACTCCAGGCATCGTGTTAAGCATTTTACATACATTTCTTATTTGCTTCTCACAAAAATCTTCTGAGTTTAAAGAATAAGCTTCAGTATTCCTTTTTAAAGACAGTCACAGAGGGCTTCCCTGGTGGCGCAGTGGTTGAGGGTCAGCCTGCCGATGCAGGGGACGCGGGTTCGTGCCCCGGTCCGGGAGGATCCCACGTGCCGCGGAGCGGCTGGGCCCGTGAGCCATGGCTGCTGGGCCTGTGCGTCCGGAGCCTGTGCTCCGTGACGGGAGAGGCCACAGCAGTGAGAGGCCCGCGTACCGCAAAAAAAAAAAAAAAAAAAAAAAAGACAGCCACAGAGAGATTAGATAACTTGTTGAGGGTCACATGGCTAGTGAATTTGGACCCGGGCAGGTTGACCTGAGCGCTTAACCACTTTCTCAAATGGAAGCGGCCTCCCTGCCGAGACCTGCTGTAGGTGTCATGGCGCGACTGCATCACGTTTTGTCAATTGCTCAAATCGTTGTAGTAGCAACAACTAGCGTTTGTTTCGGACTCTACAGTTTGCAAATCATGTTCACGCCCATTATTTCCTTTAATCTTAACAACATTCCTGTGAGGTTTGCAGCCACGTACAGGACTGAGACCTTCAACTCCCTCATCTCTACAGCTTCAGTCCTGGAGGTCTTTGAAGTTTTGTCATTACAGCGTTGTGACCAGGCCAAAGGACTGTACTCTTTTTCTTCTCCCCTCTCATGTATACTAGCCTCCTTTTCCTAAAGGAGTTCTCTCCACAGACCTTCTGCTTCTTTTCAGGTCATAGGACTCTGTACGTGGGGGTCCGGATGCCCCTGGGCCGGCAGAGCCATCGGCACCACCGAACCCATGGCCAGAAGCATCGGAGACGAGGGCGGGGCAAGGGAGCCAGCCAGGGGGAGGAAGGCCCTGAGGCCCTGGCCCATGGTAACGCCTCAGGAGGGAGGGCGGGTGGGTGTCCATGCGGGGAGGCCTGGTGAGGCCGAAGGGGTGTGGGATGGACGTGGAGCAGGGGGTGGGCTTGACTCTCTTCCATAGACTTTCCCCAGCTTGCTTCCAGGAAGAAGAAATGCCTCTGAGAATCAAAAGTATCTTCCTGAAAACTTCACAGTTCAGGCCCCCCAAATCAATATCATAGAAGGTGAAATCATTTGCTAGAGAATTAGCCATTCTTTTTGATCAAATTCATCAGATTTCTAGTTTCTCATGGGTTTTCTTCAAATGGTCTTACTTAATAATTTTTTTCCTCCTATGAAACTGCTTCCAAAGAATAGCTTTTTTTCTGGGAATAAAGAAATCTTTTTGACCTGAGTTCAGGATTATCTTCTGTATGTTCCTGAAGTTGTGAGGCCCCCCAGGTGCGCTGAGTGTGGCAGGATGCTATTTCTGTTCTAAGCTGAGGCTGGGAGGAGACCTTTCTCCGTGGCTGATTTTCCAGACACGCCATCTCAGCGTGTTCAGTTCATTCTTGGCACTGAGGAGGATGAAGAGCATGTGCCTCACGAGCTGTTCACAGAACTGGATGAGATCTGCCTGAAAGAGGGAGAAGACGCCGAGTGGAAGGAGACAGCCAGGTGAGGCCTTAAGATCGCCTGGGTCCAGATTCGCTTGGGCAGACAAATGTGTGCCTTTCCGTGAGTGACAGGCCTGCCTGCCTTTTATTTCTTCACGGGAGACATGACGACTGACACGGGGACCGATGTTCTAGGGTCCTCTGTGGGAAGCCTTGATGCTGGCCTCTTGGTCACGTCTGTGGTAATACCTATGTAAGTTGACCTTGAGCCCGGGATTGGTGACGGAAACACAGAACGTTAAGGGGGTCCTCTCTTACTAGCTCCTGGGCTCTTGATATTAAAGGTCTGGCTTATAAGATGCCTGAGGGGGCCGCCTTGGTTTAGACCTAGCCCAGCAGACATAGCGTAGGTCCAGCCTTTTCCTGCGCATGAACCATAGCATCATTTGGGTTTTAATTCACTGGAAATTCCAGAATTTTTGAGACATCCTATTGGACAGTCCAACTTCACAGACACCTTTGGGATTATAGCCAGCCCGACAGTAGACCTCCTTGGATTAGTTGCAGAGTGACTATGCTTGTCTAAGGCCCAACCCCCAGAAGAGCCCTCAGATTGACCAGGGCCATGTCTAGAGCTCCTGCAGTGACTGGCAAGTGAGACTTCTGGGTGATACAAAGCCGGCGTGCCTGAGCCTCGGGGAAGAAGGTAAGGTGGGTAACCAGCGAGGCGTGGCTCCACCTCTCATTGGAACAGCGCTTCCTGGATACCTGCTGTATCCGTGGGTGTGTTTCCTGGGTAGAGAGGATTAAACAGGCCAGTCAGCCTGGTACCAAGCAAGGAGGCAATTAGCCTTGTCATTCTGTCTTTGCCAGCGTCTGAAGGTCGCACAGATAGGCTTTTTATTTTTTTAAATTAATTAATTTATTTATGGCTGTGTTTGGTCTTCACTGCTGCGCGCTGGCCTTCTCTAGTTGTGGCGAGCGAGGGCTGCTCTTCGTTGCGGTGTGAGGACTTCTCACTGCGGTGGCGTCTCTTGTTGCGGAGCACGGGCTCTAGGCGCGCGGGCTTCAGTAGTTGCGGCTTGCGGGCTCTAGAGCACAGGCTCAGTAGTTGTGGCGCACGGGCTTAGTTGCTCCGCGGCATGTGGGATCTTCCCGGACCAGGGCTCGAACCCGTGTCCCCTGCATTGACAGGCGGATTCTTAACCACTGCGGCACCAGGGAAGTCCCAGATAGGCTTTTTAAAAAGATAAATATTATCATTTTATTAATGTGATTTGTCAATGTATCCAGATGATATAGATTAGATCTGTTATTTTTTTAATTGCATAGGCAATGCGTGCTCACTAGAGAAAATTAGAAAATAAAGATAAGCAAAAAGAAGACGAACATTACGTGAAATCCTACCAAGCCAGGGATAATGAGGAATATAACATTTGATGTCTTATACATGTGTGTGTTTGTATTTTAAAATTTTTCTTTAAAGAAAAATGGAATCAGTTTTGCACTGTTTTATAACCTACTTTGTTCACTTACCAGTGTACCCTGAACGTATAGATTAGATTACAGTGTTCAATATGATTATTTGGGTATCTTTCTTTGTGGCTTATGTTAAAAACTCTCTCCTGAAAATTCCTCATTTTCTGTCTTTAACATCTGGTTGTTTGTAATGCTTCCAGGTGGTTGAAGTTTGAAGAAGATGTTGAGGATGGGGGAGAGCGCTGGAGCAAGCCTTACGTCGCAACCCTTTCACTGCACAGTCTCTTTGAGCTAAGGAGCTGCCTTATTAACGGAACGGTCCTTCTCGATATGCATGCAAACAGCATAGAAGAAATCTCAGGTAAGTTTAGGTGAGAGAAAACAGAGGGATGTTTGTGTCAATTAGGAAGAGTGGTGTAGAGGAAAGAAGAAAGTGGCTGTGTGTCCTTGGGCAAGTCACTTACCTTCCCGACCTCAGCGCCCTCAGCTATGGGATGGGTTTCAAGCTAAGAAACTACCCTACCTATTCCACAGGCTTATTATGGGATACAAATGACATGGTGTGAAGTCTTCCATTTGCCTGTTCATTTGGCAAACGTTTATTTTCTATCTATTAATGCTTGATAATGTGCTAGGCACAGGGGAATGAAGATAAGATACAATTTCTGTCCTCAAGGAGCTCCCCTTCTAGTGGGGAACATAGCCATGGGTGCAAGAAAAGAGCTCTCGTTTGGTAATAATTAGAGAAAGGGGCAACTGGGAGTTGTGCCGAGAAAAGGGGTTAGAGTGAAAGAAAGATTTTAAAATATGGCAGCTAGGGAAGACACGTATGAAGTTGAGCCAGAGTACCCCCACTTCTTCAGCAAGACGTGAAGGGGAGATGTCTGATGGAGTTGCCTGGTACAGGTGAGTGTAAGTTGCTATGTTTTAGGAATGGAGTTTGATAAACACCTGGGTGCATGTGAGGATTTTCCTCAGCTTGGCTTTGTTTGGCTGGACAGGTTACATAAAGATTTCTCCAAACTTTTCTCCATTTCAAGTATCCAAGTAATTCTGCCTCTCTGGGATCACATGGGGGGACCCAGGGAGGGGTCAGTACTGATGGGATCTGGTGTCACCTCCGAAGGCCCTAAGGGAAAGTTATTCCGTGCTTCTTCCAGTTTCTAGCGGCTCTAGGTGTCCCTTAGCTCATGAGTGCATAACTCCAATCTGCCTCTGTCTTCACCTGGGCTTCTTATCTGTTGTCTCTCTCATAAGGATATCCTTCAGTATCATCCAAGATGGTCTCATCTTGAGATCCTTAGTTACGTCTGGGAAGACCCTGTCCACAAATAAGATCATGCTCACAGATTCTGGGGGGTTAGTACATAGACGTATCTTTTGTGGGGGAGGCGCCGTTCTACCCACTACGAAAGCCAAGAGAGGAGAGAGTTTCAATTCATCAGTGTCAGATGCTGTAGAGAGGTCAGGTTAGGTAAGGACCAGAGACATCTGCCAGATTTAGCAACTGGAAGGTTGTTGATGATTTTAGTAAAAGCAATCTCATTGAGGCAGCCACCTTGCAGGGGGTGAGGAATTTTTCTTTTGAGAACTTTAAGAGATAGGGGAGAGAGAGAGAGAGAAAGAGAAAGAGAGGGAGAGAGGAGGCAGTAGATAATGGGAGACCTGGGGTGGACATTCTCCTTTTTTTTTTTTTTTTTTCCCAAGATGAAGGATCCTGAAGCATGTTTATAATATGGGGCAAGGAACCAATCAATATAAAGGTTAAAGATAGAGAAACCTGGATCTTCCACTTAATATTTGAAACAGATTTTCTTTATTTATTGCTTCCAGCACTTGGATAGTCATGGATGGAGTTGGAGTTGAAGATAGGTTGGAGTTTTGGGGAGGTGGGGGAATGGGTATGTAGGGTTGAAGTAGAACTGCTGTGGTTCTTCACATCAGGTACCTGAGGTATTCGTGTTAGTGATAAGGATAAGTAAACAGTCTCAAGTGTTTACTGTGAATGAGCACTTTATACATCTCATTAATTTTTTATAACAATCTTCTAAGGTAGGTGATAATATTAGCTCCATATTACGGATGAGGAAACTGAGGTACAGAGAGGTTATCACACAGAAAGTGGTAGAAGTGGGATAACTGTGGACCTTTAGCGCTAGAACCCATGCTGTTAACTGCTGTGCTGACTGCCTCTCAGTAGCAGGTATTGGGATTTTTTTCCCCCTCAGTTCTGCCAGGCTTGGCAGGTAAAGGTTGATGCTTGGTGGTAATCATGTGGGGTACTTAATCAAGAACAACTTAATGATTCTTGGAAGTTCCGCTTTTACGTAGTCATTTGGAGTTCTACAGTTATAGTTTCTCTTGACAATCACAGCAGTGTTAAAATCTCTGAGAAAGGGAACGTAGAGGAACTTTGGCAGATGACAGAACAAAATGGTAATAATGTGGACTTTTGAGTCAGACAGTCTTGGGTTTGACTCCCAGCTCTGCAACTTACTAGACGTGAAACCTTGGGGAATTTTGTAATGTTCGGGCCTCAGTTTCCTGATCTGTAAAAATTGTTATAATGCCACCTAGTTCTCAGGGTTTTTTATAAGGATTCGATTAGATAATTATGTAAAAAGTTCGGAGTGTCGTTCCTGGCACATGTTAAATGCTCAATAGTTTCCATTTCTAGTAATAATGATTTGTTACGTGAATAACGTATAATGTGTCACAGCTGCTATCATCAAATAGCTCTTTCAGGCACTGAAGCGGAGACTGTACATCACTGACCCTGGTAGAACTGCCTCCCCTACTCCTTGTCCCTTGCCCCTCACCCCACTTGACCTTGGTCTCTTTGGGTTCACTGACCATCAGTTTGAGTGTTCATGTTAGCACCTGCTTTCCAGACCTGATCCTGGACCAGCAGGAACTGTTCAGTGACCTGAATGACAGCATGAGGGTTAAAGTGCGGGAAGCCCTTCTCAAAAAGCATCATCATCAGAATGAAAAGAAGAGAAATAACCTCATCCCCATTGTCCGCTCCTTTGCTGAGGCTGGCAAGAAACAATCTGATCCACATTCAATGGATAAACATGGTAAGATTGTTAGGAGTAACTGTTTTCTCTTTTGATTAATAAGACATTTAGGAACTAGTTGGAGATGCTAAGTTACTAGAGGGTAGGGGCTGTATTTCTCTAATATGCTTTCACACTCACTTAGACACAGTCCTTTTTGGTGGATAGGCACGATGGGTGGCTGGGGCTGGTGACGGTCACCTCTTGTGGCACTAGGGATGCATGCCTCAGATAGATCTCAGTGGACCCCAGGGGAGAAGTTTGTGCCCCAGAATGGCCTCAGAACTGATGTGGCTTTGGGGAGGTAGCCACATTAGGGATGATTCGGGGCCAGAGAAGTTCCACTGGAGCTTTTTAGAAGTAAACCAATGTCTTAGATTAGGGAGGCAAAATGCAGTAGGGTCAACTCTTGAGTCAGATTTCCAGGCCAGAGAGTCTGGCTTCACCGTTTGCAAAGTGTGTGACCTTGGGCAACCTCCGAAACCTCTTTAAGTCTTACTTTCTCCTCTGTAGAATAAGGATAATAGTGAGATCTGCTCCCTCAGTCTATAGTGAGGCTTCAATAAATTAATCCATGTAAAGCCCTGGAGCCAGGTGGCTGGTGGGTTGTAAACATTCAGTGAATTTCAGCTGCTGACTAGTTTCCTTTTCTGAGGCCGAATCTATGCTGGTCTCCTTGTCCCCACATTTACTGAACCACAGTGTGCAGGGGATGTGCCTGGGAGTCTAGGTTTTTGAAAAGTTCTCCATAGGACTTTATGGTATGCACTCCTGGTTAAGGATTACTGCCTTTAATAGAGGAAGAAAAGAGGATCACAGATGGTTCAGGAAGAGGGTGCAGGAGTAGTAAGACCTCTGTTCCCGCCCTCTACTGCTAACTGGTAGGTAAGGAGATAGGTGTGTGTGGGTCCTTGCTGCATAGTCGTCTGGACCACTTCTCTGTGTGGACTTTGCAGGAGATAGTCATACCCAGCTGATGATGGACGGGGCGTGTCAAAGGGGGAAAGGGCAGGACTCGGAGAATTCTGTTTGATTTTCTCCAAATAGGTCAGACTGTGTCTCCTCAGTCCGTTCCAACTACAAGTCTTGAAGTAAAAAATGGAATGAATTGTGAACACAGTCCCGTGGACTTAAGCAAGGTGAGCAGAGACGTGGAAGTTGGCTTACAGGCCTAAGCAGATCTCTAGTGGAACCCAGAGTCTCATTGCTGGAAGCTGGATAAGCTTTGGCATTTCAACACCCTTTCTCCAGGACCAGAGCCCCTTCTGCGGAAAAGGAGGCCCATCTATCTGCTCATGTCTTCTTCTTTCTCCAGCCCAGACCTCTCTGACTCATTAGCTTGTTCCCCAGATTCAACATGCTGAAACCCGCTAGCCACTAATAATCCTCCCTGCCACACACCTCCTGGTGTTTCAGAACTACTTTCTGATACCTGCTCTCCAGTAGCTCCTTCTCAGCCTCCAAGGGTTCTGCAGAAGCAGTATCTTTGCTACTGTCTCCTAAAACTGCTCTGTGGTTGAAACTCTTCTTGGGGACTGTGGCTTGGTGTCTGAGGCCTCCCGCAGGAGCAGGGCCCCCTGCAGCTTCCGGCTCAAACCGTGATCTCCCTGCCGCCAGCCTCTCCTTGCTCTGGTCTCTCCCCGACACTGTCCTTCCAAAATGCAGACAGTGTCATGTCACTTCTCAGCTCATAAGGCTCCCTGAAACCTCCGACAAAGCATTCCAGTATTTTAAAATGGAAACAATTTGACCTGGAGCTTCAAAAACATTCTTCTTTGGGGAGGCATGGTGTAATGGAATTCAAATCAGAGCCCCTGGATTTAAATTCTCTCTCTTAGAAGCTCTGTCGTCCTGGGCAAGTCAACTTCACTTCTCTGGGTCTCAGTGGCTCCATTCATTTTTTAAAATAAAAAGTGAGGCTAATTAGACCTTACAGAGCTATTGTAAGGATCAAGTGAAGTAGTATGAGAAAACGTGTTAAATCAAAAATGATTTATGAATGTCAGTTATGAGGAGGGTGATGGATGCGTGAGGTGATGGCTCCCACACTGTCAGGGGGTTCTTGGATTTTCAGGTCGACCTTCATTTCATGAAGAAAATTCCCACTGGGGCAGAGGCCTCGAATGTCCTGGTTGGAGAGGTGGACTCTCTGGGCCGCCCCGTTGTCGCCTTTGTGAGGCTGTCTCCGGCAGTCCTTCTCTCGGGCCTGACAGAAGTGCCCATCCCAACAAGGTAAAGACCTGGACCGCAAAGCTCAGTGCGTTCCGTCTGGTGTGCAGGTTTGTGTGTGCTCTGGTGGAAGAAACCAGCTAATGCCAAAATGGAGGATTAATTAATTTGGGGAATGCTGTTTAAAATTCAGCAGTGATCTCAGAAAACTGGGGTATATTTGATCAACCTCTGTGCGGAAGAACTGTAAGACTTTTAAGGCTCTGACGGTTCAGTTTCTGTGAACTTGGAAATGGAGAACCAAAGAGTGTTCAAGGGCCACTTGCTTGCTGGGATGGGAAGCCTGTCTTGCTCTCCCTGTTCTGCCAAGCTGTATCCCAGGGAAACGTCTCTGACCAAAGGTATTGATGTCTCTTTCCACAGTTCCGGCAGGATTTGTTTGGTTTGCAAGTATGTCCACATTTGTTCAAAAGGCTATTCATGCGCTCTGAAGGTGGTGATTCAGGTGATTCAGGGCCCCATTAATTACACAGTATTCAGATGTCCGGGACACAATTTAGACTCCTCTACAGGGCTTGATCATTTCAACTGCTTTATCCCTCTCCTCTCCCCGTCATTTTCTTATTAGAGCAATGAATGAGATTCAGATAACCCTGAATTTTCACTACAATGCCATGTTTTGAAAAAGTGTCCCTCCTATAGTAAGGAATTGTGTCTATGGAAACCCTGAGAATTATAACCACATTATTGAATGAGTTGTACAGGTGGCTTAGCTCCAATGCCTACAGTGGAGCTATTAGGTCAAGGCTACTCATATTGCTCCGTCATTAGTCTGTCTCCTTTTATTGAAGGTACTGTGATGATTTCTGTTTGATAGGAAAGAGAAATGTTCTGCTGTTTAGAGAGGAAAGATGCCACTTCTTTATATTTACTTACATAATTTAATCCTTTTTGTGTGTTGCCAGATTTTTGTTTATCCTACTGGGTCCAGTAGGGAAAGGTCAGCAGTACCATGAGATTGGCAGATCCATGGCCACCATCATGACAGATGAGGTACGCACGCCACTTCTGCTTTTCATGCATTCGTCTTGTAAATGTTTATTGAGCGTTTACTCTGTGCCAGGCATTGTGCTAGTCATTGGGGATAAAATAATTATAATCGTGATGTTTGCTGGAAAGCAGTACAGGTCACGTCTCTGAGGACCAAGCCCTCTGGGGGATTTTTCTTCCTCTGTCATCTCTCGCTTTTTGGATAATCAAGGATGCAGAGAAATCTTTCTCTGGGAAAATTATTTTTGCCAAGTAGGATACCTAGAGAGAAAGATATTAAGGCTGACTTAACTTTCTAGATCTAGAAGATGGTTAATTAAATACATCCAAGCTATTTACATAAAGAAACCTCACCCCCATTTCACGTAAATGAGACCAGTTAGTATAAAGGTCAGGGGGATGCTCTTGGGCACTGTCATGTGAATGTACCAGGGTGACTAGACGCTTTGGCTGCCGTGGTCCTGAAACCCCACTGCATCCCTGCTGAGGACTGTGCTGCTCAGGTAAGTTGCAAAGTAAGGCCTTGAAAAGGCATCTGTCTTAGCAGGCAGAGGGGCATGGGCTGTGTTTTATCAGCTGTCTTTGGTTTGGAGGCATATTGGAGGCATATGAGGAACCTTAGGAATTCCATCCAGTTTTTTCTACCCATTATGATCAGGAAAATTCCTCATGCATCTTGGCTTTTGTTCCATTCTTTGAGGAGATAACAGAATTATAAAACTTTTGAGTCATCTTATCTCTTTCTATACTAATAGACATATATTTAGTTCTTTTTGACTCATCTCATCTTTAGATTCTTTTTTTTATTGTTTTATCCTTGCACTTCTCTAAGTGCTAAAGTTATCTACATTTCAGATCCCCATGACAGAGATAAAAATCAAGAGGTTTTATTCATCTTTCACCATCTCCATTGGTAATTGTTTTAAGTAAAGTGACTTTTAGTTTTCCTGAGGACATTCTTCTTCTCTGTAGATTTTTCATGATGTGGCATATAAGGCAAAAGAGCGGGACGATCTCCTGGCGGGGATTGACGAGTTCCTAGACCAGGTGACGGTGCTGCCTCCAGGGGAGTGGGACCCCTCCATTAGAATTGAGCCGCCCAAAAACGTCCCTTCCCAGGTAATGTATGCACATGAGCCAGTGGTGGCTTAGTATCGCTTACTGAGTGCACACCATGGACAAAGCAAAGACCGTGAGGGTGTATGCTAAATAAGTTGAGATGTGGTTCTGTTTCTGGCCACCTAGCATGTCAGAACAGTAATAAAATATGAATATCCAGTAACATAGATTGGCTCAGGTGTGATGGGGTCAGTCAGGATTACCCTGGGATGAATTTTAAGCCAACTTTTGAAGGATTGATGTAGAATGGCAGAGAGGAGAGGAGAGGACATTTCTTGGGAGCATATCATGAATGAAGCCATTAAATGAAAAGAGGTAGTTGTATAGAGAGAGCAAATAGAGTCCCTCACACTTTTTTTGAGAGGTTAAAGATGGAAGGGAACTTCTACTGTACACTAGTCCCCAGGCCAAGTGCTTTACATATGCTAATTCAACCTCCCAGTAACATCTCCATATAGGTATTGGTGTTCTTTGTTTTACAAATGAGGAACAAAAAAACTATCTTCAAGGTTTTAAGGTAGAGATTACACACAGATTTGAAATTTGAACTTAGGTCACATCTGATGCCAAAGCCTCCACTTTTCTGTCTCTGGGTGAGACAGAGTTAGGTATTGGCAGAGAGGAGGAGAAATTTTTTTTTTTTTTTTTTTCAGGAAAGTCAGTAAACTGCTCCAAATCAGTAAATGCATTTGAAAGCTATAACAAACAATTGGCTATTTGGGGGCTGCTTTTGGATTTTCTCATCACCAACCCCCACCCCACCCCCACCCCCCGCCCCCAGCGGGAAAGACAGAATACAGGGCTGAGTTTGTTAATTTTGCGGTCTTCTGTTAAAAGGAGAAAAGGAAAATGCCTGGAGTTCCAAATGGAAATGTTTGCCACATAGAACCGGAACCACATGGGGGCCACAGCGGGCCAGAACTTCAACGCACTGGGCGGTAAGTTCTGGAATGTTTCACAGCTGATACTGCTTACCGGACAGAAGTTGTATAAAGGAATGAGGCATCCTCTTTATTTCCAGCCTTCTTCTCTGTAGTATCTTCATTGGCTGGGAATGACTTTTCAAATGGAACCACTGACTATAAGTATTACAAATATATCAAATATTATATTCATTCATTCAAATTTCTCAAACCACCTCACGTGTTCTGTCTCCCCTCCTGGCCTTGCCCCAGGAGGTGAGACAGAACACGTTCCCTCTGATTTGAACACTTGTCCCCTTCCTCATTTCCTGGCTGACTGCTTCTTATCCTTTGACGCAGCTTAGGTGTCACTTCCTTTGGAGAGCCTTGCAGGACCCTCTTTAGAGGAGGTTAGGTGTTCCTGCTAGGTGGTGTCCCAGCTTTGAGCTCTGTCCCTTGCCCACCTGCCACCCTCCCCCCAGCCACCTGTTATAGTCCTGATCATACTTTATTACTATTTATTGATTTGATGTCTTTCCTTCCAGAATGTTTGCTCCATAAGGGCAGGGACCCCATTATATTCCTAGCACCCAGCACAGTGCCCTGCACAGAGTAGGCACTCAATTAATATCTGGTGAATGAATGAATGAGTGAATGAATGCTTTTAGAATGATGTCTGTTCTGTAGCATGAATGGACAAGGTATGGATAAATATTGAATGGTTAAGTTAAGAAACCCCTTGAGGTAGGGAAACAGGTACTATTTTAGGTGTGTGTCTCAGAATAGGCAACCTACTCTTTTGGGCCCAGATTTTAGGACAGATGTCCAAGGAGGAGGTTCTCTATGGTAGGTGAGGACAGCAGGTCCCCAGGCTGGGAGGCTTTATATTCCAGGTAGGGAGGCAGTAGAAGAGGATGGTATTTTGGGTTGGAGTGGCATCCAGAGGTGTCCCCCAGATCGTGGGAGAAGGTTCAGTCTATGGCTCTGGCTCTGTAAGTTGTGCTTATGTCTAAGAAGGATCTGTTGGGTGGAGATTCTCAGGACAGGACTCAGATGATGGAAAGGAGCTTTTACTGTCCTCTATTCTATTGCTTTCACCTTATTTTTTCCTCCTTACTTGAAGTTGCTTTCCTTATTTCCCTATCCTCAGTGCCCTGCCTAATGGAAACTCAAGGTTGTTTTTTTTTTTTAATTGTGGAGAGCGATTTAGTTTTGCATTCTTGGAAATTCAGGGAGAGAAAGGAGAGGAGACTGAGAATCAGGAGAGAATGGCACTTAACCAGCAGTGTCCTGATGGGGCGTATGCATCTGGTTGAAGGAATGTATTAGAGGGCAGGGAAGGATAACTGGGCTCTGGGGAGGGATCACCGGAGGAAAGGAGGAGCCTTTAGATGGAAGGGGTCACTGAAAAGAGGGAGCAAGCTCCAAGAGTAAGTTTCACATTTTCTTTACAGTTGGAAGAGGTCCGAATTGGGTGGGGAGGCCTGGTATTGAGAAGCAGTTCGAAGGAAGCATCTGTCTTTAGAATAGTTTCCAGGATTGAGACTGTCTTAGATGAAGTGGTGTTTTTTAAAATTTATTTATTTATTTTTGGCTGCGTTGGGTCTTCATTGCTGCGTGTGGGCTTTCTCTACTTGCGGCGAGCGGGGGCTACTCTTCGTTGCAGTGCGCAGGCCTCTCACTGCGGTGGCTTCTCTTGTTGCGGAGCACGGTCTCTAGGTGCGAGGGCTTCAGTAGTTGTGGTTCGCAGGCTCTAGAGCACAGGCTCAGTAGTTGTGGCGCACGGGCTTAGTTGCTTCGCGGCATGTGGGATCTTCCCGGACCAGGGCTCGAACCCGTGTCCCCTGCATTGGCAGGCGGATTCTTAACCACTGCACCACCAGGGAAGTCCCAAGGTGGTGGGGTTTTTTTTGTTTTTTTTTTTGCGGTACGCGGACCTCTCACTGTTGTGGCCTCTCCCGTTGCGGAGCACAGGCCCCGGACGCGCAGGCTCAGCGGCCATGGCTCATGGGCCCAGCCGCTCCACGGCATGTGGGATCCTCCCGGACTGGGGCCCGAACCCGCGTCCCCTGCATCGGCAGGCGGACACTCAACCACTGCGCCACCAGGGAAGCCCAAGGTGGTGTTTTTTAAGGGAAGGGTCTTGGGTTTGGATTTGATAGAATTTCAGAGTTATGATTTATCCTTTTGACTGTAAAGCCAACAGCTTTCCTCCAAACACATAATCCATGCAGAGGTGAGATCTCATCTTTCTTTTGGTGTCAGAAAGAGGAGAATAAATTAGGTGGGCAGTCACTTATAATCAATTCCACATGGGGGTTTGGGAGCTCATTAGATTGGATCTCAACAGTTATAGAATCTTGGAAATGGTGCCTATCATCCCAAAAGAAAATCCCGTAGAGCCAGGACCGACATACACTTAATCAGCAGCCCCAGGTACCTTTACTCACAAACTCAAATGGGGTTTGAGGAAGTTCTCCCATAATGTTGAGTGAGGAGCTGCTGGAACTGACAAAGCTGAAAGGAAGGGTCATCTGGACTCAGAGCCTCACTCGGCTTACTGTGGGAGATGCTGCCTCTTCCTGAGCTCCGGTGAAGTTTTCCTCAGTCCTCAAGACACAAGACCTTCCTCCCCTTGTAGCCTTTTAGTCCAGGTGACCTAATGCTCATATTGGGGATCATAGTTCCTGCCAGCTCTGGCTCTTTTCCCAATCTCAAATTACGTAGGGGTGAACGTGAACCTTCCCCTGCAGGTGGACATCCTAGAATTTTCTGGACCTTCCTGGACTTCACCGAGTAAAAATGCATTAGCCTGGGCTTTATAATTCTTCATACCTTTAGCTGTGTTTCTTTGAGG
Source organism: Delphinapterus leucas (assembly GCF_059928025.1). Lineage (NCBI taxonomy): Eukaryota > Metazoa > Chordata > Mammalia > Artiodactyla > Monodontidae > Delphinapterus > Delphinapterus leucas. Next base: position 41,082,324 of record NC_143139.1, read on the forward strand.
TGGGGCACAACCTGGGGGTGCCATCCTTGTCGGATGGAGAGGTATTTAAGATGCGGTAGTGTAGGCTCTAAGAAGATGGGAAAGGAGGCAAAGTTGAGAACGGTCTGAGTTGTGTATGATCTGACCTGCCAAGCCAGGGCTGAGACGGTGTCTTGGGCCTCCCTGATGTTGACATAGGCCATGATGCCAAGGCATTCCCATATAGAACGAAGAGGAAAGTCTGACTAGAGTGTTCCTAGGCCAGAAGCTTCATGGCAGAGAGGATACTCTGCAAAGGGGTTTTCCAAGGTAGATTTGTGTACCTCACTGGGGAGGCCACATTTGGGAAGGGTTGATGAAAGAGAAGAATCAGGAGCTGCTATCTCGATGATCGCCCCCCACACTTCAAACAGGTTTCTTCCAAAGCACAGCAGACAAATGGATGGCTGGCCTGTCCCTAAAGCCCTCCTGAGAGGGCTTCCTAAGTCAGTGCACCAGAGCCTAGGGACCCTCTACACGGGTAAGTCCTTTCTTGCATCAAGCTTAAATTCATATCCCTGTGTGCCTCCTGCCCATCCCCCCCCCAAACTTGAACACCAAGGGTAGTGTTGAAAGGGAAAGGGAGTCCCAAATGTGGAGGGAAGCATCCATGTCTGATTACTATCTGTGCTAGATGTGCTGTTACGGTCTGCGTGAGTGAGGGATGAGGCTGACGCCATAAACAGTATCCGGAAATCATTTTGTTAATTTATACCATCAATAGGAGCCTCAGATCTTTTCTCTCCCCTTTCAATCACTAGGCAGACAGATGTCCTTCCTTTCTGTGGCTTCTCTTCAGTCCGTTTCACATAAATCTTTCACCCATTACTCACAGACACTCCTCCCTGAATAATGAGCCTCCCACATCCAGGAGGACCAATCATGGCAGCATCATAGGGTGAGGCTCATTACTGTAAAAGGTAATTCTCCCAGAATAATACCCTTCAGAGGAAGGTCATTGGTGATTGGGAGGTGATATTCACACGGTACTAAAGATGCTATGTTGGCTGAGGACCTAGAAACACTTGAATCTTGCCCCAGACTAATCACGGTTGCCCGTAAGGTCCTTGAGGGGCTATCCACTCAGAGGAGAAAGCAGGACCAAGTGACATTTTATTACAGACTGTAACCTTGGTCCCAAACCCTGAGGCGGAACTCTTATGCTCTAGGTTAGACCCTATGGATGGCTTCTTACCTCAGGTTTGCTAGACAGGCTAAAACCAAAGCAGGTCACAAGGCTGGCTTTGCCTTTCTCCCCTAAACCCAGACCCAGATTGTGATGTTACTGCTGTAAGGTGAAGAAGGATGAATCCCAACTGTGCCCCTCAAACCAGAGGAAAAGAGCAAGTGGGTCAAATAGAACAGCATGTGCCCTGTGTCCACCTGCTAGATGAGAGAGGGAGCTTTTGAATGGAGAAAGAGAGCTGCCTGGGCCTTCTCCCTGGGCATACAGGTCCCAGGCCTTGTGTGACACAAGGCAAAGAGAAAGAAAGAGCTAGCCAAGCCTCCTTTTATGAGGGAGTAGCTCGGTTTTTTGTTTTTGTTTTTTTAGTTTTTTATTATAGAAAATTTCAAACATAAACAAGAAGAGAGGACAGTGTAATGACCCCCCCCACGTGACCATCAATAGTTATCAACATTTTGCCAATCTTGTTTCATCTATTTCTCCCCCACTTAATTGTTTTGTTTTTGTTTTCTAGATTATTTTAAACCACATCACCAGTAGCATGTCATTTCCCCTGTAACTACTTGAGCAGGTATCCCTGTCCGATAAGGACATTTTGAAAAACAGCTATCATGCCATTGTGAAATCTAACAAAATTAACAATAATTCTTTAAATTGTCTCATGCTCAGTCCACATTCACCTTTTTGTGGCTGTCTTAGCGACATCTTTTTAGAGTTCATTTGTTTGACATAGGATCCAATGGAGGTTTGCATTTGGTTTTTATGTTCCCATTCTGTAACAGCTCTCCTCCTTTTTCTTCCTATGTCATTCATGTGTAGAAGAAACTAGGTAATTTGTCCTGTAGAACGCTGAATGGCTCTCTTTGTTACTCACCTAACAGCTTTTACCCTGGTGCAGCGATTCCACTCTTAGCAAAAGTGCCCCAGTCTTGGAATACTCCTCCTCCTTGGTGTAGGACACCTTGCTCTTGATCTGTCTCATGCTTGGGAAGTGGAGAGGGGTCCTGAGGTCCTGCCACCAAGTCCTGTTAATTCTGCCTCCTGATTAGCCCTTGAATACACACACTTCTCCTCTTTCCAATCCACAGCCTCCTGTCTTGCCCTACGTTCCACTCCTTACACCCCCATCAGAGTGATCCTTCCAGAATGCCTGCTTACTTATGCTGCTTCCCTGGGATCAAGTTCTAATTCCTTTTTTACAAGGCCTTTGTGACCCAGCTTTTCCAGCATCTCCAGCTTTGTCTATTGGTATTTGCCCCTCACACTGTCTTATCCAGCCATAACTCTTTCAGCACCTTGAGCCCGCCATGCGCTCTCATCCCTAGGTGTCATCCATGCCAGCCCCGCTGCCTCATCTGGCTAACTCCTGGTTCATTCTCCAGTCCCCACTGCAATGCCCGTCCCTGTTCTTTGCTGCCATTTGCTCCCTCACAACACTGCCTGTCCCCTGCACTAGACTGTTGGTCCTAGAGAGAAGGGCTGTGTTTGCCTTGCTACTGCTGCATCTCCAATACCTGGCACAGTGCCTGGCATGACGTATCTGCTACTACTTGTCAACTGCATGAATGAATTATTATGCTAATTTCTCAAGAGTAAGGTGGGTAGTTGTTCAGAGTAAGAAAGTGCATGTGATAGGGGCTTTTTATCTAGAAAATGTATAATAAAACTAACAATTTTAATACCCTGATGCTTTTGAAACTTTCTTCCTAACATCTCAGAACTTGAAGTTTGAAGCTAATACTTAATTTCATGTTGAATTTTGGGAACTTTTTACTGAATGGGTAATATGCACACCCAAATTAATTCCTTTTATGCTTGGGATAATCATTCGAACCCATGCCCTTGGTTGCAGATAGAATCCGTGCTGGCCCCAGAGAGATCTCTTGAACTTGGGGTCACTTTGAAGCCAAAATATTACCTCCCAATTCAGAGCACATCTGAAGTGCTTTCAGATGTGTGCTGTTGACACGCTTTCCTGGGAGAGGGACTGCATTAGAGGCCTGTCTGCCATGTTTCCGCAGGCTGTTTGGGGGCTTGGTGCTGGACATCAAGCGGAAGGCCCCCTGGTACTGGAGCGACTACCGGGATGCACTCAGCTTACAGTGTTTGGCCTCCTTTCTGTTCCTGTACTGTGCCTGCATGTCACCTGTCATCACCTTTGGGGGATTGCTCGGAGAAGCCACTGAGGGGCGCATAGTAAGAACTTTTAACCACTTCTAATGGTCCCAAACAAGAGTAAAAATTTTATGATGGCAGCCAAGTCCACTGGGGGGGAAAATTCCCTGGGCGAGGACTGAGGAGATTGGATTCTTCCTACTGAATTACTGTGGTCTTCTGACCTCATGCCAGCCAGCAGCACGGCTCTCCCTTTAGAACAGACCCTCTTCTGCTTGAATATCAGTTTCAGTAACTGATTGCCCAGTTGCACTGCCCATTGCTCCAAGGATGGAAAATGATATATCAATGTCATATGCACATAAGATTTAAGGTGACTCTGTATGACAGCCCGTAGTGTGAATGGTATCATTGTGCTTTTCTATGTATATTTCTAAATACCGAATTGAGTCATGCAGAACAGGACTTAGTTAAGGAATCATATGTGGATGGATTTGGGCACCTGAATTATCAAAGTGGTATCCATTTACAGGAGGATTAGACTATGTGCACATCACTCTTGCTAAGACGAAATACAAGCAAATGGCTTGTCAGGCACACCGCAGAGCTGAGTTGGGGCTGAACGTAAGCCTGCATCGCTCACTGCAGATGGGCTGTGGACTCAGGGATAATCTTTTCTTCCCCTCTCAGAGTGCAATTGAATCCTTGTTTGGAGCCTCCATGACTGGGATTGCCTATTCCTTGTTTGCCGGACAGGCTCTCACCATCCTTGGAAGTACTGGGCCAGTGCTTGTGTTTGAAAAGATTTTGTTCAAATTCTGCAAGTAAGACATTTGGTTTTCTGAAAACTCTATCTGGATGTGTTGGTGTGCTGTTAGGATTGAATGTCAGGGTCCTAGGTGAGTATAAGTAGGCAAAGAGCATTGTTTGGTCTGTTGCCCTGCCCCCAGGTAGGACCATACCTAAAATAGCAGATCTCTTGGCCTTAAAGAGCTTTATTAATGTCCTTCAACCACTATTGAAGTCTTGACTTTTTATCCTTAAAAGCACCTTCCCTAGCTAATCCAAACTCCTCCATTTCCATTTCCAGTCAATTTTTTAAAATTTTATGAATTTTTATTGGAGTAGGGTTGCTTTACACTGTTGTGTTAGCCTTCACTGCACAACAAAATGAATCAGCCATACGCATACAGATATCCGCTCCCTTTTGGACTTCCTTCCCATTTAGGTTACCACAGTGCATTAGGTAGAGTTCCCTGTGCTATACAGTATGTCCACAAGGGCCAGCTCTTTTTTCTTAACTGCAAGAATAGGATCTTAATCACGTCGGGCAGCGATGGCAGAAGTGTGTGGCGGACAGTTTCCACCTCCTCCACTGTCTCTGTCCTTGCTGTGGCAAATACCACCCATGAAGCAAATCTTTGTCACACCATCCCAGGGCAGCCTTCAGGAGTGAAGTGCAGTCAGAATTAGGGACAAACTGGGTTGCAGTACTGGAAGTGATAATAAGAGATGAACTAACCACGTTTCTGACCCTTTGCCTCCAATGCAATGGGTCAGAATGTAATGCCATCCACCCCTGATTTTTGATGAACTTTGGTTTTGTTTCAGAGACTATGCTCTTTCATACCTCTCCCTGCGAGCTTGTATCGGACTGTGGACCGCCTTCCTGTGTATTGTCCTTGTGGCAACTGACGCCAGTTCCCTTGTCTGCTACATTACCCGCTTCACTGAAGAAGCGTTTGCCTCCCTGATTTGCATTATTTTCATCTATGAAGCAATAGAAAAGCTGATTCACCTGGCAGAGACCTACCCCATCCACATGCACAGTCAGCTGGACCACCTTAGCCTGTATTAGTAAGTATGCTTTCGGCTTCTTCTTTTTTAAAAAAATAAAGTGAAGGACCTGAGTATAATGGCTGAGGTAGTGTGCCAGGCAGTACTTGTAGCTTCTGTTAAGGAAGTGTCTTGGCCCTCTGGGAAACAGAGCTCAGACATGACGTGGAGACCTGGGGGCCTGCCAGAGGAGAATAGTCAAAAGTGATGATGGGGAAGATGGATTAAGAGTGAACCTCAGAGGGGACTTGAGAAATGCTTTCCAGAACATGTCTTTTGGGTCCAGGCATTAAGACAAAAGTAGGCTGCAAATGTAGCAGGGAGAATTCAAGTTAGTTGTTGGGAAGAACTTCTTTTGCAAGGACTTGTGAGGCCTTGGACCACATCAAGATCTCTCTAAGTATATATAGGCTACTCTTAGGCATTATTAGGTAGAGAATATTAATAATTCCTTACAGATCCACAGGTCTCTTACTCTGTATGCTAAAGATCTAGAAATCTACTTATTTACCTAGATTTCAACTCAAGAGATTGTATTTTCTTCGGTTATTCAATATGGTTTGGATCAGTTGGAAAAGGGACATAGTATTTGGCTGTGTTTCCAACCCTCTAGGAGAGTCTGGTCCTATAAACATTTCTTCTCGGGAATAGTCTTCTCCAAATTATGACTAAGTAGAATTCTCCTCATTCTTTAGCTTTGAACATCAAGTTCCCTCCTTCTGGCTGTACCATTCTGATGTGGAAGCTCCGGTTGTGAAGTGAACAATGTCAATCTGAAACTGCCCGAGCAGAAGGCACACTGCATGGAAGTGCCTGCCAGCCAGCCACAGATACACTTTTCTAGATTCTAGCTATCCTTTCATTCACCCTTTAAAAATCAGGACTCATAAAACATGCATTAGAATTTAAAAATGATTTTATTACAGAATAATCACCATTAGGGAGTATAATCTTTGAAGCTAGTGGATTGTTCATTGGCATTAGAGTTCTGGATTGCCCATTGGCATTGGAGTAAGGTTTATTCTTTGACCTTTTTTAATCATTCATTTAACACATATTTGTTGAGCACCTACTATGTGCCAGGCACTGTTTAGGCTCTGGAAACATAACGGTGAACATGACAGACAAAGGATCTACCCTCATGAGGCTATATTCTAGTGGGAGAAGACAGACAAAAGTGACCAGCTCTGGACTGAGTAGACTTTGAATCTGGATACTGTAGTTCTTTGTTAATAAAGCTCAAGATGGTATTTTTCTTACATTTCCATTGCATTCCACTGTCGATTCATATAGAGTTGATATGAAGCTAGAACTCCCCAACTCTTCAAGTGATTTTATGTTAATATGTGTGGAACTGATTTTTTAAATAGACTTAATTTAAAAAAATAATAAATTTATTTATTTAGGCTGCATTGGGGTTTTTTTTTAACATTTTTATTGGAGTATAATTGCTTTATAGTGATGTGTTAGTTTCTGCTTTATAACAAAGTGAATCAGTTATACATATACATATATCCCCATATCTCCTTGCTCTTGAGTCTCACTCCCTATCCCACCCTTCTAGCTGGTCACAAAGCACTGAGCTGCTCTCCCTGTGCTACGCGACTGCTTCCCACTAGCTATCTATTTTACATTTGGTAGTGTATATATGTCCATATATACACTACCACTCTCTCACTTTGTCCCGGCTTACCCTCCCCCCTCCCGGTGTCCTCAAGTCCATTCTCTAGTAGGTCTGCGTCTTTATACCCGTCTTGCCCCTAGGTTCTTCATGACCTTTTTTTTTTTTTTAAGATTCCATATATATGTGTTAGCATATGGTATTTGTTTTTCTCTTTCTGACTTGCTTCACTCTGTATGACAGACTCTAGGTCCATCCACCTCACTACAAATAACTCAATTTCGTTTCTTTTTATGGCTGAGTAATATTCCATTGTATATATGTGCCACATCTTCTTTATCCAGTCATCTGTTGATGGACACTTAGGTTGCTTCCAAGTCCTGGATGTTGTAAATAGAGCTGCAATGAACATTGTAGTACATGACTCTTTTTGAATTATGGTTTTCTCAGGGTATATATGCCCAGTAGTGGGATTGCTGGGTCGTATGGTAGTTCTATTTTTAGGTTTTAAGGAACCTCCATACTGTTCTCCATAGTGGCTGTATCAATTTACATTCCCACCAACAGTGTATGAGGGTTCCCTTCTCTCCATACCCTCTCCAGCATTTATTGTTTGTAGATTTTTGATGATGGCCATTCTGACCAGTGTGAGGTGATACCTCACTGTAGTTTTGATTTGCATTTCTCTAATGATTAGTGATGTTGAGCATCCTTTCATGTGTTTGTTGGCAGTCTGTATATCTTCTTTCGAGAAATGTCTATTTAGGTCTTCTGCCCATTTTTGGATTGGGTTGTTTGTTTTTTTGAAATTGAGCTGCATGAGCTGCTTGTAAATTTTGGAGATTAATCCTTTGTCTGTCGCTTCATTTGCAAAAATTTTCTCCCATTCTGAGGGTTGTCTTTTCGTCTTGTTTATGGTTTCCTTGGCTGTGCAAAAGCTTTTAAGTTTCATTAGGTCCCATTTGTTTATTTTTGTTTTTATTTCCATTTCTCTAGGAGGTGGGTCAAAAAGGATCTTGCTGTGATTTATGTCATAGAGTGTTCTGCCTATGTTTTCCTCTAAGAGTTTGATAGTGTCTGGCCTTACATTTAGGTCTTTAATCCATTTTTTTTTTTTTTTTTTTTTTTTTTTGTGGTACGCGGGCCTCTCACTGCTGTGGCCTCTCCCATTGCGGAGCACAGGCTCCGGACGCACAGCCTCAGTGGCCATGGCTCATGGGCCCAGCTGCTCTGCAGCATGCGGGATCTTCCTGGACCGGGGCACGAAACCGTGTCCCCTGCATCGGCAGGCGGACTCTTAACCACTGTGCCACCAGGGAAGCTCTCTTTAATCCATTTCGAGTTTATTTTTGTGCAGGGTGTTAGGGAGTGTTCTAATTTCATACTTTTACATGTACCTGTCCAGTTTTCCCAGCACCAGTTATTGAAGAGGCTGCCTTTTCTCCACTGTATATTCTTGCCTCCTTTATCAAAGATAAGGTGACCATATGTGCATACGTTTACCTCTGGGCTTTCTATCCTGTTCCATTGATCTATATTTCTGTTTTTGTGCCAGTACCATACTGTCTTGATTACTGTAGCTTTGTAGTATAGTCTGAAGTCTGGGAGCCTGATTCCCCCAGCTCTGTTTTTCTTTCTCAAGGTTGCTTTGGCTATTCGGGGTCTTTTGTGTTTCCATAGAAATTGTGAAATTTTTTGTTCTAGTTCTGTGAAAAATGCCAGTGGTAGTTTGATAGGGATTGCATTGAATCTGTAGATTGCTTTGGGTACTATAGTCATTTTCACAATGTTGATTCTTCCAATCCAAGAACATGGTATAGCTCTCCATCTATTTGTATCATCTTTAATTTCTTTCATCAGTGTCTTATAATTTTCTGCATACAGGTCATTTGTCTCCTTAGGTTTATTCCTAGGTATTTTATTCTTTTTGTTGCAATGGTAAATGGGAGTGTTTTCTTTTCTTCTTTTTTTTTTTTTTTGTGGTACACGGGCCTCTCACTGCTGTGGCCTCTCCCATTGCGGAGCACAGGCTCCGGGCGCGCAGGCCCAGCGGCTGTGGCTCATGGGCCCAGCCGCTCCGCGGCACGTGGGATCCTCCTGGACCGGGGCATGAACCTGTGTCCCCTGCATCGGCAGGCAGACTCCCAACCACTGCGCCACCAGGGAAGCCCCTGGGAGTGTTTTCTTAATTTCACTTTCAGATTTTTCATCATTAGTGTATAGGAGTGCAAGAGATTTCTGTGTGTTAATTTTGTATCCTGCTACTTTACCAATTTCATTGATTAGCTCTAGTAGTTTTCTGGTAGCATCTTTAAGATTCTCTATGTATAGTATCATGTCATCTGCAAACACTGACAGCGTTACTTCTTCTTTTCCTATTTGGATTCCTTTTCTTTTTCTTCTCTGATTGCTGTGGCAAAAAATTCCAAAACTATGTTGAATAATGGTGGTGAGAGTGGGCAACCTTGTCTTGTTCCTGATCTTAGTGGAAATGGTTTCAGTTTTTCACCATTGAGGATAATGTTGGCTGTGGGCCTGTCATATATGGCCTTTATTATGTTGAGGTACGTTCCCTCTATGCCTACTTTCTGGAGGGTTTTTATCGTAAATGGGTGTTGAATTTTGTCGAAAGCTTTCTCTGCATCTATTGAGATGATGATATGGTTTTTCTCCTTCAATTTGTTAATATGGTGTATCACATCGATTGATTTGCATATATTGAAGAATCCTTGCATTCCTGGGATAAACCCCACTTGATCATGGTGTATGATCCTTTTAATGTGCTGTTGGATTCTGTTTGATAGTATTTTGTTGAGGATTTTTGCATCTATGTTCATCAGTGATATTGCCCTGTAGTTTTCTTTTTTTGTGACATCTTTGTCTGGTTTTGGTATCAGGGTGATGGTGGCCTTGTAGAATGAGTTTGGGAGTGTTCCTCCCTCTGCTGTATTTTGGAAGAGTTTGAGAAGGATAGGTATTAGCTTTCCTCTAAATGTTAGATAGAATTCTCCTGTGAAGCCATCTGGTCCTGGGCTTTTGTTTGTTGGAAGATTTTCAATCACAGTTTCAATTTCAGTGCTTGTGATTGGTCTGTTTATATTTTCTATTTCTTCCTGGTTCTGTCTTGGAAGGTTGTGCTTTTCTAAGAATTTGTCCATTTCTTCCAGGTTGTCCATTTTATTGGCATATAGTTGCTTGTAGTAATCTCTCATGATCCTTTGTATTTCTGCAGTGTTAGTTGTTACTTACCCTTTCTCATTTCTAATTCTATTGATTTGAGTCTTCTCCCTTTTTTCTTGATGAATCTGGCTAATGGTTTATCAATTTTGTTTATCGTCTCAAAGAACCAGCTTTTAATTTTATTGATCTTTGCTATCATTTCCTTCATTTCTTTTTCATTTATTTCTGATCTGATCTTCATGATTTCTTTCCTTCTGCTAACTTTGGGTTTTTTTTGTTCTTTTTTCTCTAATTGCTTTAGGTGTAAGGTTAGGTTTTTTATTTGAGATGTTTCTTGTTTCTTAAGGTAGGATTGTATTGCTATAAACTTCCCTCTTAAAACTGCTTTTGCTGCATCCCACAGGTTTTGGGTTGTCGTGTTTTCATTGTCATTTGTTTCTAGGTATTTTTTGATTTCCTCTTTGATTTCTTCAGTGATGTTTTCGTTATTAAGTAGTGTATTGTTTAGCCTCCATGTGTTTGTATTTTTTACAGATTTTTTTCCTGTAATCGATATCTAGTCTCATAGTGTTGTGGTCGGAAAAGATACTTGATACAATTTCAATTTTCTTAAATTTACCAAGGCTTGATTTGTGACCCAAGATATGATCTATCCTGGAGAATGTTCCATGAGCACTTGAGAAGAAAGTGTATTCTGTTGTTTTTGGATGGAATGTCCTATAAATATAAATTAAGTCCATCTTGTTTAATGTATCATTTAAAGCTTGTGTTTCCTTATTTATTTTCATTTTGGATGATCTGCCCATTGGTGAAAGTGGGTTGTTAAAGTCCCCTGTTATGATTGTGTTACTGTCAATTTCCCCTTTTATGGCTGTTAGTATTTGCCTTATGTACTGAGGTGCTCCTATGTTGGGTGCATAAATATTTACAATTGTTACATCTTCTTCTTGGATTGATCCTCCCTTGATCATTATGTAGTATCCTTCTTTGTCTCTTGTAATAGTCTTTGTTTTAAAGTTTATTTTGTCTGATATGAGAATTGCTACCCCAGCTTTCTTTTGATTTCCGTTTGCATGGAATATCTTGTTCCATCCCCTCACTTTCAGTCTGTATGTGTCTCTAGGTCTGAAGTGGGTCTCTTGTAGACAGCATATATACGGGTCTTGTTTTTGTATCCATTCAGCCAGTCTGTGTCTTTTGGTTGGAGCATTTAATCCATTTACATTTAAGGTAATTATCGATAAGTATGTTCCTATTACCATTTTCTTAATTGTTTTGGGTTTGTTATTGTAGGTGTTTTCCTTCTGTTGTGTTTCCTGCCTAGAGAAGTTCCTTTAGCATTTGTTTGAAAGCTGGTGCTGAATTCTCTTAGCTTTTGCTTGTCTGTAAAGGTTTTAATTTCTCCATCAAATCTGAATGAAATCTTTGCTGGATAGAGTAATCTTGGTTGTAAGTTTTTCCCTTTCATCACTTTAAATATATCCTGCCACTTCCTTCTGGCTTGCAGAGTTTCTGCTGAAAGTTCAGCTGTTAACCTTATGGGGATAACCTTATGGGGATTCCCTTATGTGTTATGTGTTGTTTTTCCCTTGCTGCTTTTAATATGTTTTCTTTGTATTTAATTTTCGATAGTTTGATTAATATGTGTCTTGGCATGTTTCTCCTTGGATTTATCCTGTATGGGACTCTCTGTGCTTCCTGGACTTGATTAACTATTTCCTTTCCCATATTAGGGAAGTTTTCAACTATAATCTCTTCAAATATTTTCTCAGTCCCTTTCTTTTTCTCTTCTTCTTCTGGGACTCCTATAATTTGAATGTTGGTGCGTTTAATATTGTCCCAGTGGTCTCTGAGACTGTCCTCAATTCTTTTCATTCTTTTTTCTTTATTCTGCTCTGCAGTAGTTATTTCCACTATTTTATCTTCCAGGTCACTTATCCGTTCTTCTGCCTCAGTTATTCTGCTATTGATCCCTTCTAGAGAATTTTTAATTTCATTTATTGTGTTGTTCATCACTGTTTGTTTGCTCTTTGGTTCTTCTAGGTCCTTGTTAAACATTCCTTGTATTTTCTCCATTCTATTTCCAAGATTTTGGATCACCTTTACCATCATTTTTCTGAATTCTTTTTCAGGGAGACTGCCTATTTCCTCTTCATTTGTTAGGTCTGGTGGGTTTTTACCTTGCTCCTTCATCTGCTGTGTGTTTCTCTGTCTTCTCAATTTGCTTAACTTACTATGTTTGGGGTCTCCTTTTCGCAGGCTGCAGGTTCATAGTTCCCCTTGTTTTTGGTGTCTGCCCCCAGTGGCTAAGGTTAGTTCAGTGGGTTGTGTAGGCTTCCTGGTGGAGGGGACTAGTGCATGTGTTCTGGTGGATGAGGCTGGATCTTGTCTTTCTGCTGGGCAGGTCCACGTCTGATGGTGTGTTTTGGGGTGTCTGTTACCTTATTATGATTTTAGGCAGCCTCTCTGCTAATGGGTGGGGTTGTGTTCCCGTCTTGCTAGTTGTTTGGCATAGGGTGTCCAGCACTGTAGCTTGCTGGCCGTTGAGTGGAGCTGGATCTTGGCATTGAGATGGAGATCTCTGGGAGATTTGTGCCGTTTGATATTACATGGAGCTGGGAGGTCTCTGGTGGACCAATGTCCTGAACTTGGCTCTCCCACCTCAGAGGCACAGCCCTGACGCCTAGCCAGAGCACCAAGAGCCTTTCATACACACGGCTCAGAATAAAAGGGAGAAAAGAAAGAAAGAAAAAGATAAAATAAAATAAAGAGTTATTAAAATAAAAACCAAAAAATAATTATTAAAAATTTTTTTTAAGTAATTAAAAAAAAAAAAGAAAAAGAACCAAACCAAAAAACAAATTCACCAATGATAACAAGCATTGAAAACTATACTAAAAACAAAAACAAAGAAAAAAATGGCCAGACAGAACCCTAGGACAAATGGTAAAAGCAAAGCTGTACAGACAAAATCACATACAGAAGCATACGCATACACACTCACAAAAAGAGAAAAAGGGGGAAAAAAATATACATCGCTGCTCCCAAAGTCCACCTCCTCAATTTGGGATGATTTGTTGTCTATTCAGGTATTCCACTGATGCAGGGTACATCAAGTTGACTGTGGAGATTTAATCCGCTGCTCCTGAGGCTGCTGGGAGAGATTTCCCTTTCTCTCCTTTGCTCGCACAGCTGCTGGGGTTCAGCTTTGGATTTGGCCCCGCCTCTGCATGTAGGTCGCCTGAGGGCGTCTGCTTCTTCGCTCAGACAGGACGGGGTTAAAGGAGCAGCTGACTCGGGGCCTCTGGCTCACTCAAGCCGGAGGGAGGGAGGGGTGCGCATGCGGATTGGGCCTGCAGCGGCAGAGGCCGGCATGACGTTGCAGCAGCCTGAGGCGCGCCGTGCGTTCTTCCGGGGAAGTTGTCCCTGGGTCCCGGGACCCTGGCAATGGCGGGCTGCACAGCCTTCCGGGAGGGAGGTGTGGATAGTGACCTGTGCTCGCACACAGGCTTCTTGGTGGCGGCAGCAGCAGCCTTAGCGTCTCATGCCCGCTTCTGGGGTCCGCGCTGTTAGCCGCGGCTCGCGCGCGTCTCTGGACCTCCTTTAAGCGGCGCTCTGAATCCCCTCCCCTCGCGCACGAGGAAACAAAGAGGGAAGAAAAAGTCTCTTGCCTCTTTGGCAGATCCAGACTTTTCCCCGGACTCCCTCCCGGCTAGCTGTGGCGCACTAGCCCCCTTCAGGCTGTGTTCACGCCGCCAACCCCAGTCCTCTCCCTGCGCTCCGACCGAAGCCCGAGCCTCAGCTCCCAGCCCCTGCCCGCCCCGGCGGGTGAGCAGACAAGCCTCTCGGGCTGGTGAGTGCTGGTCGCACCGATCCTCTGTGAGGGAATCTCTCTGCTTTGCCCTCCGCACCCCTGTGGCTGCGCTCTCCTCCGCAGCTTCGAAGCTTCCCCCCTCCGCCACCCGCAGTCTCTGCCCGCGAAGGGGCTTCTAGTGTGTGGAGACCTTTCCTCCTTCACAGCTCCCTCCCAGAGGGGCAAGTCCGTCTCTATTCTTTTGTCTCTGTTTTTTCTTGTTTATTTTGCCCTACCCAGGTACGTGGGGGGTTTCTTGCCTTTTGGGAGGTCTGAGGTCTTCTGCCAGCGTTCAGTGGGTGTTCTATAGGAGCAGTTCCACGTGTAGATGGATTTCTCATGTATCTGTGGGGAGGAAGGTGATCTCCGCGGTTTACTCTTCCGCCATCTTGAAGCTCCTCCTCGCTGCGTTGGGTCTTAATTGCTGAGTGCGGGCTTTCTCTAGTTGTGGCGAGCAGGGGCTACTCTTCTTTGCGGTGCGCAGGTTTCTCATTGGGGTGGCTTCTCTTGTTGCAGAGCACGGGCTCTAGGTGCACGGGCTTCAGTAGCTGTGGCCCGTGGGCTCTAGAGCACAGGCTCAGTAGTTGTGACGCACAGGCTTAGTTGCTCCGCGGCATGTGGGATCTTCCCAGACCAGGGCTCGAACCCATGTGCCCTGCATTGGCAGGCGGATTCTTAATCACTGCGCCACCGGGCAAGTCCCTAAATAGACTTAATCTTTTAAGAGCAAGTTTTAGAATCACAGCAGAATTGAGCCGAAAGTACAGAGAGTTCCCACACACCCACTGCGCACACACGCACAGCCTCCCCCACTATCAACATCCCTCACCAGAGTGGCATGTTTGTTGCAGTCGGTGACACATCATAATTACCCAAAGTCCAGAGTTTACATTAGGGTTCACTCTTGGCATTGTACATTCTGTGGATTTTGACAAATGTGTAATGACATATCTGCCACTATAGTGTCCTACAGAATAGTTTCCCTGCCCTAAAAATCCTCTGTGCTATTCATATTTATCCCTCCCCATCACCCCAACCCCTGGCAACCACTGATCTTTTTACTCCATAGTTTTGCCTTTTCCACAATGTCATATAGTTGTGATGAACCAGTACGTAGGCTTTTCAGATTGGCTTCATTCTCTTCGTAATACGCACTTAAAGGTCTTCTGTGTCTTTCCATGGCTTGATAGCTCATTTCTTTTTTGCACTGAGTAATAGTCCGTTGTCTAGATGTACTACAGTACATCCATTCACCTACTGAAGGACATCTTTGTTGTTTCCAAGTCTGGAATTGATTTTTTTATACCTAAATGTAGGACTTTATGGCTTTCCCTATTTTCATTTTGTTGATTTCCTCCTATTGTTATTACCTATTGAGATCTTTTTGAATTTTAATTCTGTGATGCTATATCCTTAGAAGGCATGCTGATTAAAATCAGAGATGAAACAAAGTTGGTGGGAATGGCTGTATCAGTTGAGTATACTGGGAGGCAGTTCAGGAGTGAAGCATGCTGAGACTAGGAAGCAACATGGTGGCCAGTGGGACAGGTCTGGTCTGCTCTGGTTTGGATGCAAGACGAGGCCGGGGGAAGCCAGGGAATGGTCAAGATAGTGGGATATTACCAGGGATAATGTAGCTTCTGTCATAATTCCAAGAGGCTCTGATTTTTAGAGCAAGAATGTGATGCAGGTTTAAGGAGCAAGATACTTAGGCTTGGGGACGCTGTTGAGAGCTGAACGGCGTATCCGGTCCTCCTTGCTATGTAGAGCGAATTTCATAGGAAGAGCCTAAGAGATAGAAACTAAGCAAGGAAACTACCACATCAGATGCCAAACTTGGTTGTCAGCACAATTTAACCCAAGACCCACATGCCGATTTGAGCCCAGTTTTAGTAATGATTGACTGCAAAATCAGGGTGTGGTTGGGTCTCAATGAATAGGACCAACCTCAGGGATCTGGAGTGGGCAAAGGAGAAATAATGTGGACTTTGGCAGTGCCTGTAGCCCTGTCATGACTAGAAATATTTAATTGAATACTTGCCTACTTCCCTTAGGAATCTTTTTTCTTCTCCCCTCAGCTGCAGGTGTACTCTCCCAGAGAACCCAAACAATCACACCTTACAGTACTGGAAGGACCACAACATCGTGACAACAGAAGTCCACTGGGCCAACCTGACTGTTAGCGTAAGTCTGGGCGCTGCCAGGCGGCTCAGCCTTGTGACCACCAGGTTTAAGGGGACCTTCTAGGTAGGAGTGGGGCAGCCCTTCAGCAAGCTCTGGCATTTACAGAAATAAAGCTCTTTTAAAACTATTCATACTGACTTTCCTTTCCCCTTCAAAATTCTCTCTGCATAAAGGGAAAGGAGGACTACCTCTCTCTTCTCTCCCACACGATCCCACCCGGTGACCCTGCACTCAGGATGTGGGCGGATGAAATCAGAGAGGGTAGGGGGCCACATCCAGGTTTTGTGGGGCTCGAAGAACATTCAAGTTTGGAAGTCCTCTGTAATAGAAATAATACAGGTTACTAGGGCCCTCCTAGAACCTCGTGTTTTCTTGAGACAGTTTGGTTTCCTTTACAAAAGTGTTTTAGTTAGGACTCTAAGTAGTCACCCTACCTGCAAGCAAGAGCCCCACAACTACATGGAGGGCAAGTAGATGCTGCAGGCAGCCTGAGCTCCCCAGCAACCGTGGGATGACAGTGCTGGTGGACCCAGCAGCTGTTTCCTCCCTCCTGCCTGCCTTTCATCACCCGGAATGCCTGTTCCTTCAGGAGTGCCAGGAGATGCATGGAGAGTTCACGGGCTCTGTGTGTGGCCGCCATGGACCCTATACTCCCGATGTGCTCTTTTGGTCCTGCATTCTATTCTTCACCACCTTCATCCTCTCCAGCACCTTGAAGACATTTAAGACAAGCCGCTATTTCCCAACCAGAGTAGGTAGCACGCTCTTGCATTTCTTTCGTGTTAGACTTCTAACATAACAGAGCCTGTTCTAGGCCTCCATGGTGCTTGTGAGTAGATTGGCAGGCGCCGAGCTCCAAATGACCTGATTTTGGAGGCCGTGGCCTTCTCTTCTTCCTGTGTCCAGCAGCCTCTTTCATAGATGTGTGGTGTGGGATGAGGGGTTAATACTTAAGAGGTTTTGATTGAAAAGTGTCAGGTGAGTTTAAGGTGGTAATCGTGTTCTCTAAGAGTGATAAGTCTCATTTGCAGCCTGCTGGGGCAGGTAGCGAGCAGTAGCTGGAGCTGGCTCCTGAAGATAGTAAATTGGGATGATTGCTTGAGATGTGTAGGGGACCCCAGGGTCTCCTCCCTGGGATGGCTCTGGCAATAGCTTATGAAATCACTGACTTGGTCTGCATGACGGTTTGAAGCCTCAGCCGTCTCTCCCTGACGCAGATGGCATTATTTGTGTCGTGACTCGTTCGGGCGGGGTGGAATTAGAGGCCAAGCGTAGAGTGGCTAAAGGGGTCTTTGCTTGGAGGAGGAGATCAGTCAGGAGGAAGTGGCGGTTTTTCTGCGTGTGCGAGTCTTCAGTTGGGTGCCTTTGCAGAGCAGGATGTGTGAACGGGTGAGGGCTCAGTGGCTGAGGCATTTACTGTGCACACGTTCACGATGAAAACACAGCCTCAGACGTCAGTCAACCTGCACAGTGGTTAAGGGAGGCGCGTATGGAGTAAGTTCTGGGGCGTGTTTCCGGTGTGGACGAATTGTGAACAAGTGGCAGCTGTGTACTGACTACTTGCTCAGGCCCGGGTCGAGTGCTACGGGGGATGCAGAAGAAGTTTAAAATATGACCTCTGTAACATACACACTACTATATACCAAGTAGATTAAACAACAAAGACCTACTGTAGAGCCCAGGGAGCTCTACTCCATATCTTGTAATAATCTATAACAGAAAAGGATCTGAAAAAGAGTATATATATGGAACTGAATCACTTTGCTGTACACCTGAAACATTGTAAATCAACTATCCTTCAATAAAAAAATAATAAATAATAAAACAAACTGTAAAACATGTGAATTGTATCTCAATAAAGCTATTATATGATTTTAAAAAATATATGGTCCCTGCCGTCAGATAGGAAAGGGAAACCCATGAAGCAACCATGCCCATAGGAGACAGTAGTAAATAGTTAGATACCATAAGGGCCATAGGATTTCAGAGGAGAGAAGGGCCCTGGGCCCCAGGCTGGTCAGGATGGGCTTCATGGTGGGGCAGCTACATTTTCAGAGAATTTATGTAACCTTCAGAGGAGAACTAACGAAACCAGGGAAAGGGAGCTGGAAACCTCAGGTTTCAAAGGAAAGCAAAGTCAGATGAAGGTGTCAGTGATGTTACATGGGGCTAAGATATATTTGGTTCTGTCTCATTGGAAGTTCGGATTAAGGTGGGCACTGGGCATTTGAGGGGCATTGTATTTTATTAAAGCTACACTAAACTGTAGAGTGGGAGAGTCAGTCCCCTAAGGGACAAAATGGTGATAAGTGCTATGGAGAAAAATAAAGTAGGAAAGGAGTACAGGAAGTGCTGGGATGGAGGGTGGTGACCACTTTTAAGGAGGAGCATCAGAGAAGATCCGATGGGGAAGGTGATATTTGAGTGAACGTGAAAGAGGGAGCTACCCACAGGGTTACCTGGAGGGAAAGCAGTTGAGGCAGAGGGATGAGCAAGTATAAAGGCCCTGAGGTGGGAGTGAGTCTGGCGTGAGTAAGAAAGAGCAAGGAGGTCTGTGTGGCTGGAGCAGAGTGAGTGAGCCAGGGAGCGTTGGGAGCTGGGTCAGAGCAGTAAAGATGCCAGTGCCTGCGGGCCTCACAGGCCAAGAAGGGCTCTGGGCTTTTTAACTCAGTGAAATGAGGAGCCATTTCAGGGTTTGGGTAGAGGAGTGATGTGATCTGACTTGTGTTTTGAATGATCACTCCAGCGGCTTTATTTTTTTTCATTAATTAATTTTTTAAAGTTTATTTATTTATTTATTTTTGGCTGCATTGGGTCTTCGTTGCTGCGCGTGGGCTTTCTCTAGTTGCGGAGAGCAGGCTCTAGGCGTGCAGGCTTCAGTAGTTGTGGCGCGTGGGCTCAGTAGTTGTGGCTCACAGGCTCCAGAGCGCAGGCTCAGTAGTTGTGGTGCACGGGCTTAGTTGCCCCGCGGCATGTGGGATCTTCCTGGACCAGGGCTCGAACCCGTGTCCCCTGCATTGGCAGGCAGATTCTTAACCACTGCGCCACCAGGGAAGTCCCTCCAGCAGCTTTAAATAAGGACAGAGGCAGGGTTAGGAGTCTGCTGCAGCTATAGAGACAAGAGTCGCTGGTGCCTTTGATCTGGGTGGAAGCCATGGGGGTGGTGAGAAGGGCTCAGATTCTGGGCATGAGCTGAAGGCAGAGCCAACAGGACTTGCCGATGGACTCGATGTTGGGTCTGAGAGAGAAGAGGAGTGGTGCTGCTGTGAGGTTCTTGGCTGGCACAGCTGGACCTTGCTGGTCCCAGGAAATCTTATCCCAGGTTCTCAGAACTGTTCTCTAAATGCTTGGCCTAGATGCTCTAAACAGAACTCCTCAGAGTTTGGAGTGGGTTCCGGTAGAGTTTGTCAGAGGATTCATTCTCCCCCGTCCTATCCACACTTCGGGGATGAATTTGGGCATGTTAACAGTGTCCTGTTGTTGAAAAATACTTGTATTAATTGAACCATAAAATTAAAGCATTCTTCTGAGGATGTTTAAGCCTTTTACAACACCTGAGTCTTTTCTATCGTATTTAACCTACTGAAACACGTCTCCAATCCTTTCTTGTGCCAGGTCCGCTCCACGGTGAGTGACTTTGCTGTTTTCCTCACTATCCTCACAATGGTGATTGTTGATTTTTTGATTGGAATCCCATCACCAAAGCTTCAAGTTCCCAGTGTGTTCAAGGTAAACAGACCTCAGGGTACTTGATGCCCTTACGTAGTTTCATAGAATCTGGTCCCAAGTTATTTCAGAGGCCTTTCCCCATCCTGATCATGAATCGTCTAGTCCTCTAAATCTGAACGTTGCTCTCATGCCTCACCATTCAGAAAAGCAAACTCCTCAGGCTTGGCTGAGTTCCAGTCAGAAAAGTCAGAACATCTAGCGTTGTTTAATGAGTGAAAATTATTATTTATTTTCATTAAGGCTACTTATTGTTTTTAATATGTGACGATTTAAAACAGTGGAATATGTGTATTTACATAAATATACGCCAGAGACTGTGGAAATATGGGTCTCTGGAACAAGTCTGGTTAACAGCACTTCATTGAGCATCATCTGTATAAGGGTATCAGGAAGGATGAAAAGGCTCTTTGCAGGCCTTGGTCCCGCCCCTCAAGAATCTTGCCCTATGAGGTGGTGAGCTGGCCCAGGAGCTTCATTCTCAGTCTAGGGCCCCCACCAGAGTAATCGTAACATCTCTTCAACCCTAATTCATTGTTTGTATATCTCTCTATAATCTATACTGTTTGTCCAAAAACAAATACAAAAAAGTAAAACAAATGATCAAAACATGGGGACTCCAAATCTATTTCAATTTGGGGGCACTAACTGAGTAAACTGAGAAGATGGAAGAGCTGAGCTCAGTTCCGTAGGTCCCCGCAGGGTGGAGAGGAGAGAAAACCTGGGCGTCCTCAGGGACCAGAGAGGAGCCAGGAGAGGAGAGAATGGGGGAGGCTGGGGAGGAGGAGGGAGCTGGAACGTAGGCCTTTATCTTGTAAACACCCGGCACAGTTGGCCTTGTCTTCCCTTTCTCTCTCTCGCTCTCTCTGAAGTAGGCCTGGTTAAAAATACCTTTTTCCATATTGCTTGAAAATTTTAAATTTTATTTTGTTGAATTCACTGAAATGCCACCAGTTAGAAATTGATGGATTAAAAAACACCCTCTTTAAAAATATATACGTCCTAGAATATGGCATTCTCACCTTTGTGTGAATGAGTGCAGTCACCTTTTTCTCTAATACCTGGCTGAGGTTGACCCTGCGGGAGGAATGGATTTTGTGTAAAAATAACTAATCTGGGAGCATTAAGAAGTTCCTGGAAATGTTCCCTGATGGGTAGGCTTAAGACAGTCAGAAGACACTGAATTTCTGGGACATCTGGGAAGAAGGCCTCTGCGAGGTAGGAGAGACGAGAGGGGAGATGGGAGAATGTCAAAGAAAGTGTTGCTCATTGGCAGGCCTCACTTTCAGGAAGCAGAGAAGAAATTTTCTTCCTTCTTCTCTTCCCTATTACACCACATGGCCGCCAGTGACCAAGACCCAGTCCGAAGGCTAGTACTATTACTGATGGGGTAATGTCGGTCAGGGTTTAATAAGTTTTTGTGTTGACCTAACAATTTAACTACCACTTAGAACATTGTTACTAAGGAAACACAGATTCTGTAAACCTTCGGAACCTAAGCTATTCATAATTTGGGACTTGGTGACGTTATTGAAGAGTCTTTGAATCCTAGAGTCGTAACCAATATGGAACCAAATACTTTGGATGTGGTAGTCTTTGCTTTGTTCATTGAGTTTTGGTGAATTCTGGGCCAATTTGTACCCCTGGCCTTTTATCCTCCATCATTACTCGCCAAACAAAGTGAACTTTTCTTCCTCAGAGTACCTTAGCATTTTTTTGAGATCTAGGAGAGTTTAGGAATTTTACAAACACCCAAATAAGGTTTATGAACAGTAGTCTTACAGGGACATCAGAGAGAGTCCTAGATCACACAAGTCCCCAAGTTCAGCAGTCTTGGGCTCCTTTCTCAAGTCTCTAGTGCCTGGACCCCTGTGTCACTGCTGATGGGAGGAGGTCCTTGGACCAGTCCCCTGAAATTCCATGTAACTGGCTCTATGTTGCCTTTATTTGTTCTGTAGACATACATTATACGGCTTCTGGAGGGGAGCAGTGAGGAGGATAATCAAAGTTATTTATATTTGTCTTTGGAAGTCATTAAGTTCTTTTTTGACAACAGATTTTGTTGTTAATTATATTTTACTTGGGCTAATGTTGAGATAAAGTCACTTTTTCTGTACACAGGGGTTTGGAGAGTAGGGGAAGGAAGTGAAGTAGTAATGAATATTCCATAAGAAGTTGACAGTGGGGGACCGAGTCTTTCAAAAGGGGATTTGGAACAAGGCCATAGATTTCCTGTGTTTCATGCTTCTTTTTTTTTTTTTTTTTTTTTTAATAAGGATTCTCATTCAGGAATAAAAAGAATTGTGCTTGTTGTGATTCAGTTTGATCTGTTTTGCCCTAATGACTATAGTTAACTTAAAATACAAAAATCTTGTTTTTTTCCCTTTAGCCAACACGGGATGATCGAGGGTGGATTATTAGTCCCATTGGCCCCAATCCCTGGTGGACTGTGATAGCTGCAATTATCCCAGCTCTTCTCTGCACTATCTTGATATTCATGGACCAGCAGATCACAGCTGTCATCATTAACAGGAAGGAACACAAGCTCAAGGTAACAAGAAGTTCTGACCTAGGACTCATAACGGCAGCCTATTATATTTTTTTAAAATTTAGGGTAAGCCTGTTTAGGTCAGGAACTGTAGAGCCTGGATAAAATCAGTCATGGGAGGAGCTCATATGGGGTTTCCAGGGGTTTCCAATCCCTCCATTAATGACAAAGATTGGTTTGGAGATGAAACTAGGGTAGAGCATGATTGTATGATGTGAAGGAAGCTTGGAGTCCATTACTCTTCTCTCAAACCTGTGAGGGAGGTTGATGGGCAGAATTCCTGGTGGTCCCCACGTAGCCACATGGTCTGGGTCGGGCTTAGGTTCCTGATGTTCAGGTCAGGGCTTGGGCCACTGTTTCCTAGAAACAGGTATTCTCTCATTGATGTCCATTATCGAGGTTTCCAGACTGAACCTTGAGCCCAAGGATTCTAGGAGGTAGGGTTGGTGCCAGTACATTTATTAGTGAGAGGCTTCATGCCTCATCTCTATTCCTTCCTTCCCTAGAGTAGGCAGCATCCGTATTTGGCAAGGAATGGGGAGTGTTTGTGGGAACCTGTTTGTCTCCGACTCCTGTAGGGTCTACCCTCTAGAATGGTCAAGATGTGGCTTGGTCTCTGCTTACTCTGTCAAGAAAGGATGAATCTTTGAATATGTGAGACTCAGGGTGAGATCTGGGGGCACTTGAATAAAAATCGGATATTGGCATGTGTAAGACCAGCGAAGGTTTCTCTTTCTTCTCTGTTCCCTCCACACCAGGAGGGGCTGGAAGACTCTGCTGGAATCTCTGGACCCCTTCCTTCTTATCCATACACTCCTTCCTGCTTTGGGCCTGAGACTCTTAGCTCACTGTCCTATGTCCCACTACAGCCAGCCCACTGATGGTGACGGAGACTCTGTTTCCCCACAGAAAGGATGTGGCTACCACCTGGACCTGCTGATGGTGGCCGTCATGCTGGGTGTCTGCTCCGTCATGGGCCTGCCCTGGTTTGTGGCTGCAACTGTCCTGTCCATCACACATGTGAACAGCCTCAAACTGGAATCTGAGTGCTCTGCCCCTGGAGAACAGCCCAAATTCTTGGGTATCCGAGAACAGAGAGTAACAGGCCTTATGATCTTTGTGCTGATGGGCTGCTCAGTCTTCATGACAGCTATATTAAAGGTAACCGTCCATTCATTCATTAGGTAAATACTGAGTGCCTGATTTGTGCCAGGAATTCTGTTAGGTGCTGGGAATACAGCACTACGGCAAACAGATACACGTACAAATACCTGCCCTGAAGGAATTTATTCTAGTGGTATAAGACAGATAAGATGTAGTTAAGAAAGTGAGTTAAGAAAGCAAACACAGTAATTACAGAATATGATGTGTGATAAAAGGAAACATATGGTACTCTCTGTAGTACTATAGAGAATTAAGGGGAGATGTTTTAGTTACTACGGTCAGAGAAGGCCTCTCTAAGGAGATGGTATTTAAGATGAGATGGAGCCAGCCATGCCATGGATGGTGGGAGAGGGCGTGGGGGAAGGGAGAAAAGCAGTCTAGACAGGCCCTGAGGTGGGAAATAGTGATATGTGTTCTAGGAGATACCAGGGCTCAAGGGTGTTGAGTTAAGGCAAGAGCATTGAGATGAGACTGAAGAATGGGCAGGGGCAGATCACGCAGGGCCTCGCTGACACTGGTAAAGGTAACCTTTGAAGGGTTTTAACAGGAGAGGGACGTGATCCATTTAGTATTTTAAAAAGATCTCTCTGGCTGATATCTAGAGAATAAGTTTTTAGGGTTGAGGAAAAATAGAGGCAGAGAGACTGGTGAGTCTATTACAGGTGAGAGAGGATGGTGGCTTGGATGAGGAAGTTGGTAGTAGGGATGCGTAGGTATCTCAGAGGAGATCCAAAGGTCTTGCTGGCCGACTGGATATGGAATGGGGTGAGGAAAATGGAAGCATCAGAATGCCTGCTAGGTTTCTGACTTGACCATCTGTGTGGGGAGTGATGGCATTTAAGAGGGAGAAGACTGTTATGAAGGAGGAAGTGATTTTATAAGGGGTGGGCGCGGTCAGATTTGAGTGAGATGTCTGGGAGGCATCTGAGTGAAGAGGCTAGAGGAGGCTTCTGGGCTAAAAATATCAATGTGGGAGTCAACAGCGCATCGGTGGTATTGAAAGCCAAAAGAGTGGATGAGGGAGAAAGGTAGATATAAAAGAGGAGGACTAGAGAGAAGAGCAGAGTCTAAGGAGAGCCGATATTTCGAAGTTGGGTAGAGGAGGAGATAGCAACAGAGGCTCAGAGGAGCTGCTGGCGGCGGAGGGGGGACACCAGCAGGCTGTGATGTCAGGGAAGCCAAGCAAGGGGAGTGATTGGTCAGAAGCTGTCTGGAAAGACGAAGACTAAATCAAGGCCATTGGGTTTGGCAACATGGAGGCCTAACGGGACTTGACAAGAGCAGATTCATTGGAACAATAGAGCAGAAGCCAAATGACAGGGGCCGGAGAGTAAATAGGTGGTGAGGAAGTAAAGGGCATGTGGGCAGACAACTCTTTCAAGAGGTTTTTTTCTGTGAGGTGGAACAGAAAAATGGGCAGTGGCTGGTGTGACATGTGGGGTGAAAAGAGGATTTTTGGACAGATGGAGCCACCTTGAAAATGAGAAAAAAATTTTTTTTGTGGGTGTAAGACCTGCATCTGGGAAAAATAGAATAAAAAGGAAAGCTCTATCTGCAAGCCCCAACCATTCCGGAGCACTTACTTATCTCCTTTGCCTCCTTCTCCCTCTTTTTGATGAATTGTCAACCACCTCAGCCTGCACTGCAAATGCTATTTAAGGGTGAGAAGTGGGAGAGGAGGGAAAGGATTCTGAACCATCTTCCTGTCCCCTTACCTTCCACTTAATCTTGCCACCTCTCCTCATGGCCCTGCCCCCTTCTACTCTCTGTCCCTAGCCCTAGGTGCCTCTGGTCTAGGTGCCATCTGGAGGAGCCCAAAGGTCGCTGCTCCTCTGGGAATGTAACCATGAAGGCCTGGTGGTGGGCACTGCCTGGCCTTCCTGTAACTGTCTCAGGGGGATTCTTTTAGGAAACCATTCAATAGTTCTTCCAACCAGGTTAGCACCAAATTGAGGTGTCTACTCACTCTAGAGCTGGAGCAACGTAAAATCCAATGGGGATTTTATGGTTCAAAGAAGAATTATGTTTGGGAATGTTCTTTAGCCTCAGAATAAAAGCAAGTCGAGTTTAGTCTTTGCAAAAAGACTTTCCTTGCCTTGATTCCATAGGCCTCATTACTCTACCTCATAGAGTTGCTCTGAAAATTACCTAGATTGATATAATGTGGTAAGTATGTACAGTCAAGTGCAGTAGAGTAATGTTGATATTTCTCCCCAAATTATTCCTTCTCTGTTAAGATAACCTCCCTACTCCTGCCCTCAAGTCTCTGGTTAGTAGAAAAGCAAATGTTATTAGTCTATATTAAAATACACCAAATCCCTGAGGAGATGATTCTGCGATTAGAAAAGATTTAAAACGTTTCAGTTCCGTAAAAGAGATGTGTGTGTGTGTGTGTGTGTGCGCGCGCGCGCCCATTTCCCTGGAGGAGGAAGAGCCAGATGGGGAGAAGAAGATGTGAGACCTGTGATTTAACCAGGACCAAATTACACTTACGTGTAATCATTTCATTTCAGAACAAAATGATTTTTTATCATTGTCAGCGTCTGTTTTTGCTTCTACTTCTAAATCGCGTAAAGGCAGCAGAAACGAATGCAGCATCTATGCAGTGATTTTGTGACTTGGCTTCCTTCTTGGAGATTTGGAAGTTTATATAATCTTGAGTGTGCTATGATACCAAATTTAATTTCTGGCCTTTCTGCCCTTTCGTCTTCAGTTTATCCCGATGCCGGTACTCTATGGAGTTTTCCTCTACATGGGAGTGTCTTCACTACAGGGAATTCAGGTATTGCATGGTTCAGCCAGGCAGTGTCTTCTCTTGGTGAGCTCCCCTGTCCTGACCAGGGAAAGACAGCCTCCCTAGGGGAGCACAAACCAGTTCTTGAGAAACCATTTCCTAGTCTTGCTGCTTCAGCTATTTTAGACATTTCTTTGGGCATTGGGCAAAATAGGGTCATGTTGGCATGAGTGCACAGAGATTTTCAGGGTGGCCTGATTCAATGTCATGGTTCCAGTCATTCGTCAGTTATTCAACAGACAATCATCAGGCACGTATTAAACACATTTTGTCAGATGCTGTTAAACTTAGATCTGAAAGGTTGGTCAAGAATTAAACTGGCTTCCACACATGGACAACACTAGGTTTAGTGCCAGGCTAAAGTGTGAGGCGGGGGGGCGGGTTTAACTGGGGGTGCATTGGTGAAGAGATTGGGGAGTCGTGGGAGCTGCTCCAGGTAAGCAGGTATTACTTCCTGCCACACTCTGCCTTTTCCCATCTATCAACTCATTCCTCTGAGTCCTTTGAACAGAGAGAATCAGGAGGTAACTTGGGTACCCAGATAATTTGATAATTTAGCCACTTCTTATACTGGTGGCTCGTTCCTCTTGGTTATTTTACAATGTCTAGTGGTCACTGTTATGCACTGAGTTCTAATGTGACTTTGGGCAGGTTATTTCTTTATTTAAAATTAATTTTTATTGGAGTAGAGTTGCTTTACAATGTTGTGTTAGTTTCTGCTGTACAGCAAAGTGAATCAGCTATATGTATACATATGTCCACTCTCTTTTAGATTTCCTTCCCATTTAGGTCATCCCAGATCACTGAGTAGAGTTCCCTGTGCTCTACAGTAGGTTCTCATTAGTTATCTATTTTATACGTAGTAGTGCATATATGTCAATCCCAATCTCCCATTTCATCCTACCCCGCCACCCCTGGTAACCATAAGTTTGTTCTCTACATCTGTGACTCTATTTCTGCTTTGGAAATAAGTTAATGTATACCATTTTTCTAGATTCCATATATAAGCGATATTATACGATACTTGTTTTTCTCTTTCTGACTTACTTCACGCTGTGTGACAGTCTCTAGGTCCATCCACATCTCTGCCAATGGCACTATTTTGTTCCTTTTTATGGCTGAGTAATATTCCATTGTATATATATACCACATCTTCTTTATCCATTCCTCTGTCAATGGACATTTAGGTTGCTTCCATGTCCTGGCTGTTGTAAATAGTGCTGCAATGAACATCGGGGTGCATGCATCCTTTTGAATTATGGTTTTCTCCAGATATATGCCTAGGAGTGGGATTGCTCGGTCACATGGTAGCTCTATTTTTAGTTTTTTTTTTTTTTGTGGTATGCGGGCCTCTCACTGTTGTGGCCTTTCCCGTTGCAGAGCGTAGGCTCCGGACATGCAGGCTCCGGACACGCAGGCCCAGCGGCTGTGGCTCACGGGCCTAGCCGCTCTGTGGCATGTGGGATCTTCCCGGACTGGGGCATGAACCCGTGTCCCCTGCATCGGCAGGCGGACTCTCAACCACTGCGCCACCAGGGAAGCCCTGTTTTTAGTTTTTTAAGGAACCTCCATACTGTTCTCCATACTGGCTGTACCAATTTACATTCCCACCAACAGTGCAGCAGGGTTCCCTTTTCTCCGCACCCTCTCCAGCATTAATTGTTTGTAGATTTTTTTTTTTTTTTTGCAGTACATGGGCCTCTCACTGTTGTGGCCTCTCCCGTTGCGGAGCACAGGCTCCGGACGCGCAGGCCCAGCGGCCATGGCTCACGGGCCCAGCCGCGCCGCGGCATGTGGGATCCTCCCGGACAAGGGCTCGAACCCGTGTCCCCCGCATCGGCAGGCGGACTCAACCACCGTGCCACCAGGGAAGCCCTATTGTTTGTAGATTTTTTGATGATGGCCATTCTGACCGGTGTGAAGTGATACCTCATTGTAGGTTTGATTTGCATTTCTCTAATAATTTGTGATGTTGAGCATTTTTTCATGTGCCTCTTGGCCATCTGTATGTCTTCTTTGGTGAAATCTCTATTTAGGTCTTCTGCCCATTTTTTGATTGGGTTGTTTGTTTTTTTGATATTGAGCTGCATGAGCTATTTGTATATTTTGGAGATTAATCCCTTGTCAGTCGCTTCATTTGCAAATATTTTCTCTCATTTTGAGGGTTATCTTTTCGTTTTGCTTATAGTTTCCTTTGCTGTGCAAAAGCTTTTAATTAGGTCCCATTTATTTATTTTTGTTTTTATTTTCGTTACTCTAGGTGGTGGATTGAAAAAGATCTTGCTGTGATTTATGTCAAAGAGTGTTCTGCCTATATTTTCCTCTAAGAGCTTTATAGTATCTGGCCTTACATTTAGGTCTTTAATTCATTTTGAGTTTATTTTTGTGTATGGTGTCAGGGAGTGTTCTAATTTCATTCTTTTATATGTAGCTGTCCAGTTTTCCCAGCACCACTTATGAAGAGACTGTCTTTTCTCTATTATATACTCTTGCCTCCTTTGTCACGGATTAGGTGGCCACAGGTGCGTGGGTTTATCTCTGGACTTTCTATCCTGTTCTGTCTGATCTATATTTCTGTTTTTTGTGCCAGTACAGTACTGTTTTGTTCATTGTAGCTTTGTAGTATAGTCTGAAGTCAGGGAGCCTGATTCCTCCAACTCCTGGGCAGGTTATTTAATCTCTCTGGGTCTCTGTTTTCCTTTTTATAATATAAGATGGTCATATTTTCTATATCCAGAATGTTATGAGATTTCATTTTTAAAAAAAGAAATTTATTTATTTATTTATTTGGGTGAGTTGTGTCTTTGTTGCTGTGTGCGGGCTTTCTCTAGTTGCAGCGAGTAGGAGCTACTCTTCTTTGTGGTGTGCGGGCTTCTCATTGTGGTGGCTTCTCTTGTTGCGGAGCACAGGTTCTAGGCGGGTGGGCTTCAGTAGTTGCAGCTTGTGGGCTCTAGAGCATAGGCTCAGTAGTTGTGGTGCATGGGGTTAGTTGCTCCGCGGCATGTGGGATCTTCCCCTATCAGGTCTCGACCCTGTGTCCCCTGCATTGGCAGGTGGATTCCTAACCACTGCGCCACCAGGGAAGCCCCATGAGATTTCATTTTATCTTTTTACTTTTTAAAATATATACATATTTTTTGAACATTTTATTTATTTATTTATTTGGTTGCACCAAGTCTTAGTTGTGGCAGGTGGGCTCCTTAGTTGTAGCTTACCGGCTCCTTAGTTGAGGCACGTGGGCTCCTCAGTTGTGGCACACAAACTTTTTAGTTGCGGCATGCATGTGAGATATAGTTCCCTGGCCAGGGATCAAACCTGGGTCCCCTGCATTGGGAGTGCAGAGTCTTAACCACTGTGCCACCAGGGAAGTCCCTATCTTTTTACTTTAAATAATCAGTAAAAAGCTCCAAACTCCTCAAAGAACAAGTAAAAGATTTGGTCTTTTAAGCAGAAAGATACCACTGCTTATTTTGTTTTCAACACTCCCTGAGAAAGATCTCTCTCAGGAGCTAGAGTGTGGGAGAGGAGAGAGAAAGCTGAACCCAGAATTAGAAGAGATAGGTTCAGATTTTGACTCTGTCACTTACCAACCTTGGTCAAATTACCTGTTCTCTTTGAGACTCAGTTTCCCCTTCTGTCAGGTAGAAACGGTATTACCCACCTTTCGGAGCAGGTGATATAAGAGATATGAATGGGATTAACGAGGCCCAGAGAAACCACCTGAAAATAAATGCCAGTTCCCTCCTTTCAGTTCTTTGATCGTCTGAAGCTCTTTGGGATGCCTGCAAAGCACCAGCCAGACTTCATCTACCTTCGGCACGTGCCGCTGCGCAAAGTGCACCTCTTCACCCTCATCCAGCTGACCTGCCTCATCCTGCTTTGGGTCATCAAGGCATCTCCAGCTGCCATTGTCTTTCCAATGATGGTGAGTTTAAAAGGTATTATTCTTTATTTTAAAAAATAGTGATAAAATATACATAACGTAAAACTTACCATCTTCACTATATTTAAGTGTACAGTTCAGTGGCATTAAGTACATTCACAATGTTTGTGCAGCCATCACCGCCATCCACCTCCAGAAGGTCTTTCATCTTGCAGAACTGAAACTCTGTACCGATGAAACAATAACTCCCCATTTCTCCCTCCCCTCAGTCCCTGGAAACCACTATTCTAGTTTCTGTCTCTGTGAATTTGACTCCTCTAGTTACCTCATGTGAGTGGAATCGCAGTATTTTTCCTTTTGTGACTGTCTTGTTTCGCTTAGCATAACGTCTTCAAGGTTCATCCATGTTGTGGCATGGTGGGTTTTTTTGGATAACAGCCATCCTAATTGGTGTGAGTTGGTATCTCATTGTGGTTTTGATTTCCCCAATAATTAGTTGAGCATCTTTTCATGTGTTTGTATATCATCTTTGGAGAAATGTCTATTCAGGTCCTTTGCCCATTTTAAAATAAGGTGATATGTTTTTTTGTCGTTGAGTTTTAGGAGTTCTCTATATATTCTGGATATTAATCCTTTATTGATGGTGAGTTTTTGTTTTTTGGTTGGTCTTTGCAGGAGCAGCATTATTTTGAGGACCTTGAGGTGTGGATGCATGTGTGTAGTAGTTTACCATGTTTACTTTTAAGGCTACTAGTCTGCCTGTCTGTCTGTCTGAATTTCTTTCTCTCTCTCTCTCTTTCTCTCATATATCTGACATGGAGAGGACTCTTCATGTTTGCAGTAACTTGCATATTACCTCAAAGCAATATGGTTCCTATTTAGAATTTACTGCAATCAGAAGTGTCTATAGTGGTGGAAATGCACCATTTCAAGCCACTGGGAAAGAGGAAGAGGTTGGTCTAGCACTGATAAGTGACTGGGACATCCTTGCCTCTTTTCTAACTGAAGCAAGTGCTTTGGAAAGGAGACCAGGAAAGCTGAACTGTGTGGTTCAGCAATAGGTGACAACCTGTTTTCTAAAACTAGGGTGATGATGAAATTCTTGCCACCTGACCACCTCACTGTTCCATCTTGTCCTCTTGATGCCTTCCTGTCTCTGGCTCACTCTGTGTCATGAGGATGCTGAGATTTCAGTGGACTCTTTGAAAGTTACCCAAAGGGTGGGCCTCAGAAGGGAAAAGCCAATGAGGGTAATGTCTGGTACTCATATAGTTACTTTTGAACTCTGTCTTACTGGGAGAATATTCAAGGGTGAGGAATCTTCGGGGTCCTTTTCCCCTAATCTCCTAGATATATACCCTCCTGATGGGTGTCTCAATTTTGTCAGAATACACGTAGGGTTCTGCATTTGGGTGTTATGTTCAGGGCTTGAGGGTTTGGTTAAAGAAATAGCAAATTCCTGGCAACTCCTGGAAGGGATACTATGAATTTTGGCTTTATTGGGAAAATAGTCATTGAAATTAGGGAGAAATGAATTTAATTAGCCTGATTTGCCCCATGCCTGGTCCAGTCACCAAATTTAGCTGGTGAATACCAGTCAGTCCAGGCAGGTCATTCTGGGTTATTATTGGTTCTCCTTTGGCTGAAATGGCCCTCATGGGGAGAAAGTGGAGCAGCAGTTGAGATCCCTGGTCGTTTCCATTGAGGAAATTAGCTGTCAGATTTTAGGTGAGTCGCTTTCTCTCCCTGGGCCTCAGTTTCCTCATTTATAAAATGAGTGTCAAGCCAGGCCAGAGGGCAGAGACAAAAATCACTCAAGATCCATGACGCAGGCATAAAGCAAGGATTTTGTGAGTAAATGTATAGGCAGAGGATCAGAGGAAATCCAGACGGTCCTTCAAGGCCCTCTCACCCCCTGGTGACCCCCCAGGCTGCCTGGTAGCCCTTCCTGCTGGCCTCAAGCCGGGGGAAGGCAGCTCTTAAGGCCATCTGCCGATGAAGGGTTCCTCTTTTCAATAAAGGAATTAAATTAGTTCAGTTAGGGCATCTGTAAGTTGTAGGGTTGTTATGATGAGAGTTAAATAAACTATTGTATAGAAAACACTTAACTTAGTATCTGGTTCAGAGAGCCTCAATAAAGGCAAATATTATGATTATTATGAGTTTGATTTTGCTTGACATGTTCTAGTCTGCTGTGAAAATAAGACTTTGCTTTT
Source organism: Delphinapterus leucas (assembly GCF_059928025.1). Classification (NCBI taxonomy): domain Eukaryota; kingdom Metazoa; phylum Chordata; class Mammalia; order Artiodactyla; family Monodontidae; genus Delphinapterus; species Delphinapterus leucas. Next base: position 41,114,648 of record NC_143139.1, read on the forward strand.
AAACTCCAGGGAGGAAATGAGCCCCCCTAATTCACTTTCTTTATTTTTCTTCAGGTTTTGGCCCTGGTCTTTGTCAGGAAAGTCATGGATCTCTGTTTCTCTAAGCGGGAGCTGAGCTGGTTAGATGATCTCATGCCGGAAAGCAAAAAGAAGAAGTTGGATGATGCCAAAAAGAAGGCCAAGGAGGAAGAGGTCATAGTTCTTGCACCAACTGCAGACTTTGGGGCAGCTTCAAATTACAGAACATAGGAAGGGCCACATGAAAAGTCAGCATGTCTCGAATCCCAAGGGTTATATTTAGGAGTGGGGAAGATTACTCCAAAGATATTCTTAGCCGATGTCTGTCCTTCATCGTCAGATTTGATAACCGGTTGTTTTCCCTCTGTTTATCTACAGTCTACTCATCAGGTTCACACTTAGAGTATGAACATGGAATCTGCTCTTATTATCAGATCAAATGGTTCATGTTCTCCCAAAGGTCTAAGTTGACAAGTATAAAAAACCTACTGTTTTCCAAGAGTATTTGTCACGTACCTAACTGCAGATGTTGTTGTGGTTCGCAAAGATAACTTGCATAGGACTTTCTGTCCTTCTTCATTTCCCTCAGCACTTGGCATCTGCCATCCACACAATGGACCTTCAATCAATGGCCTATACGTGCAAAGAATGGATGTGTAGCAAAATGAAAATACCAGGCCAAGAATGAGCCTGAAAGTATTTCCAAATACAGTTAGTGCCTGAAATAGTGTCCTTTGAAATTCTTTTTTTGTTTTCTTTTTTTTTTTTTTGCAGTACATGGGCCTCTCACTGTTGTGGCCTCTCCCGTTGCGGAGCACAAGCTCCGGATGTGCAGGCTCGGGGGCCATGGCTCACGGGCCCAGCCGCTCCGCGGCATGTGGGATCTTCCCGGACCAGGGCACGAACCCGTGTCCCCTGCATCGGCAGGCAGACTCTCAACCACTGCACCACCAGGGAAGCCTGAACTTCATTTTAAAGGAATTTTTTTCCTAAAATCTTGAGTTTTAAAAATCTTGTATTTTTTTTTCAAGCATTATTGAGATATAACTGATATATAATATAGTGTAAGTTTAAGGTGTACAATGCAATGATTTGATATATGAATATACTGTGAAGTGATTACCACAATAGGGTTACTTAACACATGTATCACCTCACATACTCGCATTTGTGTGTGTGTGTGTGTGTGTGTGTGTGTGTGTGTGGTGAGAAATTTTAAAATGTAATCTCAGCAATTTTCAAATATATAATAGAGTATTGTTAACTATAGATACCATGCTGGATATTATATCCCCAGAACTTATTCAGCTCATTGACCACCTTCACCCATCCCTGCCCCCTATGCCTGGCAACCACCAGGCGTTTCTGCTCTCTGTTTCTATGACCTCAGTTGTTTTAGTTTCCACATGAAAGTGAGATTATACAGTATTTGTCTTTCTCTCTCTGACTTATTTCACTTAGCATAATGCCCTCAAATTTCATTCATGTTGTTGTAAATGGCAGGATTTTCTTCTTTTTTAATGGCTGAATAGTATTCCATTGTGTGTGCGTGTGTGTGTGTGTGTGTGTGTATTTTATTGTGGAACATTTTAAATATATACAAAGGTAGAAAGAACAGTCAGTATTCGTAGTTCCCTAATTGCCTTATTATTATTTTTAAGCGTCCGTTTGAATCAGGATCCAGTAAGGTTCATATATTGCAATTGGTTGATATATTTTAAAATTTTCTTTTGGGGTTCCTCTCCTGTCTTTTTTTTTTTTTTTTGCGGTACGCGGGCCTCTCACTGTTGTGGCCTCTCCTGCTGCGGAGCACGGGCTCCGGACGCGCAGGCTCAGCGGCCATGGCTCACGGGCCCAGCCGCTCCGCGGCATGTAGGATCTTCCCGGACCGGGGCACGAACCCGTGTCCTCTGCATCGGCAGGCGGACTCTCAACCACTGCGCCACCAGGGAAGCCCCCCCTCCTGTCTTTTTTGTCTTTGACGTACAGGGTTTCCTGCCATTTAGATTTTACTAAATATAACTTTTGGTATCATTTAACATGTTCTCTGTCTCCTATGTTTCCAGTAAATTGGTGGTTTTATCTAAAGGTTTACTCAGATTCAGGTTCTTTTTTTTTTTTTTTTTAAATACTATTCCATAGGTACAGATACTGGGTTGTCTCTCTTTTTGTGGTGAGTCAGATCTATGAAAGAACATAATTATACTTACTTATAATAAATGGAGAGAAAATCAGGTAGAAATTATGGTGATTGAAAAATGGGCTGGTGTAGACTATTAGTTTCATTTGATCCAAGATAAAGTAATGTCTCCTTTTCTTGCAGGAGGCTGAGAAAATGTTAGAAATGGGGGGAGACAAGTTCCCCTTAGAGAGCAGGAAGTTACTAAGTAGTCCTGGAAAGAACAACAGTTTCAGGTAAAACTCCCCCAGCCCCAAGGAGCTGACTGTTTTGGTGGTTGTGTAAATGTTCTGGCTCTGTGATGGGGGCTGTGTCACAAATGCAGCTGCTGGTATAAACAGCTAAACTTTCAGCCTCCCGGTTCCAGCCTGTGAAAACACCTTTCCTTTCCCGGTTTTCTGAGGGCCTGCCATGCATTGGGCACTATGCCAGGTGCTGGGAATCACAGGAGGACAGAGCTACGGGAGCCCATGTGCTCCCCAAACCAGTGGTCCTTCTGCCTCTCTCTGCCACCTTCCAAAGGTGAACAGGATGTAGTCTTTGCTTCTCAGCCTGGTGGGCATGAAATTCCCATGCTTAGGCAAGCCGTTGGGGGCTGGGCAGAGACAGCCCCTTCCAGCTTGGCTCATGGCGGCTACAGTCCTAGGAGCCAAGGGGGAACCTAACTGGGATTCCCCAAATTCCTTACTTCTGCCAGCGATCTTAGCCCTTTGGTGTATTAAACCTGTTGCTCACCACAAATCACAGGAAGCTAAACTGGTCCATTTGCAGTTTCATTCCTGGTGTTTTGTTTCCGCTTTGGAAGAGGAACACAGAAGCTGGAAGAAGCTCAGAGGTGGAGAGGGTACAGAAAAGGAAGAGAGAGGGGATCTGGGTTATCTAGATGCTAGATAATTTACTGCTGAGTTATTGAATTGATGGTGCTTTATACTGAGGGGGAGATGAGGAAAGTCTTTGGTTATTTATTTATTTATGACAACTAAAAATAGTATATATTTAAGGTGTGCAACATTATATATATATATATATGTAAAATGATTACTGCAATTAAACTAACAACATATCCATCACTTACTATACTTACCATTCTTTTTTTTGTGTAGTAAGAACACTTGAGATCTACTTTCTTAGCAAATTTCAAGTGTACAATACATTATTATTAACTATAGTCACCATGCCTTACATTGTCTGCAGAACTTCCTCATAACTGAAAGTTTGTACCCTTTGATCAATATCTCCCCTTTTCTCCCACCCCCCCAGCCTCTGGTAGCCACCATTCTCCTCTCCGTTGCTATGAGTTCAATTTTTTTTACCTTACCCCAAAGAAATGGAATTTTTGATCTTTAAGCAACTTTCTATAAGTTGTCAGGGAAGGAGCCATAGGCTTTGCATTCTCTGCGGCAAAGCAGGAATCATGTTCCTTCTCTAGCAGATGCTGCCTCCCCTCTTGGCCTTTTAGAAGGAGAGTCTGGCATGTGGAAAAGTTTAGAGTACTGGTGGGGGCAGTGGGGGCGGGGGTGTGGGTCTAGGAGACCAAGGACTGGATTCAAGGTCTTGATTCTCCACTTACTGACGTCTGACCTTGGACAGCCTCTTAACCCTATGAGCTTTGGTTTCTACACATTAAAAATGAGGATGTTAATAATCTCTGATACTGTGAGAGTTAAGATAATATATTGTAACAGTCCTTTGTAAACTACAAATGGAAAAGATCTGGCCATGTAAATGAGAAAATGAACGGAGTGCTTAGCACCGTGCCTGGCCCACAGCAAGCGCTCACTAAGTGGTAGCTCCTGGTGCTGCCACTTCTGGCCTCTTAGCACTGTCACCAGCATCCCCAGAGGGGCCCTTCAAAGGAGAGCAGAACTGTGGGGGCAGGGCTGGCCGCTAGCCGGCACCCCGGCCCAGCCCTCAGCTCTGACTCACAGGCCACCTTGCTTCTCGACATTCCGACCATCTGGTTCCCAATGCTCCCGAGAGCTGTGAGACAAGCTCCCTCACGCCTCATCTTTTCCCTTCTGGTGGGTAGTGGGTATTATACAGAGACTGAGGTGTAGACCTTATTTGTATGTCTGACATTGACTGTCCTAAGCATTGATTTCAGATGTGACCCCTCTGAGATTAATATATCTGATGAAATGCCTAAAACCACAGTCTGGAAAGCTCTCAGTATGAATTCTGGAAACACAAAGGAAAAGAGGTATAATTGCCGATTTTTATTTCTGACTTCTAAAACTAGCAATGATGTTGAAAGTAAAATATGTTTTAGTTGTAAAGTTGAATTTATCCATGAATAGCACATCTAGCATTGTTGCTAACCCCACAGAATAGCTATAAACCTAAGAAAAGGAAAAATGTCTTCTAACTATTTGAGCAGATATGCTGGTTTGAGCTGCCCACTTACCCAGGCCCAAAGTCAGGATGGAATTATTTTGGAATGTAAATTTGCTTTATCTGTTTTGTTCCCTTAATCCTCTTTCTAGTTCCCATTTCAAAATCTGTAGAGCATCTCTTTGGTCATTGCAACCACACAAACTGGAAAATCCTTAAAATATTTGGGTAGTGTTGATAGTATTGATACAGACTTTAACCTATTTAACTTATTCCATAATGAGAATTATTGTCAAGGAAAGATTTTGAAATATTAAACTGTTTTCTTATTTTGGAAACTAAATTCTGAGTATTGTTTGTCAGTAGCATAGATCAATTTTTAATCTGGTTAATGAAAAAAATGGAAAGACTTGAGGCATTTTTGCCTACATTGAAGTAGGCTGTGTACTCGAATCACGTGAATAATTTGGTCCAAACACTAAGTCATCAGATAACCGAAGGTAAAATCTTAGGTCTTATTAAAGGCAACTTTTCTAGTTAAAAAAAAAAAAAGCAGTAGGGTAGGTTAGGAGACTTGGCTTAGCTGTTAATTCCATGTGTAACCTGGCAGACCGCTGTTCCTGGTACTTGGTTTATTCAGTTGTGAAATGGGGGTAATAATAACTGTCTCACTCATAAGGCTGCTCTGAGGAGAAACTGATGTGCTTTGGGAAGCCACAGCCACCAGTGGGTGGTAGTGATGGGCTATTTCATCAAATGGGTTAAAAGAAATCTGTACTGAATGTGAGTGAAATATAGAATCTTGTTTCCTTCAGAGGAAAATCCAGGCAGCTGTCGAAATGTATAACGCACATGGTTATTTTTAGTTGAGAACTAGTCTACTTGTAAATGAACTTAAAATACAGCCAGATCGAAATTGTGGTGACATCTTCAAAGTATTGTGTTAAAATCAGGAATGAATCATGTGTTCCCTTTTTGTCTAATTGTAACACTTTTATTCAGTCTCTTCAACTAAAAGTCTTTGCTGGGATGGAGGATGTGGGCCGTGAGGTGCCACAGGGAAGTTCTGGTTACAGAGAAGATGACGAGTGTCTCAGAGAAGAAGCGAGCCCAAGTCTGGCCCTGTCCTTGGTCCTGTCGAAGCCACGCGAGCATTCAGTTATTGGTGGTGTGCGTCGGAGGGCATTGCCTGGTATGAGTGTGGAAGCAGAAGACCACTCCCCGTTGGTACTTCTCCTCTTCCTTCTCTTTCTCTTCAGAACTGCCTCCACCGAAGACCCAGCTTCCCATTTGCCAGACATTTCCTCTGAAACCCTCTGCTGGCCTGCTGAGCCGTATGGATCCATTCTGCCACTGAGGATTTCCTCGGTGAGGTCCCTCTTGCTCAAGGACAGGGTGAGGAAGTAGGAGGAGAGCAGAGAGGAAAAGGAAGCCTCTCCAGTCCCATAGTGACCGCAGGCTCCTGGGCAGCCCCGGGCCTTGGTTTGGTTGCCTGCTCTGGGGGATGCTGGCGAGACCCAGAGGCCACCAGGAGGGTCTGCTTCTAGGAGGGTCAGCGCCCTGGGCCTTGGCAGTGCTCACCACCACAGCCAGAAGATGCCTCTGGCCTGGTGCGTCTTCATCGCTCGCTAGCAGCAGCCTGCATAACTCAGCAAGAACCTTGGATGATGAAAGGGCCAGGAGGGGCATTGAAGTTGCTTAGCTCAGACAGGAAGAGGCCTGGGGGAGAATCAGTGATGGTGAGTGAGGATGGGCAGCTTCTCCTGACTCCACTGGTAGGGTAAGAGAGCAAGCTTCAGTGGCTACAGAAGGAATTAGTTTAGACACCAGGAAGGACTTCCTAGCCTGAAGATTTGTCATAGTGTCTGCTTTCTAGATATCTGGGAAAGGTTTGACTGTAGTCGTTTGTGAGTAGAAAGGGAGATAAGGTGTTTTTAATTGGCCATGTTGTGGAAACATCCATATCCTGCTGCTGTCTCTTGAGGACACACTCTGATTCCATTCCTGGAGAGATCCAAGTGCTTACGTAATGTCTCCTTAGCTGCCTTAGTAGCAAACCATCACCAACTCAATGGACCAAACCACCTTCATCATCCTGGATTTTTTTTGCTGACAGATGTTCTGACTTTCAGATGTAAAAAGCCACATTGGGAAATGAACTGTAAGTGGTGAAATTAATTTTGGTATTTCGTTTAAAACTATATTTATAGTTTCTGTCTCCTCTTGTGTTTTGCGGTGGATATCGAGGGTTTGGGCTCCATTGTGTATAGACCTTCCCTTCCTTTGTGCACAGAATGTGACTAGCAAGCATGTCGGTACCCAGGGGATCTGATCAGTTCAGTTTCCATCCTGGAAAATATTTGTACGGTGGGACCGTCTGTCGGTGTGCTCTCCTTTCATAGGTGAAGAGTTGGCTACGTAACTCTATTGAATTTTGCATTCCTTAGACTCATAAATATATTAATGTAGTCTTACTCTAAGGACCTTTGATACTGAAGGAATCCTGCCTTTTTCCTATTTCCCTCTCTCTTAGAGTCAGTCCTTTTAATACACAGATGATTTTCAAAATATTTAACAACTGGTACAGGATGGGCACCAACCACTCAGAACGGATGCCTGCTGTAAACAAGCAGTATGTATGGCCATACCAGTGCCTATTGGCTGAACATCACGCTGCTTTCAAATATTAAAATGACATCCCTTTGAATTGTGGGTATTGTTCCTGGCTTGTTTGATTTCTACTCACAAGGCTGTTTCAGGGACAGCCTCGGCATCCTTTCATATGCTGCAGACAGGAACAGGCATGCTTCTTTGAACTATATGGGCATTAAAATCTTTGAGAGCCAAAGCTTCACATTTTATCACTTTAGGATAAATGTAATATTGTACCCATCTACCTACCTAATTTAGAAAAATCATAAGGCAACCTGTCATTGGGAAAAGCTTTCTTGCTGACTTTCCCTGTCCCTCTCTGCTTCCTTGAGCTTGCCTCCTTTTTCATCTTCTCTGTTCCCTGAGGACATCCACCCACCCCACCCCACCCCCCCGCTTTTCTTCCCCCATCTTTCCCCGCCCATCTTTTCCTGCCACTTCTGTATAGGGAGGGTGGTGACCGCTTCACCTGTTCCCTTGGCCTCAGCGTGGCGATGAGGAATACGGCAGGGAAGAGTCCATCATGCAACAGAACTACGTGGCAGAGTCGCTCAGAAAAACCTCTCTACTCACACACTGACGTCTTGTGATGCCCTGTGCTGGCAGGCTGCCTGAGAGTGGGGAGCCGGTCTTTGTTGACTCTGTGTAGTGCGCTTCCTGAGCCAGACCCTCCCAGCTTACCGCGCCTTCCGAACGTTAGCTACTTTGGAAGGCTGTGCCAGTCTTTTTAGGCTACTAGCTTTTTTTCAAACAACAGCCAGCCCCGTTTGTGCTACATCTCGGTGGTAGGCACCATTCCCTACTCTTCCTCTCTTATCTTTCCCGAGTCCCACCCATCCTTCAGCCCCAGTCCTGGCTGCTTTCCTGCTCAGTGGCTGGTGACTGTGGGTTGCAGAGTCAAGTGGGGTGGGGTGGGGTGTTTAGGGTAGGAGACTGGGACTGGTGGTGGAGCGTGAGCCACGTGTATGTACCTGTGTGTGTATGCACGTGTGTCTACCAACAAGTGAGAGTGTATCCATGAGATTTCATTGCTGCTGCTAAACAACCTCGTGCACCTGAGCTGTGGGGACATCAAAAGAATATGGTCATTCTCCCTTCTAGCGCTTCCCCTCTCTATTCTGATAGAATTGCCTGAGGGCAAATACAGGTAGATTAGTCTTAGAAAAAGGTGTTTAAGCTCAACATTAATGAGAAACTGATTTAGGGGTAGAAAGCAGGTAGTTAGGTAATTCCCATGCCCAGGCTTGCTTGGGCCAGAGAAGTAGTCCACCTCTTTTCTGACAAGGGTAAATTCAGGAGTCGTTTGAGTGTTGGCAGGGCAATGCCCTGATAGGCTAGCAGTGTAGAGGAGGAAGGGAGGGAGGCCGGAGATTTAAGAAAATGATGGTGAGTGGACTCTTGCTTCTAAACAGAAGAACTGGCATCACTAAGTGGGTGGGTTACGTCCTAGCCCATGACTTACGGAAGGGGTTGGTTTAGATAGGAGGTGAAGGCCAGCAGAAATATGCTGTGAAATTGCTCAACACGTCTGGTTGCAGGAAATGCAAGCTAGTTCTTTGTAGCTGTATATGATTTCAAACTTCTGATAATGGGATTATCAAGAGAGCTGGTCTTTACTGCACACAGCTCCTGTCCCCCTCTCCTTGTTGGTATAAATTTGCCTTTGGGGTAGAGAGGTGGGGAACCGTATATTTTCAAAAGACGTTATAAATAGTTGCTGTTTCTATTTGAGATGTGTCTGGCTTTTAAATTAGTCATAAATGTTTGATTAAAAACCTGGCATATGCTGAGTCTTAGGTTTTGTTGACATATCAGGCTGACAAGAGGTCAGACCTTCAGAGGTCTCTGGTTTGGGGAATCTGGTTTCCGGTCATTCAAAAAACACAATTCCCAGTTCGACTTTATTTTCTACCTACTCAGTGCTCTAGTCTTCTCTCTTAACAGAGGAATCAGTAATTCTCCCTGCAGCTTCTCTGTCAACTTCAATGTCCACGTTTGGAGTCTCCACATTTTCCTGATGCGTAGGAGAAGGCTTGAGCCCAGGGCCCGTGGCTTTCATTTTAACCGGCGTCAGACATGCTATTAAGTATGTTCTCTCTGCTACTTAATCAGCTTCTCTAAGTGTCTTCTTTTGCTGGAGAGTTAGTGCCACCTTCTTACACCTTCCTCAGACTTCTCAGGTTCCCAAGCCATATCCTGGCAGGACATTCAACATGCATCGGATGTTCTCAGGCTTCTTGACTTTCTTTTGGTTGTAGCTGCCAGGACTCCTAAGGTAGAAATCCTTCCTGTCGGCCCTGACTGGCCAGATGAGACAGCGTCTAAGCTCTTCCCCCTTGTACTGACTCAGCTTTTTCACATACTCCTTCCCGTCCTTTCTGCCTTTTCCTCAGTGTTTCAAGTTTTCCTTGGAGGGAAGAAGTTCTTGGTCAGAGGTCCTAACCACCACGGCCAGTTAGGGCTGGTGAGAGGGGGAGGAGGCTGGACGGTTCTGGGGCTTCTCAAAAAGGTGAGACTTACGGTTATTTGCCTTATTTAGGGTGAGGGACTAAGGATTCTCAAGCCCTCAGGGTCATCCATATTTCGGTGTAAATAGAGAAAGACATTCCAAAACCAAATAGAAGGGATTTTTCTGCCAAATCTCCCCCCTCTTTTTTTTTTTTTTTGCGGTACACAGGCCTCTCACTGTTGTGGCCTCTCCCGTCGCGGAGCACAGGCTCTGGACGTGCAGGCTCAGCGGCCATGGCTCACGGGCCCAGCCGCTCCGCGGCATGTGGAATCCTACCGGACTGGGGCACGAACCCGTGTCCCCTGCATCGGCAGGCGGACTCTCAACCACTGCGCCACCAGGGAAGCCCAAATCTACTCTTTATGATTCTTGGTGCCCTTGGGGTCTTGCATTAATTATAGAGAATGGGTAGTTGACTCAATTCACATTTCTTTATCGGATAGGAGGCTGATTTTCACCACCAAAAGAGGTGTGAAGTAACTATATGATTGCTTGAAGCTTGGAAAGAGGAAAGGAGTGTCACGTGAATCTTTTCAAGAGGAAAATTCAGAAAGTGGCATGATTCATCCATTAAGCATAATTCTTTTAGAAGATTCTGTGCTCAAAGGGAATGGAATGGTTTCTGATCCTTCTGGAAAGAAAAAGAAGAGCATTTTCTTTAACCCACTTTCAGCACTGGAGAATACAGAAGTTTTCCTCTAGCTGACGGCATTAATATTTCTGAGAGAGAGTGAGCCTACTCACAGCCCTTTCCCGAGCCCAGCAGAAATCAGCAGAGCTTGGGTTCTCTTAGCAGGTTTGCAGTTGACTCCAACATGCAGGTTTTACACACGTGCAATAACGTTGGAAACAGAAGTACCAAACTGAATATGCAATTAACTCCTTTTGCAAAAGAGGCCAAAATCCTCCTGCCCATGCCTCTCTCCCATATTCACTCCTCCAAGACGATAAGCCTCCCCCTCGTTGATCTCTGTCTGTCTGATTGGTTAGATACGGCTGCCCTCCCAAGCACATGGTGTCAGGCGGAGAGCAGAGCGACCTTCCCACGGAAGGGGACGGCTTGAGGTGCTGGTATATTTCCCTCGTTTTCTGTGTTCTTTCTAGTAGGTCTCCTGTAGAGATAGAGATATTTTTGTTTTAGAGATTCCGAAGTATATATTTTTGGTGTAAGAAATGTACCCTCTCCACACTCCCTGGTGTAAGAAGGACTGAGAACAAATGCGTTGCCGTGATAATTCCATAGCGATCTGCGGTAGGGGTGGGACCTCTGTCCCTCACCACCAAGCCTCACGGCCTGTGTCTGTGAACCAGGGGAGGTGATGGTGACGCCTCTGCCTGCCCAGACCTTCCTGTGCTCAATGGGTGAAAAATAAAGTCTGTGTAACTGTTCACGCCTGTGGTGTTCTTTGAGCCCGAACCTCGGGGCTGAGGCAAACTTGGGAAGGGAGAGTTATGAAGGTGGGGGAATACGTGGGGTCTGCTGAGCGGGCCTGAAGAGGGGCCTGTACACCTCTGGGTGCAGACCCTGAGCAGTCCCTAGGCAGAGCCATGGAAGAGGCTAGAGGGCCCTTTCTTTGGGGACCACTTCGATTTATGTTTGGGTGAGGGGACAGGCCAGCATGAAAAGAACGCCCACTTTGGAGATACAACCAGGCTGACGAGACCAATTGCTAATGTTTAAGGACTCGGCCACTGCATAGAAATCCAGATTTAAAAAATCTACTGTCATTCCACATAGTTTTGGTTTGGGGCGGGGGGCAGGGCAGGGGTGCTCCATTTCTCTTCCTCTCAAATCCAGTCACTGGAGGGATGGAGAAAAGGAAATGAGGGAAGCAATGCAGTAAGAGTAGAGAGGTGAGTGAGGGGGTGAAAGGCAAGGGTTGGCGGAGAGCCAGTCAGCCAGCTTTGTGGAATGTGACTAGGAGGGCATCCGCTGGGAGCATCCTGAACACCAGCCCAGTGTGGATCTTGCCGTAAGGAGAGCCAGGGCAAGTGGGCTGTGGACAGCGGATGAGCCAGCTTTGAGGCCTTTTGTTCTCTTTGGCTATATACGTGTTAGGTCACTCCGTCTCACAGAGACATGCTCATATTGCGTTGGGTAGTGGGTGGTGTATGGGAAGGTGAGGGAACGGAGCCAGCTTTCATCCACTGAGACAGCGGTCCCCAACCTTTTTGGCACCAGGAACCGGTTTCATGGACGACAGTTTTTCCACGGACAGGCGGTGGGCGGGGTGTGGCCCGGGCGGCAGCGCGAGCCACGGGCAGCGGCAGAGGAAGCTTCGCTTTGTCGCCCGCCGTTCACCTCCTGCTGTGCGGCCTGCTTCCCAACAGGCCACGGACTGCTGCCGGTCCGCGGCCCAGGGGTTGGGGACCCCGGCATTCAGACATGAAAAGCACTTAGGACGGCACCTGGCACACAGTAAGCATAGAGTAAGTAACAAGAAGTCTGGGGGTGGGTGGTTCCTGGGTGGTTAGTGGCGGCAGTCACATCAGGCTCTGGCCCGGTTCTCTGCAGTTGTCTTGGGTTTCCCCTCATAGTCACAAGATGGCTCCAGGAGCTCCAGGCATCACATCAGGCAGCATAACTCCCCAATACAAGAGAGGCTAAGGGGCATTTCTCTAGCTTCTCCCTCTCTTTTTAAAGGGGAAAACCTTTCCCAGAAGGGCTCCCCCCACAACATGTCATTGGTCAGAACTGGGTCACATACTCATCTCTAAGATGGGAGAAGGGGATGGGATTGTCCTGTTTGGCTAGGACCAGTTGTCTTCATCCTCTGGGGTTGGGCCCATCTTCCTTGACCATATTGCTGCTCCAATACTTGTACAAAATTAGGATTCTGTCAGCAAGGAATAAGGCAGGAGCTGTAAGCGATTCAATATCCAAAAGGTTCTGCTAAAGGATCCAGGAGAATCTGAACCACGGGGCCTCCTGCAGAGCCGGAGCCAGGCCGCAGCAGCAACAAGGAGCCTCAGGAGGCCAGGGAGCCTCCCCGGAGGTCAGTGGTTCTCCACCTGCCTCTACCTGAGAGTCACCTGAGGAGATTTTTAACCTACTAATGCCCGGCCCCCACTCCACACCAATTACATAGACTCTCTGGGGATAAGTGCGGGCACTGGCGTTCGTTAAATTCTCTCCAGGGCTTCCCTGGTGGTGCAGTGGTTGAGCGTCCGCCTGCCGATGCAGGGGACATGGGTTCGTGCCCCGGTTCGGGAGGATCCCACGTGCCGCGGGGTGGCTGGGCCCGTGAGCCATGGCCGCTGAGCCTGCGCATCCGGAGCCTGTGCTCCGCGATGGGAGAGGCCACAACAGTGAGAGGCCCGCGTACCGCAAAAAAAAAAAAAACAAAAAACTTCTCTCCGGATGATCCTTACGTGCAGGCAGGGTTGAACGTCAACTGCTATTACGCTTCACCTTCAACTTGGCCTGACAGCTCGCCTGTATCTGCTTCACTTCAAACCAGCTTATTCTCACCCTCCGCTGTATATGTTCTTCTACCTTACAGCCCTTCTGCAATGTCAGTGTCTCTCTGCCTAACCTGTCACAGCCTTAACCATCTCCAGATTCTTTGAGCTTCAATCCCTATGGCTCACAGCTTTCACCATCTCTGTATTTCCAGAATCAGATTCCCAAGACTGAGAATGTGATTGGTCTCTGATCATCATTTCTTAGCCACATTGTAGGTCCCTGACCAGCCTATGAATCAGGGGCCTTTGGGTCTGGGACCACCCCTGGGTCAACTGGGGGAGAATTAGGGTCAAGCAGTAAAAAATATGGCAGTTGAGGGATGTTCCTTCAGCAAGGGCTGTGACTTGTCAATTTCTCTTAGAATGAGACAAGGGCCAGGGAGACAGAGTAATTGACGTGCCTAGTTATCTTAGTGATGTCCAAGGCTGATCCCTGGGTTACAGACCTGGTCACAAGTTCACCTCTTTTACCTCTTGGTTGTGTTTAATTACTGGGACTCACAGGTACATGCTTGCAAGAAAAATGAGCAAGTATTCCACTGCTCCTTCCTTCAACCATTGCCCCCAAAGGTCGCTAGCAGAACACACACACCCCCCCCCCCCCGCACAATCTCACCTGTCTGGTGGATGTCAGCGCTCAAAAGTGGAGGGAAGTGCAGAGCTTCCCTGTCACGAGGCTAAGGGGGTGTGATTGAGGCTCCCAGCAAGTGGCAGGTAAATGACAAGAAGCCAGGAACAAGCCTGCCTGCCTTCCAGTCCCGCTCTGCCCTCACAGCTGTGTGACCTGGGGCAACGCGCTTCACTTGTGCCTCAGTTTCTTCCCTGCAAAACGGGAGTAATAATACCGCCTACTTTATAGGTGTAATGGCAAAGACTAAATTAATTAAGCACGTAAGGCCGGCCCCTCCCTGTGCGCCCTCTATGCCTCCTTTAGAAGCAGGTCCACCCCTCTCCTGCCTTCCCAGTCCTCGGTCTCGCAGCCGTGTGGAGTGGACGCCCTAGAGTCTAGGGGAAAGGGGTCGCGGTGTCTGTGTGGTTTATAGGTATTAACTCAGGAAGGAGGCTGCCTGGTCTCAGCCGTGCTCCCCAGCTCAGCTTCCATCTGGGGCTGTAGGGCGCCAGCCCAGCGTAAGATCGTCTGTTCCTCATTCAGCCAGTGACCTTCGGGGTGTACTCGCTAGGTGCAGAGGGGAGGGACGGGGTGACCAGGGGCTTCCCAAGCCCTAAAGCGTAATGGCCATTTCTCTACTCGTACCAGAGTCCCCAGAACCCCTCGGCACTCTCAGAAATTACAAAATAAACTATCACCTGATTTCTCTAATAGGCACAGTGGGTAAAGAGAAGATGCCCAGACCTTGACTGCTCAAAGTAGTGGTAAGTTTTCTGGTAACTTTGGGCTATGTGATTCTAGCTCTAATTTTGAGTCAGAAGGGCCTCCGTGTCCTCTTTTAACAGTTCTATCATCACCCTCAAAAGCCTTCCTTGGGCACCTCATAACCTAGCATGCAGGGCTGAAGCCCTCACCAGAGGATCACTGGCAAGAGTGGCCAACATCTGTTGTGTGTGTGCCATGCCTGGCTAAATGCATCGCGCGTACATGATCTGATCCTCACAATACATGGAATGGGTACCGTTTCTCCTACAGCTGAGGAAAAGGGAAGCTCGCAGAGATTACGGTATTTAAGTCCACACAGCTGGTATAGCAGAGACTTGAGTGAACCCATGTTCGTGTGTGTGGAATCTGTGCCCTCAGCTGCCACTCTCTACAGGCTTCACAAGGTTTCCAACTATGGGGTCTGCGTCTAAAACACATGCCCTGATATATACAGAAAAGGACAAGGGCAGACTGAGAAAATTATTATAGAAATGTGCAATGAGAGAACATACCAGTTACATGACTTTTAAACAGCAGGCAAAGTTGAGAAAACAAACACAAATTCCAGAAAAAGTGCCTATGATATGGCAGGTATCCAACGATTTTCTCTTCCTTCCTTCCTTCCTTCCTTCCTTCCCTCCCTCCCTCCCTCCCTCCTTCTTTCCTTCCTTCCTTTTTTTCTTCCTCTGAATGGCCAAGGGAAATGGTCACTTCTGAGCAATACTGGAAACATTTTCTCAAGAAGAGGAACTTTAGGATACATTGTTAAGATGTGAAGAACTCAACGTCTGATCAAATATTTGGGGAACCTGGGTAAATCATGGTTGGTGGCCAGATTGTTGCATCATAACCCACTGCATCCCTCTCCTTACCTTGGCTCTGGGGAGCTGTGGTTTCATGGTACCTGACGGTGGTCAGACCCCACAGAGACTCCTGTGTCTTCTTCAGAGGCTGCTGGGAAAACTGAGGAGGCGGAACACTTGAAGAAAATGGAGGAGAGACTCAGGAAGTCCTGGCAACTGGGTTGATCTCATCTTTGTCCTCAAAACTCATGTGTTGAGTGCCTACCAATGAAGGGGGTGGGGGAATAAAAGTTCTCAGAGGACCTACAGGGCACAGCGGTGAGGACTGTGTGTTCTGTGGGATGTAGGAGGGGATCCTTTTAGAGCCCAGGTAGTCAGGGAGGCCTCCAAAGATGATACAGGAGAGAAGGAAGGAGAGGAGGGAAAGAAGACCATATATGGATCAGGTCCCAGAGGCAAGAATGCTCATGGAGTATTTTGATGACAGTGAATTTGACTGGTTTGCCTGCGCTTAAGGGTTTTGTGTCAGAAAGCAATTGTACATGAACTTGGAGACAGGAAAGAAGACCTCGAATGCCAGCTTAAGGAGGACCTTCCTATAGGTTCCAAGCCACTATCTCAAAGGAGACGTATGCTCGTTGACGTTTTGGAAAAATTCATCTTGTGGCAGTGAGGAAGAAGGCTTGGAAGAGGGGAAGTGATGTGGGTGGACCAGCATGAGGTGGTGGGCTCTGGAGCAGAGGGGCCTGTGGTGATGGAGAGGAAGGGCAGATGAGGGAGAAGAATTGAAGGAAAAAAGCAGCCGGATGTGGGGGACACACAGGCGGAGTGGACATCACTCCAACGTCACACGTCTGAGCAAAAGGCATAAAGAGTGAACTCGTTTGACAGAGCTCCAGAGGACATAACTGGAACCAGCTTCTCTTCTAGGAAGGCCGATTTGGGCTCAAGGTTTGGAACTTAGGGCTAACCGAGAATGGAATCCGCTGCCTCAGGAGCCAGGGCGAGCCCAGCTTGCAGGGCTGCAAGGTGGACGCCGGCCAGGAACCTGCAGGTGTGGGAGGATGGACGGGCGGGCCCATGCCTCCGTGACAGGGATAGGGAGGGTGCCGCAGACAGACAGCATCGCCCGGGAGGAGGATGAGAGATGGGAGGGTGGTGATGAAGGAGTGGGTGGGGAACAGATGTCTGAGTCGAGTGGAGGAGCAAACGGTGCAGGGAAGAGAGTGAGTGGGATGTAGTTGTCTGCTTTTGAGGCCGAGCAGGGCCTCAGCACTTCGAATCCCCACCGCTCTGGAGCAGGGTTTTTGGGTTATGTGGGTCCTGGATTATGTGGGTCTAGGTTAAAATTTGGGGTTCCATAAGGACACAAAAGGCTGCTATTATAGGACCTCCAGGCCCTCTCAGAACCCCCAGAACCGGCTCATATCTGCTCATGAAAACGGTGACCTCGGTGACAACCTCATATCCAAGCTCCACGCCCACTGCTGAGCGAGACCCTGCTGCCACTGCCACCTCCGTCACTTCTGTGGACACGCTGTGCTGATCCAGTCTGCACTGGGCCAGCACCCTCGTGTGCTGATGGCATTGGCTCACTGGGGACCTCGAGGCAGCAGCGCCGAGCTGCTTACTCTGATCCAGGGCTGAGGAGCCTTTCCTCGCAGTGTTGAGTCACCCTCCGCCAATGGCTTCCCAAAGCTAAATTGCCTTGGTTCCTCCAGTGGCCAAAGGGAGAGAGCATTCATTACAAGATGGCAACTGCCTGGAAGGCCCAGGTCCCACAAAAAGGGGACTGAAGAGGTTGACCCCTACTAATCCCCTACCCTGGTCCAGTCACCTGTGTCCAAGGTCAAGGTCACGTGGGCAGCAGAGGCTGTGAATAGGGGTTGCTCCTAGAAGGAGATGTGGGTAGGACCAGCATCATTGCTCATGTAGCATCTCTAGTATAAAAAGCCACTGTAAAGACTCAGGATGTGTCAAACACTGAGCCAAGTACTTTAAATGCATGATTCATTTAACTCTCACAACAATTCTTTGAGGTAAGCATTGTTATTCCTTTATTACAGGTGTGGAAACTGAGGTTAAGAAAGTTACGTGATATACAGCCCGTAGATGGCAGAGCTAGGATTCAAACGCAAATCCTTCTGAGTCCAAAGCACATTGTTGCTCAAAACCACATCATTGTTCATTATTATGACCACACTGGTTCAGCTCATCCAACTTCTAGGCCCAAACGACCACTTTGAGGGCTGAGTAATTTGGTTTGGCCATATCTACACTGACTTCCTTATTGATTCAACAAATAATGACGGTGCATTTACTCCGAACCAGGCACTGCCCCTAGGGCTTGGGACACAACGGTGAACAAATTCACGGGACTTCCGGTCTAGAAGGGGCTGACACAAATGAGCACGTTACACTGGAGGGGGGAGGCTGATCTCACTAACAGGATGGGCAGTTTGGAAAACTTTGTAATGGAGCCCCAGTCTCATGGCTCTGGGAAAGGGGAAGTCAGGAGACAGGATTCTGGCCTGACTCTGCCATTTACTAGCTTCAGTTTCCTTCTCTGGGCTTCAGTTTCTTCGTCAGTATAAATGAGAGGTCATGTTTAGATGGGTTTTTAAAACATTTTTTATTGAAATATAGTTGATTTACAATTTCGTGTTAGTTTCAGGTGTACAGCAAAGTGACTCAGTTATACACACACACATATACACATACATTCTTTTTCCGATTCTTTTCCATTATAGGTTATTACAAGATATTGAGTATAGTTCCCTGTGCTCTACAGTAGGTCCTTGTTGGTGGTTATCAATTATATATATAGTAGTGTATGTACTTTAATCTCAAACTCCTAATTTATCCCTCCTCCTCTTCCACCTTTGGTAACCATAAGTTTGTTTTCTATGTCTGTAAGTCTATTTCTCTCTTTAATTTATTTTTTAAAATTTTATTTATTTTTGGCTGCACTGGGTCTTTGCTGCTGCTCGTGGGCTTTCTCTAGTTGCAGCGAGCAGGGGCTACTCTTTGTTGCGGAGCACGGGCTCTAGTCACGCAGGTTTCAGTAATTGCAACATGTGGGCTCAGTAGTTGTGGCACGCGGGCCTTAGAGGGCGCAGGCTTCAGTGGTTGCAGCGTGTGGGCTCAGTAGTTGTGACGCGTGGGCTCTAGGGCACACGGGCTTCAGTAGTTGTGGCATGCGGGCTTCAGTAGTTGTGGCTCACAGGCTCTAGGGCGCAGGCTCAGTAGTTGTGGTGTACGGGATTAGTTGCTCCACGGCATGTGGGATCTTCCTGGACCAGGGCTCGAACCCGTGTCCCCTGCATTGGCAGGTGGATTCTTAACCACTGTGCCACCAGGGAAGTCCCTGTGAGTCTATTTCTGTTTTGTAAATAAGTTAATTTGTATCATTTTTTTAGATTCCCCATATAAATGATATCATATGATCTCTGTCTGACTTACTTTGCTTAGTATGATAATCTCTAGGTCCATCCATGTTGCTGCAAATGGCACTATTTTATTCCTTTTTATGGCTGAGCAATATTCCATTGTATATATATATATACCACATCTTCTTTATCCATTCATCCGTCGATGGACATTTAGGCCGTTTCCATGTCTTGGCTATTATAGATAGTGCTGCTATGAACACTGGGGTGCATGTATCTTTTCGAATTAGAGTTTTCCCCGGTTTCATGCCCAGGAGTGTGATCACTGGAAAATATGACTAGATGGTTTCTTAACTCTCTTCCAAGTTTGATGTCCCCTGAGTCTATAATGAGGCCAGGAATTGCTTGGCAGGATCAACTCTGTGGTGAGCCAGGAGCCACAGAGGTGGGACAAGCCCAGAAGACGGGCCAGGTGCAAGTCTGGGGAGCCCTGTTTAGAGGACCAGAGACATCAAGGAGGATCCAGGCACGTTGGAGAGTGGAATCCAGTGGGTGAAAGCTTGAGGCAGCAGCACGAGGGTGAAGAAATCACTCACAGGACCTAGACCCTCAGGGACGCTGTTAGGGGCAGCCTGGTGCCTATGTCCATGTGTGGTCTCCCAGACCTGGCATACTGACCATGATGAAAGTCCAAAATAAGGGATCTGTGGCCTCTGATCTGCCTGCAGAAGGGAACACAGTTCCATTCGTGTCATCACAGACTCAGGTTTGCATGGCTTTTAATGAGTTATTGGAAACACTCTAAGCAGAGGGAGCCTGTGTTATGTACTGTTGTGGTAGCCACACCCCCAGACACTGTGACCTTGTAGATCAGGTCCCTGGAACTGGGGTCTTCATCCCACTGGCAGTATCCCAACCAGAAAGGGTGGAAATGGACACCCACAGAGGAAGAAGGGACTGATCTAGCCCTCCAGATCAGCCTTCCATCATCTACATGACGAATATCTCGCTACTGGTTATGTCGCCAGCTTCCCTGGGGAGGCGATGTAAGCTGGTCATCCACCTGCATCCGGGTCTTGTCCTTCCCACCTATTTCTCCTCTAACACGGCCCCTCCCCACATCTCCCATCCTCATTCTTCCCACTGGTTCCTTCTCACCCGCCTCTCCCCTTGCACAGGGCAAACATACCAGGAGTGTCATATCTCAGAGGACACTATGGGGCCTCGCTCTTCTCTTCATCCCCCAGTTCCGGGTCCCTCCTGGTTCCTGCTCACATCACCTCCCCACAGCGCATGTCCAGCAAAGTCCTCTCCCGCCTCCAGCTGCTCTCCCGTCTATCTACTACTCTCAACCTCACCAGAGAACTGGAATTGGCTGAAGTATATGGATGCTGTTGGGCTATATACATAGTTTAAGATAAAAGAAGCCTTTCGTGGAGCACAGTATAGAAGGTATAATCAGTGGTATTTCATAGATCAGAGATGCTAAATAATTTTCCTGAAATCACACAGCTACTAGGTGGCAGATATGCCTCCAAAGCCCTTCCTCTTTCCATTACATTAATTTACCTCCCAGAGCCTGCAGAGGAACTTTTTTTTGACCACACCACGGGCAGCTTGCGGGATCTTAGTTCCCCCACCAGGGATCAAACCCATGCCCCCTGTAGGGGAAGCGCATTGCCCTAACCACTAGACTGTCAGGGAATTCCCCAGAGGAAGTTTTCTTAAGCCTTTTAACCAGATGCCCACTATCCAAATATAAAATTATTTCATAATACTAATCATGCCTTTTCCTACTCTATATCCCCACCCCCCGGAGAGCCTGCTGTGCACATTCATAGGAAGAGATTCCCACCACCCCCATCCCAGCTCCTGGGGGTCACGAGCCGCTTTAGAGGCACGTGATTGCATGTGTGGAGAAGCCAAAATGCCCCTGTACTCAGCCACAAGAGTGCGTCTGAAAGGAAGGTATCTGCCAGTGCCTTAGAGTGGGATGCACAAATGACTGAGCCGGAACCAGTCAAAACACAAGAGAACAGACCTTGGGGTCCTAGGGGGAGAACAGGAGCCTGTCCTTCCTCTCTCCTTTGCCTGGGCTGTCTGGTTGGAACGCACCCAAGTTCCCCAGAAAGTAACTCTTCTTCCTTTCAGTTTGTCCTGAACTGGAGGGGAGTGAGTGGGCCTGATAGCCCAGCTGATACTCCCCCGGCAGGGCGCGAGCACGCCCATTGCGCAATGGGCATGCGCCGCAGTGGGGTCATGGTTTGGGACCGCTTGGTTTGGGTTGAGTTGAGATGGTTGAGTCTCCCTGAGTGGGATCACAGGGTCTCCAGCTCGGTCTCCCCACCAGGCTGAGCACCTACTGGCAACAGGTAGGGGTAGCCCAGATTCTTCACCAGCCCCCAGGGCTTCAACAGAACCCTTGCCAAAAAGCTCACGTTTTCCTGGTCCAGAGAAACTGACGGGTGCCAGGCTGGGTGAGGGCCTCCCCCAGACCTCCCAACATGGAGAAAAGAAAGAGTGGGTTCCCTACTTTCAGGGTTTTACCTGCCGTTTGAGCACAGTACAGGTGCACGTCAAGAGAAATAGGAACTTCAAGAAATATTTTAAAATGTAGAACATCTGTGCCCAGATTCTGGGGGACTTCTTCATTTTCTGGGGAAAAGCCTCCCACGAATGCCACCAGCTTATCAGGGAGCAACTTCCCCCTTCCCTGTTGAGATTCGCATCATGGAGGCCAGAGATTTTCTGTGCAGTACTGAGCATGCTCAGTGAATAGGGAAAAGCTCTTCTGTTCTTCCTCTACCCAAACCCACAATACTTCTGACACCAGATGCGTGGGTTTTCCATACCAGGCAGTTCTGACACTGACTGCCTCACGTTAGCACAGACCCCACAGGTTAAGGGCTCAGTCCCGCAAGACTGTCCTCCCTTCCCCGCTTCAGATGTCAGTCACAAGTAGTGGGTCCCCAGGTTATCCACAGCCTCTGTCCGAGTTGGCTACAAACTTCCCACGATCCCTTCCTTGGATTTGATAACTTGCTAGAGTGGCTCATAGAACCCAGGAAGATAGTTTACTTACTGTTGCCGATTTATCTCAAAGGATACAGGATACAGGTGAACAGCCATATGAAGAGATACATAGGGTGAGGCCTTGAAGGGTCTCCAAGACAGGAGTTTCTGTCCCCGTGGAGTTGAGGTATCATCACACGGATGTGTTCACGAACGCTGAAGCCCTATGAACCCTGTACTTTTGGGGTTTTTATGGAGGTTTCATCACTTAGGAATATCAATTATTGACGCAACTTCCAGTCCCCCTCCCCTTTCCAGAGAATGGGGGTGGGGGGGGACTGGTAGTTCCACACTTCTAATCATGACTTGGTCTTTCTAGTGATCAGCCCCCATCCAGGAGCCCACCCAGGGTCGCCTCATTAGAACAAAAGGGCTCCCATCATCCAGGGAATTTCAAGGGATTTAGGAGCTCTGTGTCAGATGCTCCTGTAACTCAGGAAATTATAAGGGTTTTAAGAGCTCTGTGCCAGGAACTGGGAGCAGAGACCAATCTACACTTTTTCTTCTATTTTTTCACACTCAGAATTTCCCTTTCTGCTTTAGCCACACAGGTCAGGAGCAAAGGCAAGACCTGGGACTTCAACCACTAGCGAGCCTTCTCCCTGCTTGCCGGGCCCAAACTCCACTCCCCATCTGACTTTTCTTTCATCTCTGCATCCCAGCTCTGCCACTCACTAGCTGTGCGACTCTGGGTAAGACACTCCTCTACTTTGGGTATCAGTTTCCTTCTCCGTAAAGAGAGGATGTTGAATTTCAATGAGTTTAAGATCACTTCCATCCCCATCATTTTATGATATATTTGAAATTACTCTGCTACAATACAATGTACATATTATGCGTTTAATGTTTACTCTATAGTGCATAAATATCATACAAATGATGCTCACAGAGAGAGTGAGTCTCCATGTTTAATCCACAAGCATTTACTGTGTGTGAGCAGAGCTGATGCTGAACTGAGAGATACAGAACTGATGTAGAGTAACAGAATCTGAGGTGCTGGCATTGATGTGGGACTTGGGCACATCAGGGAGGATGGAGGGCAGGGACAGCAAGTAATGACATGGAGATCTGCTTGCCTGGCTCCCTTGTTCTTGGGGCCCAGCAGCCATTGGGCCCCAGCATTAGACTGGAAGTCTACACCTTCCTCATTCCTACTAGTTCTAGGATGAGTTTACAAGGTCTTTCTTTCCTGGTAGAGCCCTTCCAGGGCACCACCCAGATGGCCACCAGACAGACTCTGAAAACTACTGCAGCCCAAATTGCACAGCTGTGTCTGCCCTGCCCCTTGGATTGAAATGCCTGGTGTGGATAAGTTTGCCAAACCGCCTTTGGACTTGATTTGGCTGATCTCGCTTGGGGAGGAGAAGGGAGACAGGGCTGCCTCTTCTGTCCTGGGGTTTCCTAGGGTCACTCTGTGTATTTATGCACAGGTCGCCCTGAAAGGTGCCCAGGTCAAAGGGAAAACGGGAGCTGGAACCCAGCTCTCACTCCACTCACCATGCTGTGTGCCCCAACATGGCTGCATTTGGGTGGGGGAAGGAGGACCTTTTTCAAATTTGCACAAAGGTGCCCTAAGGGCTAATCACGGTGGCTCTGTGTTTCCCAAGCTCCTGCAATTTCATCTGTTACCGCCTTGGTCCGTCACCCCTTCCCACATGTCTTAGAGCTCCTCACCTCTTTCTCCTCCACTGAAATGTGACTCTGGGACCTTCAGATCTGCCCTTGGGTGTTTCTTCTTGAACTCCTGTTTCCATCCTCATTACTGCCCTAGCTCGCTTCTCAGACTTCAGACTGATTCTATCTCCACTTCATTGATTAGAGCCTGAGAACCAAAGTATCTGGGGAAAGCTGAGCTTCAGTGAAAGCAGAGTGCCAGGAGCAATAGCAGGAAAGTTCAAGAATAAACGGGAGTATGTTCCTATGAGAAAGAGGGTTTCTAAGGACGTAAGGAAAGGGACCGGTTAGCGGGAGGCCAAGGAGGACATGAGTCTGGGATGGGAGGGCTAAGCTGATGGGCATATGAGAGTAAGAAAGCACTGGATCCAGAAGGGGCTCCAGGGGCAGAGCTAATGGTGTCTGCTACCCTTCCCAGGACACGCAGCCTGCGTCAGGAGCATGGCAGGAGCTGCAGACAGGGGCATGGGGTGGCAGTGGGTACTGCCCACAGTAGCTGCCGTGTAAGTATTTGATAAATACATATGGACACAGCGTTGATGTTCTCTGGCCGCCCTTTATCTCAGAAGGCAGCCTTGCTTCAAGCAAATCTCTGGCCTCAGACAAGCCACTGGAGGATCCCCAACACCTGCAGCAGCAGGTTCAATGGGCAGAGCTGACCATATGGTAGGAGTTTTCTCACCCATATATTTGTTATCTTTATTCCATGGTCCCTTTTCCCTGCCTACCTTTGAAATAGATGATCTCAGAAGAATCATGAGATAAATCATGGTTTTACATGCCAAAGTCCAAAAACTGGCCTGTAACTAGACTAGACTCTAAACTTCTGGAAGACGGAGACGAGGTCTATTGTGCTCATTTTTGCATTCCCAGTGAAACACTGCATCTAGCACATGGTAGATGCTTGGTAACTCTTTGTTAAATGAACGTATAGCCCAACTCTGAGGCAGAGTTGGTATCAATTTCAGGCAAAGCTAAAGGTGTAAATATGGAGCCCACACTTGGGTCAGAATAACTCCAAAACTCACATAGAGAGGACTCACCCTTTTTCGTAAGTCTAGGAAGCTGTCCAGACAGTTCAGGGTGTGCTGAGACCAGCATGAGAGACTTGGCCAAAAGATTGGACTTTCCATCCCATCTTTGCTCAGCCTGCCCTCTGCTGGAGTGACTTGTGAACAGCGGCTAGTCCAGAGGGACAGAGCCAAAAGCAGGAGGCCTCCAGGATCCCATTCAAATCCTACTCATCCTTCAGAGGCCAACTTAAATGTCACCTCCTCCAGGAAGCCTCCCCAGATTCTTGCAGCTGGAAGCAAGTCCTTTTACTATGTGCTCTCACAGTCCTTCATTTACACTTCCCTAAATGGTGCTGTCTGCCTTATGTCACGATTATGTAGTACATACGTTATCTCCCTGACTGATTTGTGAGATCCCAGGAGAAAAGGATTTCCTTGGGTTTTTTTTTTTTTTGGAAATTTACTCCCGAAAGATTTTGCACCTGCCCAGGAATGTCTCCTAAAAATAAACCCTAAATTTACATCATTAAAAGAAGTCCTTTGAATTCAGATGTATCTTCAAAAAGACCCAATGAAAATGTAACTATGAAAAGAAGTCATCATGTTGCCCAGACTGTGAGTTATTAACCACTTAGGACATTAGCACGTCAGCAGTGCCCAGAGCTCAGAGCCATAGTGTTATGGGAAAAGTTTTTAGGTGGCAAAGAAAGATGATAAAAGGAAGAAGGTTAAAGAATAAAGGAGGAGGGACTTCCTTCGTGGTCCAGTGGTTAAGACTTCGTGCTCCCAGCGCAGGGGGCACAGGTTCGATCCGTGTTCGGGGAACTAAGATTCCGGATACCGCATGGCGCGGCCAAAAAGCAAAAAAAAGAATAAAAGGAATAAAGGAGGAGAGCTTGAGCACGAGACCGTTCTGAAGACAGTTGGCTGGGGAGGTTGGGGAGAGGTTGGGGTATTGGAGAGGGCAGAAGGGGACTCAGGACTCCCTTACCCTGAGCCAGAGATTCCAGAGGAAAAGTGTGGGACACATATCAAAGGAGCCATTGCACCTTGTAGGATCCAAAGAGAAATTATTGGCTCCAAATAGAAAAAGAAAACAGTAAAACAAAATTAACATATACTTAATTAAATGTCAATAAAATATAACGTCAAATTCATTAATTATTCAATTTAGCATTTATAAATATTCATTCCATTTGAATAGAATTTGTGGGTTAGATTTTCTCATTCATAAGAATTCCCAAGGAGAGACAATGACTCCTGACAAATCGTAGCCAATTGCAAATTAAATATTACTCATAGCCAAATAATTTCTAAAGTAAAATTATAAAACCCCATTCAAATTTCAGGGCAAAATTATATTTAATGTAGGATGTGAGTGCATTTTAATATATTTGATATAATAAAAGTAGGAGTCCCTGGGGCTTACAAAGTTTTTAAAACGGCCCTGAGTATCAAAGATCAACTTCATCCCCTTCAATTTCACTCTCTATGACGTCACACCTTCCACAAACAGACAAGCTGCTTCGTTCTCCAAAACAAAACTTGCATGGACCTTCTTGTCCACCTGCAAGGGCCAACCTTTTAGAATTGACAGATTGATTAAGTGCTTGGAATAAATAACTGAAATTTTTTCCTGTTCCCAAGGGATGCTCCAGAGGGAACCATGGTTATTCATTCCTTATGTGTATTTTCCCAGTATCTTCTGCATTTACAAGCAAAAACTGGAGACAGGCTTTCCAACTTTCCCCTTTACATAGCTATTAAGATACTATGCACATCACTCACACTGCCATGTTCCTGGTCCTTTCTACTTAACAATCGAATCCCCTTTTTAAAACCCATAAGTATGAGGAGACTACTAGTAACCCTCCCAGCAAAATGGTCAGAAGGGGAAGAAACGTACAGACCTCTCGGAGGTAGAAGCAGTTTGTATCTAGTCAGAAGACACTGAGCTACAGAATGTAGTTAAAGAGAACTCCTAAGTCATTTTTTGCAGGGACAATTTGGACATCGCAGAGAATGCCGAAGTCAGAGGCTATGGAATGAGTGAGCGCTGTAGAAGCCTGATGGCCAAGAGGGACATTTTTTTTTTTTAATTGCAAGAGAAAAGGTGATAGAGAAGGGCCGATGCATCATCTTTCTCCTCATCCTTTCTTTCCTCTCTTATTCTTGCTGGAAATAAAAAAAGACGGCCGAGAAGTCTGGAGGCATAGGCAGATGGAAGCAGAGAGGGGCCAGCTTGTCGATAAAAGTTGAGTGCATGCTGGGAGCAGAAGGAGAGACATGGGTTGCAGGGCCTGGTCACAGCGGGGCTGCAGAGAACTCAACACCAGTTCAAGAGACCAGAGAAGGGCTGGAGTCCATAGCTAAGGGGGGACAGGAAGAAAATCCAAGGTTTAGTCAAGCCATGCTTTCTCTCCTTGCATTTAGAAATTTAGTGAAGTCAACGAAGTTGATATTTACTTAGTGGCTGCTGTGTACCAGGAAGGAGGACACAGGCGTGAGCAAAACAGATCAAGTCCACGTTTCATGGGGCTGTCAGGGAGAGACACAACACGCAAATAGATAGCAAATGCATGGGACATAATATCAGGTTGTGATCAGTGCTACAAAGACATAGAAGGCAGGGTAACAGGACAGAGAGTGACAGGATTACGGAGCAAGTGTGACTTTAGACAGGATAGTCAGGAAATGACTTTCTGGGGCTGAGGTGGTGTTTGGGCAGAGACTCATACAAAGCGAAGGTCTAAGCTATTTCAGTATCTGTATAATGGGTGTTCCAGGTATGAGTGATGGCACTTTGGCAATGTGCTGGGCTGGCTGGGAGATGAGGTTGGGGAGCTGGTCACTTGGGCAGAGCCCCAGGGAGAGGCTCACTAGTGGGGTGAGAGCAGCATGTGAAAAATCAAAATGGAATAGAGGGCTTCCCTGGTGGCGCAGTGGTTGAGAGTCTGCCTGCCGATGCAGGGGACACGGGTTCGTGCCCCGGTCCGATAAGGTCCCACATGCCGTGTAGTGGCTGGGCCCATGAGCCATGGCCACTGAGCCTGCGCGTCCGGAGCCTGTGCTCCGCAATGGGAGAGGCCACAGCAGTTAGAGGCCCGTGTACCGCAAAAAAAAAAAAAAAAAAAAAAAAAAGGAATAGAAAACATCAGGATGCACTGCAGGTGGTACAGTAATATATATGTGTACACAACATAAACAGAATTTCTTTTTTTTAAAATAGATTTATTTTATTTATTTATTTTTGGCTGTGTTGGGTCTTCGTCACTGTGTGCGGGCTTTTCTCTAGTTGCAGCGAGTGGGGGCTACTCTTCATTGTGGTGCGTGGGCTTCTCATTGCGGTGGCCTCTCGCTGTGGAGCACGGGCTCTAGGCGCACGGGCTTCAGCAGTTGTGGCTCGCAGGCTCTAGGGTGCAGGCTCAGTAGTTGTGGCTCATGGGCTGTGTTGCTCCACGGCATGTGGGATCTTCCTGGACCAGGGGTCGAAGCTGTGTCCCCTGCGTTGGCAGGCGGATTCTCAACCACTGCGCCACCAGGGAAGCCCCAAACAGAATTTCTTACACTAGATGTCCCAGTTGGAAAAGTCTGAAAGCCACTGATGTGAAGGTACTCAATCTGGACCTGGATCATCTTTACACACACACACACACATTCACGTATTGTAGTAACATATACAATACCCATGTATATGCAAATAGTAATATACATATATAGTAATAGACTTTTTATCTTTAAATAATTTTAGATTTTATGGAAAAGTCGTGAAGACGAAATACAGAGAGTTCCCACATATGCCCACCCAGTTTCCCCTGTTAGCATCTTATATTACCATAGTGCTTTGTTAAAACTAAGAAAACAACATTGGTGTATTATTATTAACTAAGCTCTAGACTCTATTTGGATTTCAGTCGTTTTTACAGTTTTTAGTTCCAGGATCCAACCCAGGACACTGCCTTTCACTTAGTCACTGTGTCTCCTTAGCCGTCTCTGGTCTCCGATAATTTCTGTCTTTCCTTGTTTATCACGATCTTGACGATTTTGAGGAGTATTGGTATAAGATATTTTGTAGAATGTCCCTCAACCTGCAAACCATCCAGAGGTGGGTTTTTATCTTGTGTTCCTCTCATGATTAGAGTGGGGTTATGAGTTTTTAGGAAGAACCCTGAAGAGGTGGAGGACCTCCTATCACATCCTGTTGCGGGGTAGAAGGTATTGACCTGACATCACTGGTGATGTTAACATTGATCACTTGGTTAAGGTAGTGCTTGCCAGGCTTCTCCACTGTAAAGTGACTCTTTTCCCCCTTTCCATTCTGTGTTCATTAAGTTCAGCCCACAGGAGGCGAGAATTAAGCTCCACCTACTAAGGGTGGAGTGTCTACTTGTATTATTTGCAACTCTTCTGTAAGGAAGATTTGTCTTTTGTCCCCTATCCATATACTGAATCATTAATTTATACCAAGATGTCATGCATACTCTATACTTTGGGCTGTAATCCAGTACCACGCTATTTATTTTGTCGCTCAGATTGTCCCAGCTTTAGCCATTGGGTGCTCTTTCAAGCTGCTTCCTGTGTCTGACATCCTTTTGTGTTTTGAGTGCTTCCTTGCTTTCTGGCACCACAAGTTGCTGATCTTTATATTTTTAAAGTCTTTCTGCTCTGAGTGTATCACTTTGTTGTTGTTTTTTTCCTTGCAAAAATTTGCATATTTATACTGTTGTATTAGACATGAACTGGAAGGGGGGAGTGGGTGGAGACTCTTGCCGTTCCCCAGTATCTATTCTCCCCTTCTTCCAAAATTACAAAGGTACCAGGTAAGCCTTGTTTTCCTAGCCTTTTTGCAGCCAGGTGTGTCTCTTGACTGAATTCTGGCCGATGATTTGTAAGTGGAGGTGATGCAAGCCACTCCCCAGTTCTTGCCCTTATGAAGACGGAGCTTGAACAAGCTCCCTGGGTCCCTGTCCTCCTTCCTGCTGACTGACAGATGGTGAGATCCACAGCTGTCGTTTCCCATTAACTGCAGCAGCAAGAGCCCAGACCCCGTGTCGGGAAATGGTTTTCCAGCAGCTGACCTGAGGGCGTCCCCCAACCTGTTCTCTACCCCCAGCAGAGTCTTCATCACACCACACCGGCAGGACCAACGGACCACAACCAGCCAGCGGACCTCACACTGAAATGGCA
Source organism: Delphinapterus leucas (assembly GCF_059928025.1). NCBI lineage: Eukaryota > Metazoa > Chordata > Mammalia > Artiodactyla > Monodontidae > Delphinapterus > Delphinapterus leucas. The sequence goes on from NC_143139.1 coordinate 41,144,315, forward strand.
TGGCTGAGCAGCCTGCTAAAATCAGGTCTCAGGCAAATGTGCTCAGGGAGAGAGGAGATACGTGAGCCGCCTGGCCACAGCCCACCTGCCCCCCCAACGAAAGGTCTGAGGCCCAGCTCCTCACTGGCAGCGGGTAGTAAGTTGCTTTGGTTAGTTGCAAAAAAGGAGTTGTGGTTCCGATTTCACTTTTCTCTCCTCTCTCTCCCCCTCTTCCCTGATCCCTTTTAATGATAACAAATCCTCATGATCAGAAACCATGAAATACTGGAGAGATAAAAAGAGCTAAGTGATATTCTGAATCCCTGGGTAAGGATCAAGGGAAACTAACAATTAATGAGTTCTTACGACATGCCAAACAGTATGTCACACAGATTATATTATTCTTCAGAGCAACACTGAAGGCGAAATATTTTATCTTTCACTGTTAAAAGGGAGATGGTGGTCAGAAAAGTTAAGTGACTTTCCCAAGGTTGCACAGCAGGAAATCAGCAGAACCGGGATTCGACACAAGGCTGCCTGTCCCCAGTTCTTTCCCCTACCTTGTCATCTCTGTGTCTCCAGGGCTGTTCAGGGCCTGCTATATAGTTTGTGCTTTTCTACTTGGCCCTGTTCTTTTGGGGGGTGGGGTGGTATTTGTTGGACCCCAGCTTAAGAACCCTATCATTAGGACAACTTGGCTCCCTTTCCTCCTGGGCAGTTGTGATGGACTCTCTCCCACTCTGACAGCGGGCCTTCTCTCGTGTCGTGTGTCCATTCTGCAACACTGAAGCCCGGCTGTGTTCTTCCTATGTCATCTCATGCAGGAAGGCGTGCCTGGAACCGAGGGAGGGGCAGTAGACAGAATCTCTGAACTGTCTAGCAATATAGGACCAATTCAGGCGTTCTGCGAAAGCGCATGCAGAACGCTTGGGGGTTGGTTTTCGCCTGATGATGGCTGCTGACATCATCTGAGTAGCCTGGGGCTGAATTGCATGAGCTTTGGAGCCAGATGCCCTGGGTTCATCTCCAAATCTTGCTATTATGCCAGTTTGTTCTGTAACAAACTACCTGGAAACATAGTGGTAGCTATTTTATGTCACATGATTCTGTGGGTCAGGAATCCAGACGGGGCTTGGCAGGACAGTTCTTTGGCCCACATGGCATTAACTGGGGTCATTTGGTGGTCTTCAGCTGGCAGCTGAAGACCAGCTGAAGGTCAGAAGGGTCCAAGATGGTTTCATTCACATATCTGGTGCATCGTGGTGTTAGCTGGAGGGCTTGGCTCAGCTGGGCCCCCCGTCTCTTTCCGTGTGGTCTCAGGGCCTCTCCACGTGGGCTCTCCAGCAGGGGTTTCAGATGTTTTACATGCCAGCTAGCGCTCCAAGAGAGCACGCTGCCAGTCCTCTTAAAGGCTGGGTCTAGAATTCACAAAGCCCCCTTTCTGCCGTCAAAGCAGTCTGAGGCCAGCCCAGATCTAAGAGAAGGGAGAGAGATCTCGCTCTCTGTGGGAGGAATGTCAAACAGTCTGGGGCCACGTTTCACCCATCACTGCTCCTCACAACTGTGTCCCTGGGCAAGTTTCTCAACTTTTTGAGCCTCAGTTTCCTCATCTGGAACAGTGAAGATAATAACACAAATCTCACAAAACTGTTGTTTTGAGGATTAAATTAGAGAGTGGATGTGAAGTGCTTAAGACATTGCCACAATACGTAATGCACTCAATAAATGGGAGCCCCTCTAGTGCCATGGTTAAGTTTACAGGCTCTGGAGTCAGACTGTCTGGGATTCATTTCTGCCGCTTGGCAACTGTGTGACCCTGAGCTCGTTACCTAACTTCTTTAGCCTCCATCGTGTCCTCTGTAGCCACCCCATAGAATTGTGTTACTGGGATTGGGATCATACATGTAAGCACTGGCTCACAGAAAACACCCACATGTTTTTTTGGATGGTGGGCGTGCGTTCCGTAACTAGGAGGAAGCATGTCCTTGTCCTGGGATTCAGTGACAAGATGCGTCTTTAGGTTAACACCTTGGGCACTCTTAAGGAAACTGAGCTCAAAGCAGAGGTGCCATGTGACACTGGATGCTTCTGGTCATAACCGTGAGCCAGGCATCAGGTAAACTCGGGTGGATGCCGCCTTGCAGAGTTACTGATGATCCCGCCATAAACCAGTGCAAAAGAGTCAATGATGGTGTTGCCTCTGGGCTGCAAGAAACACATCCACCCCAGACAAGGTAAAGCAAATCGCTCCGCCTCCTGGAAAACATCAGAAGGAAATCGCAGAACAATAGCAGAGTGAAGGAGCAAAACTGTCAGAGGCTTTCATTAAGGATGGGTGCAGGGTTGTGCCATCCAGCTAGCACTTGGGGATTTTGCAGAGCCCAGGGAGTGACTGGTGGCATGGAGGCTCTGGAAAGTGCCCAATGCACGGGCAGTTGGGTAATCCCCATATCACAGAGGCCCAAGGTATCAATAGAAGGGGATGGCATCATGAAATCTCAGAGTTGGGAGAAATCCCGGAGGTCCCACCAGATGTGTGAATAGCTCCTACCTTCTAGGACAGTGGCCACACCAACATCCGCTTGTGCACCCCAGTGGAGAGTAGTTCATTATCTCTTGTGGTGGTTCATCTTGTTGATGTACGTCTCTGATTGCTAGTTCTCTCTTAAATTAAGAAAAATCTGCTTAAAGTTCTAGCTCTGGTTCTAGTTCTGCTCTGTGGTAGCACACAGACAAGCCTCCTAACACATACTAGTTTTCTAGACATTTGAAATCAGTTCCCATCCCCTCTGAGCCTTCTCATCACCAGGACAAACAGCTCTAGCTCCTTCTATTGTGTCTCGGTGATCTGAACTCTCTCCACCACCCTCAGGATTCTTCTCTTGACCTTCTCTTTCTAGAAATAAAACAAAATCACCCAGGTACCCCACAGCCAGAAAAACAAAAACAACTTTTAATTCGCTTGTGTTCCTTATCCACTCCTTAGCTCTGTGCTGACACTCTCTTATATAGTTGGTATCATAGCATTTGGGGGATGCTACTGTCTTCACATCATGTGGTGGATTAAAATGGCCACAAATTCTTTGCTACTCTTTCCACCAATAGTTGGAGCCTATTTCTCCACGCCTTGAATCTGGGCTGGCCTTTTGATTTGCTTTGGCCAGAACATAGCAGAGGTGATGTCTCAAGAGACCTAGCAGCTCCCACTTTGGTCCTCTTGGGATTCTGGCCTGAGACCACCATGCTGAGAAGAAGTCCAGGATATGAGAGCCAGTGGAAAGAGAGGCCCATTTCTTTCAAACATTCCAGCCATCGCACCCGAGGCCCCAGACACACAAGTGAGGCCATTCTGTTGCATCAAGCCCAAGATGCAGCTGCATGAATGGGGCCAGGAGAGACGAACATAAGAATTGCACTTTCAACCCGCAGAATGGTAAAAGAATAAATTGTTCATGTTTTAAGCTACTAAGTTTTGAGGGGTTTATTATGCAGCAGTAGAAAACTGATATTTTTACAGCAGAAATCATTCACTGGGTGCTTGTACTCTACACTCACCCACAAGGGTTTTTCCCCTTGCAATAGTGAAATATTCTCCCCTTAGGTGTCCTCAGCTTAGGGCCCCCTGCCCTGCGGGGAGAGAGTCCAGCTATCTTGTCTTGCCAGTCAGCTGCATCACTAAGAACACATGCCCAGCTTGGGAATGAGCTGCTCAAGCCAGGAAACTAGACCCCTGTTTTAAGTGACAGTTGTCATAGAAAAACAGAATGTCTGAAACTGACATCAGGAATAGGGTGTTATTCAGTGGCTCGTATCTTATTGCCTGATACTGGGAGGAAGTTACAAGCCAAAGGAAAACACAATAGCATATGGAAGGGGCCAAGTGGTAGACTCTCTGTGGAGTCAAGAGAGGAACAAAATACTAACTTCCATTGCCAAGAAGTTCTTTTTTTTTTTTCTTTCTTTCTTTTTTCAATATCTTTCTTTGGGTCTTTGGATTTCCAGGTAGCAAGACCTTAACAGAACTAGAGAAATCAATTCATTTCAACAAACAATTCTGAGCATCTATTAAGTGCCACACCCTGTGGATGGGGAGGCAATGAAAAACAACACAGGTTCTGCCCTCAAGGAGGTCAGTTCAGAGTGGTTCACATCCAGAAGACTTCATCGCAAGTAGCAAGGCTTGTAAATATGTCAAGATATCTGCTGTAGCTGTGATGCTTTAGCTCTGGAGTCAGCAATTTCTCTACAAAGCCTTGGTTCACAAATAAGATATACTATTGGCCAATAAGCACATAAAAACGTTGCTCGAGAGCATTAATCATCAGGAAATTTATATTAAAACCACAATGATATACCATTACACTCACTAGAATGGCTAAAATTAAAAGAATGATAATAAAATCATTGAAAAAGATGTGGATGACTAAAAAGCTCATACTGTTGAGCTCTGGAACAACTTTGGGGAAAAATTGGCAATTTTTAAATAAACTTGTAAAGTTTTGTATTTACCATGTGACGTAGGAATTTTACTCCCACGTATTAACCTAAGAGAAATGAAAATCTAAGTCCACACAAAGACTTGTACGTGAATGTTCATAGCCACTTTATTCATAATAGTAAAATAATTGGAAACAAGGCAAATGTCCATTATCAGATGATTGGATCAAGAAATTGTGGTATAGCCATACAATGGACTACTGCTCTGCAATAAATAGAAATGAACTGTGATACACGAGACAACACAGGCTAATCTCAAAAACATTATGTTGAGTCAAAGGAGCGAGGCACAAAAGAATATATACTATATGATTTCGTTTGCATGGAATTCTAAAGAAGATGAATGCATGGTAATAGAAAGCAGATGAGTGGTTGCTTGAAGCTGGTGTTGGGTTGTAGAGCTTAACTGGGAAGGAACAACATAAGAAAACCTTGGGGGTAATAGAAATGTTCCGTGTTGGGTAATAGAAATGTTCCATATGTTGGGAAATAGAAATGTTTCATATGTTGGATGTGAGCAGGGGGGTGGTTGCAAGGGTATATGCATTCATCAAAACTCATCAAATTGTACACTTTAAGTGGATTCATTTTATTGTACGGAAATTTCGTTTCAATAAAGCTGATGAAAAAACTTTACGAAAGCGTATATTCAGAGAAGTGCTACTATTTCTACCCCTTCTACTCAGTGTTCTGCTGGAGCCAGCTTGCACTTGCTTGCAAGAGCCAATTCTGTGCATCTCTGCAGGCAGCTTGAAATTGACCACGTTGGGAGTATTTACACCAAGGAAAGTGGCAAATTTACAAACCAAGGCTTTTGCAGGGTTTTGTTTTATTTTTTCCAGATAATTGGTTTACCTGCCTATCGCTGCCTCTACCTGACTTATCTTCCACTCCTTGTACATAAACCATCTCACTGGTTTCTAGTTTATTCTGCCTGTATCTTTTTGTAAAAATCAGCAGATATGTGTTTGTTTTCTTATTTCCTCTTTTTTCTTACACAAAAGTAGCATTCTGTGTATGCTTTTTTGCATTTTGCTTTTTTCCGCTTAACAATAAATCCAGGAACTCACTCCAATTCAGTTCACAGAGATTATCTCCATTGTTTTTTCAGCTGCATAGTACTCCATTGTTTGACTGTACTGTAGTTTACTCAACCAATTTACTGCTTTGGGGCATTTAAGTGGTTTCCAGTATTCTGCAGTTACAAGTTACCCATAATGCTATAATAGATAACTGTGTGCCTGTGTAGTTTTGTGTTGTTGGAGGTGTCTTTTGAACTTAAATTCTTAGAAATGGGATTGCTGGCCCGAAAGGCACGTGTTACATATTACCAACTTCCTCTCCATTGGGCTGTACTAGTTTGTATTATTACCAGCAATGTATGAGAGTGTCTGTATCATTACCACCTTGCCAACCACGTATGTTGTTAAGCTTTTGAATTTTTGCCAATATGATGAGTAAGGAATGGTATCTCAGTGTAGTTTCAATTTGTATGTCTCATACTGAGTGAAGTTGAACTTCTTTTCATGTAAAAGGGTATGGTGCAGACTCTTGCCCCCCACCCTACAAAACCTTTCATTTGTAGGGCCCCTTCTTGTCTGACCAGGTCTTAGCATCTTATTTCAAGTCATTGAAAGAGAATCTGATTGGCCCACCTGCCTGTGACTTGGTTGCTACCCCAGGTGCATTCGGCCCTGATCAGCTGTCTATTCCTGTCATACAACAGGGGCTTCATGGGAATTCTCAGAAGGCAGTGAGCAGTCACTGTATGAAAGATGTTGAGTGAATACCAGTACTGAAAATGTGTGTTGGAGCCCAGATGGCCCCTTCTGCTAAGGCTGATACTGTCTGACAATTGCTTCATTCAATACATATTTTTCACTGAGTACCTACTATGTGTAAATGCTGGTCTAGGCACCACGGAGGAGGCAATTTTTTATATTAAGAACATATTATGGAGCATTTCAAACAAATATAAAAGTAGAGAAAATATATAATGAAACTCCATGGACCCATCACCCAACTACAACTATCAACTCATTTCCATTTTTTTTTCCATCTATACACCACACACTACCCTCCCCCATGGCTTTACGTCATTTCATTTGTAGATATGTCAACATGAATCTCCAAAAGATAAGAACTCCTAACTATAAGGACATAACCATAATAACATTATCACACCTTAAAAATGAACAATAATTGCTTCATATCAAACATTCACTCATTTCAGGTTTGCATGTTTGGTTGTTTTTACAGTTTGTTCAAATCAAGATCTAAATAAAGTCCATATATTGTAATTGATTGGTACGCCTTTCAAGCTTCTTTTAATCTATAGCTTCTCCCTTTTCTCTCTCTCTTTTTTCCTTTCAACTTAAGTATTGGAGAAACCAGGTCATTTGTCCTACACAGTTTCCCACCCGTGGTATTATTTAAAATATTCCTCCATCCTCTGTACTTCTTTGAAATTCAGATTTTGGGACTTCCCTGGTGGTGCAGTGGTTAAGAATCTGCCTGCCAATTCAGGGGACACAGGTTCAAGCCCTGGTCCGGGAAGATCCCACATGCTGCAGAGCAACTAAGCCCGTGCGCCACAGCTACTGAACCTGTGCTCTAGAGCCTGCAAGCCACAACTACTGAGCTCACGTAACACAACTACTGAGCCTGTGTGCTGCAACTACTGAAGCCTGCACACATAGAGCCCGTGATCCAGAACAAGAGAAGCCGCCACAGTGAGAAGCCCGCACACTGCAACGAAGAGTAGCCCTGCTCGCCACAACTAGAGGAAGCCTGTGTGCAGCAATAAAGACCCAATGCAGCCATAAATAAATAAAGAAATAAATAATAAATAAATTCAGATTTTATTTTATTTTATTTTTTCGGCTGCATCACACAGCATGTAGGATCTTAGTTCTCCAACCAGAGATGGAACCCGAGCCCCCTGCAGTGGAAGTGTGAAGTCTTAACCACTGGACTGCCAGGGAAGTCCTCAGGTTTTATACATTTATTTATTTATTAAAATTTTATTTATTTATTTATTTTTGACTGTGTTGGGTCTTCATTGCTGCGTGCGGGCTTTCTCTAGTTGCGGTGAGCAGGGGCTACTCTTCGTTGCAGTGCACGGGCTTCTCACTGCGGTGGCTTCTCTTGTTTTGGAGCACGGCCTCCAGTAGTTGCAGCACGTGGGCTCAGCAGTTGTGGCACAGGGGCTTTAGAATGCAGGCTCGGTAGTTGTGGCGCATGGGCTTAGTTGCTCCGCCGCACATGGGATCTTCCCGGACCGGGGCTCAAACCCGTGTCCCCTGCTTTGGCAGTGAATTCTTAACCACTGCGCCACCAGGAAGTCCCTATACATTTACTTTTGCAAGACTCTTTCAGACAGACACAAATATATGGCTGTCGACAGAGTGGAGAGAGTCAGGAGGCTGGGTCTGGCTCCAGCTGTCATAGCCATTGCAGTACGTTGAGCTCCATAGAGACAGTTCCCCGGGCAAGGGAGAGCCGGATGGGCACTGGGTCCCCCTGTGCCTCACTGAGGAAAAATAATTAAACATGGGGAAAGGAGATCCTAAGAAGCCGAGAAGCAAAATGTCATCCTGTGCATTCTTTGTGCAAACTTGCCGGGAGGAGCACAAGAAGAAGCATCCAGATGCTTCAGTCAGCTTCTTAGTGTTTTCTAAGAAGTGTTCAGAGAGGTGGAAGACCATGTCCGCTAAAGAGAAAGGAAAATTCAAAGACATGTCAAAGGCTGACAAGGCCCGTTATGAAAGAGAAATGAAAACGTATATCCCTCCTAAAGGGGAAACAAAAAAGTCCAAGGATCCCAATGCACCCAAGAGACCTCCTTCGGCCTTTGTCTTGTTTTGTTCTGAGTATCGTCCAAAAATCAAAGGAGAACATCCTGACCTATCCATTGGTGATGCTGCAAAGAAACTGGGAGAGATGTGGAATACGCTGCTGCAGGTGACAAGCAGCCTTATCAGTAGAAGGCTGCTAGGCTGAAGGAAAAGTACAAAAAGGATATCGCTGCACACCGAGCGATATATCCCTGCATACATACCGATATATCCCTGCATACATACCGATATGCAGGGAAGCCTGATGCAGCAAAAAAGGGAGTCGTCAAGGCTGAAAAAAGCAAGAGAACAAGGAAGAGGAGGAAGACGAGGAAGATGAAGAGGATGAAGAGGAAGAAGAAGATGATGTCAATGAATAAATTGGTTCTAGCGCAGTTTTTTTTTTCTTGTCTATAAAGCATTTAACCCCCCTGTACACAACTCACTCCTTTTAAAGAAAAATATTGAAATGTAAGGCTGTGTAAGATTTGTTTTTAAACTGTACAGTGTCTTTTTTTGTATAGTTAACACATTACCGAATGTGTCTTTAGATAGCCCTGTCCTGGTGGTATTTTCAATAGCCACTAACCTTGCCTGGTACAGTACGGGGATTGTAAATTGGCATGGAAATTTAAGGCAGGTTCTTGTTGGCGCACAGCACAAATTAGTTATATATGGGGATGGTAGTTTTTTCATCTTCAGTTGTCTCTGATGCAGCTTATATGAAATAATTATTGTTCTGTTAACTGAATACCATTCCATAATTGCAAAAAAAAAAAGAAAATAAACTGCAGCTGTTTTGTTGACATTCTGAATGCTTCTAAGTAAATACAATTTTTTTTTATTAGTATTGTTGGCCTTTTCATAGGTCTGAAAATTTTCTCCTTAAGGGGAAGGTAGTCTTTTGCTCTTGCCCATTTTGGATCAGACTAATCATTACAATGTTTATCTTTCATACAGTTGGCTGATAAAAACCTTTTGTCTAGACACCCTGCATACTGGTGATGAGGGTAATAAAAGTTGAACTGAGACAGTTTTCATCCATAACTGAAACTCAGATCTTGATCGGTTGATATCAGATTTCACATAGCCCAGTTACATTTACAAAGTGAAGAGTAACCAATCTACTCACAGGACTGGATTATTAGAATCAAACGTTTGAAAGTCTGTCCTTGAAGGGCTAATAGAAAAGTATGTTCTAATCTTTACATGAGGACTCTACATTCTTTAACTCTCATTACCATGGAATGGCAGCTATATTTGCAGTTCCCACGTTAGAGACCTGAGAATGTATCCCCAAAAGCATGAGCTTAAAATACAAGACTAACATATTAAATTTTTTTGTTGACATTAGTCCCAGCAAAGGCCCTGGAAAAAAAGTGCTGGCTATAAATGTCTTCTCCTATTTATCTAAATATAGATTGTTTAGGAAACTTGAGACCCTCCACTAAAGGTACTTTTAATTAATTGGGCCAACTTTTAAAATGGTATGCCGCATTTTAAATCAGGTATATTTTCCTATATTATGGTCTGCCCCTTTATAAATCAAATAGACATGAGGGAAGAAGACACTTAAGCTTTTGTGATCTCAGTATGAATTATCTGATTTATTTGGATTTGAATTTTCTTTACAAAACTCAGGCTCATTCATTAGAGTCATATGTTTGTCTGCTTAGCAGTTTAGGGAACACTTTGGCAATTTTGTGGTTTTTGAGATTATCATTCTCTTAAAGTGCCAGTGTTTTAAAATAGCGTTCTTGTAATTTTACATGCTTTTGTGATGGAGTGATGTTTTGTTATATAATGTGGACTTGGATTCTTTCCATTTGCATTTGTTTATGTAATTTCAGAAGGAATACTGAACATCTGAGTCTTGGATGATGCTAATAAACTAGTAACTGTAGAGGTTTTAAAAATATGTACGGTTGTCTCTTCTTTTGAGATGTCACCAGTCATGTTCAATCCATTATTAGTTCTTTAGGGGACACAAAGTGGTGATATTTTAATTCTATCATTTCTTCTTTATATATTAGCTGGAATATTTCTACAAAGAGAAGCTTCTCCTTACCTGTTTGGTTATCCCTATTTATAGTTCCTTTAGAAAGGCAGGATAAGTACTTGAACCAGTTTCAACGTAAGAATTGGTTCTTGGCATGGAAAATGCAAATTGAATCTGACATGGATCCTGCCCTCAAGGAGCTTCCCATTTGGTAGGGGGATAAGAAATGTGGACAGAAGTGATGAGAGAATCCAAGAGGTGCAAAGGATTCTGAGTATGCCCAGAGGACCATCGTTCCTGAGAGACAGAGCTGCCTGGGACTCAGTGCTTCTGGTTACTGGACATCAGGGGGGCCTAGTAAAAGTGTTCACATTTCAGCTGAGCCTCCAAAGATGGGGTGGCAGGGATCTCCCTTTCTTCTAAGCCTGGGCTTATGGTGTTCCAGAAATAAGATAACTTTTTATTCTTCCTTGCAGTCCGGTGTGGCCGTATGACAAAGTTCTGGCTTATAGGCTGTTATGAGAAAAAGTAACTTGTGTGATTTCCACATTGTACCCTTAAAGAGAGGGGAGGCCTTTCCCTTCCCCCTCCCCCATTCTACTGCTCGCAAAGTAGATGTTGTGGTACCCCATCTTGGAACACGAGGACCAGGAAGCATCATAGACATGGCAGAGCAACAATGTAGAAGGAAGCTCCTGGGTTTCTGGTTGACCTTCTATGAGCCACTGTACCGGCCCTGGATGCTACCCAACTATGACAAGAACAAGGAATAAACCTCTTCCCCTGATGGGGTGGCCATGGTGATGGGAGTGCCATCTGGGGTCTCCCTTGAAGCATCTAGTATCTGCTGGTGCTAGGACATGGTGGGAAAAGGAATCCAATTCAAAGAATGTAGGGGAAGGAGAAAGTGTAAGGCAAGGTAAATGTTTTCACATTGAGGAAGAGGAGAGAGCAATTAAAATATCCCAAAGTCTCTTAAGGGTAGGGTTATAGGTATTTTTGAAAAGCATTGACTCTCCCTTTTCAATCCTGAAGTTTACTCAATGTGAGAATCAGGCTAAAGGTGTTTGTTACATTGATGGTCACACGGCCAAAGGCATTATTCACACACCTTTAAAAAGTGAAGTGTTTTTTCAATATTTTGTATACTCAGAAATTATCTGATAGACGCTTTAGCATTCTTTTATTCACATTTAGATTTGAAATTCACATGGAATTGGGTTTTGTGTATGGTATGAGGTAAGGACAAATTCAAATGTTTTAAAAATCATCCTTTTTCTTATTGCGTTACAGTGATAACTTTGTCATAAGTCAAAGGCATTTGGGAGTATCTACTAAAATTGAACAGACATATTCCCTCTGATCCATTAATTCCACTCCTAGATGTATATCTAACAGAAATGCATTCATACGTGCGTGAAAAGAGAGATTTGAGAATGTTTATAGCAGCACTACTCAGCCCAATAGACAACAATATTGTATGGATCATCAAACTTGCTAAGAGACCAGAACTTTATGGGTCTTAAGGATCATCATCTATGGGATAGAGATGCTAATTATCCTACAGTGGCAATCATATTACAGTATATAAATGGATCAAATTAACATGATATACACCTTGAATTTGTGCAATGGTATATGTCAGATATATTTCAATCTTAAAAAAGGTAATTGCCCCCCAAAATAGCCCTAAAATGAAAACAATCAAAATGTCTATCAGCAGTAGAATAGATAAAGGAATCATGGTATATTCATGCAAGAAAATAGCATTCAGCCATGAAAACAAGTGAGCTAAACTATATACAATAGCTTTGATGAATCTCAGAAACATGTTATTGAGTGAAAGAAATCAAAAGTAAAATAATATAAACTATCTCATTCTATGTATATGACCTTTAAAAATGGGCAAAACGAATCTATGGTGTTAGAAGGTTATCTTTGGAGAGGAGAGGAGAGTTAGTAACTGGGGGGGACCCACAGAGAGTTTCTGAGGTACTGTTAATGTTCTATTTCTTAACTTGCGTGGTGGTCACCTTGTAGTAATTCTTTGAACTGTACATTCATAATGTTTGCATTTTTTGTATGTGTATTATATATCAATCTAAAAGTTATTTTTAAAAAGAAGTTGGGGGACTTCCCTGGTGGCACAGTGGTTAAGAATCTGCCTTCCAATGCAGGGAACACGGGTTCGAGCCCTGGTCCGGGAAGATCCCACATGCCACGGAGCCCGTGCACCACAACTACTGAGCCTGCGCTCTAGAGCCCGCGAGCCACAGCTACTGAAGCCCGCATGCCTAGAGCCTGTGCTCCACAACAAGAGAAGCCACCGCAATGAGAAGCCCATGCACTGCAGCGAAGAGTAGCCCCCGCTCGCCACAGCTAGAGAAAGCCCGGGCGCAGCAACGAAGGCCCAACGCAGCCAAAAATAAAAATAAATAAATAAATAAATATAAAAAAGAAGAGAAGAGGTTGGTTGCTATGTTATATTCTAAAGGAAGGAAGACTGAAAGAGAGGCATGACAGAGTTAGGACAGAGCCTACGGGGAGGTGGTATTCTTTTGGTTTCGAAGTATCAATAGCTGTTACATTTCTCCAGTGAAACACCAAAACATAAGATATTTGATATACGTGCAAAGCAATGTTTGATATTTGATACAAATTGGTAGATGGAAGAGGAAGATAAAATTAGTAGTCAGATTTCAGCAAATCTCAAATACCATTGACCATTATTTTAATAAATCATTTATAGGGGAAAATGCTGCTAATTAAATGTGAAACCATACCTTAACAATAGTTCTGGGTGACACATGAATTGGTCATATCAGCTTCTTATTGCTTTGAGATTTCTTTGACTTATTCCAAAAGATTTGGTTATTTTTCCTCCCTTTATTTGCCTTATTTGCTTGGTGGTATTATGATTGACATTGCTTTTGCATATATGTATGTCAGGTACAAAATGGAACACAACTTCATCTCGTTGTGGCCCTCTTCCTTTCTTCAGCCTTGTAAAGCTCGTGGTTGGTCTTTACAGGAGAATTAGAATGTTGGCCATTCCTCCAAAGTGAAATGTTTGCTTTGTTACTACCAATGCGCCCCTGTTGCTGTGTTTCTCTGCCTTTCTGTGACTACAATAACCTTTCATTTCAATGAGCAGTCTTTTTTTTTTGCGGTACGCGGGCCTCTCGTTGTCGTGGCCTCTCCCGTCGCGGAGCACAGGCTCCGGACGCGCAGGCTCAGCGGCCATGGCTCACGGGCCCAACCGCTCCACGGCATGTGGGATCTTCCCGGATCGGGGCGTGAACCCACGTCCCCTGCATCGGCAGGCGGACTCTCAACCACTGCGCCACCAGGGAAGCCCCCTCAATGAGCAGTCTTTTAAAAGACATCTTAAACATCAGCTAAGCTCATCTGCGGTGATGCCAATAGAACAGCTATGGCCAAGTTCACACATGTGAAGCAGTGACACAGCTGCTGCCTGGCCGACAGTGACTATAAGAGGATTCTCGATTTCAGAGATGTTAAAATGTGAAAAAAAAATGTGCATCTTAGAACTGATGAATCAGTGTGTTGAAGGAAAAGGCAGAGTCAGAAAATTACTATTTACAGAATTAGAGGAAGTCTTACATACTTGCATAATGTGGGCTGAAAATAAGAAGTGATGTATTTCAAGGACCTAGAAGAAAATCAGGGAAAAGGTTAAAAGAAAATAACATAGTTTGCCTAAAATAAATGTACTATGTTTGGTGGAGGCTGGTATTCATTAACTTGATGTAGAAAAGCATGGCTGATCTCCCTCTCTCCTTGGGAGGCAAGGTGATATGATAACTTAGAGCACTGGAGTGCTGATAAATGTTTAGCCACTGGTTTTCTAGAAAAATGTGCGTATATAGGTTTATTATAAATTTTACTTATATAAAGGATATGTAGCACACAGTTTAAAAATATTATTAAATATATTACTCTTTGTTGTAAATTACCATATAGCCAACTGATTCCCACAAAACACTTTTGTTGATTTTTCCCTAACTCGGTATCCATAGCCAACCTACGGTTGCAGTTGACAAACGAGTACAGTTTTGACATGAATGTTGGTTGGTACTTTTGTTTACATTAATGAATAAGAGCAAAGTGAACAGCAAAGACATATGTTGGAACTTCACTGGTTTGTCAATGACATGAGTGATTTCCTTGCTGAATCAGATAACAATCTTCTAATACTGAAAGAACCTTCCCTCAGTGTTCTCGTGTTATGAAGAATGTTAACAGCTATAGACACAACACACTTTCAAGTTTAGTCTACATTTCGAACATTTTCCCACCTTCTTAAGGCTAGACAATCAGCAAAATGATAAATGAAGCCCTGAATTGTAATATGTGCCAATTGCTATGTTGTAAATATTCCCAGCGTGGTCAATTTCAAGTTATCAAAGTGATCTTACTGAATATGGAGTTAGGAAGAGATGTGAAGTAAAACAATATTATTTAGTATTTCCACCCTATAGCTCTAAGAGATGTAAAGAATCTTAAGAGTGTAGACACTAATCAAAAGTAATGATTATAACTAGGAAGTAATTAATTTTGAATATTTATTCTCTTGTTTTAAATATAATTTATTTATTGTAAGTTTGAATCACTTAATTTTTTTTTTTTTTTTGCCGTACGCGGGCCTCTCACTGCTGTGGCGTCTCCCGTTGCGGAGCACAGGCTCCAGACGCGCAGGCTCAGCGGCCATGGCTCACGCCCAGCCGCTCCGCGGCATGTGGGATCCTCCCGGACCAGGGCACGAACCCGTGTCCCCTGCATTGGCAGGCGGACTCTCAACCACTGCGCCGCCAGGGAAGCCCTGCATCACTTAATTTTTAATAATGGCTGTGCTTAACAAATGCTCATAAAATTCCTGAAGCTTTGACTATCAGCTCTTACAAGGCTGTATGTGTCAGCTCCGGCACATCTCTGCTTTGGAGTCAAAGTCAGGTTTTTATTTAACTTTACTGGTTCCTCGTGCTCCAACCATGGGCAATATATCTAGCCTCTTCAAGCCTGGTTATTTCTACAGCAGGGCTAATAATACCACCATCATAGAGTTGAGTGAGGACAGAATGAGATCAAGTTTGTGAAGTGCCAAAATCAACACAAAATAGGAGAACAATATTAATTTTTTTTCAGTTAATGCACTTGGCTAGTCAGGAGGTATACTGATATTTTTAAATTGAAGGATAATTGATCTATAACACTATGTTAGTTCCAGGTACACAACATAGTGATTCAGTATTTCTATACATTACAAAATGATCACCGCACAATATTAATTTTTTCCTCTTTCTCTGGTCTTTCTCTCGTCTGATCTATCCTGAACACTGCTTGTTAAAATTATCTTCCTGAAACAGAGATCCTTGCTATGTCATCTCTCTGACTTATAGTGGTATTAATCACAAACTTCAATTTGCTATCAAAGTCTACATCTTACCAATCTCATTTTTTCATTACTCCTTAGGTTGTCTGTGCCCCAGATACAAATCTGCTGACATTTCCCACAGACTCCTTAGGGATCCCACCTCTACACCTTTGTTCCCAACACTCCTTCCTGTTGAGACCTTAGTATTATCTGTATCACCCTCCCCTCTCCCTGTCAGAACACACCTCCATAAGGCTGCCTTTGTTAGCCCCATCTCACGATGATATCTAACCTGAGTACTCAGTGCTGGGGATGTGCCGGGAACTGTACAAAATTTCTATATGCATTATCCCCTTTAGTTAGTCCAATTTAGAGATGAGGAAACGGAGGCACACTGAGAGTAAATCGTTTTCCCAAGGTCATACACCTAGTGAATGGTAGAGCTCAGGTTGCAACTCGGGTGGTCTGACTCCAGAACGTGGGCTCTTAGACATCACGTTCTACTTAACTGCTTGAATAATTACCTTTTAAAATAAATTACATCTGTTTGTTTAATAGTACTGTATCATATATACTGTTATATATCACGTTCTTGGCCTTTTTCATGCCTAGGTTTATATGTTTTATTTAAGTACCATCTTCTTGAGGGCAGAGTTATTCATTTCTCAAACCTTTATAAAGTGGTCTCCCTATGTATCAGGTGCTTTATTGGACACTGGGGATATAAGACCTGTCCTTGGTTAAAGACATGACAAAACATCTTTATAGCAGAATACTATGTAGCTATAACAAAAAATGAGGAGGCTCTTTATGTAAAGACATTGGAAGTGTTCCAAGATATACTGTTAAGTATAAAAGCAAGGGGCAGAGCATTTTGTACACTATGCCGAATTTTGTGTAAAATAGGAGGGGGGTTAAAACTTCTTCTGTGTATTTTTACCTGTTAAAATAATGGACTCAGTTCTTATCAATATGAAGTTCATAGTTCAGACACCATACTATAACAATGCTATAGTTGATGTACAATGGAACATTGACCATCAAAAATATATATTCTGAAATCTTCAAAAACTATAAAATAATGAAGACCATGGTGGCAGTGAGGTGTTTGTTTAATGAAGTCTCATGCTCCCCTTGCAGGATATAGAGTTATTGCTGAGAAGTGGCTTCTAGCAAAGGACTTTGTTTCCAGCATTCCTTGCCTGTGGGACCATGTGATTAAATTCTGGCCAATGGAATGTGGGCAGAAGTGATGTAACCATAAGACTTCCTGTGCGTATTGACATCCAGGAAGTTCCTGAATGACTGTGTACAGCAAAGCTACTTTACTCCCCTTCCTCCCTGCCACCCATGACCCATCGGGCTGCAT
Organism: Delphinapterus leucas; assembly: GCF_059928025.1. Classification (NCBI taxonomy): domain Eukaryota; kingdom Metazoa; phylum Chordata; class Mammalia; order Artiodactyla; family Monodontidae; genus Delphinapterus; species Delphinapterus leucas. The sequence goes on from NC_143139.1 coordinate 41,161,390, forward strand.
ATGAGGAATGAAATTCTATTGTGTTTAGCCAGTGAGATTACAGTGTATATCTGTTATTGCAGTTTGTATCAATTTCATTAAGACACCACTTTAGTATAAAATTTTCCTCTCAAAGTATAACTGAAAAATTTAAATGACTCTTTCAGACTCTTACTAATTTATCTCACCTGATACGCATAATTCAGTATATATATATATATATATATATATATATATTCAGCTGGAATACTCGCTGAAACAGTTTCACAAATTGATTTTTCTTATTTTTACCTGGTACCTGTGGTAGGATCATCCACATCACAAAGCTCTGCCACAGACGTATGTGACATTTCACTCTTTTTTTTTTTTTTTTGCGGTATGCGGGCCTCTCACTGCTGTGGCCTCTCCCATTGCGGAGCACAGGCTCCGGACGTGCAGGGTCCGCGGCCACGGCTCACGGGCCCAGCCGCTCCACGGCACGTGGGATCCTCCCGGACCGCGGCACGAACCCGCGTCCCCTGCACAGCAGGCGGACTCTCAACCACTGTGCCACCAGGGAAGCCCCATTTCACTCTTTAATAGATCCGATATTTCCATTTTCTTGACAGAACTATATTTTCTTAGACCTTTTAACTTTTTACTCTAGTGTTAACATCTGCCAGCTTTCCTCTCCTTTTAAAGATTTTATTATGAGATGCATCACACATACAGCAGAGGGCATAAAACAGAGAGTACATTTTCAAGAAAAGTCAGAAAATGAAGACCTGTAAAATGCCACCCAAGTCAAGAAACAGAACCTTGCTGACCCCCAAGAAGCCCTCCAATTGTCCCTTCCTGATTATAATTTCCTTTCTTCCCCTACACAGGCAATCATTATCCTGACTTTGGTGATAACGATTTCCTTGCTTTTTTTTATAGGTTTGCCTCCTATGTCTGATCCCTGAATTATGTAATGTAGTTGATCTGTTTTTGAACTTTCTATAAAGGGAGTAATCAGCTCTATTTACTTTGTGTCTTGCTTCTGTGTCCGAAACGATGTTTGTGAGAGTCATCCATGTTGTTTCATGTAGGGCTAGTTAGTTCATTTTCATTGCTGTAGAGCAGTCCTTTCTGTGACTATACTGCATTTAACTTATTCATTCTAGTCTTGAAGGACATTTGACTATGGTAAACATCGCTTTTATGAACATTTTTCCCCATGTATCCTGGTGCAGATGAGCACGAGTTTCTCTAAGGTACACACCTGAAGAGTGAAATTGCCAGGATATGGAATGTGCCTGTCTTTAATTTGACTGGATAATTCCATTCTGTCTTGCACAGTGCACGCATTAGCAGTATACGAAAGGTCCCCTTGTCCCTCATCTAAGCCAACGTTTGGCATTGTCAGACTTTGAATTTTTTTGTCAATCTGATAGGCGTTTCATTGTGGTTTTAATTTGAAATTTTCATCAATAAGGTTGAACACCTCTTTCTATGTTTATTGATCATTTAGATTTCTCTTCGTGTGAAGCGCTTAATTTAAGTCTTTTAAGTCTTTGACTAGTTTCTAATGGTGGTTTGATTGCAGGAGTTCTTAATCTTAGGCCTGTGTCGGTTATATGTTTTTCAAATATTTTCCCTACCCCACACCTTGTCTTTGTACTTTCTTTATGGAATCTTTTGGAAAATAAAGACTCAATTTGATCAGGACTGGATTTATCTTTTCCTTTACAGGTGGTGCTTTTTGTGTCTGGTTTAAGAAATCCTTCTTTTCCCTGAGATCGTAAAGTTATTCTCCAGTATTATATTCAAAGCTTTTATAGTTCTGGCTTTCACATTTAGATATTTATTCCACATGGAAGTAGAAGTCTGATTTCATTATTTTCCATCTGGTTACCCAATTTCAGCACCATTTATTGAAAAGTCTGTCATTTCCCTATTGATCTGCAATGTCACCTATGGTCGTACATCAAGAGTTCATATAAGTGGGGGTCTGTTTCTGGGATTTCCATTCTGTTCCATTGCTCTATTCATCTTAACCCTGTGCGAACACCATATATTTTTTCCCATTTCAGTTTTCCTTCTGTCATTCATTCAAGACATTTATTTTGAGTGCCTGATAGACCCTCTTCTAGGTATTGAGGATAAAGCAGTGAATAAAGCAGACATAAAATCCCTGCCTTCCCAGAGTTTCTGTTCTAGTGGGAGAGTCAGACAATAAACAAGATAAATAAATAAGATAGACAGTATGTTAGATAATAATATTTGCTAAGGAGAAAAATAAAGCAGGAAGGGGAATAGGAAGTATTCAGGGTGGGGCTGAAATTTTGGATAGGATGACCAAGGAAGACGTCACTGAGAAGGAGATACCTGGGTTTATATCTAAAGGGAATAGGCAGCACCCTGTAGCTGTCTGGAGGAAGAGAGAAGAAGGATGATCCAGGCAGAAGGATCAGCAAGTGCAAAAGCCCTGAGATGGGACTGTGCCTGCTGTGTCTGAGTAATTGGTGAGGCCAGTGAGTGCTGTGGTGTGAGTACATATAGAAGGATATGAAGTCAGAGAATTAGCAAGGGCCAATCCTGGGAGGGCTTGTAATTCATAATACAGGTTTTGGCTTTTACAGCTGTTAGAAGGTTTTGAGAGGAGTAACTTGACCTAACTTCTATTTAAAAGGATCCTTCTGGATGTGAAGTTGAGAAGAGACTGGAGAAAGGCCAGGGGAGAAACAGGGAGATCAACCAAGAGGCGATTGAAACAAGTCAGGTGAAAGAAAATGGTGACTTGGACCAGAGGTAGCTGTGGTGAGAGAGGTTAGATTCTGGATTTGGCGATGGATCAGATGTGAGGTTTGAAAGACGGTAGTTAAGTCATGCTGATGATTGAATTTGAATCCCTGACATCTCACTCCACAGTCCACGTGGCTGCCCACTATGAATACTGCCTCTCATTATGCCTATCAGAGAGTGTACTTACTACATAGAATGCATAGCAGTGCCATCACTGAGGTTCCAGATGCTGATCTTGAGGCCTGAGGTATGCTCTTGTAGATGTAGTTTGACCAAATTAATCAGTAAATTATTTGTAAAGCTATAATAAAAGTAGGATAAGCCAGAAGTAAGATAAACCCAAAGTAGGACTGTCCAAAAGTCTACAGGCTAACACATGGTGGACATTGTCCTGGGGGATTTCACATTACTTGCAGTGCAAAAGAAGACTAGAATGAGTGATGTCCTCTACATCACCAATATTTCTGCAGTGTGGAAGATTAGGAGTAATCTCAGAGATAAAAGTTCCAGACTGGAGTCTGCTGGCATCACAGAAAGCTAAGGGATTAAATCCTGTTTCCATTGAAGGGAACAGTAAATTCAGAGGAAGCAGTAACGTCTGGAATGAGGGATAGAAGATTAAGTAGACTATTATAGGGTCGAAAGGTAGAGATGAGAAGTGAGGCAGAACATCCAAAGAGGGAAAGTACTTCTGCTGGATTTCCATCAGGAAACCATAGATGACCTCTAAAAGTAGTGGTGAGGATGGGGGTAGAACACAAGGGTCACAGGCTCTCAGAGTAGGAAGGGGCATGTCCCACTTCACACTTTAAACATCTGTGTGCACCAGGTATTTTTAACTCGGGGTTCAAGGACGAGTTTCACAATAGAATGTAAAGCTGTGCATTCGTATATGTGCATGTGTGGGCATGGATCTGCGAATTTATCTGGGAAGAAAAAAATCCATAGCTTTCATCAGATTTTCAAAGGAGTCCTTCATCCTAAAAATGTCCAGAACAACTGATCTTACAGTTTCTCCTTGAACCAATGCTTTTGGCTTCTTTCCTCAGGGGTGGTTTGTTTTGCTGCTGATCAGCTCTGTTAGAACGTCCTTCCTCATGGTGAGCTGGCACATGTCTTCTAGGAACTCCCACCCCTGGTCTAGGTTTTGCCCCCTGGAGCGACACTGGGAAGTCTAATCCCTCTTTCATCTCAGTGTATTGAATTTTTTTCCTGACATGTGCTTAGTTGTTAAAGGAAATCCTTGACATTTGTAATGCCTTCGAAGATTCTCACGAAGTCAGCAAAGATCCTCAAATTTTGAAAAGTTTGTAAGTTTAGCTACTCGGAGCTTAAAAGTAACAGATTCTATTACATGAACCCCATGTAATCCCATGAGGCTGAATTTCCATGTTCATGAAAATATTGGAGAAAGGATATAGAACTCTGTCCTCTCTCACTCTTTGGCAAATAATGTCTAATGATAGCTCCAAAGGGTCTGATTTTCAGGAAAAGCAGTTTTAATAAGGAGGACATACATCCTGATTATAACAACCATAGAGCTTCAAAAATGCAAAGCAAAAACCATTTACAAAGGCAAGTAAGAAGAAAGAGTTTCTCTATGTCATGGGATTAAATTTTTAAAAAATCTGTAACCTCAACTTCTCTAACTTATTTACACATTGGCTTCCTTATAAATTATACTACATAAAGCCTTTAGTAATTCTACTTTAACCATTTTTTGTGGATTTCTTTTCCTTTCCTTCTCTTTACAATCATCTTGATATAGTTACCATATCGGAAGTCAGTTCTCTGTCTCTTCACCTGGTATGAGGCCTGCTCCAATCAAAACCAACTTCTAGTTCAGTTATCCGGAGCCCCCTAAGCAGGTAATCTCTAAATGCTGATGTAAGATGAGAAGAAATAAATGCTCATTCATTCAATGAGTATGTATTCAAAGCCTACTGTATGCAATGCACACAGAGCCCAAGTGGTCAAAGAAGTTACAGTTTAAGTTAGTACCCAAGTTAAGGCAAATACTTAAACTTATATAGTAGCAAAATAACACAGCAAAGAGTTATGGCAATAAGTCAACAATGTAGATGAAATGGACTCATAAAGTATATTCCCATTGATCAATATGAGGCAGAAAAAGAGAAGAAGCAGAGAATAGAAAGGATAAATAGGAAACAAAGAGCACAATGTTAGATTTAACCCCAACCATATTAATAATCACACGAACTGTAAATTGTCTAACCACCCCAATTGAAAAACATAACTTGTTAGTTGGCAGGGGTGGGGAGTGGGGAACAAGACCCAACCATATGTTGCCCAAAAGAAAGCCATTTTAAATATAAAGATATAAATAGGTTAAAATTTTAAAAATGTAAGAAGAAATACCATGCCAGTATTTGTCTATGTTAGACAAAGTAAATTTCAGAACAAAAAATATGGCCAAGGATGAAGAAGATAATTTTTTTTTTTGAATCCTGGTCTTTTTTTTTTTTAAGATTTATTTATTTATTTGGCTTCATTGGGTCTTTGTTGCTGTGCGTGGGCTTTCTCTAGTTGAGGCGAGCGGGGGCTACTCTTCATTGTGGTGCACAGGCTTCTCATTGTGGTGGCATCTCTTGTTGTGGAGCATGGGCTCTAGGCACGCAGGCTTCAGTAGTTGTGGCACATGGGCTCAGTAGTTGTGGCTCACAGGCTCTAGAGTGCAGGCTCAGTAGTTGTGGCGCGCGGGCTTAGTTGCTCCGCGGCATGTGGGATCTTCCCAGACCAGGGCTTGAACCCGTGTCCCCTGAAATGTCAGGCAGATTTTTAACCACTGCACCACCAGGGAAGTCCCACAGATGCAACAATTCTTAACAAAATGTTAGTAAATCAAATCCAACAATATATAAAAAGGATAATACACCATGATCAATACATTATCCTAGGCTGGTTTAACATTTGAAAATCAATCAATGTAATTCACCATATTATCAGACTAAAAAGGAAAGCCATATGCAGAAAAAGGATTGAGAAAATTCAACATTCATTCCTGATAAAAACTCTCAGGAAACTAGGAAAAGAAGAGACATTCCTCAACATGATAAAGGGTATCTAGGAAAAACCTACAGTTAACATCATACTTAGTGATGAAAGATTGAATGTATTCCCCCTAAGATGAGGAAGATTTTTGCTCTTACCACTTCTATGCAACATTGTACTAGAAGTCCTAGCCAGTGCAATAAGGTAAGAAAAAGGAATAAAAGGCATTCAGAATGGAAGGAAGAAGCAAAACTCTTTATTTGCCAATGACATAATTGTCTCTGTAGAAAATCTGATGGAATCTACAAAGAAATCTACAACAGCTAATAAGTGAATTTAGCAAAGTTGCAATACATAAGGTCAATATATAAAAATTAATTGTACTTCTATATATTACCAATGAATAATCAGAAATTAAAATATAAAAACACTGGGACTTCCCTGGTGGTCCAATGGTTGGGACTCTGAGCTTCCACTGTAGGGGGGCATGGGTTTGATCCCTGGTCGGGAATTAGGATCCCACATGCCTTGCAGAGCAGCTAAAAAATAAAAACACTAATAGCATTAAAAATATGAAATATTTAGGAATAAATTCCAGAAAGGTGAAAAATAAACTGTATCCTGAAAATTACAGAACATTGTTGAGAGAAATTAAAGAGAACTGAAATAAATGGAATGATACATTGTGTTGTTATGATATCAGTTCTCCCCAAATTGATCTACAGACTCAATGCAATCTTGATCAAAATTCCAGGGGGCTTTTTTTGCAGAATTTGACCAGCTGATTCTAAAATTCATATGGCCATGCAAAGGACCTAGAATAACAAAATCAATATTTAAAAAGGAAGAGCAAAGTCGGAAGGCTGACACTATTTGACTTCAAGATTTATTATAAAGCAGGGGTAATGAAGACAGTGTGGTATAGTGTCAAGATAGACAAAAAGATCAATGAAGTAGAATAGAGAGTCCAGAATCAGACCCTTAACATACTTGATTAATTGATTTTTGACAAAGGTGCAAGGGTAATCAGGTAGTGCAGGAACACTAGATATCAATGTCAAAAAAAAAGAACTTATATATTACTCCAAAAGCATGATCCATAGAAGAGGAGAAAGTAATAAATCAGACTTCATAAAAATTAAGAATTTCTGCTCTTTGAAAGACTTTAAGAGAATAAAAAGGTCCACCCACACTGGGAGACGATATGTACAAATCACGTATCTCATAAAAGACTTGTATCTGGAATATATAAACACCTCTCAAAACTCATTAATAAGAAACAAACAACCCAACTTAAAAAATAGGCAAAAGACTTGAACAGACACGTCACCCAAGAGCATATACTGATGACAAATAAGCCCACGAAAAGATGCTCAGTATCTTTAGTCATTAGGGAAATGCCAGTCAAAACCATAATAACACTTCTTACCTGTTGGAATGGCTGAAATGAAGAAGACTGACCATGCCTAGTGTTGTCAAGGATGTGGAGCAACTGAAACTCTCATATACTGCTAGTAAGAATGTACAATGACACAACCACTTTGAAAAGCAGTTTGGCCCTTTCTTACTATGTTAAATATACATCTACAGTAGGACTCAGTCATTCCATTCTTAGACATTTATACCCAAGAGAAATAAAAGCATATGTCCACACAAGGACTTGCACACAAATACTCATAACAGCTTTATTTATAAGGGGCAAAAACTGGATATAACCTAAATGTCATCACCAGGTGACTAGATAAACAAATTGTGGTATATCTCTATAATGAATAGTACTCAGCAATAAAAGGGAAAGAACTATTGATAGACAACTGAATAATTTCAAAATAATTAAACTGAGTAGAAGAGGCCCTACAAAGAAAGTACATACTCTATGATCCCATTTGTTTAAAATTCTGGAAAATGCAAACTATTGTACAGTAATAGCAAGAAGATTGTGGTTGCTTGGAGAGGGAGTGAGTGTGGGAGAGTGATGCACAGAGGGATTACACAGGGGCCTGGGAAAACTTTTGGAGGTGACGGGTATGTTCATTACCTTGATGGTTGTGATAGTTTCATGCATGCATACATACGTCAAAACTGTTTACTCTAAACATGCATAGTTTATCCTATGTCAAATATACCTCAATAAAGCTATTTAAAAATGTATGTAGTGGGCACACTATGTGTGCCAGATCGTGTTCGCAGTGTGTGAAAGGCATTCTCCTCTTTAATTCTCACAACAAACCTATCAGGTCAGTCCTATGATTGTTCCCTTTTACAGATGAGAACAATGAAGCTCAGAGTTGTTCGCGTCCAAGGGTACTCAGTAAGTGGCGGCGGCCTGCCCATACTCTTTCACTCTTAACTGTGAACTTGCGGTAAAAAGAAATATGTGTGAGAAGCACAATAAAGTGCTAAGAGTTCTCACATTCATTGTCTAGATCCTCGTAAGAGAGTGTAGAGTAAGCAGTTCAAATGATCGTGCCTACTTTACAGATGGACAAACTGAGATTCAAAAGGATTAAGGTGACCATTACAGTTTCAGGCCTGGGGGAAGGGATTTCTCCCTCCTCCTCATACCGGAGCCGCGTCCACTGAATCACAAGGCTCCAGCTGCTGCTTATAGACTTCTGCGTTTTTTTCTCAGGCAGCCAAAGATCGGGTAAATTGAGTTCCTGGTGTTTTTAGATGTCAGAGATTCTAACAACTGAGCACTGCACTGTTACTAGGCATTTCCTTCTGCGACTGTCGTTCAGGAGAAAGGTAAGACTTGGCATTTCCAAGGGTCACGGGGCCCTCGAGTCCACAAAGCACCTTTCGGGTTTCAACGCCCGCGTGCTGGCTGACAGCCCGCCAGCGATCAGCGGCCGCGTCCCGGCGCTCGGCCCGGGTGCCCCTCCCGCGCGGCTCGGCGGGGGCGTCGGGGAGGCGGGCCCGGGGACGCTCGCGAGGCGCTCCGGCGCGGCGCCCCCTGCCGGCGCCCTGCTCCCTCGCCCCGGATCCGGTCCGAGCGGCGCGGGGACGCCGGCCTGACAGCCAGCGAGCGGGCGGGCGCGCCCTGCAGAGGTAGGTGGGCTGCTGGGCGCAGGCAGGCAGGCGGGCGGGGGCGGCGTGCGCGGGCGGGGGCAGGGGGCGGGCAGGGGGCGCGCTCCGGGGGTCGGCGCGGGGGCACGGTGGGCGGGGGGGCCCGGTGGCGGGGGCGCGCGCGGCGGCGCGCGGCGGGCGCGAGTCATCAATTATGCAAGGACTTCGGCGGCGCGGGGGGCGGGCGCGGGGAGCGCTCCAAGATGGCGCCGACCGCAGTCCCGCCCGCAGCATCCTCCGCACCTCCGCAGTCCGGCCGCGCCTCCCGGGCCCCGCGTTAGGGCCGCCGCTGCCTCCCTTGCCGCCGCTGCCGTAAGTAGCCCCATAGCCCCCGCCCCGGCGCCGCTCCTCGCCCGCCGGCTTCCCCTTCTCGCCTCGGGACCCTGGAGCGGGGCTCGCCCACCTCCAGTCAGGGGCTTTGCCGCAGAGTGCGCGGCGGGGCTCCAGGGGCAGTGGAGCGGGGTTTGTGCCCTGCCTGTTTTGGACAGGTGTTTGGAAGTCTTGCTTCCTTCTACCGTGTTTACTGGGGATCCCTGAGGAGAACTGAGGACCACCGGCCCCCACCCCCATACACCCTCTCTCTCCTCCGCTCTTGGCTGCACTGGGGGACACTGGCGTGCCCTCGGCGCCCCTTCCGTAGGGCAGCACCCTCTCCTCCCCATCTCTCAGAGCCGGGGCAGAGTCGGGGCCTCTCGCCCGGTTGCACTGGAAGGGCAGCGCCGTCCGGATCTTCTAGGCTGCTCCTTAGCTCTACCCCCTCCCCCATGTCTTACTGCATCCTTCTCCCCCATCCGGCTTCAGATTGTTACCGACTGCAGAAGCCTGGGGCTCGTGGGTTCTTAGGGCAGCCAGGACTCCCCTGTCCTTTACTCGGATGCATCCGTCCCCCTCCCGACAGGGTACTCGGGGGTTGTTGGGGGCCCCCGGGACCTTCCTTGGCAGGCTAGGATTCCTGCATTAGGGAGTACATCACTTTCAGAACATCCCCTTCCCCCGCCCCCACCCCTACGCCACCCGATGCAGAGCTTGCTCCTCTCCTCCTCTCTGCTTCCCTCCCCCACCTTACCACCGGCAGCAGCACCCTGGGCTTCTGCTAGCTTTGGGCTTGCAGGACTGCCCAGCTCCACAGGCTTGGACCCCTCCTCTCTAGTTCTCACTTGGTACTTGGGGGACCGCAAAGCCTCTGCATTTTTCCTGAGAGCTCAGCTCCATCTCCTCCTTGCCGGCAGCAACCACCGGTGGAGACTTGGCAGCTAACTTTCGGGGGGGCTTAGCCACGGCTTTCAGACCCCTTCAAGGGCCCCAGTTTCGAGGTGGGATGAAGTGAGAATAATTTTACAGCCTGATAAATATGATTCTACAATCCATGCCTTCCTTCCAACTACCCCACCCTGTGCCCTCTTCCTCACTTACACTGCAGTTTTTGAAACATGGGGGAATACATTTTATATCCGGAGATTCCAAGATGCCAAGGTTCAGCGTCGGTATTCAAAATAAAAGGATGGCATCTGTTTTGGGGGAGGGGAAGGGGTAGAAGAAACTTTGCATTGCATCTGGCTAATTCAGGGGGAGGGAGAAATAATTAGCATGGAGCAAGCTCTACCAAACAGGGAAAATTGCTTTTAATGCACGGACAATGGGCACCAGAGAAGCCGGGATGGAAGCAGGAAGTGTGGGTGAGGGCTCTGGGGGCAAAGGGGGAGAGTGCTTTTTATAACCGTTTTCTCGAGTTTGAACCTGGAGAGCCTTTAGAAAGGTAGTGGTGTGCTAGGGCTGTAGGATGTTTTAGCTTTCCAAGGGAGATTTCGGGTGTGGTAGGTAGGTTTTCACTGTTTCACAATCTTTCTGTACTTCTCTTTTCTCCACGTGTATTAGAAGATAATGGTGGTTAGGAGACTTCTTTTTCTTTCCTCAAAAAAAAAAACTGGTTTTTTTTTTTTTTTGATGTGTAATGCAAATGGCTGGGTAACATTACCACCTGGTACCACCATCCTGGTAGAAATCTCAGGGGAATCAGACTTAAAATGCTGAAAGCTTTGTAACATGTTAACTGTAACCTGGTTCTTGAAATACTGCAGCATTTTTTCTTTGGAGCTCATGATCCACAAGGCTTCAGTTCTCCCTGAAAGAGAATTTGATTGCTTGGAAGCGGGTAGTAGTGATGGCTTGGTACTCAGCAAACATTGTCTGTCCTAGAAATTGAGGCTCTCCCTGGAGAGGGCTCCAAGTGTGTTCTGTGTTCTATGGACATCTGATTCAGGGTATGTGTAAATATGTTGTTTCTTAGTAGGGCTGGTGGTGGGTACTACAACACAGTTCTTGACAGTGCTGGTCAGTTACTGGTTTCTTGGGTTCAGTTGGAGAGGCTTCAGTTTTCATTTGGGGTCTTGTCAACTTTTATCAAAATATTTGAAGGATTTTATTTTAAATTAATAAAGGATTATGAAATGGAATATAGCATACTTACAAACAAACAATCATACAGTTGATTTTGCTTTCTTTGTAGGGGCTTTAACAAATTTTTCGCAGGGCCCGACTTGCCCAGCTTTGGTTGCCGGTGTTGAGGTTTGCTCCAGGGTTTCTTGCCGTGGTGCTGAAAGGACAGTTCCCTGACAGTCCTGCTGTAGAGTGCACTCGTGCTGGACGTGCTTTGGGTTTTTCTTGCTTTTATTATCAGCAGGCTTTCCTGTAGATGTGTGTGTGTGCGCGCGCGTGTGCATGCGCAGCTGGGTTTATACTTGAAGTTGCAGGCCTAGTTACCATATTTTATTACTCCCACATAACTCTTCATTTTGGCTGTCCCTCATGGAGACAGTGTTTTTACAGGCTGCAGCAGATCCATATGTAAGTCATACAGTGACATTTTGCTGACTGCATTATTTCAGCACATTTTGATAATTTCAAGTAGCAAGAAACTATTAATGTTATGGGAATTTGGTCTCCTCAAGAAGTAATCAGATAGCTTGCTAAATTAAGCTGGATCAGGAGGGCATCTTCTTTGGGTTGATTTGAACAGTGAGCTGGGAAAAGGACTCAACACAGCAGAGGCCAGTATGTGATTCATTGTTTCACTAAAGTAATTTGTTAAAAAAGTATTTTAAAATCCTAAAATAGTGAAGGGAGCCATAAAATTCAGCTTGTATGAATCTCTCACCTAGCACAGGGATCCCCTTATGGGAGATCTCACATAAAGCAGCTCGTTCCTTTTGGGTTCCACTGTGATTGAAGTACTTTTATGTCATTGAAAAGGTAACATACATAAAGTTAAAAGACATATAAATTGGGGCTATGTCAGGGGCAAATGTCATTCTTGTGCTTCTTACCAAGAAAAGATTGACATTCAGTGTTCTATAGAGATTACACAAGAAACCTGCACCTGCTTGAAAAGAATACAAAGATAGAGACATATCCACCTAAAGCAAGAAAAGCATTCTTGAATGGAAAGAAAAGTAATTATCTTTAATGTGCTGATATTATGTAACAAGTTGTTCTGGAGGCACATGCATGAATTAATGAATACTTAATTCCTACAGATTATATCTGAGAAGGAAAATAAAACCACGCTGTAACGCAGACGTAGAGAATGGACTTGAGGACACGAGGAGGGGGCGGGGTAAGCTGGGACGAAGTGAGAGAGTGGCATGGACCTATATATACTACCAAATGTAAAACAGATAGCTAGTGGGAAGCAGCCACAAAGCACAGGGAGATCAGCTCGGTGCTTTGTGACCACCTAGAGGGGTGGGATAGGGAGGGTGGGAGGGAGACGCAAGAGAGAGGAGATATGGGGATATATGTATATGTATAGCTGATTCACTTGGTTATACAGCAGAAACGAACACACCATTGTAAAGTAATTATACTCCAATAAAGATGTTAAAAAACAAACAAAAAAAACCCCACACTGTATAGAAAGTGTTAAAAAATACAGTTTATTCAGAGTCAGATCAGTTTCCATAATTATAAAAATAATGTAAGGCTTCCCTGGTGGCGCTGTGGTTGAGAGTACGGACGCGGGTTCGTGCCCCGGTCCGGGAGGATCCCACGTGCCGCGGAGCGGCCTGGCCCGTGAGCCATGGCTGCTGAGCCTGCGTGTCCGGAGCCTGTGCTCCGCAACGGGAGAGGCCACAGCAGTGAGAGGCCCGCGTACTGCAAAAAAAACAAAAAAAGTATACTTATTGCAGAAATATTTTAATATATAAAAGACAGGAAAAAAGTCATCCTTAGCAAAACAGTTGTCTGTGTTTATGGTTATTTCAGTCTTTTTTTTTTTTCTGTAGAGAGGGCAAGAAGCACTTGCAAAAGTTATTCAGAAGAACAAAAAATAAGTATTTTAAAACCAAGCCTTTTAAACTCTTAAGTTCACAGTCCACTAGTTAGTCATTGAGAGGCTTGACAGCTAGATCATTATATCTCAGTTTACCTTTATTTTCTGAATTATGTAAAAAAAATTTCCACGAAATTTCTTTAATGTGAATTCTAATTCATTCTTAGAATTGGACTCCTGTAAAGTCTTTTGATTTAAATATAGCAAGTTAACTAGAAGAATAAAGAAAACTTTGCAAATATTCTCCCTCTGCACCTACTGTGTGTGAAGCATTGCAGTAAGCACTAACACTCTTTAAATGGCAAGACTCAGCTTAGAAAATTATACCCTGCTCAAAACCTATGGCTATTAAAGTGTTAAAAGAAGGAAACAGAGCTTTCACCCTTCACATATATTAATTGCTGAAATGCTGACTGGAAGTGATTTAACCTAAAAAAAAATAATGTGTGCAGGAATATGAAGTAAATGTATGTAAATAAAAGACAAAGAAGAAATCTTCTGGAAAATTTTTCTCTGTCCCTCCGTGAAGTTATAGATACAAAACCAGGACCCGCGTTTAAGTACATATCAGGAATTAAGGTGAAATGAAGACCCAAGAAGGTTGCCTTAGTTACACTGCTGAGAAGAAAAAGTCAGGAACAGTGTAGGCTTTGGAGGTAGGCAAAACTAAGTTCAAGTCTTGATTCTGCTACTTACTAGCTTTGTCACCTTGGGTAAGTCATTTAATCTGTCTGAGCTTCAGTGTTCTCGTCTATAAAAATAGGAATAATAATACCTACATTGCAAGGTGTTTGTGGGGATTAAATGAAATCTCTGTTTCCTGACACATAGAGCTCAGTATATTTTAGCTCCTTTTCCTCTAGGGATTTAGCAGCTTAGTGTGTATTTATATGTGTATTTGATAGGGTATATATGTACTGTATTAAATTTCAGTAGTCTGAAAATCAGATGGTTGCTTTATCTTCAGTCTGGCAGAGAGAATAGAATCTGCAGGTGTGCTGACTTGGGTGGACATTGCTAATATAAAAGGAGAAGAGTTTTACTGTATAATTGCAGTGCTGACCTCCACCAACACAGTGCAAATGCAGTTACCAAAGTAACTCTTTCTGCATTCATTCCCAAACTATTCTAGAATAGGACTCTTTACCAAATAGGAATGCTCTGACATTAGCCGGTTGGCAGGCAACCGGGCTGTTTTTAGCTATAGTTTGGGATCTGAAGGTGGAATGGGCCCAAAGGCTGAGGTGTCCCTTTATCCTTACTTGAGCTGAATGTGTTAATTGTAGTAAGTGATTATACGGGTTTGGAGTTGCTTTTGTCTTCAGCACCCTTCTAGGTTTTCCCATTATATAGTCTTTTTTTTTTTTTTGCGATACGCGGGCCTCTCACAGTTGTGGCCTCTCCCGTTGCGGAGCACGGGCTCCGGATGCGCAGGCTCAGTGGCCATGGCTCACGGGCCCAGCCGCTCCGCGGCATGTAGGATCTTCCCGGACCGGGGCACGAACCCGCGTCCCCTGCATCGGCAGGCGGACTCCCAACCACTGCGCCATCAGGGAAGTCCATTATATAGTCTTTTAATTGCTTTATTTGAATGAGTCTCATACATTTAGGTCTCATGGCTGACCATCTACTTTTGGTAATTATTACTCTATGTTTATCTGTTTATAAAAACTTTAAAAATCCTTCTATCAGTTGATTGTTTGAGTTAGGTAAGATAAATATTATTCTACGCATTTTATAGCTGAGGAAACTGAGGATCCCAGAGCTTGAATGAGTTGTCTAGGGCTATGGGACCATTAAGTGATGGAGTGGAGACAGGAACCCAGGTTGGTTGACTCATGCTTAAAGATTTTTCTTCCATTAAATGGTGTTATATTCTGATGTTCATATAGCCAAGTATTGTGAACGATTTTGGCTTTAAGAACTTATCATTATCCTAGGTATCTAAACATATCTTACTGAGTGGGCATAATGAAAGATTCTGGGATAGGCAGAGGGAGGGCAAGAGTACCTTTGAAGGAGAGCATTTTGGAAGCAGGAAGGAGAGGGAAAATGAACAGAAAATGTATCAATAAATAAAATATGGATGAAAATAGGAGGCATTGAAGTAACGTGGTCGTTTTGTTTCTGCAGCTATCCTGGCTACTTTTTTAAAGGTCATCATGTCTTGGTGTCTACTTGTCATTCGTCATTTCTCTTGCACATAAATACACATTTGGCTACTCATAAATGCTCCTACGTTGCTGTGTAAGTTATAACCAGGACCACAGAGGAATTATGGCCACTATCACCTGGACTTTTTTGCTTATGCAAGGCTGAAATTGGTGTAGGACTCAGAGAAGAATTGGTGCTTGGTGGCGGGAGGGTTATGCTAGTTGAAGCAGAAAAAGTTCTGGGAGGCTTTAGATCTAAAAGAGCAAAGGTGAAGGTAGATAATAGTTACAGTTTCCCTTAGGTATATGGAGATGTGTCATACTGAGGAGAGTGGAGCAGAAGCAAAGCTAGGACCCTGAGGGTCTAAGATGTGCTCTTAGTTTGGGACTGAAGCTCTCTTGATCCTGGAAGGAGTCGATTGGGTTAGGATAACTAAAATGTTGTCTGGAGAGGTTTGGAACGCTTTTATATTCACTATTGGTGGTAGCGAGAGTCCTCCTGTGTTCACTGGGCTTGTCCCAGGATCTGGAAATGGAAAGCACTGAAATCCCTCAAAAGACACATTAACAGGCTCCTTTCATGTTCAGTTGATTAGTGCGATTTTTATGATGTGAAATCTTTTGAGTTCCTAGGGAATAAGAACATTAGAGAAATATAGCGAACGCTTATTTATCCAGGGATGGATTATCTAGGCTATGAATTATACATGTCACTTATTTTCCTCTCGTTTTCTGCATCTTGGGCATTTAACTGATCGTTAGCATTTCCATCAGAGTGAACTTGGAAAGGGAGAAAAAGTCAAAATTAAAATGTTACTTTAAATTTTTAGATAATGATTGAGAAAGGAAGAGATCAATGGGAAGGCAACTCATTTTTAGTCTATTCTTATTCTCTCCTTATTTTAAAGTACAGACAGTTGAAAGCTGAGCCTCCAAAAGCTTCCCTGGAAGCCAGTGTGAAATAGCATTTTTCCCTCATTTTACTGAGTGACAGCCCTGTAAGTAAATAGGGCTTAATTTATTACATGGTTAGTTTCTTGTTTCACAAGGAATTCTTCTTCAATTAAGGATGATGCAGCAGGCTTTTCTTCACATTCACTAGTGACTTTCTGTCTTAGCAAGAAGCTGAATAAAATGCTTTTAAATGAAAACAAATTGATGCGTTATTATTAAATTGCAGAGAAAAATTGAGCAGGTTGTGAATGAGACTGGTAGAGCTTTCTCGGCGGTCAGAATAGCCAGAAATCTCATTTGCTACAGAATTCTTAATTGGATTTCCTAAGATTTTGGTGAAGACTAAAAAGGCGGAATGTCTTATTTCTAGGAAAGATACCTTGAACAAAATAAGGCATTTTAAACAGATTTATATTGTGATAGGGAAGAAAGCATTGAGAGTGTGAGGAATCATCAGAGTGGAGAATGAGGAAAGGTGAAAGAATGACTGCAGTGAAAATGGACAAGGGAATTTGGATGTGAACTTGGAGGAACTGCTCATGGTTTTTTTTTTTTTTTTTTTTTGCGGTACGCGGACCTCTCACTGTTGTGGCCTCTCCCGTTGCGGAGCACAGGCTCCGGACGCACAGGCTCAGTGGCCATGGCTCACGGGCCCAGCCGCTCCGCGGCATGTAGGATCTTCCCGGACCGCGGCACGAACCTGCGTCCCCTGCATCGGCAGGCAGACTTTCAACCACTGTGCCACCAGGGAAGCCCCTGCTCATGTTTTAAGAGAAAGAGTTCTCTCTCCTCTGCAAACTCCTTTGGATACATGTCTTTGTTCTTCCTGAACTAGAGTTGTCCCGATTTTCCGGATAGGGCACAGAACCTTAGGAAGATGTTTTGTGTTTTAAATGTTATTTTATCCCTTTCTCTGCTAGAACTTTGCTGCAAATTGCTTACTTTATCTGATGTCTGCTTTGGAAAAGCTGGAGAAATTTTCTTGCTTTGTAGCAAAAAATTTAGTACCATTCTTAAATGTTTTTTCAAATTTTCCTCTTTTTTTTAAAAAAAGGATTTTAAGTCATTTAATATAAAAAACATTTTCTCAAAAGGCACTGTGGAAGGTATCTCTGTATTCTATACATAAAATATATCTTTTACATTTTTTTTTGAATAGTTACAGAGGCAAAGGGTTAAAAAATCAGAGAGTTCAAAGTTAAGTCTTTTATACTGTCACCTTCACTCAGTGTGCCCTCCATAAAGGCAACTACTGTTACCAGTTTCTCTTGTATCCTTTCTACATATATATGCCTGCACACATTTTCTCTCCCCTGCCCTCTCCCACAATTATGTCCATTGTCTTTTGAGGAGGACTGTTAAAAATAGTTTGGGGATTTAACTCTCATTCTAGGTCATCTTAGATCAATTAATTCCCGTTAGCAAAAATTTTAGTGACGTTCTTAAGTGTTTTTTTTTTATTTCCTCTTTTTATTTTTTTAAGGATTTTAAGTCATTTAATATGAAAACATTTTCTCAGAAGGCACTGTTGAAGGTGTCTCTTCCATTCTGTGTCATAAATTTGGGGATTTGAATATAGAGTATAATTAGAATTATATTCAAATTAGAAGTTTTGCTAAGAACAAGTCAGTTGGGCTGGGGCAGAATTCCCCAGTGGCAGATAAGCCTGCAAAGATACAGTAGAGTTAGCCAAACACTAAGAATTTTTTTTAAGTTGCATTTATCCTTGGAGACAATGGAGAACATAGAAGATTTTTTAGGGGGTGCAAAATGACACATCGTCAAAGCCGTGCTTTAATATTTTAGGAGAATTGGGCAGCAGTGTGTATATAACAGGATGGAACAGAACAAGGAATGGACATCCAGTTAATTGACTGTTTGATTTGGCCTAGCTGTGTGGTGACAAAGGCTTGGACTCGGATAGTAGTGATGAAGATGGAAAAGAAAGAATATAAATACCATTTTGTATATGTGTGTCACACGGATGTGTGCGTTTAAGTCGCATTTTTATAATGTAAGAAATTGTTTCGGGGAAGGCCCAATAGGAATTGGTGAATAACTTTACTCGTGGAAAAGGGAGGAGGAGTTAAAGATTGTTTTGCTGTTTTAAAGTTCAGCGACAGAGACTCTTCTGTTTAGAAAATCTGAGGAAGTAAGTTCTGTAATACACATTGGCAGTGTAGTCCAGAGCATCTTGGTTAGCAAGCTACCTTAATTTCTGATTTTTAATCCTTTCTCTGCAGAGCGTTTTCCCCCATCAGCTTCTCATGCTTTCTTTAAGGAAAACCTAAATCTTCCAACTTCTTTATTCTGTGTGTTCTCTCACTGATAAATATTACTTAATCTTTGTGGGTCTCTGTCCTTTTCTTATTTTGTGGTCTTTCATTCTGTCCATTTATAGACACTTAGCTCGCTGTCTTTTTCCTTGATACTCTCAACTGACCTTCGGTTTAGTGTATAAAGAAACAAGAATTATGCACCTTTCCATAGGTGGATGACTGTTTTGTCCTTACTGAAACTCAGTGACTTTCTTTCTTTGATCATTTGCTTATATTCTGTGTGTTTCGTGGAAGCCATAGTAAGTATTTGAAATTGCAGGTTGAATTAAAGGTAGCAACTGAGAGAATTCTAATAGGTGAAAGCAGAGGGAAAGTGTTAGGCCGTATCAGCTGGTGATGTTGCTTGTTATTTCAGGTATTGACCTTGGGCTGTCAATACAAAATGTCAGACTTGCATAAACTTCCTTGGTGTAGCGGGGGTACAAGAGAGTAGAGAGTGGACCCTAATGTGTAATTTCAGTATACTGTGATAATTTAGAGCAAAGGGTGAGCTCAGGGAGCTTGGGTTCTAGTCTAGTCTTTTGCAGTCAGTAAAGATCTTTGAATAAGAAAAACTAAAGGGTGGGCTTCCCTGGTGGCGCAGTGGTTAAGAATCTGCCTGCCAATGCAGGGGACACAGGTTCGAGCCCTGGTCCGGGAAGATCCCACATGCCGCGGAGCAACTAAGCCCGTGTGCCACAGCTACTGAGCCTGTGCTCTAGAGCCCGCGAGCCCCAATTACTGAGCCCTTGTGCTACAAGTACTGAAGCCCGCATGCCTAGAGCCCGTGCTCTGCGACAAGAGAAGCCACTGCAGTGAGAAGCCTGAGCACTGCAACGAAGAGTAGGCCCCGCCCGCCGCAACTAGAGAAAGCCCGCGCGCAGCAACGAAGACCCAGGGCAGCCAAAAATAAATAAATAAATAAAATAAATTAATTTTAAAAAAAGAAGAAAGAAAAAATAAAGGGTGATTGGAACATCAGAACATATACATGCAAAATAATAGAATGCGCCTGGAGAAAAGCAATTTAATTCAGTAAATCTTTCCATTTAATTTTCCTTCTCACCACCAAAGTTACTGAGTTTCGGCAAATTCCATTAACATTTGCCATAGTTTGCACTCAGATTGTTCGCAGAAGTCTCCATGGTTTATGTGGAACCAGTAGAGCAGGCAGAATTCATGTACAAGATGTTAGTAAATTTAGACTCTGTTTAGGGATATAAAGCGTCCTTACAGTAATCCCATCAGGAGGTTCTCTGTGCAGTCACACTGTAAGTTTGTACCTGCTTCCTAGTATGAATGCTCAAAGTAACAGTGATGAAGAATAGTTAAACAACAGACTCTTGGGAAGCCATTCTTAAAATAGTTTGGGGTGAGGAAAGTCCATAAAGACCACTAAACTGAAAGATGGCAATCTGTTTTATTAACCTAGATGTTCTAGTGCAAGTAATATTTCAGTAGGTGTATAGGTTTTTATTTTTTCACTTTCCTTCATTAGTAATATTTCTTCTTTCTTGTCTCTAGAAAAGAGGGGTGGTAGAAAACCAAAGAAAGGCGCAGATATATTTATTGAGTGATTAAATGTAGTGGGGAAACAAAGTAGAATGATCCTATGAGTATTTCACTTACCTCACAAGGCTGTTTTCTTTTCTGACTCATACAAGAAAACTTCAGCCATAAGGGCTAAAGGGGTAGAAACTTCTTTTATTTTGGGACCTTAGTGTAGATTCTTTGCATTAGAAATTGCTCAAAAGCTATATAGTTCAAAGAAAATAAGTCCATTTTGTGTGATGAGTGGATATCAAAGACTTGTTATTAATTAGATCCGAGCGTCTTCCATCTTTAATTTTAATAAGCTTGTGTGCAGCTTGACCCTTGGGGGCTGATGTGCTTTGTTCCTAGCCACACGCTCCTTCCTGACCATTAGTAAGTCTCTGGCCTGTATTGTCCCTTTCAGGTTGTAGGAGGTGCGCATCTTTCACTTCCCTCTCCTCAGCAGGCTGCCCAGGTTCCCAGGGGTGAGGCCGAGCACACGGGGGTGTGTGACTTCTATGCCCTGCTTGGGCTCTGCTCTGCAGCCCTGCCTTTGCCCAGGCTAGTGCTCAGAGAAAGGGTTTTTTTTTAAGAGCAGTGCATTTATCACTCAGTGCAATCTATTGCAAAATCTCAAGGAAAAAAAATCATCCAGAAAACAGTACAACTTTTCTAGCCAGGATTCCAGAGCCATCAGCTTCTTATAGGCACTGCTTCTGTTTATAGACGTTGAGTTGTCAGGGCTTTGCCAGTTGTTTTTTCCTTCCATGGTTTAATCACAGAACCTAGTAAGAACTCTTATTTGTGAGAACTGAATGCTGACTTTTGAGGGTATTATAAAAATCTAGTGGATCTGTAGAGTTCGAAGTGTGGCTGCTAGTCTGTATTTTGGGCAAGAGAGTATCACATATTCTTCTGGTGGAAATTGAGGCATCATAACCCTTGAAGTCTAGTTGTGGCCTTGGGCCAAGACACAGTGCCCCTGGGACAAACAGTGTCCTTCTTCCTATTTGGAAATTTATTCCTATTAGGGTACTATAACCGAGTAGAGTACTATTTCCTCCAGAAAAATAAGTTCAATATTACTAATATTTGAAAACCTTTTGAAGTTCTAACTTATGTATGACAAATATATTTTTTCCTTTTTAACATTTTTAACAGCTTTGGTTATTTTTAATTATTATTTTAAAAATTTACAAGCAGTACAGTTGAAAAAAATTTGGAATATAGTTCTATGAGTTTTAACACATATATAGATTCATGTAACCAGCACTACGATCAGGATATACAATAGTTCCATCACCTCAAAAAGCCCCCCTCTGCTGCCCCTTTGTAGTCAGACTCTCTGTAACCTGTGATCTCTGGCAACCCCCAATTGGCTCTCCATTCCTGTGGTTTTGCTTTTTTTAGAGTATCATGTAAATGGAATCATACTACAGAGTATAACCTTTTGAGACTGGCTTCTTTCACTCAGCATGATACCTTGGAGACTTATCTATGTTGTAGTCTTTATCAATAGTTTGTTCTTTTTTTTACTGCTGAGTGGTATTCCATTGTGTGGTTATGTAACAGTTTGTTTATCCATCCATTTGTTGAAGGATATTTGAGATGTGTCCAATTTCAAGTGATTATGAATACTGCTGCTGTAAATGTGTAGGTTTTGGTGTGAATCTAAATTTACAGTATTCAAAGATATCCCTAAGGGTGATTGCTGAGTAATAAAGTAAGTATATGTTTACCTTTATAGGAAACTACCAAACTATTTTTCAGAGTGGTTATACCATTTTGCATTTCCACCAGCAGTGTATGAGAGTTCAGTTGTTAATATCCTCATTTGCACTTGGTATTGTCAGATTTTTGTTTGTTTTTTAGTTTTATTGTGGTAAGAACACTTAACATGCGATCTATCCTCTTAACAAATTTTTAAGTGTACAATACGTTATTGTTGACTATAGGTACAGTGCTTTACAGTGAATCTCTAGAGCTTATTCATCTTGCTTAACTGAAACTTTCTGCCCATTGGCAACTCCCTATTTCCCTCTTCCCCCAGCCCCTGGCAAACATTCTACTTGGATTCTGTGAATTTGATGATTTTATATACTCCATATAAGTGTAATTATGCAGCATTTCTCTTTCTGTGACTGGCTTGTTACACTTAGCATAATGTCCTCAAGGTTCATCCGTGTTATAGCATATGTCAGAATTTCCTTCTTTTTAAAAAAGGCTGAATAGTATTCCATTGTATGTATATGCCACATTTTCTTTAGATGTTATCTGTTGATGGACATCTAGGTTGTCTCCCTATCTTGGCTACAGTTGAATGGTGCTGCAATGAACATGATAGAGCTAATATTTCTTCAAGATCCTGATTTTAATTCTTTTGGATAAATACTCAAAAGTGGGATTGCTGGATAGTATGGTAGTTCTGTTTTTAATTTTTTGAGGAATCTCCATACTGTCTTCCATAGCAGTTGCAATATTTTGCATTCCCACCAACAGTGTGCAGGGAGCTCCAGTTTTTCCACATCCTTGGTAACACTTGTTATCTTTTGGGATTTTTTTGATAATAGCTGTCTGACAGCTGTGATTTCTCACTATAGTTTTGATTTCGCATTCCTTTGATGATTAGTGACATTGAGCATTCAGATTTTTAATTTTAGCTATTTTAATAGGTATGTAGTGGTATCTCATTGTGGTTTTAATTTGCTTTTCCCTAATAGTAATGATCTTGAGCATTTTTTCACATGCTTATTGCCATCCATATATCTTTCGTCAAGTGTCTGTTCAAATCTTTTGCCCATTTTTTAAATTGGATTATTTGTTTTCTTACTGTGAGTTTTGAGAGTTTTTTTAAAAAAACGTATATCCTGGATATAAATCAAGTTAATTACTTGGACATGTTTTCTCCTAGTGTGTAAGTTTTCTTTTTCTTCTCTTTACCATGTCTTTTGTAGAGCTAACTTTAAAATTTTGACTAAGTCTAATTTATCAATTTCTTTCTTTTATGGATCATGGTTTTTTGTTTGTTTGTTTGTTTTTGCAGTATGCGGGCTCTCACTGTTGTGGCCTCTCCCGCTGCGGAGCACAGGCTCCGGACGCGCAGGCCCAGCGGCCATGGCTCACGGGCCCAGCCGCTCCGCGGCATGTGGGATCTTCCTGGACCGGGGCACGAACCTGTGTCCCCTGCATCGGCAGGCGGACTCTCAACCACTGCACCACCAGGGAAGCCCTGGATCATGTTTCTGATGTTATAAATAAGAATTCTTTGTCTAATCCAGGGTCACAAATATGTTCTCTGTTTTCCTCTAAAAGTTTTATAGTTTGCATTTTACATTTAGATTTGTGATCCATTTGAGTTAATTTTTGTATAATGTATGAAATTTAGGTCAAGGTTCATTTTTATGTATTTATTTTGCAGATAGATGTGTAATTGTTCCAGCACATTGCTATTAAAAGACTATTCTTGGGCTTCCCTGGTGGCGCAGTGGTGGAGAGTCTGCCTGCCGATGCAGGGGCCACGGGTTCGTGCCCCGGTCCGGGAAGACCCCACATGCCGCGGAGCGGCTGGGCCCGTGAGCCATGGCCGCTGAGCCTGCGCGTCCGGAGCCTGTGCTCCGCAATGGGAGAGGCCACAACAGTGAGAGGCCTGCGTACCGCAAAAAAAAAAAAAAAAAAAAGGCTATTCTTTTTCCATTGAATTGACTTTGCACTCTTGTCAAAACTCAATTGGCTATATTTTTTTGGGCCTTCTTCTAGGTTCTCTGTTCTCTTCCATTGATATATGTATCTGTCCTGTCACCAATGCCATACTGTTCTGATTACTGTAACTTTACAGTGAGATTTAAAATTATATAGTGTGAGTCTTCCAACTTTATTCTTCTTTTTTCAAAATCGTTTTGGCTATTATAGTTGTTTCATCTTTCCATTAAATTTCATAGCTTGTCTGTGTCTGCAAAAACTCCTGCTGGCATTTTGCTTGGAACTGCATTAAATCAGTAGATCAATTTGAGAATTGATAACTGTATCATGTCTTCCAATCAATGAATATGATAAATGTCTTCACTTATTTAGGTTGTATTTGATTTCTCTCATCAACATTTTATAGTTTTCAGCATATAGATTTGCATATATTTTGTTAGATTTATACCTAAGTATTTTTTAAGCTATTGTAACTTTTTAAAATTACATTTCAGTTTCTAATTCATTCCTTGTATATAGAAATATGATGGATTTTTGTGTGTTGAACTTGTCTCTTACAGCCTTGTTAAACTCATTAATTCTAGGAGCTTTATTATAAATTATTTTGGATTTTCTATATAGACAATTATGTCTTCTGTAAAAAGGAACAGTTTTATATCTTCCTTTCTTATCTATATGCTTTTTATTTCCCTCTCTTCTCCACCCTTATTACAGACTTCTAGTAAGATATTGCACGAAAGTGGTGAGAGTGGATACTTGTGACTTCTTCCTGATCTTAGGGAAAAAGCATTTAGTCTCATCATTAAGTATGATGGTAGCTGTTAGTTTTTGTAGATACTCTTTCTCAGGTTGAGTAAATTCCCTTCTATTCCCAGTTTGTTGAGAGTTTTTTCAGGAATGGACGTTCAATTTTGTCAAATGCTTTTTCTGTATCAGTTGATATGATTATGTGATTTTTAAATTATTTTATCTGTTAATATAATGAATTACACTGATTGATTTTCAAATATTGACCTACCCTTGCATTCTTGGGATAAACACCACTTGGTTGTGATGTGTTATTCTTCTGTATTGTTGGATTTGATTTGCTAGTATTTGTTGAGGAGTTTTGCATCTGTGTTCATGAAGTTGTTAGTCTGTAGTTTTGTTTTTTTCTTGTCTTTATCTAGTTTTGGTATCAGGATAATGCTGGTCTTATAAAATAGGTTAAAAAGTACTCCCTTTAGTATTTGGGGGAAGAGAAATTGTAGATTCCTTTTTAAAGATATTTGGTAGAATTCTCCAGTGAACTGTGCCTAGAGTTTTCTTTGTGTGAGAGTTTTTAACTACGAATTAAATTTCTTTAATAGATACAGGCCAATTCAGGTTGTCTGCTTCTTTTGGGGTGAGTTTTGGAACTTTGTGGCTTTGAAGGAATTGGCCCATTCATCTAAGTTGTCAACTTTATGTACATGGATTTGTTCATAGTATTCCCTTATTATCCTTTTAATGTCTGTGGGTCTATAGTGATATCCTTTCTTTCATTCCAAATATTGATAATTTGTGTATTCGTTCTTCTTTTTCCTTTGGCTAGAGGCTTAGAAATTTTATTCACCTTTTTAAGGAACCTGTTTTTGATTTTATTGATTTTTCTCTTTTTTTTTCTGTTTTCA
Source organism: Delphinapterus leucas (assembly GCF_059928025.1). Lineage (NCBI taxonomy): Eukaryota > Metazoa > Chordata > Mammalia > Artiodactyla > Monodontidae > Delphinapterus > Delphinapterus leucas. Next base: position 41,186,852 of record NC_143139.1, read on the forward strand.
ATATAATTGATTTCTGCTCTTTTATTTATTTTCTTCCTTCTGCTTGCTTTGAGTTAATTTACTCTTCTTTTTCTTTTCTATTTTTTTTAAGGTGTAAAACTATCTTTTTTAGATCATTTGAGACCTTTCTTCCTTCCTAATATAAGCTTTTATTTTTAATACTATAAATTCCCCTGTAAGCACTGCTGTGTTTGCATTTTACAAATTTTGATATGTCAGACTTTTATTTCCCTTGAAAATTCTTCTTTGACCAATGGATTATTTAGAAGTGTGTTGTTTCAAGTGTTCGGAGTATTGGGAGATTTTCCAGAGTCTTTATTTTATTGATTTCTCGTTTAATTCCATTATGGTCAGAGAACATACTTTGTATGGTTTCAATATGTTTAAATTTGCTAAGGTTTGTTTTATGAACCAAGATGTGGTCTATCCTGGTGAATATCCCCTGTGCACTTGAATAGAATGTATATCCTACTGTTGTTAGGTGGAATGTTCTATAAATGTTAATTATATGCAATTGGTTGTTCAGTTCCTCTGTATTCTTGATTTTTTCCTCCCAGTTTTATTGAGATATAACTGACGTGAAGCACTGCATAAGTTTAAGGTGTACAGCATAATAATTTGACTTACATACATCATGAAATGATTATCACAATAAGTTTAGTGGACATCCATCATCTCATATAGACATAAAATTAAAGAAATAGAAAACTTTTTTCTTATGATGAGAACTCTTAGGATTTACTTTCTTAACAACTTTTATATGTAATATACAGCAGGGTTAATTATGTTTATCATTTTGTACATTACATCCCAAGTACTTATGTATCTTATAACTGGAAGTTTCTACCTTTTGACTGCCTTCATCCAGTTCCCCCTCCTCCCACCCCCTGCCTCTGGTAACCACAAATCTGATCTCTTTTTCTATGTTTGTTTGTTTTTGTTTTTAAAGTATACTTGACCTACAACACTATGTTAGTTCCTTTTACACAACATAGTGTTGTGATATTTCTATACATTTCAAAATGATCATCATGATAAGTCACCATACAAAGATATTACATAGCTATTGACTGTATTCCCCACACTGTACATTTCATACCCGTGACTCATTTATTTTGCAACTGGAAGTTTGTACCTCTTTATTTCCCTTACTTCTTTCTTTCCTCCCCTCACTCCCCTGTATCCTTGATTTTTTTCCTTCTCCTTTTAAAAAAAATTGAAATGTGATTTATTATTTAATTGCAACATTATGTCCTATCTCTTTATTTTTTCAAATGTATTGAGATATTATTGACACATAGGAATTATATATATTTAACATGTACATGTTTTGATATCCTTGATTATTTTCTGTTTACTTGTTTTATTGGTTAGTAAGAAAGGAAGACTGAAATCTCTAAGTATAATTGTAGATTTGTCCATTTCTTCCCTTAGTTCTATCAATTTTTGCTACATATATTTTGAGGTTCCTTTCTTAGGTGCACACACATTTAGGATTGTTATAACTTTTAGTGAATTGACCCTTTTATCATTATTTAATAATAACTAAATTAAAATTTTATTTTTAAATAAATAATTTTTTAAATTTTAAAATGATAAATAAATTTTTATCCCTGGTAATTTTCCTTGTTTTAAAGTCTACTTTATCTGATATTAATATAGCCTGTTAATATATAGTTAATATAGATCTGATAATTCATGTTTTCATGGTATATACTTACCCCTCCTTTTACTTAAAAATTTTTTTTGAAATAATTTCAGATTTATAAGTGACTTGCAAAAATAGTACAGAGTTCCCATATGCACTTTACCTAGCTCCCCCTAATGTTAACATATTACATAACCATAGTACATTCATCAAAACTAAGAAATTAACATTTGTACACTGTTAAGTAAGCTACAGAATTTTATATGGATTTCACCAGTTTTTCTACAAATGTTTTTTTTCTGTTCTATAATCCAATCCAGGCTGCCATATTACATTCAGCATCCTTTCATTTTTAACCTATATATATCATTGTATTTAGTGGGTTTCTGGTAGATGACATACAGTGTGTCTTTTTTTTTAAATCCATCCTCATAATCTTTCTTCTAATTGATGTGTTTAGACCATTTACATTTAACATAATTATTGATATTTTAGATTTAGGTCTAAATCTAAATAGGTCCAGTGGGTCCTTGAGGCTCTGTTCATTTTTGTCTTCCAGTCTTTTTTCTTGTTTGTTCAGCTTGGGTAATTTTTGTTGATCCATCTTCAAGTTCAGTGACTCTTCTGTCATCTCAGTTATACTATAGATCCCATCTAGTGAAGTTTTAAATTTCTGTTATTGTATTTTCTGGTTTAGATTTTTTTCATTTGGTTCTTCTTCTTCTCCTTCTCCTCCGACTTCTTTTTCTTCATCTATTTCTTTGTTGCGACTGTCTATTTTTGCATTTACTTCAAGAGCATTTGCCTTTATTTCTTGCAGCATGATTATAATAGCTGCTTTAAAGTCTGTTAATTCCAGTATCTTGCGGTTGGTGTCTGTTGATTGTCTTTTCCCTTGTGAGATATTGAGATTTTCAAGTCTCATTTTACAGGTTGACCCTTAAACAGTGTGGGGATTATGGACACCAACACCCATGCGGTCGAAAATCCACATATAACTTTATCAACGGCCCTCCATATCTGAAGTTCCATATCTGCGGGTTCAACCAGCTGGAGATTGTGTAGTATTGTAGTATGCATTTATTGAAAAAAATCTGCATGTAAGTGGATCCATGCAGTTCAAACCCATGTTGTTTAAGGGTCAACTGTATATCAGTTTGGATTTGTATCCTGGACGTTTTGAATATTATATTATGAGACTTTGGGTCTTGTTTAAATCCTGTAGAGAATGTCTTTGTTTGTTTGTTTATGTGAGCAGGCAGTCAATCCAGTTAGGTTCAGGCCACAAGTACCTACCTGCCTTCTTTGGGCTGGGGTTCAGTATCTGTTCAGTTTTCAAAGTTCTGTTTGCTGTGCTATTTGTGTCTGTTCCACGTACATACCAGCCAGTGGCTAGACTCAGACCTGAGCAGGTATACCTCATATATCAGTTGTCAAAACCTTCAGTATGCTGTTTAGGGTCAGATACTTTCATGTACAGCTTGGAGATGATTCCTGGAGTTCACACACAGCTTCACTGAACTCCCTTTTCTTCCTGTTGTTCTCCCAAACTTTCTAGATCCAAAGGATTCTCCTTCCTGCTCCTCTTGCTAGAAAGCTGAGACTTGAATTTCTCTGCTCTGCCTTGAACGCCCTGTAACTACCTTTTCCTTGGGAACCAAATGGCAAGGGGCTAGGGAGAGAAAACAAAGCAGTGGAGGTTCCCTCTATGCTCTTGGGATCACAGTTCCTCAGGTCAGAGGAAGGGTTTTCCTTTCTGGCTGGTGTTGTCATTGCCACTGCTGCCTAATTGCCTTGGAGGTAGGGCAGGGGAGGACAAAAGAGAAACAAACAGAGAAAATCAGGGGATTTCCTCCACTCCCTTTGACCTTAGGGCCTCCCTTTCTTGCTTCTTGGGCCAAAAATGGAGGTCTTCTCTTGGAGCTTTTTCTGTCTGTACCTGGTGCACAGTTCTGGGTTTGGGCTGCCTTTGAGTCCAGGCCAAGAGATACCAGAAGAAGAAAAAAGGGAAGCTCTGCTGGTTTCATGATATTTTGAGCTTTGGTTTGTTTTTCCAGTCCACCTGCTGTCAGTTACTTTTCAGTCATCAGATAATGCATGGAGCATCTCTGTCTATCCATGGATTTTAGCTGAGTTCACTGGGAGAGACAGGGTAGAGTGAACTTACTCCATCTTAACAGGAACCAGAAACTTTGATTATTTATTAGACACATTTTAAGAGAGGACCAAGGTTGGCAGCGGCAAGAAAGGTGTTGGCTTCAAGGCAGGTTGTCAATCCTGAAAGATCAAATGACTGGACTGACAGGCCTTAGGGTCCCTAGTGGAGAAGACACCTCAAGGAAGGGCTCCAGTGTTTTCAGTGCAGGATGCTCTCTCTTCCTCCTTTTTAATTTTTAAATTAAAAGTTTTAAAAAAATAGATTATATTTGTACTCGGTACAAAATTTGAAAGATATAAAGGGAACAAAGTGAGAGAGGTATGTCTCCCTCACTTACTTATCCCCTAGCTACCCAGTTCCTTCCCCTGGAGGCACCCATGTACCAATTGCTTGTGTATCCTTACAGAGATATTCCCCACAATACCAAATATAAAATGGGAATAAGTGTGCATATAATAACAAAAACAGCAGTGTACTGTACATACTGCTGTATGCCTTGCTTTCTCACTTAATATGTCCTGGAGACCTTTCCATAGCAGTGGCTACCGAACGCTTCATTCTTCTTAGCAGCTGCAGAGAATGCCATTGAATGAATGCACTATGATTCATTTAATAAGTCCCTTATTGATGGGCTTTATTCCACCAATAAGTGATGATTTAGTCAGCAAATAAATATTTATTCCATCAATTTCAGTCCTTTGTTATTACAGGAAAGTTATATTGAATACCCTTGTATACATATTTAACATATGTGGGGCAATATCTATAGAATAAATACCTGGGAGTGACATTGCTGGACTAGAAAGTATGTGTGTCCATTTAAATTTACCAGATTGTTAATAGCATATTGATACCTTATTTCATACAACTGCAAATAATCCATCAATTTTTTAAGCCTTGGTAAGGAGAGTAAAATTAGAATAGGTAATAGAAACCTTCATATAATCTTAAGTTTTTTTCTAACTCTGGTTAACATCTAACTCTAGTTCTGCCTAGTCTTTTACCAACATGATATGGAAGAAAAGGAAAATGTATTAATTGGCATTTTCCTTCTTTCTTCTCCCTTCTTACTCTACTAAGAGACATGCCAACAAGCTGTGAAAAAAATACTGTAAGGGCTTCCCTGGTGGCGCAGTGGTTGAGAGTCCGCCTGCCGATGCAGGGGACACGGGTTCGTGCCCCGGTCCGGGAGGATCCCACGTGCCGCGGAGCGGCTGGGCCCGTGAGCCATGGCCGCTGAGCCTGCGCGTCCGGAGCCTGTGCTCCGCAACGGGAGAGGCCACAACAGTGAGAGGCCCGCGTACCGCAAAAAAAAAAAAACCAAAAAAACCCTGTTCCACGTCAGTCAAATTTAAAAAAAAAAACAAAAAAAAAGACTAGGATCAGATAGCACTGGGGCAAACTGGGAAGGAAGAGTGTGACGGTTCTTACAATGACTTGAATGGAGTGGGCTTACTGGAAGATGCTGAGGATGGTTCACGGTGTATCTTTGGCCTTTCCTCAGATTGTGGCTTTACAGAGTAATGCAGTAGAGGAAAGACTGTCAAGAAACTTTTATTGGGGCTTCCCTGGTGGCGCAGTGGTTGGGAGTCTGCCTGCTGATGCAGGGGACGCGGGTTCGGGCCCCGGTCCGGGAAGACCCCACGTGCCGCGGAGCGGCTGGGCCCGTGAGCCATGGCTGCTGAGCCTGCGCGTCCGGAGTCTGTGCTCCGCAACGGGAGAGGCCACAACAGTGAGAGGCCCGCGTACCGCCAAAAAAAAAAGAAACTTTTATTGTTTAAATGCTTTATCTTTTATTTTTATCATCATAAAGTTTTGTGATCTTCTCTGCTTATCATATAAAGCAAGTTAATCAAGTGTGGCCCTTATCATAAACTTACCGTGTCTCTTTGGGTCTAGAAACTCTCTCTCTTTTGAATGTTATGTACTGAAGTTGGATTTAGAGATCAGAGTCAGTATTCATCTTTCTGAGAAGGCAGCCGATGAATTCTTTGAATTTTAAATCATTACCCTAAATAGTGCTGATTTTCATTTAGGAATACAAAGTGCATTGTAATGATGACCTCTTTTAGATAGTGAGCTCTCAAAATTGTGACAGTAGGGTATTACTCCTCAGTTCGAATACCTTATGTAGTTATTTGGCTATAGGCTAAGACATTGCTATTCTCAGTTTATGTACACAGTGATGCTTCTGGGAATGATTTAATCTGGACATGGAGAGACTGGGATTGTTCAGCTTTCTTTAGTTGTGTGTCAGAGGCAATAGTGAATAGAAGGAAGGGGCAGAGTCTCAGTCACAGCCCTAGGCCTCTTATAGGCAGGTCAGGGTCCAGACCAGACAAGGTGAGGGTCTCAAGAGAGGCCAGAGTTCTGCTACAAAGGCAAAAATGGCCAGGGAAACCTACTTAATCTCATCTGGAGGTGTGGGAGAGAAGGGAGGAGTTCTTGTCAAAGAAAGAACATGTAGTCCTATACTGGGAGGATTATTTCTCCCTCTGGTAAAGAAGCACCTGACTGTGAATGTGCCATGGAAATGCATTTTCTCCATCAACAGAAGTATCATTACAGTAGATTCAGTTTATAAGATAGTGTCAGGTGCACTTCATTTGCTCTCTGTAAAAAGATGTGCCCAATGATGTGATCCTATACCTCTGTCATACAGATGTCTTGCAAATAAAAATTTAGTTAATTGTCCCTCACTAATTTGACCCCACACCAGCATTAGATTGTTTAAAAAGTCAGCTTTCAATTTTGGAATAATTTTAGATTTACAGAAAATTTGCAAATACCCTGCATTCCTCACTCAGTTTCCCCTAATGTTAACATCTGAAGTTACCGTGGTATATTTGTCAAAACTAAGAAACCAGCATCGGTGCATTACTGTTAAATTCAAGGCTTTGTTTGGATTTTACCAGTTTTTACACTAATGCTCTTTTTCTGTTCCAGGATCCAGTTCAGTGTACCACATTGCATTGAGTCATCATGTCTCTCTCCTTAGGCTCCTCTGGTCTGTGACAGTTTCTCAGACTTCCCATGTTTTCCATGACTTTGGCAGTTTTGAGAGTACTGGTGAGGAGTTTTGTAGACCGTTCCTCAATTTGGGTTTGTCTGAAGTCTTTCTCATGATTAGACAAGAGTTATGGGTTTTGAGGACGAATACCTCAGAGATGAAGTGTCTTCCTCATCACATCCCGTCTGGGGATGTGGTGCTAACATGACTTATCACCAGTGATGTTAACCTTGATCACTTGGTTAAGGTAGTGTTTGCCAGGTTTCTCCACCATAAAGTGACTCTTTTCCCCTTTCCCTGCTGTATTCTTTGGAAATGTCACTAAGTCCAGCCCACAGTTGGGGGAGGAGGGGTGAGGATTAAGCTCCACCTCCTGGAGGAGGTACTGTCTGCTTACATTATTTCGAATTCTTCTGTAAAGGAAGACTTACTCTTTTTACCCGTGTGTTTATTAATTGCCATTAAGTTATATCCGTATGAACTCATATATTTTGGGTTATAATACAGTACCATGCTATTTATTTTATTGCTCACATTGTTCCAGTTTTAGCTACTGGGAACTATTCCAGGCTGGCTTCTGTATCCCTTTGACATGCCCTCCTCCTTTTGCCACTAGAGCACTTCCTTACTTTCTGGAACTAGGAGATGTTCCAGGCTCCTCTTGTATTTTCCCTGCCCTTGCTCTAGAATCAGCATTTTCTTCAGGAGCCCTGGTTCTTTTCTTTGGAGAAACCAAGATCTGAGCATTGGGTGTGTGCATTGCTAGTAGGCCCCCTCAGCAGAGAGAGCTAGGAAATACACATATGTATACTAACCCACATGTATATACATACGTATAATTATTTATGTATCCATCTGCATATATATTAAGCTAAACATGGATTCACACTGTTATCTCTGACTCTAATCCAGCACCACAGAGTTTATTCTAGCCTTCCCTCCTTGCTTATCTGCAGTTCCTTCTCTGACAGTGAGAAACCTGCCTGTCACCATCCACCACAGTAGATGGTGGGTTTACTTACTTATTTAATTCTGTATACACGTGAAGCAAGTTCAGAATTGTCAGCCCATACTCCAGTGAGCAGTAAATTTACCAATTAGCATACAGTGTTTATGTACAGTTCCTTTTGTCTTTAGCCTTATAGTTCCCCATTGAAACAACATTTTCCAAGGTTACTTAGGTCAGCTCCTTTTTTCCCCCCACCCCCTTCAGTGAGTTTATGTCATACATTTATAATATGTGAGATTCATTTGTCACAGTCTGCATTCTATCTTGGGATCCCTTGATATCCTTTTTGAGTTTTAAAAAAATTGTGTACATTAAAGTTCACTGTTTGTAAGGTATAGTTTTTTGGGTTTTGACGAACACGTAAAGTCAGATATTTACCACCCCAGTACCATATAGAACAGTTCCATCACCCTGAAAATTTCCATGTACATCCCCGCATAGCAGTCACACTGTCTACTCTGTTTAATGCCACTAATCTGTTTTCCATTCCTATAGTTTTGCCTTTTCTAGAATGTTACATAAATGGACTCATACGATTTGTAGTCTTTCACTTAGCAAAAATGCATTGAAGGTTCATCCATATTGCTTCATGAACCAGTAGCTTGTTCCTTTTTGCCATTGAATAATATTCTGTTCTATGGATATACCACGATTTGTTTATCCATTCACCTGTTGAAAGACATCTTGGTTGTTTCCAGTTTAAAGTTATAGGACTATAACTAAAGTTATAAAGTTGCTCTAAACACTTAAGTAAACTGCTCAGCTGTGCAGCATTAGAGTTTAGTCACCCATTTTCAGGTGTTTTTTTTCTTTTTTGAGGGCAGAGGGAATAATTAACAATTGATAAAATTTGGGCTGAAAAAAGTCAACTGATTATTTACTTATCTTTGTAACATTCAGCTTATCAAGTGGCTGCTGTGTATATAGCATTAACTTTGGTGAGTACGTGATACAAGAGAAAGTCTTGTTTAAGTCATCAAAGGAGGTGCCATCTGATAGGGGAGGTAAGATATTGTAAGCAGTGGTATAAGTCGGCATATAGGATTAGTCTGGGTTGAGTTTTGGTTCTTTGTGTCTGGTGGTGTGGTAGCGATAGTATCCAACTGATTTGTGCCTAAGTCTTAATTTATAAAGGTGACTGAGAGAGTTCCCTGGTGATCCAGTGGTTAGGATTCCACGCTTTCACTGCTGAGGGCCCAGGTTTGATCCCCGGTCAGGGAACTAGGATCCCTTGGCCAAAATAAATAAATAAATAAATAAATATGAAGGCGACAAACGACAACGTGGAGAGGTCAATGCCATTAAAAGAAAAATTTATCATTTACATTTCCCAAGAGAAGGGGACATGCCACATCACACGGGGATGCAAGGAGAAGCACCTGGTTTGGTCAGTACAAGGAGAAGGCATGGCCCAGAGCCTTTGTGTTTTCCACGGGAAAGGCAAGGCAGGGCAGGGGAAATGGCTTAGAATTGGCTAGTTTGAATAATTCCTTGGATCCTGGGGCAAAGGGGCTGTTCCTTGTTGTCTGGTACCTGGCCCTGTGTTGATTTAGGGCAGGGGAAGTATTGGCCTTGTGTGTGAGAGTTAAATAAGATCGTCCCGAATATGGGCTCTTGCTGGCAGGGGAGGTGTAAACGATGCTGGGCATTAGTTTGGCCCTGTGATTAATGGATGCCAAATAGACTAATCCAGGCTCTGCGAAAACCCAGAGTACTGATAGAACCTTCCTGCATGGTGCTGTCTCTACCCAGCAGTCGAATAATCTAGTTCAATACATTATTGACTGCCTACTTTGAAACAGGAGTACAAAAGTGTATGAGATGAGGTCTTTGCCCGCAGGGAGCTCATGATACATCAGAAAAAACAGATTCATTCATTTGCTAACTTTTATTGAACATCTGCCATGTGCCAGGCACTTGCTAGTCTCTGAAGACACAGGGTTTAATCTAATAGATGGAAAGCTTATAACCAAATAAATAGAGTACGTTTCTCTCCCTTATAAACATTAATGTTTCATACGAAAATACATCCTCTTATTTTGCTCTGTGTTTCCAATTTCCCTCTACCCCCTACACTCCAGTTGTTTTCTGAATATATAGGGTGCGCCAAAAGGTTCGTTCATTTTTTCCCCTAAGATGGCTCTAGTAACACTTAGTTGTATTTAACTTCATTTGAAACAATTTTGTTAGATTGTATGTGACAGCTGTCATATCAGTGAGCATTTAAAAAAAGACATCAAATTTGGTGAATTTTTGTGTAGCCATTTTAATATTGAAGATGGAAGATAAAAAGCAACATTTCTGACATATTATGCTTTATTATTTCAAGAAAAGTAAAAAGGCAACTGAGATGCAAAAAAAGGTTTGTGCAGTGTATGGAGAAGGTGCTGTGACTGATTGAACACGTCAAAAGTGGTTCGCGAAGTTCCCTGCTGGAGATTTCTCGCTGGACCGTGCTCCATGGTCAGGCGGACCAGTTGAAGTTGATAGTGATCAAACTGAAACAATAATTGAGAACAATCAATGTTATACCACGCGGGAGATAGCCGACATACTCAAAATATCCAAGTCAAGCGTTCAAAATCATTTGTACCAGCTTGGTTGTGTGAATTGCTTTGATGTTTGGGTCCCACATAAGTTAAGCGAAAAAAACCTTCTTGACCGTATTTCTGCATGCGATTCTCTACTGAAATGTAATGAAAATGTTCTGTTTTTAAAACAAATTGTGATGGGCGATGAAAAGTGGATACTGTACAATAATGTGGAATGGGAGAGATCATGGGGCAAGCGAAATGAACCACCACCAAAGGCCAATCTTCATCCAAAGAAGGTGACGTTGTATATATGGTGGGATTGGAAGGGCGTCCTCTATTATGAGCTCCTTCCGGAAAACCAAATGATTAATTCATCAAATACTGCTCCCAATTAGACCAAATGAAAGCAACACTCGACGAAAAGCATCCGGAATTAGTCAACAGAAAACGCGTAATCTTCCATCAGGATAACACAAGACCGCATGTTTCTTTGATGACCAGGCAAAAACTGTTACAGCTTGGCTGGGAAGTTCTGATTCATCCACTGTATTCACCAGACGTTGCACCTTTGGATTTCCATTTATTTTGGTCTTTACAAAATTCTCTTAATAGAAAAAATTTCAATTCCCTGGAAGACTGTAAAAGGCACCTGGAACAGTTCTTTGCTCAAAAGATAAAAAGTTTTGGGAAGATGGAATTATGAAGTTGCCTGAAAAATGGCAGAAGGTAGTAGAACAAAAGGGTGAATACATTGTTCAGTAAAGTTCTTGGTGAAAATGAAAAATCAGCTCGGTGCTTTGTGTCCCCCTAGAGGGGTGGGATAGGGAGGGTGGGAGGGAGACACAAGAGGGAGGGGTTATGGGGATATATGTATACATATAGCTGATTCACTTTGTTATACAGCAGAAACTAACACACCATTGTAAAGCAATTATACTCCAGTAAAGATGTTAAAAAAAGATGTTAAAAAAAAAAAGAAAAATTTGCCTTTTATTTTTACTTAAAAAACTGAAGGCGCACCTATGGTCAACTAATCTGTGACAAAGGAGGCAAGGATATACAATGGAGAAAAGACAGTCTCTTCAATGAGTGGTGCTGGGAAAACTGGACAGCTACATGTAAAAGAATGAAATTAGAACGCTCCCTAACACCATACACAAAAATAAACTCAAAATGGATTAAAGACCTAAATGTAAGACTGGACTCTATAAAACTCTTAGAGGAAAACATAGGAAGAACACTCTTTGATATAAATCACAGCAAGATCTTTTTTGACCCACCTCCTAGAGTAGTGGAAATAAAAACAAAAACAAATGGGACCTAATGAAACTTAAAAGCTTTTGCACAGCAAAGGAAACCATAAACAAGACGAAAAGACAACCCTCAGAATGGGAGAAAATATTTGCAAATGAATCAATGGACAAAGGATTAATCTCCAAAATATACAAACAACTCATGCAGCTCAATATCAAAAAACAAACAACCCAACCCAACAATGGGCAGAAGACCTAAATAGACATTTCTCCAAGAAGACATACAGATGGCCAAGAGACACATAAGAATATGCTCAACATCACTAATTATTAGAGAAATGCAAGTCAAAACTACAGTGAGGTATCACCTGACACCGGTTAGAATAGGCATCATCAGAAAATCTACAAACAATAAATGCTGGAGAGGGTGTGGAGAAAAGGGAACCCTCTGACATTGTTGGTGGGAATGTAAATTGGTACAGTCACTATGGAGAATAGTATGGAGGTTCCTTAAAAAACAAAAAATAGAATTACCATATGGCCCAGCAATCCCACTACTGGGCATATACCCAGAGAAAACCGTAATTCAAAAAGACACGTGCACCCCAGTGTTCACTGAAGCACTATTCACAATAGCCAGGTCATGGAAGCAACCTATATGTCCCTCGACAGACGAATGGATAAAGAAGATGTGGTACATATATATTATGGAATATTACTTGCCACAAAAAGGAACGAAATTGGGTCATTTGTAGAGACATGGATGGACCTAGAGACTGTGATACAGAGTGAAGTAAGTCAGAAAGAGAACAACAAATATCGTATATTATTGCATATATGTGGAATCTAGAAAAATGGTACAGATGAACCAGTTTGCAAGGCAGAAATAGAGACACAGATGTAGAGAACAAATGTATGGACACCAAGGGGGTTGGCAGGGTGGGATGAACTGGGATATTGAGATTGACATATATACACTAATATGTATAAAATCGATAACTAATGAGAACCTGCTATATAGCACAGGGAACTCCACTTCGTTGTACAGTAGAAATTAACAGAACATGTAAAACAACTATACCCCAATAACAAAACCAAAACCAAAATCAAACCAAACAAAAAAAAACCCGAAGGTACTTTTGGGCCCACCCAATACTTTAGATTTAGAGGAGCTTATTTTATGGATTTGAGTTTTCACATTCATGACAGATATAAGGAAAGGCGTATGATCGACAGATTTTCTTTTAAGGATCTGGAGCAGATATTTTAAAAACTCAAAGTTGTGTTTAGGTAGTTGCCTTTTTACTGTTGCATCTGAAAAGCAGCGATGGGGGAAGGAGCATAGTCATATGCGTGTAGCTGAAGGAGTTAGGGGAGGAGGGATTGTGGGGCACTATTTGGGGCTGTGAGGAGAGTTAGAGTCAGGAAACTCTGCTGTTGGCTTTGCTGTTAACATGTGCATCTGGATCAGATGTCTTCCTCCTTCTAAGCCGAGTTTCCTCATTTACAGATGGGGTTGATGATTACCACTTTGTCTGCCTATCTCATATTGTTGTTAAAGATGAAATGAGATAATAAGACTTAAAGTCCATTATAAACGTGAGGTATATTACAATGCCTCATACATAAAAAGCCTCAGAAGATATTGAGGGAATGAATGAATGTATCTCTTTTTTCTTTTGTTTCTGATATTCACTCCAAGGAATGAGGACTGAGCGACCTTGATCTTATTTTCTGAACTTCGGCAGTATTTATCATCTGTAGCTGTAATTTAGCAGTTATGTTCTTCCTCGTATTTAGTGATTGTTTTGAGTGAGTTAGTTTTGGCACTTTAAGGGGAGTAACTAAAAAGTATATATATTTCCTGTCTCCTGTGGAACCTAGAGTGCAAAGTACATTATAGGTACTCAATAAATATTTGTTGATTCATTGATACTGGTTCAATGTTTAGGGTATCTAAATAAACGCTTTGAGAACTAATTCTAAAGCAGAATATATGCAAGTGAGTGAGAAGTTGGTATACTGCCTGGGAGAGATCATCAAGGAAAGGATTTAATAAAAAAGACTTGATAGAAGGTTTGAGGCAGATCCTGATGTAGACCTTAAAGACACTGGAGGTTTAGTTTGGGAAACAAACGAAGAAGGGCATGCCTGATGGAGGGTTAGAGGTCGGAATGACAGTGGCGTATTAGGAGGTGCATGAACTGGTGGGACAGTAGTAAAGGCCAAGTTGTTGAGGTTTCAAGAATCATTTAAAACTTGCAGTTATTCACTGTGGCTATACATTTGTCAGAGTCAAACAAGCAACCTTCGAACTTTGTTCAGAAATGAGTCCTTGTCATTGTATGGAGTAGCTCTTCAAGGTTTAGACTTAATGCTTACAAAGCCTCTAGCTTCTGCAGAGCCAATCTCTTAGACTGCTGATGATGTCATTAATAATATAATCCATGTAGAGTGTCAGGGGTTTTTAGCAGTTTTGTAGCTCAGATAAGCAGATAGGCCAGGAATTAGCAGCCTTTTATGGAGATGTTTGGGTTACTTTCCTTCTGGAGGATGAAGAGAATTCTTGCTGTGTAGGGATTCTCACAAGCTGGGGTGTGTGTGTGTGTGTGTGTGTGTGTGTGTGTGTGTGTCTGTCTGTGTCTACATGCTGGCCTCCGTGGTAGAGACTGTTTAAAGTGGAAAGGGGAGTCGAGTGTTGATATCAACAGGCCTGTGTCTGTGTGGGCTAGTGATGGCACTTCTCCCCTAAAACAAGGGTACCTTGCTTATCCAGGAATTACAGCAGGTTGGCAGGTGTCACCTCCTTCATTTTCACCATCGACCTAGTTATATATTAATGAGTACTAGTTATATACTGTTAAGTACTCGTCTGGATATTTTTACTGGTAAACTGGGCAACACAATTTAGACATGTTACCTGACAATTTCAGTGTAGGGCTCTTAAACCAAAATAAACATAAAAGCATGTCTAGACAATTATATAAATGTCCATCTACTACGTTTATAAGATGTGGTAACTATCTTCTGATTTTGAAGGACGCCATGTAGATCAGGGAGTTGACTACCTTTTGACCTCAAGAATTAGCATTATGGTTGATAGGTGAAAGCTCCTTAGAGGCAAATTCTGATGGAATGTAAGGAATGCACTTATTTGTTCACAGATGAAATGAACTGCCTCAGGTCACAGCTCTCAGTTCCTCACGACAGCAGAAGCTGTTGTCTCTTGGCAGTTTGTAAAGGGAGTGCAAGTGGCATGGAATGGTTGGGCTGTCAGCATCAGCGTATCTCCACCTTGGCACCAGTGACATTCTGATTGGGAGAATTCTTTGATGTGGCGGGCTATTCTGTGCATTGTAGGATGTTTAGCAGCAACCCTGGCCTACCACTAGATGCCAGTAGCACTCCCCTTGCCCCGAGTTGTGACACTCAAAAATGTCTCTAGACATCGCCAAATGTTCCCTGAAGGGCAAAACTGCCCCAGTAGAGAACCTCTGGGCCAGGTGAAGTTAAGGTGCCTCAGAACTTTTTAAACTTTTTTTTTGCTTTGCAAGTGAATTCTGCAGCATACATTTTTTTTCAGCAAGAAAGGGCCTACATAATTGGGAGTCGTGGTATTCAGTTACTTTCCAATTCTGGGAGGCTTTCTAGGGTTGGAAGGTTTTCAGAACCTGTTGAGTGACCATGAGCTTGGAGTATACAGGACGTTTCTTAAACAGGGCATACTCTTGGGAGAGAGCTATGCGATGAAAATGAGAAGATTAGACAAGGTTTGAGTAAAGACACCCTAATGAGTAGAGCAAGGGGAGAGATATGAATTAGCCATTACATCCAAGTCCACTGTGGTCAAGCAGCACATCAACGTTCTCTTCCTCATCCTTTTCCTTCCCTCTGAAAGCCTGGACAGCTCTGGGGTGGAGGAGGGAGGAGTGCCCGAGGAGATCACAAGCTTGAAGCTTGGCTCCTCCATTTATGAGTTTTGACCTGACAAATTTCTTAACCTTGTTTCCTATGCTTTGTTTATTTCTTTTTCTTTTCTTTTTTTTTTTTTGCGGTACGCGGGCCTCTCACTGTTGTGGCCTCTCCCGTTGCGGAGCACAGGCTCCGGACGCGCAGGCTCAGCGGCCATGGCTCACGGGCCCAGCCGCTCCGCGGCATGTGGGATCTTCCCGGACTGGGGCACGAACCCGTGTCCCCTGCATCGGCAGGCGGACTCTCAACCACTGCGCCACCAGGGAAGCCCTGTTTATTTCATTTTTAAAAATTGTGGTAAAATATACATAATATAAAGTTTACCACTTTAAGCATTTCCCCCCCCACTACTTATTTATCTTACAACTGGGAATTTGAACCTCTTGACTGCCTTCATCCAATTCCCCCTCCTCCCACCCTTTCACTTCTGGTAACCACAAATCTGATCTCTTTTTCTGAGTTTGCCTGTTTTTGAAGTATAATTGACTTATAACACTATGCTAGTTCTCGTTACACAGCATAGCAATTCGGTACTTCTATACATTTCAAAGTGATCACCACCTATGTCTAGTTACATATGTCACCATACAAAGATATTACATAGCTATTGACTCTGTTCCTCACATTGTACATTTCATACCCATGACTCATAATTTTGCCACTGGAAGTTCATACGTCTTAATCTCCCTCACCTATTTCTTTCCTCCCTCCACTCCCTCCTCTCTGGCAACCACCTGATTGGTCTCTGTATCTGTGACATGGTTTCTGTTTTATTATGTTTATTCATTTGTTTTGGTGTTTAGAGTCCACGTGTAAGTGAGCTCATACAGTATTTGTCTTTCTCTGCCTGACTTCTTTCATTTGGCATGATACCCTCTAGGTCCATCCATCTTGTTGCAGATGACAAGATTTCATTCTTTTTTATGGCCAAGTAATATTCCATTGTATATATGTACCACATCTTCTTTATCCATTCATTTATTGATGGGTACTTAAGTTGCCATTTAAACTTTTTTTTTTTTTTTTTTTGCGGTAAGCGGGCCCCTCACTGCTGTGGCCTCTCTGGTTGTGGAGCACAGGCTCAGCGGCCATGGTTCACGGGCCCAGCTGCTCTGCGGCATGTGGGATCCTCCTGGACTGGGGCACGAACCCGTGTCCCCTGCATCGGCAGGCGGACTCTCAGCCACTGAGCCACCAGGGAAGCCCCTAAACTATTTTTTAAGTGTACAGTTCAGTGGCATTAAGTACATTCACATTGTTGTACAGCCATCACCACCATCCACCTCCAGAATTTTTTCATCTGTCAGAACTGAAACTCTGTACCCATTTAAACAGTAACTCCCCATTTTCCCTCTCCCCCAGCCCCTGGTAACCACCATTCTACTTTCTGTCTATAAATTTGACTACTGTAGGTACCTTGTATAAGAGGAATCATATAGTATTTGTCCTTTTGTGACTAGTTTATTTCACTCAGCAAAATGTTTTTAAGCTTCAGCAGTGTTGTAGGTTGTGACAGAATTTGCTTTTTAAGGGTTAACAATATTACATTGTATGTATATGCCACATTTTCTTTATCCATTCATCTATCAGTGGACACTTGAGTTGCTTCCACTTTTCGGCTACTGCAAATAATGCTGCTACGGTATTTTCTTTTCTGTTGTTATTGTTGTTTAAAAATGGCAAAAAAAAAAAATGGCAACAAATAATGCTTCCTTTTTACTGTGTGTAAAGGCTCCTTGAGGAGTGCTGGGCATGGGCACATGATAAGTGACATTTCCTTTCCTCACCATTTTTTATGCCAGCTTCTTCACTTTTGCTTCTTTTATATCTCCCTCCTAGTACTGGTAATCAAAGCAACGCAGGGGCTAATGGATTTTTTTTTTCCTGCCACTTAAAGTCCATTCCAGGACAGATGTCTGCAATCACTGTGCTCTGAACTCTTTGTGTTATATCAAGACTAGTCAGTCTCTGGAAATTGGAGTTGATCTTAAGGTTGCCTTAAGTGCTCAGGTTCTCTTTAATGGCTCAGAGAGTCCTTCACTAAACTCATTGTCACATTTTTCCCCAAGATAATTTGTTCTAAAACCTTGCTGGTGGCAGCTTGCTGTGCCCAGGGTCCTGAGGTCCCTTCATCAAGGGTTTTGATTCATTTGTCATTCAAAAGACTATTGATATCCTGAGGGTAAGTTTTAGATACACTTGGTGAATTTCATTGCTTTGTTCCTTTGACTCCTGCCTTTAAACACCCAGGCTCCCTCCCTGTGTGGGAAGGAATATTTTTGGCTGACCCTTTTCTGTCTGTGCTGTGCCGTCTGTCACAGGGGTCATTGCTCAGAGGCTAGCTTCTTCCCTACTGGGGGCAGGTGGTCAAAAGCAATGGCTATTGACAGGGTCAGGTTGGGGCAGCTTACCCGTATGCCCCCAAAGCTGTGTGTTTAGTTGTTATCTTCAGAGGAATATGAGAAGGCCTTACTTTTGGGTCTTTTTTGCATTAAAGAGGAAGGATGCAGATGTGATCCTAAATCGTTAGTTAATTCCTGTAGTCCAGCCGCTTATCCACTGTCCTGTCTATACTCTTTCCTCTATCCACTTCACCTGGTTCTGGACTCTAAGACTACTACCTGAATCAACCTACGATGTACAAAGAAAGTACATCCATGAAAATTATGGACGATATAATTACTCAAGCTGATTCACACCCAAGATGTGAGAAGTGACATCCTGATCCTTGTTCAAACGAAATAAAATACCCCTGAAATATTTCAGTGCTCTTGGGTGGTAAAGACCTTGGTTTTAAAGTCTTATTTAAAGAGATTGTGCTTCCAGCCACTCAGGATTCTGGGCCTGACTCACAAGAGAGCCAGCCCAGTGCTGAGTCACTTAGCCAACTTCATTCATTGATCATGTGCTTGTGCACAGCTTGGTTGCAAGGTGGGAGAGAACCACTATTTCCAAATGTTCCTTCCTGAGGTAGCATGATCCAGAAGTGAACCGAGAGACAGGATGCTGGGGTTCTATTCTTGGCCCAGCCATGCACCTTCAGCAAGATACATCCCTCTCCCCCCCCACCCCCACCGTGTTAATATGGAAGGATTAGGGAAATAGGTAAAACCAGCACGACAGATGAGATAGAAGACTTTTTTTTACATAAAATGGTTTTCCCAGCAAGATTATGAGGCAGCATGGCCCCCTACCCTGTGACTCCTGGTTGGCCAGGCTTTGTCACCACCTTTGCTCAAGTAACTTACCATAACCTCCGCTTTTCTTTCTTTCTTTCTTTCAAGCTTTTTTTTAAAAAATTAATTTATTTTATCTATTTTTGACTGCGTTGGGTCTTTGTTGCTGTGCGCAGGCTTTCTCTAGTTGTGGCGAGCAGGGGGCTGCTCTTTGTTGTGGTGCGCGGGCTTCTCGTTGCGGTGGCTTCTCTTGTTGCGGAGCATGGGCTCTAGGTGCGCGGGCTTCAGTAGTTGTGGCACGCGGGCTCAGTAGTTGTGGCTCGCGGGCTCTGGAGCGCAGGCTCAATAGTTGTGGCGCACGGGAGTAGTTGCTGTGCGCGGCACGTGGGATCTTCCCAGACCAGGGATCGAACCCGCGTTGCCTGCATTGGCAGGCAGATTCTTAACCACTGCACCACCAGGGAATCCCTCCACTTTTAAAGTAAGGAGGAATTTCTCCTCCAAGGTGAACCCCAGCATTCCTAGTCTTTGTTCTTTTTCAAACCAGTCATGCTTGTTTGCCACGGGACTCACTGCATTGTGCTTGGATACATTCAGCTGTTTTAAAAAGCACAAATGATTTTTCTGTTAAGTGGGGGAATTATTTCAGAACAGTTTATGGAGAAAGTTCGTCCTAGGTGTGTGGCCTCAGGTTACTGAAATCAGCTTGACCCAGTGTAAAGTATTGTTGGCTTCTTTGGGGGCTCCCTAGTTCCCCTCTAGGTCTACTGCTTGCATGACTGTCTCTCTTGCTTGTGTGCTCTTGTGTTAACCTCCATCCTAAACATAGTTATTATACCTTTCACCTCTTCTGATTCCTGGAGAAGTAAAACCTTTTCTACCTAGGCCTCAAGTCCTGTCTACTCCTTGGCATCCTAACCTCAATATGGTGGTATCTCTAAACTTCGCCCACAGAATTCTTTTATTTTTAATATGAAATGGTTTAAGCATACAGAAAAACATAGAGAATAATATAATATTTGCTTTAGGTCTCTTTCTGAATGTCAGAAATCATCATGGGTTCACCTGAAGCCCAGAATCACTGTGTGCGCCCCCACTCCCCAACTGTTTTTTTTTTTTTTTTTTTTTGCGGTACGCGGGCCTCTCACTGTTGTGGCCTCTCCCGTTGCGAAGCACAGGCTCCGGACGCGCAGGCCCAGCGGCCATGGCTCACGGGCCCAGCCGCCCCGCGGCACGTGGGATCCCCCCGTACCGGGGCACGAACCCGCGTCCCCTGCATCGGCAGGCGAACCCTCAACCACTGCGCCACCAGGGAAGCCCCTCCGCAATTCTTTTGAACAAACCTTCTTTGCAGAGTGCTTAGCCTCCCTGTAGGAGGTCTGCCTTCCAAAACCTATATTCATTGTTCTGTTTCCTCAAGTGCTTTCACAGCTCCCCTCCCTATCCTTTGCCGTGACCTTGGGCAAATCGCTTTACCTCTCTGAGCTTTATATTTCTCTTCTGTAAAATGTGAATAATAGCAGCACCTGCCGTCGCCAAGCTATTTTGAGAATCAAATGCAGTAACGTATGTGGAGGTCGTTTGTAAAGCTCTTTGTTCCATGTGGCATCAGTCATCTGGATAGAGAACCCACAGCGATGTTTTCCAAGGCTGTGGGAGGGGGAGCGGAGGAAGGGAGACTGCCGAGGGAAGCGGTATATCAGAATCCCCAAGGGCTGTTTCAAACTCTAACATATCTACTTTACACTTGGATGTGTTTACACACGTATGTACATACGCACAGATGAGAGTTAGAAATACTTGGAAGGTAGAGACCAAGGGGAAATCATCTCTATATTCCCTTCTGTCATTTTCAAGGTTCTGAGCTTTTTTCTGACCTATCTCCCACATTGTTTTGCTGTGGAATGTCCACTTAAAAATCATTTTCTTAGTCTCTGTTTGCTCAAAAATCACATTTTCAATGAGAATCTTCATCAACTGTTTGGCCAAGGAGGTTTGCTTTTACCAATATGCTTTGCAAAATTTCTGTTACCGATTCTTTTTTTTTTTTTTTTTCGCGGTACGCGGGCCTCTCACTGCTGTGGCCTCTCCCGTTGCGGAGCACAGGCTCCGGACGCGCAGGTCCAGCGGCCATGGCTCACGGGCCCAGCCGCTCCGCGGCACGTGGGGTCCTCCCGGACCGGGGCATGAACCCGCATCCCCTGCATCGGCAGGCGGACTCTCAACCACTACGCCACCAGGGAAACCCCTGTTACCGATTCTTTATGACCCCAGAGTACGTCTTTCTCTCCTTTGTTCTTTATTTCTCCTGCTGATTGTAGTCTGAAGAGAGTTCTCCTGGTAAGAGTTAAGGATGCCTCAACAATTCCTTCATAGCGCATTAAACTGAAGATAGGTGTAACTACATTTCTGTGCCACTGTGTGCAGGCTGTCTGTATAGATCCTGGTCGCTGCTCATTGTCTTGAGGCGTCCACATTTACTAAATTATGATACCCTGGCCCTAACCAGAGAAGGGATACTTGGGTGAAGGTATTCCTGAATAATTGTATTGAAGAACTATTCAGTTTTATTATTTAAAACGTTTAAGATTCAAGTGTAGAAATTAAAAATGCGTATACTCTAGAACCCAGTAATCGAACTCCTAAGTATATATATACCCAAGAGAAACTTTCTCACGTGAGCACATGGCGGCCTGGACAAGAATGTTTATGGTAGTGTTGTTGACAATAGTGCAAAATTGTTAGTAACAAAGATTCATCAATAGGAGAGTAAATAAATTGTGGTATAGTCAAACAATGACCCACTACTATGAAGCTGTGAAAATGCATGAATTAGCAGAAAATATGTCAGAAGGAATAAATGTCAGCCATAATGTGGAACGGAAAAATGCAAGTTTCAGGATATGATCAATATTTTGCATTTATACAAAGTTTCAGAACATGAAAAACAATCCTTTATGTTATATTGGATATACTTTATGTGGTAATAGTTAAAAATAATATAAAATAATAAATTTTAGAACATGCAAAACAGTCCTTTATGTTGGATAAATGGATACACTGTTTATGTGGTAATAATATAAAAAGTGCAAGAATTTGAAAAACACCTAATTCAAAATAGTGGTTTCTTTTGAGGAGGGAAGAGAGGAATTGTATGGAAAAGAATACACAGGGGACTTCAGTTGTATCTGTAAAGTTCTGTTACTATCTATATGTTTTTGTTGTTGTTGTTGTTTTTTGGCTGCAGCATGCAGGATCTTAGTTTCCACCAGGTATCGAGCCCATGCCCCCTGGTGTGGAAGCGAGGAGTCCTGACCACTGGACTGCCAGGGAATTCCCTGTGTGTTTTTTTAATACCTGAAATATTTCATAAAATAAGTCAACTGTAATAAAAAGAATTCAAAATGTATGTTTTAGTTCATTTAGGTTGCTATAACAAAATAGCATAGTCTCGGTGACTTATAAACAACAGACATTGATTTCTCAGTTCTAGAGGCTGGGAAGTCCAAGGTCAAGGTGCTAGCAGATTCAGATCTGGTGGGCACCTGCTTCCTGGTTCATAGAAGGCCGTCTTTTCACTGAGTCTTCATGTGTGGAAGGGGCAAGGGAGCTCTCTGGGGTTTCTTTTATAAGGGACTCTTATCTTTTGTAATTCAACATATGAATTTTGGGAGGACACAGATATCCTATAGCAATGTATATAAAATATGACCCTCAACTTTGTAAAATTACGGACAAAGGAAAGAACGTGGAAGGATTTAATAGTCATTCATCTCTAGACGGTTTTCATTTTCTATATTTTCCTATATTTTTCGAGTTTTCTGTAGGGATAATAACTATTACTTATTTAATATTTATTTAAGATATCACAGGATATCAAAATAAGACAGTAAAGTAGTATTGGCAGCCACTCAGAGTTTTTCTCCAATCTGGACCTGAGACTATTTTACTAGCTGTAATTTTCAAGCACTTTAATTTGATGAGTGCTTTACTGTTCTGTTTGCATTAAAAAATTTTTTTTTCTTAAGAATTGGGTTTAGAGGAAAAAGCTGCTAGAATTTTTAAAGCCAAAGAATGCTATTTAATATTATGTAAAATCATGTTAAGACAAATAATGATTTTCAAAGACTGACAGCATGGTTAACAAGTTAGCCACTTCCTAGTTTGAAGAAATTCTCATAGAGTTGAAGACAGGCTGGATCAGACTGCAGAGAAATAAACTTAATTTTAAGTTCTTTTCTGTTTGTCTTGTCCCTAGGACTTCACATTTCACATGTTCATAGAAGAAACTACCTTTTCTTCTCACCTTAGGTGTTACTTTTATAGGAAACTCTACCTCTACCCCCTCCCCACCCACACCCATCTGCCCCTAATTCTGGGTTATGTGGATCCCTAGCACCTTATCCTTAATCCTGTTGTGTCACTGCATTGTAATTGGCTGATAATCTGTCTATCTCTACTGGGGTTGAAGCTCCACAGGATGGGATACAGATATTTTGTTCACTTTTCAATTAATCCCCAGTATCTAGCACAAAGTCCAGCACATAGAAAGCACTGGTAATGCTTGAATTAATGAATAAATTGAATGAATCAATTAATGAAAATGTCACAACTGAAGGGGACATTCTGGAAACTGAGCCATTTGATAGGAAACTTTATTTATTATTATTTTTTTGAATTTAATTTAATTTATTTTTTTGTACAGCATGTTCTTATTAGTCATCCATTTCATATACATCAGTGTATACATGTCAATCCCAATCTCCCAATTCATCTCACCCCCCCGCCCACCCTGATAGGAAACTTTAAACTAGGGTTTTCTACTCATAGGTACAAGAGAAGTCATTAGGTTGAGTAATAAGAATTCCAGAATTCTCTCTGGAACTTTTTTTTAAAAAAATTAATTAATTAATTATTTTTTATGGCTGTGTTGGGTCCTCATTGCTGTGCGCTGGCTTTCTCTAGTTGCGGCGAGCTGGGGCTACTCTTAGTTGTGGCGCGCGGGCTTCTCATTGCGGTGGCTTCTCTTGTTACAGAGTGCAGGCTCTAGGCGCGCGGGCTTGCTTCAGTAGTTGTGGCACATGGGCTTCAGTAGTTGTGGCTCGTGGGCTCTAGAGCACAGGCTCAGTAGTTGTGGCTCACAGGCTTAGTTGCTCCGCCACATGTGGGATCTTCCCGGACCAGGGCATGAACCCGTGTCCCTTGCATTGGGAGGCGGATTCTTAACCACTGCGCCATCAGGGAAGCCCCTGTCTGGAACTTTTAAGTGGGGAAACGAAAAGCCAGAGTTTTAAATGCCATTGCCTTACTAGACATAATGAATGAGGAAGTAGTGAAATGAAGAAAGTATACCTAGGATTGAAATAAATAATGATTTTAAAAAGTTTTAATTGGTTCCTCCTTCATCTTATCTGATTTTAAGTGCTCTTTTAAGATATTGTTTTAAATGGTATGGTTTCTTTTTTGTTTTCTTTTTGGTTTCTTAATATTAGATAATTTCTTTAATCATCATTTATAAAAACTTCATATTGAAATGTAGCATGCATATAGAAAAATGCGGAAACCATGACTGTACGCTTGGTAAGTTTTCAGTGAACATACCTCTGTAACCAGTAAGCCAGAAGTCTCCTCCTGCCTCTTCTACCTTTCCCCAATGGAGCTGCTATCCTGAGTCTTCATTTTTTTTAATAATACAGTTTTTATAGACTACTTCAACCTGTCGTACTCCTATTAATATCAGGAGTAAGTCAGCCTGTTGGGTCCGACTATTCAGATCGTTACCATCTTCCATCTAGTGGTCTGAATGAAGGCATGGCAGCTTCCACCCAAAGGAGATGCTTCATTTTATTGACAATGAATGCCACATTCCCAAGCCATCACTTAACTTTTATCACAGAGATCTTGGACTATGGATATGTGGAAAGGTGATTAATAGAGGTTAGTTATATAGTCGATTTTTGAGCCCTGGCTCTCTTGGATATTGACGATCTCAAGACTTTTGGATGCATTATTTAAAAGGTATTGGAGTCAGTTTGCTTCCCAGTATAGCCGTTGTCTTAGGACAAAAACTGAATCTCATTCTTTCATTTATGCCACAATTATCTGACATCCCACTGTATTCCTCTTTGTGGGCAAAGCACAAGGCAAAGGCATTCGGAGGATGCAGTGATTAATAAGCATGATCTTGCCCTTGAGTTACTTACGATCAGGTTGGGAAAATGAAACACAGAAACATAAAACTTACAGTAGTATTTTAGGAGTGATATAAAATACTGAGGGGAGGGTGAGATTGTTTTTGACTAGGGGAATATGAACAGCTATCCCAAGCAAGGATAGGTAAGGTAGCAGTCCAGGCAAAAGGAGTGGTACAACCACAGGTGTGGGAATGGAAAAGCACAGAAGGAGTGAGGAGTGGTTTTATGGAGCATGAGATACAAGCAGAGAATGTCTATTAATAGGCTGAAAAGGACCCTGAGTGCTCATTTAAGGATTTGAAACGTTAATCAAAAGCAGTGGAGAGTCTGAAGGTTTCTGAGCAGAAGGGAGCCATGGCCATCAAACCTAAACTTCATACCAGTTTCCAAGTGTATCCACCAGTTTAGAATTACTGTACTGTCCAGAGGTTGCATGGGTTGTGCTGGCTGAAAGGATTCACTTGTCATCAGTGAGGTGGTTAGCAATAGTTAAGGCACCATAACAATCATGAACAATTTTCTGCTTTAATTTTTCCTACAGGATTTTTTGCTAGTCCCATCGTCTCTGAGAAGATGAGAGAGAGAACTTTGAACGTTGCAGCGGAAAGCATAAGATTAATTTTTGTTAATGCTTTACAAATGAGATTAGAAATAGAGTTCTCATCTTGTTATCACTGTGCTCGTCCCATTATAACATTCTTTTCCTGAATGAGGAACATCAACCTACAGAAAAGCACACTGGATGCAGAGTCATATCCTGAGTCTAAGTCCTGGCTCTGCCACCTGCTATCTTTGTGACCCTGAAGATGTCACTTAACCTCTGTGAGCCTGTCATAGGGTGGTTGTGGGACTTCAGTTGGAAAGTAGTTGTGAAAGCATTACTAACAGTATTGGGATGCATGTTGCTGTGCTATATATTCGGAGATGATGTTCATGGATGCTTCTGAAAAGACTGTCTACATCACGTCCACAGTGCCTAGAGGCAGTGTGTTGTCATAGAAAAGCACTGGGGTAGAAAGCAGAAGCACCAGGTCCCAGCCCACACCCTGCCACTTGCCGGTGTAACTCAGATGTAACTGTCTGCTTTTGTAAGCTACCTTGCTTTTGTCTTAATGCACCATAAAAACAAAACAGAACAGCAACAGAAACAAAACACCCTCAAATTCGCCTCCGAAAGACTTAATGAGTAATGGGTGTCTTCAGCGCATGATTCTTGAAGAGATTAGCAAAGCGTGTTGGGCATTAAACTGCTAGACTTCCTGAAGAGTATTCTTTAGCCACTCCATACAATAGTTGCCCTCTCTCCTCTTTTTCTTTCTGTCCCCAAACTTCCCAGCTGCACTGACAGCCACCTCCAGCAGCAGCCACGTTCCCGGAGTTTTCCTTCGTGGCTTCTTTACCGTCATCATTATTTAAAGAGTTTTCCCCTTTCCCTTCTTACCTATTGTTCTTTTCAGCATTAGGAAGATAGCTAGTTTTAACAGGTAAGGAATTCTCCCTCCTTAGAAAATGGATAGGGGCGCATTTAATACTTTGTCCCCGTGTCACTGGCTCTTTGAAACAAGGCAAGTCAGTTGGCCTCCCTAACCTCAGATACCTTTTCTGTGAAACTGAATCTGGCAATATTTGCTCCTTTAACCTCACAAGTGAGGCTGAGATGAGGTAAAGGATAAGAAAATGCTCTGTAAATGTTACAGCCCTATACAAATATGAGGTTGCATTAATTTGTAGCCTCAGCAACTGTTTGCAGACTTTGTCACTCTGTCAGCTGAATCTCCTAGGATTCCTAGCAAGTCTAAAATCTTGTTCAGGAAAGATCTATCCTGTTTTTCATCGTGGCTGACCACACCAGATTGTTTGCTGCGATGACCTCCTAGCACTTCACGGGCAGGCTACTGTGTATTGCTGTATTGACATTTGTATAACACCTCAAGAGCTCTTGGCAGATACACTCCCATCAGCTCCTTGCGGTAACCCCGTGAGGAGGATTTCGTGAGCCCCTGGTTGAAGCAGTATCTCAGACCCCCCTGTTGTGTGTGTCTCCCTGCTTGTAGTCACCGTGTCTGAGAACCACAGCAGCTACTTGGGTGACCCATCTTCCCTTCCCCCATACAACCTCATAGAAGTGTGAGCCGTGCTTCTGAGTTTGGTAAGTAGGTGATCTTCTAGTGACCATTTAGTGGGTCTGCCCTGCTATTCGTTAGAGATTGATTCAGCAAGTGAAGAGCAAAAACCATACGCGCTCCACGAGACGTCTGTGGTTCCTGTATTCCAACCTCTTAGCCACGTGCAACGCTTTGGTTCTCAGTGCTGCTTGAATGCCCTAGGTCTGACCCAGTTGGGGTGTCACCTTTTTTGACCAGTGAAACAACCTGCGAGTTGCCTGAGTAGCAAAACTCCATATAAGCTGTCCATTCTTGCATCTTCTTCCTGTTTATAGAGCTTCTTTGGAGTAGGCAAGTACCTGACCTTAGTCTACAAGGGAAACCCTGTGGGCTTTGGAGGGAGGCTGCTTCCCATATGACCTTGGGAATTCATATTTTTTTATATGAGTCTCACTTTCCTCGCTTGTAAAATGAAGCTGTCAATAATACCTGCTTAATTAGGTTGTTGTGACAATTACAGGTAATGTTTATAAAATGCCTGACAATCGATATTATAATAATCTTTATAGACATTACACCAGCTTTGCATACAGGCACATCACCACATTCATATATTTCTGCATGTCCATATCAAGTGAACTTTATTAGTAAACAATCACGATCCATTGCTATAAGAGGTGTGGAGTTCAAAGAGACCCAATAATTGTTCTGTGTAATACTTTTAGAGCCATCCTGACACTCTTCAGGAATGTCTTTGGGGCGACATGGGCAGAGCGAGGTGGACTTCAGGCTCACTCCCTGCTTCAGCCAGAGCAGAGATGCTTTCGTGTATGTTACATATTGACATTTCATCTGAGATTTCATTTGAAAAACAAAAAAGCTTTAAAGCTTTCATCCAACTTTCTACTGTCCAGTACAGGAATCTACTTTACAACGTGACTGCCAAATAATGACTTAGGAGAATGTGTTCTGATATCAGTTCTCTAAGTTATAAGCTTGCCAGTGCCTGCCATATGGTAGACACCTAAGAAGTGCTTATTGAATGAATGAATTCTTGGTCACGGTTGTCGTAAGGATCAACCAAATGGTACTTGACTTCTTTTTAGCCTCTGTGTTCATTCCTTTATTCAACACATAATCATTTAATGATAGGTATTGAATCCGGACACAATTCTTTCTGATGTAAGCCTCTATACATTTAGAACCTTTGTAATTCTCTCAGCGAAGCCAACTTTGCTTAGCCTGTCAGAGTCCAGGGTAGCTAATTAGTCTATTTTTCTGGAAGCAGAGCTGAAAGGGATCTTAGAAGAGGTTCAGAGAAAGGGAAAGAGTGCTGATAACAAGAAGTAGTATAGTGAAATGATGAAGAACACAGACCCTGGAGCCAAACAACTTGGGTTTGAATACCACTCTGTGACCTTGGGTAAGTTACTTCATCTCTCTGTGCTTCAGTTTTCTCACAAATAATATGGGATGGTAATAATACCTACCTCACAGGGTTGTTGGAAGGGTCAAAAGAATTATAATGAAAACTCTTAGAGCTGTGCCTAGAGCATGTAGTAAATACTCCATATTAACTATTATTATTGGTAGTATTATGATGATCATTTATTTATTGAGACCTACTTCACATGCATCGTCTCATTTAACCCTCAGATGAGGAAATGGAGGTTCCATAATATTATGGAATTTGCCAAAGGTCATTTAACTGACCTTGGGCAAATTCCATAATATTATGGAACCTCCATAATATAGATCTGGCTCTATAAATCATTTCACTCACCTCCCTCCTTTTATAAATAAGACCAAGGCTTGGGTAGGTGAATTGATTTATTAAGGGCCATACAGCTGGTCAGTGACAATATCTGAATTACAACATCAGTTTCTTAAGCATGGCCTAGGACTGTATCTCTTTGGGGGGTGTAGTAGAGATCCTGATCTGATGTCTTAATGTAAAGAAAAATCTCTATGGCATAGGTGATGTCAGCTGTCCACAACCATTATTTTTTTTTATTTTTTTATTTTTTTGCGGTACGCGGACCTCTCACTGTTGTGGCCTCTCCCGTTGCGGAGCACAGGCTCCGGACGCGCAGGCTCAGCGGCCATGGCTCATGGGCCCAGCCGCTCCGCGGCATGTGGGATCTTCCCGGACCGGGGCACAAACCTGTGTCCCCTGCATCGGCAGGCGGACTCTCAACCACTGCACCACCAGGGAAGCCCTACAACCATTATTTTGATTGCAAATTGTCAAGCTTTATAGACGCATATGGGCTGGGGTCTTACCAACTGTGGAAAACAGAAACCTTGTAATCCTCATTATAGTCAAACACCATATTTTGAAGATGGCAAAGTTAAAGCTAGCTGTGAAATCTTGTGACTTAAGTTCTGAATTCTATATGCAATGAAAAAGGGTATATGCAGATGAAAGTAATATAACCCTGTGATGTTACTAATATTATCGTACTCCATACCTTCATCCTCAGTTGTGAAAGATAAGTCCAGCAAGCATTTCCACCATCTCTTTCTCTGCTAAGAGTGAGATCGTCTGCATTCCTCAGTTGAGCTTGGCAAGTGTGCCTCTGGCTATATGTAGTCTGTAATGTAGCAGAGAATATCTACAACTCGGCTACATTTGTCTTTTGTACACATGATATATTGATACCCCTTAACTACCATTTATACCCACATTTAGATTTTTTTTTGTATCAACTGAAAAGTGAACATTATAGATAAAATGTTTCATTCACTGACTGCCCACCACAAATGAATTTCCACAGTGATGGCATCTTTGTTCAGCAGGATTTGTGCAGTGATTTGCAGAAATTGTTTTGGATTTTTATTTATTTTATGAAGGTTGTGTGGAATGGAAGAAATGAAACTGGTGATACAGATGGTATTAAGAGCTAGTATTTACTGTGCCCTTTCTGCATGTTAGACACCATATTAACCCTGTGCTTTCTTTGTCATATTAGTAGGTCTCACAGTCATTATATAGTAGAGGCAAAGCTTAAAACCGTTGGATTTTTGGTCAGAGTAGTGAATCATATATATATGAGTCCAAATCACATATTCATTGGACTTAAGCTGATTAACTGTATATAATTATAAAGGAAAAAACAACATCAAATATGAGATTTGTTGATTCCCTCAGTTATAATTAGGAATTTTATAATGTTTGTGTGTGTACAGCTACTTCCTTCCTCCACTCCCAACATGTTCCTTCATATGGAGGGATTTTCCTGTTCCCACCATGCCCAATAAATGCTTATGGGAGATGGTATAAAGTGAGAGTTTCTCATCCAGGCTCCAGAGTAGTACCTAGAAGCCTGTCTTAGATACTTGGGATAAAACGTGGCTTCCTAAACATTTTGGTCTTCCCTTAGAGTGGGGACACCTATTAACTGACATTTCTTTTCTCAGTGTCAAGCATATGTCAGTAGTTTAGCTCTCTGGAATACATGGAGACAATCTAGTGGAAAATAAGACAACATCTGCTGTCTCTTTAGACAATTGCGTGGGGTTGCGTGGAGATGGGAGGAAGGGACCACATAGGTGAGAGGGGAATCTCAATATTACTGTGAAAGAAATGCATAGGAAATTGAGGGTAAAACCTAATGTGTATGTTGGAATTGAGGCAGAAAGAAGTAGAGAACCACAGATCACAAAAATGAAACCCTTTTCAGCTGTAAAGCAATAGGCAAGAAAAATTGTTTGCATCATAACTTGAATCAGGAGACTAGTGAAGAGAATGGCAATAGGTGGGAGGGTGGGGGAACAACCAGAGCCTACAAAGGGATAGAAAGGGGAAAGGCTCCTGTACCTTGTGGAAGAAATAAGAGGAACATGGAAAGCCAGTTAAATTTGAAAAAAAGAAAATTGGTGATGGGGGATAGGTGATAAAATTGAGGGAAAATGTGACTTGTAGTGTCTGCAGGGCCAGGGAGATGGAAGTCTAATGACCTCTTGATTGGGCTGTATATTGAGTAGCAGACAGAAGACTAGGCTTGATAGTTGTATGGATACATAGACAAGGTGGAAACCTATCTTCATTTTGGGCTGATGGGACCTGCTCAGAGAAGCTTCTAGATCCATGTAAAATCATTATAATCATTGGTTTTGACTTCACTTAAAAGCATTTTTAGATCAAAATATTCAAGTACTCAACGTGTAAGTGCTTCACACGTACCTCCAGATAGAGTTACTTACTTATCATGGTTAATCTTAAATTTATATCCATATTAGCCCTCTTTCAAAATATTCTATAAACACATCCTTCAAAGGGTATCTGCAGGAAGACAGATGTAAATCAACCAAGAGTGACTATCTCAGAGGATTAAGAAGAGACCAGTTATTGAGAATCAGAGGCAAATAGCTCAGCTTTGGAAAAGTTGGGTGGGTGTGAGGCTTAAGAAGAACAAACTTTGAAGTGGCCTCATGAGGTGGAAAGCCAGTGAGACAGAAGAATGCACAGGACCGCTGTCAGTTAGCACAGGTGCTGACATGCACCAGGGTGAGGATGGGCCATAACATCTTGTAGGAGGGAGAGCCAGATTTCAATGTTATCGAGAGAGGCTTAGGACAGCAATTTTTAATGTTTCAAATGAGTAAAATTAAGATTTGACAAAATTGTTTTTATTTCAGTTTCTAGAGCTGTTATATGATTTTCCAAAATGAAATCTGTAAGTGACAAAGTAGAAAATTGGCAGCCTAGAATCTAGTTGTCACTGGAGGAAGGAGGGGCCCAGGGAGTGGGGACAGTGTAAACTCTATCCATCTGGCTGCATTTCTCTCTTCTCCTGTGATGAGAGCCGCCCACCTTCCTCCCAGTGCACTGCTGTTCCTCTGGCTAATTCCAAATGAGCTATGTATCAACATGCAGAGACTGGCTGGCAGTCCTCAGAGTCTAGCTGTAGTTCTATACAAAGCTGCCTCTCTCCTTTTAGTTCTTGTCGTTAAGTCTTTCCCTTGAACTTCAGGACCACGTGTCTACTGCCTATTCAGAATCTCCATTTGGATGTACCAAAGCAACTCAGAAGTGAAGTCATAACCGTAAACCCCAGAGCTGTGCATCACATCTTACTCCCTGTCTCTGAGTTTTATTACCTTGCATCCATTGCCCACAGCAAAAATCTGGGCCTCTTTCTTGATTTTCCTTCTACCTTACCTCCCACTTCAGTTAGTCGACATTCCGTTCTGTACATCATCCCTATTGCTGCTGCCTGGTTCAGGCCGTCATTTCCTCTCAACTGAATTGCTACAACGGTCTCTTTACACTGTAGCCAGAATAATCTTCCTAAAGTGTAACTTTGATCAAGTCATTCAGACCTTCGGTATCTCCTTATTGCCTTCAGGATAAAATCAGAACCACTTGCCATGATAATGACTTTGCCCCCCTGATGTGGCACCTGTTTACCTGTTAGTTAAGTTTGTAAAGACCACTTTTTGCTGTTCTACTGTTTGCAGTACCTAAGGGGCTTCATCTCCCTTGTCTGTGGTCTTTTGTGTATGCTATATTTTCTTCCTGCAAAGCTCTCTCCATTTTCCTGCCACCTTGTACTTCACCAGCTTCAGGCTTTAGCTAAGATGTCGCTTGCTTCAGGAAACCTTCCCTGATCTCCCCGATTAGGTGTCTTGCTTGTATCTGTCTGTAGAAGCCCATTTTACTTTACTGGATTTGTCATACTGTACTTTGCCTGTTTATTTGTCTTCTACCCCCAGAAGACTTTAAAGGTCCCTAAAGGCAAGGAGCTATACTGATCATGAGTATCGTTTCTGGCATATAGTAGGGACACAGTAAATGCTTCAGTTTTTTTCTCTTTAAATAAATTGTGGTAAAATATACATAATATAAAATTTTCCTTTTTAACCATTTAAGTGTACAATTCAGTGGTATTGAGTACATTCACATTGCTGTGCAACCATCACTACTATGAATCTCCAGAACTTTCTCATCATCCCAAACTGAAACTCTGTACCCATTAAACAATAACTCCCCCATTGCTCCTTCCCCCCAGCTCCTGGTAACCACTGTTCTGCTTTTTGTCCCTAATGCATTTGACTATAGGTACCGCATACAAGTGGAATCATATAATATTTGTCCTTTTGTGTCTGGTTTATCTCACTTAGCATAATGTCTTCAAGGTTCATCCATGTTGTAGCATATGTCAGAATTTCCTTCCCCTTTAAGGCTGAATAATATTCCATTGTATGTATATAGCACATTTTATTTATCCATTCATCTGTCTGTTGGTATTTGGGTTGATTCTGCCTTTTCGCTATTGTGAATAATGCTGCTGTGAACATGGGTGTACAAATATCTGTTTGAGTCCCTGCTTCAAGTTCCTTTGGGTATGTACCTAAAAGTGGGATTGCTGAACCTTACGGCAATTCTGTGTTTAATTTTTTGAGGAAGCGCCATACTGTTTTCCGTAGCAGCACAAGAGTTCCAATTTCTCCACATTCTCCAACGGTTGTTATTTTCTGTTTTGTTTCATTTTATAATAGCCATCCTAACGAGTGTAAAGTGGTGTCTCATTGGGGTTTTGATTTCCATTTCCCTAATGATTAGTGATGTTGAGCATCTTTATATGTGGTTATTGGCCATTTGTATATCTTCTTTGGAGAATGTCTATTCAATTCCTTTGACCATTATTTATTTATTTATTTTAAAATTTATTTATTTATTTGTTTATTTATTTATGGCTGCATTGGGTCTTCGTTGCTGCCTGTAGGCTTTCTCAAGTTGCGGCGAGTGGGGGCTACTCTTCATTTGCGGTGCGTGGACTTCTCATTGTGGTGGCTTCTCTTTGTTGCAGAGCACGGGCTCTAGGTGCTCGGGCTTCACTAGTTGTGGCACGCAGCCTCAGTAGCTGTGGCTCGTGGGCTCTAGAGCGCAGGCTCCGTAGTTGTGGCGCACAGGCTTAGTTGCTCCACGGCGTGTGGGATCTTCCTGGACCAGGGCTCGAACCTGTGTCCCCTGCATCGGCAGGTGGATTCTTAACCACTGCACCACCCAGGAAGTCCTGACCATTTTTTAAATTAGGTTTTTTGTTGTTGTTGTTGTTTTTGTTGTTGTAGGAATTCTTTATATATTCTGAGTATTAATCCCTTATGAAATACATGATTTGCAAATATTTTGTCTCATTCTGCGGGTTGCCTTTTCACTCTCTTGATAGTGTCCTTTGATGCAGAAAAGTTTTTAATTTTGATGATGTGCAATATATCTATTTTTTCTTTTATTTCTGTGCTTTTGGTGTCATATGCAAGAAATCATTGCCAACTCCAATTTCGTGAAGCTTTTCCCCTATGTTTTCTTCTAAGAATTTTATAATTTTAGCTCTTACATTTAGATATTTGATCCATTTTGAGTTAATTTTTGTATATGGTATAATAAGGTAACTTCATTCTTTCACATTGGGTATCCGATTTTCCCAGCGCCATTTGTTGAAGACTGTTCTTTCCCCCATTGAATGGCCTTGGCACCCTTTTTGAAAATCATTTGACCGTATATGTGAGGATTTGTTTCTAGGCTCTCTAATGTATTCCATTGGTCTGTATGTCTGTCTTTATGCCAGTACCACACTGCTTTGGTTAGTGTATCTTTGTAGTAATTTTTGATATCAGAAAATATGAGTCCTCCAACTTGTTCTTTTTTAAGTCTGACAAGTTTTTAATACTACTTGCTATTTGATCCTCCTTCTAACATTTTTTGTGTACCCCCGCCTATAGTGTTTCCCTTAACAACTCCTCCTAGATGACTTCTCTTCCTTCATCTCCGTCATAACCTCACTCCAGTGCCCGTTTTCTTTCCCTCTTCCACCCCCTTTCCCTTAATTTAGAGTCATCTTTAGTGTGTTCAAGCCACAACTGACATTTTAAGGCCTTAATACTCCTGGGTGACCAACAGAAGGGAACCCTAATCATCGATTTCTCCCAACTTTGAGTCTGGTTCAATCTCTTTCAGAATCCTCAGGGCTAAAAGTCACATTTATTGTTATGATGGATGAGGTGTATTGCCTAAGAGACTGTGTGGCATAGTGAAAAAGCATTATATTGGAGGCCAAGAGACCTGTGCCCTAGCTCTGCATCTGTCACCGATTAGCAGTTAGACAACTCAGCCTCTCTTACTTAACTTACTGTTAAATTTTCTTATCTGTAAAGTTAAGGAAAGTTGGACTAGATGGTCTCTAAATTCCTTCTAAATCTAAAAAGTTTATTTTTATTTTTAGTCCTCAGAAGGAGGAGGAATTTAAGCTGGTTTTAGAGATGAATGGAATTTAGATGAGAAAGAGAGAAAGACTTCAGGAGATTTAAAATAAGAAAATGAAAGTGTGTTTAGGAGTCAACGAAAACAACGGTGACCATTTATTAAGTGATGCTGGGTCAATTGGAGACCCACGTAGAAAAAAAAATGAACCTCGACCTCTATCTCGCACAATATTCAAAAATCAGTTGCAGATTATATGAAGTCTAAATAAGAAAGGTAAAACAAAAAAGCTTCTAGAAGAAAATTTAGGCTAATAGCTGCATGACTTTGGGATAAACAAAGATCTCTTTATAACAACAACAACAAAAAACATGAAAGGGAAGGTTGATAGATTGGATTTCAGTAAAATTAAGAACTACTTTTTATCAAAAGACACCATTAAGAAAGTAAAAAGGAGAAAAATATTTGAAATATATCTAACAAAAGACTTGTATGGAGAATGTGCAAAGAACTCCGACAAATCAATAAGAAAATGCAGATGACTCTAGAAAAAAGTGCGCACAGATTGAAACTGGCGTTCCACAAAGGAGGATTTCTAAATGGGCAGTAAACGTACGAAAAGGTGCTCAGTGTCATCAGAGAAAAGCAAATTAAAACTCCAGTGAGCTAACAAACACATGGAAAAATGCTCAACATAATTAGTCATTAGAAAAATGCAAATCAAAACCACAGTGAGATACCGCTTCACACCCACTAAGATGGCTGTTAAAAGAAATAATAATGAGAGGAAAATATGTGTTGGCTAAGATGTAAAGAAATTGAACCTTGCTTATATTGCTGGTGAGTGCAAACTGGTTTAGCCTCTGTGGAAAAACAATTTGGCATTTCCTCAAAAAATAAAGCTTAGAGTTACCATGTGACCCTGCAGTTCCACTCCTATGTGTATACTTAAAAGAATTAAAAACAGGGACTAAGGGACTTCCCTGGTGGTCTAGTGGTTGGGACTTTGCCTTCCAATGCAGGGGGTGAGGGTTGGATACCTGGTCGGGGACCTGGGGTCGCACACGCCTCGCAGCCGAAGAGCCAAGACATAGAACAGAGGCAGTGTTGTGGCAAGTTCAATAAAGACTTTAGAAATGGTCCACATCAGGGCCTCTCTGGTGGCGCAGTGGTTGAGAACCTGCCTGCCAACACAGGGTACACGGGTTCGAGCCCTGGCCCGGGAAGATCCCACGTGCCGCGGAGCAACTCAGCCCGTGCGCCACAACTACTAAGCCTGCGCTCTAGAGCCTGCGAGCCACAACTACTGAAGCCTGCATGCCTAGAGCCTGTGCTCTGCCACAGGAGAAGCCACCGCAACGAGAAGCCCATGCACCGCAATGAAGGGTAGACCCCGCTCGCCGCAACTAGAGAAAGCCCGCGCACAGCAACGAAGACCCACTGCAGCCAAAAATAAATAAATAAATTTATTATTTTTTTTAAAAAAAGGAAGAAATTGTTCACATCAAAAAAAAACAGGGACGAACTAAAATAAGTACATGTGCATGCACTGTTGACAATAGCCAAGAAGTGGAAAGACCTCCCCCCTCAGTTGTTCCTCAGTGGATGGATGAATAAACAGATCATGATGCAAACCTATATTGAAACGTTATTCATCCATAGAAAGGAGTGAAGAACTGGTACATGCTACAATGAGGATGAAAGAAGCCAAACATGAAAGGTTACTGTATGATTCCATTTATATGAATTTCTGGAATAGATCGATCAGTAGATTATAAAGACAGAACACAGCCTGATGGGTGCCAGGAGCTGGGGGGTTGGGTGGGTGCAGGGGAGAGGAATGGAGAGAAACTGGTTAACGGGTAAAGGGTTTTACTTTGGAGTGATGGAAATGTTTTGGAACTAGATAGAGGTGGTAGTTGCAGTATGCTGTGAATGTACTAATTGCCGTGGAGTTGTTCACTTTCAAGTGGTTAATTCCACCTTGGTAAATTTTGTAAACACCATGAGCTATCACTATACATATGCTCACTAGAATGGGTAAAAATTAAGAGGGCTGTCATTTCCAAGTGTTGGTGAGGATGTAGAGCCACTGGAACCCTCTTACCTTGCTGGTAGAAGCATCACTAAAGCTAAATAAATGTATGCTGTCTTCTGAGCCCAGCATTCCACTCCTGCCTATGTGCTGAAAAGAGAAGAGCACGTATGGTCACCAACAGGCGTGCACAAAAAGGTACTTAGCAGCTTTCATTCATAATAGCCTGAAACTATAAACAACCTAAATGTCCAGCAAAGTAGAACGGGTAAATAAATTGTATGTTCATACATGGAATACCACAGAGCAATAAAAAGAATGAACTATTGCTACACACGCCAGTAAAGATGAATTTCACAGAAATAATGTTGAATGAAAGAAGCCAGATTTTGAAGAGTAGATTTTATCTTCTGCTAAGGCCAAACTAATCTATGGTGATAGATGTCAGAAGAGCTTTTGCTGGGCAGGGATGGTTGTGGTGGTCTTTGACGGGGGAGCTCAAGAGAGCCATCTGGGGTGCTGGAGACATATCTTCTGTATCTTGATCTAAGTGGTGGTTGCGCAGGTGTATACATATTACAAACTAATCTGTGCACTTAAGATTCGTATACACTTTATTGTTCTACCTTTAAAAAAAATACTAGAAAATTAAAACAAAAACCAGTCGCCAGAGTAGATGTTCTTGCAGGGAAGCAGTAGAAAAGAATGTTTGTGAAGTATAAGGTTGTAGATGAATATCTGAGAAGTGTAAGGTTGTAGAAAGCCTTGAATGGCAGTGAAATGGCAGAAGTTTGGATTCTTTTCTGTAACTCCAGTAGCTTCGAGGGAGGAAAATGACATAATGGAAGCAGATTTTTTAGGGAAACGGATCTTTGGAGATGTGCCTGGTGGGCTGCGGACTGGTCTACAGGTGGGAGGCTATTGCAGTAGGACCTGAATTAGGTTGAAAATGGAAACTCTGAAGGAAGAAGAACTAGTGAGGCTGGTGACTGGTTGGGCAAGGACAGCAAAGGATGACGGGGCAAAGATGACTGAAGGTCCACGCTAGATGGCTGGAAAAACAATGGTCCCGATCACAGAATTAAGAAAGCCAGGTGGAGGACTCCGTCTTGGAAGCGAAAAGATGAGTGGTTTTAAATGCTTTAATTGTGAAGTTGTGACAGGCAGTTGTGGGGCTCAGAAGAGCAATCGGGGCTGATGATAGAAATCTGAAAATCACCCACATACAGATTATTTTGAGTAGATGAGATCCCTAAAAGGAGGAGTGATGCAGAGAGATTGCAGAAAACCAGCCCTTACAGAAGAAAAAGGTGGTAGGGGAAGAACCAGGATAGAACCAGGGTATCAGAAGAGAACCAGAATCGCTTAAGCCAAATGAAGAGAGAGTGGGGGGCGGGGGATGAAGATGTAAAGGGAGAAAGTACAGAAGTAGGAGAGGAGAAGTGAAGATTGAGAATGTGTTGGAGACCCATGATCGTTGAGGGAACCTGGAGAAGGCAGGAGGAAACAAAGGCAGAGGACTTAGCCTAGGGTGGCTTTACCTGTGAAGAGCCCAGGTGTGCGCAGTCAGGTTACAAGAATTTGTCAGCATCCGCAGCGACGTCCTCTTGCAGCGTCCTCTGTCCTCTAATAGGGTGACCCAGGGCTGAGGATGAGTGTGCCTGTGGGGACCAAGGAGTCCCAAGTACTTGGACCAGCTATGGGTTCCAGGCATAATCGTATTCTGTGTGAGAAGAATACGAAAGAAGTTTAAGACACCACTCATGCCCCTAGGGATTTATATGGTGCAGTTAGACAATGACTGAGAGCCAAAGCCGGTGTGAATAAGATGTCTTGAACCCTGACTTTGTCATTTTCTAGCTGCGTAACTTTGGCCAAGCTCCGTTAGGACTCTGTGCCTCTTCTTCCTCATCTGTTAAAAGGGGATAATAATAATATCTACCTCATAGGTCGTTCTGGAGATTAAACGAGTTAATACAAGCAAGGTGCTTGGAACAATACCTGAAACATAGCAAGTATGTGATAAGTGCTAGCTAAGAGATCACGATAAAGCTGTAGGAGTTCACAAGGGAAAAATAATTCGTAAGGGCTGGAGCTGATGGGAAGATTCTTCGGAGGAGTAGGGATTTATGGGAGGCAGTTCAGGGACTGATAAGAGGAAAGGAATTTTAGGTTTGGGGGAAACAGTGGGAGTAAAGTCTTAGATCAGTAAAACCATTGGCATTTGCGTGCGGTTTACTTGAACCAGACTGTTCCTGTTGCGGAGTAGTGGGAGTCAGGCTGGGACAGGCAGAGGGGTAACTGATGTTTGTCAGAATAAAAGAAGTCTGGGTTGGGGGAGTCAGAGCTCTTTGTGTGTTTTTTCCTGGCCCTGTGACTTTGGGCACGTTACCTCATCTCTTCAGACTGCAAGTTTCCTAATTCTTAAAATGAAGTGGACTGGATCTATAAAATCCCTCGCAGCTCTGGAATCGCATGCCTCACACATGAAAAGGATTTCTTCGACCCCATCGTCTGAGGAATGGTGTTTTGTGTGTGTGCAGCTTGGAGCTGACTTGCGGTTCTGGCCTCGTCAGTGCCAGGCTGTAACCGAGTGAGCTGATCAGCCCATGTGGATACCACACACTGCCTTTCACAGCCATCACCACCACCGGAAAACTCTGGGCTCTCTGCGGGTGTATTTATGAAAAGAGCCCTTGGGTATTTCACTCCCAAATTATTTAGAGCTAACTCTACTACTGTTATCTTAAGGAGCCTCAAGTTTTATGGATGCTTGCCTCGGAGTGGACCCTGAGGGCTAAGTAGGAGGGAAAGAGCTGTGTTTAGCCTTTAAAAACATGTCCCAGATTGTCTTTGTGAAGCTCATAAAACAAAAGGAAGAAGCAGCACCACGAGCGCCAGATGAACTGCGAGTGAAGCCCTAAAGCTTTCATGGGAAGAGTCACATTGCTTTGACATTAGGGAGCCCCCTGTTCCAAGGTGTGTATTTCAATAACCTAGGACTCTGTACACACATAAATGAAAATGGGCTTTTCAAATACCATGCTTAGAAGTCTTTGGCTCTAGTATGGCACTACTTCAGTTTCTCTGTTTAGAAAGGGATTTGGTTTGTGATTCATTTCTCACTTCCTGTCCTTCTGGCATGAGCCCCGCTCAGGGGCCTTTCTGCTGTCGTTCACCCTGCAGTGCTGCAGGGCTGTTGCCTCAGAGGAAGGTCTCTAAGATTCCTCTCCCATTTGCTTTTCCTGTTGCTGAGTGGGAGGTACGTAGAGCCATAGCTGCCCTCTCCATGAAGAAAAGCGCTTTGTGTTTGTCCCTGGCACGAGCTTGGTCATCAGAGCAGGTACTTCTGGACTTTTATACTGGATGGATTTTACAAACCTTGGTGAATTGAAAAAGAACTTTAAACAGAAGAGCCAAAGCAAATAGAAGCATTTCTGGCTATATTTTTGTGCCTCCAAAGTTTTGAAGGGTTTAGTGTTTTCAGAAACTGAAATTTGAAGAGAGAGACAGTTTACCCTTGCGTTGTCCCTGGAAAAAGAGTGTTTCTTTAGGGAGCAGAGTTCTAGGAAAGGAAGATGACTTGAGCATATAAGGATTCCAAAGCTAATAGGTGCCTCTCGGTCATGTTAAACGTACCTTATTCATTTAGAATAGAAATTACTTGAGGGTATGGAATATATATATTTTTAATGTTGTCTATAAGAAAATCACTTTATTTTTTATTGAAGTATGGTTGCTATACAATATTATATAAGTTAACAGGTGTACAATATAGTGAGTCACAATTTTTAAAGGTTACGTTCCATTTATAGTTATTATAAAATATTGGCTATATTCCCCATGTTGTACAATATATCCTTGTAGCCTATTTTATACCTAATGGTTTGTACCTCTTAATCCCTTTATTGCCCCTCTCCTCCTTTCCTTTCCCCACTGGTAACCACCAGTTTGTTCTCTATATCTGTGTCTGCTTCTTTTTTGTTATATTCACTAGTTTTTGCTGTATTTTTTAGATTCCACATATAAGTGCTGTCATACAGTATTTGTCTTTGTCTGACTTATTTCACTAAGCACAGAGGGTATGGAATATATCTTTGTAGCTGTACGTGGTTACTAACTGTGAGCTGCATCTAAGTCAATAATAAAAACTAGCAATTCAGGAGACTCCCATGTTTTGATCTCCTTGGCTGCTCATTCCCCTGAGGGGTGGTTATGGACATTGCCTCGTCCATTCATGCCACAGACTTTCTGAGGAGAAAAATAACCATGTCATGGGAGAAACTATGTGTTGCGAAGGTTGTGACTAAAGGTTGAGAGTGAGATGGTTTGGTCTGGCCTCTTTTTAGAGCAGCGATTGATTAATGCTGTCTGTGTTGCCGTTTCTTCCAGAGCTGACCTGTCCTGGACGCAGCATAACTAACGAAGCTGCTGCAGGATGAGAAGATGGCAGCGCGGCTGCTCGCACCACCAGGCCCTGATAGTTTCAAGCCTTTCACCCCTGAGTCACTGGCAAACATTGAGAGGCGCATTGCCGAGAGCAAGCTCAAGAAACCGCCAAAGGCCGATGGCAGCCATCGGGAAGATGATGAGGATAGCAAGCCCAAGCCAAACAGTGACCTGGAAGCAGGGAAGAGTTTGCCTTTCATCTATGGGGACATCCCCCAAGGCCTGGTTGCGGTTCCCCTGGAGGACTTTGACCCATACTATTTGACGCAGAAAGTGAGTTGGAGGAGGTGGAGCAGCAGCTTCAGATACCCGGCTCCTAACAGGCTCAGGGGGGATGGGGGGAAAGAGCTGTGTCTTTGCCAGAGTTTGGATAAGTACTTAGCCTTTTGTTTCAGTTCCAGTTTACGGCGATTCTTCTTTGGTTTAATTGCTGCTAAGGATCATTTGTGGGTCTTGGCACTTTTCAGTCTGTTAATAAGACTTTTGGTTTTGGCTCCTTTTCCTGATTTGACAGTAGAAAAAGATTGATTTAAAAAAGTGGGGGGGGGGGCTTCCCAGGTGGCACAGTGGTTGAGAGTCCGCCTGCCGATGCAGGGGACGCGGGTTCGTGCCCCGGTCCGGGAAGATCCCACATGCCGTGGAGCGGCTGGGCCCGTGAGCCATGGCCGCTGAGCCTGCGCGTCCGGAGCCTGTGCTCCGCAACGGGAGAGGCCACAACAGTGAGAGGCCCGCGTACCGCAAAAGAAAAAAAAAAGGTGGGGGGGGACATAAATGGGACTGTTTTAATAGAGTACAAGAAAGATGGCATAGTGAGAGATGGCACAGCCCTGTAGAATCTTGTTCACACATTCAGAATTCTATCTTTAAATATAAAGATGATGTTATTATCGCAGCATCAACAGAGCCTGTTGTTAATATAATGGAGATGATGGCTTTGTCTGCTTACCTAACCCCCTTTGTGACATTAGATCATAGCCTTTGGGGACAAGAATAGAATAGAGTAAACCAAACTGGGCCAATGAGGAGACCAGGTCTGTAGCCTTGTTACACAGTTGTCTGTATTCAGCGAATACTGACTCTTACATAGAGTCAATTCTGTTATTCCTGCTAGTAAGAAGCATGAGTGAAAGAAATACCAATCTTCATTTCGCCAAGTTTCAAATTTCCCTGACAAATGTTTGACCAAACCTTGGGTTTCTTTCTCACGATTATCTT
Source organism: Delphinapterus leucas (assembly GCF_059928025.1). Taxonomy (NCBI): domain Eukaryota; kingdom Metazoa; phylum Chordata; class Mammalia; order Artiodactyla; family Monodontidae; genus Delphinapterus; species Delphinapterus leucas. The sequence continues at coordinate 41,229,816 of NC_143139.1, forward strand.
TTGAAACTAGGCAACAGGTAATGAAGCAGAGCCCCCAGTTAATCCAGTGGCCAAGTAATTAGCCATTGAATACTGAAGACTGACATCAGATACCATTTTAGGGATCCCCCATTTGACAGATGTCATTTAAAGAATTAAATCCATAGGTGTTTCCAGATGAAGGGTAAAAAGGCTTTGTGTAATTATATATTAACAAATATAAAGCTTAACTAAACTGCCCTTATTAACAAAACTGTCTTATAAACTGCCATTAACTAAATTGCCTTTTAGTCTTTCAGTTATGGAAGAAATTTCTGTTTCTTTGTCTTAATAATGGGACAGAAGTAAGACTTGAGGCGAATAGATCTCTTGATTTAGCTATAGTTGTGGAGGCATCTTAGGTCTGAATGGCAAAACTAGTTAAGACGTTGTCTACATAAAATGGCCCTTCACCCTTGTACTTCTGTTGCAGCTCAGAAGAGCTACGTAATAGGAAAAAGTAGAATCAGTAGCCTGTAACTTCCACTGGGAAATTTAGAATGGTTAAGGAACAAAACATGATATGATATAAAGAAAAGTAGACTAGAAGTAAGAAATCTTCACTCTACCATAATTCACCATGTTTATTATTTATAGTTTCCTTCCTTAGTATGTGTATTTTTCAAGCTACCACAAATAGTTCATGGGAAAAGAAAGTAGTAGATAAAGAAAATCTCAGAACTAGTTCATGTCCTTGAGCAAGTCATTTCACCTCTCTGGGCCTAAATTTCTCATGTAGAAATTGAGAAGTTGGACAAGACTTCTAAGGACATTTTCAAATGCCAAATCCTGGGGCTAAGTAAGTTTCCATAAACTGTCATTGATTTCCTTACTTACTTATCCTTTTTTTAAAATCTAACTATTTAATCTGGGCCTTTGCTGAATGGGGGGTAGGTGGGTGAGGAAGGAGACAAGGTTTTAACTTTCTGGGTTAGTGAATAAGGGAACATGGAATCTTGCGCTGTTTTTAAAAAAATATTTCATTGATTGTAAAATTTTGAAATATTTTAAGATATATTTCCCTCCTCTTTCCTGCCCTTGCATCCTTAGTCTTAGTAGAGGTAAAGAGGTAAAAAGTAGAGGTAAAAAGAAATAACAAAACACAGAGTTTAGGTCGTGCCTGCTTAGATAAGCTTGGCCAACTGGTATAACTTTTTCAGAAAATACTCTTATGGCAATAAGCAGATAGGTAAAGCCCTTTGGACTCTGGCCTTTCAGGTGCCTGAAACCTCTTTGCTTTTATTTGAACTATTTGTTTTTCTAACTCAAATGCAAATTAAACTTCCTTTTCTTAAACCTAATATATGAAAAATGTAGAGAGCTCTTCATTGTCAGAGCCTAGTTTTCCTTTGCTTGCCTTTTTCCCTGCTTCCTGCCTTATAGACAGCCTCTTTCCATTCCCAATGCCTTAGATTTCAGTGATCCTAGCTTGGGAGTGAGGACCCAAAGAGAGTGGTCTCTGGCCCTAATGGGTACTCTTTTTTGGGTAGGCCAGCTGTTGATGGCAGTCCAGTAGGGGACTGGCTCTTCATGATAGAAAATCTGACTTCAGCCTTTGGCCTCACCACAAAGGTAAATAGTTTGTGGAAAGGATAACTTTAATTGTATTCTTCAAATTCTTTTTTTTTTTTTAAACTGAAATATACCACCATGCAGAAAAATTCATAAAACATAAATGCTTGGCTTAATGATTATTAAAAGCAAACAAACACCTATGACAAGAAAGAACATTAGTAGCACTTCAAGGTATTATTTGTGTTTTTAAATAAAGCGTTTTTCAATTGATTAAAGATAATGTGCTTGTTCAAGTTCACTTGCATATCTTCACTGGCATTACTAATACGTCTTACTAACCAGGCCTTTCACTGGGCCAAATTAGCGAGGTCTCCCCTACAAGGAAACACGCTGGGAATCAACCCACATATTGAAATATCCTGAGAGTAGAAAGGACTTTAAGAGGACATTCCCTTCCATTTGTTTTTTAAGGGTTGCCTTAAATAATTCTTGCAAAGTAGAATTTCTTTTCTTTGCTTAATGGTACAAGTGGGTTTCTTTATTTTTTCCTCATAGGTCTCGTTTTCTACCTGATTGATCATTTTTGTGACTCTCATAGAAACTGGTTTCTCATTTCCTTCTCTCTTTATTTTAGAGGGTGAAAGAGAACTAGTTCTCTGTTGTGGATTTCACACTGTCCAGGGACACAGGGTCATAAAACATGTGTATCACGTTTTCACGATACCATTGTACCAGCTGGTGCTGGTTTGAGCTATCTATCCTAAGCTTCTTGGTGGTGTCCATATTGCATTTCACCTGACTTTCCCAGATGGTTCCCAGAACAGTCCAGATCATCCTCTCTTTGGATTGTCTCAGAACTCCCAGTGCTACAACATTTTCCTTGCCTCTTGGTACTTTGTTCGAATGTCTCCATTCTTTGGCTTTCTTGTTTTTCGAGTGTCACCTGAAAAGAATTGAATTTACAGGACATTTAAACTTTTTAATTTATTTAATTTTTAAAATAGGTAATATATTTACATGGTTAAAAATTCAATAAAAGGTATTCAGTAAAAAAGGTATTGAGTAAAAGTCTCCCCTTTACACCTCTCTCTCCTCAGCCCACTTCCTGCCTCTCTGCCACAGGTAACCATTGTTAGTAGTATCTTCCAGAGTTTCTTTATACTGCATATGTACAACCAAAAACAAATAGGTATTTTAGGAACTTGAACTGTCCTGAATGCCTTTGCTCTTGGTTTTCTTTCTACTATTTTCTTAAGCCAATTGAAGTCTTAATTTTGTTATTTGTTTTCCCTTCTTTCATACTATGGAATCTTAAGTTTTATCAGGGTAAATTCTCGGTTCATTTCTCCCCTTCCACATGCTTTTTGGTAAATCAAATCAAGGACTTCTTCTCTATTGCTTGAAGTGTCTTTCTATCTTTACTACAAAATATACTCTCCAATGCTTAATAATAACTTGTTGAATTTTAAATGGCCGTGTTTAGTCCTAAGAACTGTCTTAAGCGGGGCAGCAAGAAAGTCAGTGTATTAAGTTGAAAGAAGGCCTTCATTGTTGGCTCCTACCCTTTTTTCCTGTTTATTAAAACCAATAATTGTTATTGGTGTACTTTTTGTTCTGTGGATATGCCCTCCCATAAGAAAGCCCTGTAAGCAAAAATCCAAATTACAGGATTGATTATGTTCCTTTAAACTGGGCACATACCTATTGCATTAAAAAATTACGTATGGTTTCCCAAAGTTCATTTTACCTTCAAGTTTTCATGTCTGTCTTTTCCTGCAAATTGGAATCAACCTAGAATCAAAGAAAATTAGAATATGGTAGGCTTAGACATCATCTAGTTCAGCCTCCTCATTTTATAAATTTAATAAGGTGAAATGCTTTGTCAAAAGTATTTGCGAACACCTCCTAACTCTCAGTTTGTTACAACATATTTCTAGTTTTCCACTTTTCTAATTTTTCATTGATTGATCCTCAGCCTCGGTTGGCTCAGTCCTTCTGAAGTGAGGCATGCAGATGCGGAGAGAGAAAAAAACCCTGCTTTTTCATTCACATCCCTTATAATCCCTGTGGTTTAATAGCCCTTCTTAGGATGGGTCCTAAGAAATGCAGTGCTTCTGGGGGAAAGGATGGCATTTGTGTTAGCTCCAGTATTTTACCTTCTCAAGTGAAGGAACTCTGGGTAGTCTAGCAGCCTAGACAACTTGTTCCAGAGACACGGGCTCAGTATCGATACTGCTACCACTGTTCAGCTGGACATGTAATTTGGAGGGAATTTTACTTAACCTCTTCACATATTTTTGCTTTTTAAAGGAAGATTATTTCTTAGCCCCCGCCAACCCCCCAGCAGAATGATATAGTGAAAAGAGCACTTAACTGGGAATAGAAAAACCTCATTTTAGCTCTGCCATTGCCTCTTGTCTGCCCTTGGCCAAATCACTTAAATTCTCTGGGCTTCAAATTTCCTTATCTACAATATATGCAAGGTAAGAGTTGCGCTTATGTCTATATCTTTCTAATTGTATTTCACATATTATGCCTGCCACATATTATGTTTTATCTGTTGCAAACTATTCTGTTGCCCTGGTGTCGCCTGCCTTCTGGTCTCCATCCCCTTCTTCTGGAATATACTCTATGCTTTAACTTCACCTTTGGACACTTTAGCACATTTGTCTAGGCCTAGCCCTGAGGCCTCTTCTTCCTTACAGCCTAACTTGATTGTTTACATTGGAACGGATTCCTCCTCCTGAATTTCTATAATACATTAAGATCCCAGCCCTGAGAAGTGGGTTTTAGTTGTAACTCAGGTTAGGTATGGCAGGGCACCCTGTGCCCAGCAATGTTTACAGTTTTTTCCTTACATCCCTAATATTAATGCCATCAGCTTCCTCAAATGAAGAACTCTTAAGTCACACACACACACACACACACACACACACGCGTGTGCCGCATGCATGCATGCCCGTGAACTCCTGGCAGAAAATCCTTGCAGAATCTAGTTTCACACACTTTCAGCAGTTGTGCAGAGTGGAGACAGGCTGTTAAAGGAGAATTTATGTTCATTAGGTGTGATTTGAAGTATTGCTAATGAAGTGTTGAATTGCCTGTTGTTGCACAATAGGCCTAGATGCTGCTTTCTGTTTTGAGTGAAAACTAGGTGTTTTAAAGCTAGATGTTTTATTTTGTTTAAAAAAAAACGTTTTGCAGCAATATAAAAAAGCAAAATGTTTCCATTGTTTTATTCACCAAATCAAATTGAGGCAAATGCTTGTGAGCAAATGGGAGGAAGGCCATTCTCAAGGTGGTGCTTTAAGGAAGTGCGTGGTATGGGGTTCTTTTCCATTCTCCAAGTATCATTATCTAGAGGAAGAGGAATTTAATTAAACAATCGTAAATCAGATTCCTCTTTTATAGCCTTAGCAATAGACCAGGAGCTGAGAAACCTTATTTCTGATCCCATTTCCACCTAATTGTAAATGATCTTGGGCACGTCACTTAACCATTCAGCATCTCAGTCTCCCTCATATAGAAAATTAAGATTATGCTAATAGCTAATATCCCACCTATTCTACAGTGTTGTTGTGAAGATTATATCTTGCCTACACTATACAAAACAAAACAGCCTGTTGTGCTAGCCCTCCTTCATTTTTCTCCATTATACACCTAGCATATATTTATTTGTTTACTGTTCATTCTCTTGTATGCTCATTAGCTGGAGCAGTGCGTGCCCTATAGTAAGTGTTCAATCCATATTTGTTGAATGAATGAGTCAATCTTATGAGATAATGCCTGTGGAAACACTGTGTACTTTTCTAAGTGCTTTGAACATGAAAGGTGACATTATGATTTTTTTTTTTTTTTCTAATGAAAAGTTTTCCCATCTACCAAAATGAATGGAACTCTGGGGGGAAAACACTGATTATCAATATATCTTTTCCTTTCCTGAAGAATTAGTTTCCTTTAGGGGCTGAGGAATTAGATCAAGAAATGGGTTTCCTGGGGCTTCCCTGGTGGCGCAGTGGTTGAGAGTCCGCCTGCCGATGCAGGGGACACGGGTTCGTGCCCCGGTCCGGGAGGATCCCACATGCCGTGGAGCGGCTGGGCTCGTGAGCCATGGCCGCTGAGCCTGCGCGTCCGGAGCCTGTGCTCCGCAACGGGAGAGGCCACAACAGTGAGAGGCCCACGTACAGGAAAAAAAAAAAAAAAAAAAAGAAATGGGTTTCCTGACATTTTAGGGGATTTTCGGAGGGCTGAATTACTTTTGGTAAGTGCCACCAGTCTTAACTCTCCTCTTGTAGATCCTTAGAATTAGCAGGGACTTTATCAAGGACCATTAGGTAATAGCCTCTACCTAGTGCTCTTCTTGATTTATTGGTATCAAGTCTTTATTATACAAAGGATGTTATTTCCTGAATATTCGAAGTTGTTCTGTCATACCTACCTTTATTAAGTGTTTTGCTTCTTTCTCTCTGTGGGAGTTGTGTTACCCTCTCTGTATTAACCGACTCTAAAGGAAGTGAGAGAAGCTGACGTGGGGTATATACCAGTTTGGGTTGTCTCATATAAAATATGATCTATTTATTCAACAAATACTTCTTGAGTACTTCCTATGTGTGAGACCTTGGGGGTATTGGGCTCTCTTGGGGGGATCACAGATTAATAAAGTCCATTTTTGACCCTTACATAGCTTATAACATGGTAGTGTGTGGGGTGGTATCACTTTTGATAAGGGGGCCTCAGGAAGGGCCTTATTACTTCATAGTAGGCATAATATTTGGATTTTAGAAAAGAGAGATAGACTGAAACATTCTAGGCAGAAAGAACAATATAAACAAAGGCTCAGAAACAAGGGCATAGGACAATGTAAGAGAAAGCTAAATAGTCTAATTTGATTGGAATTTGGGGAGTTGGGTGATGAGTCTGGGAAGGGAGTGCTGGAGCCAAGTCATGGAGGACTTACAGTGTTAGACTGAGAAGCCTGGTCTTCACTTGATAAGCAATAGAGAACTACTGAAGCCTTTTTTTTTTAAAAAATAAATTTATTTATTTTTGGCTGCGTTGGGTCTTCGTTGGTGCGCGCGGGCTTTTCTCTAGTTGTGGCGAGCAGGAGCTACTCTTCGTTGCGGTGCGCGGGCTTCTCATTGTGGTGGCTTCTCTTGTTGCGGAGCACGGGCTGTAGGCACGCGGGCTCAGTAGCTGTGGCTCGTGGGCTGTAGCGTGCAGGCTTAGTAGTTGTGGCACATGGGCTTAGTTGCTCCATGGCATGTGGGATCTTCCTGGACCAGGGCTCAAACCCGTGTCCCCTGTATTGGCAGGCGGATTCTCAACCACTGCGCCACCAGGGAAGCCCTACTGAAGGCTTTTGAATGGGAGTAAGGATATGTGATCAAAGTTGTGTTTTGAGGAGGTGAATATGGCAGTGATGTGTAGGATAAACCAGAGGGAAAGAGAACTGGGACAGAGCGACCGGCTATGAAGTTAGTGAGGGTCTGAACTGGGGTGGTGGAAGTGAAAAGTAAGGGAAATAGGTGAAGTCAGAAGTGATGTAGAGATAAATTGATAGGAATTTGTGATTGACTGTAGAAGCTTAAGGAAAGAGTTGAGCATTCAGTCCTTCATTTGATAATTGGATCAATTGTTATTGTCTTCTTTATACCCAGGTTCTGTTCCATACCCTTGGGAACAAAGCAGGCAAGCTCTATATACCACTCCTGGAAGTCAGTTTTTGTTGGGGAGACAGATAATAGACAAGTAAAGAAATAAAATTATTACAGATAACCATAGGTACATTAATGAATTTAATATAGTCCAGGTACCTTAAAGATTGTGGCGCTGTAGCTTGGTACAGAGACCCAAACGTGGAGAATGCAGAAGAGTCAAAGGCTACATGCTCTCTTAAATATTCAGTGTCTTAAGTATGCTTTTAGCAAGTACTAAGTTATAATCTTTAAAAGGACCCATACCACAGGTATTCTGAGTTCTTTAAAAGCCAGTATTGTCACTCCACTGAGTTTGCCAATGTTAGATTTTTACATAGGCAGGAGATCAATACATTTCAACATTAGTGTGAGCTACAGGGGCACCTGTAGATAAACCTAGCATTTTCCCCAGAAAAGAACCTCAGGTCTTCTGTAGTCCTTGTACAAGTCCTAATTTGCAGTTCCAAGGTTCTGAGCCACATAGCGTATATGAGACAACTTTTACCTGAATTCTTTTTTTTTTTTCTGTACGCGGGCCTCTCACTGTTGTGGCCTCTCCCGCTGCGGAGCACAGGCTCCGGACGCGCAGGCTCAGCGGCCATGGCTCACGAGCCCAGCCGCTCCACGGCATGTGGGATCTTCCCGGACCGGGGCACGAACCCGTGTCCCCTGCATCGGCAGGCGAACTCTCAACCACTGCGCCACCAGGGAAGCCCTTACCTGAATTCTTGGGTGTGTATTATTAGGTAATCACCTGAGCCATAACATTACGCTGACTGGTAATTTTAGGAATTAATCTCTGATGGTTTCTCCAGGGTGTAGTTTATGAAATCTTTTTATTCTATTAAGAATTAACCTGTTGGGGAATTCCCTGGTGGCGCAGTGGTTAAGAATCTGCCTGACAATGCAGGGGACACGGGTTCGAGCCCTGGTCCAGGAGGATCCCACATGCCGAGGAGCAACTAAGCCTGTGAGCCACAGCTACTGAAGCCTGCATGCCTAGAGCCCGTGCTCTGCAACAAGAGAAGCCACTGCAATGAGAAGCCCACGCACCTCAACGAAGAGTAGCCCCCGCTCACCGCAACTAGAGAAAGCCCACATGCAGCAACAAAGACCCAATGCAGCCAAAAATTAAATAAGTTTATTTAAAAAAAAAAGAATTAGCCTGTTGAATGGGATATTTAATAATGACCGTATAAATGTTGGAGGATTCTCCAGGTTACAGAGATATTGATCATCTTCTCACTATAATTAGCCATATTTTAAATCCATTCTTAGTAAAAGAGAGTAAGACTGTGACATCATTATACAGGGATTGACTGATTCCAAATTCACATGAGTTGTAAATTCTTTATATATAATCCTATTTGACACAATTCAAAGATTAGGATTTCCCCATTGTATGGCATTTTCTGTCAACTGATTCTAGCAAAATTTTTGATACCTGCTCTGAAAAGGCACTCCTGTTCCAGACACTTTGAGTCTACAAAGTTTGGCCTATGGAATGAAGTCTGAATAAAATATTCCTCCCATTTCAGAGGATAAGGTACCCAACCCATCTGCTGTTCAATGTCAATCCCTCTCCCTGTGCCTTTGAGCCCATCCATGCCTCCCAACTTTCTCTAGCACTTCACTCTCTCAGTTATCCCCTCTCTTTTCTGTACTTTCTATCTTTCCCTTTCACAGTGGTTCTTCCCCTCAGCCTATAAACATACTAAAAGCCTCTCCCATCTTAATGAGCCCAGACTTGACCCTATATCTCCAGCAGGTATAATCTCTCTTCTCATGCCGTTGAGGCTTTTAAAGAGTAGCCGTTGCTCACCCTCACCACCTACACATCTCCCACCCACTCCTCCATCCTTGCAGCTAACTCTGCATCCTCCCCGCTCTACTGGCATTCTCAATATAAGATCCTCCAGGATCTCAAATTGCCAAATCTAATGGACATTTTTTCAGTTCTTATCTCACTGAACCTCTCTGCTGTATTTGACACTGTTTATTACTCCCTGATTCTTGCAGTTCTTCACTTCCTTGGCCTAATTCTCTTTCCATCTTGGACTGTTCCTTCTCTTTCCTTCATTTCTTCCACCTTTCCTTTAAATGTTGACATTCCCACAGGTTCAGTCCTTGGCCTGTGTTCCTCTCATTTGGCAAATTCTCCCTGGCTGATCTTATCCATTCTCTCACGACTCTTGAATCTGTATCTCCAGCCTAGAGCACTCCTTAAATATTCAGTGTCTCACCAGGCATCTCTATCTGGACTTCCCATAGGTAACTTGGTGTATTCAAAATTGGACTCGTTTTCTCCCCTCAAACCTACTTACTTCATCTGCTACTTTAGTTGAGGATACCACCCAAATTCTAGGTATCATTATTGACTCTCCAATTTTCTGCAGTCCTTGAGGATCACTTAGGAAGCTATCAGTGAATGTTGCACATTTTTACAAGTAAGAAAAAATTGTGGCTCAGAAATGTTAATTTGCTGTTGAAATTCCCTCACCTAGTGTGTGGTAAAGCCGGGTTTCAGTATCCGGGATATGTGAATTTAATACTCATGGTCTTTCTACCATATCATGCTGTCTCTATAGAGTATATTGCAGGATGATTTTGGGATTTTGTTTTTTACTATCATTTTTAGATAATTTCTGTCATTTTGCACTGCCTCAATATGAATATAGTATGGGTTTTTTTAAGTTCATTTGTTGCATATCATATCTTCAGCATGGTATCTAAGATGTAGAAAAGATGAAAAGACTTTTCAAACTAAAGTTAATAAATTTTTACGGGTGGATGAGCTAAAGAGTGGAAAAGGTCGATTAGACACCTAGCATAAAGTTGGATATAGTTATAAGTTAGTTGATTTTAGCTGCATCATTGCCTCATGACTAAGAGATTCATTCATACATTCAACAAATATGTATGAACTGTCTACCTTGTACCAGATGGGCATCATATTACATCTTCTGCTTGCTAAGCTAAGAAAGTCACAGTAGTTGGAGATATATCCCTGCCTTTAAGGATCTCAGGGTCCAGTGAGAGTTACTGATGTATAAACAGAATGACAATACTATGTTAAGTGCTCTAACAGAAGTGTTGTGGGAACACACAGGAAGGAAGGATAATTCTGTTTGAGAGAGTTGAATGGAGAGGAGGTGACATTTGAGCTGTACCTTGAAGTATTAAAGTATGGTTAAAAAACATTTCATCTGTTAAAGAGAAGAAAGAGTAGTTTGGGTATAAAGAACAGTACATGAAAAGACAGAGAGGCGTGCAAAACGTTGAAGTGTTTAAAACCGTGAGTCTCATTGTGACTGGAGCATGGGGCTTGGTTTGGTAAGAAGGGAGATAAAGGAGAGAGGCAGGTTGGATCCCACTGTGTGCATTCAGCAGGTTTTTGGTTTTTTTTTTCTCCTGCTTCCAGAGTCCTCAGGTCTGCAGTAACCTCTGGGGCCCATTTTGAGCCAGTGCAGCTGTACTGTAGTGACTTTGGACTCTTGGGCTCGCTTATGCACAAGTGTCCTACTGGTTTATGTCAAGTGTGTGAATACTAAGTAACTTGAACATTACCCCTTAGTCCCCTCCTGCCACCCCACCTGAGGTGCCGAGTTGCAGAAGGCAGAGCAGCATCTGTGTGGCAGCAGCAGCGTTATCGTGATCGCATTTGTTGAGTCCTTCTTCTGTGCCAGGCACTGTAGTAAGGACTTTTCGTGAATTTTCACTTAATCCTCATAATCTGATAAGGTAGGTGCTGTCAGTCATTATCACTATTGTATCAATAAGAAAACTTAGCCTTAGCAGCCGAAGTTGGTTGCCTAAAATCATGACAGCTGATAAGCAATGGAGCTGGGCCTTGAATCCAGGTCTTTGTGGCTCAACGCCTCTAAGAGAAAGGAGAGTGAGAATAAATTCTAGAATATGAGTACAGTGAAGAGAGGCATTTACGTAATAAACCTGCTTTCTGCCTTTTGCTTTACCCCCAGAGCAGCTGCAGGCTGGGTACCCCCGAGAGGGGAAGGGGGAAGGAGATCAGAAGCAAACTCATACTGAAGGGCAGTGAGGAGGCGTGGCCACGTAGGAGGTTCAGAGCCGCCCTGCCTTGGGGAGCAGCATATGCTGTTTCAGAGCTGACGCAGCTGCTGTTCTGCCAGGTGTGGCTTCCTGTGACCAGGATGTGGGCAGGAAGGGGGTGTCAGCTGCTCCAAATGTGGGTTGAAGGGCATGGGGTTACAAGGTCAAACCAAATGAGGAAGTGTATGCAGAAGCAGTGGGAAACAGCAAAGCCACAGACAGATGGGGTGCTAGCATTACCTGCATGGAGCTTAGCTTGGGAAAATACCGTAAATAACTGCTGTGAACTCTGCGGCATGTGCAAGGGCTTTTTTTTTTTTTTTTTTTGCCAGAGTTAAAGGTATTAAGTAGAAAAGATTTCTTCATTGGTCTGAGGTTTGGACCAGATGACCTGGTGTGCTGAAGAGAGTTCAGGACTCTGAGGAACCCTTCTATTCTTGTTCCCACCTCTGTGGTCTCAGCTTGGGCAGAGCGCTCTGTGCTTGCTTTCTTATCTGTAAAGTGAGGAGTTAGGCTTGATAAGTAGTTTTGAAGCTTTTTCAAAATTGCAGTATTGTGTGATAATTAAGTGTAGGCTTTGGGGCTTCCCTGGTGGCGCAGTGGTTAAGAATCCGCCACCGCGGAACGTGCAGGCAACACGGGTTCGAGCCCTGGTCCGGGAAGATCCCACATGCCGTGGAGCAGCTAAGCCCGTGCGCCACAACTACTGAGCCCACGTTCTAGAGCCCGCGAGCCACAACTACTGAAGCCTGTGCGCCTGGAGCCCGTGCTCCGCAACAAGAGAAGCCCCCGCTCGCCGCAACTAGAGGAAGCCTGTGCGCAGCAACGAAGACCCAACGCAGTCAAATATAAGATAAATAAAATAAAAATATTTATAAAGGAAAAAGGAATAGGCTTTGGAGTTAGACTGCCTTGGTTCAGTTCTAAGTTTTACCAGTAAACAACTGTGTGGTCTTGCTACAATTTCATCATCTATAAAATGTCCCTACCTCATCAAGTGGTGGCTGTGAGACGGACAGGTATTGTATAAGGCATCTCAGTAGGCTGCCTGCGCATAGTACCTGCTTAATCCATGCTAAATGTTATTATCTCTTCAAACAGACTCATAGGTACAATTATTAATGAACGAAAGGAATATAAATGTGGGATTTGGAGATCTCTCTTGCTCACTCCTCAGTGTAGTGGAATAGAGACCTGGAAGATGAGGGCTCTAAATAGATAGTTCAAACAGAAGTATGAGCCTAAATGAAAAAAGAACTTGCCTGTGTCCTGCTTTTTAGTTCAGTATTTCTAAGCTGGGCACCAGGACACAGGCACTCTGGGAATTCAGGCCAGTTGTGCCTTTGCTGGAGCCTTTCCTGGGACACACTGGGACTATAATTGTAATTTTACTTGAGGGACCCACTGAGCAGATTAGCATTCAGAAAGGCATCAGGACTCCTTTTCAACAGGGTGTAGGTCATTTTGACAGTGCAGGTCATTTATTTCTGAACAGCTTCCTAGTCTGAGGTAGAATCTGTTTAGATTTAGCATTAAGTTTTTTCTATATTAAAACAGGGAAAACTTGAAAGGACATTTATTTGTTGCCTGCTGTATTGGCTGTATAGCCACTTAGAAACGAATGCCAAAAACTGTAGCCATTGACTAGTGGACAACTGGCTACCGCTTTTATCACTGTTATAGCTGTTTCTCAGATCAGCTATATTTGTATTGTTATTGGGTAGAAGAGTGCTTCTCTGTGCATGCACACTCTGAAACCAATAGGCAGAGAGGATTTGCCCCCGTAGAAGGTACCAGAATTAAGAATTTATAGTTAGGCAGGAAAGAGCTAAGAACTGTTGTAAGTCAAATTAGCTAGTTGCCTGGTTCAGAAGAGGTGACGTATGTCTGGGAGAAAAAGGTACATATATATATATTAGGTTTAGCAGGCAAGAATTTAAGGCTAGAAGTCAGCTAAAAATGAGAGGGTCAGGCAATTCCAGAAGTCAAAACATTTAGGATCTAGGGTCCAAACCCTGGAGAGATGGTCATAAATCAGTGTCGATAACAGTTATAGCCGGATGGAGCCAAAGGATATTGGCTCCCAACTGCCCCCTTGTAGATTAGCTCAATCCCTGAGCCCCTAGGTGTTCATTATAGCCAGAAGGTCATCAGATGCCTGCGGGTTACCTTCGCCCCAACTGAAATGATGACTTCTCAGGGGAGGGAGAACTTGGTTGGGTGGAGAACTGCTCTCCTGGGCCTTGTGTCCCACAGCAAACCAGGAGCTGGATAATAAACCTTTCCCTAAGAAGCTTTCTGTTCTGTGATATACTCCACCCCTGCATTGAGTACTCTTCCCTGTAAGGTCCTTTCATATTTACCCACCCTTTATTACTTTAATTTATACATTTTGTATGGCTAAAAAGCTTAATCCTGGGGTGAGGGTGGGGAAATGCTCATGAGTTGGCTGCATGCAGTACTTTGGTAACTGTGTGCGTTTATTGTATTGTGTTTGCAGTGTGCTAGGATTTGTTTGGCATGAGTGTGAATGAGCTCACACTTGGCCTTGCACAATGTCCCTGCTCCTTACTGTAGACTGAAGAGAATATCTCTTACCCTGCGTTAGCAATGGCAAAGCTCCCCCATTGTGTGCTCTATCCCCACATTGCTAATTAGAAATGAAAAGCCTGTGCTTTTTTTTTTTTTTTTGTGGTACGCGGGCCTCTCACTGTCGTGTCCTCTCCCGTTGCGGAGCACAGGCTCCGGACGCGCAGGCTCAGCGGCCATGGCTCACGGGCCCAGCCGCTCCGTGGCATGTGGGATCTTCCCGGACCGGGGCACGAACCCGTGTCCCCCGCAGCGGCAGGCGGACTCTCAACCACAGCGCCGCCAGGGAAGCCCGAACCTGTGCTTTTCAGAAGGCTCATCTCATGCCGGCATGACACATTTGTTAGTACTCCATGCCGTAACTTGTGAAGAGCTTTTCCACTGCTGCTAATGGGCCTTGTGCTCACACACATTCAGTGGCTGTTGTTATAAACGGATATTTTCCCTTGGGCCATAAACCACAATTCAATTTCAATTTCCCTTTTAACTCATTTACTTCACAAAGATCTAATTTAAGACAGATTAGGTAGAATATTATTGGACTTCATGAGTACCAAGTGACTGTTGCTTAAGAAATATTCTCGTAAGAATCCAAAGCTTGCTGTCCTTCCCATTCCTCCGGAGCTTTAAAGGATCTGGTGTTGGAGCCCAGTATCGAATAAGGGATGAATCTTCTTTTCTGGATTCTTACCAGCAGTTTAACAATGATGACTGAGATTTAAATCAGCCATGTGTATGACTTTAAAATGCTTTTGTATATATTTTTTTAGAAGTCAACCCATCACCAGTCATCCTTATCCATTCTCTCTCCCATAGTCACTGTCCTGCTAAGAACAGGGGGTATAAGTAGGGGATATAGGGCAGGGAAAAAGCAGCCTGTGGTACAGTTCTGTCTGGTACACTTCTGCCCCATGCTGCCCCCTGCCCACATAAGTATTGTTGTCAGGATAGTATTAAGCACTGTTGACCATGGATTTGACAGAGTTTCAGTTGAAGGAGCAAAATAAATAACTCAGGAGAGTTCTAGCAAGATGTAATGTGAAGGAATGACATTTTTCTCCTCAAAGGTACGGTTTGCTGCTTTGTTGCACTTAATATTGGATGCTTCTGTGTATTTTGTAAGTTGTAGACTCACAGATGTCACAGCTGGAAAGGACCTGGGCACGCCCATCAGGCAGCCCCCTCTCTCATGTTAGAGATGAGGAAAATGAGATCCAGAGAGCTGCAGGGGCTCCCCCAGGCCATATAGCCAGGTAGAGGCAGGTGAAGAAGGACAACCTATGTGTTTTAATACCTGACAGGTATTGTGGCAGGTGATGTGGCAGTTCTCAAATCCTGATGAGCACAGATTCCTCTGCAGCTTGTGTATCAGAACCTCTGAGGTGGGACTTGAGAATCTGCTTTTTTTTTTTTAAAGCTGATCAGATCATTCTTAAGCAACCAGTCTGGTTTAGGTCAGAACTGGTGTTAGTACATAACAGGGATTAGCCAACCTTGACCCCTGGCCCAGATCAGCTCTGCCATTTGCTTTTGTACAGCCCATGAGTTAAGAAGAAGGGTTTTCATGGGACCTCCCTGGCGGTCCAGTGGTTAGGACTCTGCGCTTCCACTGCAGGGGGCACAGGTTCCATCCCTGGTTGGGGAACTAAGATCCCACAGGCCTCATGGTGTGGCTAAAAAAAAAAAAAAGAAGGGTTTTCACATTTTTAAAGGGTTGGGGAAAAGTCAAGAGCATAATAATATTTTGTGATATGTGAAAATTTTATGAAATTAAAATTTCCTTGTCTGTAAATAAAGTTTTATTTGAACACAGCCACTCTTATTTATTTACGTATTGTCTGTGGTTACTTTTGCAACTACAATGGCAGGTTGTTGCAACAGGGACTGTATGGCCCATAGAACCTGTAATATTTGCTATCAGACCCTTTACAGAAAAGGTTTGCTGACCCCTGATATATATTATTCTATCTCTCAGATAAGCACTGCAAGCCCCAGTGTTAAAAGGAGATTCCTAAGCTTTGAGAACTTGTGTTGGTCCAAACAGCATCTTGCTGTATGCAAAAGATGAAGTTTGAAAAACTGCATATGAATTTAGCATATGTAAATCTAATTATTTTAACAATAAAGTCTGTTTTATTGTAATACAACTTGCTGCTTGAAGTATGGCGGATTAACCTTCGTTTCTGGAGGTTTAGTGTAAGCTAGACGTTTATTTCTCTTTGAATAGAAGAAATATCTCCTGTTTTTATACTTGATAAAGATAGAGGGTGTAAATATCTAGAAAGGAGTGATGATAAACTATTCTGTATGCAGTATTCAGTATCCAAATTAATTGTGAAATTTCTGCTTCACACATAAAATGTCCATAAGGAAGCCTTTATACCTACAAAACCATCGTTTTAAAATTCACTAAAAAGACCTAGTTTCCCTCAGGATCATCAATCTCTTTCTTGCCAACTCAGCACTGTACTCGTTCAGAATCCTAGCTGCCTCCTAGTTCTTCTTCAACCAAGGCCTAACAACTTCAGTTTCCTAACGTCTTCCTTTTCCTTTTCCTCTTCTCCTTTTCCCTCACCTCAGACATACAAGCATTTGTTCAGTCAACAAGCAACAGGCAGTTATCGAGCATCTGCTCCATGCCAGGTGCTGTGCAGGCTCTGATTCTGAGATAGGAAACACCCTCAGTGGTCCCTCTGGACCTATCTTTCCATCATGACCAAACTACAAGATGAGAAATTGGGAAGGTGCAGAGTTTGTTAACTTTTAACAACCCTGTTGCCTGTCTTCTTCTAAGGCAGGTAGGTGACTTTGTAAAGGCCCAGCCTGGTGGTTTTGGATCCTGGGGCACGGGCCAGTGCTTCTTCCGTTGTTGCTGAGGCTTTTATGCAGCGTACCCCAGGGGCTCAACTTTCTCATTCACCAGAGACTCCATCCCCCACACCAGGTTCGTTCTCTGCCATATTCCCATTGAACTGCCTCTCAATTTGGCACAATAGAAGCTGTAAAGAGGCTCTAAACTTGGAATAATATGTTGCTCCTTGCTGCCTGACCTTTGATAGGTGGTGTCCCTCTCCTGAGCTTTTGTGAGATGCATAGAGGATAATAATCCCTCCTTCACACATACTTCATGGGAATATTATGAGGTTGAATGAGGAGGTTATTTAAAAGGCTTGGCATTTTCAGAGAGGGGGTTGCTATAGAAACACAGAGGAGTACAAGTACTTCAGAGAGGGGGTTTTGAGAAAGTGCAGGGCTCTTTGTTTCTTTGGGAAGCCAAAATATGGAAGAGCCAGTAGCTCAGCCCTTGACCTCTTTCAGCCTAACCCCAAGTCTACTACTTCCTCTTGCTTTTAGGATTAGTCTTTCCCTGCAGCGTGCCCCACTGGAACCAGTCCCTTCTAGTACAGGAAGAATATTATTGCAGTGCATTCTCACACTGGGGATGGTGCATTGAGCATTTCCAGGATGTATATGGCTCAGTACCAGCACTGCTTTTCTACTGTGGAGAGACTGGTGTGGCTCTGTCAGATTAGGAAAGGAAAGAGCAGAAGATGAGAAGACAGGAACTTTGAAAAATCTGCCAGCAACCGTTTATTGGGAGTGCTTGGGCTGAGCATTATATTGGAGCTGTGGGAGGTAGTGGGAGGAGTGAGGTTGGTTCCCGCTCTCCAAGAGCTTGAAACTTAGTTCTAGGAGTAGGTGGAGAGGGTGGAGGGGAGGGTACAAAAAGAGCTGGGAGAATAATGAAAGACACGAACTCTGAGTGTAGAAAAGGGGGAGCTCAGAGTAACTGGAAATATACCACAAAAAAGTGGGACCTCAGTACCAAATTCAAAATATCGCTGACCTCTGTGGGAAGGAGAGTGTGTATTTGGAAAGGAGTGCAGAAAGGAGCAGTATTGGTAAGGCATTATTTCCTAGGCTAACTGATGGGTGCATAAATGTGTGTGGTATCGTTGTTTAGAACTTTTTATATGTCTTCTACCTCTTACATGGTTCAGTTTTGTGTGTGTTTTTGTGGTGTTTTGTTTTCATTGAGATACAGTTCACAAGCTAGAAAATCCACCATTTTAAAGTATACAATTCATTGGCTTTTTGTTCACAAGGTTTGCAGGCATTACCACTATCTAGTTTCACAACACTTTCATCACCCTAGAGAGACCCATTTGCAGCGAGTTCCTAATCCCCTCTCCATCCAGCCCTAGGCAGCCACTAACCAACTTTCCATCAAGATTTGCCTGTTCTGGACATTTCATGTAAACGAAATCGTACAACATGTGGCCTTTTGTGTCTGAACTCTTTTCAAGATTTTGCAAGACCGTGTTGTAGCATGTATAAACACTTAACTTCTCTTTCTTTTTTTCTTGGCCCAGATGTCCTTATTTTTCAAAAAGCTCCTTAAATCTTTCTGAAGTTCAGAATGGGTTGGGAACCACTTTTAGCTATTACTATTCTTAATTCTATTATTTGGCTTGGAATAAAACTGATTTTAAAAAATGTATCAATAACACCTTACTGGGCACTTTTCAGGTAATAATGTACAGTTGACCCTTGAACGATGCAGGGGTTAAGGCCATGGACCCTTAGCATAGTTGAAAATCCACATATAATTTCTAGCCAGCCCTCCAAACATGCAGTGTCCCCCACACCTGCGGTCCCTTAGTGTCTGCGGTTCCTCTGTACCTGTGCTTCCGCAGCCACAGATTCAACCGACTGTGGATTGTGTAGTACTGTAGGATTTACTATTGAAAACAATCCACGTACAGGTGGACCTGAGCAGTTCAAACCCATGTTGTTCAAGGGTCAATATATTTTTATTGTGGTAAACTATACATAACACAAAATTTACCATTTTAACCATTTTTAAGTGCACAATTCAGTGGTATTAAATACATCCACCATGTTGTACAACCATCGCCACTATCCATTTCCACAAATTTTTTTATCATCTCAAACAGAAACTTTGCCCATTAAACAATAACTCTCCATTCTTCCTGCCTGAGGCACCTCATAAACTCTATTCTACTTTCTGTCTCTGTGAATTTGCTAATTCTAGATACCTCAGATAAGTGGAATCATATAACATTTGTCCTTTTGTGTCTGGCTTATTTCACTTAGCATAATGTCTTCCAGGTTCATCTATGTTGTAGCATATGTCAGAATTTCAATCCTTTTAAGACTGGAGAGTATCCTGTTACATGGATATATGCCACATTTTGTTTACCTGTTTGTCAGTTGATGGGTTGTTTCCACTTTTGCAGTATTTTGAATAGTGCTTTTATGAACATCCACGTATACATTTCTGTGTGAACCTGTTTTTAGTTCTCCTGGATATATAGCTAGGAGTGGAATTGCTGGGTCATGTGGTAACTCATTGTTTAACTTTTGAGGAACTGCCAACTGTTTCCCAAAGTGGATTAACAATTTTATATTCCTGCCAGTAATATACGAGAGTTCCAATTTCTTTATATTCTTGCCAGCATTTGTTATTTTCCATGTTCTTTTTTAAAATTATTACCATCCTAGTGGATGTAAAGAGGTATCTCATTGTGGTTTTATTTGCATTTCCCTAATGACTAATAATGTTGAATATCTTTTCATGTGCTTATTGGCTGTTTGTATATCTGCTTTGTAGAAATGTCTATTCAAATCCTTACCTATTTTTAAGTTGGATTATTTGTCTTTTTACTGTCGAGTCGTAGGTGTTTTTTTTAATCTATTCTGGCTGCTAAACCCTTATTAGATACATGATTTGCAAATATTTTCACCCATCCTTTGGGTTGTCTTTTCACTTTCTTAATAGTGTCATTTGCTGCACAAAAGTTTTGAATTTTGATGAAGTCCAGTTTATCTATTTTTTTCCTTTGTTGCTTGTGCTTTAGGTGTCACACCTATGACACCATTGCCTAATCCAAAGGTATAAAGATTTACACCTATGTTTTCTTCAATGAGTTTTATAGTTTTAGCCTTTACATTTAGGTCTTTGATCCATTTTCAGTTAATTTTCATATCGGGTGTGAGATAGAGGTTCAGATTCATTCTTTTGCATGTGGTTATCAAGTTGTCCCAGCACCATTTATTGAAGACTGCTCTTTCCCCTTTAAATTGTCTTGTCGAAAACCCTTGTCGAAAATCAATTGACTATAGATGTATGGGTTTATTTCTGGACTCTCAATTCTATCCTATTGATGTGTTTGGCTATCCTCATGTTAGTACCACAGTTTTGATTATTATAGCTTTGTGGTAAGCTTTGAAATGGAGAAGTGCGAGTCTTCAACTTTGTCCTTATTTTTTCAAGATTGTTTTGACTATTTGGTTCCCTTAAATTTCTCTACAGATTTTAGGATCAGCTTGTTAGTTTGTGCCCAAAAAGGCAGTTGAAATTTTGATAGAGATTGCATTGAACCATAACAATATTAAGTCTTGCAATCCATGAGTGCAAGATGTCCTTCCATTTATTTATGTTTTTTTCAATCTCTTTTAATGATGTTTTATAGTTTTCAGTGTATAAGTCTTATACTTCTTTTGTTAAATTTATTCCTAGGTGTTTTATTCTTTTGGATGCTCTTGTAAATGGAGTTGTTTTCTTTCTTTTTTTTTCTTTTTATAGTTTTTAAAACATTTATTTATTTAATTTATTTTTGACTGCATTGGGTCTTTGTTGCTGTGCACGTGGGCTTTCTCTAGTTGCGGCGAGTGGGGGCTACTCTTCGTTGCGGTGCGTGGGCTTCTCATTGCGGTAGCTTGTCCTGTTGCGGAGCACGGGCTCTAGGCACACAGGCTTCAGTAGTTGTGGCGTGCGGGATCAGTAGTGGTTCGCAGGCTCAGTAGTTATGGTTCGCGGGCTCTAGAGTCCAGGCTCAGTAGTTGTGGCACACGGGCTTAGTTGCTCCTCGGCATGTGGGATCTTCCTGGACCAGGGCTCGAACCCGTGTCCCCTGCATTGGCAGGTGGATTCTTAACCACTGAGCCACCAGGGGAGCCCCATAGCGTTGTGTTCTTTTTTTTCTTTTCTTTTTTTTTTGTGGTACATGGACCTCTCACTGTTGTGGCCTCTCCCGTTGCAGAGCACAGGCTCCGGATGCGCAGGCTCAGCGGCCATGGCTCACGGGCCCAGCCGCTCTATAGCGTTGTCTTCTTAATTTCATTTTCAGATTGTTTATTGCTAGTATATGGAAATACAACTGATTTTCATATGTTGGTCTTGTGTCTTGGAACCTTGCTGAACTTGTTTATGAGCTCTAATAGTTTTGTGTGTATGTAATCCTTAGGGTTTTCCGTATATGAGATCATTTCATCTGCAAATAGAAATAGTTTTTCTTGCTTAATTGGCTTGTCTAGAACGTCCAGTACAGTGTTGAATGGAAGTGGTGAGAGTGGAATCCTTGTTTCTCGTTTTAGGGAGAAAGCTTTTAGTCTTTTAACATTAAAAACAATGTTAGCTGTGGATTTTTCATAGATGCCCTTTATCAGGTTAAGGAAGTTCCCTTCTATTTCTAGTTTGTTGAATGTTTTTATTATGAAAGAGTATTGGATTTTGTCAAATGTTTTTTCTGCATCTATTGAGATGATCATGCAGTAATTATGCTTTATTTTATTAATATGTTGTATTACATTGATTGCTTTTCATATGTTAAATCATCTTTGCATTTCTGGGATAAATCTCACTTGTCTTGGTGTATAATCCTTATTTTATATGCTACCAGATACTGTTGGCTGGTACTTTGTTGAGGCTTTTTGTATCTATATTCATAAGGGATATTAGTCTATAGTTTTCTTTTCTTATAATGTCTTTGTATGGTTTTGTATCAAGGCAGTACTGACCTTACAGAATGAGTTGGGAAGTGTGCCCTTTTCTTCTATTCTTTGGAAGAATTTGTGAAGGATTGGTGTTAATTCTTTAAACATTTGGTAGCATTCATCAGAGAAGCCATCTGGTCCTGGGCTTTTCTTTGTGAGGGTTCATTTTTTTAATGCAAGGTGCAGAAGAGTATTTATGGTAGAATCCCATTTGAGAGAGAGAGAGAAGGAGAGTCTTTTTAAGGCTATATTTATGTTATATTAATACAGAAAAGTTTTGAAAAGATATACAAGCAGCAAAGGTTATCGTTGGGTCATGAGATGGAACTTGTCTTCTCTTCCTTTTTTTTTTTTTTTTTTTTGTGGTACACGGGCCTCTCACTGTTGTGGTGTCTCCCGTTGTGGAGCGCAGGCTCAGCGGCCATGGCTCACGGGCCCAGCCGCTCCGCGGCATGTGGGATCCTCCCGGACTGGGGCACAAACCCGCGTCCCCTGCATCGGCAGGCGGACTCTCAACCACTGCGCCACCAGGGAAGCCCGTCCTCTCTTCCTTTTTTTATGATTATGAACGTGTATTGCTTTAAATTAAAAAACAGAACAAAACCAAAAACCTACTTAAAATGGCTAGCATTTGACCATTTGCTTTTTTCACCTGCATGGTGAGATGCTAGGGCTGTGTACTTGCCACTGACCTTGTGTCCTTAGGAGCTCAGTCTAGTAGGCCCCTACATCTCTCTCCAGCTTCACAGTCTGCTGCTCCCCCTCTCTATTTTATCCTCCATCAACACTGAATTACTTATCAATTTCCTGAAAACACCCACAGTTCTGTGCTACTGTACCTTTGTAATCCTATGTTGGTCCCTTTCCTTGCCAACCCTTCCTCCTTTATCTGCCCAATTAATCTCTCTTAATCTCCGCTTATCCTTTAAAACCCCTTCCAAATGTTTAGTTACCTGCCTTTGTGAACACCTCCCAACCCACTCTCTTCCCTTGCATTTCCCACCCAAGGGGGGAAAAATCTCTCTCTCCTGCTGCCTCATACATTACGCATATTTTTGTTACTGAACTTTGTATCTACCCTGCATAATAATTACTAGTTCACATATATGTCTTCCCTAAAAGTACAATTTTATTCAATCCTGTATCCAAGGAGCTTAGCACAATGCTTGGCACAAAACATGCTCAAAAAGATTTTAATTGACTTGAGGTCATGCGACAGGAAAAGGCATTCTGGGTAGGATGAGCAATGAGAGCCAAGACCAAAGTTTAAATGACTATAACATGTACTGGTTTGGCAAGACAGGAGGATTCATGCCAGGAATGATTTTGGCAAGGCTGATAATGGAGGCTCTTAAAAGCCAGACAGAGTAGACTTGGTAGGTAAATACTGGCTGAATGAAGAACCCTCCTCACCTCCTTTGAGTTTTTGCTCAAATCTCTCTTCTCGGTAGGCTTACCCTGACCACCTGAGAGGGATAGACTCGGAGTTTGGGGTTGATAGATGCAAACTATTACATTTAGAATGGATAAACAATAGGGTCCTATTGTGTAGCACAGGGAACTATATCCAATCTCGTGGGATAAACCATAATGGAAAAGACTATTTTAAAAAAAAAGAATGTGTATATGTGTATAACTGAGTCACTTTGCTGTACAGCAGAGATGGGCACAACATGGTAAATCAACTATACTTCAAAAAAAAACCACACCAAACCTGTCATCTCTCCATTCACCCCATCCCCTGACCCCTGCACTCTAGAGCCTCCTTTCCCTGATCATCTTCCTTTTTCCATAGCACTTATCACATTTGGTGTAATTTACTTACTCATTATGTTTTTTATTTATTATCTGCCTCCCCCCTTAGAGTATAAGCTCCTCACACTAGGGTGGCCTTGTTTACTGATACTTCCCAAGCACCTAGAACGTTGCCTGGCATATAGTAGGCACTGAGTAAATATTTGTTGAGTGAATGAATCCTAAATTAATAAACTTAGGGCTTCCCTGGTGGCGCAGTGGTTGAGAGTCCGCCTGCCGATTCAAGGGACATGGGTTCGTGCCCCAGTCCGGGAAGATCCCACATGCCGTGGAGCGGCTGGGCCCGTGAGCCATGGCCACTGAGCCTGCGCGTCCAGAGCCTGTGCTCCGCAACGGGAGAGGCCACAGCAGTGAGAGGCGCGTGTACCGCAAAAAAATAAAAAGGGAAAAAAAAAAAAAAAAAACTTAAGTATCTTGTCCAGAGCTGGCATAAAGTAGTTTACGTATAATTCAAATGTCTTGTTTCTGAAAGGAAAGTTTATTCTGTAAAACTGCTGAGATAGTGTCATCTATTTGTAATGTAATCTGGGGCAGGGAGGGGGGAGGGAGGTGAGGGAAAGAGGTCTCTCTTGCCTTAATATTGCCTGAAGGTTTCTTGCCCTAGACACCAAACTGGGAAGTAAAACTTACAAGTACATTTGAGTTTATTTCTTGCCTAGAAAAATGTTGTTACATGTGATGATTAATTCCCATGCTTTAATAATTTCTCTCTCTCTTTTTCCACAGACCTTTGTAGTATTAAACAGAGGGAAAACTCTCTTCAGATTTAGTGCCACGCCTGCCTTGTACATTTTAAGTCCTTTTAACCTGATAAGAAGAATAGCTATTAAAATTTTGATACATTCATATCCTTTTCTGCAAATGTGGAGTGAGTGCGGCAGTTGCATGGTCGCTGGTGTGTGTTTCTGAATGTGGACAACTTAATTGTATATTAAGTATTTTACCAATAGTGTAGGTGACTATCCCACCAGTTAGAAGTTTTAAGAGTGACTTCTGCTGAATCCTGAGTTGAGCTTCAGCAAATTCTTTTTTCTTAGGATGATGTCATGGGAGTCTGGAATTTTGTGGATATCATTGAGAGCAACAGATTAAGATGGTAACCTTTTACCGAAGTCTTACTTTTTAAAGCACTCAGACTTCAAGAGTTAGATTGTTCAGCTTCTTATATATTAAAGTCTATATTAGAACTTTTGAAAAGCTACTTCTTGAGTTACAAATAATTGAATGAGTGTTTTAGAGATCTGCCTTGAATATTTTTGATTTCTTGAACAGTGAGCTTAGAAAGTATCTAAGATAGTTTCTCAGATTAAATGGCCTCCTTGGTACAGAGGTTTAGATCTAGATTGCAAGATTGCCATGAATCTGTTTTGGTATTTTTGCTCCCCTTAAACAGAAAATGCCAATTTATTCATGTGGCTTGACTTTTATGTCTTATTAATATAGGAGAGTATATGACAGATGAAAAATTATGTGATGGGGTTAGCAACTTTGCATAGTGACTTTAAACTTTCATGGTTGGCCTTCAGTTTGACAGTACTTAGTCCCATACTTCAGAGTTTTTGTACCCTCCAAGTAGGATGAGGAAACCAGCAGTTGCTACTTTGTAAATAGGTTTGCTAAGCTTTTGCACATTTTATTAACAGTAAGAACTTCGCAACCTGGTCTGGAATCTTTGGTTTACAAGCAACATAGATCTGAAATCTAAAGGTTTATAAGTAAATAAACAACTCACAATGGACTTCTTCCCTTTTTGCTGGATCAGAAGATGGTGTTTTTTCTCTTCTAGCCAGAACATGTTGTTATTCCCTGAAGAAAAATACAGCTGTAGTGAAGAAAAAAATCCAGCTGTAAGAAGTAGTTTTTCTTTTTAAAACTCCACTAATAGAATGAAGAGAGTGAATGCCATTAGCAAGAGAGAGTGAATTAGCAACAAATGAGATATGGCTTCTGTGCTTATTAAAGTGACAGTTTGAGTTCGAGTGACTCATATCGACCTGAAGCCGTTTAATTTTTCTCAGTAGACAAGAGCAGGAAGGGCTGAGAGAGATCCTGGATGGAATTAAAATGGCAACAGAATGATTTGCTACCCATCAACATTCCCAGGCACTTTCAGAATGACCAGATGAACTTGCCTCATTACCTAACTGTTAGGAGTACGGTGGTGCAGATGTCCTTAAAATCCCTACCCAATGTACCATAACCGGTTTCCCAGATTGGACAAATTCAGCATACATTGACTGTTGCCTTGCCCCACAAGAACAATCAGACCTTTGGAAGACTATTAAAAAAAAGAAAAATCATTAATGACATGCACATTTCCAAATAACGGGTAATGCAAGATAATTAACAATAAATGACTACTGAATAATATAGACTAGGTTTAATTATTTTCTCACCTGATGACTTTGGCATCTGGTAGACTACAAGATTTCTGGTTATTGGGCAGCGAGGTATTCAGAGGCGTAAGTGGTAAGAGGGAGAAATGTTTATCCAAAAGGAGTAGAACAGTGGCAGTGCTTTTGAAAGAAAGAGAGTGGCCATGCTGCTGTGCCCACTCACATTCTCTGGCCAGGTGTGGGTACACATGGTGGCACTCTGTTCATGGTGATGACCACAGTTTTCATTATCACCTCGCCTTTTCCTGCTCTCTGTGCTTTGTCTCCTTTCAGGTTACTGATTTAATTCCTGCGATACCCAATGCGATATGTGTTTGCTTCCTGAGGATAAAAACTGGCCAGATTTTGTATATTCTCCCTTGACTTTTTTCTACAGTGTTTAGCATGATCATTATGTGCACTATTTTGACCAACTGTGTATTCATGACTTTTAGTAACCCTCCTGAATGGTCGAAGAATGTGGAGTAAGTAGCTCATTTATTTATTTTTCTGCCAGCTTGTTTTAAGGATTTTTAGTCACTGAATCTTGCACTGCACAGCTTATCCACCAAGGAAGAAAATTATTGCCCACTTTTCATGTCACAAAGATGTGTGAGGATACATGTGGAATTTAAGAAATATCCTTAGAGGTCAACTCTAGAAAGAGAAAGTATGCCCTGGAAGTTACTGCTCATCACCTCTGCCCTTTCCTGTGTCAGCCAATGCTTTGACTTGCTGCCCCATCACCATCTTGTACCCTCAGTTCCTGATGATACTGCCTTCTTCTCCAACATTAGCTTTCCCTTTCTTTTTGACTTGTCTCAAGTTAAAATTAGCTGTGGGGCCTCCTCGCCTGGTTCAAAATGATCATGTGCTAGATGGCAATACAGAGTTTTTCCTTTGCAATACCCGTCAGGGCCCAGTGCAACATTCCAGAGTTCTTGGTTTGTACGTTGCAGTAATTTTCATTTGAAGCATCCCTTTCTCTTCCTCACTTCCTTTCTGCTGCATTGGCTGTGTTCTTTCTGTTTTGTCTCTGTTAGTTGAAGCCACCCGTCGGCAAGTGTTATCTTAAAAGATTCATTTAAAGTTTCTGTCTGTTCAGAAATTACCTCAAGATATCCATTTCTTTGACAGGTACACGTTCACAGGGATTTATACATTTGAATCACTAGTGAAAATCATTGCAAGAGGTTTCTGCATAGATGGCTTTACCTTTTTACGGGATCCGTGGAACTGGTTAGATTTCAGTGTCATCATGATGGCGTAAGTTCTCTGCTTACTTTATTGGTGTTCTGGGTGTGGTTGTACTCTTGGGTGTGTTTGTATGACAGTTTGTAAGTGTGAGTTTGTGGGCTTAGCTGTATGAGGAATTAATGGATAACCATGTAAGGTGGTATGGACTTACGCCTATGATTCTTGCTTATGAGGGCCTCTTGCGGTTCAGGAAATGACAGCATGTATAGATGGGAGATGGTGAGCAGAGGCTTGACAGGTGGGAGAGAAAGTAGGAAGTGATTTCCCATTGACACTCCCTCATATTTTATTTTCCCCTACAGCATTGACCAGGGGTCGCACAATTATCACTAGGCGGCCTCGGTGAAGACCTCAGATTTTTTAGGTGTAAACCTTAGGCTGGAACTCAGTGTCCTGGGTATGTTATATCACATGTAATTTCATGAGGCTATCCAGATGTTGTGGAATTCAGAGCATATTTTAGAGTCAAAACACGAGCCAAGTGTATCCAATCTGGTCACTTCGTAAAGAATTACCGACCACAGCTTCAAACTATTATTACTAGGGAGCAGTGTAATACCACATTGGTATGCTAGGGTAATCTGTGTTGTTTTAACAATGAAAATGTATCTCTTTGGGAAGTTTAGCTGGTGATAGAAGAGTTATAGCAGAGTTTATTTTTATTTTCAGGTTGGGAAAGTACTTTGTGGTTTGGTAGGGGCTAAGTGTGTTGTATAGATTGTGTGTGTGTTTATGTGTATGCACACAGACGTGTAAGAAATTGAGTGCATTTGTGTATGTATGGGTCTGAACATCAGATAGAAAAATGTATTTCAACTGTAAAGTGTGAATGAATGATATGCATTGAATATTTGAAACTGGAACTTTGACTTTCTGTTATATTAAGACAATTTCTGGCTTTCCAGCATTATGAATACACATTGGTGTTCATTTAAAATTTAAGTGTCCTTGCTAGGCACAGAGCTGGTGAGCACTTAACACAATATTGGCACTTAACACAGTGCCACAGTGCCACATTGGCACTTAAATGAGCACTTTACACAATATTGGCTCTGATCCCATGATCTAGATTTTTCCTGAGCCCTGTTTTTGTATGTCACGGGCTAAAACTTCATCTGTAGGCATGACTGCAAAGATATGCAAACAACTCTTAGATAAGTCAGTTATGCAGAGATCTTAGGCATTTTTGCCATTGTCAACTAGGGAGTTACTTTAATGTAGATTTGTTTTTATGAGACTCCTGTTGCAGAAATTTGTCTCCTTTTCCTAAGAAATTGTTCATAAAACTTGGAGACATAAGCCTTTGAATACCTCCTGGCCTTCCTTTTTACTAAAAAAAAGTGAAAGGACTAAGTAGTCATTCTGATTGGGATCTGCACATCACAATGCTGAGGAAGAAAGGAAGCCCTAGGAACCTTCTGGTGGTATCACTTCTTTCAAATACACTTTTGAGTTCTCCTTGCCCAATTGAAAAAAAAATGTGTTCCTTAAATGTTTATATTTTGAAACTTTTCTTTTACAAGGAAATAAATGAAATCATAGCTTGTATATAAGACCCTTTCTTACCCCCGTTCTCAAACCCTCGCCCAGTGGTACCATTACAAGTTAACTTTGGTTTGATTCTGCAGGTATATAACAGAGTTTGTAAACCTAGGCAATGTTTCAGCTCTACGCACTTTCAGGGTACTGAGGGCTTTGAAAACTATTTCGGTAATCCCAGGTAAGATGGCCCGGGGTTGGTGTTAGGTGTTGGGTTAGGGCCCTGACGTGACGTATTGTACTTTTTGTTTTGTTGTGGTTTTGTTTTTTTCCTTTGGTGTTTGTGTTTGTGTCCGTGTTTGTCATTTGTGTCTGTGCGTGACCTCCCTTACTACAGATATGTGACAGAGTTTGTGGACCTGGGCAATGTCTCAGCGCTGAGAACATTCAGGGTTCTGCGAGCTTTGAAAACTATCTCTGTAATTCCAGGTGAGAAAATTTAAACACAAGACTGACTTTGCCTCATCTCCTCTCTCTCCTCCATTCATTTTGTCCACCACGTTCTGAAGCGGCATCAGCACAGCTGATATGGCCTTGCATTCCGCATGTTTGTCCTGGGAGACGTTCCCTGGAATGGCTCTTTGGTCCTTAGCAGTATCTCTGACAGTGCTTGCTAGGCATGCGGCCCCCATTCCATCCATGCTTTGAAAAAGCACGTGCTTAAGAATCACTTGGATCTTACAATATCTGAAAGAATTGTCACGGAGCTAGCTGTCTCTTTGAATATCAGTCACTTGCTTCCTAGCCTCATGGAATTACGGTAATTTTAACGTTCACCATCATTCCATTGCTTACGATTTCTAGGCTTCCTATCGCATGGTTTGCTGATGGGATGTTATTCGAAGAATTGTACTTTTATTGTTACTGTGTTAATGGAATTATTTAATCACAGAAGAGACCTTACCCAGTTAACTAGTCCAGTGTTCCAGACAAATTTAAGAGCCTGAACTTTAATAATCACTGTCTATCACATTCTGTGCTGTCTGTTTCACTAGAATAAGAACCAGTAGACATCTACTACATATATATTGAGAGACCATTCTCAAACATAAATCCCAGTGAAAGCTTATGCAGGTGCTGTTAAAAAAAAAAAGTCGAAGGTAAGATAAGATACGTCTAAACATGTGGGCAAACAAAAAAGTACAGAAACTTCATAAGAAAAAAAAAAAAAGGAATCCACGGGTGGTTGAGAGGTAGTTGATTGACAGTCTCTCTAAAATTTTTGCCTTTTTTTTTCTTGGTTCTGGTTGAGCTAGCTCAGTGGTTCTTAACCTTTTGAAGGTTTTGGATCCTTTTGAGAATCAGATGAAAGGTCACAGGCACCACCACCCCCACACCAAAGCCCACCTGTGGCCCCCAGGTTGAGATCCACTAATTTAATTCAAATCCTTTCTACCAGGTAATAACTATTTTTCTAAAGACCAGTCTTGAAATCTGGAAGGAAAGATATTTTAGTTAGTCTGCTAACTAAGATATTGTTGGCAGAAATGTGGCAGAAGTCAAGACTACGTTGTTGCTGGTTCGACTCTGCTTATGTTCAGGAGTTTTCAGGGAAGACTCCCGAGAGGCCAGGCTTTCCACTGCAGTTTTGTAGAAACAGGGACATGAAGAACAGAGGCATCCTATTCCTGGCATCACGTGGCTCTTCTCCTTGTGGCTGAACCAAAAATAATTCCTCTTTTCCCCTTTTCAACACGTTATCTAGGTATCTGATGAAGAGAGAGGGAAGCACAGAGGTAGAATCCCAGAGAGGGAAGACTTAGAATGTAGCTTACTGAGAACCTCAGGAAGGTAAACCTCAAGTTTCTCCATTTACAGATTTGGGCTATGAAGCGGGCCAGTAAATTATGGCCCTATTAAAAATGAATTCCAGGGCTTCCCTGGTGGCGCAGTGGTTGAGAGTATGCCTGCCGATGCTGGGGACACGGGTTCGTGCCCCGGTCCGGAAGGATCCCACATGCCACAGAGCGGCTAGGCCTGTGAGCCATGGCCGCTGAGCCTGCGCGTCCGGAGCTTGTGCTCCGCAACGGGAGAGGCCACAACAGTGAGAGGCCCGTGTACCACAAAAAATAATATAAAGTAAAAAAAATTCCGGGCTTCCTTGGTGGCGCAGTGGTTGAGAGTCCGCCTGCCGATGCAGGGGACGTGGGTGCGAGCCCCGGTCCGGGAAGATCCCACATGCCGCGGAGCGGCTAGGCCCGTGAGCCACAAGTACTGAGCCTGCGCTCTAGACCCCGCAAGCCACAACTACTGAGCCCATGTGCCACGACTACTGAAGCCTGCACGCCTAGAGCCCGTGCTCCGCAATAAGAGAAGCCTCCGCAATGAGAAGCCCGTGCACCGCAACAAAGAGGAGCCCCAGCTCGCCGCAACTAGAGAAAGCCCGCGTGCAGCAACAAAGACCCAATGCAGCCAAAAATAAATAAATTTATTAAAAGAAAAAGAAAAAGAATTCCTTGGGACTTCCCTGGTGGTCCAGTGGCTAAGACTCGGTGCTCCCAGTGCAGGGGGCCTGGGTTTGATCCCTGGTCAGGGAACTAGATCCCGCATGCCACAACTAAGAATTTGCATGCCACAACTAAAAGATCCCATGTGCTGCAACTAAGACCCAGTGCAGCCAAATAAATAAATATTTTTAAAAAATGAATTCCTTTATTTTTAGCAATGGTAGCTTACTGCTTATCAGCCAGAGGCTGGGTGTCAGTTGGAGTATATTCTCCTTGGCAAAAAACTATAACCCTGACTTATCAAGGTTTATTTCCTAGCCATTTCAAATCCGTTTGACAGAAAATTCAGCTCATTCTCTAGGCAGCTTCATGAAGCTTGTTGATGGCAGCCTAACCCTTAGGCAGGCCTTGTCTTATTATTTTTTTTTAAGACATCTGTACCACCAAATCTTTACTTTCATTTTTCCTTTGGTCTCTTTCCTCCTCTGGCCTCTTTTAGATATGATCCCATGTTTTCTGCTCACTTCCCCCAGCGTACTCCGCAAGGCATCTGTCTCTTTATGTTCTTGTGATCTCAAAACTTCTCTTCCAGAATTAAATTGGAAAGCTGCGTTCTGCTCACTAACTAGGGCAGCAGGTGCTGTCTCTGCTCCAGCTCTTAGCCTCTGTCTCTGTCTCTGCTGTATGATTAACTTCTGACCACAGCATTTCTGCAAGATAACTCTTGACTGATGTCACGTAATTTATCCTTATTACTTTAGTTTTATAGATATATATTCATGTCTAGTTTTATATTCTGTATTACAAATATATATTTATAAGCACAGTGCCTGGCCCATAGTAGTCCTCCATAAATGATTCTAGCAGTAGCAATTATAAAGAAGAAACCTAAACCCAAAGAAAGGGTTTGTATGAAGATTTAGACACCAGCTTCACAGTTTGAAATAGATTCCTGGATTCCTATTTCTAGAAGCACCCCGCAACTGAGATGGCTTTGGGAGGCTTTGGAAAATAACTTTAAGGGGTAATAAAGCCAATAATAGATCACTATCAGTGAATGGTATAATTGATACTTGAATTAAAGTGTGACTTTTAATCCCAAGTCCTTTTGCTCCCCATTCTACGTGTAGAGGGCTATTGCCTTGTTCCTACCTGCCTGTTACCCAGGTCTCCTTCCCAGGTGGTAACACCAGTGTATGAGGCAGTAGACCTGGGCCTTCTCTTGACTGGAAATCTAAGTCATTTTGATTCCACAGTTACAGAGTTGGGCCATAGTTCCCTCTGAGTAAAAGCCATTGCTTTGGGTACCAAGTTTTCTCATAGGCCACTTCAGTGGAATTGTTGCTTTCTTTTGCCTTTTCCTGCTCCCGGTTTGATGATCGGCTTTTTGTTTTTTTTTTAACATCTTTATTGGAGTATAATTGCTTTACAATGGTGTGTTAGTTTCTGCCTTATAACAAAGTGAATCAGTTATACATATACATATGTTCCCATATCTCTTCCCTCTTGCGTCTCCCTCCCTCCCACCCTCCCTATCCCACCCCTCTAGGTGGTCACAAAGCACCGAGCTGATCTCCCTGTGCTATGCGGCCGAAGCTGCCAAAAACAGGAGTGAGAGCAGCCACAGAACTGATGTGGGACCTGCAAGTTCTCACAGAGCTCTTTATGAGAGTTTTCCCTTTCCTAGAGCACTCACCCTGCTCACCTGGCTGATGCCGTGCTCCCTCTTAGCATCTTTGGTATCGATAGATACTCTGAATGTGTCAGGGCAGAGTCAGGACTCCTGAAGATTGGAGAGTACAGTGCACCAGTTAGCTCCAGCCTTTTATACAAGAGATACTTGGATTTAGAGCCCTCTTGTAGCTTAGAAAAGACTAAACTCACATCCTGACCCTTTTTATTTGCCAACTCAAGACCTGGATACCTATCATTCATGGTTTCCCTTCTGCTTCGGAGAACTCAACTTGAAGAACAGTGCCATGCAAACTGTGCTAAAAGGGTCAGTTATAGGAAAAGACCCTTTTAATATTTTCTTTGGTCTGGAA
The DNA here is from genome assembly GCF_059928025.1 of Delphinapterus leucas. Taxonomy (NCBI): domain Eukaryota; kingdom Metazoa; phylum Chordata; class Mammalia; order Artiodactyla; family Monodontidae; genus Delphinapterus; species Delphinapterus leucas. Next base: position 41,262,980 of record NC_143139.1, read on the forward strand.
CTTGCTGGATTCAACTTGACATTGAAGTATTCTGTGGAGAATGTCATATACCTTAAAACTTTGTTTTCACTTTGTGTTTATCTGGGTACAAAAATGAACTTCTAAGTGACTTTGTCAGAATTTTCATCTCCTGCGTGCTTTGGCCATGAGCCACGGGACTAACGTGCCCCCAAGATAGGGTGGACATCTCAAAGAAGGTGTCTCAGGGTTTTCTTAGAGTGTAGCACTTAATGGTGTAAATAAAACTGGTTGGGAGGGCCTCGCTGCCAGTCCCTTTTCATTTCCATCATCATTTAAATGGCTCCCCAAAGCACTACTTCTGTTGGTCATTTTGCTCTCTTTTGAGCTGTAATTTCTTGATTATTTTTCTCTTGGATTTGTTATTTCTCTTTCATTTCTGTTACCGTCTCTCTCTCTTTACCTGTGGTATCAGATAAGAAGCAGGGGAAATGAGAGGCCCTTCTCCGTCCCACCCCAATATTCACAAAGAAGGTGTTTTCTTTAAATGTGCCCATTATGAATGTGGCAATTTCTGTTGCACTGTGAAGGGGGATAGAAAGTGTTTTAAGACTCTATTCAGAGTCATTGTTTCTTTTAAAATATTCTAGTGATTAATCCAGTTGCTTTTGTGTTTCTCCTTTTTCCACACTGTTTCTCAGGAAAGACAGCTGAAGTTTACCACAGTGGTCCTGATTGGAGCAACACTGAGAAATCCCAGCGCCCCCTCCCAGCCCCACCTTTGAGAGCTCGTTTAGTTGTGGTCAGGCTTTGATACGAATCTAGTCTTGAGTAAATAAATCAAGGGCCCCCCAAATCTCTCCCACATTACTCTTTATCTGAAGAGCCTGCAAGAACTGTCACTGTGAGGACTGAATCTGCAGCAGGGAAGGTGACCTGGCATGACTGTACCCCAGGACTTTTCTGGACCGAGCGACTGTGGGACTGGGGAGTTGTTCTTCCCCCTGTTGTGAGAGCTGCTTGTTACTGCTGTTGACGCCTGTTCTGATGTTCATTTTGTAGGAGGGGTAGCTCGTGTTGCTTCAAACCAGTTAGATTTCTCAACCTGAACCACGAACTAGGAAAGAGATTTATAATCTGGTATCAACATGGTGGAAGATCTTGATCCCAGCATGCATGGCTGATTTCTCTGGACTTAGCACATAAGCAGGCTTTGTTCATTTGTTTAAGGGATTGCTGGGCCTTGGGAAAGGTGACAGGAGGTTCAGAGGCGCCTTTGGACATAGAGCGGAGTAAAATTCTGTGACAGCGGCTTCACCTGCTTCTCAAAATTTCTTAAGTGTCCGACTTCCTGTCTGGTAGCTGACCTTTCTGTACATTGGGTCCAGCTGTCTTTCCTTGTTCTGTAGTAAATCTATTAACTACTTCTGCTCAGACACGTCCCAGTGCTAGTGAACGTTCGCCTCTTCTTCTCGCTGTCCAATTCGCTGCCACGTGGCTTCTGTGTCACACTCTGTTGTGTAGGAGTCACATGAAGGAGCTTACTGCTCTGTTTCGGATTATTAGTTTTCTTGTGTATTCTGGTATGTGGTGTTATGAACCAGTCGAGGAAGTAAGACAGTTTATCCTCACAACCAGAACAGTGGCATTCTCCATTCTTGCACGCCTCGGGTCAGAAATTCTACCAGCAACTTCTTACTTTTTTTGTCCCGTGTTGCTTGTTGCTGGGGGAGCACTTTTGCTTGGCTGTGTTTACTAGTATGTGGCAGCCACTGCTGGCAAGACTATGAAGGTTGAGCTTAAGAAAAGCATTGATGGGACTTCCCTGGTGGCGCAGTGGTTGAGAGTCGGCCTGCCGATGCAGGGGACGTGGGTTCGTGCCCCGGTCCGGGAGGATCCCACATGCCGCGGGGCGGCTGGGCCCGTGAGCCATGGCTGCTGAGCCTGCACGTCCAGAGCCTGTGCTCCGCAACGGGAGAGGCCACAACAGTGAGAGGCCTGCGTACCACAAAAAAAAAAAAAAAAAAAAAGAAAAGCATTGATGGCGTCATTTCCATAAATTGGCATCAGCGTCTGCAGATATGGTCATTTGCAGTTATCAACACTAATGGAAGGAAGAAGAGTCTTGGCTGAGGCCTGTGTGTAATCCAGTAACCATTTACATTTAATATTGCTAAGTAATTGTGTGCCTAACTTCACTTACAGATATTAAGTTACATCACCTTTCTTCTTCCTGTGCCTTCCTCTAATTTTCTCCTAACAATCTGGATGAGAATCTTAGAGAGTAAACTTTTTGGTTGGCCATAGTGTTATTTAGTGATCATTTTTGCTTAATTAAGTTTTGTTCCTTTGAGACCCTGTGAAGTATAAGCGGCTGAATACCATTTCCAACTTAAGTCTCTATTTTAACCTTCTTGAAAGTTGAAAGAACTCCACAGAGGAGTTGATCTAAGCCTCAGACTTCAAAGGAAAACACTTGAAAATTGTTTTTAGCTTTCTGGACTCGTGTGTACAGATTTCTTCAGCAGTGGCATCTGGTTTATGGAGAAGAGATGTTGAACCAGCCGATTGTGAGTGTTCAGGTCAATCCCCAGAAAAGTGAGGAGTTCCATGTAGGGTTGGTGTATTATTTGAGCATCTCTGGTTGCAAGTAAAAAGATACAGGAGTACTTCAAGGAAAGTACGGGCTGGAATGCTTTGGGGCTTCTGGAAGCCAGTGAAAGCAGAATGCAGAGCCAGAAAGCCCCAGACACCAGGGAGTACCTTGTCTTCATCTTTCTCTTCTCCATGCTCCTATTTCCTTTTTCTGTCCCTTAGAATGCTGTCTTGACTTCACAGACATATCCTAATATAATGATAGAATATGGCTACCATTTAGCTTCCAGATTTATATATTATCATTCCCACCACATGAAAAGGCTACTGGACTGTCTCTTGTTCCATTCTATATTCCTGGAGGACAGGATCTAGATTTAGGTCAGGTGTGCATCCTGACATCTAACTACTAAGAGAAGGTCACTTCCTACAAACAAGGCTGCTGGGAGCCCACCCTTAGGGAACAGAAGACAGTTTGAGGTCATAGCCTGGAATGTCCTGTTGTATGGGCTTGGAACTGTCCAAAGAGTTCCCAGCCCAGGAAAATCAGATTAGACTTATGCTAAAATTGTATGTTTTTAAAAATTAATTAATGTCACAAATACATTGGTTTGACTATTTTAAAGTTTTATCCTCTTGTTACTAATACAAATGACAGCTTACAGCTCATTTCTCAATTCATTAACATAGAAGTAGAAAGGGCCTTGAACTATCATCCAGTATTCAGACAGGTGATTGTCTGAACCCTTCAGGAGAGATGGCTATATAAGCTCTTCATAAAGAAGTCCAGGAAAATAAACTTTACAGCCATTCTTCAGTGACCTATTCAACTACTCTTTTTTTTTTTAATTTATTTTTTATTGACGTATAGTTGAATTACAATGTTGTGTTAATTACTGCTGTACAGAAAAGTGACTCAGTTATACATATACACACATTCTTTTTCATATTCTTTTCCATTATGGTTTATCAACTACTCTTTTTTTAAAAATCACTCTTTGACTTTGAAAGCAGAACTGTATAATTTTAGGAGCCTAGAATTGACTTATCGACCCAACACACACCTGCCTCAACCCAGCCAAATACAGTGAAGGACTTTTCTATTCCTTAGCAACTTATTGAAATGAGTTCCAGAACACTGGAGCAATTTTTACTTCTTTATAGCTGCCTTTTATTCTGTACCACCAATACCTTCTTACCTAGCTGTGTGATTATGATACAATTTTCCAGGACTTTGGAATAAAAGATTGAAACTTCAGCTACTAAATCACGAACAAGTAAATATCTCTGCCCTATTTTTAAAGACTTTTAGAGGGACCTCCCTGGCGGTCCAGTGGTTAAGACTCTGCGCTTCCACTGCAGGGGGCACGGGTTTGATCCCTGGTCGGGGAGCTAAGATCCCACGTGCCACAAGGCACGGTTAAAAAGATTTAAAAAAGAAAAAAAAACCAAAACACTTTTAGAGATGATTCTTCAGCTTCTCCTCCACTGCCCACTGCCGGTGCTCCTGTGTTTATCCATGTTCTGTGTATGAGAAAATGAGACCGGGAGGTGACCTTAAGTTTGTTCTGAAACACAGTAGGTCATAAATAGTGGCTGAGCCAGGATCAGAATTCCTGCTTTCTGATTCCTGCCTTGTGCTCTTTCTGAACAGCCCTGTGAGGAGACAAGGAATCAGGCCAGAAATGCCTTATCCCTGGAGCCCAGGCAAGCTCTTCCTAATCCCTTTGGTGGCCACAGTGTCCAGGGAAGGCCCGCTCTGTGAGCAAACATAAGCCTTTGCACACTGCCACGTCTCTACAGTCTAACTCTTGGCTCTTTTTTCTTTAATTTCCCTTACATCCCTTTCAGGATATCTGTATGAAAGAAAGCTTCTTACTCATTTACTCTTTCAGTAAAGAACTTAAAAACATATTAAGTGTCTGCTTTGTGCCAGGGGTTGTGCTAGGCACAGCATCCATTACCACCATTGGACTCAACTTTGAAAATTCTAGGTAGTCACTTGCAAAATACAGCAAAAGAAGAGTCACGTCCACACCACCCATTAGATCACCATCGTACGAGGTTAGCCATGCAGTGTCATTATCCCATTATCCTGTCTCTTTGAGGAGGGCAACATATGTATAATAGTGATAGCTAACAGGTGGTAACTACCAGGCACTGTACTTGGTATTTAACATTCATTATCTTATTTAAACCTCACAACAACCCAGCGAGGTTGATATTTTAAATACCTTTTACAAATGAGTAAACTAAGGTTCAGACAAAAATGGTTAACATTTGATTCATTTATTGTGTGCCAGGTGCTGTGTTAAGTGTTTGTATGAATCATGCTTAATCCTCGCAACAGCCCTATGATATTCTACTATAATCATCCCCATTTTAAAGATGAAAACACTGAGATCCAAGGAGGTTAGGTTTATTGCTCAGGCCACGTAAGTAAGTTGTATAACTTGATTAAGATTAGTAATTATCTACCTAGACTCAGGATTAGAATTGGGATTAGGGTTAGGATCAGAGCCAGGGTTAGGATTTCTGTAGAATTTCAGTGTGATAGTCTTGTCTTCAGAAGTAGATTAGGGGGCTTCCCTGGTGGCGCAGTGGTTGGGAGTCCGCCTGCCGATGCAGGGGACGCGGGTTCGTGCCCCGGTCCAGGAAGATCCCACATGCCGCGGAGCGGCTGGGCCCGTGAGCCATGGCCGCGGAGCCTGCGCGTCCGGAGCCTGTGCTCCGCAACCAGAGAGGCCACAGCAGTGAGAGGCCCGCGTACCGCAAAAACAAAACAAAACAAAAGAAGTACATTAGGGATAAGATCCCTCTTGAGGCCTGTGTGTCAAGGCTCTGTGTCTGCCTGCTGTCCGTCCTGGTGTTTTGGCACCCCGGGAGTGCTCAGTGCTTTCTTGGCCATGTCTTATGGTTTATGGTTAGCTGATGTGTGAGCATATGTCCAGGAGAACCACATGTAGACTCAGTCTTGATCCAAACATCACGAGCCCACAACCATACTTTCCTTTGCCTCCTATCACTGATCTCTCCCTGTGCAGTTAAGAAATCTGCCTGCAGATTCAAATTTGAACCAGTGGCTTGCATTTAAACCGCCAATTCAAGTGGGTTATATGTTATTTTAAACTTTTTCAAGTTTTTAATCTAGGACAGAGAAAAGATATAGTATATGTGATGCAGAGAAGGTATATTTTTTAGTGGAAATAGAAACCACAAATACTAGATTGATACTGATTAACCTTTTCAATACATTGGCATTTCCAGAGCTCTTGGGAAAATATTATTGTACCTTCTCACCTATTATTGGCTTTTAAACTTACCTGTAGTTCTCTTTCCAAACTGGAAGCCTCCTCAATTCCTGATTTTCTATTTGTTTATTCAGCTAATATTTACTGAGTACCTTGTGGGCTAAGCCATGCAGATACACCTGTGAACAAGGCAGACATAATTAACTATAACCATGATAAATACTACAGAGGAAGTAAAAGGTGCTATTAAAATAGTAATAGTAGGGGAGGGAGAAGAGTCATAAAGTCAGGGAAGGCTTTCTGGGGGAATTGCTCTTTAAGCCAGAGTGGAGGATGAATAGGAAACAGGCAGGAGGGACAAGAGAAGGGAAGGAAGCATTCCAGGCAGAGGGAACAGCATGTGTGGCAACACTGAGGCAAGTAAGACCTTGACTCATCTGAGTCGCTGAGAAGCAGTCAGAGACAGGGAAGTGCTTCCAGGAAGAAAAGAGCCACATGCTGGAGAAGGGACTTTCTTTTTCAAAAAATATTGACTTAAAAATTGATGCCCCTGGAAGAACTGATAATACCGCCGCCCCACTGTTATTCCCATGGTGTAAATGGTGAAGTGGCCGTGCATCATGGGCGGCCCTGTGGGGCAGACTAAGAGCCGTGGCGGAGCGGGGAGGCTGGGGGAGGTGGGGAGGGCTGTGGGATGACTCTGACTCTGGGGGTTCTCTCCCCTCAGGCCTGAAGACCATCGTGGGCGCCCTGATTCAGTCCGTGAAGAAGCTGTCGGATGTGATGATCCTGACAGTGTTCTGCCTGAGTGTCTTTGCCTTGATCGGACTGCAGCTCTTCATGGGAAACCTGCGAAACAAGTGTGTGGTGTGGCCCATAAACTTCAACGAGAGCTATCTTGAAAATGGCACCAAGGGCTTTGACTGGGAAGAGTACATCAACAATAAAAGTAGGTGGCCCCATCTCTGCAAGTGGGGAAGAAAAAGTCTTCCAGAAAGGAAGGCCAGGACCGCTGGAAGGAGCCTTGTGAACTTACCCCCTTCCCTTGAGGTCGGATTATGTTCAGAAGCTCTCAGATATCAGCCCCCTCTCCCTCTCTCTCTATTCTCTCCCTTTAAAAGCAAAAATGAAACTTTAGATCTTTTTCACATGTACCCCTAAACTTTTGCTTTGAAAATCAGGCTTAGAACCTTGATAAAAATCCTCTTTTCCCTGAGATATGTAAACATTTAGTTTATAGAGTATATACCTAGTAAGGTTTCTGAATGCTACTTAGACCTTAGGAATCAATCTGGTCTTAGGGAGTCAAGTAATCTCTAAGTAATCATTTGATCCTATTACAGTTAAGGAGTTTTAACAAGTTCATTTCAGGAATCAAGGCGCTTGGGTCTTGCCCTTAGAATATTTGGTATAGTAGTACTTCTGTAAAACAATGGGGGAAAGTTAGCAGTCTCACTGTTAGTCACTCCTGAGGAATAAAGGCAGTTAGTATCTACAAGAAAGTGTTGCAAAGGGGATTTCAGGGACGCGAAAGGCAAACGTGCCTTCTGATTTAAAGTGGGGCATGGTAACTAGCAATCAGTTTATCTTTGGTAGAGAGAAGTTATAAGGATAGAAGAGTAGAGTGGTGTAAAAACCCTTTGATTCAAGTGCTAGAACGTGGCATACAGATCTGAAGTACGAGTAGAAGTCAGGTGTCTGTGAAAAGAACATTGCACTAAAGGCTACACAGCAGCACTTTTCATTGTTAAATATATATAGGAAAATAGTTAATGGGAGAGAATTCTTATCAGGTTTCACTGCTGTCAGAAAAGATTTATATGAGCTAAAATCAATAACTGTTTATTCTCTCATTCACTGAAATCTGCCTTATTCATTTCCTGCCTCTTCAAACTTTTCTAGCAAATTTTTACACAGTTCCTGGCATGCTGGAACCTTTGCTCTGTGGGAACAGTTCTGATGCTGGGTAAGTAGCTCACCTAATTTTATTCTCCTCCCTTAAAATAATTTGTCAGACAAAAATGGACAATACGTTCTCTTTCTTTGTGCTCAGATCCTTAGTGGGCCCGACGTATTGGGTGACTCAGATTTTCTTTCTGTCTTATATTTGTCCGTCCAAAGTTGACATTTCACTAGTAGGTGAAGGTGTCCATAGTCTCAAGCCAAAATTAAAGATGTAAAAGGCTAAAGACAGAATCTATAACATCAGATATCTTGCCTGTCTCTTGAAGACTCTCCTCATTCTATCCTAACGCAATTAATAAAATATCGAATAAGGACACCATCTTCATGATAGGTTAGCACCCAAGGTTGACCCAGAATATGCCGGGCCAGACAACATGGGGGAGGGGAAAGAGTTGCAATGTAATATCTTTTCCCCTTTTTATACTGTGGCAAAATACACGTAACATAAAATTTGGTCTCTTAACCATTTCTACATGTACAGTTCAGTGGTATTAAGTATGCTGATGTTGTTATGCGACCATCACCACCATGCATCTCCAGAACTCTTCATCTTCCTACACTGAAACTCTGTACCCAATAACTCCCCATTCTCCCCTCCACTCAGCCCCTGGTGACCACCATTCTACTTTCTGTCTCTATGATTTTGACCAGTGTAAGTACCTTACTTAAGTAGAATCATACAGTAATTGTCTTTCTGCAACTGGCTTATTTCACTTAGCATAATGTCCTCAGGGTTCATCATGTTATAGTATATATATGTCAGAATTTCCTTCCTTTTTAAGGCTGAATAATATTCCATTGTATGTATATATCACATTTTGTTTATCCATTCATCTGTCAGTAGACACTTGGGTTGTTTCCACATTTTAGCTCTTGTGAATAATGCTGCTATGAACATGAGTGTACAGCAACAAAGTTTAGTCCTGATTCTGCTACTTCTAGACTTTTGGCAAGCCATTTAACTTATGTGAGCCTCAGTTTCTTCATCTAAAAACGGATTTAATCATGTTCTCACTTTCTCAAAGGGTTATGTAAGGATCCAATTACATAACATATGTGAAAGTGCTTTGTAAACAGAGGGCTATATAAATGTAGAGTGTAGTGTCATTATTTAGAGTATATTGGTAAATACAGGAGTTGGTGTTTTAAGATGACATGACGACTAGAAGTTCATTTAATTTCTGTATTGAAGTAGATACTAGAAATTACGCTGAAATAAATATCAGGCGAGTCTTAAAGCAGAACTGTTATAATCAAGGTCACTGAAATCCCCAGTATGACATGGATGTCACAGTGGGTGTGAAGAGAATCGAGATGATTAAGAGGAACTTCTAGCCATTTGTCATTTCGGATAGCAGCTAAGTTAAATTGGGTTGAATTGCACATTGATATGAATCTAGGACAGTGATTCTCAAATTTTGGCATGCATAAGAATCATCTGACACGCCCCTTAAGAATACAGATTCCTGGATCCCATGTCCAGAGCTTTTATTCCTAGGTCTTGGGTAGGTCATAGGAATCAACATTTTTCAGGTGATTCTGATCCTTGACTGTCCCCATGACATCATTTTTTGAAAAATTGACCTTGCTACTTTGTTTCTTTCCTCTTTTTCTTTTTTTTAATTCCTGTTTGTTGGCCTGTAATAAATAACCATCTATATATTTATTATCTCCAAGGTCATAGAGATGCCTTACAGCTGATGACTGGGTAGGATTACACTGAAAAGCCGTTTGTTTCCCTTTCTTTCCTCAGGCAATGCCCAGAGGGATACCAGTGTATGAAAGCAGGAAGGAACCCCAACTATGGTTACACAAGCTTTGACACTTTTAGCTGGGCCTTCTTGGCATTGTTTCGCCTTATGACCCAGGACTACTGGGAGAACTTGTATCAATTAGTAAGTAATACCTCTTTTTCAAGTGCTACCTCTTTTTCTTTGGTGATAGAATTTGCATGAGGATATGTGGGGTTGGGGACATTCTGTGTGAGAGACCTTTGGTGAAGACGTTTTATAGGATCTTAGGATGGTATTTCTCAGAGTCAGCTGGTTTACAAAAGTAAGTGAATTCTCCCAGCTCTTGGCCCGGTCCTTTAATGCTCATCTTGTGTAGCTGTAGAGGTTCACAGACTTGAGAGCCTCTTGCCTGGCCGGGGAATCTGCATTGTCTACCTACTTCCTATCATTTCACCAGACCATCTTCAGTATTTCTCCTTTTGGATTTTTGGGCTTATGGCATCTTTTTAAGAAATATTAAACACATTGTACAAGGCACTATGCTAGACATTATAAAGATGAGATTTTATCCACAGGGATCTTGGATAAGATCTTGTCCATGTTTTGAAATTTGTAACACATTTGTATTTGTTCAAGAATGTTGTGACAGATTTTTTTTTAAAGGTCACTACTATTCTGTTGGGCTGCTTTGGTGACTCTGGGCAAGTCGTTTAATTTTGCTGGTTGCGGTGGAGAAGTTAGTCTAGGTGACTGCTGAGGGTCTTCCAGTTTAGAGATTCTCTGATGATCCATTGTTTTCCATTTGACTCTAGCATTTGGTAATGCAAATTAGTTTGAGGATAAGAAATGTGTTCCCCTCAGGCATGAAGGAAGCTCTTTAAGGGAAGTTTCTTATTCGTATCTCCTAGAACTCTTCCTTTCTGTTGTACAACCTAGTATTCCCTCAGGATTGAATCTTTCCCATGAAATATTTGTGACTTATGCTAAGTTTCAATTTGTGGTTGAGAAGAACAAAAATGCAAACTAAGTAATAGTGGGTCCCGTGTACATAACCTAAAACACAATTGTTCTTTGATGTCTATGTGCTTGCTCAAGGAATACTCAGTATTCCTTGAGTATTCCCCAAGGAGTACTCTTGGGATCCTCCTTCCTGTTTTCTTTTCCTTCCACTATCCTTTATGTCATACCCCTCTTTAAAAATTCATCTTACGGGGCTTCCCTGGTGGCGCAGTGGTTGAGAGTCCGCCTGCCGATGCAGGGGACATGGGTTCGCGCTCTGGGCCGGGAAGATCCCACATGCCGTGGAGCGGCTGGGCCCGTGAGCCATGGCTGCTGAGCCTGCGTGTCCGGAGCTTGTGCTCCGCAACGGGAGAGGCCACAACAGTGAGAGGTCCGTGTACCACGCACACACGCAAAAAACTCATCCCATTGCAACAGGCTAAGGAAGGATGTCCCTCAAGATAGGGACTTCCTATGACTTGGACCTGATCCCAGAGATGGAATTTGTCTGTTAATGCTCTTTGAGGACCAGTAGATAAATGAGCTGAGGTCTTGTATTCATTTCTTCAGACTTGTTTTAGAACGAGCTGACAAAGTCAAATGTAATTCTTAGCCCAGAGCGATTTTTCCTTTAAAAAAAAAATTAAGCATTTTCCTACAAAAGGAGTATATTAAGAGTATTTGGAAGTGGAAGAGGACTTTTTTGTCATAATGAATGGGACATACTACCAACATTTACTGTGAGTTGAGGGTAGGGGAGGCCATTTGGCCGTTGGGGATGCTAAGTGTTCTGCAGCGTGAAGAAGCACCACACAGTGAAGTACTGTCCTGTTCAAAATGCAGTAGTGGGGGCTTCCCTGGTGGCGCAGTGGTTGAGAGTCCGCCTGCCGATGCAGGGGACACAGGTTCGTGCCCCGGTCCGGGAAGATCCCACATGCTGCAAAAAAAAAAAAGTGTAAAAATGCAGTAGTGCCCCTGCAGAGGAACACCAGCCCATGAGTTGTTTTCAGCCTGATTCGTTTGATGCAAGCGACTCAGAAAGTGTTCTTTGTCTCTTTGTCTTTACAGACCTTAAGAGCAGCTGGGAAAACGTACATGATCTTCTTCGTCTTGGTCATCTTTGTGGGTTCTTTCTATCTGGTGAACTTGATCTTGGCTGTGGTGGCCATGGCTTACGAAGAACAGAATCAGGCAACGCTGGAGGAAGCAGAGCAGAAAGAGGCTGAATTCAAAGCAATGTTGGAGCAACTTAAGAAGCAACAGGAAGAGGCACAGGTCGGTGACCAATTCTTTGCTATGGTCCTTCCTGCCAGATCACGGTGACTAAGGCCCCACCTGACTGCCATTCCAATTGATCTTTTTAGGCATCAGTCCCTGTCAAATAGAAGTCACTGATCTGATTAAAATAACCCAAGTAACAACTGCAGATGGTCAGTCCAATTATTCCATTTGTCTTAATGGCCAAATTATTTGTGAATATGATCTTTTGTTGAATTTCTCAACTGTTCAGTGTACAACTGCTGTGCTGGCTGGGGAGAAAAGAAAGTGGCCAGAGCAGTCTATATAATGCTTCATATAAGCATAGCCTTCTTGTTGAGAAAAACATTAGGGTCTCCTTCAGAGATTCTCTGTGGTCATAGCAAGTCTTGAAAAGAAGATACAGGTAAAATATGAAAGTAAAATTTGAAAAACAAACTTGTGATTCCACCAACACCCTAACACTTTACTTTTTCATCTTTATCCAAATATACATGGATTTTTACATTGTTGGGCCCATAATGTATAGTATAGTTTCTTAGCATTGATTTTCAGAGTTGTCCAGAAAAAGGATCATTTGGTACGAAGGTGGCAGCCACGTTCTTGTCTGAGATACTCAAGAGAATAAACCCCAGAGTTCTCACCATGCCGTTCTGCTCTGATTATGCAAGGCCGTGTGCCACGATACAAATTCAGCTAGGAAAAAGGGATACCAGGCCCCAGCCACAGTCTCCTCTGACGGGCTGGTTTTCCTTCCTCCTTTTTTCCCTTTTTCTCCTATCTGTGGGAAAGGAAGTGATCTGTACTAATTGCTTGGCTTTGGGTGGCTCCAGTTCATTGCTTCTGATCTGCCCTGTTGCTGTGGCTCCTTTCGTAGGCGGCGGCGATGGCCACTTCAGCAGGAACTGTCTCAGAAGATGCCATAGAGGAAGAAGGTGAAGAAGGGGCAGGCTCTCCCCGAAGCTCATCTGAAATCTCTAAGCTCAGTTCCAAGAGTGCCAAAGAGAGACGTAACAGGAGAAAGAAGAGGAAACAAAAGGAGCTCTCTGAAGGAGAAGAGAAAGGGGATCCCGAGAAGGTGTTCAAGTCAGAGTCAGAAGATGGTATGAGGAGGAAGGGCTTTCGGCTACCAGACAACAGAATTGGGAGGAAATTTTCCATCATGAATCAGGTAAACTCTTTGCGCTGGGTCAAATAAGCCGAAGAAATTTTGGTTTTCCTAATCTCACTTGATTCTCATGTTCCCCTTTGGTTTACGTTTTCCACACCCATCCCTGCATTCTCAGGCCTTTTTCTCCATACCTACACGCTGTTTTCCTTTAGGAGGAAGTGTTACTCGCATATTAGGGCTGCCCTGTGCTCTAATCCTGCCCTCCCTTCTCTGCTCTAAAGCTAGCCCTAGGACAACCTGGTCACCTTTGGCAAACTTACCATAGCAGTAAAGTCTGTGTCACAACCAGCAAGCCTTATGTTCTAAAATGTCATGAAGAACTTTTCTCCTCTTAGCATCTGAACTTCAGAATTTAGATCAAATACCTCTTTTTAAGAGTTTCATGTAATTTTAGGTTAAAAAAAAAAAGTCATGGAACTCTTTAGGTCACCTTATTTGAGTGTAACAAGTTCTAGTAATTAATTATTCTAGCTGTATAGTGTCATGCTGATAAATTAGCCTATGATATATTAAAAGCCTCCAGTTTTACCCAACTTTGATAAATTGGGAAACTAAACGAGAAGGGAGAGAGGACTTACGGATTATTACTGAGCATTGTATGACTATAAATTTCATCACGTAATAGGTATTTTTGGATTCCAGAGAACACCACCAAAATCCAATTCTTAAGCCATTTAATTCCCCAATTTTTTTTTTTAATTTGTTTTTGGCTGCATTGGGTCTTCGTCGTTGCATGCAGGTTTTCTCTCGTTTCGGTGAGGGGGGGTTACTCTTTGTTGCGGTGCATAGGCTTCTCATTGCGGTGGCTTCTTTTGTTGCGGAGCACAGGCTCTAGGCACGCGGGCTTCAGGAGTTTTGGCACACGGGCTCTAGAGCGCAGGTTCAGTAGTTGTGGTGCACGGGCTTAGTTGCTCTGCGGCATGTGTGGTCTTCCGAGACCAGGGCTTGAACCCGTGTCCCCTGCGTTGGCAGGCTAATTCTTAACCACTGCGCCACCAGGGAAACCCTAATTCCCCCTTTCAAAGAAAGTTTTGTAAGGTATAGAATAGATTACAGTTCCTGGTTATGGCAGTGTATTCAGTGTCTTTTCTTGTTTCCCAGAGATGATTGATTGTGCCTCTCCCTTACATCTCTCACCTCCCAGTTCAGTCTTTTGCTAGTCCAGTTCATTTTATCACAGCAGAATCTCTCATGTCCATCCCCTTCTTTTTATTCGTATTAATCCTGTTTTAGTTCAGACTTTGTGTTACTTTGTTCTACTGCAGTTATCCATTGCAGCTTCATTCACTCTTGTCTGTCTCTCTCTCCTTTATGTTTTATATATTGTCAGCAGATCACTTCCTAAAACATATCTCTCATTATTTGTCACCAAGCATTTATGGAGTGCCTACTGTATGTCAAGGATTGTGCTAGGGGGCTTCTCTGGTGGCGCAGTGGTTGAGAGTCCGCCTGCCGATGCAGAGGACACGGGTTCGTGCCCCGGTCCGGGAAGATCCCACATGCCGCGGAGTGGCTGCGCCCGTGAGCCATGGCCGCTGAGCCTGCGCGTCCGGAGCCTGTGCTCCGCAACGGGAGAGGCCACAACAGTGAGAGGCCCGCATAAAAAAAAAAAAAAGAAAAAGAAAGGATTGTGCTAGGTCCTAGAGATTAAAAGGTGGTTAGAACACCATCCCTGCCCTAGGGAGCTTACAGTGTAATGGGGCAACCAGATACATTAAAAAAATTATTTGTGTAATAACACTGATGATATTATTCCATAATTGAGATACACTGGGGTGTTTTGGAGGGCACCGATCTATCCCAACCTGGAGGTTCAGCAAAGATTTTCTGGGGAAGATCAATGAAGGATAAACAGGAGTTAGTCAAGTAATGTACATGTGTGTTGGTGAGGGAGCAGTAAGACGGAAGAAAGGACATTCCAGGTTTGGAAGAAAAGTATGTTCCAGTTTAGACATCCCAAGTTTGAATTGTTTGTTGGGAAACCAAGTAGACACATGGATAGTCAAATGATAGCTCAGGGAAGAGGTGGGGATTAAAACCATGAGACTGGATGAGATGACTTGGAGAGGTGTGTCAGGTGGAAGAACAGTGGGCCACTGATGTTCACGGCCATCAGAGATGGAGCTCATGGAGGAAGACAAGTGAACGGTCGTTAGAGGTGCTAAGAGAACCGACAGTGCAGTGAGGGCTGGAGAGCACAAGGGTGGGAGAAGGCAGTGGAGTGATCAATGGATTGAAACTTAACAGAGATGCTTGATGAGATCAGAACTGGAAATGTCTGTTGGATTCGGCAGTAGAAGTCATTGAGAACTTGAAAGTTACATTTCAGTCCAGGGTAAGGGTGGATGCCATGTTGAGTGGGAAGTAAAGACTTCTCATTCAAACTTCTTTAAAGAATGTGGGTGGGGGCTTCCCTGGTGGTGCAGTGGTTGAGAATCTGCCTGCCAATGCAGGGGACACGGGTTCGAGCCCTGGTCTGGGAGGATCCCACATGCCGCGGAGCAACTAGGACCGTGAGCCACAACTACTGAGCCTACGCGTCTGGAGCCTGTGCTCCACAACAAGAGAGGCCGCAATAGTGAAAGGCCCGCGCACCGCGATGAAGAGTGGCCCCCGCTTGCCACAACTAGAGAAAGCCCTCGCACAGGAACGAAGACCAAACACAGCAAAAATTAATTAATTAATTAATAAACAACTCCTACCCCCAACATCTTAAAAGAAAAAAAAAGAATGTGGGTGAAAATAAGCTTTTTTTTTTTTATTTTGCGGTACACGGGCCTCTCGCTGTTGTGGCCTCTCCAGTTGCGGAGCACAGGCTCCGGATGCGCAGGCTCAGCGGCCATGGCTCACGGGCGCAGCCGCTCCGCGGCATGTGCGATCTTCCCGGACCGAGGCACGAACCCATGTTCCCTGCATCGGCAGGCGGACTGTCAACCACTGTGCCACCAGGGAAGCCCAAAAATAAGCAATTTTATAATCTGTTGGAGAGGAAACCCAGAAGAAGGAGGGTTGGAAGTAAAAATGGAGTAGAACAGAAAAGAAAGTAGAACACAGTCTTGGGAGATGTGAAAATAGGTGTAGCCTCTAACAGGAAAGGGGGTACCTTGTCCCCCCCAAAGACGCCAGCACAAGAGAGGTGGGTGTATGTGGATAAGTTTGTAGATGGGGAGTAGGAAGTAGAGAAAGATGGCACCTGTCAGTCTCTAGTTTTTAATAATGTAGGAAATTAAAAATCTTATCGAAGGGTTTGAGAGGTTGATTCGGGAGCTTGAAGACAATAGTGACAGTTTAGAGTAGTTACTAAGAAGAATGGGAGAGGGAACTCCCCTTTGGGGTGGAATTCATAGCACTCCCCCTCCCCGATGCAGACTCCCTCTTCAGTCTCCAGTCCCTGTGCCCCTTCAAGCACCCTATACTTACACCACAGTGAACTACTAGATGCTTCTCATACACGATGCTTCTTTTCTACCCTCTGTTTTGCTCCAGAAACAGCCTCTCTAAGATGCCCTGTTTTTTCCATTTCTGAATTGTCCACGTTGTATTTATTCTTCACATCCTTTTCTCAAGAAACCTTCCCTGACCCTCCTCCATCCCACCCCCAATTGGAAATTATCATTTCATCTTTCCATTATGTTTATACGTACCTCTTTGCATGTTGCTTTTTACTGTATGTGGTTTTATATTTACTAATGGTCATATCCTCTCCCCTCTCAGATAAAATCCTAAAGCCAAGGTCTGCTTCTATGCCCATTCAGGTATTTGTTGGAAAAATGAATGAAGAACTTTTATAAGTCTGATTTAACCCCTTCTGGGACTCCTTTATGGCCTGGAACCATCTCTGTCTCACCTTCATCTCACCTTTCTCCTAGTTCAGTCTCTTTTGGGGGAAAACTGTGACTGTAGCTTTGTTGTAATCCAGCCCTTGTCTTGAGAGCCGTCCTGAGCTAGGCAATGAATACCCTAGTACCATTAACACTTTGCTATTGAGTGGGCTCTGATTAATCCATAGGCTTCAGCACACAGTTGCACTGATTGCTCCCCAGCTCAGAAATAAAGCTGGGCTTCTGAGATGTCCTGCTTTGCATGAAAATGTTCACTTCCTCTAATTTCCCCATTTGAAAAGAACTGTGGATTCCTAGAGTCCGTGGCTGACTGCCAAGACTTGCTTAGAAGCCCCACACGGTAGTAATACTCTGCCTCACCCATCCCTTCCACAGCAAAGGCTCTGGGCCGGGCTTTTCCCCTCGCTCCTCCTGCCTCCTGACTGACCCTCGTACCCACCCCCACCCCCACCCCCACCCCCCCCCCCCCCCCCCGTGAGGCCCTGTGTGGCCTGGCATGACATGGTGCAGCATGCCATGCCCCCTTATTTTGGGAACTGTAAGTAATAAACTCTTCTTTCAAAGGCAGTTATCTCTGTGTCTGTCACCTTACCATACCTGATTAAAACAAAATCATAGGTGGGACTTCCCTGGTGGTCCAGTGGGTGAGACTCCATGCTCCCAAGGCAGGGGCCCTGGGTTCGATCCCTGATCAGGGAACCAGATCCCGCATGCTGCAACTAAGACCCGGCACAGCCTAAATAAATAAATATTTAAAAAAAAAAGAAAGAAAGGAACCAAAACTCATAGGTACGTTCTAACACTTAACAAATCTTCTGGCCAGCCACATTGTTTAGAGAAGTGTTTCTCAAACTATCTGTAGCGAAGGACCAGTTTTTGTCTTTCCCATTTCTTCATGAACGATACTCTTGTAAAATATAATTGCAATAAACTTCTAGAAAAATTATCACATTCTTGGATGTTGTAAAAATGCCTACTTGCTATTAAAATTTCTAAATGCTTCTCTCAGGTTTTTACTGTCTCATTGCAAACCAGTAGCAGATTACATACTAGAATTGATCTGTGAATGGTTCAGGGGAATGAATCAGTGAGGGTGCCCAAACATATATGTGAAATGAGGAATAGCAAACAATAAGCTGGAGGAGGCGCTGACCCCTCTATCAGCTCAACAGCATGGAGAAGGAACATGGCCATGTATGTACCCTTTTAATACACAGTGACACCCTCCACTCATAAATGAGACCCAGTGAACATTCTAGAATCTAACCCATGCAGCTCCTCCTCTCTGGTGCAGGAATGAGGCAGAAGAGCAGAACAAGTCAGAGTGATCAGGAAAGGGGTCAGAGATGCTGCATACCTGAATCCTATTTTTTAGAGGCCTACATACGGCATATAGTATGTATTTAACAGTAACATTTGTGTAAAATGATCTGTGATAAGTGGTTTTCTTGATGCAGTTTCCAGTAATCAAATTCATTTATTATCTCAGAGATTTGTGAGTTGCTTCAAACCAAGGCAAGAAGAGACTACATAACAAGGGAAATACAGGTTAGAGAGTGAAGTATGATAAAACTAGAAATATCCAAAAAAAATGTACCCACCTGGGCATGGGGGCTTTGTACATTACAGGAAGAGAATGGAACTGGGATCATTTTGAGTCTAGAACTAGAAGTGGAGTTCTAGGTAAAAAAAAGATACGGGCAGAAATATTAAAGAGGAGCCCTACAGCCATTCCAGGGTTATCATCAAAAGTATTATTTTAAAATGTTTATTTAGCACTTTTAATATGTATACTATATTGGCAGAGTCCTAGCCCACAAAGAACTTTCACAGTGGAATCATTTTACCAGAAGGGTAAGGCCTAAACTCTAAGGCAAAAATCTTATATAGCTAAAAGTTACTTTGAAATTCCTTCAAAGCCATGATTGGGCAAACTGAGTATCTCAGGGTAGCAAGGAGGATTGTCTGAGGTCAGTTGTCTGTCAGGTTTTGTTCTCCTAGAGCAGAGGTCCTCAAACTGGGATTGCATCCCCTCAGGGTACTTGAAGACTTTCTAAGCACGGTTTTAAGGAACCTGATTTCCAGATCTTTAAGTTACATTTTCCTATGCCTAGGGTGAGGCCTGTTGTCCAAAGTCACACCAGTTCTTTTCCACTTTTCTTTTCACAGTCAGCCTTCTCCCACTTTACAAAAGGAAGGCATACCTCTCTCTCATCCCAAATCCTAAGTGGTGTATTGCCCTAAGATATAAAAATCTTTGGAGGTGCGAAACAAAGGGACAGTTGAAAATATTAGGGTCTAAAAAGTTTTCTTTAATCTAGGAAACAAACCCATTGTAAGGCTTTCTGAATTTACCTATCTCTTATATACTTCTAATAAGAGTGAAATATAGAGTTATAATCAGGGGCAATGGGATGTTTTAAGTTCAGGAGCAAGATGGATGTCACTGGGATACATATTAATACATTTATTAAAAATTAAAAATGAAGTCATACTTTTTCCAATGAAAATAAGTCTGATTTGGCCAATTGCTTTGACATTGGGGACTGGCTTTGCTAATTAGATCATATGGTGGGCATTTTTGTAAATTAAATGAGCTAAGCCTGTGGCTTTAAGGTTTTGATGAAAATATCTTTAAAGCATGTGATAACATCATTTTATTAAAAAATTAATGTTGGCAGTGATGTATAGAAATTGACAATATTTTGGTTATTCCAACCTTTTCTGTTGGGTTAAATATGGTTCCTTTAAAGTAAAAGAATAACCCCCTGTAAGAGGTACCGATATAATTATTAGTTAATAATAAATAAGGCCTTTTTGATATCCTCAGGAATCAGGAAATGGAATACTTCTATCAACTGGGTACAAGTCCTTTGGCAAGTTGGGTGGTTTTCAGTTCTTTGCTTTCAACACAATTGAAAGAGGACTTGATTTAATTGTCAGCTGATAGATCATTAAGATAAATTTTGCTGATAGCTTTCTATACGATTTTGGTATATGACTTAGAAGGAGTTCAAAGAATTGAGTGACATTACTGTTTATAACAATATTCTTCTGTTCCAAGGTACCATTTACATGAATAAGGTTTCTCAGCACTTAAAATCTAAATAATATTAGAAGGGAGAGAGGGGTTGCTGTTGAGCCATGTTTGATTCTAATAATAAATAATACTATCTACAAATATTTAAACACCAAAACACCAATTGGAAAAAAAAATTCATCTCATTGAGATATATTTTAATAAAATTTTCTTTTTAAGCTTAGTAATTACTTATAAAATGTAGAATATATTTCTGATCAATTGTATTAATGAGAATTGTAATAAAAACGCAATCCAGGAGAATTTTTTAAATTTCTTGGAGACTCATGGTCACAGGAAAATTTTTTTTTTAATTTTAAGTACAGTTTATAATTTTTTGTTGCAGAAAAGTATTGAAAGGTGATCAGTAAAATGCATTAAAGCATAAAGATATACATTAGCATAAAATTCTCTAGGGCAGGTGGAATGGAAGTATGAGCTGAAGGAGAAAAAGATGAAAAATTTCTAAGTGATAAATACAAGTTTGACTTTAAAATGTCAATGCTGGGAATTATATAATTTACAAATACTTAAACTTCTCATGAAAGAAACGTTGACTTTAAAGTGGAGGAGGAGGGGACATACCATTTTCAACTGAACTAAAAAACTATTGGCATAGTTCTTAGCCTCTAGGGCATGTGGTACCCATTGAGAGAGTGGCAAGTGACTGGGCACTTTTAAATTCTCTCCTTTTGCCAAGTGTGGCATAGAATCTAACTTGGTAGATTAAAGGCACACTCCAGGTGAGCTCATAGTAATGAGAAGTAGACACTGAATGTATTTCCTGGTGGATTCGATACACAGAGCATGAGATAAAAGCATCCTTTCAATACATGGGTGAACAGTGAATAGAACTTGTTAATAGTTAACAGGTCAAAGACAGGTGTATCGCAAGGTTATGGGGCAAGGAGAAGCGAGCAATGATGGGTGTTAAAAGCAGTAGAAATTCAACGTCCAGAAGTGCTTTCTGGAAACACCTGTGTTCTGATGAACAGGAATGCAAGGATGGGGCCAGGCTGGGGAAGCTGACAGCCTTTGTTCAGCCTCTACGGGGTCCCCTTCCTGTCTCATGCCTCCCTCTCTGTCTCTCTCTCTTCCTGCCCCTACAGTCACTGCTCAGCATTCCGGGCTCCCCATTCCTGTCCCGCCACAACAGCAAAAGCAGCATCTTCAGCTTCAGGGGGCCCGGGCGGTTCCGGGACCCGGGCTCCGAGAACGAGTTTGCGGACGACGAGCACAGCACGGTGGAGGAGAGCGAGGGCCGCCGGGACTCGCTCTTCATCCCCATCCGAGCCCGCGAGCGCCGCAGCAGCTACAGCGGCTACAGCGGCTACAGCCAGGGCAGCCGCTCCTCGCGCATATTCCCCAGCCTGCGGCGCAGCGTCAAGCGCAACAGCACGGTGGACTGCAACGGTGTGGTGTCCCTCATCGGCGGCCCCGGCTCCCACATCAGCGGGCGTCTCCTGCCAGAGGTGACAATAGATAAGGCAGCCACTGATGACAGTGTAAGGAAGTAAAAAAGTGGACCGAGGCTAGGCATGGCCTTCTCTCCCACTCCCTTCCTCTCTCCTCTCCCTGCTCTGTCCATTCCACCCGGCCTCTCTTCCACGCTCCATCCCAACTCGTGTCTCGGCCCCCCACCACTTCTGTTTTCTCCCTCCTGGTTTGTTCTTATTTCTCTCTTCAGCCCTCCTCTTTTACTCGCCCTGTTTTCCCTTTTAATTTATTCCTTGCTCCATTTTCCCCCATCTTCCTTTCTTGTTTCTGACTCTGGCCCTTTCCCCATCAACTCTTTCCTTTATTTTATCCCTTTTTCTCTCTCTCCATCTCTGCACGTCTCTGCCTGCTTATCTCTTTTCCTCCCCACACCTGCTTTGACTGAATGCCTCTGGCCAGAGGATCCTGCCCGGATGGAATGAGAAGGGCCTCTGCTGTCACCAATGACCAAGTCTGAGCGGGTTTGGAACTATCATTGCTTCTCTCCCCCTACGTCCTCCCTCCTCTTAGGGAAACAACTTGGAATTTAAAGCTCTTGTCTTCCTATTTAAAAAAAAAAAAAGTAACATAGCTTTGAATAATTTTCTTAGTCTCCTCTACAAGAGTGAGATGTGATTTTTCCTCTTTTTCCAAAGAGGAATGTGCATGGGTGAGGCTGAGGGTAGGAAGTAGGCACTGGGAGAGCCAGGCAAGGAGAGGTTAAGGAAACCAGTGGGGAACTGGACCTAGACATTTGAAAGGGATTGAGATGTAAATAAATCGAAGGAGGGGAAGGTAGGTGGTCAGGGCAAGAACACATGGTATATGGGGGAGGAAGGAAAAGGGAAGTGAAAGATGAATTTTAAATGTAATCAAATGTCAAGCTCTGGAGGAGCTGTGTTTCATAGCTTCACAAAATCGCTTGTCTAGGGGCTAGGATAATGGCTCGCCTCTTTGGGAAAAGCCATCCCTTAACATTTCTTTAGATTCTAAGCTGTTTATACCTTTTTTTCTAGTTTTAAATTCTTATAACCTTAGTGATCCTAATCCTTTCTACCTCTAGTTCCTTAACTTTCCTCAGTCCCTCCTTAGCCGGTCTCAGCTTCTTGAGATAGCATGTCAGTCTGTTTTGTTGCAACACTTCAGTTTCCTCTAACACAGCATGAAGATAGCCAGCCCTTTAATTAGCATGATGCATGTGTGGAGGAAAATTGGACAATCAAGGATGGACTTATTCAGAATGATCTGTTTTTAGCACTTTAGGACAGTTGTTGACTGTCCTAAATTCAGAAGACAGGATATTTGATGTTGTCCTTTCTCTTCCTGACTTTTTATTTAAAAGCAAAATGTTTTCCCCCTTATGTTTGTGTAGCTCTTTACAAGGTACACATTACTTTTGCATGCTTTATTTGTTTCGAATTAAAATTCCATAAGGCTGACAAAATGGAGCTGATTATTCCTGTTTTTGAGGTGGGGAAACAGGCTCAGTGAGTTTGTACTCCTTGGGGTTACACAGCTCATCATTGACAGACCTTTCAGAAACCTCAGTCTCCTCTTTCTCAGTTAATTTTCATGTCTTCTCCGCCTAGTCACGTGGCCATTGCTCTTCTGGAGAACTGTTTGTTTCAGATCAAGCGTAATAGGAACAATAATGACAACAAACGGTGGCTCCAAAGCCCCCCTCCAAGCTAGGTAGTTGGCCAGAATAACTGTTATGAATGACTGTCTTTACTTGAAATATAAATTTTTGATCTTCACTGGTTCTCTGTCTAGATGTAAATTGTTTGGCTCCGTAATTAGATAGATAATTATGTTCTCTAATAAAACAAGAGATGATATCAATGGAGAATGAGGGGTGGATCAGCATGGACAGTACAGTGGGGATAATTCAGATTTTGAAAGCGAAAGTAAATTTTGATATCCTAGCAGTTTTAAAAAATATTTAAGCGAAGTAATATATCTTGCTTTTTCTTTGAAGAGAAGGTATTAGAAAAGGTATCCAGGAAGAAGGAGCTTGAACTTCAGCTTAAAGGCAGCTGAGCGGGTTTGCGGGTTTTGTTTTTGTTTTTTTAGCAGCTTCTGTTATATTGTGTGGGAGATAAATTTGAGAGGCAGTTGAGCAGATGGCTGTGGAATGTAAGGCTGTCTGCGCTGCCTTACGTTGTGGCTGACAGAACGCTGCCTTTGGGGTTTTGGGGGTCCTGCACACTCAACACCCTGTAAGCACTTAGGAGATGCTTTGCAGTGGCCCCAAGTGATGATGGTGACCGACCTGAGGATTCCCAAGGCCAGGAGGTCAGATCCCAAAGTGGCAGGAAGATGAGGTAGGTAGGACTGTATCATTCCCAAGGGCTTCATAACGAGGAAAAATTATTTTGTTAGAAGCCATAAAGAAGCACCTCCTAGCTGTTAATGGTATGGGGAAATATCTAAGTTACATTAATAGGCCAAAAAGACAAAACAAAACAATAACAGAATGCATATAGTTTGTGTGGTATGATATCATCTATATAAAGACAAACTGCATATAGAAAAAAGATGACTGACTAAAAGTTAACAGTAGCTGCCTTTGGAAGGGGAAATTATTAGTGACTTTTTTTCCCTTCCTTAACACTCTTCTGTTCTTTCTAGTTTTCTACAATGGGCCTAATACTTATAGCTGCCATAGACTGAGTTCTGATGACACTATGCTAAGCACTTTATATGTATGATCTCATTTAATTCTTATAACTTCCCCATTCAGTAGGTGGTTTTATCCAATCAACAGATAGACTCAGAGACTTAGTGACTTGTGGAAATGGAACCAAGGTCTTCCTGACGCCAAGAGAACTTCCTGACTGCTTATTTGGGAAGTAGGAAAAGTCATTTCTCTTAGAAGGAATTAATATATTCATAATGTTATATGCAGCCTGGGCCAAGTGAGCAATTATTATACCTCTTTGGGCGAGAAGATAGCGATTCTCACTGTCAAAACGTTTTGGATGCGTCTGCAGCTACAGATGAACTTGTCCTCGCCTGAACCATCAGAGTGCTTCCAGTTACATACTCATGCTTTATGGACTGGTGTAGGAGCCGTTGATGGTCCATAAGCTGATCTCACACAACATTAATGCTTGGGCTATGCCACATCTGTTTTTTTTTTTTCTTTAGGCTCAAATTAAGAAATGTGATATTCCCTATGAAAAAAAAGACATCCAGACATCACCTCATTAGAATCTCCTCAAAAACTACTTCACATCTTCATTAACTATTCAGTTGTGATTGAGTGGCGATAATTTTTTGATAGTTTGAGAACTTTTGCGTTTTGCTGAAGCAGAGGATAAGGGGACTTTCCCCATGTCTTCATCTCTGAGCTGGAAAATCATTGCTCTTCACTCGTAAAGGAAGCAGGTGCCACTGACCATCCAAAAACACACATAACTCAGAAATCATGTTGTAAATGCAAAGCATTATCTCATTTCATGCTCACAGCTCCTGCCCTCTGAGTTAGATACTACTATTGTGTGCATTTTACGAGGAGGAAACCAAGGCTTAGAGAAGTAAAGCAACTTGTCCAAGATTGCACAGTAAGCAGTAGAGTTAGGATTTGAATCCAGACAATCAAACTCCACAGCATTAACCACTAACCATTATGCTATGCTAACTACGAAGCCCGGGTTCTTTATTTACTCAAGTGATCCTGAAAAATGAGCATCTCTAAGCCCATTTCCTTATCTGTAAAAAAGAGATAAAAAAGACCGTTGTTATAGGGCTATTTGAAGATTAAATGTAATAACATTTATAAAATGTGAAGCATATTACTTGGCCCATCCTTGGTATTCAGAAAGCCAGTTTCCATTCCTTTCCCTATACTTTTTTGGCCTTTGTAGCCTGAGAAGTAGACAGTGGGATTTCTGCTGAATTGCTTGACTTGGAGAGGGTCGGATTTCTTCTAAGATTCCAAAGATCCTTTGAGAAGGAGAAATTATTGCACAGTATTTTAAAGCAGAATACTGCAAAAATTTTAGAAAGGCTTGAAACAGGAGATAAATGGCTGAGTCCTAAGCCCACTTCTAAAATGCTCTAAATTTTAGTCCCAAGAAAGGTGACTGGCTGGTAAGTTGCCAGTTATGTATTTCCTTGTGAAAGCAGTTCAGAATCAATAACAAGTTGAGACTCCTTGGATAGATCTATAGAAATGTGGGCAGAACCTGCCATCTGCAGACATGGTAGAATATCTCTTTGAGAAGGACAGCTACAATTTAGGAGGTTGGAAGTCAGTGGCCTAATAAACTTTGTGTTTGAGTTAAGAGAAATGCAACAAATTTGTATTGGGTTTAAAGTAATTAAGGTTCCCAATGGCTTCCTCTGTTACTGATAGTTTTGCACCAAGGCTCCTTAGGGGCTGAATTTTTAAAAGGCAGAGAGGCTCCTGACTTTAAAAAGTTGTTAGTTCTCCTCCTCCCTCCCCAACAAAATGAAAGAAAACGAAACAAATAAAAATATACACCTTCATCTCCCGCCCCCTCAAAAGATGACCCCAGGAAATAAGGGAGGGGAGAGAGTGAGTATGTGATCTTTCCTCTGGTCCTTGGGTCTCAGCATGCTTGGAGGAGGACACCTCCTTCCCACCTTCCAGGTGATGAGAATTGGGCAGCTGAGCCAATAGTAGAGACATACCTCACAGAATCCCAAGCAGATTCTACGTGGAAGGTGACGATGAAGCTGCTTTACATGGGAGAGAGTCTGCTCCAGGTTTTCTTCCCTTCAACTGGTCATAGTCTGACACAAGAAACAATAGCCAACGTTACTGGTTGGAAAGTGAAATGGTGCAGACACTTTGGAAAACAGTTTGGCAGCTCCTCATAAAGTTAAACATAGAGTTATCAGATGACTCAGAGATTCTACTCATAGGTATATACCCAGGAAAACAGGTGTTCACACAAAAACTTATACATAAATATATGTTTTTTCAGAAAACACAGAATTTTGGTAGTGATTGTGCTGAATCTATAGATCACTTTGGGGAGAATGGACATGTTAATTATATTGAGTCTTCCAAACTATGAATGTGGTACATTTCTCCATTGATTTAAGTCTTCTCAAGTTTCTCTCAGCAAAGTTGTTTAGTTTTTAGTGGGGGTCTTAGACATCTTTCATTAGATTTTTTTTCCTTGGTATTTGATATTTTTTGATACTATTGTAAAAGGTATAATTAAAATTTTTATTTTCAATTATTTGTTGCCAGAATATAGAAATACAGTTGATTTTTGTATATTAACCTTATATCTCATGACCTTGATAAATTAATGTATTGGTTCTATTAGCCTTGGAGGGTTTTTTGTTGTTTGGGTTTTTTGGGTAAATTCCATAGTGTTTCCTACATGCACAGTAATATTTTCTGTGAGTAACAGCAACTGCAATCTTTATGCTCTTCATTTATTTTTCCTGCTTTATTGCACTAGCTAAGACTTTAGATACAAAATTGAATAGACTTGATGAAAGCGTACATCCTTCCTTGTTTCCAGTATTAGAGGAAGAGGATTTAATGTTTCACCAAGAAGCATGATGTTGGCTATAGGTTTCATAGATGATCTTTGTCAGACTGAAACTGCTACATTGTATTTGTGGCTTGCTGAGGGATTTTATTTTTATGCAGAGGTGTTGAATTTTGTTAAATGTTCTTTTTCTGCATCTGTGAGATGATCATATGGTTTTTCTCCTTTATTCTGTTAGCATGATGAATAACACTGACCTTTTTCCTAGTATTAAATTAACCTTGCTTTCCTGGGATAAACTCTGTTGGTCATGATGTAGTATCCTTTGTATATATTGCTGGATTCTATTTACTAATATTTTGTTAAGGATTTCACATCTCTGTTGGTGGGGGATATTGATCTCTAATTTTCTTTTCTTGTAATGTTCTTGTCAGGTTTAGTATCAGGGTTATGTTTGCTTTATAAAAGAAGTTGAGAAGTATTCTCTTAACCTCTGTTTTCTGAAAGAATTTGTGTAAAATTAGTATTATTTCTTCCATAAACATTTGATAGAATTCACTTATGGAGCCCCATCTGGGCCTAGAGTTCTCTTTGTGATAAGATTTTTTATTATAATTTCTTGAATTAATATGGGCTATTTAGATTTTCTATTTCTTCTTATGTCAGTTTTTATAAGTTGTGTTTGGATATGTTTGTCTGTTTCATCCAAGATGAAATGGCATAAAGTTATTCACAACATATCCTTATTATCTTAATAACGTCTATAGGATTTATAGTGATATCCTGTTTTTTCACTCCTGAAAATTATAATTTGTGTTTTCTCTATTTTTTTTTTCTTGATCAGTCTTGCCTGGGGAATTATCAATTTTATTAATCTTTTTAAAGAACCAGCATTTGACCTTTTTTGATTGTCTGTTGTTTGTCCATTTACTAATTCATTAATTTCCATTCTTATTATTTCCTTTCATATACTTACCTATGGCTTAATTTGATCCTCTTTTTCTAGTTTCTCAAGGCAGAAGCTTCGAGCATTGATCTTATATCTTTTTTAAGCTGTAAAATTTTCTCTAACAATTTCTTTAGCTTCATCCCATAAATCTTGATGTATTGTGTTTTCATTGTCATCAGTTAAAGTATTTTTTAAATTTCCCTGTGCAAAACTCTTTGATCCACAGATCTTTAGAAGTCTGTTGTTGAATTTACAAATATGTGGGAATTTTTCTGGATATCTTATTATTACCAAGACGTTTGATGGAACCAGTTATTTGGATCTATGCTAAGTGCTCTTGCCTTTGTAAAAAGATAATTAATGGATTTCTCTTTTTACCTTCTAGAATTTCCTAAGTATGGGCTTTGAAATGTTCATTTCTCAGCATCTTCTTTTATTTGTTTCTTTTTTAAAATTTAAGCAATTGTACAGTATAGATTATAGTTCTATAACACATTATGGATTATGGAACAAATTTTAGTATTTCAGAAGTTGTCTCCACATAGCCCTGCTATAGTTTACTTTCATTTTACATAGAAAGAGATAAATAGTCATTGTTCCATCTTAATATTAAGTTTGGGGATAAATTTTTCTTTAATTTTTGTGGATTTTTTTATCCAAGCTAAAAATTGTTTTATCTTTTGAATAGGTGTCAGCAAATGATAATATAATGATTTGACTGGGTCTTTTTAGATAGAATTTTCATTAATTTTGTTTTTTAAGGTTGGTGTTATTAAAGCCTGAAGAATTTATATCTTATTACATCCAGCATGCCCAAAAGACAGTAAGCTACACTAATACCAAAGCCATATTAAGTGCAGTTTCATCCTTCTTTGATGAACCAGCCAGTCCATTAGATCTTCCAGTACCTCGGGGGTCAGCATTATAAAATCTATCTATTGTAGATTTGCGGAAGGGCAGTTCAATAAAAATCTAGAATTAATAAATGTCAGAAATAAGGATGTCCATTGTATTGGGACTTCTGTGTTCATTTTTAGATGATTGTCATTTTTTAAAATAAATTTAATTATTTATTTATTTATTTTAATTTATTTTTGGCTGCGTTGGGTCTTCGTTGCTGCGCGCGGGCTTTCTCTAGTTGCAATGAGCGGGGGCTACTCTTCGTTGCGGTGTGCAGGCTTCTCATTGCGGTGGCTTCTCTTTGATGTGGAGCACAGGCTCTAGGCACGCGGGCTTTAGTAGTTGTGGCACGTGGGCTCAGTAGTTGTGGCTCGCAGGCTCCAGAGCACAGGCTCAGTAGTTGCGGCGCTCGGACTTAGTTGCTCCGCGGCATGTGGGATCTTCCCAGACCGGGGCTTGGACCCGTGTCCCCTGCACTGGCAGGCGGATTCTTAACCACTGCGCTACCAGGGAAGTCTTGTCATTTTTTAAATATAGTAGTTTAACTCATTTATTAAATGTCATGAATATCAGGCTGGGAATTGTAGCAAAAAGTGATTTCTCAAAGAAATATACTGTATCATGACCTGAGCTAATGGTTAAGTCATTCTTACAAATACAGATGCTTGTATAGTAATGCATCCAGGAATTCCCAAGGAAACCAGTTCTTTTTCTTTTCCATTTCTTCTGTAGCTCTGCCAGACAAATAAAACAAAACAAACAAAACCCTAAGGTAAACCACATCTCTGAATCAGTGGAACTATTTGATAAAACACCATGATGGGATAAATTGTAATCTGCCAGGAACTTTCTTCAGTACAGTTCTTAAAATCTAAATATATGTAAGAATAGAAAGGCTTTCTGATGTAAACTCTCCAGAGATGATTATTTTCTTTTCAAAACTTTCTGTCACTGATCAGACAGATACTTCTCTAGCTTCATACAAACACATGTCTTCCCTGTCCTGTGGTGACTGTCTCTGTCCTCTTACCTTCACATGGAAGGAGCAGCTAAGTTTATATGGTTGACGTGTTACAGTGGACAGCATGGTTAACTAGAAAGCTAGGTTTTAAGCCACCCCATTAAGCCTGATCTGATGTAGAATATTCAGGTTGGCACAAACAGCGCAAGCTAGGGACATTCAGAAACCCTTTGCCGTAATCTACCGTACTGGTATCGCCCAAGGAGGAGCGTGTACAAAATATTTCGTTTACCGGTCTGATGGTGTTTTCTGCCCTTTTTATTTGGTTGGGAATTTGAAAGTTTCAGGTTAGCTCATAAAATAAAAATGTAAAAAGACAAGATAAATGTAAAAAGACACATGAGGCAATGTGTTTAATTAAGATGGCAAAACCTACCATTCTTGTTTGCAGTGGCTTGGAGGAGATCTGGAGTAGAACTTCCACTTGCTAACGTTCAGTTAGGCCCAGTTTTGACATTTGGAAGCGACAGTTTGGTAGAATGATGCTGCTCCTACAAGTGAAGGAAACTGTCTGTAATACTCAGTGTGATCAGGGACCTGGCCCTTCATGAAATTTCACGTACAGGTGAATTTGACTTATTTTATCATGTGGTCCAATTCTAGCCAAATGCTGTGGATATGAGAGGAGGACAGGAGGGTCTGCTTCTGATGGCGTTTTCCCAGGGGATCTGGTCTTTCTACTCTCTGCGTACATTGAGCAGGTGATGTATTTGGATCCCAGCCAGACTCTTGGGTTCACTGTAGATTTTATACACACTTAAACGACTTGGTCTTGTCATCTGTGGAACTAAGGATGATCCGTGGCCAACTCATTTCATTCTACTCCTTGAGGTGAACAGGACTGTAGGATCAAAGTAAAAAGATCTAAGGAAGAGCATAGGTTCTCGCTCACTCTAGACTATATCCGCTAAGGCCCAGCCTTAACGTTGATAAGACTTTACTCACCCAACTTGCTGTTTTTTTCAGGCTACAACCGAGGTGGAAATTAAGAAGAAAGGCCCTGGATCTCTCTTAGTTTCCATGGACCAATTGGCCTCCTATGGGCGGAAGGACAGGATCAACAGTATATTGAGCGTTGTTACAAATACACTGGTAGAAGGTATGTGCCTTGCGATGCTGGGCCAAGCTGCTGAGCTATAAATATGTAGTGTGCATGATAATATAAATATAGTCCCTTGGTCTGAGTTTCGCAAAAATTGTCTCAGCTTTAGGAATAGAGTCTGCTGGTTATAGAAACCAGCATTTCAGATGTACATGCGGAGAATCCAGGAAGGACTTCAAAGCCGCTGCCAGCACTGTACACAGATAGGTAAGAAGTATGAAGGAACAACGTAAGAGCGAGCTAGAGGACGTCAAGAAGTCTCTGTAATCAGCACCATGAGGAGCCAGTAGGGTGACGTGAGGCAGAGAGGGACAGAGACGGAAGAACTGTGACGACAGAAAATGATGGAACCCCCCCCTCCTGCCCTCGACCACAAAACTTACCTTCCTCTTTTCCTTTTTAGCTACTTACAGATCTTTTGGTTTTCCCTTAAGGACAAGTGTACCGTGCATTGTGATTATATCTAATTCTGCTTCGCTTTAAACACCCCCATATATCCATAAATACATTGCACGAGTGAACAGGTAAGCTGAAACCCCTCTAACGCTGGCGCTCTGTGCCCGGGGGAAGGGCAGCCACTGTTGAATCATAGCGTGCCTGCAGCAGCGTAGCCGTCAGAGCCTGAACTCCGTAGCAGGTGGCTCCTCCGTGACACAGCCTGGCTTGCTGAGGATTTCCCATTACACTGCAGTTCCCTCGCAACTGTCTGCTTTCTGTCCAACTGTGGTCTGTATTCCAGGCTCCTCTTGATTTCTTTGGCAGTAGATTCAGTGACCAGGTTTTCTCTCACAAGATTCTGATTGATTCTGCATGCTTCTTCTTCATGTGATTCATGCTGATTTAGCTGAGTTGTCCCATTATAGATCCGTACTGTTCCTGATTGCCGTTCTTCAGAATCCACACACCCAGGCTAACCCAGCAATAATCAGAGTCCCTGAGATAAGGAGACTCAAATTACTCTGGTGTCCTTGGAACAAGTTGTTTTTTTTTTGAGTCATTTAAGCCACATACCACTTCTAGTCTGTGTGTGTGTGTGTGTGTGTGAGAGAGAGAAAGAGAGAGAGAGAGAGAGAGATGGGCAGGGGCATCTGTGGTGAAAGGAGAATCCCTAGAAGGGAACCTGAAATTCCCCTGGAATACTCACATCTGCACATATGGGCAAGGAGTTAGACTAAACCTAGACTAATCTTGAGAATGTATCACGTAAAAAGAATACTGAACTAACTACTTCTCAGCTCCTGAACAGCTTCATTTGCCCTGTTTTCTTTAATTCCCATTGAGGTCATTGATAGAACATCTTTAAGCTTTATAGTTTATACTTTGAGATAACAGGTAAGTAACTGCAGATCATAAGAATTCCAAGATAAGATATATCAATATTAGCTTAAGAACCTTAGCAAATTTTATTCTTCACTTGGAGACCAAGACAAGATTTCTCTGAGTATCTGTAGCAGTTGAGAAAGAAAGACGAACAACCTCCAACAGGCCTATTTTATTCCTGGTAAAAACATCAGAGCAGGGAGCTATCCATGCAATGCAACAGTGATTTATTGGTTACCTTGGTGGCCTAGCGCAGGGTCTGGCAAAAGTAGATGCTCAAAAAATGTGTACGGAACTGAATCTTGTTGTGCTTGGAATTGGGGAGGAGTACTGGGGCTCCGGGATTCCTCTCGGAGGGCTTCGTCGGATTTGACTCCCTTCGCTAAAGCTGATGAGACAGAACTGCTGTAATCAAAGGACAGTGAATGGCTGGCGCTGAATGATGTGAGAGAATTAAAGGACATTAAGAAAGATCCATTCCTATTTAACCACTGTTCCCTCTGTATTTAACAATTGCTACAACATGGAAAGCCAACATTGGATGAATACTTGTTTCTGCTTTTCAGCCTTCAGTTAGGAAACTCTGACGTTATTTTAATCCAAAGAAGCGGGCTTCTTATCTAATGGTTTAGAAACCACAGTGGAGAATTCCAGAATCCTGTAAATAATGAGATAATCCTACAAATAATGAGATAATCCTGCCTGCTCTGCCTCACCCCTATCCTATCGCAAGCATGCTCAGCAGGATCCAGTAAACTCAGCAGAATTTGCACTCAGCAGAGCCGTAAGCTTTGGGGATATTTCAGAGGACGGGGCATGGGGTGTCGGCAGAGTAATGTGCTCTTGCTTCTCCTCAAAGCGGTAAAGCTATGGGAGAAGGGGAGAGAGTTGAAGTAAGGAGGAGGAAGCAGTGATGGTATTTAGCATTATTGATTCTCAGGTGAAACAGTTTCAAAAGTGTCAGTGCAATTACTTACCTGGTGTCTGCCTTTCCAGGTGCGGCTATAAGCTCTGTGAGGGTGGCAATTCTTGTTCATCAACGCAGTCCCAGTGCCTAGCATGTTGTTGAATTGACCTGGGAGAAGCCCTGGCCTTCAGAAACCTCCTGGTCTACAAAGGCCACCATCTTGGAGGAGGTTGAGACTACAATTCCCAGTGCCCCCCAGGTTGAGACTACAATTCCCAGTGCCCCCCAGGTTGAGACTACAATTCCGAGTGCCCCCAAGGTTGAGACTACAATTCCCAGTGCCCCCAAGGTTCTCTCTGAAAATGTCCAGGAGCAAACTAAGGGGAGCCTCACAAACTTTTGGACATCTCACCCCCATATGTTAACACATTTGCCCAGACTTTGCTGTTGTGGGTGTGTAGGGCCAGTAACGGTGTGCAGAGTTGTGTGTCCCTTTATAAGCCTCCTTATTCACCTAACTGATCTCTTCTAGCTCCTAAAGCTCCGCATTGTCTTCGTTTTTGTGAAACGGAAACGAGTATCCTGAGGATCTTCCCCTCTCAGTAAATGGGAGGGATACTAGATACCTAGTATCCCTTTTTGGTGCCCCACAGGGTAGGGAAACCCTACCCTTGTCTGTCTGGCAAGGACTCGGAGCCTAGTTCCTTGTAAAACATTACAGTTGTCAACTGTTAGAAACGTGAATAGTCCGCTGCTTCAACCTCCACGTGCAGGTGAACAGCGGACATTTGGAGAGAGGAGGAGATAAAAAAAGGAACGGAACCAGATTTCCAAATATGTACTATAAGAATTCATGGAAATAAGAGAACCTTTTCAATTTTCTTTTTTGGGAAGAAGACTAAATTTACCTTGGGAAGGGAGGGAGTTCTATGAGGAAGAAACCAAAGCAAATTTTCTTCACAGACTTCCTTTCCCACGCAGACTCCCACGTGTCGCTTACTGTGGCCCTTAAATCTGAAAAACCAAGGCAACCATTTTCTTAGCAACCAGGGAGCCAATTAAAAGCCCAACCAAAGCACCCCACCTAAAATAAAGCCATCACCATGGGCACCAACCGGCTGGTTGGAAAAAGGGGAAGTAGACTGATTTAAAGCAGCCATCTTGCTCTTCGTGAAATGTTGGGAAACTTTTTTTCTGTTCCCTGAATGATTTGATTTTGTTAGTGGATTTGAGTGGGGTCAGGGTGGTAGCGGACGCAGCTATATCCAACCCCACAGAGCCAAGACCTGGCCTCTAAGGATTATCATGCTGATGGGTTTTCAAAGTGACCCCTCTTCAAGAACATCCTTCCACATCAAGGTCCTTGGACTTTTGTGATGCTAGCTATTATATTTCATACTCAATTTTGAGGAGAGCTTTGTTACCGAGGGCCTCACGCCTAGACTGTTGGAGCTGAATGGCTCTCCACCTTTAGTGTCTAATTGTCCTTTCTAGTCTTTGCTTTGTAAATGACCTTAGAGCTCATCCAAGTCCAGTGATTGTCAGTCTGGGTTTATCAGAGTCCTAGGACCCTGGGGTAGTACCTCAGGGAAGGAAGACTTGGATTGCCCTGGACTCCAAGCTCCTCTTCCTGCCTAAACTAGAGCAGCTCCTGGTTTGTCTATTTTACATATTGGGGGTCACATAAGATCTTGTTTGAAAAAATGGGTCCTGCTTTTAAAAGAGGGACAGACTAAAGAGACGAAGAGGAGAAGACAAAAGAAGAGAAACAAAAAGGAAAGAAGAAAGAGACTGAGGAACGGGGAGACGAAGAAGATAGAGAAAGAAAGGATGAGAGTGGGAAAGGGTGAAAGGGCAAGAGAAGGAGAAAGAGAGAAGAGCAGAGATGAGAAAGAGGAAGGAAGGAGCAAAGGGGAAGGAATGCAACCTCTGTTCCTGACTGCACTGCAAACTCACATTGTGAACTCATACATCTTTGAGAACCTAAGACAGACGGTCCACGTGGTGGCTTGGTTGACAATGCTGGTTGTGCTGTAAAGAAAATAAACAACAATAGCAAGTGCTTTCATAGCACTTGCTGTATGCTGGGGTGTCCTGAGGCACTTTATATATGTTTTAGCTCATTTAATTGTCGCAGCAAACTGAAGTAATTTACTCAAGGGCCCACAGTTAGCAGCTGCCTGAGCTGGTTACACCCGTATATGTCTGGCTTCAGTGTGTGTGCTTTTGACTGCTTCTCTGATAATAAATAGTTTAATGATACCATGTGTAATAAGATATCTACCGTTTATTGCGGACTCGCCTCGTGCCAGGCCCTGTGCTGTGTGCTGTCTGTAAGCAATGGAGGAGGATTATAGGATTCATTTAGTCCTATAGCCTGCAAGTCAGTGCCCTTTTAGATGAGGCAACGGAAGCGTAGAGGACGCAGTACCTTGCCTGAGATCATACACTCGTGAGTGTGGAAGCCAGTTGAACCAGGGTTGCTATGCTTCCCAAACGGGTGGATTGAGTTTTGTTTATAACTAGATCCTTGTTAACTGGGATGTGACCTGGCACTGGTCATGCCTCCTCCTCTCTGCCTTCAAGAGAAGGAAAACTGAGGGAAGCCCTCAGGAAAGTCAGCACTTCCTGGCCACCTTCCTTCTTTGTGTTAATAGCAGTGATACCCAACAAGTCCAACCCTTTTGTTTTCTTCCCAAGACTGAGGGGCTACCTTTGTTCTCTACTCACTACAGAGCTGGAAGAGTCTCAGAGAAAGTGCCCGCCGTGCTGGTATAAATTTGCCAACACTTTCCTCATCTGGGAGTGTCACCCCTACTGGATAAAGCTGAAAGAGATTGTAAACTTGATCGTTATGGACCCTTTTGTGGACTTGGCCATCACCATCTGCATTGTCCTGAATACACTGTTTATGGCAATGGAGCACCATCCTATGACGCCACAGTTTGAACATGTCTTGACTGTAGGAAATCTGGTAAGATGGGGCACGGCCTCCTGCTCTGACCATCTGGACGGGTTTTGCCTGTAGGAATTATTTTTCTGAGACTGAAAGCTGGAGTTTAGTTGAAAAGAAAGTAATAGTTAATTGGAAGACAAATGCTTCCACATATGCCGCAGCCCCGCCGCTTCCGCTCACTGTTGTGATCCCTTGGCTGTTTCCTCTTTCTGCAGAACTTTGAAGACGTCATTTAGGAGCTGTTGGTTGCAGAATGGGAGGCATGGTACAGTGGGTTGGTTTCCGCAACCTGAGCCAAGGACTTGTGGATTTCTTTCTCATTCTGTTTCTCACATTAATTCCTGCATTACTCCAGCAAACCGCTTCCCCTTTTTCACCTTCAGTAACAACCACCACAAAATAGGGGAGCTCTTTCAGGGCGTTAAATCTAATGATAAATTTGCCCACACCGTCATATCTTAATTATCCATATGGGGACTGTCCACGGGAAATTTTAAATTCCAGGCTGGTTTCCCCTCCTGTCCAACTTCTGAGTGTCATCCAGTTTCTAGCATTAGTTGATCTGTGCCAAATTTATTTTAACGTTGGTTTAAGTGATTCATTTATATTATTTAGAAGATAAGTATGCAGTTCTAAAAAAATAGATTATGTCGTGTATCGTGAAGTCAAGTAGTTGTAATTGGGGGATTTCCTGTTTTACTTCTTTAGTACAAAAATCAGGAGTTGATTGAATTTTGATCGACTGTAAAGAGTTAGTTGGAAAGAATCCTCTAGGTCATCTGGCTGCATTATTCCTTAGGAGTTGCACTATAGGCCTGTCAAATCTAGTTGTTACCATTTAATTTGTGCATGATCTCTGCCTGGTATTTCTCTCTCTCTCTCTCTTTCACACACACACACACACACACACACACACACACACACAGAGTTTCTACCTTAAGTCCTAATACACTATTAAAGTGTTATCATTTTGACTGCTGATTTGGAAAACACACACTGGTTAGTCCTTACAGCTGATGTTCCCCAGTACACATCCAAGGTGATACTGTAATCTTCCCAATCTTTACGTCTGAGTTAGTGACACACTTCCGACTCACTACTGCAATGTGCGGCTCAATGAAATACCCAGAGTCTTGAAACAGGATACCCTCATAGACTATCCAGGAAACCTGTTAACTGTCTCTGAAAGGCCTCTGAAGGTAGCTTGCTGTGTGATTGGCCGACCCTGGGGCTTGGCCATCAAGCAGCATTTTGAGCCAATCAACAATATCATATAGATATAAGCTTTATTTTGTTAGCCAATAGTTATGTAACGAGAAATATGACTTGATCAACTTTGTTGTTGATGGTAGTGGCAGTGATGTGTTTCCTGCAGTGTTTTGTTTTTCTCAAAGTCTTTACTTTTACTTGCTTTTCACAGAATCAGTCCTTGATTTCCAAGGGATTTTGAGAGGCCTTTTCACATACTACCAGCAGAATTGCCCTCAGACCAGGCCAGCAAATAATGTTATTTTTCGCTTCTTGAAAATCTAGAGGGGACTTCCCTGGCAGTCAGGTGGTTAAGACTCCACCCTTCCACTGCTTCCACTGCAGGGGGCACGGGTTCCATCCCTGGTTGGGGAACTAAGATCCCGCATGCTGCACAGCACAGCCCCCCCCCCCAAAAAAAAGAAAACTTAAGTTAGAGTCGTGAGCATTCAGAAGACTTTGCTCAGAATCATCACTGAAGAAGAGGGAGAGGGGAGAAGGTCAGCAGCTAACATTCAGGGACTTCCTGAGCTAAGCCAACCAGAACCAAGTTCTACAAAGAGAAAGCACTCCGGGGGCAGAGTTTTCAAGGGAAAAGTAATGTCTGATTAGCAGTGGGGATGGAGAACAGTGAATGGTTCAGGATACTTTGGACTGGCCAGTGAATTGGACATGAGGGTTGAGGGAAAGAAATCAGGAATGGTGCCTAGATTGGGGAAGTTTGGTAACCGAGGGGGAAATGGGGATGACTGAGCAAGGAACAGGGGTGGAGTTTAAAATCAGGAGTTCTGTTTTGGACATATTAGCCTTAAATAAGCCATTGATTTCTGTCGGGAAATGTTTTACATCTGTAAAATGAGGATGACACCATGTCATCAGTAGTTGGGAGGAAAAAATGAGAAGCTATACAGAAGTACTTGGACGAGTGAAAAGTACTCTCCATACTAGAAACTGTATAAGTGTAGTTCAGTAGGAGAATTTTCAAAGGCTTGGAGATTTGGATACAGCCTTTGACTGAACCTGAGAATAAGAGAACAACAACAAAAAAATGGGTGGACTAGCTTGTGAAATAGACTAGGACCTTCTCTTTTTTTTCCCGGTACGCGGGCCTGTCACCGCCGTGGCCCCTCCCGCCGCGGAGCACAGGCTCCGGACGCGCAGGCTCAGCGGCCATGGCTCACGGGCCCAGCCGCTCCGCGGCATGTGGGATCCTCCCGGACCGGGGCACGAACCCGCGTCCCCTGCATCGGCAGGCGGACTCCCAACCACCGCGCCACCAGGGAAGCCCTAGGACCTTCTCTTGTGGTTGGACGGTGAGGCTTTTCCCACAGCTGGGACAGTGAATTGAGTTGTGTTTGTCCACAAACGTGCAGATAGATGTTTTTGAGGGAAGATGGGAACAGCATTCTGTAAATTGGCAATCCCTGCCTCTTCCATCCTCCCCATAAGAAAAAAATGTTCATAATAGGAGGAAGAGTAAAGATAATTCGATCCAACCCCCATGTTTTATAGAGGAAAGTGAACCCAGGGAAGCTACTTGACTTTTGTATTGTTTAGTAGATAAACGTAATGATTCTTTTCTTGCCTTTTTTTGGTAACCATTTGAACACAACAGTGAGTTTATAACGTGGTTTTTTAAACAATCTTAATCTTACAGAAGTTTCAAGTACAGCGTAAAAAACTATTTTTTGAGAGTAAGTTGCTGACGCAGCCTGTCACCCCCAAATACTGTAGTGTGCTTTTACAAACAAGTACATTCTCCTGGGCTTTTGCAGGACTGTCGCACAAGCAAGACTGTCATCTTCTCATTACATCTACCAGGTGGCACGTGATTTGCATTTGTCCCATTTCTGCCTGTGGTCACTTGATCACTTGATTAAGGAGGTTCTGCCAGGCTTCTCCCCTGTACAGTTACTCTTTTTCCATTTATAATTAATGGAATTAATTATAAATTCCATTTATAATTAATAAGTGTTTGTGAGGAAGACACTTTGAAGCTATCTAAATTTCCTGTTTTTCATTAAACTTTTGATTTATTCCTTTACTTACTTATATCTGTATGGACTCAAAGTTTTCAGTCTTATTCAGTGGGTTTTATTTTAATCCATTACTATCATGTACTTAGATGTTTAAACCATTCCTGATTTGGCCAGTAGCAGTCCCTTCAAGGTGGCTTCTGTATCCTTTCAACACATCCTCATTGCTTCCTTCCTAAGGCCATTGAGGTCTTAGGGACCCCAGGGATCCCCGACTACACTTTGAGATCTGCTGCACTAGAACATAAATTCTTAGGTGAATATTTGATGACATTCACAAGAGGGACATTTATATACAGTTGATGTGCTGCTTGTAGTTCCCTTATTTTTTTTTATTAATTAATTTATTTATTTATGTCTGGCTGTGTTAGGTCTTTGTTGCCGCACGTGGGCTTTCTCTAGTTGGCGGAGAGCAGGGGCTACCCTTCGTTGCAGTGCACGGGCTTCTCATTGCGGTGGCTTCTCTTGTTGCAGAGCACGGGCTCTAGGCGCGCAGGCTTCAGTAGTTGCGGCACGCGGGCTCAGTAGTTGTGGCTCCCGGGCTCTAGAGCTCAGGCTCAGTAGTTGTGGCGCACGGGCTTAGTTGCTCCGCGGCATGTGGGATCTTCCTGGACCAGGGCTCGAACCCGTGTCCCCTGCATTAGCAGGCGGATTCTTAACCACTGCACCACCGAGGAAGTCCTTGTAGTTCCTTTTTCTCCTCAAGAAGCATATCACAGTGCCAAGAAGAATGGCATCAAATGGATAACCTGAAATCTACTCTTCTCCATTTAATTCCTTCCAATAGTTACAAATTTATTTTCACCCAAACCCCAAACAAGGGCAGCACACTATGTGCTGAAACAACATGGGTGCCGACCTCTGTCACAGGCATTTCTACCAGGCGCCTGGAGGCCTTTCATCCCATTGAAAGGCAGCACCACACAACTGTGTCATTGATCTTCTGTCAGGAACCAGAGTTCCCACAGTATAGATATTCCGAGGTCAGTCAGCCTGTGCTTATTACTGAGCACTTACTGTATGCTCACCAAGAACTAACGGGACAGCAAATTCAGTCTCTACTTAGTGTGCATCCAGTGGGTTAATGTTTCTATGTAGAGAAACCTTTGATGGGCTGATGTTAAGGGTAAAGTGTGTGTCAGGAGTTGATTCACTGCCCCTACTTTCCTGACCTCACGCAGAGTGGTATTCTATTTGTAGACGCTTAGCTTGCACTATGAACTTTGATTTAACTTAACCAGATCTCTTCAGGGAATATTTTCTTTCAGTTTTAGAATACTGCATCTTCAATTTAGCAAAGTGGGGGAACCATAGAAACGTATATGGACCCCAAAAATTTCCAGCCCGTTTATCCATTTTGTTGTGTTTTCATCAAGTCATTCTGTTTATTGCTATACATTAACTCAGTGTGTTTCAAAACAGTGTCTGTAATCTAAGTATTTTTCACTATTTTTAATTCTGTCCTCAGACCATATCTCCAAAGTTTTCCTCAAACTTCTTCATATGTAAAGTTGGTAACGAAGTGGTTACAAGTATTAACTTACTATGAATTTTAAATCTGCTGCGTGTAAAGTCCTCTCCTCTAAAAATAGAATATTCAGTAATAGTCGTATGTTACATGCTTAGGCTAGAATGAGGGTATTGGTCTTGTCAAAACTGGAGTTCATGGGATTTTACTCTCTCCCTGCATGTTATGTTACTAAGGCCTTGGGAAGGATACAGAAAGCATTGGGAAACACAAGGTTTCTGCTCTGAAAGGCAGAAAAGCGGGAGCCAGGTAACACAGGGAAGAAGTCATTCTCGTACCCAATAAGCTCCAAACCTAAAACAATTACTACATTATTGACTATGATATTGAAAAAATCAAAAGGAAGGACCAAAGTCTCCAACAATAAGAAAATTCTTTGAGGATATATTTACCCAATAGAATATTATACAAGCAATAAAAGTGAGAATTAGGTGTTGCAACGTGAATGGAGTCACGATAAATGCAAAATACGTGATAAGTGAAATGAGTCGTGATAAGTCAAGATAAGTGTAAAGCTAAAATATTATGTAGTCTGTGGTTTACAACTCTGACAAAATATATATGCATTTGAAGAAAAAGAAAGAAAAGGAGTACATTAAAATAATAGTTGTATGCAAGGTGGTGAGACTGTGAACGTTTCTCCTGTATTTTTCACACTTTTAGCAATGTTCTGTTGCTTTTACCATTTAAAATAAGAAGGCTTGCAGTATATGTCGACGTTTGAGAAGGCACATAATGTCAAATCAGGAATAATACTGTATTTTTTAAATATAATTATAACATGAGTGATTTTTTTTTGGCCAACATCCCAAATGTGGCATACGCATTCAAATGACTGCTGACCCCTTAGGAGTCACCTGTGTGATATTTTCAATTGCTTAGAATAATTTTTTAACTGCACGTTTGGACAATATGAATTGGGTAGTTCTGGCAACAAAGATGTGAACATTTCCTCTTCATTCAAGAGGAAAATAAAGGCTTCCCTGGTGGCGCAGTGGTTGAGAGTCCGCCTCCCGATGCAGGGGACGCGGGTTCGTGCCCCGGTCCGGGAGGATCCCACGTGCCGCGGAGCGGCTGGGCCCGTGAGCCATGGCCGCTGAGCCTGCGCATCCGGAGCCTGTGCTCCACCACGGGAGAGGCCACAACAGTGAGAGGCCCGCATACAGCAAAAAAAAAAAAAAAAAAAGAGGAAAATAAGACTTTCCTGCATCATGTGGCGTGGTCAGGGGACATCCAGGTATTGTCGGCCTCAGATGCAGAATTTAGCCAAGGCTGGTGCTTGTGGCTTCTTGGACATGCCATATTCAAAGATAATGATAAAGGCATTTTCTTTTTATTATTTCTTTTTTCTTACCCCCTGACTTCCCCTCTTTAGGTTTTCACTGGAATTTTCACAGCGGAAATGTTCCTGAAGCTCATAGCCATGGATCCCTACTATTATTTCCAAGAAGGTTGGAACATTTTTGATGGATTTATTGTCTCCCTCAGTTTAATGGAACTGAGTCTAGCAGACGTGGAGGGGCTTTCGGTGCTGCGATCTTTCCGATTGGTATTCCATATTTCTCCAATTTCTTTATATATTTCCTATCTTGCAGCTACTAGAAAGAGTTTTGCATAAGATAATCTGATGATTTTTTAAAATCTTTAGCTATATTTCATTGGCTGTTTATTGGCTTAGCAACTAAAATATTGAAAACTTTTCTGCTAACTACCTAATATAGAAAGTAGTTGTTAAAATCAGTCAACAAACAGAAATCAACTTTATGAAGTTTCTCAGAAAATAATGGTTAATCTAAAAGACGAAGAAGAAGGATTCCCAAGGGCTATTCTGAGGTCAAATTTGGATTTGCTAGTGAGCCTCTTTCTTTATCTGAACATCTCCCTGAAGTGGCAAGAATTTCTTCTTTTTCAAAGATGGCTCTACTCTTTTCTTGTATCATGGTGACCCCTTCCAAAATATGAGAATAAAGTAATGTTTTTTAAAGTTATATTGAAATTAGTAGTTGAACATCCATCATTAGCTAAGAAAGATTTTTCAAATGTATTTGAAGAAGTTAGTGTTCAAATTACTAAAATGCCTTTGAAAGAATAGTTAACGATATCCTCGAAGTAGCCTCCCATATGCATAGGCATAAGTGATGTCCTGATTAAGGCCCTTGAGAAGCTGAGTTATCGTGGGCATATCCCACTCAGACAGAGCATCAGACAAAGCATCTCCTTATCGGGAAGATACCTAAGCACTTGCAACTGAAAAGATTTCAGGATATTCAGCATATCTAAGAAATAGAGTTGGATTAGAGTGAAACTGTTAATAAAACAGAAATCTCATTGAATCCAAGCCACAAAAATTTGTCAAGTTTCTGGAACCTCTGCTTACTGGTCTTTGGTTAGGATCCAGCCCACAGTAGACTTTTTGAGAATACTTCTTATTATCTAGAAGATAAGATGAAGAATTAAGAGATAGAAGCCTTGCCACTAATACTCTTGATAAATTAAAAGCCAGTCAGAATAGGGAAAAAATATGAGAGACCCAGAGTATGCACAGAGCCACATCTGGTAAATCTTGGAGCTGTCAGATACGAT
This sequence comes from Delphinapterus leucas, assembly GCF_059928025.1. Lineage (NCBI taxonomy): Eukaryota > Metazoa > Chordata > Mammalia > Artiodactyla > Monodontidae > Delphinapterus > Delphinapterus leucas. Next base: position 41,306,333 of record NC_143139.1, read on the forward strand.
TCAAGTTTTCTTTTTGTTTTTTAGATTTATTGAGGTTTATTTTTATAATCAAAGGATAGTACAAATATTTACCATATACACCATTAACCTAAATACAGTAAGTTCAACCTTCTAAGAGTGCAATTGCTTGCTCAGAGATAGATCTGCAGATACTTTTGCCACGTAACGCCAGCTTGCCCTCCTCAAGGGTTACATCAAATTACAGTCCCACTAACAATGTACGAAGACTCAAGTTCTCAATAGGAAAAAAAAAGTCCTAATCAGTGCTGTTGCCATCTACCAGAATTCTTGTTACATCACGTGTTAGTTATTAACTTAAGACATATGATGACGATCTCTGTTCATGGGCTTCATGCATTATAATCCTCAGGCTAGTAGCCAAGACCTTGTAATCATTCATTACAGAATACAGAAATCGCGTGATTGACAGATACCAAAAGTTCTGTCCTCTGAATTAATATCAGGATAGTCCCTTTTCATAAGATATTTGACATATTGGAACTTCCCCTACTTGGAGGTTGTCGTTTTCCTCCAAGTTATTCCAAGCATGTCACGAAGTTTCATATCAGCGATTGATTATTTATTGGCAAGCAAAAAGAGAGGTATGTAGAATTTTTAAATGCTTGCTTTTTTGAAGAGACAGATGACTTATTTTCACCGTCCTTACCCAACTGACCTTTTGGTTCACTACAAATCACATTTTCCTTGATACGCCCCTTGAGAAGTCAGGGGAAAATCAGTGGGAAAAGGATTATTTCAGGTATGGATTTTTAAAAGGTAGATTGACCCAGAGACTAATTCAGGGGACTAGAGGCAGTATTCTTGGTTCTTAGTTTTAAATCTTTCACTTCCTGTGCAGTTAATCTGTTTTCCTTCATCTTTGCCTCAGTTTCTCTCATTTTCGTCTAAGATACTGTTAGAAAGTCCTGGGGATTTCCCAAGGGTGCTCAATAAATGTTAAGATGATCTTAGTAATTTCATATGTTTTTATTGTAGCCATGTGGTAAGAATAAATGAATTGAGTTTCACTTGGGTTTTGTTGGGGTTTTTTTTTTCCCATAGCTCCGAGTCTTCAAGCTGGCCAAATCCTGGCCCACCCTGAACATGCTGATCAAGATTATTGGAAATTCAGTGGGTGCCCTGGGCAACCTGACCCTGGTGCTGGCCATTATCGTTTTCATCTTTGCCGTGGTGGGAATGCAACTCTTTGGAAAGAGCTACAAAGAGTGTGTCTGCAAGATCAACCAGGACTGTGAACTCCCTCGCTGGCACATGCATGACTTTTTTCATTCTTTCCTCATCGTCTTTCGAGTGTTATGCGGGGAGTGGATCGAGACCATGTGGGACTGCATGGAGGTGGCCGGCCAGGCCATGTGCCTCATTGTCTTCATGATGGTCATGGTTATCGGCAACTTGGTGGTTAGTACTAACTTGTAGATCTTTTTGTTCTTCGCTCTGAACATCTTACCCTTGACCCAGAAGCCCAGTCTGCTTAGTGCTTCTACTACCTTCCATGTCTGTGTTGGTCTTTATTCTTTCTTGGCTGAAGAACCCTAAGGTACAAATGAAGGAAAGGAGACTGCTGTTTTCAGAGTCCTACTAGGTCATGAGCCCCATAATCTGTCAACCCTCTTTCATAGTTGTGGAAACAAAACTCAGCAAAGTTAAGACATTTTTCCAAAGTCACACAGCTGATAAAGAGTCAGGGCTTATATTAGATCCTTGACTTCAAAATCTATGCTCTTTCTGCTACAAAAAAAAAAGAATTTCCCGACCTTGACAATATTGATCTTTTGGGCTAGATCATTACTTGTTGTGGAACTTTCCTGCATGTTGTAGGGTGTTTACAGTATCCCGGCCTCTACTCTTTACTGTCCAATAGTGACTCCCGTCCCAAGTTGTAAAAACCAAACATGTCTTCAGACATTGCCAACTGTCCTCAGGGGTCAAAATTGCCCTCCATTGAGAAACATGGATCTAAACCATCCCAGGATTTTATCTAATTTGTATAAGTTGCAGATCAGTTTCTTGCTTTACTCTGATCTGTCTGCCTGCTGTCTTCTGCCTCTGTATATAGAACATTCCCCAACAGAGACTTCACACCTTGTTTCTCAAAGTGTCATCTGAGGACCAGCAACAATGAGATCGTTTGAGAGTGTCCTAGAGATGCAGAATCTCAGACCCCTCCCCAGAACTACTGAATTAGCACCTGCATTTTTAACAAGATCCCCAGGTGATTCATATGCATGCTAAAGTTTGAGAAGCACTCATCTTTCAGGTCAGGCCAAAGCCCACTTGCAACTGTAGAGCAGGGAGGGCTGGAAGAAGGCATACTCAGATGACCCCTTATAAGCGCATCCACAGTAGGTGTCTTCCTTTTTCTGCCACAGAGAAGCATATGCCAGTAGAGGGTGCCTACTCACCAACCTCTGAACTAGCCATGCTCCCCCTATTCTTTCACTGGACCTATAAAAATAGACACTGTAATGTTCCTTAATCACTTGCATTCTCCATGCCCAGCCAACTTCCCCTCAGTCCTGATTCCTCTGGTCTTTCCACTCCTTCAGTGAATACAACTGCTGCCTACTGGTCTGTAGTGGGATCAACATTACCAGCCCTGACCTCCTACCGTTTCTCTAGCCTCCTTTTCTCAGTTGTTTCAGGGGCATCTCCCCATGACTGGCTATAGATACCTGAGCACATGACAGAATCCACTATTATTTCTGCCTCTGATGACATCTTTCCCAGTTTCCCTTGGCTCAGTTCTTCTGCCCATGTAGTCTCTAGTAACCTATAACTCTTTCTGATTTTTCTCTCCACTCCTAGTAAATATCTGATGTCTTTCATATGTCTTTCTTCTTAGCATTTCTATACCTACATCTTCTAGTATTTCTGAGATCTGCCCCTTCCTTTCCATTTCTACAACCCATCTGTTATTTCTAAAAGTGTGAGGAAGACCACCTTCATCACAGTCACCTGAGTCTCACTCATTAAAAGAGGCGGAGTCCCAGGCCTTACATCATATCTACTGAATCAGAATCTTTCAGGCGAGGCCAAGGAAATGCTTGTTTTTAACAAGCATCCCACCCCAGGAGATTCTTCTGCATGCTAAGGTTTGAGGTTACTATAGCCTAATCCAGACCCTCATCAATTCATGCAAGCAACAGCCTCCTAATTCCTAGTCCCCCCTCACGCCCCCCACCCCCGACCCTTGTGCGTAGCTAGTAGGAACGACTTTCTCACATCTCTGTCATCACCTGTGACTCCTTTGCTCAAGGACCAGTAGTGAATCCAGTTAAATAAAATTCAGGTCTTTCAGCCTGGCCTTCAAAGCCTTCTGCAGCTGACCCGCATTTTACCGACCATATCCCTTTGTAATTCTGCAAATGGCCGCAGTGATCCTGATACATATAGTTCATACGTTGTTTCCGTTTCTCCCACTCTGCACATATGATCATCTCCACCGAAAAACTATGCCTTACTCTTCTTCAGAAGTGTGACAAAGTAAGGGCCAAGTGTAAATCAAGAAGTGAACATCTCTCCCACTTTTCAAAAGTAAGTCTTAATAAAAATCATTAATTTAATGCCCAATGTGGTGAAATAGGGGAAAAGACAACATAAATAAAGCTTGTTTCCGATGGCTTGACACTTCGATATGTGATAGAACACAAAAGTCACCATGACTGTCTTGCTAGAGCTACTTAATTTTGATAAATGTTAGGAAAACAAAGAAAATTAATTCTTAAAAGAGGGTGACATCAAATATATTTCAGTTCCACCTTCTAGATTTGTGGTATGAGAGTCTGGCTCTCCAAGCCTACTTTTTTTCTAACCTGGGTCCTCCAGGACATCTGCTGCTCATGAACACATGGCATCTATGCATTCTTTGATCCTCCCCAATAACCCATGCCCACCTTTTTGTTTTTATTTTTGGGGAATTTTCTCCCAAAATGGATACAGCCTTTGCTTTCTCGGATTATAAGAAAAGCAGTATGTTTTGAAGTACATATATATGTATATAACACTACAAAAGAACCAAGAAAAGGGGTACTAAACTCCTTGTATTACAACCAAAACCAAACAAAATGCCCACCCAGTGACATTTAAAACACTACGTGGGTCAAGTGAAACACAATAGAAACTCTTGAGTCTTTCACATAAGTCTGTGGGCTCCCAGTTTGCAACCCTAGTTTAGTGGATGCCTTTACCCAATACCATTCTACATTCACTCTCCTTTTTCCTCATGCTCGTGGTACAGGTGCTGAACCTGTTTCTGGCCTTGCTCCTGAGCTCCTTCAGTGCTGACAACCTGGCAGCCACAGATGATGATGGGGAAATGAACAACCTACAGATCTCAGTTATCCGGATCAAGAAGGGCGTGGCCTGGACCAAACTGAAAGTGCACGCCTTCATGCAGGCCCACTTCAGGCAGCGCGAGGCCGATGAGGTGAAACCTCTGGATGAGCTGTACGAAAAGAAGGCCAACTGCATCGCCAACCACACTGGCGCCGACATCCACCGGAACGGTGACTTCCAGAAGAATGGCAATGGCACGACCAGCGGCATTGGCAGCAGCGTGGAGAAGTACATCATTGATGAGGACCACATGTCCTTCATCAACAATCCCAACCTGACCGTGAGAGTGCCCATCGCGGTAGGCGAGTCTGATTTTGAGAACCTCAACACCGAGGACGTTAGCAGCGAGTCGGATCCTGAAGGCAGCAAAGATGTAAGGTCCTAGCCTAGAAACCAGTCTTGATCCTATGTGAGAACAAACGGCTCTGTCAGCCCCAAGGCGTCGGTTCAGCTATGGGTCTGGCAGAGAGATTCTGGAAGAGGCGACTCTCAACTTTGAGAACCAACCCTACCCACCCCCCATTGTTATTCTAGATGAGCTAGATTCCTGTGATGTTCCCAGATCTGTCTCCATTGCTTCTGGATCGTCTGGATCCAGAGGCTGGAGAAAACCGTCAAGTACTTCCCTGCCATTAATCTGTCTGAGCTGTATTACTGAGACCAATCTGTAGCCCACCTTCTGCTTAGGGTAGATCACTGTCGTCTGTGAGTGGGCTTTAATGTTGTGCCCCATCCTGACAGAAGTTTTGAGGGCGCTGTGGTAGTCGTTTGCCTGTGAGGAACTGGATGATCATGGGTTTGTAACAAGAATTGTATCCGGTACATCATCTGTACCAAGGTAGCGCAGTCAGTGTAGAGCGGACGTGTTGCTGCAGTGTTGCTTCTCTCCCTTTTCCTTGTGTATCTAGAAACTGGATGACACTAGCTCCTCTGAAGGCAGCACCATTGACATCAAACCAGAAGTAGAAGAAGTCCCTGTGGAACAGCCTGAGGAATACTTGGATCCAGATGCCTGTTTCACAGAAGGTGAAAGGGGGCCAGGAGAGGGGATGGCGTGTGGCACTTGCACTGCTCACAGACACATCCCTGCCAGGGTCAGTGGTTGGCTGGGGAGGGGCGCTCTATGGCTGTCTTCACCCCGCCTCATCATTTTGAGGGAGGTTGATACTGTTTCCCCTATTTGAGTCTTAGCTATCACGAGTTTTTACTCTCAGGCTTTTCTTTGTCCTTTTTTCTTGACGTCAGCCCCAAACTTCCATTAGAAAGGCCTCTCCTGTCATGGCCGTGCCTGCCTCCTGACCACCCTTTTCTCCTGCCTCTCACTGCTTCTTTATAGGCCATCTTCCCAGCGCCAGAGGGCCTTGCCCTGGTAGCCTGGCAGCATGGCCTCAGCCCTGCCATCCTCTCCACTTCTGAGTCAGACCTTCTGATTCAGCCACTGAACTCCTGGCTGTGTGGTGGGGCAGCACCTGGTGGGGCCTGGGAGAAGGAGGAGAGGGCACATCTGGGCGGGGCACATCCCACAGTCTGACCTGCCTCTCCCGCTGGTGCCAGGTTGTGTCCAGAGATTCACGTGCTGCCAGGTCAACATTGAGGAGGGGCTGGGCAAGTCCTGGTGGATCCTGCGGAAAACCTGCTTCCTCATTGTGGAGCACAATTGGTTTGAGACCTTCATCATCTTCATGATTCTGCTCAGCAGTGGCGCCCTGGTGAGGTCTGGGGGAAAGAACCATGGGGGATTGGCCGGGGAAGGGGTAGAGCAGGAAGGACTGGGTGGGCCCAAGCCCAGTTTCTCTGAGAACACGGCTTGACTGTAGACCCAAGAATAATGATCTGCTGAAGTGCTTCGAGCTGGTGTTATAAGCCTTCGGGATTAGGATTCAAACTTGTCCAAATCTTCATCTTTAGACTCAGCACGATCCCTCTGAAGCCTAGGAGCCCCTTTTCATCAGGCAGAGAATACAGATTACCAAGTATCTTCACTGCTTAGTTTGCGCCATTCAAAACAACTTCCTAAGATGAGCTTCCCTTTCTCGCCTGATACCCTGAATCACTAGTTCTTGACTTTTCAGTTGCCCAAGGTAGGAGGGAGGTGGTACCCCTCCACCCCCTCTCCCGTCATACGCTGCTGGACTTGGAGAACCCACGGCCTTAGCAGATACTAAGAGTCAGATCTCTGATACAAAGGTCATATTCACGTGGTTGTACCTGCTTCTCATTAGTCAGCGAGGCGCACAGGGCACTGAACACACAGGTTCCTCCCCTACTAGGACTAATTATCTTGGCGTTTACTTTCATTTTTTAGCAGGATTATTAACTGAGGAGATCTGCACAGGGTCTGCTGTGAGGGAGCTGCTTCCTAGTCGAGTAGATTCGAAGACAGCAGGGACTAGAGACACAACACATTTTCCTTCTTTTAATTAAGGGAAAAGTAAAGAATGCTGGATTTTGAAATGCTTTTAAAGAAGGTGGGCACATTCATGTAGGTGCGGAATTAGAGCCTAATCTGGAAGCAAAAAATAACAAGAGAGAAGCCCCAGATTTAGTGTTAAAGATCCCCCAGTGACTTGAGAAGTTTCTCTGACTTGTGAGGTAGGAGAATAGGAGAAGCCGAGACAGGAAGTGACGTGTGGTGAAGAAGAGCCCGAGCGTGAAGATGACGGTGAACAGTGGGGAGTTGTGGGGGGTGGTGAGCAATGCAGGAAAGCGTCAGGACTAGGGCAGGAGGCAAAAAAAAGCCTCCATCCCTAGTGAAGGGGAGCCAGACCATCCTGCCTGCCCCCGGGCCGTGTATTGCACCAACAGGCATCCTGAGGCCTGTGGAGGCCCCAAGATGACGGCGCAGGCCCTGCCCTTGAGAAAGGATCAGACTCAGGCCAGGGATTGAGGAAGGTCTTTTATTACTGTTGTCATCATTACTCTTCAAATCTAGTAAATGAAAACCCAGAATAAGAGAGGACATGCCTCACCCTTTGATTCTTCTCTTCCCCCGTCTCTACGCAAAAGAGTGGAAGCAGCAGTGAAACAATAGTATTGAACCTTCTTCACTGCTACCTGTGACAGTCTTTATTTATCAAAGGTGAATAAAACGGGGGAGACCGGGCTCAGGACATGAAGACCCTGTGCAGTAGTAGCATGAGACTCAAGTCAAGTGAAGCCACGGCTAAAATGTCCAAGAAAAGACTAGAATGTGGTTGTGAGGAGGTCTCAGAGGGGGATCAGAGCCCCCAGTGACAGGATGAACAGTCTCAGACAGCTCACACATGTTGGGTTCTAGGATGGATCTCTACAGGGGGAGCTAAGGGGAAACGTGACAGGGAAGCTATAGCTTTTCCACTGAGTGGAGGGGATTGATTTGTACCAGACCCTGAGGACTGTGGACCCATGATTTCTGTCCCCACTGCCCAGCAGTGAACCTGGATGTCCGTGTGCCTCCATTTTGGAAGGAGAGTCTGCGGGCAGCCTGCCTCTGCCCTTCCTTCTGGGACTGTTCAGAGCAGGCTCCTCCACCGCAGGGCACAGGACCTTTTGTCCACCTCCAGGTTTTTTTTTCCCCATGCTTCAGGGATTCCCTCCCCCCAGCACAGAGCTTCTGCAGTCCACCCTCCTGCATGCACGAGTGCTCAGACCTTCACATGACAGAGGCTCATCCCCTCATTTGGGAGTTCCAGAGAAAGAAAGGAGTGTTGAGATTCTCTTCACCTGGTGTCTTCCAGTCCTGTAACTCTCCACCTGTGTCTGTGGTGTCAGGGGCTGAAGGGAGAAAAATTTTTGTCCTATAAATTATATAAAGTGTTAACAAGGATGTGGGGAAATTGGACCCCTCATCTACTGCTGGTGGGAATGTAGACTGGTCCGGCCTCTTTGGAAAGCATTTTGGCAATTCCTCAAAAAAATTAAACTTGAGTTACCAATGACCCAGCCATTCCACTCCTAGGTATATACCCAAGGGGAATAAAAACATGTCCACATGAAAACTTGTACACAGATGTTCATAGCAGCATTATTCACAATAGCCAAAAAGTAAAAACAACACATATGTCCATCAACTGATGAAGGATAATCAAAATGTTGGTAGAGCCATAACTAGAACATTATTCATCGATAAAAAGAAAAATGAAATGCTGAGGGGTGCTGCCATATGGATGAACTTTGAAAACATTATTTTAAGTTAAAGAAGCCAGTCGCCAAGGACCGCATATTATATGATTCCATTTATACGAAATGTCCAGAAGGATTAGACCTGTGGAGATAGAAGATAGATGAGTGGTTGCCAGGACTAGAGGGAGATTGGGAGACTAGAGGGTGACAGCTAGAGGTGTGGGGTTTCTTTGGGGGGTAATGAAAATATTCTCAAATTGTGGTGATGGATGTATGACTCTGAATTGTATTAATAGCTATTGCATTGTACACTTTAAATAGCTGAATTGTGAGGTATGTGAATTACATCTCAAGAACGCTTTTTTAAAGAGGAAAGCCACGTGTAGCAGAGGAGAGAGAGAGAGAGACAGGGAGCTGATGACGGGCCGCCGCAGGTGGGAGGGCTGCAGAGGGGGGCGGTACCTCTGTGTTGCTCGTTCCCCTTTAGGCACTATAGGTAGCTGCTACCTCTCTTCCAGGCCTTCGAGGACATCTACATTGAGCAGAGGAAGACCATTCGTACCATCCTGGAGTACGCTGACAAAGTCTTCACCTATATCTTCATCCTGGAGATGTTGCTCAAGTGGATAGCCTATGGCTTCGTCAAGTTCTTCACCAATGCCTGGTGCTGGCTGGACTTCCTCATCGTGGCTGTACGTGTCCTGCTTTCTACTTCCCACCCATGCCAACAGGAAAGCAAAAACAGGGACTGTCCTTCCTCTAACGGCTGGAGTTGCCTGGGGCCCAGGGTGTAGGACAAGATGTAGATAGAGCACTACAGCTCCCTTTGGAGCACTCAGATCGTAACTTTGGAAAGGGACTCTGAAGTCCTGCATTTGCTCCAGGGACTAACTCAGCAGCTCTTTACTCTGGTGGTTTGGCCTAGAAGTTTCAGAGGTTAGGACTGGGCAGAATCATTGGTGTCAGAGCCTTGTTATTAGGCTGGGAACAGGAGGATTGTGTCCCCAAGCCAGTGTGATGTCCTCCTCCTGCCGCCAGGAGAGGGCTCAGAGGACGAGGTGGGTGCTGCTGGGACGGAGGTGGTGGTGGGATCTAAGTAGACTCTCCTGCCGACCGTCCCCGGGGACACTCCCATCCACCTCAAGTCTTCATACTAGACTCATCTGAACAAGTCAGACTGTCAGGGCGAGGAGGAGTCCCCCCGAAACAAAGCCCCCCCTCTTCCCACACGTCGCATTTCCACAGAGGTGATCAAACTCTTAAGAAATCCTTTTTCCTCCAGGTTTTGAGACCATCTCCACAGCTCAGCGGCCTTCGCCTGCCATGTTATTTTTCAGGGTGGAAGCTGCATCACCTGACACTATTTCTCACCCCACCATGACTTGTTCCTTATTGGGTTTTCTAACCATGATGAGTGTTTCTTATTCTGTCTAATCACTGAAGCTTTTTTTCTTTCAGCCAAATCAGCATTTGAATGGGAGTGAATGGGAATTGCAGGAGCAGGGCCCATGGAAACTTCACTTCCTTCTGAGGGCTGAGAAGTGCCAAGAAAGGGGAGTGCTTGGCGGCTGGGTTGATACATTTAGAATATGGGTTTCATTGGCTATACGGTGAACTACGCGTAGGGTGCGTCCGGGATCTGGCATAGGGCAGCAGGGAGGTAACAGGCACCTGGCACTCTGCTCTGTTAATGCACTCCTTTCCCAACACAGCATGTGCAGCTTCCGTGGTTCAGTGCCTCCTTCCGAGAGCTGCCACTGTGCTCCTATCTACATTCCCCATTTCAAAACGCAAGCCTTTGGGAAGATCCCTAAATGAAGTGAGGGGGTCGCTGTCTGCCATCCGAGTGAACCGGAGAGGTATCGCCCCAGAGTTGCCAGCAAGAGAGCCTCCTAGCCAGAGGTTTCAGCAACCCTGGATGGAAGGGACTCTACCTCTCACAGGTGGAAAGCTCGAGTTCTAGGAGCTAAGGAATGGGCTTGGGATAAGGCCCAGAGTACTAAAGTGACACTGGGCCAGCTTGCTTTCTACAGAACAGGGGAAGTGCTCTGGAGTCTTCATTTCACTGGAACTCCTCAGGACCACTTAGAATCAGGTGGGACACCCGTGGGAATCCTAGAAGCCCCTCATCTTCTGGACCTTCCAAGGACTCGGATAGGTACGTCCACTGCCACACTTCCAACAGCCCTAGGAAAGCTGTGATTCAGAAACAGCTCTTCCCTACCATGACCTGCCTCCTGTTCACCCTAACCTCTACTACTCTATCCCTCTTCTCTCTGGGGTGGGCAACCCCAGAATTTGTGAGTATCGATCAAGTATCCCACATTCCTCTGGTACCCAAATAAGCTGCTAAAAGCATTAACGATTCTGCACGTCACCATTTCTTTATTTAGCAAATATTTTTAGTACTTTTTATACTAGGTGGCAGGGAAACAAAAAACATGAGAAAGGCATGTAGCCAACTGACAATAATCCTTAAATCCCCCTGGCTTTGGGGAGTTGCTGGATTCTTACATTGCCGTGAGACCTGACACTGGCTCCTGAGAATACCTCTGGACCAGTGACTAGTAGACAGACATAAATGAAATGCCATTCTCCGCGTGGAATTGTCCCAGAAGCCATAGGGAGTCACGGGAGAGGCAGGCATAGTCCCGGCCGCTGGGAAGCTCACACTGGCTTGCAGGGCCACTCTGACCTGATTCCAGGCTGTGGAAATCCAGCGTCCCAGGAACAGGGCTTTCCCAGGACCTTCCTTCTGTTTTCTCTGGGACAGAGCAGTGCATCTGTTCTTCATGTCTCATGTCTACGGAGCATCCGCAACACAAAGCCTCCTGCCAGGTATTGTGGGGGGATACAGAGAGCAGAAGACAAGGTCACTTCTCTCAAAGGACTGAAAAGATGCGACACGTACACAAATAACCAGTGTGAAGCAGAGTATGCTGGGGGCGGGGGGAGCCCCGATCCATGCCGTGGCTGCACTGTTGGCCACTTTTGAATTGTGGGCGGAGAATAAGGCTTAGGCTGACACCTGGACATGTGGAACTGTCAGTTTTTGCTGTCCTTTTGGACAAAGTGTCTAGTGCCTTTGGCATTTTAGAACATCCAGCAGGTGTAAATTTTAGGTCCTCATTTTGGAGCATCTCTGAGACTCTCTTCCTCCCATTTCATCCACCGGTGACTTGATATCTGAATCTGTTATTCATCACCATGTTTGTTTCCCTAATGGATTTTCATTCTTCCTTGTTGCCCTTTATAGCTGCTCAGAGCACTTTTTAGGATCATGGGGATGATCTAGACAACTTCCAAGGTTAACTCGCTGTGTTTATAAGCCAGGTGAATTCCCAAACAGAGACAACATTTTCTTTTGCCCAGGTCCTTGGCTGCACTGGAGATCTTGTCCTGGAAAAGAATTTTGTCATCTTTTCCCAGGGAAATTTACCACATCAGATCCGGAGATTAGCCAGCATATCGGTTCCAGGGATGGGAACTTGGCGGAGACCATTCACCTCATCCTGAATTCAGACTACTGAAACCATTCTCCATTTGAAAATGTTCACATCATTTTGAAAAAGCCACCCAGTGTCTCTCCCTTTTTTTCAATGCCTGAAGCCACAGATACCCTGGATTTTGACTTCCCCTCAACTCCTTTTTTTTTTTTTTCAGGTTTGATTCTTTCCTTAATTCTAAACAATGTTCTGATTATGTCCAGTGAGAGTTTAACATGGAGACTCAGCAGATTATAAAATTGCCCCTAACTGTTGAGGAATAACCCAGATAGGATGCTTGCTGATCCTGTCTTGGGTGATCTTGGCCAGATTGATGAGTTGAGCGGCAGACTCTCTCTCAGCACCATTTAGAGCCAGCCTCTGAATTGGCATCTGTACCTCCTCCACCCTTCCCCCCACTTTAGGTAGGCCTATTTATTATCAAATTACGCACCGCCCCCCGCCCCGAGAAGAACTTGGGTTGTCTTGTCTTGTATGAAACTTAGTTTTTTGCAGTCTTTACCTGGCATAGTTTCACAGGATGAAGTTGACTCAGGTATTTTGAACTCATGTGTTTGGTTGAGGTAACTTACCTTCAGATGTACCTATAGATTCTTGGGGGTTAAGAGTTGGCTGCGCTTGACAATAGTAGGCAAAAGACACCTCCATGGAGAGTCTTCCTGTTAATGGTGGATGGAGGGGAAATGGTTGGTTGGTACTACTGTGTTCTAGATAAGGATTTGGAGGCCCTGTTTTGAACAGAAATTGACCTCTGAGCCACCTACCCTTCAAAGAGCATGAGTGGCCTAATAGGGCAGCATTTAATTCCAGATTTGCTTCGGATACAGCTCAGGACTCTAGAGGAGAGACCTGCACTAATGGGTTACGAGGACAGGCATAGTCGAAGGTTCACAACCCTTTGAAAAACTGAAACCTTTGAGCCTGCTCATCCATGACCCTCACTAGGGTCATTGACCTGCTACTTCTACCCCTGCTGCTTAATTATAAATATCTTCATTTAAAGCAACTTTTTTTTTTTTTTTTTTTTACAGTTCAGAGATACAGAATCAAAGAAGTAAATCCCTCAGCTAGAGAGAAAAAGCAACAAATGAAACTAAGTTATGGATTGTTGCCTTAAAATGCCAGTTTAGGCCAAGCCGATCTGTAATCACCACTTCCCAGTAGAGGGAATTTAAGAATTGTTGATGGAAACATCTTAACCGATCCCAGAATTTGTGGTGCAATATAAAGGAAAGACTGCTCTAAGAAAGCCAGGAGCCCAAACATTCTAACTAAAGGTATCTCAGGTCTGGTGCCCCCTGAAGAGCTACATCTCTCTCCGGTTAGGCCCAGGCAGCCCTGGGTATAGTTAAGGGTCGGCGTGGTTCTGAGACCTCTGGCAGAATGAGGTGAGTTTGCCAGTGGAAGAGCAGGAAAGAATTTGACCGTGACTCTAGGCCCGGAGACCAGACTGCTTCTCCCCAGCATGGCAACATATTCAACTCCAAATTGTTCAGATACCGTAATCCTCTACTGAGATTTTGTCATCCAACCTTCCAGTGAGGGAGGTGACTTATGCATGGGAGAAAGAGCTCTGGCCTGGGAATCAGGCATCTGAGCCCTTAATCCTGGCTCCAGAACTGCCAGTGTGACACCGGGCAAATTCTTGTGTATGGGTCTCAATTTTCCTCATCTATAAATAAAGCATTATTCCAAGAACCCTTCCAGCTGTTATTCTGATGATGAAAGTAATAGAAGATTGTCCTGGAAAGGACAGACCTGAGGCCAGTTCTTTTGGGGCTGTTCTGGAGAGAAAGAATGGGGATTATAAGGGAAAATACGGATTCAGTTGTCCAGACCCACCCAAGCTCTCGTGGCCATGAAGGAGTCATGGTTATAGTTAAAAGATGGAAGGATTGTTGCGGTTAAAAGTGAGAGAATCACTTAAGTGAGTTCCCATGGAGCCAAACCTCCATCAAGAAGTTTCTTCTTTTGGTCCTTTTCTTATTGGGAACTGCAAAGTCAGCTGTGGTACTTATTGAATACGTTTCCTTGTTGATATAGTAACGCATCCAATTCTCAAATGGTTTCTTGTCAACCAGGAGTAAGAGAGCTTGTCCCTGTTGGAAATCCATGGTGAATGAGCTGAGGAGGGGGCAGCCTGTGTGGAGTGTGTGTATTTATCTGTATTCTTTTCCATAGGTACCATTAAGTTTGTCTGGCTTAATTTAATGGGAACTTCGGGGACCTGCAGAGACTATAAAGGGCGAGGGTAAGGTTTTTGTCATCTGTTCAGGCTCCTCTCCTTCCAATGGAACTTCCTCATTCTCCCTCTCCCTTCAGCCTCTTCCCTTTGCCAACTTGTATGTCTGTTCTACTGCCCTCTCTCCGCGTTCTCTTCCCTTTGTGTTTTTTCTTCTGCCTCTCAACCACCTTTCCTTCCAGGTCGTTTGAGTCCAAGTTGAAGTAGGCAGCTGGTGTTACCCACTTCCTCTTCCTGGGGGGGGCGGGGCCCAATCTGTATACTCAGTGCTAGGGGCTTTATTCTAACACTCTGGAACCTCTGTTTTCTTTTTCTTTTGTTTCCTTTTTTTGTTTTTGTTTTTCTCTTCTGTTTCCGTGTAGGTCTCTTTAGTCAGCCTTATAGCTAATGCCCTGGGCTACTCGGAACTAGGTGCCATAAAGTCCCTTAGGACCCTAAGAGCTTTGAGACCCTTAAGAGCCTTATCACGATTTGAAGGGATGAGGGTAAGATGCTAAGAGCAGCCGATCCTTCTGCATGCCAGTGGAAACTGTCTAAGCATGCTAGAACGGGCCACGTGGTGGAAAGGCCATTCACACACGAGCTCTGGGGGCAGCTGCTGATTTGATCCTCCACCCTTTCTCCCCCGCACCTGCCCCAAGGGCAGTCGCGTTTAGCTGCCTCATCACATTAATACTGGCCCCGCCCCCAACGACATGCCATCGCAGAACATGTTAACATTGGCTATTCTCATCTGGCCTGGCTTATCTGTAGCACTTTGGGGCGGCTTTCTGGGCTGTTGATTTAATAGGGAGAATCACCAGGTGCAAAGAAGGGGAATTGTCACCCACAGACCCACTGAAAAGCAGAGGCCGCAGGCAGGGAGAGTGCAGTGTAGGGGCGTCAGCCAGGTGAGGACTGCGGCCTTGGAGTCACTGAGAAAGCGGCCGAGAAGGGGCTTGAAGACGGGATGGCAGGCCTGGAACTGGGGACGGAGCAGAATTTGGCATGGCCCTGGGAAAAGAAATGCTTTTCTTTCTGTTCTGATTCCTCTTATTGCACCTTGTTGTTCTCAGCCCAGTCCCGTAAGGACTGGCAGCCTCTGTCTGATAGCAAAGCTTTCCTCCTCACCCCCTACCCCTCTGCCCACGCCGTATGGTCCCCTGTCCTAACACTGTCAAAATAACAACCAGGTACGATGCTAGGTGACTATCAGCTAGTTCTCCTGAAATTTCTCAACACCTGCTATTCCTGCTTTGGCGATAGCTCCACCCAAATCCAAACAGTGCAAGGTGCTGTCACCCTGCCAACTATAGAAATAAGGCTCCCTCTTTTGGTGCCTTTTTGCTGTCTCTCTTGGTTTAAAAAAATTGTGTGTGTGTGCACATGTGCGTGCGCGAGCATGCGCACACCCACACAGACACACAGACATGCAAGTCCGTAAAATCAAATGGACCACTGGCTTTTGGTGGTAATGGTTGTCCTATGGTAATCAGAGAGGTCTGTTATACTTAACGAGACCAAGAAAACTCATTTTAATTCAGATGTTGAATACATGCAGGAGAGCAAACCAGAGGATACGTTTTTAAACGTGCAGATATCAGAATGTAGGAATAAAAATTAAACTGTTGTGGTAGTTCACGTGAAGCAAGACTGCTCAGAGAAACGAGGTACCAGGACAGTGCTGCTTCATTCAGTCCTCATCTGTGGGTTCCTGGCCACTGTTTCGTGAAGCCACCCACATGTGTACAGGAAGACGAAAATTCCACTGGGACTTGGGAATTTTATTATTTTAGTTTATCCAGACAAATGCTTTCTGCAAGAAGTGTGCATTTCTCCTGTAGCACAGCCACAGTTTGGTTTGCTAACTATAAGCTTTGTGCAGCCCACCTGACACCGTCTGCAGGAAGGTCAGTTCCACAGCAGCATAAATTTATTTTAATTTAAGAAACAAAACTTGCGATTCTAAATCTTTCTCCCACAGGTAAGAGAGGTTTCAGAATGTGTGCAATCAGGTCATTGTTATGCTCGAGCTAAATGTAAGGGGAAAGTATATTGCAGAGGGCTCAGTGTTTTAGGGGGCCATGGTGTCACTGAAAACAGGATTTAAATGCTCTTCCCTCCTCTTCCACCTTCCCACTTTTTTTTTCTTTTGTCCGTACGCGGGCCTCTCACTACCGCGGCCTCTCCCGTTGCGGAGCACAGGCTCCGGACGCGCAGGCTCAGCGGCCATGGCTCACGGGCCCAGCTGCTCCGCGGCATGTGGGATCCTCCCGGACCGGGGCACGAACCCGTGTTCCCTGCATCGGCAGGCGGACTCTCAACCACTGCACCACCAGGGAAGCCCACCTTCCCACTTTTTTCAGAAAGGGTTAGTTAAAATTTTTAAATAAGTCCTGCTAGTTTTGTTATAAAGTTGATAATCCGTTTTGGTGACTGAAAACTGAAGATAATAATTGCAAGATTGTACCTAAACTAAGCAGCCTGTGATCCTCCACATGCCCCAGGAGGGGTCCTGGAACTCCTAAAAGGAGACTGGTGATACCCAAAGAAAGCCCAGAAAAAGATGCCCAACTGACACTGCTACTGACTTTCTCCATCTGGGTGCCCATTACTGCCAGTCCCAACCTGTGGCAGAGGCGGTCCTCCCTGACCAGCTGCCACCAGTTGGCTCACGAGGAAATTACGTGAATTGTCTGAACACAGGAGTGCTTCTGGTGGCCACACCTCTTCCCTTTAGCTCCTCCTTCTTTCCTCACCTTTCCGGTACTCGCAGTTTCCATTCCCTCAACACTTTTACTTGTCAACTTTCAAGTAGTTGAGGAGCCCAGAGGTCTGGAATGGGTGACCAGAAGAGCAGACACTTTTATTTGAAAAGCATTAGTAAAGGTTTTCTCAAATGAGATAATAAGGGCAGGAACAAGTTTGAACCCAAAGCCGGGCTTTCAAACAGTAAACATTCAGTAAGGAAAACTATGGTAAAGGATGTCACCTCCTTTGGTTGGCTCCAGTCAGCGACAGCACGGCCACTTCTGGTTGGGCCGGAGGTGAAAACTCAGGACCCATTCCTTTCCTGCAGTTCCCCAGCCCTTCTGTGCAAGAAGGGAGGAGTGAATTTGCCCCAATAATGAACAGAATTAGGGACCTACGTTTTACTTGAACGTTACTCTTCTGCAGGGCTGTGTTTTTCATTTCTTGGTTTGGGTCCTTGTGTGTGCCAACACTTGCATAATCTAAGAGATTATCCCCTTAGAAAATTTTAAACAAGACATCTTTACAAACTGAATACCATCAATGCAGATGGGCTCAACTGTCACTGTGCTGCTCCGGTGAGAGGTTCAGACCTTCGCTTGAGAGGGAACATAAGGCCCTAGCCTGTCCTGGGACACTGGCTTCAGTCTCTTCCTCAAACCAAAGACCAGAACACTGAAACACTCATGCTGTCGGCAAAGGAATGCTGAACGTAGTTCTTTGCTTTTCTCTCCTCCATAGTAATCTTCATTTAAGGATTTTGCTGTGCTGTTAAATTTTTGAGGGTACAGAATAGTAATGCTGTGAAACATGCATGCATTTTTGTTGATTGTCAGTATGTAGTCGTCCATTAAAGCCATGTTCCCTCTGCCAGATATTAAAAGCTATTTGACAGATTTTATATTATTTAATGAGCAATAACGTTCTAGGCGTTATAGAGAAGACAAAAATGCTGAAAGAATTAGTACCCATTGGAATTTTTTCATCAAATGAGATTTCTCTCAACTGCTAAATATAAACTTCCATTGCAAAAAGTAACTTTATAGGTTGCTAGCTTTGAGTAATATTTCTATACCTAACTTTTAACAATAATGAATTTCATCATAATTAAAGGTGACACGGAATAACTTGAGTTATTAGGGAGCAGAAGGGGAGATCTACTTTATTATGTAACTATCCATGGAAACTTAAATTATCATTTATATATATGTCTATAGTGTAAGAGTTCAAAATAAGAAAGCATGGTTTCTTGCTCTTTGGTTGCTGAGAATATTAGCTAATGTTCACAACAAGGAAGAATTATTAGTAAAGTTCATCAGCTCTTTACTGTTTTATTCATGAAATGAAGCTAAGAAGTTTTTCTTTTGGTTATAATGAAAGTACATTTCATTATAAGTGGAAGTACATTTACATCTCACAAGTACATTGGATTTTATAGGATTTTTATGTCATATATATCAGAGAACGAGGCCCAGTAAATACTTCTGTGTACTGATTCCTTTGAGCATATCTATGAGTTTAAAAGTGCAAAGAGATTTCTTAGTCAGTTGGCTAATTATTCTTCCCTGCTGGAAATATTACCCCGTATTTAACTGTAACACACAGACACTATGTAGGACAGGTTAGACTAGGTTAAGGTAGTCAGAAGAATTCCTAGAGGAGGTATACTCTGAATTGATATAAAAAGCAAGATTTCTAGGTTTCAGATCTTCTGGGGCCCACTTCTGTATTGCACACTTGTGATGGTCTAATAGAAGGTCACGCTCTCTCACCTGAGCGCTGCTGCAAAATGCTGTCACATAGACTTGAGCTTTTGAAACGTTACATAACCTACTCCCTTAACTTGTGAGAAATAAATTATCCCATTTGTGGGTCATCTTCCTTTTGCCTATTCTTTTGCACATTTCATTGCCTTGAAGTACTCCCATCAAAGGGTAGGCAACTGTAGAAAGAGGAGGTAAAATTCATATCTGATCACCTGACAAATTTGGTAACATAAATTAATAATATGAATATCATTCTCCACAGTAACATTGGGGAGTTCCCAGATTTCAGGTATTCTGGCTTTCCTTGCTCAAAGTAATGAACAATGGAAGTATAATTATTTTATACCAATGACAGAGCTATTACATCTAGAAGAGATTTCTTGGTCTAAGAATTAAGAAATAACTACCTCTCAATCTAAAGGCCTTCATACATGAATTGGAGAAACACAAAACTAGTATTTTAATCTGAGGGAGAGTGACTCCTTAGCAGAATATCGTTGCCTTTTTTATACAGGACAGAACAGACAGCTCTTCTCAGCCACGTGTTCCAATGAGTGACATTACAATCTAAGGCCAAAACAGAAGATAAGGAAAACCTGGTCCCAAATCGGGCTCAAATTAGAGCCCAGAGCTGCCCCCTGGTGTTCCTTCTACAGCACGGCCCTTTTGGCCGTTTCCATGCTGTGCTGGTTGGCAGCGTGTCCTCTCTCTTCCCTGCACTGAAAAGGGGATGGAGGAAGGTGGTGATGCTTGTCACCTCCTTCTAACAAAACATTAGAAGACTTTGTTTATATCCAGGGTCTTTATTTTAACTCCACTTATCCTCCTAGGATACTAGAAAAAGGAAGAAACATGCTTCCCATTTTAGGGTCACCTTTCTGGGCCTTAGCAGTCCTGCTAAAGACAACAGCCAGTGAGAATCAGGGAAGAAATGAACACCAGCTTTGCTTTCTGCCCCACCACCTGAAATGCTATTTTTGTAAAGCACTTTGAACTCCTCTAGTGAAAACTGCTACCGCAGTGGAAGTGTTGTCTAGCTATTCTCATCTACAGTGTGAAGCAAAATCAAAGTTAAAAACAACACGGAAACTTTAATTCCTGAGGGAGCTCCTTTCCCTTGGCTTTTTTTCACTCCCGAGCTTACTGTAGTCAGTGATTTTTAACAATATGCCAGTTTTTGGGCTTCAAGACCAGTGATCTAACCCAAAATTCTCCCCAAAAACCCAAATTATTCCTTTTTCTAATAATACATCGTGAAGAGTTGAGTCAAACCCCAGATTGAGCAGAGAGACACCAGCATTAGCCAAGCAGAGGGCGACTCGGGTCTAGAAGCCTGCAAAGTCAGAAAAAAAAAAAAAGCCTGAAGAAGAAGAATGAATCTTGCATGAAAAACACAACCATTCAGATTTTATTTTATACTGTTTGGTAGAGGGAATATAGCTTTTTTTTTTTTTTTCTTGAGCCTGCAAAAAATGCATGCTCAGCTCTTGCCTGAAATAAGATAACTGGCCTTGCACAGTCATAAAAAAGACTCTATGTACCGTTGAGTGACACTGCTAACCCCACAGGGGAGTTCTCTGTGATTTTGAACCACCTCACCTTGCTTTGCAGAGGGGGAATGTCTGTCGAAAGGCAACTAGTGAGCTTGAAATCACTCAGATTTTCCCATGGGGGGCATATTTTATGAGTTGATGAGAAGGGACACTAGACAATGAAATAATTTTTTCGGTCCCAGGTTGATGCCTAGGAGAGAGACCTAGGTCAACTTGGGCAGGAGAATTTGTGTTCAATGAAATAAATATGCAATTTTTAGAATTCCTCAAAATATATTTCATAGATATACAAAATTTTGGTCCTGCGTATGGATCTGTTTGGTTACCCTAATTCCAAAGGGAACATAATGTTTCCATAGTCAGAACAAGCCACGAAGTGTCATTCCCCTCCTGGAAATCAAAAGAGTGTGCGTGCCTGTACTTCTTCCCGACACTCAGCAACCTCCCCCTTCCAATGCAGGTGGTGGTGAATGCCTTGGTGGGCGCCATCCCCTCCATCATGAATGTGCTGCTGGTGTGTCTCATCTTCTGGCTGATTTTCAGCATCATGGGAGTTAACCTGTTTGCCGGAAAGTACCACTACTGCTTTAATGAGTCTTCTGAAATCCGATTTGAAATTGAAGATGTCAACAATAAAACTGAGTGTGAAAAGCTCATGGAGGGGAACAATACAGAAATCAGATGGAAGAACGTGAAGATCAACTTTGACAACGTCGGGGCAGGATATCTGGCGCTTCTTCAAGTGGTAAGGATTGTTCTCCGTCCTATGAAATCCAGAAAGCTAGCAGAAATCTCATTTGGTTCCTTCTCAACCCTGCGTTCAGAATCAGGATCGCTGTTAATAGGTCAGGGGACAATGTCATTTCCCAAACCAGTTCCAGGGAGACACCTTTCCTGAGTACTTTGACATCTCCAAAACCTCAGCCAAGGGAATCTGTCACTGTGCTCAGAGTTCTGCTTATCAACAAATAAGGATTCCTGCAGCACAATAAAATTGCAGAGAGATCACCATCTCTCTCTATGACAGAGTATGTAGTTAAAGAGAAAGAAAAAATAAAGTAGGTAAGTGCATAGACCAAAAAAAAAAAAAAAAATTGATGGAGCAGAACAATCCCACGTAACAGCTACACTAGAGTTAACTAAATATGACAATGTGACGGTGCTATGATGCCGCTACTCATGGCAGCTCAACCCCAGAGAAAGGTCTCAAGTTAATGTATCACAATAAACAGTGAAGCATTCCATCATGTCTAGTTTTCTCTTCCTCTTTGGTCGATTATTTGGAGAGTTTGACAAGACGGTAGAGTACAATGAAAGCTCCTAGTCTTTGGACTCAAACAGATGTAGGTTTGAGCCACACTCTGGTATTTATTGGATATGTAACCTTGGACAAATTACTAAACCTCTCTGAGTCTATTTCTTCATCTGTTAAATTTGAGTGATCATACCTTGCATGGTAGTTAAGAGGATTCATGATAACTTATTAACATTTCTTAGCACAATGCCTGGCACATAGCAGTGCTTAATTCATGGTGTTTGCTGTTATGTTTCTTCGTTACTATTACAACTGTCCCTATGTCATAGTTGTTGGGAGTATTAAATGTGATAATGCAGGTGAAGCTGTCAACTCGGCCTTGTGTATAGTAAGCACTTACTGTTAGCTTGTAGGAATTAATGGGATGAGCAGTGGTTTATCCCACTCAAGAGCTCTTTAGCTCTTCTCTCCCAGTTCAAGAAATTGGACCCACAGATTGAACCTAAATTGGAGCAGCTCCAGGAAACCAGTGCACATCAGCCAGCCAAACATTGTATTGAGTCCCCACCACATGCAAGGCACTGTGCTTGGGCAGTACCAGAGCCATCAGATGAATAAAGAACTGCCCAGGCCCTGAAAAAACTGAGAATCTGGTTGAGTAAATAAAACATAGAATGAAAGGAAAACATGGAGACTGTTAAACTGGTTACCCATATTAGTTTCCAAAATCGGGTTAGGTATAGTCGGAGAACTGGGAAGGGGCTGCCTAGGGTGAGCCACTGTCACCACTACCATAGGCTAAACATGTGTATGTATCTCGGGAGGGGGAAGTTCTGACCTTGTTTTTTTTTTAATGCAACTATTAATTTTTCAGACCCCCCCCCCATTGCTTGTTTAACACCTTTTTAAAATACGACTCCTTCATGGAGGGGTAAGTTCTAAGTAAACTCAGTAGATTCCTGCCACTCATAAATATGAGTTTGCCCTAGCTTTAGGCGACCTTCTCAGACCCATTTTAAAGACCTTTTGTAAAAGTATTGATCCAGTTACCACCGTCAACATGTTTCTCTGCCAATCTTTGATGTTACGTTCAGGGCTTAGACAAAGCTCCCTTGGGACCTGTATTAACAAACAGAAAATTCTGTGTCCACGTGAGGCTGCACCCAAACTCCCTGACTTGTGTTCTCGCTGAACCTAAGCCTGCCTTTGGGACCCTCTGCCCAGACTCCCACCCACCCCCTAACAGGCACAGTCTAATGACTGACTCTGTTTGCCAGGCAACCTTCAAAGGCTGGATGGACATCATGTATGCAGCTGTAGATTCCCGAAAGGTAAGGTTATACCTGGTGAAACCACGACCTTCTTAACTGGTTAGAAAGCAAGCAGCATGGTGGAGCTCATCAAGAAAGAGAGGGAAGGTTAGAACGTTTTTTGCCTGTCTCACTGATTGTAGGTCACCTTCCCCCTCTCAGTGAGTCATCACTCTCTTACAGCGCCTCCAGGTGGTTAGGCTCTTGGTTTTCACCTGGCCCTAATGGAGCTGTCTGCTCTTCAGTGCTGATCTGAAATAAGCGTGGCTCCTAGCAGACAGCCCTCCCCTCCCCCTCGCCTCACGATTTGCATATTCTCCACATACGTCATGGAAGGCATCATATGCCTTCTCGGGGCAGGACCTGCCAGCGTGGAGAAGGAGACAGGCAGAGAGAACCTCGGGCTCCCCTACCCCAGCTGGCTCAGCAGCTCAAGCGGTCAGCGGGGCTGACGGCCTTGGCATGTCGGAATCCCCCACCTGACCCCCAAGCTAGGAGCTGACTCTCCTTTCCTTTCTCCTGTCCTTTGACAGCCTGATGAGCAGCCTAAGTACGAGGACAACATCTACATGTACATCTACTTTGTCATCTTCATCATCTTCGGCTCCTTCTTCACCCTGAACCTGTTCATCGGCGTCATCATCGACAACTTCAACCAGCAGAAGAAAAAGATAGGTCTCCTCCCCACGCTGCCAGCGGCCGGGGCTCATCCCAGACGAGAGGCACTTCCGTCCCTCTCTCTAGAGAGAAACGCCTCTCTTTCTCTAAGATCCGCATCATCACCTCGCTGTGGCACTGGCCCCACTGTACATTAGTCCCAACCAGCCCGTTCTGTTGTGCTGGATTTTGCAGTGTGTGGTTTACCACATTTACTAGACCAAACTAGCGATTTACTGGTAGCAAATTTACTAGCAATCCCGGAGGCTTTTTACTAGGTTTGGCCTCCCACCAGAGGGAGGTAGGGTCAGAGAGGGTCTAGTGACAGCTGAAAAGGAAGGCAGCAGTTGAACAGCTTTAGTGAGAAGTAGAAATTGTCTCGACTTGTCAGTATCTGTGTTAATCCCCGGTACCGTCAGCACATTGGGATTTGAGAGATCAACCTTGGAAAGCTCACCTCCTTTACTTGTCCCAGGTCATTAACAATTTTTCCAAAGCAAATAAGATTACTCTTGTCATTTATTTTATAAACCGAGCCTGTCCCAACAAACTCCAAGGAACTTCCCAAATTGTTTGCTCCCACCAAGATTTCTAAAATTTTAACATTGTCGGAAATAAATGGGCCATTAGCCAGGACTTGAAAATCCTTTCATTTTAAAATGCTTTTTTGAGAATTGTGTCAGGAAAGCAGGCCCCCCCAAATGTACGAAGATGTGTTTAGAGTCATGGCTCTCAAGTTTATCCTTCCCTGGAGGTCTGTTACTTCCATTTCCTTCCTTCTTTCCTTCCTAGCCCCTAGCGGGTCTCAGAAATCCCAAGCTGAGAACAAAGTATCTCTTTGAGTTAGATTAGTTGTCCCAGGTCTACCTCACTCTGGGATGACCATTAGCTAAACTGACCTCTGGAAAGTAAAGGGGGTAAAGCCCCCTCGGTTCTCAGGGTTGCACCTTAGGTCCAAACTTGTAGCATGTGAAAGCCAGTTGTAATTGCACGTTCTCTCTTTCCCTCCTTTACTTCGGAGGTCAAGACATCTTCATGACCGAAGAACAGAAGAAGTACTACAATGCCATGAAAAAGCTGGGCTCAAAGAAACCACAGAAACCCATCCCCCGCCCCCTGGTGAGTGCATTGTGTGGGCCCAGGGCAGAGTGAGGCCCCGTGTGGAAAAAGACATGGCTAGAGTTACTGCAGAGGGAGGAAAGGGGCAAATGATGGGCGGCCTGGGCCCTCCAATCCTCTCCTCGCTATCCCATCCAAAAGATCGGAGGAAGGGAATTCGCTGGCCATCCAGTGGTTAGGACTCTGTGCTTTCACTGCCGAGGGCCCAGGTTCAGTCCCCGGTCGGGGAACTGAGATCTCGCAAGCAGGGATCTGAGGAAGACGGCAGAAGAACAGGAGTTAAGGTATGGGGTGGCTTTTGCATTTGCACCTGACCTTTCCTCTGAGGCATCCTTGGGCAGCAGCAGAGAATCGGCATGTTGACCACATTGGCTGTGACCCTGGTAGAGAGGTGTTTTAAGAGACCCACTAAAAATGAACAAAGGAAAGTGAAATGAAAGCTGATCTCTTTCCTACCAGTACAAGATAGGATTTGGTCATTATTTTCTCAGCCCTCTGCTTAACAAGTAAGTCTTTGCAAGGATGTGCCTGAAAGCTAAGCTAATGCCTCTTTCCGGTTATCTGTGGGAGCAGGAGAGGGTGAAGCTAGGAGAGTCTGTGGCCTGATTTCCTCCCTTGAACTGAGCCTTTTGTAAAACAGATTTGGGGACTGGGATTCTGCTTGACCCTGTGTTGGTGGTGGTTCTCTTGCTTCAGAGAAGGAGACGCTGTGCTCCTGAAGCCATACATCCCACCGAGTGGGACATGACCCCCAAAAGCCACGCTCAAAGTTCCTTCTTCTGTAACTTTTATTTAAAGTAACTTTTTAGGGAATTCCCTGGCGGTCCAGTGGTTAGGACTCCGTGCTACCACTGCCGGGGGCCCGGGTTCGATCCATGGTTGGGGAACTAAGATCCCACAAGCTGTGCGGCGTGGCCATAAATAAATAAATAGAGTAACTTTTTATTTAAAACAACAACACAGCGGAACTGTTAAAAGCTTACCTGGCAACCTAATTTACAAAAATGAAAGTGAAGCTACTTTCTTTGAATCAAGAGTGGGAGTCCCAGAGCATTTTCCTGACTTAACCCCACACACCCTGTTCCTGGCATACCCCCCTCACCAACTTCTGAGGGAGAGGAAACCCTAGGGCTTTGCAGAACAGTTTGAAACCCACCAAGTTAAGTAATCCCGAAAATAAGCATGAGCTCAAGTGCCTAGGTATCTAAAAAATCAGGGAGATCTTAAGAAAGAGAACATTTTTTTATATTTCCTTGATGGTAGTTTCCACTTTGTGACAGAAATGCGATCAGAGGGAATGCAAGAGGATTGCCATTTCTAAAGTTCTGTTCAGTACTTTGCACGTGGGAACCTGAGCGTATTTTCTTCCACACTAAAATATAAACGCTCAGTGTGGTAGGAAGCATTAATAAAGACTTATTCCGCAAATCGTTACAGATCTCCTACTGTGTACCAGGCACCAGGCAAAAAGTGATGAACAAATTTAGACAGCGCAATCATGGAGCTTACAGTGTAGTGGGGATACAGATAATAAATAAGTAAGAGAACAGTTATTATAAAATGCAAGGACTTCCCTGGCGGTCCAGTGGTTAAGACTTTGCCTTTCAATGCAGGGGGTGCGGGTTCAATCCCTGGTCGGGGAGCTAAGATCCCACGTGCCTCGCTGCCAAAAATCCAGAAACGTAAAAAAAAAAAAAAAAAACAGAAGCAATATTGTAACAAATTCAATAAAGACTTTAAAAATGGTCCACATCAAATAAATAAATAAAATGCAGAGTGTTGTGAGAAAAAAATCAACTGAAGGGCCATGACAGAATATAATGGAGGCCTGGGCTGGGGGGGGGGTCTCCTTTAACAGAGCTGTGGGAGAAGCCTCACTACGGTGGGTCTATCTGAGTGGATGAGAAGGAGGCAGAAGGCTGGGGAAAGGAATCCTGGGAAAGCAAATGAGGCCCTAAAAGCAGGAAACATTAGTGCGGCCAGGTCACTGTTGTGGCCTCTCCCGCTGCGGAGCACAGGCTCCAGACGCGCAGGCTCAGCGGCCATGGCTCACGGGCCCAGCCGCTCCGCGGCACGTGGGATCCTCCCGGACCGGGGCACGAATCCGTGTCCCCTGCATCGGCAGGCGGACTCTCAACCACTGCGCCACCAGGGAAGCCCTGAAAGGCATTTTTAAGTCAGTCAACCATAGGAGTTTTGTTGCAAGTCCAATGAGAAGCTAGTGAGAGATTTTAAGTAGGAGAGTGATGTGAACCATTTATGTTTTTAAATAATCACACTTGCTGCTTTGTGGAGACTGCATTGGATGAGGGCAAGAGAGGAAGCAGGAAGACCAGTCGGGAGACCCTTCTAGAAGTCCAAAAGGGGAGATGTTGGTGGCTTAGTTAGAGGAGGGCCACAGAAATGGAATGAAGCGGCTGAATTCAAGGAAGACTCCACAGGACCTGCAGTGGATTCGGTGGGGGATGAGGGAGAGGGGTGAGCGGGAATGACCCTCAGATTTCTGGCTTAGAGACTGGATAAATAATTGCGGTGAGAGGAGAGCGAGCTGGGAGAGGGGCAGAGGAAAGGAGGAAGCTCTGCTTTGGACTTGCTGAGCTTTCAGATGCTTATGCGTCATCCAGGAGCGATATCGAACAAGCAACCCCGGAGTTCAGAGGAAAGATACGGGCTGGAGAAGAAAACACTTGGGAAACTGAAGTACCTAGCTAATATGTGAGCAGTAGGAATAGATGGTAGATGAGCTCTCCAAGGGAGGAAGAAGAGATTTAGAGAAGAAATGGCCGGCAGAGGAGACTAAGAAGGAGCAGCTGGAGAGGTAGGAAGACACCCAGAAACGTGTGATGGCAGAGACACAAAGAGAAGAGTGGCAATTTTAGAAAACTCTTGGTGAGGGTATGTTGACCTTGGTCTTTAGCCATGCTCCTGATACCCTGATAGAGCAGCAGCAGAGAGCTGGCCAGTATTCCAGCAAAGAAAACAGGGTGGCAGCTCCCACAGTCTGCTGGGGAAGGTTTTCATGAAGCCTCTTCTGTCTTCTTCCCTCCCTCCCCACCCAGAACAAAATCCAAGGTATCGTCTTTGATTTTGTCACTCAGCAAGCCTTTGACATTGTTATCATGATGCTCATCTGCCTCAACATGGTGACAATGATGGTGGAGACAGACACGCAGAGCAAGCAGATGGAGAACATTCTCTACTGGATTAACCTGGTCTTTGTCATCTTCTTCACCTGTGAGTGTGTGCTCAAAATGTTTGCCTTGAGGCACTACTACTTCACCATTGGCTGGAACATCTTCGACTTCGTGGTGGTCATCCTCTCCATTGTGGGTGAGTGGGGCAGGCGAGGACGGGAAAGGGACCTGACTGGCCCTGAGGATGGGATTCCGGGGAGTGCAACGAATGACACAGGGCTGAAGGGCGGGCAGGTTACTCTCGGGTTACACCCAGGGCGGGCGGCCCCCAAGTCAACTTGTGGGCCCGTCCCAAATCGCTGATATGGGTCAGCAAGTTTCTATGAGTCTTCATAGTAGTCTCGGGTTGTAAATTTTGTGGCTGAAGAGGGGGAAAAGATTAGATTTGGTTCTTGCTTTCAAAGAGTTTACATTCTAACAGGTAAGGTAAAAGAAATATATTTTAAAATCCGGCTACAGTAGCAGTATAAAGTGGAAAAAGGCCTGGTAAGAGACTGTTAAGTTGGACATCAATGAGGAACATTCTGGTGACAGCACTTCTGCTGATGGCGATGCTCATTTACTAAGATCTTATGGTGCCAAGTAGTTGGAGAGTTTCTTCACTTGTGTTGTCTCATTTGATCCTTATGACAGCCCAGGAAGCAAGGTATGTTACTATCTTTGCTGTGAAGATGTTCAGGGTCACTCAGTTAGTTAGGAGATGGCAGAGGCAGAACTCAAGCTGGTTTTTAACAGTGACTGTGTGGCATTTGCTTCAGCCTAAGGGCCTGGAAGGGCTCATGTCCTGGCAGGCAGTGGAAATGCTGTCCTATTGATCGCCCTCCCCCAAATTTCCTTGCCTTCCTAAAAGGCATCTCGAATGGGGAAACACTACCTTGGTTCCAGGTGGGTTTGACTGACTTACGCTAGCAGGGGTAGCGTGCCCGAGACCCAGGGAACCAGCTCCAGAGCTGGTTTAGCAAGGTGGTGACCACGGCCACCAGAAGGCAGCTGCGCTCCCACTTTCTAGTTCTGTCCTCCAGAGCAGCGTGTCCAAAAATGTGTTGACTAATCTCATACATTTCTCCCCAAGAAAAGAATCCCATGATGGAATTACTTTGGGCAACACTGTACAATACACTGAATTTCCCTTTGGAGGGTCACAAGGCACATTAGCCTACAGGAGGCTCTTGAAAGTCCTGGAGTAAAGAATTCTGTTTAATACATCATCCCACCTTTATTCAACCGCAACACCCTGTTTTCAAGCAATAATAATGTTTCTAAGAGTTTAATGGAACATACTATGTGCTGGTCACCATTCTAAGTGCTTTACATGTTTTAATTCCTGTAACCCTCACAACAGCCCTGTAAGTATCATGAAGAACAAAGGCACAAAGCAGTTACTGAGACACGCAACTGGTAAGCGAGCAAGCCCAGCCCCCTGGCCTCAGCTCCGCACTCCTAACCTCCCACGAAACACACTTTGGACCATGCTACCCTTGTCCACGTTTCTTAAACTTTTTCTGCCCACCCATCACTAAGTGGGATGGAAGACCCACAGACGAAACCATGCCCCCTATTCTCAGATGGTACTTGAAAATAAGGAGGAAGAAGAGTTTCTTCTGATAATTGGGATTTTTTTAAATGTCATTAATCTGTTCAGAAACAAAAGCTAGAAAAAATCTTTTTAAATTAAGAGGAGTTTGGGTAAAACTCTCCCTGGAACCTCCTGGAGGACCCCTTAAATGTTGATCCCACTGCCTGGATTGCTGTCTGCCCATCTCTCTCCCCTTTTCTCTGGGCACAAATACACATTCATCCTACAGAACCTTACTGAGGCATCATCTTCTCTCTGAAGCCTTACTTGCCCACCATGTACGGAATGCAAGTATTACGTTATGACTTAATTGAGAAGTAAAAAGAGGAGCGCTGAGAAATCATCTTGAGTCCTGGCTGAGGTAGAGATTTTCTTGAAAGCTGAAAATAGCTTAAAACCTTAAAACCTGCAGTTCACTACCCCAATATTTATGAATCCTTATGGTTGGAAGATATTTCTTTATTTAAATGAAGATGTGCTCACACTGTCTCGTGGGGGCCTCGACAGCAAGAGAAGACCCTGAAGGAAGAGCACGTGGTGTCACTGCCATGCCTTCAGCTGTCATCTCCGCAACCTTTTCATCTCCTCTTCCTTCTGCGGCCCCTCACTGGGCTCCCGTTATCGCTCTTTAAAGGCAAGTGGTCTGGTGGAAGTGGACCCCTGGATGAATGTAAACAGAAAAAGGCCCTCTGATGTGCGTGTTTCACCCTCTACTTTTGTTTTTGTTTTTCTTTTTTTGCGGTACCCGGGCCTCTCACTGCCGTGGCCTCTCCCGTTGCGGAGCACAGGCTCCGGACGCGCAGGCCCAG
The DNA here is from genome assembly GCF_059928025.1 of Delphinapterus leucas. Taxonomy (NCBI): domain Eukaryota; kingdom Metazoa; phylum Chordata; class Mammalia; order Artiodactyla; family Monodontidae; genus Delphinapterus; species Delphinapterus leucas. The sequence continues at coordinate 41,336,507 of NC_143139.1, forward strand.
CGGCCATGGCTCACGGGCCCAGCCGCTCCGCGGCATGCGGGATCCTCCCGGACCGGGACACGAACCCGCGTCCCCTGCATCGGCAGGCGGACTCTCAACCACTGTGCCACCAGGGAAGCCCCACCCTCTACTTTTATATCCTATTAACGTCTGGACATTTTTACCTGGTGATACTGGGTTTTGATTGATGGCTTTAAACACAAAAATCTAGAAGCTCTTGAGTTGAAAACTGCTCCCGAGAGGTCCCTTTAGTTTGTAGGCTAGTTTGGTAAGGCAGGAACATGGGGCAATGAGAACCAAAAATATCTTTTCAGAGCCAGGAAGAAGATGCCCTGAGAATTAGCGGCATTAGCGGACAAAGGCTCCACAGCCATTGGGTAGTGAAGTTACGGGGCGGAGCCAGGACTTCTCATTCACTGTTTGTGGATGTGGTAATTTGATAGCATTTTGGAGAAGAATCCAAATTCGGATTCTGAACGGACAAATCTGGAAAAAAAAAACAAACGAATTTAACACCAGAGATCAATCTCACAAACATAATGTTACGTCTCAAAAGCAAGTTAAAGATCTAGAAAGAGAGATACGGTATAATTCCTTAAACATAGTAGGCTGCTACCTATATATTATTTATGGGTTCGTACATAGCAAAATTATGAAGACACTGGGTGATGTCATCTGCAGGATAGTGGTTGCTTCTGGGGGTGATGAGTGGAAGGAAATTTTGTATCTGGGTGTCGGGTACCTAGGTGTCCATTTTCTTGTTTTCTCAGCTTCTCTATATGTTTGAGACATGCGACTTTCTTTTGAGAAAATTTTTTATTATGAGGGTTCAGATTGAATAGTAAGGCGCTCATTCTGTAAAGTCCTTTGAAGTTAAGGGTTCCATAGTGCCAGGCGACATAAGTAAAGAGAAAGGGCATCTCCGGGCTCAGTAACATATCTTCTGTTCCTCTTCTTAGGAATGTTCCTGGCTGATATAATTGAGAAATACTTTGTTTCCCCAACCCTATTCCGAGTCATCCGATTGGCCCGTATTGGGCGCATCTTGCGTCTGATCAAAGGCGCCAAAGGGATTCGTACCCTGCTCTTTGCCTTAATGATGTCCTTGCCTGCTCTGTTCAACATCGGCCTTCTGCTCTTCCTGGTCATGTTCATCTTCTCCATCTTTGGGATGTCCAATTTTGCGTATGTAAAGCACGAGGCTGGCATTGATGACATGTTCAACTTTGAGACATTTGGCAACAGCATGATCTGCCTATTTCAGATCACAACCTCGGCCGGCTGGGATGGCCTGCTGCTGCCCATCCTAAACCGCCCCCCCGACTGCAGTCTGGATAAGGAACACCCAGGGAGTGGCTTTAAAGGAGACTGCGGGAACCCCTCAGTGGGCATCTTCTTCTTTGTGAGCTACATCATCATCTCCTTCCTGATCGTGGTGAACATGTACATTGCCATCATCTTGGAGAACTTCAGCGTAGCCACGGAGGAAAGTGCAGACCCTCTGAGTGAGGATGACTTTGAGACCTTCTATGAGATCTGGGAGAAGTTCGACCCCGATGCCACCCAGTTCATCGAGTACAGTAAGCTGGCAGACTTTGCAGATGCCTTGGAGCATCCTCTCCGAGTGCCCAAGCCCAACACCATAGAGCTCATTGCCATGGATCTGCCAATGGTCAGCGGGGATCGCATCCACTGCTTGGACATCCTTTTTGCCTTCACCAAGCGGGTCCTGGGAGACAGCGGAGAGTTGGACATCCTCCGGCAGCAGATGGAGGAGAGGTTCGTGGCATCCAATCCTTCCAAAATGTCTTACGAGCCAATCACGACCACGCTGCGGCGCAAGCAGGAAGAGGTGTCGGCAGTGGTCCTGCAGCGCGCCTACCGGGGACATTTAGCAAGGCGGGGCTTCGTTTGCAAAAAGACAACTTCCAATAAGCTGGAGAATGGAGGCACCCACCGGGAGAAAAAAGAGAGCACCCCGTCTACAGCCTCCCTCCCATCCTATGACAGTGTAACTAAACCCGAGAAGGAGAAACAGCAACGGGCAGAGGAAGGAAGAAGGGAAAGAGCCAGAAGACAAAAAGAGGTCAGAGAATCCAAGTGTTAGAGGGAAGCAAAAACTAAACACTGTACAGATTTAAAACTCGCAAGTGAAAGATTGTTTACAAACTTCCTGAATATTATCAATGCAGAACAGCTGTGGAGACACTTTAACCCGAAGATCTATACCAAACGTAGTCTGCTTACCATGTAACACGGTTGCATCTTGAGCAGTGACCTGCCAAGGGCAAAGGACCCTGCTCCCTGGACTCACAGATTTTTCTAATGCTTGGGCAGGTGGTTACTGCATGTTCCACATCAGTCAATGCAACTTAGGACAAAACTAACAGGATACAAAAACAGAGGCGAGGCTGCCGGGACCAGTGTATTTCCGTTGCAGCCAAATGGATTTTATTTTTTCATTCTGTTGATTCTCAGAAGCAGAAAGCATCAATTTAAAAGTTTGTTTGTTCATGCAAACTCTACTTGCATTCTTACGTTAGTTAGGCTAAGCAGGAAAAAGAAAAAAACACACACTCACTCACATTTAGCCCATGTCATTTAATTGTCAGTTTCTTTGCCATAAGCCGCATCTTCTCCACATGGGCTTCACGTGGTTTGGAGACGGGTGGGGGAAAACAATCAGGTTTCTTCAGGCTGAGGAGGACTTGCTCAGGCCAATTCCAAACATTGTGCTCGTTCAATGCGTAGAAATGATTTGCATGATGGCATGCCGTGGTCAGAAGTCATGCATGAGAACCATACACCGCAGGACGCTACTAATCCTGTCCCCTGCACTGGGTCAGCCTTTGGACAGGACCCAGCCCTGCACCGTTCACTGTATTTGGAGGAAAAAAATGGTAAGCGTTCCATACCCGCTGCAATTCTTTCTGAATTCTTAGAAGTCTTTCGTACACCTTCCGGGTAGGGAAACATAACCAACCAATTGACTACCACCACCAACAAAAAACAAACCCAGTCCAACAAGCAGATGGATCCGTTGTGTGTATATGTTTAACAGACATCTCTAACGTACAGCCATTGTTGCACATTTTGAAAGATGAACTATTTAATGCTGCTCTCTGTGTCCCATACATGGGGAGATTTTGATCTCAAATGGCTTGTATTAACGTCACTGTAAAACCAAATCCTAGGGCTAAAAACAAAAATCAAAAAAATTTTTTTCATTTATATCTTGCAATATTTATGATGATTGTTTAGCCTTCATACTGGAGAACTGACTTTTCTGGGGGTAGAGATAAAAGTGCTATTCAAAGTAGCATGGTATCTCTAGAGGGTCATTTGGGGGAACTTAAAACAACCTTTCGTTGGGGGTAAAGGGGTGCTCACTTCATCAGCATCACGTCCTTCTGCATTGTGGCTTTCTCTGGGCTTGGGTCCATGTGGAGAGGGGTTCAGATATTCTGAACAGGCCTCTCTTCTACAGAGGGGTTGTCACAAGCTGACACACTGCACGGTTCCTCTTGCCTCCATCACATTTTTCCACCAAGCAGGGCTTCCTTTACCCACAGAGGTGGGTGAGGGCCACAGCACTGGAGCTACAGCTGTGGTTTCTTTCATTTATTATTAGAATAGTCACTGGTGGGACCTCAGTAGAGATGGGGCCGCCTCTGAACCCAGCCCACTTGGTTTCTTTATTGCATTGGTTCTCACGAGAAAGCGACTTAATATGAATTCTTAAGAAGTTCCAGCTTCCCCCAGCACGTTCTTTCGGCCAGTTTTGCCATCTGCTTAGGGACCTGCCCATTGTCGTTGGAGGGTGGCTTTGCGGGGGAGTGTCATAGCTTCCGTCTGTCTCCCGCTTCAGGGAAGACAGCTTTTAGCCCAGGGGTTTCTCATCTGATGACTAGATTTCAGAGCTAAGATGCTGCAGCCGAATGTGTCAGGAAGTCGATACAAAGAGTGAGGAGGGACTCCAGCATGCAAACCAAATCAAAATAAACTCTTCCTGAACCACAGAATGGAGGGAGAAAACCCACAATGAGACACACCAATCTGCCTTGCAGTAGAAGCACTCTGGATGTCATTGCACAGCCCACCTGACTAGTTTTGCATAGAACAGACCACAGCAAGTCAGTAAGCAGAGCTTTCTATCTTGTCGGACCATTAGAAACTCTGTCCAGCTTTCATAAGCCTGCTTCTGCGGCACCATCCGTAGTACTTTTTGTACTACGCCTGATACCAGGTTGGGAAGGCGTTTTTCTCGGTGACCCTGCTAACTGCTAGGATGGATGTATAGTAACGTGTACAGGCTACATCGTAAACAGCACAAAACAAGCTGACGTGTGGTTATTCTTTTTAAGAGAATTATAAATACTGTAATATATCATTTTATTTTATTGGCATGCCTTTTTGTAAATACAAATTATTAACTTATTAAATAGGAAATGGCTTCTGGCTTATGCCATTGTCATGTTTATTTTTATTTTTTATACTTTTCTTTCTTCTTAGAACTTAGATGCTGTCAGCCAATGTACATCCCCAAACCAGACAGACAGACAAAAAATTTTTTATTGCTAATGGTCTTTTCCAAAACAACAAAAAATATATATATTTTTGTTCCAATGTGCAATAAATTCTAACCACTTCTATGCAAGATTTGGCTAAACTTCATAATCGTTCTTGTTCTTAGGTCTTGAGATGGGCAACAGAACTATAAGATCCCGCTCCGTCCTCTAAGTGCTCATGCTAGTGATGTCATTAAGCTACTAGAGCATATTAATGAGATTTTTCTGAGCTCTGACCCTTTTCCTCCCCCAGACCCTGGTCCCCACCCAGCGGGTTATCTCCTCAGTGACACACACGGGCCTTGGTATCTGACACCCATCGGCCAGCTTCATAGGGAAGAAGCCACCTCCACTCTATCTGAAGTTTCACTTTTTTTTTTTTTTTAACTTTTCCCACCTTCTTTCCCCTCACCCATCGCCCCTCTACCCACCCACTCGCTCACGCACTCTCGCCCTCTCCCGCCCCGCTCCACACTTCTTTGGTAGTAAGTGACACCATCACCAGCAGTTTACACCCGCAGTTAACAGGCATTGAACTCAAAGAGTCAGTGATGGCGTTCTTGTACGTCTTCACCGAGTGGGTAAGTGGCAACGCTTTGCCAAATATTAACGAAGCCAATCAAAAAGCAGCGGCAGCCACAGTATCACTGCACATATATATATATAGATATATAAATACAATATAAATATTTATTTTTTGTAGCCAGGTCCTTGGTGCAGTATTTATACTCCACAATCCACCTTTAAAAAAGGACAAAAAGCAAAAAGACGTGTGATGCTGTTAATTTAAAACGCAGAGCCAAAGCCACTGAGCAGCAGCTGACACGGTTGCTGGTTTGTGTGTGAGAAACACTTTCCCCTCTTCCTCCCTTAACCTCCACGTTGCTTATCATGAGGAGACTCCGTAATTTAAAGCAGAGGGCGAGCGCAGGATAAACTTCCCAAGTCAGCGGACCTGCTCCCATCCCTCTCCGAATGAGCCACCCTTGGCATCAGAAGTTGACTGAGGAGAGATTAACAGAAACTCCCAGTCAAAGCCCCTGGAACGACAGTGCCCAGAGTTCTTTTCTTTTTCGCCGCAACCAGTGTAAGCTTGTAAAAGACCAATAGTGAAGACTAGTGTATTAGTGAACGCATGGAGGCCAGCACTGCTCTAAACGAGACGTGATCAAGAGTACATCACTACTATAAGCCAAAAGGAAACAAAATAAAAATGACCCTTTTTACTGTACAAGGGAAGCCTGTCTTGGTGTGCGTTTGTTGCTTGACTCTCCCAATTTTTGATTCCTGGGAGGGGTCTGGGAATTGGGACTTCAGCACATTTGGGGAAAGGAGGGGGAATGGAAGGGAGAGAAATCAGAGGGTTTCCTGCAAAGTTCTGGCTAAAAAGTAGGGATTGGAGAGAAAAGCAAGGTCCTGTCCGTCCCCCCACCCAGATCCCCAGTTACCCATTGCATGTGGCATTCCTCCCACTACCGGGCCAGCGCTTCAAGGCCCATGAAACCCCTTCCTCATCGGCCCCCCCAGCAGAGCCCCCAGAGAGGCTGTCAGACAGCCCAGCTGGGCTGGCCTTACTTCTGCCTTTTTCACGTTTTTTAAGGAAAAAAACCATCCCAACGCCCCAAAGCTCGGGCGAGCACGATGCCCAGCAGCCTCCCCTCTGCTAGCTAATGCTGGGCCTTGCCCTCCATCAGCCCCAGGGACAAACCAGCGGACCAGGGCTGCTCTCATTCGCATTCGGCAGGGAAGGGGGGCACCCTCTCCTTCCCTCACCCTGCCCAGCTTTGGGGACATCCCTCTCTAGGCCGTGTCTCCCAGTCCAGGAACACTCAGGAGGGTTTTGAAGTGCCCACTCTAGTCCGCTCCAGTAGCTCCACTCTGGAGAGAGATGGCTGGTAGGTCAGTCTCCATCCTCCCCCACCCCCCCACCTCCAGGCCTGCTGTGGAGGTGAGATTGCCATATGGGTTATGACTTTGTGACTTGAGTCCTGGGCATCTTCTGTGATGATGCCTCTTTATTTTCTCAGATGTTGCCCAAAGTTTTGCAAAAAGCTTCGTTCATTTTCAGGTACCCCCACCCCCTAAAGAATTGGCTGCAACTAGCCAGCCAGGGGGACGTCAGGAGAGAAGAAGAAGTCTGGGTTGGGAGGGGCCCAAGGTTTGCACAGTCTGTGCTGTGGCTCAGCATTGTGCTTTCTTGGATTCCCCTTCCAAGAGCACCAAGATTTCCTCTGTCAAAACACTCCTGAGGCACCCCTACCCCTGCCCCCCACTGCTGTTTGCTGTACATAGAGGCTAAGTGGGGTGGGGTGGGCGGGGTGTGCACGTGTGGTGTGTGTGTGTGTGAAGAATGTATATAGGTAAAGGGGAGCGTGGTCCAGTGGTTCCAGAAAAGGGACAGAACTCCTGTGTTCCATCCCCAGCTCGACCACTGACTCGCTGTGTGGCCTTGGGCAAGTCACTTAACCTCTCTGTGCCTCAGTTTCCCCATCTGTAAAATGGGGATAATAATACTGACCTACCTCACAGGGGTGTTGTGAGGCTTTAACTAAATGTTTTGTAAAGTGTTTTTGAGATACAGAGGCAAAGGCACTAGGGAAGGGCAAAGTATTATTTGGACTTATGGAAGATGAAATGGTACCATAAATGCTGCTATTCTGAGAGCCATTTTAAACTGCACTGCTCCAGCCACCCCCGCTTCTCATCACCAGGACAGCAGGTCGAGAAAATGTCTTTCCTTTCGCTTGCTTCTGGGGTTTGTGATTATTCCAGATACTTAATTTTTTTCCCTTGCTGTATCTCCTTCCCTCACCCCCTCGACTTGTTCCCTGTTCCGTTTATGCGGAAATGGCAGAAATGCTTGAGAAATGAGAATGTATAAGAGGATCGGAAGTTTATAGTCTGAAATTTCAATTTTACTTTGTACTGTACATCTTTTTACTTTAGAATTTGCAATAAAGGGTTACGTCAATCTTGTTTTCAACTCTCTTCTTGGACTGGCCTGTCATTCTGTCATTACTCTCACACCGGAGGCCCTCAGCCCAGGGTAGCGGGGGAGTCAAGCACTCCCACCCAGCAGGACCCCACAGCTGTCCTCTCCCCTTCCTCTGGCAGGGGCACAGTCTGAGTAGGATCTGTGTGAGGGATCATCCAGGCTCAGCTCCTCTGATGGACGGGCGGTGCCCCAGACACTCAGGTGGGTGGGAAAAGTTTGGGGCTCCAGGTGGAGCTTCAGGAGGCCTTGCCTGACTGGAGAGAGCAGCTTTGGAGGCAGCAGTCCCTGGAAGTCGGCACACCTCTAGCTGTGCCGCCCCCAGCCCACTCCAGCAGGGCCTCAGAATAAACAGAAATTCTGCACCTTGTTCCAGTCCCCATCCTGTTTCTCCAGCTCCCTTACTGCTCACGGATCATTCCCCCTGGAGCTCAAACTTTTGGCTCAGGCAGCTCTGGATGCAAACGCCTGACTATGCCACTAACTAGTTGTGGCCAGTTTCCTTATGTGTAATTGAGATAATACCTTATAATCTTGGGTTTTGAGGATTATATCAAATAATGTATGTAACTGCTTAGCCTAGGGCCTGACACACAGTTAGTTAGTGCTCAATAAATGGTAGCTCTTAGTGGAAGAATAAGTGCGAGACAAAGAAGGAACTAAAGCTGACAACAATTGGGAGGGTCTGCCCTCCCCGGTAGACTGGCACCCGAGCCCTCCTCTTCCACTGGCTGCCCCTCTGGCTACGCCAGTCATTTCCAACCAACAAACCGATCGCTCCCACTTTTGCGTATTTCGTAACTTTTATAATATGTCAAAGGCAGCACGCCACCAGGATTGTGCTCCCATTTCACAGCCGGGGACACAGAGGCGAGGGGGTATCTGGCCCACCTGCAGCCCAGGCCCCCGGGGATGCGAGGGGCTCTGCAGTCAAGAGTGGCTCCTCTTCCCCGCGGCCGGGCACCACGGAGGGCCGCAGCAGGGGAGGGGCAGGCGGCCGGAGGCTGTGGGGCCGCGCCCCGTCGCCGTCGCTGCCCGTGATCCACGGCGTGAGCAGGATGAGCAGCGCCCCGGCGCCCAGCGCCCCACCGAGGCCGGTGAGGAAGCCGAGCGCCAGCGGCCCGGCCCAGCCCGTGGGGCTCCGCTCGTACGGAGCCTGGGGCAGTCGCTCCACGATCAGCTCCAGCTCGTCCCAGTTGGGCTCGCGGGCCGAGGAGCGGCGGGGGCGCAGGGCCGGGGCCGGGATGGGGGCAGCGGGGGCGCCGGCTGGGGGTAGGTAGCTCCGCCCGAACTTGCGCAGCTGCAGCATCGCCTGCTGGTGGAGGCTCTTGCCCAGCTCCCGGGCCACGTCCGGGCGGCCGCTGCGTCGCAGGGCCCGGGCCACACGGTCCCACGACAAGGACGGGGCCTCGGCAGCCAGCCAGGCCGCCAGTCCCTCCCGGCAGCCGTCGGACACGTTCGCGGGCTCGGCCGCCCGGCCGGCCGGCTCCCCGGCCGCCTCGCGCCGCCGCCGCCGCCCCGCCGCCGCCGCCGACGTGGGCACCGGCTCGGGCCGTGCCAGCCGGTCCTCCGAAAGCCTGGCCAGCTCGGCCTCGACGTCCGGTTCCGGCGCCTTCAGGAGCGACTGGAAGTGGCCGCACTCCTCCGGAGTCAGCAGCTCTGCCAGGCGGACGGCCGCGTGAGGGCCCATGGCGTCCACGGCCCCCGCCGGAGCCAGCGCCCAGCCCCAGAGCGCCAGGGCCAGGGCCCCAGCCGGAGCCCGCGCAGCCATCGCCGGGCGGTGACCACAATTCACGGTGACCACAATCCACGGATTGTGGGGGGAGGAGCTTCGAATGCCCGCGGATGGGGGAGGGGCGCCAACACCCACGGATGGTGGCAGGGATGAGGTTCCTACATCCGGGGACTGGGGGCGGGAGGAGGGGGACACCGTGGGACGGGAAGGGGGGTCCTCCGACACAGGCAACTTGTCGGAGGAGGATCTGCTAACATCCAGAAACTAGGCATTAAGCGGGGAGGGTCTCACAAAACCTGGGGATTGGAGTGAGAGTTTCCCAATACCCAGGGATTGGGTGGGGTGGGGGGGACTCAGTCCCCCAGGAGGCAAGGATCCCGGGCCCTTAAACTGAAATGCCTGCCCGAGACCTCCGGGCTGTCCCACTAATGTCTCAAACTTAGCAAGTCTCCCACATCTCTTCTAACCCATTTACCGCCCCTCACACTCCACCAGAAGCCCTAGACCCCTTGCTCTCCTTTATTTCCGACATGCAATCAAGTCCCACATTCTCTTATTACCTGCTAAATACAAAACATGTATAGACTCTACCATTTCCCGGACTCCCACGGGTGCATCCAAACCCTCCTCCTCCGTTTGGATAAGGTAAGCTCCTCCTCAAGTCCCCCACCCTCAGGGACGGAACTGGCTTCCTTTCCCCAAGCAAGCTTGGACTGCACTCTGCTCTGCCTCAGTCACTCCCCAGCTGACAGGTCCCTTCTGGGGCGCCCTCCCTGCCCCCACACACCCTTTTGCCTGTCCCTCCACTAGGCACCCCTCCTATGTACTCCCACAGCACGCTGCCGCTCTGCCTGTTTACTGTCTGTCTCCGGCATTAGAGTGTAAGGTCCATCTATTGTCCCCATGGCAACTAGCGCATAACAGTGTTCAGTAAAGATTTGTTGAATCCGTGGGTAAACTCTTAACTTGCAAATCAGTCCCTGTCCACCAGCCACTAACCCCCTCCCGGCCCCACACACGCAGGCTTCATCGTGGAGCCTCAGCTCTTCACAGGGCATGGAAGGTCCTCCTAGTGCAGCGGTGCGGTTCCACGATTCCTCCCACTTCTCCCCACTCCTGCCCTCACTTTATGCTCTTGTAACAAGTCACAGGTATGGTACAGTTTCCAGCCTCCATAGCTTTGTCAGGCTGTACCCACCCAATCCTGTCCAGGAAGTTTTTCTGACCCATCACTACCACTACCACCACGAGTCAGAATCTTTTCTGGGCATTCTTGAGATAGCCTACGTCCTCCATCAGGACACTTATCTGGAAAGTAACTAATTCAAGGATTTAGTCAACATTTACTCAGTGTCTTCTATGCGTACCAAATACTGTGCCAGATGTGAGAACATAAAAATTTTGATACGGTCCCTCCTCAAGCAGCTTTATCCAGTTGTATTTTCAAATGATCCATTCTTGAGCTTTTCCCACCCTGTACTGTGGGCTCTCCAGAATGGTGGCTGTGCTTAACCATTTCTGTATCCTCAGTACTACATGGTGTCTGCACAGAGTAGGTGTGTCATAAACCAACTAGAGTGCGAGGGGGTGTCGGGACCTCTAAGGGACAAGAGGGTTGGGTCGGTGAGCCCTGGGGCAATGCCCTAGAGCCCCCATGTCCAGGTACACCAGCTGTTTCTCTTGGAGGGGGAACTGCTTTGCAGGGTCTGGCCTTGGGCTTGCTTTGCCTCCTAGAAGTCCTGGGTATGCCCTTAGCCTGAGCCCGAGGACGCCAGGGGGCCTACGTCCCTTGCGCTCTGGTGCATTTTCAGTGATTTTGCTCAGCACATTCAAGACCTCAGGAAGTTGTGGGTCAAAACCTCTCGTGGGCATCTCCATATAGCTTTTTCAGCAAGATGTTCCTTCCTAGTTTTCTGTGTCCCAGTTTATGATGAGCTGTCAGAGTTTGGGGATTGACAGACAGATTGTGGCAGACAAAGGATCCCATGTGACCTGAAAGACTGGAACACACTGTGTCCACACCCTGCCCTCTGTCCACTTTCCTCCCGTCCAAGGATGGAATACAAGTACGATCCTAGCTCTGGCCAGCAAGGGATGCTCTCTAGGTTCTGAGTGAAACTTCCTCTTCAGCCCCCCTTTCCTCCATGCATACATCTATTCATTCATTCACTCATTCAACAAACATATGAGCCCTTCTTTATCCCTCAGGATTCAGAGCTCTGGGGATATCAGTCAGCCCCAATTCTGAGCCTCTAAGAGCTCAGAATTGCAGGCTTTTCATCTGGTGGCCTCACTGCCCAGCACATGGCGGGCCCTTGCCGTGCCAGTGAGTTAACAGGAGTCCCACAGTCGTGTTTTGCTGAAGGAAAAGAAACACCCACAGAGCCATACCCATGGCTCCAGCAGACCTGGAAGCCCAAGCATTCCCCAGAGGGCCCCCCACATCCTGCTGCCCCCAAGAAATCCTCTGGAAACCACGTATCATCGTTTTAATACTGTGTAATACTTTCTTTTAAAATACAGTCTTTTCTGAGGTAGACAGACCAAACTGCAGAGCATCATCAAACAGGAGATAAATACGTCCATGTACAACACGCATCAAAATGAGGTAGAAATGGTTACAGCTGGAGGAGAGGACCCCAACCCCAATCTGGGCAGAGGAAGGAGAGGGCCAGCTTGCCCTCCCCCCATCCCTGCCCCTGGATTCTTTGGTATGCCCCCCCAAACATTGCCAGAGCTGGACCTGCCCTTCCCCACCCGCCTCAGTGCCCATGAGGTAGGTGCTATAGACCTGGAGGCTGTCTCCTTGTGCAAAGCTCCCCAAGGCCAGGAGAGGAGGCAGTGGGGGCCCTGGGTCCTGGTCAGTGAGCTCTTCCCCCAACCCCCAGAGCTGCCTGCCTCTTGAAGGGAAGGCTGGGATCCCAACCCCACCTCCCCAATGCCCTCCACCCCCCGCATACACATATACACACCTGAGAGGACCTGCTCACTCCCTGCTCCCCGCAAGGGCCTTTCAGAGCCAAGACCCTGCACCCACTGCTTCTGAGGCACCAAAGCCCTGCAATCAGCCAGCTCCAAGGAGTGGAAGGCCAGGGACCAAGGGGGGAAAGGGGGGAAAACAGAGCAGCTTTCTTGTTAGCACTCCTAAGCCAGCACAGGCCCTTAGCACCTTGGCACCTGAAATGTCCCCCACGGACTTCCTTCCAGCTAGTAGTGGGAGGTGGTACAGAGACTGCAGGAGCTGTAAGGGTGGCAAGGAACAGGAAAGGCAGCTAGGGTGGGAGAAAGAGTTGGGGTGACAGCTTGTCCCCCCCACCTTTGGACCAAAGGTCAGAGTTGTGAAATGGGCTCCCTGAGGGGGAGGGGCGAACTGCCAAAGCCCCATCAAAGGAGAGTTGGTGGGAAGAAGAAGAATACGGTTCTCACGAGGAAGGGTGCCCAAGCCTGGGCTTCCGGGGGAAAGTTTGGGTGGGACTGAGAATAAACCCCCAATGTTTATTCAGGGGAACACAGCCTGCCCATCTCTTTCACCCTCTCACAGCCCCTGGAGCTCTAGACCTAGGACCCTACGAGAATGGGGGAGGTACAAGTCCCCACAGAACCTTCTCCTGTAAAGGATGCTCATTCACCCCTCCTCAGGGCCTCCCAGCAGGCCCGGGACGCGGAGTCTGTAGTCAGTTTTGTGCCCAACCACTTGCGGCCAGACTATCTTTCCTCCCAAGGAAATCTCCTTAGCGTGAGTTACAGGAGACCCCTGCCTAGACAAGGGCCAGGTGGGATGACCTCTCTGGGGACTTTCTGCCTGGGTCACTTTCCCATGTGGGCCCTCTCAGCCTACTTTCTGGGTCTGGGGCAGGCAGTAGACAAGGGCATCCCAACTCTGGATAACCAACCCTCCACAGAAAACACCCCACTAAGCTGAAGGGTGGGCCCAGCAGGAAGGGAACAAGACCTGCCTCCTCCCAAATTCCACAACCCACCCCCCCTCACCCCTACCTACAACCTTGGGCCTGAGCAGGAAGCCCTAGCAATACATTCTGCTTCTGTCCCAAGAAGCACAGGGGTTTAAGTGTGGCCTCTGGGTCTTCCTCTCCCCTTCCCCACTCAGAAAGGTCTCATTTTCTGAGTCTTCTGGGAGAACCTGCTTCCCTGGGAGTGAAGGGGTAGGTGGGGACACACACAGGAGAGCAGCCAAAATCTAACATTCTTTCTGAGGTCAGTTTCTTCCTGAGTTGTCAAAAGAAAAAGAAAAACAGCAAATTCTACACATCTCACAAAAATAAGAGGCCTAAAATATTAAACAAGCTACATTTCTGGGATTTCCCCCCTCAAAAACAAACAACAACAAAAAACCCTTCTTTGGGTGGTTCTTTTTTTTTTTTTTTGCTTGACTCCCACAGGCCCAAGGTTTCAGCTGGGTAATGGATACGGGGTGGGAGGGGACTCCCTACCCCTCCTCTTCAGCCCCTAAACCTCCAGATCTCCTGAAAGGGACACTGCGGACTTTGAATGTGAGGGACAGAAGGCAGGGAGAGGGACCAAGAGACAAGAGAGGCTGGAGAGCAAGGGATGGAGACAGAAGCACAGAGGGTGATAGATGGAGAGACAGGGGAGGGAGGAGCAAAAGAGAAACAGGGCCAGCGCCGGGGGTCTGGGGGCGGGGGAGGTATGGTCAGTGACAAAGCGACGCGGAAAGAAAACTACGCGAACGCAGAGAAAGGGGGAAGTGGAGGAGGGGGAGGGAGCCATTCAGAAAGCAAGGAGACAAAAGGATTGTGGCGAGAGAGCAGGAGTTCCTTCGACCCCGGGCCGGCCGTCCGCGGGGCGGAGATGGCGAGCTTCCCGTCCACAATAAATAGGAAAAACCTGAGTACACAGCGCATACGGCATCTATCTGCCTAGCAGAAGCATTTTCCTTCCCACGAAACAAAAACATCCACCGGCAGCCCCCTTCTCTCCCCCACCCCATATCCCTCACTCCGCGAACAGAGGGCCGGGGAGGGGGGCGGCGGCTCCCGCGGCCTCACGGAGCGCCTTCAGTGTCCGAAGCCGTACATTTTGTCCCACTCCACGAACGAGTCCAGCTCCTTGGGCGAGGCCCTAGGGCCCACCTTGGCCAACGCCGCCTCCAAGTCCTTGTAGGAGAGGGGGCGCTGCAGCCCCGGGAGGCCCGCCCCGGCCGCCGCCTGCTGGCACAGCTGCCCCAACTCGCCCCCGGAGAAGCCCTGGGTGCCCTGCACCAGGGCCGCCAGCTCCCGCTCGCTCAGCGCGCAGCCCTGCTGGGCCAGCGCCCGCTGCAGGATCTGCCCGCGGGCCGGGCCGTCGGGCAGCGTCACGTAGAAGCGGAGAGCGAAGCGCCGGCGAGTCGCCTCGTCCAGGGCCGCGGGCCGCGAGGTGGTGCCCACGACCAACACGCCGTCGGCTCCCGCGCCGCAGCCGCCGTCCAGGCAGGCCAGGAGCGGCGCCTGCAGCGCGCCCGGGGCGCTCGTGCCGTCCTCCCGAGCCGACAGCAGCGCGTCCAGCTCACTGATAAGGAGCACCGCGGGCGGGCGGCAGCGCGCAGCCGCGAAGGCGGCCTGGAGGAGGCGCGTGCCCTCGGCGGAGCCCGGCGCGGCCAGCGTGGCTCCGCGCAGGCGCAGCAGCGTGGCGCCCAGCTGCGTGGCGAGGCAGCGGCCCAGCAGCGCTTTGCCGGCGCCCCGCGGCCCAAAGAGCAGCACGGTCCGCGGCGGGCGCGGGCTGCCGGGGTAGGCGGGCGGCCTCAGCAGGGGCCACACCAGCTCCTCCTCCAGCGCCGCCTTGAGCGCGCCCTGGCCCGCTACGTCCGCCCACTGCACCGGCGGCCCGCAGTCCACCATCTTGCTGGTCACCAGCTCCAGGGCCCCCGGGTCCACACCTTTGGGAGGCTCCCCGGACGGCACCGCGAAGCCCCCGCGGGGAGCCGGCGCCGGGGATCGCTCCGGAAACTTCTCAAACGGCTCGAGTTGCGGGCCGTAGACGGGGGAGCCCAGGACCTTGAGGGGAACGCCGCCACCGTACTTGCCTGATGCCTCCTCCGCCGCTCCCGGCGGCTTCGCCCGGAACCCGTTGCCCCGACACTCGCCGTTGTCCGCGGCGGGGTAGGAGGCGCCGTCGGCCGCCGGGGCCTTGGCGGGCTCGAAGGCGTACTTGCGGTAGCGGCCCTCGGCGCCTTCATCGGCCGCCTTGCGCTTCAGCGACACTCCGGCCTCCGAGGCCCCCTGGAAGCCGTAGGAGGAGGGCGGTGGGCGGGACGGGGCGGGTGTGGGCAGGGGCGTGGGCGCCGCCAAGCCCGAGGTTAGGTAGGGGGCCGGGGGCGGGGCGGGCGGCGGCGGGAGGGTCCCATAGCCCGGCTGCGCGGCGTAGCCTCCCGCTGGGTAGTTGTACAGAGGCCCAGAGGGGCCATAGCCCGGCGGGGGCGGGGGCTGCAGGAGCGCGGCCGGGGGAGGCGGGGGCAGCGCGGCGCCGGTCTGCGTACAGTAACCGGGCGCCAGGTACCCCCCGCCGTAGCCCGCCGCGTACTCGGGCGCTGCCGACGGGCCCCCGCACGCGTTGCCGGCGTAGAGGGGTTCAGGTAGGTTACCGGCTAAAACCGGCGAACCCCCGAGGCCCCCGGAGCCGCCCCCAGTGCCCGACTTGGTTCCCGGGAGGCCTTCGTGGAGCGAGGCCAAGGGGTAGGGGGTCTCCGGCCCCGGCCAGGGCTCGGGGTCCCCCTTGGCGCCGTTGAGGAAGGCGGCGTCGCCGTAGCCGCCCAGGGTGGGGCGCTCGTAAGGCGAGTCCAGGACCCCCGAGTACTTCTCTGCGTAGCGCTTGAGGAGGTTGGAGGCAGTGAGGGCAGAGATGTCGTCGTGTGCCCAAGCATAGTGGCAGCGCTGGCGACCCCCGGGGGGCAACTCCAACTTGTGGGCCGGCGACGGGGTGGTGGAGGAGACGTCCAGGTGCTGCTCTGGCCACTGGTTGAGGGGCTGGGCGTGTTCCGGTGTCCAGTGCATCTTCGACAGAGCTTCAGGCAAGAGAGAGAAGAGTCTACTGAGACCCTGCAGAGCCTCTGAGAGCCCGTCGACTGCCAGCCACAGGCCGACCTTCTTAAACCTTAGCTTGGGACAGGCTGGTTTTCCTGCATCCACCCACACCGTTCCACCCTCCCTAGGCCGTCTTCTGGCACCAAAAACACCATATTTGACTTGCCCCTCATGTCCCACAATTAAGTTATCTGAAAATACTTTCCGCAGATCCAAGATGGATCTGAAAATGACATGTTTGGCCCTAACTTCACCTTCTAGGTAACGACTATTGTTTTGTCCTGGCCCCTCTAGCCCTGCCCTCTAGGACACATGGTCCTTACTTTTAGACCTATTGTAGTGAAGGGTCAGGCAATGGGTAGTCCCCCCCTTTCCCCGCCCCCAGCCCTGGGAATAGTCAAACCCAGGTGGGGCTTATTCAGTAACAGATATTTGCTGCACACCCACCACGTGCTAGGCACTACAGAGGCACTGGGGTTGCGTAAAGGCCCCTGGCCTAGCGGTGGCCCAGCAGTCTGATGGTCCTAAGTCCTCTGTTCACCTTAGCCTTCCCTGAGGCTCCAGGGGCTCCCTTTGGGCCTGAAGTGAGGGATGCCCGTGTCAGTGGCAGCACCATATCGGCCCTGGGAAACCCCAGAGGCTGACCCAGAAGCATTCACTTCCTTTCTACTTGGTTTCTTTTAGTCTCTACCTGATGAAGTTAGAGCACCTGGGTTCCAGACCCAATTCTGCCCATGACGATTACATGCAAAGAGCAGGTGCTGACACCGGCCTCGTTCACAGAATGTTACACCACAGTACAAAAAGTTTGTTTAGAAAAGACATATATGTCTTCTAGAGAAGATGGGACAAAGTTAGTTCACAGCAGTGCGAAGTTAGTGCACATAATAGAAAGTGGGTCACAAATTTGTCTCGGAGCTTCCCAGGAACCAAATAACTCATCTTGCAAAGTAAAAAAAACAAAACAAAACACTGTCATACTCAAAAGAAGCAAAAATGTTCCTGGCATTGAGATCATGGAACTTTTTTTCATGGACCTCAGGAAGCCGACCTGTGAGATGTAATAAAAGTGGCCTCTTCAGTGGCCGTGCTGTAAACACGGCAGAAGTGTTAACACGGCCGTTTTGTCCACTGTCCCTCAGCACCAGTCCAGGCGTGGGCCACACTGGTAAAAGGGATCCAAGGCCTGGGGAACAGCACTCGCCAGGCATATGGTTCCAACTGGGTGGCCTGATCCGAGGATGACATCTCAAAGACTCAATGGGCCCATGACATGCCAGAGAAGATTTTTGCTGCTGCTGATTTTTCAAACCTAAGCTTTTGATAAGACAAGTTAACCTTACAGGTTCAATATTCTTTCTTCAACAAAATTTTATCGAGGGACTTCCCTGGTGGCACAGTGGTTAAGAATCTGTCTGCCAATGCAGGGGACACAGGTTCGAGCCCTGGTCCGGGAAGATCCCCCATGCCACTGAGAAACTCAGCCTGCGCGCCACAACTACTGAGCCTGCATGCCACAACTACTGGAGCCCGCGCGCCCTAGAGGCCATGCTCCGCAACAAGAGAAGCCACCGCAATGAGAAGCCCACGCACTACAACGAAGAGTAGCCCCCACTCGCCGTAACTAGAGAAAGCCTGCGCGCAGCAACGAAGACCCAGTGCAGCCATAAATAAATAAATAAAATTAAAAAAAAATTTTTTTATTGAGCACATACTAAGAGCTGCGCTGGGCATGGGGGCAGGTTGAAAGGTGAATATGATGGTTCAACCAGGTGGAGGAGACAGACAACATCCTTTATGAGGTGGGAAAAGAGAGGTGTGTGCCCAGAGCTCTAGGGCTCGGGGGAATGTGCCATGCCTGGTTGAGAAGGCCTCACCAGGGAGGAGTATCTTTGCTGGACCTTGAAGGGTGAGAGACCAAAACTGACCAGACCGGCTAGAGGGATCCAGCCCCTTCAAAGATGCAGGGCACAGTGCGTTGAGAAAGCCAGGGCTGGAATAGTTCATATGCCCTCTTCCCTCCTTCAAGATGCCTTACTGCCACCTTCTGGAAAATTGTCATAGTAAGTCTACAAATCTACCACGTCTATGATGCGAACTGTGCCCCTTTAGAAGTAGGGCTCCTGTGTAGTGCACAACCTACATAACCTATACGCCGTAAGCCTAGAGGGAGCACCAAGAACTGTTGGGTCCCTGGAGTCTTGCAAGTGGGTATATGTGGGGGGAGTGGTAGAAGAAGAGGCTGAAAGTAATCAGACCGCTTCTCAGGCTCTCCACAGTTGCCCTTACTTGCAGCAGCCTGACTGTATCACCTCTTATGGCTGTAACCTGATGTCACTGGGTGAGGACAGTCTTTGAGAATAAAACTATTTACTCTCATCCCCGCTGCCCTAGGGAAGGCATGAGCCACGGATACTAAATCTTTAATAGAGGAGTTCTTAGATTTGTTTCGCCTCCATCTGAGAGGTGATCCTGGCCACCAATGGCAAGAGAGCAGAGCAGAGACAGCAGAACTGAGGGTGAAGTCTGAGGGATGCAGATATGCAGCTCCTACTGCGGGGTCTCCGAAGAACAGAGGCTTTACCTATTGTCAAACGGGTAACGTCCTGGGATATCAGCAATCCCAAGTGGTTCTGCTTGCAGGGTCATATGTGGTAACATCAGAGTCATACAAATGCAAAAATGGTGTTATGACGTAGCCCCCCAAACCCGTTTTTTCTTAATTCACTATTATCTGTGAATATAGATAGGGAGCTTCGGCTCCTTAATATAGGGAAAAGAGATTTGAATGTGGTGAGAGCAATTTCCCTGAGCTTATTAAAGGGGCGTGCTGGGGGAAAAGGGTGGCCCCTCCCAGAAGGACATACATAGACACAGCAAGGGAGGCTCTGGGTGTGGACCTGTTCACACACATCTCCCTTGCCCACTGCCAGACCCGCTGCTCCTCCTTGTGGCTGTCCTGCAGTATCCTCCCTGCCCCTCAGCCGGCTCCTGCCCTGGCCTGCAGCAGTCTTCACTCAGGTCCCCACTCTCCGGACCAAGCAAGCACTCAGGCCCTGGTCCGCATCGAACCACTCCACCTCAGCCATTGTGGACTCCAGGAACCCACTACCTCTGGCCCTCCAAGCCTGTCCTCCCGGCTCCACACCCGTCTGTCTCATCTGCTCCGGGCTTAGCCCCTTGCAGGCTCTCCTAGCCCCTGCCCAAAGGGGCCCTTGTCCACCACAGCTCATCCCCCCCACTTTGAGATTGTCTCTACCCTCGGTCCCCTCAGATACTGGCCTTCCGCTCCAGGCCGTTCTCTTCCGTTTTCGCCTGGGGCACGTCTCCCTCACCTCCGGCCTTCTATTTTCACCTTTATCTCCACCTGCATCCATTTTGCAGGCCAGGCGGCCTGAGGGTCCCTCCACCTCAACCCATGACCCCATCTGGCCCAGGCTGGGACCTTGCCCCATGAATGAACTATTCTTCCCCACTACCATGGCCTGGCTTCATCCCCACAGCAAGCTTAATTCTTTCCCATTTTCAAAAAGGCTTCCTTTACCCTAAGTCCCCTACTAACTACCAGCCCATCTCTCTTGCCCTTCTCCTTCATTCTTCCCTCAAGCATCACTCCCTGCCTGCAGTGATAGCAGGGTAGAGCACGCTGTGTCCCTGCCCTCACCCTCAGGCCAGTTACAGCCCTCTCCTCTCCCACGGGGAGTTGGGGCCTGCTACTCAGGAGCTGGAGGGATCTCCCCTGGAGAGGGACCCCACCTCCTTCCCAGGTTCACAGGGCACACTGCAGTCCCTACATCAGCTGAGATACACATGATGGAAGGCCTGGGGGACTGGGGGAAGGTATGGGTTTTGAATCAGAGAGACCTGGGTTTGAATCCAGGTTCAAACACTTATGATGTGAGCCTGAGCACGCTGCCTAACCTCACTGAAGCTCAATTTCTCCACCTGTTAAAGGGCATGACATATGCCTTGCAGAATGACCATGAGGATTTAAAAAGATAACATAAGTACACAGTCCAGCGTCGGATATAAAGTAGAATGATAAATGGTACAATTAGGAACCTGAGCAGTGGCCCAACCTTGCTGAGTGAATCCGAACAAGTCCCTTCCCCTTGGGGTTGGGGGAACGTGAAGAATGTTCCAGCTCTGATATGACAGACTGGTCCTTATGCCATTTCCTCTCTGTCCCCACTGGGGGGCAGAGCCAGCCCCTTCTCCGTGCTTTATGCACTGTCTTGTGTAGCCCTCACAACAGCCCAATGAGAAATACTATTGTCATCATCCCCATTTGGCAGATGAAGAGACTGAGGTACAGAGAGATGAATACATCCCTAAGGTCACACAGCTGCTACCCAGGGGAGCAGGATTCAGACCCCAGCAGTCTAACTGCAGGGCCCAGGCCCTGACCTCTTGGCTGCACTACCTCCCTGGTCTAGCCCTTGGTACTCACGGCAAGAGAAGAGCCTGAGGCCATGACACAGCCTCCACCAAGGCTCCTTTCCTTGGCCCTAAGGAAACGTGTCTCGGTGTTTGCCCGGGAATGTGGCTATGCTTCAAGTGCTGTATGCTTACCCTTCAAACCTGCAGTTGGAAGCATCTCCCCCTGGGGGATCCCAAGTTAACTGTGCCCCACACGCAGAAGAATATGTGCCCTCTCACTGCAAAACAGCCCGAGTAGAGCTGTCCCTTTCACCCGCAACCTTGCCATCTGATAAGCACTCACACCCCTAGGCTGGGCAGACAGTTCCTTATTTGGGTGTGTGGGATTCGCTGGGGGTGGCTGGGACTCTGTGGAGAAAACGCCACTTTTTGAAACTGCACCCTTTGGGGAGCAAAGGAGGTCAGGCTCCTGAAGCAACTCTTTCTCTGCAGACCCTTGGAGGCTGGAACTCCATTTGACTCCACACACACAGTGCAGTCCTTCAAACTCATAGGTGGTCAATAAATAGTAACAAAGAATTGCTGGATGGAGGGGGAGGAAAGAATTCTATAAAACCCTCCCCTCACTTGTAGGAAGTCTTCCAGGATCAAAGAGGGAAGTGATTGGGCCTTTACAAATGGCCAAGGCACTCAATGCACTGATTTCAGTCCTCGTGGGCCTCTCCGATCCCCGTGGACCAGGCCCAGGACACTCCGTGCATCAGGTCTGACACAGGCTGTGATAGTGTGATTTACGATAAGAAATATATACGGGTGGGCCCGAACGAACTTTTTGGCCAGCCCAATATTTAGTCTTCATCCTCTGTTCCTGACTCACAGCTCCGCAGACCCTTGGAATTTCCTAAGCATAAGAGTGACGGGAGCATCTTTCATTATAATATTTGCTCTCTTGTCCGAGTTCCTGAAATAGCTTCAGAGCAATAAAGATGAAATTGGTCTCCTGTGATTCCTAACATGTCCCTTTCAACCACACCTGAGTTTACGTTAATGAGGTGATTTTTGGAAAGCTCCTAGGAAACCTAAAGATGAAGCCTGCTTGCAAGGGGAAGCAGCCATGATTAGAGGGTTGGAACTTTCAGCGCCCCCCACCCCACCTTCCAGGGAAAGGAGAGGCGCTGGAGATTGAGCTCCATCGCCAGTGGCCAACGGCTTAATCGCTGTTGGCTGTGTAAGAGGCCTCCACAAAAACCCCAGAGGACGGGGTTGGGAGAGCTTCTGGGTTGGTGAACACGTGGAGGTGCTGGGAGGGTGGCTGCTGGGAAAGGGCAAGGAAGCTCCATGCATCTTCCCATATACCTGCCTTATGCATCTCTTCCATCCCGCTGTTACTGACTTAAATCCTTTTATAATAAACTAGTAATCTAGTAAGTAAACTGGTTTCTTGAGCTCCCTGAGCAACTCTAGCAAATTAATCAAACTGCAGGAGGGGGTCGTGGGAACCTCTGATTTACACCCCACACTGGTCAGAAGCACAGATAACAGCCTAGACTCGTGACTGGCATCTGAAGGGGGCAGTCTTGTAGGACTGGGCCCTTAACCCGTGGGAGCTGCCGCTACCTCCAGTAGATTGTGTCAGAATTGAGTTAAATACGTAGGACACCTAGCTGGTGTCCCAGAACTGGCTGGTGTGTGGAAAACCCACAGGTCTGGTGTTGGAAGTGAAGCAGTGTGAGAGAAAGGGGGACACACAGGAGGAGTGTTTCTCCCTCACACACGCCTCCACCCTCATTCTGACATCAAGAGGCAGCAGACACCCTGAGCTGTCCCTATGTGACCACGGGCAAGACACCTAACCTCTCCAAGCCTCACTTTCTTCAGCTGTCAAATGAGATGCTGTAGATGATGGACAGCAAACTTGCTCTCACTAGGAACCCTTTAAATGAGTTTTATACAGGCTGAGGTGGGAAGGGACCCCAACCATGCAGTGTCAACACCCCCCTCCGACTCCATAAGGGGGCCCCTAACACGCCCTCCCCATCTCACAGAAGTTCTCTGGTTCAGAATTCCCTGACCCACAGGGCTGGGGGCGGGGCAGGAAGGAGAGGCAGCTGTGTGGTGGCTCCAGTCCTGGGTGGAGAAGGGCCGATGTCACCTTCCCCGGCCAGCTCCTCGGGCTCTATTATCTCAGCCTGGGACAAAGGGGCTGGAGTGGAGAATCCCATTGTTGGGCCTCGTATGGAAATCTCATTAATCTATTCACCACGGCTCCCACAGGCCTTTTGTCCCAGGCTTTTTGTCTCTCGCTCACAACTGATGCCCCGGGGGTCTCTGGCTGCCTGGCAGAGCTTGAAGGTTACAGTTCCCCCATCCACTGGGCCCTGCCCCCTCGTGCCAACCCCTAGTTACTGCAAGAGGGGAGGAGAGGGAGGGCACCCGGGAGCCTCTGGAGGACAGGACAGGTCACCTGCCTCAGGCCTTGCACCCACCATCTAGGAAGCTGTTCCCCCAGCGCAGCTGGACCCCCAGCACCCCGCCCTAGACACAGGGCCTAGCATGGGTCGGGCTCAGTAAGTGTTTAGGGGATGAACCAGAAGAGGCCAGAGAGGCAGCTACAAAACTCTGAGCCACAAGGGCGGCAGCCCAGTTTCTTCAGGTTCACTGTCTTGTTTCCATCCAGCCAGCAAACACTTTCATATACCTTCAGAGTGCCAGCCATTGAGCAACAGCTGTCACAGGGGCAAAACCGGATCCAGCCCTTCCTTGCAACTCTACCATCTCACAGGGAAGATGAGGTGAAAGTGGTTATGGCCATAGGAAAGAAAAGAAGAGAAAAGAAAGGAAAGGAAGAGGGAGGGAGAGAAAGAAGAAGAAAGAAAGAAGGGAAGGAAGAGAAGGAAAGAGCAGGAAAGAATGAAAGAGCAAGAAAGAAAAGAAAAGAATTAACACTGGCAGTTGGGAGGCTGTGGAACCTATTCTCGGTGGGGAATCAGAGCAGCACCTAAAATGGGTCTCTGCAGACAGAAAGCACTGGGGTGTGTTCGCCGCCGAGCTGAGCAGGGAGTGCTGGCACATCCGTGTCACCACTCACCAGCCAACACCCCGCCTAAGTAGATAGTATTTACAGATGACAAAACTGAGTCCCAGGGAGGAGGTCCTGCTTGCCCAAGGTCAGAAAGAGGGCCTCCTCCTTCTGGCCAGTGTTTTCGCACCTCCATAGGCTCCGATAAGGCAAGGATACAAATGAGGGAGCAGACCCCGGAGGGGAGCAGGGGTCCACCCAGCAGATCTCAACACTCCCCTCCATGTCCCTAAACTCACTCCTTGGCTGGAAAAATGGTGGAGAACTGGAGCTGGGGAAGCGGGAAAGGAGAGCCATAGGGAGATGAGGAAGGGGTCACGTGCCAGGAGGTGGGAATGGTCGGAGCCAAAAGACACCTGGGAAACGGCCCTGCTCAGTCCAGCCTACAGGGCTTTGCTCACCCAGGTCTGCTCACTGGAAAGCTCTCCCTGTGCCAACTAGCTCGTTCCCATCTTTCAAGGCCCACGGCAGGTCCTTCCTCCTTCACGCATCCTCCTTGGCCACTCCAGCCCTAACTGACCCCTTGCCTTTTGGGGAGAGCTGGAGGAAGCCCCTCCTGGCAGTAAGAACACAGGCTGTTCTTCCTCTTGCGCCCAGATCCCGTCCCCTTTCGATGCCCAGGGACCGTGTTCCCTCAGGTCTCCCCTCTCCTGCATGACCAGCTTCCCCCTCTACTGGGTCGTCCTCATCAGCCCACCAACATGCTGCCCCTTCTCCCATCTTGGGGTCGGGGGAGCCCCAGAGGACCTCCTGATCCCCTTCCAACTGCATCCTATTGCACTCTGCGGGGGAGCCCCAGAGGACCTCTCGATCCCCTTCCGACTACATCCTATTGCACTCTGCCTGCTTTTTACCAAAATCAAAAACAAAACAAAAACAAGAAAGAGTTTAAAAGATGCCTGTGCTACAAGTTCTGATTCCTCCCCTCCCATTCTCTCTTGACCGCCCTCCATCCAGGCTTTCACACCCAGCGTTCCAGCTGTCTGCGTGCGTGTTGTTAAGTCTGACCGTCAGTCAGATGGCCAGTCCTCAGCTCAGCGGCATTGGACTCAGCCGATCCCCCCTCCTTCCTGAAGCTTCTTCACTGGGCGCCCCGCCCCCTCTCCTCCTCCACCTCTTTCAGACCCTCCTTTCACCCCTCCCCTCTGAGCCTTGCTGAGCCCAGGGCTCAGTCCTTGGAGACTTCTCTCCACATTAATTCCTTGGAGACCCCACCCAGGCTCACGGCCTTGACCATCGGCTGTGCACTGAGGATTCTCCAGCCTAGCTCCCCCCCATGCACACCCCACTGGCATAGTCAACCTTCTTCCTGACCCCTCCCCGCTTAAATGTTTAATGGACACAATTGACGTGTCCAAAAATCAAACTTCTGACTTTCTCACCCAGCCCCGACCTGCCCACCGCCCACTACTCACACCCTGGGTCTTCCCCACCTCAGGAAATGGCAGCCTCATCCCTTCTATGTGCTCAGGCCAGAAACCTTGGGGTCACTTCTAACTTCTCTCTTTCACACCTCAGACCAGCAAATCAGACTGGCCCCGGCTTCTAAATCTATCCAAACTGCAGCCACCTCTCACCACTCCGGCGACATCTCTTACCCAGAGGACGGCAGCGGCCTCCCATTCTCCCCTCCCCATGTCCACTCTTGTGCCCCACTCTCTAGTCGCAACGCAGTAGCCACAGGACCTTTGAAAACATGTCTGAGCATGTCATTCTTCTGCCCAGAAGCTTCCAGAGGCTCCTATCTCACTGGGAAGAAAAGCCAGAGTCCTCCTAATAGCCGACCTCATCCCACCCATCTGCTTCCCCTCCCCTCCAGGCCTCCCCTCCCGCCACTGTCCCCTGGCGCCTCCCCTCCAGTCACACTGGCTTCCTCACTGCTCCCCGCACACTGGCTTTGCTCCCGCCTCAGAGGCCCTGGCCTTGCTGCACTCTGTACCTGAAACACTCTTTCCCCAGACCTCTGCACAGCTCACACCTTCACTCACTCCAGGCCTCTGCTCAACTGTCACCTCGTCAGACCCTGACCCCCCAACCTGATGTCCTCTGTGGCACTCATCGTAATCTGACCCGCCTGTTGCTTTACCTTCTTGCACCCGTTGGAAAGTTCCATGAAAGTAGGTACTTGCTTTTGTTCACTGTCTTATCCCAAGCACCTAGGACAGTACCTAGCGCACAGTAAGTTCTTAATAGACTCTGTAGAGTGGACGGATGGATGGATGGATGAGCAAAGAGGCTTGAAAGTGCTTCTGTGTCCAAATAAAGAAAAAAATCCAGGTGACTAAATTGGAGCCCACGTGAGCTGTTGAGGGTGGCAAGAGGCAAAGCCCGGGAATTACTTCAGGAGTGGACGGGGAGGGATTGCCTGGAAGGGGAATCCGTGTCTTGAACACCAGAGGAAATACCCAGCCCTGATCTGGCTGGAGCCGAAGGACACCCAGCCTCCCAGGGACCCCACCTGGCCTTTTTTTTTTTTTTTTCCTTTTTCCCCCAAAAATCTTCCTCCTCCTCTCTTCCCCCAGCCAGGCCTCTGGGAGAGGACAAAAGGGGCAATGGAATTCCCATCAAAGGCCACCGGACACATGGTAAAGAGATCAGGGCCCTTGGGATCCTGCTTCCTCAAGGTAGTAAGGCCTCCCCGCCAGTCTGGCTCCTCTCTGGGATGGGGGTGGCAGGGGGCGTGGGGTGTGCTCTGGCCCTGGACTCCTCATATGTCAAATGCCAAACAGCAGGAGGCTGGCCAAGCAGCCCCCATCTGGGCTGTGTGTGTGCACACGCGCTGGGGGGAGGGGAGAGTGCAGAAATCCCTGCTTGTGTCCGCGGTCAGGGCCACAGACAAGCTGTGACCATCTGTTGTCGTCTTGAGAGGCCAGGCCAGGGGCCGAGCACCCTTGAGGATAAACCTTTCCTTTCTCCCAGCCTTCTAGTGTTTGCAGAGAACTTGAATAATTACCATTCAGTTTCATCCTCAGGACTTCCCTGATAGATAAACATATTCTCCCCATTTTACAGAAGAGGAAATGGAGGCTCAGAGAAGGGGGAGTGATTCTCCCAAGGCCACAACAGCTAGTAAGAGGGGAAGCTGAGATTCTCAGCCCATGCTGCCAGCCCCTCCCTATCTCAGCCTTGGCCAAGGTGCCTAGGTGCCAAACACAGGGCCCCCTCAGGGCGAGGCTGTCAGGCACAGCTCCAGCCCAAGCCTGCTCCCTATCCCCTCTTCCAGGAAGCCTTCTAGGACTGACACCCCCAAGGAAGTTCTAAGATGCTTCAAAGTCTAGCGCTCTATACAGCCACTCCTTTCCCACCCTGCGCTGTTGGTCTGTCCCTGGGTATTGGGCCCCCTCACCGGCCAGGACCTCTTAAGGGCCGCTCGGTCACCCACCCGCACTGGGGCTGGGGTGCTCTGACAGACTGGGGAGGGGGCACCGCACGCTGCGAAGAACCCCGCCTAAGGTCACACAGGCAGGAAGGGATCTGCGCCCAAGAGCCTGGCTTCCACCTCTGAACACAGCCTCTAATCCTGTGCAGCCCACAGCGCAGCTGCCACAGGGAGCGCTTTAAATTCATTGCAATGTACTAATTATTTAAAATTAAACCACTTATAATTACCTATTAATTATTTAAAAATAAAAAATGTATTGTTGAAGTGAAATTCAATTAAAGGAATTTCCTCGACAGCACTAGCCACACTGCAAGCTCTCACTAGCCACATGCGGTAGTGGCACCTGCACGGTCAGCGCGGACACAGAGCATCCCCATCACTGCAGAAAGTTCCATGGGAACTGTGCTGCTCTCATCCCAGCCAGGACTTGCTTCTGCAGCCGGGGTGCTTCCCACTACAGCTGAAGCCTCCGCTGCTTTCTCCTGAACTTGAACGGAGTCTCACTTCTTAGGGTCTCCAGGTAAGACATCCCTAGGACTCGGATTCCGTTCCTCAGGACTCCAGCTTCCCCAGGAGCCAGGGAGGGAGGGCAGACGAGCTGAACCCACCACGCCGCCAGCCCAGCCTGTCCCGCCTGCCACCAGCAGAGGAGGGGCAGGCTGAAGAGGAGAGGACAGTAGGACAGGGCAGTTTGTCATCTGGCCCTCCAGGCTCTGCCTCCTTCCCTCCCCCATCAGCTGTTTAACACCCATCCCCCCTCGCCTACCATCCTCATCCTCATTAAATCCCATGGACAGATGGGGGCCGGCAGGGAAAAACGTGATCACCGTGAAAGCACTCTTCAGTGCAACAGAGTCTGGGGGTCACAGCTGTGTCCCCTGAGGTCTGGCCAGTCCTTCATGCCCGCCCTTGTGTCAGCAGTGAGAGAAGGGGGGGTACTTAGGAATCTTAGGGGGAGATTTAGGAATCTGTAGATGCTGGATTATTCTAGCAGACACAACCCCAGTTAAAAATGCAGTCAGTCATGTGGTCACTCATCCATCCATCCATTCAGCGCACATTGAATAAGTCCCACCACGTCAAGAGGTAATAAGAGGATGTAAAGATGGACAGGTGGGCTCCCTAACCAGCTTGACCAGGTAGGGACGTGGCTTATTCTGGACTTAATCCTCGTTGCAGGCTAGATGAAGATCCTTTGTCTCTGCCCAGTGGTCTGAGCAGGATGGACAGCCCCCCCCAAACCCCCCCCAAACAGGCGCACAGCACGTGTGCGCGCTCGCGCATGCGCACATACACACACACACACACACACACACACACACACACACACACACTCCCAGCTGCCACCATGAACTCCCTCCCATGGTCTTTCTAGCCAATCACAGCACTGAAGGGTAAGTCCCACTGCCCAGCGGCCCCCAGGGAGTGTATTAGCACATTTGAACCACTCAACCTGCAATGACAAAGCCTGGGGCCTTGGGAGGAGACACAGCAGGAGGGGAAGGGGGCCTGTGGGGAACTGTCCTCCCTCCTCTCCCAGGGGAAAGCTCAGGACTAAATTAAGCATTCTGGGGCACAGAGGAATTTGGGGGCCCCAGCTCCAGCAGTGAATAAGCGATCCATAAAATCCCAATTTACACACTCACTGATCAAACGGCCCATCTACTCCCCTAGGAACTTGGGCATGGCTCCTGGGCTTTCCCCTCTCTTGCAGAAAGTCCTGGGGTGCCAGACCCAGGACACAGGCAGCCAACGCTTATTCTGAAGACTCAGTCCCATCCCCAATCCCCATGAGGCACATCCATTCCCAGGGCTTGGGGACCTGCCTGTACCCACTGTGATCTGGCTGACTGTGGTGGGACTCGCCAGGTCTGCCCTCTATGAATGACAGCTCTTTTTCCCTCCTGTGCTGCCCCCGGGCTGCCGGGGCTGACTTCAGCCTCATCAGAGCTGCTAATCACTTTTCCAGCTCTGAAGGCCTACTCTCCTGCCCACTCCCTTCTTTCCGACAGCCCCTCCATGTTTTCTCTTGACCCTCATCCTGGTGGCTGTAGCTGCTGGGAGATGCTCTAAGCCCTCTCCTTCCAGCCACACAATCTCACCCCTTCCGCAGGCTGGGAAGATATCCAGAAACACAGGGCAAGGGATACGGGTTTCCTATCCCCAACTCATCTATCTCCCTGGAGACAGCAGGTAGAGAGAACTGGCCTACTTATCACCCTTCCCCCTTCCCCCAAAGAAAACTCAATTTGTCTCCACCTACCTCGATTTTGTTTGCTTTATTTAGGCTGCCTGAAATTTCAGGAACAGAAAACCATTCTGGTTAACAGGCATCCTCTTTTAAGCTACCTACAGCTCTGGGAGGTTCTGGGCTATCAACCACTCGGCCCTCAGTGAAGGTTAGCAAAGTCGATTGGCTTCTCTCCATGCCTGCTTGAGCGTGGCCCTACTGAGCAAGTAGAATTTTCATCAAGGCCAAGTAAAGCGAGTCTTCGGGGCTGGTAACTGTGTTAAGGGCAGCAGAGCCCGCCCTACTACGCCCTCTTCTCACTACCTGAGCTGTGTTGGAGCAGGTGAGTGGGGGCTTTAACTGCTGGGCCCTGGGACAGGACACAAAAGGAGGGAGGGCTCACCCTATGTCCATGCTTTCCGGAGGACTTGGTGGGTCAGGCTGCTATCTCCCAGAGGCCATTGCCTCCTGGGCCCGGAGCTCGATCTCCATGACGTCATTGAGTGCCCCCAACAGACTGCTAGGAGGGGTCTATAGTGCGAGCCCACTGGACAGCAGGACACACTCCTTCCCTTCTTCCTCCTTTCCTCACCTTCACTGGCTGCTCCCAGGGACCCTCAAATGTCGCCTGGACTCACTGGTGACTTCAGTTAGGCAGGTGTCTGAAGACTGCCATTGGGGCTGGGGGTCTCTGAGCCCACCCTGGCAAGGGCTCAGATGATGCAGGGAGTGGGTCAGCCTCTGAGATGTGGGGCAAGTGTCTCAACCTCTCTGTTTCCTCCGGTATGAAATGGGGGAACCAGCATGTCCCAGCGTGCCCCCACGCTGGCATGAGGGCAGTGAAGGAAGGGTGGTACTCTCAAGAGTGGCTGGAGGGAGCCAGGGGATGGGGCAAGACACCAGGCCTGGCTCTGACTTGGCTCCCAAGAGGGCTGGCCAGGCACTTCAGCCTGAAAAAGGCGGGGTCGGGGAGACACTCTGGCACCAAAAGGATCCAATGCGCTTGAGAGACCCCTAGGAGAGAAGGGCAGTTTCCAAGCTGGGCCCCAGAATGGAGGCATCGCCCTGCAGTGTAAGGCCCCTGTCCTGCCCCTCCCGACTGCTGACTGGGACTGTGGGGGGAACTGAGTCCCAGACCACGGCTTCCCTGGATGTCCTGCCTGAACCCTGGCCCTGCTGCCCTGTGTCCTAGAGCACCTCTCACCCACTCCTCCTCTGCCAGTAGAAGGAGCCCCAGTGCCCTGCCCCCTCTCTGCCCTCTGTCCAACTTAGAAAATGCCCAGATAATGTCACATGCCCCTTCAGGTCCCTCTTGGGAACCCGCGCCGTGCCAGACCCAACTTCATCCCGAGCCACACCGTTCCTGTCCCTGGGAATCTTGGGGCGCACTCGGCTGCTCAACACAGAATGGGGACAGCAGCGGGCACTGGTGGAGGAGGCTGTGGTCACTGGGGTTACTGGCCAGCTCGGGCAGCCCTGCTCCCCGGGGCTGGGTGAGACCCTCCTAGTGCCTGTCTCCTCGTGGATCTGCATCTGGGGCCCTTCGTCCCTTGGGACTTGGCCCTGCATGGCTGTGGGAGGGGGAGGAGGTCAGGGCTCTTGACCAGTGTTCAGTCGTAGGCCCCTTGTGCAATCTAGTAAACCTTGCGGCCTGTTCTCAAAAATATTTGTCAGTGTATGAGATAAAAATACACAAGAGAAAACAAAGGTGTAACTATATATCGTGACAGATGTTAGCTAGACTTATTGTGGTGACCATTTCATACTATATACAAAAATCAAATCATTATGTTGTACACCTGAAACTAATGTTATATGTCAATGATACCTCAATTAAGAAACAAATAATACACGGGACTACTTTGTCAATTATACCTTAATAAACCTGGGCAGGAGGTAGAATTTTTTAAATATTCAATACACGGGGCTACAAAGGGAATTAATGACATTGGAATACAACTCTATTCGTGAGCTCCTCCGGGATCACGGATCACGGGTGTTTAGCCCAAGAGACAAAGGCCCCCTCTCAGACCCCACCCCCTTCCCCCCAGCCAAGCTTAGGATCCAAGGTTGACTTGAGTCAGTTTGGGTGGCATGCGACCTCCAAAAGGCTTAAGCATTAAAGTCTGTGTGATCCTATGTTCCCGGGCCCCAAATATACCCCCCTCCCCGTGCATAGGGGTGTGTGAGAGACACCCCGCACAGGGCCAGAGCAGAGCAGAGGTAAGGGAGCAGGCCCAGGCAGCCTACGCAGGCTTCCCCAGTGGCTGCCTCTGCTCCCTCCTACTCCCTTCCCAGCCCTGGGGGAGCTGAGCTGAGTAACTCCAGCTATGCAGCCTGGCCGGTCTACCTGGGCGTGAGTGGGCAGGGCTGTCCTCCAGGGGGTGGCCCCCTACACCTGCGGGGCCACAGGAACAGAAAGAGAAATGGGGGGGGATGGTGCTA
The DNA here is from genome assembly GCF_059928025.1 of Delphinapterus leucas. NCBI lineage: Eukaryota > Metazoa > Chordata > Mammalia > Artiodactyla > Monodontidae > Delphinapterus > Delphinapterus leucas. The sequence continues at coordinate 41,368,355 of NC_143139.1, forward strand.
GGCAAAAACCAAACAACAACCACAGCAACTCCTGTCTGCTCCGGTCTGGGTCCCCAGCACACGTGCCAAGCACTGCTGTAAGCACATGAGCGCATGTAATCCTCACAATAACCCCAGGAAGGAAGTATGACTGTTACTCCCATGCTACAGAGGAGGAAACTGAGGCATAGTTAACTCATCGAAGTCACCAAGCTAGGACATGGTGCTGGGTGGCAGCTCTGTGCAGGCCCTCGGCTCTCCCCCACCCCATCCTCGAATGAGACGAATCTGCCATGAAAGATTTTTGGCTTAATGTTAGCTGTCTGAGAACATGTAGGTTGTCTCTGGAAGTGATAAGCTCCCCATCAGCAGAGGCATTCAACACGAGAGGCTGTCTACAGGGTGGGGCACTCTTGGGCAAGTTGATGGGCTCTTCCTCTCCTCTCTGCAATTTTTCTGGGTCATCCCCACTTACATGTCTAATAGGCACTGCAAACCCAACAAGTCTAAAAGCTGAACTCCTGACCAACCCCACCCCGATGAGGCAGCTCCATCTTTCCCAATAAGGGGCTCAAACCCCAAAACTCTGACCCGAGAGGGCTACAGTATGGAAGATGGTGACAGGAGGATGGGCATCCCACATAGAACGCAGGATACCTGGAAAAGGAGCCCCTTCCTAGAGGGGTGAGCGTCTGGCCACCAATGACCGCTGTCTCTCTGAGGAGCTGGGTGGGAGGGGCGATCCCCCCTGGTGGCCAAAGTCCCCGTGGAGCCCCTCTGCCCCAACAGAAACCTCCAGGTAGATCGGGTAGATGTGGAAGAACATGAGGCAACTGGAGGTGTCTTTTTGCAGTATAACCCGAATCTCGCCAGTTTTCTTTCCCCACTGGCCTGGAAAGAAGAAAAAACACCCCAGACTCTCAAGCATCCAAGGGCCCAACAGGCCAGACAGCAGCAGGTGGACTTTCCCAGTTTCCTAATTCCCACTGTCAACAAGATGGAGCTGCCTCATCGGGGTGGGGTGGGCCGGAGTTCGGTTTTTAGACTTGTTGGGTTTGCAGTGCCTATTAGACATGTAAGTGGGGATGACCCAGAAAACTTGCAGAGAGGAGAGGAAGAGCCCGAATTAGGGCCTCTGTCACCTATGAACAGCCTCCCTCGGGAAAAAGGAGTCTCCTGGGGACTCTGCTGAAGATGCAAGACGGCCCTGCTGTGAAGGGAGTGGTCTTTTCCCAAGTCTCTCCTCTCCATCCCATCCTGGGTCCTGTCCACCGCTCCCCAGCTCAAGCACCTTCGGGGGCTCCCTCCTACGCAGGGAAAACAAGGAGAGTGGTTCTGAAAGCTTAGCCTGTCCTTTGGCCTATTCGCTGGTCCTTGACTGCCTTGTAAGCTCCTGGAAAGTGGGAGCACATCAGGAATAACGCTTGTTGGATGAAAGCCTGTCCAGATAAAGTATCTGGGCCTGGCTCGGGGCCCTGCTGAGTGTGAGGTGAGAGTAGCAGTGCTTCACGTGGGTGCCTGCAGCACAGCAAACAGCGCCAGGGCTAAGGATGGGATCTGCTCCTTCCAGGCCACACGGGAAGCCGAGGGTTGTTATGGAAGATCCGAGGCAGGAAAGCCCCACTCAGGGGCTGGTATGTAGGTGCCTGGGGAGTGTGTGGGGAGTCTCAGGGGCCCAGGAATCCCGGCCCAGGACCTGGCACGGTGCCAGGACCCAGCAGGCGTTCTACCCAGGTTTGTTAGAATAAAATGCAGCCTCTTTGCCACATCTTCCCGTCCATCCCCGATTGATTAATTCCAGCACTGAGCAGGGGATCAGGTGGCTTGAATCTGCCAGGCAGTGAGGGGAGGCAGGGGGGAGGCAGCTTCCACCTCCCGGATTCCAGAGGTAGCCAAGCTGGCTCCCCTCTCACCTACCTCCTGAGCCCCCCGCTCCTGCCCTGACTCTACTTTGGAGAGAGCTTCAAAGATGGCCTGGGCAAGCCCTGCCCTGGGCCAGAACTTTCACACTCATGTTCCTTTTTTCTCCTTGCTCCTGCGCTGGGAGTTGGCTCTCTGCAGTGGGTACTGAATCACCACGTGAGTCACCAGAGGTAGGCATGTACTTCAGAGACAAAGGACACACTATGTGAAACCAACACCTCTATCACCTATGAACTCACTCACTAGTGTTCTTACCCCCATTTTGCAGATGAAGACATAGAGACACAAACAGAGTATGTGACTTGTCCAGGGCAATTAGACCTGATTAGTGGCAGGGTCACGGCAGCCCAGGGCTTGGCCCCTCGGGTGGGGGGCATGATTGGTCATCATAAATTTGGGATTAGGGCCTACGGAGTTGGTCCGAGGCCACTGCCTAATGCTACCATTCACTGAGAACACCCCACCCCACCACCAGTCCCCAAGGCGAATTGCAAAGGCTGACTGTCCACGCCTCCTTGCTAAAGGAAAAGAGAGCCAGGCACCTGGATGGCTCCCACTGCAATCCCTTCTCCATTGTCCTGCTGGCCCAAGCAGGAAAATGTCAACATCAACAGCAATCACAGACGTCCCAACTCACGATGGTTTGACTTACAACTTTTTGACTCTACAGTGGTGCGATACGCATTCAGTAGAAACCGTACTTTGAATTGTGAATGTTGATCTTTTCCCAGGCTAGCGATCAATATGCAGTACGATCCTCTCTCGTGATGCTGGGCAGTGGCAGTGAGCCGCAGCTCCCAGTCGGCTAGCCATGCCATCACGAGGGTAAACAACCGATACGAAACAACCATTTTGCACCCATTAAACCACTGTGTTTTTCACTTTCGGTACCGTCTTCAATAACTCACATGAGATGCTGAACACTTTATTATAAAGTACGCTTTGTGCTTGATGCTTTTGCCCCACTGTAAGCTCACGGAAGTTCTTGGTCACCTGTACGGTAGGCTGGGTTAAGCTATGACGATCAGTAGGCTGGGTGTATTAAACGTGTTTTTGACTTACAATAATTTTAACTTACGATGGTTTTATCAGGACATAACCCCATCGTAAGTCAAGGAGGATCTGTATAGCCCTGAGCACCGTCCCCTGCCTTTCTGACCAGGCCCTCACAGGCCCACAGTCCTTCAAGACTGGGACTCAGGGCTTCCGGCCCCTGCCTCATTTAATCCTCACGATAATGTTTATGAGGAGGGCACCATGATTAGTCCCACTTCTCAGATGAGATATAGAATATTTAATAAGCACTATGTACGTAAATATTAGCTATGATTCATCAAGTCGCTTAAGAGAGTGGTCAGAGAAGAGCTAGACTCTCTTGCCCACGCATCCTTGTTCCTGGGGATGAGTGGGTCCTACAACAAAACAACCCCCGGACCTCCTCTCTCCAGGTGACACAATCAGAGGTGACTAGCCCATACCCCGACCGAGGCAGTGTGAACCTTTCCCGTTCAGAGGCTGGCCCAGCAGCTCCGTCCGATGCCCCTGGTCTCTTGGCTCATCCTGTCCACCTTCCATGGAGACAGCACCAAGTGGAGGGCAGGAGTGCTGGGCTGCAGGCCCCACTCTGCTCTCAGCACGTCAGGGGGGTCTGGATTGGGGTGAGGGTTTCCTGATGTAGGGTTCCCATGGGTGTCACGGGGTCCAAGGACCCTCTAAAGCAGAAGGCAAAGTCTAGTATCGAGTGATGGAAGTGCATTTTTCTGGGGATGGCTTTTGAGGGGTCTGTAAATCAAAAAAAAGTTATGCACCCAGGACTGGGTCATCTGGAAGACCCCCCCCATTCCTAGTATTCTTGGGCTACATGCATTGAAACATAAACCGCACCCCTCATCCTTCAAGGCCGACCTCAGCAGCCACTCTGGAAAACTCTAAGATTTCTTGCTTCTTTGACTGCGGCATAAGGCTTGGGACCCACGGAGCCTTGTAGGGCCTCTCCTGCTTTGCTCTTCCTCACTAGCCTGCCAGCTCCAAGAAGGGAGCAGGGCCAGCCCAGGGCTGAGATGGCAGAAGGCACCGGTATACCCCATGGTCGGCCTAGTGGGGCTTACCCCAGCCCACAGCCTCTGTCCACGGGAAGGCAGAGGCTCTCGGGGTTGTGGACCCCAGGTGTGCCCGGCCTCAGGTCCACCTCTCTCCACAGCGGCCCTGGAACCTCACTGAGCCATAGTCCCGCAAAGAACCTGGTTTTCATTAAATCGGGTAGAGGAGTCATTAGCCGCCAGCCGAGTCAAGAAGAAGCAGACTTCTGCTAGAAGGCACGGGGAGAGCAAGGGAGACCAGCCTGTTCCCTGCGATCCCTGGCTGACAGAGGCGGGGGGAGGGGGAGGCAGGAAGGCCGGGCTCCTAAGGGTCCAGCAGCTGCAGCAGGAGGAGCTGGGGGTGGAGAGTGGGGGCAGTCTTGGCCCAGATAGTAAGCAATTGTTAATGTGATCCATATGGATCCTGACTGGTCTCTCTGTTTAACAGGATGATAATGGCAGGGAAAGAATGCTGGTCTGTGGGGAAAGGAAGGGGCAAAGTCCTCCCCGGACTTGGGGATGGGGGAGGGTCAGCAAATGAGGAGGAGGAAGAGAGACACCCAGGGGTCTCCCCCCACCCAGGAGCACAGAGTTATTTGCCTGGAAGTGTTCAGATGCCATGCTTTGCAGGCTGCCCTTACAAAACCCCTTTTATTCAGCCAACAAATATTTATGGAGCACCCACAAGGTGCCAGGCGTCCCCAGTGGGGACGGGGCGCGGGGAAGTATATGCTCCACCCCTGTCCTGCAGGAGGAAAAGCCTAGTGTGGACTCAGGCTCAGAGGCTGACAGGAGGCACAGGTGCAGGGTTAGGAGAACATGCAGGGAGGAGCGAGTGACAAGAGCTGCGGGCTCTGGAGACCGTATATGGAGGAAGTGTGGCATCCGAGTTGGGCCTTGAAGAATGAGGAGGTTGTGGAGAGACAGGGACAATGGGAAAGCATTTGGCTGAGGGGACAGCCAGAGCAAAAGCAGAGAGGCGTGAAATTGCGTGGAGAGAGTCTGAGGTCTCAGCAATAAAGCTGCAGCCCAGGCAGGGGAGGGGAGGGGAGGGGAGGGGATTCTTGCTCCATAAAAAGCTGTGGCATGGATGACCAGGAGGAAGGCAGGAAAGGGCTCTGAGAACAACACACTCGGGTCTGGTCCCTCTCCTGCCCCGCTCCAGTCGGCGCAGTGGAATTGTCCACTCATGGGATCCTCAGCCCAGCCCAGCCCACCCCACCCTTACACCACAGCCCGAAAGTCCCGCAGGCCCTCGGAAAGTCAAACTCATCCCTGGGTCTCTCAGCCCTCCTCTTCTTCTCCTGAGGAGACGGGGGTCCCCCTGAAAAGTGGGGGTTATTGGGCCTCCCCCGGAGCAACTCCGCTGCCCCACAGAGCTAAGTCCCTTCGGCGCAAGAGGGCTTCCCCCGAGAAGACATTACAGGGAGGGCACGAGGGTCGCTCCTTACAGGGCTGGCTGTTGAGGCCACCAGTGGAGTCAAGTGGAAATAAATGAAATGGCGCTAAATACGGGAGAGGGGGACTTACGAGGCCTGTCACCCGGTGGAGCGAAGCTGGCCGGCAGGCCCCGCCCCTTTCTCGCCCACCCCAGTTAAGTCCCGTCCCGCCCCCTGCCCCGCCGCTCCGGCGGCCGCCGGGTACCGGCGTGCGGCTGGGTCCCCGCGGCGCTCAGCCACGAGCCGCGCAGCGCGTCCGTCCTCCGGGGTCACAGCGCAGCGGAGGACGGCGCTTGCTCCCGGATAGGAGCTCCGGGATGGGGGCTCTGAGGAACCCCATCCCGGCCGCTTCCAGGACGATGCACAGGGGTTCAGGTTGGACTCTGGAAGGGTCTGGGGCTCCCCTGTGCAGGGTCAGAGTTCTTTGGACCACTGCATCACCTGGCCCACTCCAGCGACTCCACAGGGAAGGCTCTGGGCCCCGAGAGCCGAGAAGTTCTCCCGCCCCGCGGAAGCCCAGAGTGGGCTTCGAAACGGATCCCCATTCCTCGCTGCCTGGCCGACGGCTGGAGTCCGCTTAGCCGCGGCAGCCCGCGCGGACGACAACACAAACATTCTTCCGTCCTCTATTCTCCTCCAAATTAGGTATCCATGGAGACAGGGCCTGGCAGCCTGACAGCCCCACGGCCTAATCCTGATTTAGTGACCGTCCCTTTAACAGCCCACCCACCCGTCCACCCACCGCTGCGCTCTGGGCTCCTGGCTGCCTCTGGACGCAGACTCCAGGCCACTTACACTCGCCCCCGCGTAGACCCCTTCCCAGGCCTCCTCCGCCCAGGGGCCGAGAAGGGGGCGTACATTTGCTGAGCACCTACTGTGTGCCCAACCCTAGCGGAGGACCCTCTATCGAGCGGGTTCCTTAGCAAGGGAATCTCTGTGTAGACAGACCAAGAGAGGGCTCTTGGAGTGGGGAAGTTTAAAGGGCTCTCGGGAGAGAGGGCCGGGAGCTCAGAGGGTCACCCTCGCAGCCTGTAGCGCACGGGTGAAGGTAAGTTGCTTCCTGCAACACCCCGACTCTGAGATGGGGGCTATGCTCTCCCGGGCCAGAAGAGAAGAAAGGCAGGGGTTGGGCGTGAGGGACGCAGGACACGCAGGGCCCGAAGTGGCCTCAGTCTCCTGTCACTGCCCCGTCACGATGCTGGGGAATCTCCGGGCCTGGAACCCAGTCCCCACCCCCCTCCCTCACACACAGGGGCCGCTGGACAAAGACCTGACGGAGTGGGAGGGGCCTCGGGCCGGCCCTCGGGCTCCGGACACTGGATCCTTCTGGGACCCGAACCCGCAAATTCTGGTTCCCCACCCCCAATCCCGCAGGCTCCCCCCAGAGCCTGCTGCTCGCTACTGCTGCAGCCTCCGCACCAAAGGGGGCGGCGAAGAGGGTGCCCGTCGGCTGCGGAGAGGAGAGCCCCTTCTCTGCCCGCCCCCTCCCCCCGGGAAGTGACCCTCGGCTCCCACGCACCCGCCGGGGTCTCTCGCTGGCCTTGCCCTTCGACCCCCGCCTCGCTGAACCCCGCGCCCCGCAGCCCCCGCCCTCTCCGGCCCTCGCACTGCCCCGCGCCCGCGGACAAAGCTCCGGACACCCCGAACGAACGAACGGTCACCACCCCCTGACCCCGGCCCGCCCGCGCGCTCCCGTGCCTGCCCCCGCCGGGCCCGCGGCCCCGTACCTCGGCATCCCGGCCGGGTCCTAGGTGAGTGTGCGCGGCCTGGGGGGGCGTCCGGCCCCGGGGCTGGGGCGCGGGCCGGGGGCGACAGGCCGGGGCTGGGGGGCAGCGGCTCTCACCATCCTGGAGCCGCTACTGCTGCGGCTGCTGCGGCCGCCGCGGGCGGGAGCGGGACTGGGCAGTGGGGGTGGCCGGACAAGGGGCCGTCCCGGCTCCCCCCGCAGGCAGGACCCCCACCCCCACCCCCGCCTCCCCTCGCCCGCCCCCAGCGCCCTCCCTCGCAGGCCTTTGCTCCCTCCCCTTTCCCTGCTCCTCCCCTCCCCTCGTGCCCCTCCCTTCCCCCCAACTCCCGCCCCTTCCCCGGCCCGCTCCACCCCGGCTGCTTCCCCGCCCTCCCCTCCTCGCCCCCGCCCCGCCCCCACCTCCCCTGGGCTCGCCCGGCCCCTCCTCTCTACCCGCCCGGCCCGGCCCCGCCCCTCTCCTCCCCAGGCTCTAAAATAAATTAGCCACAGAGGGGGAAAAAGAGCAAATGACCCTTGGTGTGGAGTGTCATTGCGCCACTCTCAGGCCCGCTCCCGCCTCTCCCGGGCCGTTGGAGCGGGAAGTTGGGGTGGGGGTGGAGGCCGAGCAGGGTGAGGAGCAGTCCCCGAGGTGGGGGGGGGGGGGCCGGGACTGGGCAATAGGGCGGCCGAGCGTGTCCGCCGGGTGTGAGCGGCTTCCTGGGTCGAAGGGCAAAGGGGAAGACAGCCGGCCCGGCCCGCCCCGTCCGCTAGCCGCCTTCGACCCCCACTCCCTGGACTGCCTCGGCCTCTCAGCCTAAGCCTGGGAGACTCACTCTTTCATTCTCCTCCGCCCCACCCCCCTGCGCCTGCCCGGGATGCAGAGGGTGGGACACACACAGCCCAGCAAGTCCACCGCCCTGCACTAATGCCACTCCGAGTGGGGTGGGTTCGGGGGAGGACCGAGAGCCCTGGAGGTGGGCAGTGGAGAATGCGATGTGACGTCTAAACAGTGGGCTTCCCTGGAGGGCTTCCCCAAGAAGGGAGCATTCACACTGGGCCAACAGGATGAATCCCAGACCTGTGATCGGCTTGGAGGTGTCCAAAGGCGTTCATTAATTGGTGCGTTCATTCAGCAGATACATATAGAGCGTCTACTCTGTGCCTGGGCATTGGGCTAGGCGCTGGGGACACCCGAGAAAGTCCCAAAGGCACATCCCTCTCCCGGTGGAGCTCCTAGTACAAGGGTAGACAGAATTCTATCAGACACACTGACGCAAGTGTTCAGCGGTGATGCAGGCGGGAAAGGAAATCTGCAGGGCGAGCAGCCTGCAGCAGAACCCACTTTGCCCCAGGAGGAGAGGGATCTGAGCTTAGGTTGGAAGTTACAGATACATTTCCCAGAGGAGATGTTGAGCACCCAGAGGGTCCCAAGGCCTTCTGTGTTCCCATGCAAGGGCAGTGTCTGAGGGTCCTCTCTTCTGAGGTGTGGTTTTTGTTTTTTGTTTTCTTCTGGGTGCTGCTCAGACTCTCTTGAGTACTAGTGGGACGAGGTTGCCCTTGTGCTCTCACCCCCAACTGCCCGGTAGTGCTCTGTCCTCAGTGTTTTGCAGAAACACTGCAAACTCTCCCCTTCCCTTCTCCTAGTGATGGTTCCTCTGGAGTCTCTGGGGTCTTACTGGCCCCCTCTGGAAGCTCTGGGTTCTGATCTCCCAGGGCACCCCTAGAGGCGCCACTCAGGGAAAGGGGGAGGCTCCCATATTTTTCCCAACCCACATGTGGAAGCAGGACTAGCACCCAGGCAGTTTCTGGAATTCACCAAGGTCAGGATCTTCTGCAACCCCAGAACCCTCTCTTCCTCTCTATGCCACAGCCCTAGGACCACACCCTGGCACAGGGTCAGAATGGTAGGGCAACCCACGGCTTCAAAATCAGAAAGGCAGGATAAAGGGAGCCACAGCTGCCACCCTAGGAGAGCTGAACCCCTAGCTGAAGGGACCATCCCGGGACAACAGAGGGGGAAGGAATTTGTTGAGTATTTCTTTATTGATGGGGTATCTGAGCACCAGAGAGAAGAGACACGCTTGGGGTCACACAGCAAAGCTGGATCTAGAATCCACTGTACTCTTTCTACCCTATCTGTCAGGCTCCCCAAGGGTCAAGGGCAGGAGCTAAGGGAGAGGCCAATGTCCGCATGAGCTGAGTGACCCCAACCAGCAGGAGGCCAAGCCCAGCACTGCCAGGGCATTGTGGCTAGGTGTCACTGGGGGCCATGCTCCCCCAGGCTCCAGGGTGGGGTGGATGACAGGGGTGAGGGTGGAGAAAGGAGTTGATAAGGTGCTCCCCTGGAGTAGGGATCGGGTTCTCCTTCACCCCCCAGGTCCCTCCAGTATGAAAGACAAGGTTAGACCTCAGGAAGGCCTTTCCAGTAAGATAGTAAGGCAGGTCAGCACGCTGAGAGGCCTTTGCTGGACTCCACGTGGGAAGGCGCTGCATCTCGGAGGTGCTGAGTTGTTTCTGATGGGCAAACAGGCATAGGTTGACTTAAAGTCTTTAGTTAGCAGGTGCGGGTGAGGTTGGTCTCTTCACCCCTCTGCCCACCAGGCTCAGGCAATGAAGTGTGGCTCCCCATCCCAAGCTCATTAAAGTCCTGTTAATACATCATCCAGCCTCCTGGGCTGACAAATACTCAATCCTGGCAAATGGCCCGTCATAGTGTCTGCCCTCCTGGGCGGGGCCTTGGGGGTCTGTTCTCCGAGGACTCCCTGCTGACCCCTCTCCTGGCTGTCCCCAGTCAACAGATCTGTGCCCTAAGAGCCCCCTGCTGAGGACAGGGTTCTGGCAGGTCTTATGATTATCCCGGCCTAGGTCAAGTGCCTGGCAATGGATTGGATAATAATAGTGGTAGTTGTTGGCAGTAATGCTCCTCTCAGCTTCTGCTGAGGGCCCTGCATTCTTTCCCAGCCCTTTTGCTTGTATCACATCCAAGGTGGAGGCAGGTGCTGTGCTTGGGTGTGCTGCTGAGTGCCTGAGCATGGGGCGTGGGGAGGGGGGCATGGGTATGTGTGCAGGGGTGTGTGTGTGACCTTCCTGGTCCAGAGACTTGCAACAAGGCCTTTCCGAAAACATCAAGGAAAATAACCCAGCTGGCCCAGGGAGAATCAGCTTTGCGGGTTTTGAAGGGAGAGAGGAGAGTTAGGGAAGATGTGGAAGCCAGAGAGGGAGGGAGGGAGGAGCAGGTGGGGTGGGGAGGAAGGAAAGGAAAGGGCCTTGGGGAAGGATGGGGGTGGGGGGAGGAAGGGAGAAAGAAATGGAAGGGAGGAAGAGGAAAGGGTGGGGAGACCTCTCTTTGTAGTCCTGTGGATCAGCCACTCAGGAGTCATTAAGAAGCAGGAAAGGAAGGAAATGTGTCCAGGCTGGGCGACTGGGGTGCGTGCCCAGAGCACACCACACCCAGCCGGCTGCCACACCTCTCACTCACCCTGGGCTCAGGCTGCTCCCCCTACAAGTGGAAGCCCTAACCCTTCTCTTTCCGGCTGTTTGGACTTCAAGGCCCAGTTCCCAGTGCCTCCCCAGCCCAGCTCATGCCCTCACTCTCTTACAGTTTGTGTGCTTATACCAGCTTTGCCTTCCCAGTGAGCTGCAGGCTGTGTCTGGGTCCAGTCCCCACCCCACAGCCGGCCAGGGGCACGTAAGAGCCTCCGTGAGAATGAGAAAAAACATCCCTCCCTGTGGGCAGACACAGCTCTGTGCCAGACCACCTAAGACTTGGGAGGAGGTGCTGGGGCTGGCTGTCAGGCCCCTCCTTTCCCCCAGGGGCCCAACGCTTGGGGACCCTGGGACCCACTTCCAAAATCCTCATACCTTCTCTGGCTCTGCCATTTGGTCTGTGAGCAGAAGCACACCCATCCTACCCCCATCCTGCATCACAGCCTTTGGGCCAGCGCCCCAAACTGAACTGTCATCCCACCACGCGCCTTTATAATACAGCACCACAGAACCTCTCACTAAGCACCCACACCATTTTAATACTGCAGTCTCTCTCCCTGGAGTATCATATATCCTTCAGAACCCCAACTCAGATATGTCCTCTTCTGTAATGCTTCCCTAGCTATCCCCTACCTCCAGCAGAGCTGGTAGATCCTACCCCAGAGCTCTCCTAATCCTTTTTTCTAGGTTCCAGGGGTTGAGCCCAATACCCTGCTTCCTAGAAGAGCCCTTCCCATCCTACACCCTATCCAAAGGCGGAAGACTCCACTGGAGCCTGCCCGGCTTACTCTCTCACATGCCAGCTCCTCTGGAACCCCACTGAGCTTCTCCCGTCCCTAAAGCTTACAACCCAAGGAAGAAAGAGGAACTGAAAATCCAAGTGGCTCAGAGATCTCCCCACCCCCACTGCCCTCACTGGGGCTGGGCCTGACAGGAGATTCCCAGCACATCTGGTTGTACTTAAATCATCCAGCGCCCAACCGCCCAGGCATGTTCCCTGCTTTTCTCCCCTCTGGCCTGGCCTCCTCCCCTTCTTAAACCAGCCTCCCAGGTCTCTCCTCCAGGAAGCCTTCCCTGATTGGCCCAGCCTCTGTAACCACAGCCCACTCTTGAACCTCCACCTCTCTGGGTCTGGGGTCTGGAAGGGTGTGCACTCAATATGTGGAGCCCCATCCTTTCCAAGCATTGGTCCTGGATAGAAACCCTTCCCCCAGGCAGGGAGGAGAGCTGACGAAGAGCTTCTCCTCTGTGCCCTTGGCCTCCAGGGCGGTTGCCTCCAGTTACTGGTGTGTAGTGGGTATTGGGAGCCTTTTGAAAGCTTTGGTTCAGATCCAGACAGAGAGCTGTTCCCACAACAGCTCTCGCTGTCAGCCATTTTCCAAAAGACTTTGCAAGTATTAAAGGACAAAAGGGAAATAAATACAGAAAATGCCGCAAATAGAAAAGGACACGGGCTACAAAGAGCAGGTTTGGGAACTACCAAGACCTGCTTCACCAAGGCTCCAGGTCTGAATATTTGTTCATTCATTCATTAATTCAATAGCATGTACTGATGCCTACGTATACTAGGTTCTGGGAATAGAGACTTGAGTAGGACCCCAGTGCTCCATAGAGAAACTCACAGTCATTGGAGGAGAGGGACAGGTGGATAATGTAAGATGCTGCAATGGACATAAGTGGGGAGGCAGTGGGGTGCAGTGGTTGAAGATGGGAGACCCTGGGTTCAATCAATCCAGCTACTTGCCTGCTGTCGCTCCGGGCGGGCAGCGGAGGAGCACTTAGCTGGAGCCTGGCTCCTCACCTGGAAAAGGTGAGTGATGTGTCCTGAGAGGGTTGTGGTGGAATTCAATAAGATTGTGTGTGTGGAAGCACTTTGTGAAATGCTAAGTGAGTTGTTGCTACTATTACCGGGCTCAGGCATGTTGCCTGTCTGATGGTCACCGCTCATTTTTCTGATGCCTGAACAGCTGTCCCTGCCTACCCTCTGAGACTTGGAGAAACTTCTCCTGTGGGGAACACCCAGCCCAAGCAGCAGGCAGCTAGGGTCCACACACACGTAATACTTTTGTTACACAAGTAAAACACCTTTTTAAAGTAACTTTAAAAATTAGAAAACATGGGCTTCCCTGGTGGCGCAGTGGTTGAGAGTCCGCCTGCCGATGCAGGGGACGCGGGTTCGTTCCCCGGTCCGGGAAGATCCCACATGCCGCGGAGCGGCTGGGTCCGTGAGCCATGGCCGCTGAGCCTGCGCGTCCGGAGCCTGTGCTCCGCAACGGGAGGGGCCACGGCACTGAGAGGCCCACGTACCACAAAAGAAAAAAATCAGAAAATATAGAGAAGCACAAAACAAAAAATTCTTTTAAAATCGAACACCCTTAATCCCACCACCCAGAGATAACCATCGGTAAGACTTTGGAGGAAGACAGGTATTTTTCTAGATGTTGATATAGTGAGAGATTGCCACACTATCTTGTAATCTGCTTTTCTCAATAGGCAAGTATTTTGAGTATCTTTTCTTGTCTATAAATATACTTAAGCCACATAATTTTTTTATTAAAGTCTGGTTTATTTACGATACTGTTTGTACAGCAAAGTGATTCAGTTATGCGTATATATATATTCCTTTTTTCTGATTCTTTTCCATTATAGTTTTTTTTTAATTAATTAATTTATTTATTTATTTATTTTTGGCTGTGTTGGGTCTTCATTGCTGCGCACCGGCTTTCTCTAGCTGCAGCAAGCGGGGGGCTTCCCTTCGTTGCGGTGCGTGGGCTTCTCATTGCAGTGGCTTCTGTTGCGGAGCATGGGCTCTGGGCAAGCGGGGTTCAGTAGTTGTGGCGCTTGGGCTCAGTAGTTGTGGCGCTCGGGCTTAGTTGCTCCATGGCATGTGGGATCTTCCTGGACCAGGGACTGAACCCATGTCCCCTGCGTTGGCAGGCGGATTCTTAACCACTGTGCCACCAGGGAAGCCCTATAGTTTATTACAAGATATTGAATATAGTTCCCTGTGTTATACAGTAAATCCCTGTTGTTTATCTATACCACACAACTTTTAATGACAGTTTAATGTTCCATCATATGGACATGCAAGAATAACAAATTTCCTTTGTTGTAGATTTTTTTTTCCACAAATAAAAGCTTGATGAACTGACTTGTAACACCCACCTTTGTGCATACGTCTGGTTAAGATAAAAATACTAGTAATGAGAGGCTGGGAATGCATATTTTTAGCTTTGAGGAGCCACTACACTACCTCAGGGCTCTGGGTGGTGCCCTCACATTTCCTCCAGGCAGCCCTCCCAGACTGGCGTTTCAGGGCCCAGTGCATCTCCCAAGGCCCACGCCTTTCCCAATAGCGTCCTCCTTAAGCGACCTGGCCTGGAAGCCCTGAAAAATGCTCGGAAGCCCTGGCTGGTGAAGGCCAGGAGGGGCCCTGGGTGGAGAGCACAAAGCACAAAGCTTGTCTGGGGCACGGAGAGAGGCCCCGCCCCCTCGGGGCTGCTGGCCGAACATTCCTCCCTGGACAATGGCTGCCTCAGGGAATCCCGAGAATGAAGGAGGCCGGGTGGCTTCCCGAGGCCACCCCCAGCCACCTCCGCACCAAGTTGAACCCGTTCCCAAAATGGAAAGAAGGGGCGCTTTGCACTGGGGACGGGGTGGGTAGGGCCAGTGCTTCCTCTTGCCCACACCCCCCCTCCCCCGCCCCCTTCTTTCACCAACTGTAATCCGGGATGCCCCAGCCCGAGTCCCGCTCAGCCACCCCTTCCCTGTGGATCTTGGGCAAGTCCCGCTGTCTCTGTAAAATCCCTGCTTCCTCAACTGCAAAATCAGGGGCTTGTATTCAGCGACTGCTAAATTCCCCACGCATCTAAAAAGCCATAAGGTAGTGGCTAAGACAGGCACAGGCTCTGGAGCCAGATTGCCGGAGTTCAACTCTTGGTTTGCTCTTTACCCTGTAAATTTAACATTCCCGCCTCAGCTTCCCCATCTGTAAAGTGGATTGATGATAGACGCCCAGCCCTCACGGGGCTTTCCTGAGGAAGGATGAGAAGATGCTCATGAAACAAATGGCTGAGTCATCAAAATCTATGAATAGTGATTCACACTTACCTCTAAAGCTAACTGGATCCCTAGCCCCAGTCCCCTCTCTTGCCTAGTTGAGATTTTGGCCCCTGGACATTTTCCCAACAACTGGCCACACCTCTGGGAGATGAGGGGCAACGGATGTCCCAGGGAAGCCTCTGTCCGGCATGTTTCCACTTGCCCTTGCCCTTGCCATAAAGCCATAAAGCTGTGAAACTGTAAAGGCTTTTGGGGGCAAATAAAATTTAAAATACAGGAAAACTCCTGTGTCAGGTCACACGTCTCCACTTTTGTTTGGGAACTGCCAGCATTTCCAATGCAGCCAGCCATTGCTACACACCATGGGTGACAGGATTCCAGGCCCTTAATAACACATTGGAGGCTTAGGACTAACACACTTGAACAGTGAGCAACGTGGGTTTCCCATAAATATTTTTTGAGCTGTTTGCCACAGACCCCTGCCCAACCTCCTCTACTCTCCCTCACACACTTGTTCTCTGCTTTTCCTTACGCACCTCCTCCTCAACCCTATCCAATACCCCCGAATTAAAATCCTCTGCTGTCATAGAAAGAAACAAAATTGAGTTATGTGTAGTGAGGTGGATGGACCTAGAGTCAGTCATACAGAGTGAAGTAAGTCTGGAAGAGAAAAACAAATACTGTATGCTAACACATATATATGGAATCTAAATTAAAAAAAAAGGTCAGGAAGAACCTAGGGACAGGACAGGACAGGAATAAAGATGCAGACGTAGAGAATGGGCTTGAGGACACGGGGAGGGGGAAGGGTAAGCTGGGACGAAGTAAGAGAGCGGCATGGACATATATACACTACCAAATGTAAAATAGATAGCTAGTGGGAAGCAGCCGCATAGCACAGGGAGATCAGCTCGGTGCTTTGTGACAACCTAGAGGGGTGGGAGAGGGAGGGGATATGGGGATATATGTGTACATATAGCTGATTCACTTTGTTATAAAGCAGAAACTAACACACCATTGTAAAACAATTATACTCCAATAAAGATGTTAAAAAACACAAACAAACAAACAAAAATCCTCTGCTCCAAGTACCAGAAAACTCGCCGCACAATGGCTTATACAGTAAGGAAAACATGATCATATTTCATCCAATTTAGATGCCACTGATTTTTTTTAAATAAATTTATTTATTTATTTACTTTTGGCTGTGTTAGGTCTTTGCTGCTGTGCGCGGGCTTTCTCTAGTTGCGGCGAGCGGGGGCTACTCTTCCTTGCTGTGTGCGGGCTTCTCATTGTCGTGGCTTCTCTTGTTGTGGAGCACGGGCTCTAGGTGCGCAGGCTTCAGTAGTTGTGGCACACGGGCTCAGTAGGCACACGGGCTCAGTAGTTGTGGCTCGCGGGCTCTAGAGCGCAGGCTCAGTAGTTGTGGCGCACGGACTTAGCTGCTCCGAGGCATGTGGGATTTTCCCGGACCAGGGCTCAAACCCGTGTCCCCTGCATCGGCAGGCGGGTTCTTAACCAGTGCGCCACCAGGGAAGCCCTATATGCCACTGATATTAAAAAGCACTGTTGGGCTTCCCTGGTGGTGCAGTGGTTAAGAATCCGCCTGCCAATGCAGGGGATACTGGTTCGAGCCCTGGCCCGGGAAGATCCCACATGCCGCAGATCAACGACGCCCGTGCATCACAACTACTGAGCCTGCGCTCTAGAGCCCGCGGGCCACAACTACTGAAGCCGCGTGCCACAGCTACTGAAGCCCGTGTGCCTAGAGCCCGTGCTCCGCAACAAGAGAAGCCACCGCAATGAGAAGCCCGCGCACCACAATGAAGCGTAGCCCCTGCTCGCCGCAACTAGAGAGAGTCTGTGCGCAGTAACGAGGACCCAACGCAGCCAAAAAAAAAGAAAGAAAATAAATGTTTTTAAAAAAGCAAAAAAACCCCGAAGCACTGTTACTTTATGTACCATTAGAAAGAAAAAGCATTGCCAATTAAACTGATAATGATTTCTTATCACTTGAAATTTTTATGTTACGTTTATTAAAAAGAGTCCTTTTGAAAAAAAAAAGAGTCCTTTTGAACTTAGATGGAAATATACTTTTTAAAATATTTATTTATTTTATTATTTATTTACTTATTTATTTTGGCTGCACCGGGTCTTAGCTGCGGCATGCGGGATCTTTAGTTGTGGCAATCGGACTCCTTAGTTGTGGCATGCATGCGGGATCTAGTTCCCCAACCAGGGATCAAACCCGGACTCCCTGCATTGGGAGCGTGGAGTTTTACCCACTGGACCACCAGGGAAGTGTGAAATATACATTTCAAAAATATATTTATTTATTTATTTTTGGCTGCATTGGGTCTTTGATGCTACACGTGGGCTTTCTCTAGTTGCAGCAGGTGGGGGCTATTCTTCTTTGCCTTGCGCAGGCTTCTCATTGCGGTGGCTTCTCTCGTTGCGGAGCATGGGCTGTAGGCACGCAGTCTTCAGTAGTTGTGGTGCGTGGGCTTAGTTACTCTGCAGCACGTGGGATCTTCCGGGACCAGGACTCAAACCCATGTCCCCTGCATTGGCAGGTGGATTCTTAACCACTGTGCCACCAGGGAAGCCCCTGAAATATACTTTTTAACATAAATTACTCTTGCACCTACATAGCAGGGAAAACATGGGTGAAATAAATTGCGTAAGAATTTCTTTAAATTTATCATATTCAGAGTCTGATTCTTGGAATCCCTTTTCAGCTTTGAGCTGTCAATGTTTTTCCACATGGACTCATCATTGGGGCCAATTTAAGGATTGGTGAGACAGCATTTCTTAAAAGACTGCACTACTGAATTAATTATCTGTTGCTCTGTAAAAAATTACCCCAAATCTTAGAAGCTTAAAGCAACAAACATTTATTATGTTATAGTTTCTATGGATCTGGAATCTGGGAGCGGTTTAGCTGGTGTTTCTGGGTCAGGGTCTCTCATGAGCTAGCACTCAAGCTGGGGGCAGCAGAATCCACTTCCCAGCTCAGGCACGTGGGTGTTGGCAGACCTCAGTTCTTAGGTGACTGTTGGTTGATACCTCAGTTCTTCACCACGTGGGCCTCTCCATAGGCCGCCTGACTGTCTTCATGACATGGCAGCTGGCTTCCCCAATAAACAATCCAAGAGAGAGCCCAATCATTCAAGACAGAAGCCACGGTCTCTTTATCACCTAATATTGGAAGTCACATAGCATCATGATTTCTTCCCTATGCTACTGGTCACAAAGACCAGCCCAGAACGATGTGGGAAGGGGCTACATAGGGTGTGACTAGCAGAAGGTGAGGACCATTGGGGACCATTTTGCTGGTTGCCAACCGCATCCACTATTACCCTTGGGGTTTCCCTCTAAGCCACTGACATCCATTCTGGAAGTTTCGATGCTGGCAGATGATCTTGTCAGATCGTTGATAAAAATTTCTAGATATCAGTCAGGACTCAAAGAGTCCTTACATGGTTTGTGGAGTGAAACATCATGGGGTTGCCGTTGTCCTGTCATGACACCAGGAAAGCCACCAAAATGTGTACATGTGCAGCAAGGACAGCTAAGCACATCTGCTGTCTGGCTGACAGCAGGTTAAGGTGCTGTTGATGGTAAGATGTTTACTGATTTCAGAAATGTTATCATGTGACCAAATGTGCATTTCAGAATTCATCAAATACAATATTTTACATAAGAATGAGAAATGGTGGCTCCAGAGTTAACTCAGAGACTCAACACCTTCTTCAGGGACCCAGGTTCCTTCCATCTTCACATCTAACACCCTCAGCATATCTGCTGTGTCCCTGGATGGTTCCCCTCAAATCACAAAATGCCTGAATGCAGTTCTAATCATCCCATGTGGGCCCAACTATTCCTCTCAAGTGCCTCCTTTTGAGAACAAAGAAACCTTTCCCAGAGACATCCAGAAAATTTTCCCTCTTGCCTCATTGACGGGAAATTGTTACTGCCTGTGTTTGTCAGTTGCATATGTTGGCAAAACTCAGAGTGATTTAAACTAGATTGAAGTTTATTCTTTCTCACATAAAAGAAGTCTGAAAATAGGTGGTGCTGGTGTGCCGGCTCCATAGTTTCAGTATCATTGGAGACCCACCACCTAGCTTATGTGATTTCACTCTCAAATTCACCTCATGTTCCAAAGTAGCTGCTGGAATTCCAGCCATCAGATCCACGTTGTAGACCAGAAGTAGCAAAACAAAGGGCCAATGTTTGTTCCTCAGCAGAGTCAGCAACCTTCTCAGATGGTCCACGAGCATTTCTATTTACATCTTGTTGGTCAGAACTTGGTCACATGGCCATATCTAGCTGCAAGAAAATCTAGAAACATTTTTCAGCAGAGCACTGTGTCACCCTAAATAAAATGTGACTCTTTTTTTTTTTTTTTTAGATGTTGGGGTTAGGAGTTTATTAATTAATTTATTTTTGCTGTGTTGGGTCTTCGTTTCTTGTGTGAGGGCTTTCTCTAGTTGTGGCAAGCGGGGGCCACTCTTCATCGCGGTGCGCGGTCCTCTCACTGTCGTGGCCTCTCTTGTTGCGGAGCACAGGCTCCAGACACGCAGGCTCAGTAGTTGTGGCTCACGGGCCTAGTTGCTCTGCGGCATGTGGGATCCTCCCAGACCAGGGCTCGAACCCATGTCCCCTGCATTAGCAGGCAGATTCTCAACCACTGCGCCACCAGGGAAGCCCAACTCTTTATTATTAAGGAAGAAGACAGGAGAATGGATGTTAGGTGCTGCAATCTGTGTCGTCCACAGTCCTCATGCTTAAACCAAGCCCTGGTCACGGGGCAGGATTACTAGGATTGATGTAGATGCATCAAGATTTACTCCCGGGTGGACACAGGTTACATTCCTTGAGAGGTGGATCCCTGAACAAAACCCGAATTGTTTTGTTTTGTTTTCATTCATAGACATTTATTCCAGAAAAAGACTTAATAGTCACACAAAAATATTTTTCTTTTTTACATGAATATTTATGGCAGCTTTTTTTTTGTAATAACCCAAAACTGGAAAAGACCCAGATGTTCCTCAAAGGTTAATGGTTAAACAGGCTGTAGTACATCCATTCCATGGAACAATACTCAACAATAAAAGCAAACAATTGATACACGCAACGTGGATGCATTTTTTAAAAAAATTCTATTGGAGTACAGTTGATTTACAATGTTGTGTTAGTTTCAGGTGTACAGCAAAGTGAATCAGGTATACACCTACATATATCCACTCTTTCTTAGATTCTTTTCCCATAGAGGCCATTACAGAGTACTGAGTAGAGTCCCTGTGCTATACAGTAGGTCCTTATTAGTTATCTATTTTTTATATAGTAGTGTGTATATGTCAATCCCAGTCTCCTAATTTACCCCTCCCCCCACTTCCCCCCGGTAACCATAAGTTTGTTTTCTACATCTGTAATTCTATTTCTGTTTCGTAGATAAGTTCATTTGTACCCCTTTGTGAGATTCCACGTATAAGCGATATCATATAATATTTTTCTTTGTCTGACCTCACTCAGTATGACAATCTTTAGGTCCATCCACGTTGCTGCAAATGGAAAACCTGAATTGTTAACACTGAAGAAGCAGATAAAGCAGTCACTACTGGTTATTGACCAACAATCATTGCCCTTCCCCACCTTTCTTGCTAACAGAACCTTGATTTTGTTCAGGGACCGGACTGCCAGTTCTTCAGCAGAGGCTGAGCCCCTCCCCAGTCCCAGGGGTGAATCTGGATTAGTCTGAGACACCTGTGGAAATTCCATTCTCTCTACCAGTGTTTGGTTTAAGATTGGACGTGTAATGTGATCTTGGCCTATGACACATGAGGGGATGTTCTTTGGGAGACTTCTGGAAAGACTTCTCAAAGGCCAAAGGAGAAGCCCCTCTTCTTAGCTTCTGAATGTTGCTGTCTGCATGTGATATCTGGAACTGCGGAGCCATCTTGTGACTCTAAGAGAAGTTAGGGTACAAGGACAAAAACCAACATGATACAGATGGCAGAAAAAAGAGAACGCAATATGGTGGAATATTCATAGAATGGAATCCTACTCAGTAATAAAGATGAACTACCGATACATCCAACTATTTGGGTGAATCTCAAACACACTGTCTGAAGCAAAAGGGTCAGGCACAAACGAGTATATATAATATGATTCCATTCATAGAAAGGTCTAGAACATGCAAGACTGACCTATGGAGTTAGGAATCAGATCAGTGGTTACCAGTGGGGGTGAGGGAGGGACTGACCACATGTGGTCACAAGAGGACTTTCTGGCATGATGTCAAAGTTCCATATCTTGATTGGGATGGTGGCTACTAGGTATACACTTGTCAAAACTCATCAAACTGTACTTTTAAAATCTGTGCATTCTACTGCATGTAAATTATATTTCAGTAAAGTTGACAAAAGAAATAAAAAAGAAACAAACAAGGAAGGAAGGAAAGAACACTGGGTCCTTCCTTGGCCCTTGACAACACTGTTGAGTCACTGAATTAACCAATAGTCCCACCTATTATGTCTTGTTTTGCAACATAATAAATAAACATCCTTGCTGTTTAGGGCATTTTTAAGTTGGGTCTTCTGTTAACTTGAAACCCAATTCCTCTTGTCAAAGTGGGGAGAGGCACCCAGAGATCAGGACACAGATCCAGCCTGGGAAACTGTGGGCTTCAAGGAACAGCTGAAAAGGGCAAGAGACTTGGGAGCTCCATCTGATCTGGTGGGGTCTGCTCCCCACCCCACCATCATAGTGAGCCCAGTACAACTGGGGGTTTCTTCCCGCCGTTTTGCTGACCTTCTCCACCCCATTTGTAACATAGTGACCTATCAATCAAAGGACCTACTCTCAGACTTCTGGTGAGGATTAATTAAGAGAAAATGCAGGAAAGCTCTTAGCACAGTGCCTGGCACATAGTAAGGGCTCCATAAGGCTCTCGTCTTACCTCACCTGGCCCTCGTGAGGATTACCTGGGCCTGAACCAAGCGGGAGAGGTGGGAATAGAATTCAGAAATCTTTAGGAAGCAGATCCTGGAACTGTAAATGATTGATGACACCAAGGTCACAGGCTTGGGTGACAATGTAAATGGGAACGTTTCTCAGGATTTGGGCAAAGATTACCTGCAGTATCTGTTTTTATCACTAGGTAGATGCTGGTAAAGGGAGATAAGAAACATGGGAGGAGGAGGAGATTTGGAAAGTAAAAAGAAGAGTATAAGTTGAATTTGAGATGACTGTGAGCAGTATGGAGGGGTGGAAAAGAGCAAGGGCTCTGCCACCAAGTAGCTAGGTGATCTTGGACAAGTTACTGCTTCTCTCGGAGCCTCAGTGTCCTCATCTGTAGAATGGGAATTCTAAGAATACTAGAATACTATCTCATTAGGTTGCTCTAAAGATTATATGAAACTGTATATTTAAAGTGCTGAGCATAGTGCCTAGCACATAGTAGGTGCTCATTAAATAGTGACACTAATTTTCATCATCCCTTCACACCCTGCCTCATCTGCCTTGGCAGGCAGCCTCACACTGAGTTACTGCTTAAAGGGATGGAGAGTTTTGAGCTTACACTTCACCTTCTCCTGATTCAAACAGGGTGTTCCCTTGCAGAAGATTTCCTCTCCTTTTCTTTTTATTTGACCCGTGCCTCCCTTCCTTCCAGGCTCTACTCTGCCCTCCCTCTTCCAGGAAGTCTTCCCTGACTAATGCCTCCCCCTTCCCTGCCAACCCCTCCACAAGCCTCCCTGTAGGGACTGGCTTCTCAGCCCAGAGTTCTATCCACTCCCTTCCATTGCCCCTCCCTCGGTAAAGACCACTCCAGCTCAGATAAGTCCTGGACCCATGGGGAAGGACGCTGGCTCTCCACCACATCTCCAGTGGTTGAAAGCTCAGACAGGGGTGGGGGGCTGGTAAGGAGGAGGCCACCTGCCAGAGTGGCAGCAGACAGGCCAGCTAAATCCTTGACCTACGATTTAAGGGGTCGGGCATAGTTCAATAGAGCACTCCAGGCTGAGTCCCAGCTCATTCACACAGGTCAGGGGGGTGAGGAGTAGGGAGGGGAGGAGGGCCATCTCCTCCAAAAGCCCCTTGGATTCATTCCCAGGCCTCGGAGGCGTAATCCAGCACCATGAAAACCCAAAACCCTCATCCCCATCAGTGCAGAACCTCCATCTGAGACTCCAAGTAGGGACTGGGAACCGGTAGGGGAGGCGGAAGAGCCGTGGAACGCATGGAGTCACAGAGCCTGGCACACAGTAAGGGCTCCTTAAGGCTCCTGTCTGTTTTAACCCAGAGTCCTTTGTTAGGTCCTGAGCCCCAGCATCTTTGCCCAGAGTTCCCAGGTCCGCCCTCCTCTCTGCTCCCCTCCTCCTTTGGAATTTTCCCCCAGAACTGGGCCCTACCAAGATTTGGGGGCAGGTCCTTTGAACAATGGGACTGTCCAATGGAATCCCACGTGCAAAACAGAGACATTTCCCTCGCCATAAATGCTAGTCAGGTCTCAGGATGAGGGCCAAGCCTGGGTCCCGCTCTCAGCCAGTCGCCCCTACCCTTGGGATTCCCCATCGCCCAGGTTTGCCCACTGGGAGTGCTATGCAAATGAGATGCAAAGCAAGCCAAGATAGCCGTAGGGATTGGCTGACGCCAGAGACTTTGTCCGCCCAATCCCGGGCCTCCCGGCAGCTTTGGCTCCAGCACTCCATCCCACCCCACCCCCACCCCCCGCCCCCCACAGGTCGGTCCCGCCCATAAATCAGCTCCGTCAGCATTAATGGCTCCTGACTAATTGCCTGGACTCGACTCCGGGCTCGGGTCGCCAGCATTAAAATTCAATCAGGCCCAGCGCTGAGCTATTAAATATTCATTGGGAGAGCTTCCCGAAACCAGGCTGGGGGATGGGGATGGATTGGGTTGGAGGGACTACCCGAATCTACCAGCTCCGGAGGAGGCTCCCTGTTCCTCCCCAGTACTCTCTCATATCCTACAACTGCTGCCTGATTTCCATCCTGCTGGACCTCATTTCTCTCTGGAAGTCCCTAAACCCTCTCTAGAGACTCCTGGGAGATTGAGCTGCCCTGCAGGAGTGTGGTGTTAAGTTATGCCGAGGGGCTGTCCTATTCCTCTGCCCTGCATCCCCTCCATGCCTGGGCACCTCACCCCATGGACCTCTCACCCAGTCAGTGCCCACTGTGGGTCATTATTAATGCCGGAACCTTAGGTCCCCTCAGGAGTAGAATAGCTCCAAGGCACAGATGACTTCGTCCTTAGCAGAGACCAGGAGGGGCCCCTATGTGCCTGGTCCTGCTGCCTTTGCCAGGGGCTTTGCTGGCGCTACTCTGGCCATCTTCAGCAGGCTGGAGAGAGCTCCAGGCTGGGCAGCCTGGTCTGTGCCGGAAGGGAGGAGGGTGCTCTGTGCAGTCCTCCTCTCCTCTCCCCTTCCCCCAGGAATGCAGCCTGTCCGAGCGCCTGGGCCCCTGGCCTGATGCTGAGCAGGCTGCCTGGAAGTTCTCAAGGAGGGTACCCAGGAGGAGGGGGCTGGGGCTGAGGGCCTGTAGGGGGTCACTGGGAGGGTCCTGGATTGAGCAGGAAGTGCATCCCCACTCACCCACCCACACATACAGACACACTATAGTCGGAGGGTTATGAAGAGGGTTTAGCAGGTGTGATGACAGCCATGGCCCAAAGGCTGGAGTGAGCCACTCAAATAAGGACTGGGAATTTTCCTAGACCCTCCATGTGGTATTGAAATATCGTGTGACGCACCTCCAGCCCCTGGGCCTGGAGGTGTTTGAGTTATAGGGGGAAGAGAGAGCACCAGGAAGTGTGCCAGGAGAAACCTGTTCCCCTCCCCGGTTTTACAGAGAATCCTCAGGAGCAAACCACCTGTTCACAAGGCTCTTCCCCTGCCCTTTGGACTGCTCCCTGCTCCTGGTGCCTGAGGTCCTGCAGGAAATGAACCCTGTGGGGCATGGCAGAGGCTGTGACTGCCAGAGCCACAGAGCGCCTCATAGATGCTACAGGGGAGGGATGGAGGCTAAGGGTACCAGTTACTACAAGGCCAGAAGCAGCTCAGGGCGCCAGGAGGTGTGTGAAGTCCAGGGCATGCTGTTTGGGGGGATACTGGGAAGGACTTCTTGCTCTGCTACTCTGAGATCATCAACCCTTGGCCCAGCAGGAAGCCTAGGATTCTGGTCTGAGAACCCCCAGTCCCCCAGAACTTAGGTGCTCTCCTAGCAGGAAATGGGGGTGGGGGGAAGCTGAGAAGCACCTCCTCTTCAGGACCCAGGCAGGCCCCTGAGCTGGGGCAGAATGTGTCTGGCAGCGATTACGAAGGGAGCTGGGGCTGGGAGGCCTCAGACTTCAGCAGGTCAGGAGTGACCTGAGCCAAGTGTCTGATTCCAAAGCCAGACGTCACAGGCAATCCAGGATTCCAGCTCACCCCACGTGTGGTTCCCATTAGGGCTGGCTGGGGTCTTCCTGAAGGCCAGGCGGATTCCTGAGCCCCTCCCCCAACACAGCCCCTCCCTCTTGGGGCTGTTTGGAATATCTTACCCAGTTCTTCCAGGTGGCCTGCTAAAGAGCAACCTTGGGGATTTTTTGGGGCATCCCACTCCAAATAGGTCTCCCTGCCCAGTAGATGATGTTTTTGCAGAGTCAAAGGGGACAAAGGGATAGGCGACTTATAACCCCCCAGGGAAGGCTAATCCCTGAAGACCCTACACTGTGCCTGGGGCCTTCCCTCCTCTCCAGGTTAGCTGCTTTTGTTCAGGCCTCAGCCCCTCTGGTCCTGACACTTGCAACTGCCCTCACTGACCAGGCCTTTCCTCCATAATGCCCCTGAGTGGGCGTTCTAAAACCCAGGCCTGTTATTCAGATCATTTCCCTCTTACAAAACTTCCAACAGCCTTCCGGTATGTTTGCATCCTCAGATATATCTGTGCTATGTGTGTTTTAGACACACACCATTTTAAAGATTTAAAAAATAGTTGTCAACATTTAAAAACCAGGAGGCAACACATAAAAACCTACACTTGTAATTTTTCTTGAAAATAGCTGACAATACTAAGCTCACAGGCTGGCATGGCAACAACTGGCCAGAGCTGAGTAGCAACTGGTCTTCCAGAAGGGATCCCTGGGGCTGACGTGAGCACCACAGTCCCCACCAGTCCCTATTGTCTCCCAGGTCTGAGGCCCAGATGAGTGAATGGTCTTTTTAATCACTGGGCTGGCACTGACTTTTATATCTTACTTCCTGTCAGTTTCACTCCTTCCAGCATCTTATGTTCCTTTCTGTCCCTCCCCATGCTGACACTTCAATTTGCTGCAACAAACCCAAGTCGAAGGTATGTGTCTCTTCAGCTTCCTTCACACACCTCTCTGCTCCCTTTCCCAGTCAGCTCCTCCCCCCCAACACTCCTGCTCCAGACACATCACTACGTTCACAGTCCCGAGTCTTTGCACATGCTGTTCTTTTTTTTTTAATTTTTAAACTTTTAACATTTTTTTGAAGTATAGTTGATTTACAATGTTGTGCCCATCTCTGCTGTACAGCAAAGTGACTCAGTTATACACATATACACATTCTTTTTTTTTGTTTGTTTTTGGCCTACGGAATGTGGGATCTTAGTTCCCAGACTAGGGATGGAACCTGCGACCCCTGCGGTGGAAGCTCGGAGCCTTAACCACCAGGGAAGTCCCTACATTCTTTTTTTTTTTGCGGGGGAGGGGATGTGCTGGGTCTTCGTTGCTGCGCATGGGCTGTCTCTAGTTGCGGTGCAGGGGCTACTCTTCGCTGCGGTGCGTGGGCTTCTCATTGTTGCAGAGCCCAGGCTCTAGGCACACGGGCTTCAGCAGTTATGGCTCAGGGGCTCTAGAGCGCAGGCTCAGTAGTTGTCCTACATGGGCTTAGCTGCCCCGAGGCATGTGGGGTCTTCCCGGACCAGGGATCAAACCCATGTCCCGTGCATTGGCAGGCGTATTCTTAACCACTGGACCACCAGGGAAGTCCCCTACATTCTTTTTAAATATTCTTTTCCATTTTGGTTTATCACAGGATATTGAATATACGTGCTGTTCTTCCTGCCCCATGAACTTCTATTTCTCCTTCCAGCCCAAACCCAGAAGCCTCCTGATGCCTCCGGCAGGCAAGACCTTCAGGTTGTCCAGTGGTCCCTAGGATTCCAGAACATCTCACACTGCATCCCCACCCTATAGTGACAGCCCCTCCAGGGTTGGGAGCAGACCTGCTGAGCATCCCCACGGCTCACCTGTGTTGAGGAATCAGACCATCAGGTGGGTGATGGGGATGGTTGCGGGGAGGGGCTGTAGCTCCGCCCCTCTGGAACTGGCCTCAGTGGCAAACACAGGTTTGTTGGAGTTGGCAAGGTTGCAGGAGGGGAGGCAGCAGGCGTCCTGCAAGGTGAGGATCTTGGCAGGAGGGACACCTGTGTCACCCAGGGACCTTGACATGAGGAGGTGGGTGAGGGCTTGATACATATGGGAGCCTAATCTCACTCAGGATCACCTGTGCTTCTGCTCCAGGGGGATTGTTTAGACCCCTGAGGGTGTGTGTGAAGATGTGTAAGCATTTGGGCAGTGGCTCCTTGCGCCAGGGCAGTGGGGTACTCTGCCCTCTGAGCACCCCCAATGCCCCCAGAGCTGCCATCAGTACAGGGATGGAGAGGACAACATCCTCACCGCTTGAAGCTCATGTTGCAGAGACCCCAGGAGATGGGCTTGAAACCAGTGAGGCTGCTCGCTCGCATCGTCTGTTCCCTGGCCTCCTGTCCCTAGCCCACCCCCCTCTTCCCCAGCGGAGTCTCTGCTTCCTCAGGGTCCCCAGCTGTCACAGCACCTTCCACAGGACCCAGTCAACCCCTGTCATCACTCCCCCTGCCCCGGGGGCTCCCCAAGACCAGGGGAGGGCCTGATGCTCCTGGTATCCCCAAGACTAGCAACTAGCCCTCTGTGGAATCACCCAAGAAGTAGATACTGGGGTATCCCCGTTT
Organism: Delphinapterus leucas; assembly: GCF_059928025.1. Classification (NCBI taxonomy): domain Eukaryota; kingdom Metazoa; phylum Chordata; class Mammalia; order Artiodactyla; family Monodontidae; genus Delphinapterus; species Delphinapterus leucas. Next base: position 41,396,070 of record NC_143139.1, read on the forward strand.
TACAGTGGAGGAAACGGCTCTGAGCGGAGAAGGAACGTATTCAAGATGCCCCACCCTTGCGGAGTAACTGGGGGAGAATTTCAGGCCGGCCTGAGGGAGGCGTCTGAGAGCCAAGTTCTGTCTCCTCCACCCAGCCTCTTCGAGGGGGTTCCAGGCCCTCCCCTGGGTTCCTCACCCTCCCCTCCCCTTCCACCCACACCAGTCACAGCCGTCCTGTTCAGAGATTGATGCGTTAATATCCCAAAGCAAGACTTGACCACGGACCAATGCGTGCGTCAGCGAGTTAAGGAGGGACAACCCCCAGGATGCTTCAGAAGTCTCGACCCCACCAGGAGCAGAACCTGAACACTGGGATTCTGTGTCTTGTAAAGCTGTGTGACTCCAGCAGGGGAATCCACGTCCGCAGCCAAAGAGAGGCGGGTCGGGGCGCTCTCGGCACCCCACAGCATTCGCCCCAAGACGGGTTCGCGGGTCACCCCTGAGCTCCCGCCCTCCCCTCCCGAGCCGGGGTTGCGCGTAAGAGGGGGGCGTTCGGTACGCCTCAGCCCCTCCCCCAGGCTTGGGGGAGGGGGAGGGAGGAGGGAGCAGATGGCGGCAATTACTGCTCGGACCCTTCCCCGCCCTTAGCCTGAGGCCGGAAGATCGGCCTCGCAAGCTTTCGCGGGCGGGAGGGGCGGCGGCCTCTGCGGCCTGGAACCGACTGGGCCGCGAGCGGGGTGAGGGGCGCAGCTCCGGGAGAGGACTTCCTTCCCCCGGGAGCGGGGCTGGGAGATTCCCTTAGGAAAGGCCAAGCCCTCCCGTCCCGCTCCCAGCCCGAGTCGGCTCAGGCCGGTTGTCCCTCCAAGCCCCGCGCCTGTAGGTCTCAGAGCTCCTAGGGTGTTCAGGTCCGGGCAGGGGTTCAGGCTGGGGAGAGGGGAGCTGTACGGTTGTGCAGGTTGTGATCTAAACAAGGGCCGGGAGTTTAGAATGGGGTCCGAAATCCAAGCTCGGGCCTTGGCGGGAGTTGACTCTGGAGGAAGGCAAGGGGCACCTTTTGTCACTGAGGGATGGAAGGAGCAAGCCTGGACTGCCCGTGCTTTAGGGCAGCGGACTGTGTGCCGGAGCGCAGATGGCTCGAGGTGGCCTGTGTGGGGTAGGGGCAGGGCCAGAGAGAACAAGAGGGCTCTCAAGACCCAGGACACAGCTCTACAAACTGGGCTTCCCTGGCCCTTTCTCTCTTCCCGAATTACTCTCCCATCCTTCCCTTGTCCAGCTCATTAGCAAAATTTGGCCCTTCTGTCTCTAAGCTATATCTTGGATCAGACCCCGCCCCCAACCTCTCCAGCATGTAAGCCCCTATTACTCCTACTTCCTTGCACAGCTTCAGAGGCTTCTGTCTGCTCTCCTGGTTCCCCAACAGTCAACTCATACAGCTGCCAGGGGGGCATTAAAAATACCAATCAGAAAACAAATCAGAGCATGTCACTCCCTGCTAAACAACCTCCATGGCTTCCTCTGGAAGAGAGCCCCAACTTCACCCTGGCCCCTGCCTATGCCGACGTCTCCTCCAGCATTCCCCCCTCTGCCTAGGCACTCCTCAGCCTGGCTGCCTTTCTGTTCCTTGAACTAGACAAGCTTTTCCCCACCTCTGGCCTTGGCCTTGCAGGTCCCTCTGCTTGGAATGCTCTGCCCAGCTCCTTCACAGGTATGTCACCTCCCCATCAGCCCTGACCACACTACTGAAGCAGCCCCACACCCATCTGCCTGATGTGCTGTGTCACTTAACCTCACCTGTGTCTTCCACGGGACTCACCACTTTCTGTAATTATCCTCTTCGTTCACTTGGTCTGTGGTCTGTCTCACCCACCAGAATGTCAGCTTCATGAATTCAGGTGTCTTTCTTGTTCTCTGCTAGCATGATGCCCAGCACAAACCTAGAAGGTGCTCAATATTTCCATACATTTCAGGAATGCAGGAGTCCCCGGGAAATGAACTGGACACTAGTCTATCTGGTCACTCTAAGGGGTCTACTCCCTGGGGGGGGCCAGCTGCAAACCGCTGTGTTCACCCAAATGCCTCATATACGTGGGCAGGCCTGTGGTTTCCAGTCACGGTAATCTTAGCAGCCAACACTTACTGAGCATTTACTATGTGCCAGCCGTTAGGTGCTTTACATGGCTTGATTAATTTAATTTGTATGACAAAGTGCCTACTAATATCCTCAGTTTACAAGTAGAGACACACAGACACACACGATGTGTGATCGTTCAGCAAACATGCACACGCATCTCAGCGTTGGGTTCATTAATTTTCATCGCACAATAGATGCGTGAGATGAGTAATATACGGTTGAAGCTGGGGCATTTAATAACTACCGCAGCAAGGTGGAACAGAACAGGAGGACAGAACACCAGGGAAGGGTCAGCATGGGGGCACAGGGCTAGTGAGTAGAAGAGGATGTTTAGGCCACAGCTTGTGCCCTTGCTCTGGGTCCCCACAGCACTCAGAGGTGCAGCTGTGATGCAGAGGCAAGGGCCTGGGTCCTGGTGTTCTGCCCTCCGCCAAAGGGCAACCACTTACCTTCTCAGCGCCATATTAACGAAGCATCATGGGAGGCATACACAATACCTAACTCCCAGAGCCCTGGGCAGGATTACATTAAAAAATGCCCTAGGGGCTTCCCTGGTGGCGCAGTGGTTGAGAGTCCGCCTGCCGATGCAGGGGACACGGGTTCGTGCCCCGGTCCGGGAGGATCCCACATGCCGTGGAGCGCCTGGGCCCGTGAGCCATGGCCACTGAGCCTGCACGTCCGGAGCCTGTGCTCCGTAACGGAAGAGGCCACAACAGTGAGAGGCCCGCGTACCGCAAAAAAAAAAAAAAAAAAAAAAAAAAAAAGCCCTAACCTATAAGGGAAAAGTATCTGGAAAGAAAAAGAAAAGATATATATGTATGTATAACTGAATCACTTTGCTGTGTGCCTGAAACTAATACAACATTGTAAATCAACTATACTTCAATCCAAAAAAAAAAAATTGCTTGTGGAAGTACTTCATCAGCTACAGAGGACTTGCTGAGGAAAGAGATCAGGGTACAGGTTGCCAGCCTGAAAAACTGGGGTTAGAGCTAGACTTTTGGTGCCTCTAAGTCACAGCCCGCTGTTGTGTGCTCCTCCAGGGCGGGCCAGGCTCTGCCTCTGTCCTCGGCCTGGCACAGTTAGTAATCAATGAGTGTTTGTTGAGTGAATACACGTGTTTGTTGAGTGAATGCCTGGCTTGAGGGAATGACCAGGGGATGAGTAAGAGAGGGAAAATAAATACTGTGATGTATTGACACCTAAACTCAAAGATAGAGTGAACGGAACAGGGACTAGAGACACCCTCTGCCCCTGAGCCTGTTTCTTCATCTGTCAAAAGCAGTGGAAAGGCTTGGCCCACCGTTCTCTCTGAGCTCCAGCGTGGATTAGATGAGATGCAGCAGGTCCATGGAGGCCCCCCTTTGCTGTCTATGCTGAGCTGAAGTGTCCCCTCCCCCGACATCCCTGTCCCCTGGAATTTATAGACTCTTCATTGTCCTGCACAAAGGCCTTCTTGGGGAGGAGATGGGGTGGGGGAGGAGACTGGGGAACTAAAAAGTCAGAGGCTGAGTAACAGCCGGCCACACCCAAGGCCCCATAAATCTGCCCCAGCTCCCTGTAAGATGGACTTCCTTTGCCTTCACCCCCAGCAGCTTGCAGGGCTCGGGCTGCTGGGATCAGTTCATCCTCCCAGCAGCTCTGGAGCCTCATCAAGGTGGAGGTATGACGGGCGTGAAGACAAGACCCTGCGAGTGGTGGGGGACTCCTACTGTTTTATCCCTCTGATGTCAGAAAGTCCTTTCCCCCATTTCGTTCCCCTCCCTTGCACGCCCTGTAATTCTAGTCCACTGCTGTTGGTTCTGAGCAGAAAAGTGAGCGTTCTGTGGGTATTCTGAGTCCAGACCCCAGAAAACAGCCTCTTCCCCAGCTCCGGCCTCTCAGGGAGAGAGGGTCGGGGCTGAGAGTAGAATTGGCAGATGGCGCAAGGCTAACAGATGACATGGAAAACAGAATTACTCAGATGTTCTGTCCCTCCATCTTCCCCCCAGAAGGGATGGCCTTCAAACTGGAAAGAGATAATGATATCAATTGGGAGGGCTGAGGAGGAGAGAAAGGAAGCTACAGGGTACAGGGGACCACAAACCAGCACGGAAAAGACCTGGCTTGGAAGCCCATCCCTGCCACTCACCAGCTGGGTGATCTCAAGCAGGTCCATTAACCTCTCAGAGTCTGTGTTTCTTCATCTATAAAATGGGTCGATGAAAGAACCCTGCCTTACCTTCTCACTGGCTTTTATGAAGATGATGTGGATTTTCCTCTTTGTAAAATGGGCTTTACAACTTGTGAAGGTGTAAAAATGTAACAGGTTACTTATAAACTGTAAGTGTCAGCACCTTAGTTGTTTGTAAAATTATTTTTTAAACATTTTTTCTTACAACGAAATAAAATGGAGTAGAAAGCATTAGAGCGTGCCACAACTACTGAAGCCTGCACACCTAGAGCCCGTGCTCTGCAACAAGAGAATCCACCGCAATGAGAAGCCCTCGCACCGCAACAAAGAGTAGCCCCTGCTCACGGCAACTAGAGAAAGCTCGCGCACAGCAACAAAGACCCAACACAGCCAAAAACAAATAAATAAATTAAAAAAACAAAAACAAAAACCATCACAGTGCATCATATAGAAAAAGAAAACATCACAGTGCATCACATAGTTTTATAAAACTTTGCTTTTAGTTATATGTATGTTCATGTGTCCTGAGGCTGAAGGTGGATGTATTTACTGTGGGTGATGGTCAAAAAAGTTTGAAACATTCCAAATGGAGGAGATTCTTTAGTGATATCTCCAGAAAGGAATAGTGGATGGATGGAAGCTAACAACGAGAAATGCACCAGGGGGCTTCCCTGGTGGCGCAGTGGTTGAGAGTCCGCCTGCCGATGCAGGGGACACGGGTTCGTGCCCTGGTCTGGGAAGATCCCACGTGCCGCGGAACGGCTGGGCCCGTGAGTCATGGCCGCTGAGCCTGCGCATCCGGAGCCTGTGCTCCGCAACGGGAGAGGCCGCAACAGTGAGAGGCCCGCGTACTGCAAAAAAAAAAAAAAAAAGAAATGCACCAGGTGAAACATATATGACATTGGTGGTGGACTGTGGAACCCCAGGCTGGGAAGGTGAGCCCTGAGAAGCTCAGCAACTGAGGTTGGTGGCGATGGGTGGAGGGGCTTACTTAGGACCTATCTGCTCTCTCGGTGCGTAAGGAGGCTCTCTTTGCTTTGTAAAATGCCTGGGGCCTGAATCCTGAGGATGCTGACCCTGAACACCTACTAAGCCATGGATGCTGCTCCTTCAGCATGGTCCTGAGCTGAGCCAGCAAGAATGGGCTGGTCAGTGAGAACCTTGAGCTCCTTTGCCTGGACCCCTCCCCCCAAAAGTGCACTAAGAGTGCAGCAGGTACGATGTAGTGTTGGGCAGGACCCCCCTGCCTGAACTTCACCCATGACCCTCATCCCCACCCCCACTCCCGGGGCCACAGTCTAGTGATGGTGAACTGGTCAGAGGGGGCCCTAAATCAATCCCAGGCTTCCCTGGTTGGCATTGAGTTACGAGCTGTGGGTTTTGTGATGTAGATCGTGGTTGGGGAGGAGGGGGCATGACCTATGGCAGGTCACACAGGACCCCCAGAAGGGGCCAGAGCTGGAGTCAGAGGCCATCTCCTCCATTCTCCGCCCTACCCTGCTGGGTACCATTCCTAGTCCTTAAGCTGGGTTGGGCCATTTCCCAACTGACCTCTGGCCCCAGCTGTACCTGCCACCAGACCTGTAGGATAGGAATAGGGGGGCTCATGCTGGAAAAAGATCCTGAAAGAAAGGAAGAGGATGAGATGAGAGGACACTTGGCTCCTGACGGGTGCCTGGTCTGTGCTCCAAACTGGACCCAAGCGCTTTCTCAGCTCTTTATCTGAAGATTTGCCACTGTGCTCCCCCAAACTCCCCCTTTTTCTCTGATTGAATTCCACATGTCAAGACTCCTGCAAACCCCAGCCCGGAGGATTAGATGGCTGGAGATATGGCATGACAGTCAGAGAGCAAGATAGAGAGAGAATCAAGCCGGTGCTCCAAACAATGCATATTATCAGGGCTTAAGAGAGAGAGTTAGAGGGGTCAAAAGATGGAAAGACCCAGACAGAAAGATGAGAAAGATCAAAAACTGAAAAGATGGAGACAAGGTGAAGCTAGACAGAAGGCAGTGAAGAAAACTAAGCTGAAGAGAAACTGGAGTGGCAAGAAAAGAGCATTCTGGTAAACTCCTGTCAGACCCCAGCAGCTCAGAGATCAAAAGGAGGATAACCTGCACAATTCCTTCACTGTTAATCCTTAAGGCCGCCACACGGAGACTCCAGAAGGAAATGTACCTCACAGAAAGTTACCTGTATGACCCAGGGTGTTATCCATTATTTGACACATTAACCAGGAACCCCCACTCCCCCACTGCCGCAATCATCTCTATCAGCAAAGACATACACAGGAAGGGTCAAGACCCAGGCTGAGGAACTGAGCAGGGGTGGGGGAGGGACACAGAGGTCTCCCGAGGCCTGGACGGGGCACCTCCAAATGGGCATCGCTGCAGATGGAATGTAAAAGAAAACTCATGAAACTTCTGGGTGCCCGGACAAGCGACGAATGATGACCTACAAAAATAATTCTCCTGTCCTTTGTGGTTTGCGCCACAAATCGAACTCCACCACTCTACCCCTGTGCACTAGTCCTGCCAAGACCCTGCACCTGCCCCCAGAACCCTCTGCTATAGCCTCCACTCTGTTGGGTGGGGATGCTCTCCCAATCCCTGCACAGGGCTGCCACCTGCTGGCTGAGAGTGGCCTTTCAGAAACAGGACCCTTGCGGAGGCTGGGGGGTGGTGTGTACTGAACTGGCAGGAGCTTCTCAAGGCTTGCGGGAAGAGAATTTGCAAAGCAAAATGTGAAATCCCCTTTACCTAGCTAGATGTTCCTGGGGCCTCTCAGCACAAGTTAAAGGCTCCTATCTTTTTAGTACAGTCACTCCTGAATGGTGCTGAGGGGTTCTTCAGGCCGGAGGAGAGCCTCAGGAAATTCACATTTCCTGAGTGGCGGACCCTGTGCTAGATGCAGGAGACAGAGGGACCAAGGTGAGGGAAATAGCCAAGTATGAGATTAACGATAACTAGTGTGAAAAGCACCAGAGCCAAAATATATGCCTGACACAAACTAGGTTTCAATTAATAGTTATTGAGTGAATGAATGAATTTCTGAGATAGCACTGAGCAATGATGAACTCTGTACAGCAGAGGTTGTGGAGGAAGAGGAGGAAATAGGGAAATCTTTCTGATTCTTTTCTTTTCCCCTTTTGTTATCAAGTAGTAATTATCCTGGTGGAAGATTCAAACATTAAAAAGCAAAATATGAAGGTCCCCTTTCATCTCATTCCTATCCCCCTCCTTAAGTGAATCAATGCCAACATTTTAAAAAATATATTTATTTGGTTGCACCGGGTCTTAGTTGTGGCAGGTGGGCTCCTTAGTTGTGCCTCGCAGGCTCCTTAGTTGTCGCTCCAGGGCTCCTTAGTTGTGGCATGCAAACTCTTAGTTGCAGCATGCACGTGGGATTTAGTTCCCTGACTAGGGATCAAACCAGGGCCCCCTGCATTGGGAGCACTGAGTCATAACCACTGTGTCACCAGGGAAGTCCCCACTGCCAACATTTTAATGAGCTTCATTCTTTATAGTAGTCCTCAACTTTGGCTGCACACTAGAATCACATGAGGAGATTTTTAAAATCCCCTTGCTCAAGTTGTGCCCCAGACCAATTACCTCAGAATCTCTGGGGTGCGTCCCAGGCATCACTATTTTTTTTTTTAATATTTATTTATTTATTTGGGCTGTGCCCGGTCTTAGTTGCAGCACTTGGATCTTTAGTTGCGGCATGCATGTGGGACCTAGTTCCCCGACCAGGGATTGAACCCAGGCCCCCTGTATTGGGAGCGTGGAGTCTTACCCACTGGACCGCCAGGGAAGTCCCCAGGCATCACTATTTTTAAAAATCCTCAAGTGATTACACTGTGCAGCCAGTGTTGAGAACTACTGTTTCAGGCCTTTCTATGCATTACTTACATATATGTAAGCAGCCAACTGCACGGGTGCACACACACACACACACATGATATATATATATTACATTGAGTTTTTCTTCTCAATTAACATTTCTCAGAGATATTTTCAGAGCAATCCATATGGATCTATCCTTTTTTTTGGCCATGCTGCACGGTATGTGGGATCTTAGTTCCCCGACCAGGGATCGAACCCGTGCCCCCTGCAGTGGAAGTGTGGAGCCCTAACCACTGGACTGCCAGGGAATTCCCCTATCTTTTTTTTTTTTTTAATGAAGGCAAAATCTACACGTGCATATTTTCCCAAGCCCTTCCTCTACTGATGAACATTTAAGTGGTTTCTAATTTTTTTTACTAATACAAATAACACTGCAAAGTTATACACAGTATATCTTTGTTCACATATGCAAGTGCTGTTTTGGGAAAGATTTCTAAAATCAGAATTTCTGGATTAATGTGTATGTACATTTGTTATTTTGATAGACACTGTCAAAATGCTTTCCAAAAATACTTACTAATTTACATTCTTCCAACAGTGTAAGCATTTAATATTACTAGTGTTTAATTTTTGTTAAGCTGATGGTCCAGAGTAATATTGATATTTCATTATTTTTTTAAAATATATTTATTTATTTTTGGCTGCGTTGGGTCTTCGTTGCTGCGCGTGGGCTTTCTCTAGTTGTGGCGAGCGGGGGCTACTCTTCGTTGCCGTGCATGGGCTTCTCATTGCGGTGTCTTCTCTTGCTGCAGAGCACGGGTTCTAGGCGTGCAAGCTTCAGTAGTTGTGGCACATGGGCTCAGAAGTTGTGGCTCACGGGCTGTAGAGCGCAGGCTCAGTAGTTGTGGCGCACAGGCTTAGTTGCTCTGCGGCGTGTGGGATCTTCCCAGACCAGGGCTCGAACCCGTGTCCCCTGCATTGGCAGGCGGATTCTTAACCACTGTGCCACCAGGGAAGTCCCCATTACTGTTTTAATTTGCCTTTTCCTGCTTACTTGTGAGATGAAGTATCTTTTCATATATTTATTTTGGCCGTTTGTATTTCTTCTATGAATTAATTACCATGCCTTTTGTCCATTTTCCTATTAGGTTGATTTTTAATTATGATTAGAGGAAATTTTATTTCCAATAATATGACTGGCTGGACTCTGGACTAATCTTTCGGAGTAAAACAGTAAAAATGCAAGTTAAAATACAAATTATTTTAAAAGCATTGAAGAGTTGGCCAGATAGCAAGAATTTATTAGGTTAAAATCTAAGGGAAGGCAGAAACTCAGGGAAACAGAGCAAAGAATATACTTTAGCTTGAGGACAGCTGTTGAATTAGGCAAACTTGAGCTTCAATTTCCATAGCCTTTATATCTGACAGAATCAAGGTGAGGAATTTCATAGAAGATTTCTGTAAAAAGCTAGGAGTCCAGGGCTTCCCTGGTGGCGCAGTGGTTGAGAGTCCACCTGCCGATGCAGGGGACACGGGTTCGTGCCCCGGTCCGGGAAGATCCCACATGCCGCGGAGCGGCTGGGCCCGTGAGCCATGGCTGCTGAGCCTGCGCGTCCGGAGCCTATGCTCCGCAGCAGGAGAGGCCACAACAGTGAGAGGCCCGCATACCGCAAAAAAAATTTAAAAAATTAAAAAAAAGAAGAAAGAAAACTACAGCCTGGTTGATTTCACTGGGAAGAGTAACAAATATTAAGGAACAAATAATCATGATCCCCTCACAGACTCACAGAAAAGAGAGAATGAGAGAATACTTCTCAACTTACTATATGAGCCTATTTTATGAATTATTATTTTATGGTATCAAAACCTGACAAGGGTGGTAAAAAGTGAGAATTAGAGGCCAATTTCATCCATGAATATGGGTGCAAAAATCCAAAAGCATTTATAGATAAATTATTAAAATCAATAAGAAAGTTTAGAAAGCTTGTTGCATATAAAATTAATACGCAGAATATATTCTATTCGAATAAAACATAAAATAGAATGTAAAAATATATATAGAAATATAGAATATAGGAATAAGCAGTTAGAAAATGTTAATAAAATTAATAAAAGGATACTATTTACCTACCATCAGAATGTATGTAGGAAAAAATCTATCAAAACATGTACAATATAAAATGTTCTATTAGTCAACCACATATCAGTACTTTAACACACACAAAAAGTTGATTTCTCACTCTCATTCACTCAAAATCTGCCATGTGTCTGGATGATTATCCAGGTAGCAATTCGGTAATTCAGGTTGCTTTGATCCTGTGGCTCCACCATCTTGCCATGAGGCATCCTCTGCCATCACCAAGGCAGGAAAAAAGCTGCTGGAGGGTCTTACATTAGCAAGTGAATGCACAGGCCCAAAAGGGACATTGTCGATTCCACTCACAACCTATTAGACAAATTAACCACACAACTTCGCTTAGTTGCAAGAGAGCTGGGGAAGTATAATCCTCCATATGTCTGGAAGAGATAGAAGAATTGAATACGGGTGGGCACAATAAGTCTCTAGCACAGACCTTTAGGGAGAAAACTATAAAATATTGAAGACATTAAAGAAATCTAAATAAACAGAAGATAGACCATGTTTAAGGATTAGAAGATTCAATATTACAGAGGTATCAGTTTTCTTTAAATTGATCTACAGATTAAATAGAAGAGTCTCTTATATGGTCGCAGACAGGTGTTCATTGCAAAGCTGGAGTCACCTGAAGGCTCAACTAGGCTGGATGCCTAAGGTGGCTCACTCCCATGATGCTGTTGATGCCGGCTGGAGGCTGGAAACTCAGCTGGGGCTGTCAACTATGGCACCTACAAGCTGGACTTCTCATAGCATGGTGGCTGCATCCTGAGAGGGAATAACTTGAGAGAGTGTCTGGAGAGTGACTTCCAAGGGGGAAGCTGAAAGGTTTCTTCTGATCCAGCTTCAGATGTCACACAGCATCACTTCTGCCATGAGGACCAGCCAGGTTCAAGGGAAAGGTAAATAGAACACCTCTCAGTAGGAGAAGTGTCAAAGGATTTGTGGCCGTCTTCAGTCTGTCACATTTGACAAACATTCAAAATACCAATAGTTCAAAGGACCAAGAGTAGTCAAGACATTGTTAAAGGAGAAAAAGGAAGTGGGAATACTTGCTTTGGCAGACACCGTGATTCATTTTAAAGCTTCAGTAATTAGGACAGTGTGATTTGGGCCCAGGTATAGACAAATAAACCAGATACTTCTCTGTAGTTCCTTCATCTTTAACATATGGCTTCTGCCTCATGGTCCTAGATGATTGCTTTAGCGCCAGCTATAACTTCTGCAGCCAGAAGGCAAGATGGTGAAGACGAGAAGAACACACTCCCATCGCATTAAAGATACTTCTAGAAACTGAGCATACCATCTCCACTTACAAAGAGTCAATTTAGGCCAAAGCTTAATCACATAGTCATACTCAATGCAAGGATGGCTAGAAAACGTACCCTCTAGTTGGGTAGCCTGTGTCCAGCGAGAGCATTCTATTACATACAGTCCACAAACACATGAAGAGATGTGCAACAATATTAGTTATTAGGGAAATGCAAATCAAGACCATAATGAGATACCACTTCACATCCTTCTAACTGGCAAAAATTAGAAGGCTGACAACACAAGAGTGGAAGAAGCCTCACAGGGTCTTTTACATTTACTGGGTTCAGTTATAAATGGTACAAACAATTTGGAAAACAAGTTTGCATTATCTCCTAAAATCGTATAATTAGATGATTTTTGACTCAGCAATTCCACTCCTAGAATACTCTTGCATACACAATCATGCAAGAGCGTTTGATGAGAGGCTGGGCGGACTCAGGCCTGGGGCAGCGTGGACACTCTGGCCCTGGTCCGGTGGCGACGGCAGAGGCCAGAGGAGCTGCAGATTCCGGGGAACTGGAAAATGGCCTGCAGGAGATTGGAGGCAGCTGCACAGGAGCAGGGCTGCCTCCAGGTGAAGGCGAGCACCCTGGAATCCTGGAGCCGGGAGGAGCACGAAGGACACACAGTGGCCAGGGGAGACCAAGTGTGGGGATTCCTCGGCTCAGCCTTGCTCCAGATGCACTGCGGGGGAATCTGGACATTTTAACCATACAGAGAATTGTTAGAAGATGCAAGTTGAAAAAGGAAGATTCCAATTGTGGTTTGGAACCCTCGTGTGCCAGCAAATGTAAATCTCTCATGGACGGATGTGGGTGCCCACCTGTTCAAATAGCAGCCCGGTTTGTCCTCTCCGCCAGGTACTCCCATGGGCCTCTGCGCCAGAGCCAGGAGGATTCCCGTCACTTCAGAAGAGCCTCTAAATGTTATTGCTCACTAGGCCTCCTTTCAAATGCATCTTGCCTGAGAAGATCAATTGCATTATTTAAAAGTTTAAGAAAGTTCAGTATCAAACATCCTGTGAGGTTTGAGAATCCTGTGGCTTATGGACCCATAACTAGATGTAGCCCTGCTTTATAATTTTCCATTGTTTTATGGATGTATCCAGGGCTATGTACTCTTTTTAAACTAAAAGTCTTATTTTTATATTTAAAATGCACTATAATCTTCAACTGAATTTTACTAAATGCTGGTACCCAGTCTGTTCTGTGTGAGTCCCTAACTGAAGTTATCAGGCACAGGACCACCTTTATATTAAAATGGAAATTTCTCATTAAAAAAAGAAGAGTGTTTGGGACTTCCCTGGCGGTCCAGTGGTTAAGACTCCGTGCTTCCACTACAGGGGGGCGTGGGTTCGATCCCTAGTCAGGTAACTAAGATCTTGCATACCTCCCTGCTGGATCAAAAAAAAAAAAAAGAAGAGTGTTCATAGCTGCACAATTTATAGTGGCAGAAACTTGGAAACACCCCAAATATCCATCAATAAAGCAGCATGATAACTGTGGTATATTCACACAATGGAGTGAATATACACATAGCAACAAAGATGACCGGACTGTAGCACCACACGACAATATGAATGAATCTTAGCAATATGTTATTTAGTGATAAAAGTAGACAGCAAAAGGCTACATACAGCATTTACATCCTTTAAAATACTAGAATTATATATGTGTAATATACATAATATATATACCTTGAAGGAATACCTAAAGATGCAATAAAACAATATATAAAGGAACAAAACAAAAGGCATGAAATTCAGGATTATAGCTGCCTTGGGTGGGGAGAGGCAGGGGATACATTGGGAAAATCACGTAGTGTATTGTCAAGTTCAAGCTTTCGTTTGGAGGTGGTATTCCGGGTATATATTGCCTTGTTAAAAATAATTAACTAATTAATAAGCTAAATAAAAGCAGACTATACAGGCACCAATAATGAGAACTGGGGATTGTGATTAATCTGATTCAGCATATATGAGGTCTAAGAAAGAGAAAGAAAAAATTAAATCTACATCAACAATAAGCAAAACAAAAACATGAGACTTTAATTACAATAGCAAGAAAAACTATAAAGAATCTAGGAATCAACCTAACAATGAATGTATAAGACCTTGCTGGAGAAAATTTAACACTATTGAAGAACATAAAGGAAAACCTGGAAAATGGATAAATACCGTGTTTGTGGAGGAGAAAATTTAACATTGTGAGGCAGTCAACTTTCTCCAAATTAATCTATAAATTCAATGCAATTCCTATCAAAATGCCAGCAAATTTTTTCTAAAGAATTCAACAAACTTATTTGCAATTTTTTTTTTTTTGGCTGTGTTGGGTCTTTGTTGCTGCGCGCAGGCTTTCTCTAGTTGCGGCGAGCAGGGGCTATTCTCTGTGGTGGTGCACAGGCTTCTCATTGCGGTGGCTTCTCTTGTTGTGGAGCACCAGCTCTAGGCGTGCAGGCTTCAGTGGTTGTGGCACGGGGGCTCAGTAGTTGTGGCTCGTGGGCTCAATAGTTTTGGCACATGGGCTTAGTTGCTCCATGGCATGTGGGATCTTCCCAGACCAGGGCTTGAACCTGTGTCCCCCGCATTGGCAGGCGGATTCTTAACCACTGCACCACCAGGGAAGTCCTGCCATTTTTTATGAAAGAATAAAAATCAATTTTGAAAAAGAAAATGAAATATGGAGAACTCACCCTATCAGGTAGTCAGACATACTACAAAGCTGGAGTAATAAAGTCAGTGTTGCATCAGCACTGGAACAGTCTAGTAAAATGATATAAGAACTCAAACACAACATAAAACATTAAAGAAAACTTGAAGTTTATACATGATAAAGATGATGCTACAAATCAGGGGGAAGAGAATTGTCTAATAGATGGGGTTATTTCACTAGTTGGAGAAAAGACTGGATCTTGTATTAGTCTGTTTGAGCTGCCATAACAAAATACCACAGACTGGGAAGCTTCAACCATAGAAATCTATTTTCTCACTGTTCTGGAGGCTGGAAGTCCAAGATCAAGATGCCAGCAGGGTTGGTTTCTGGTGAGAGCTCTCTCCTTGGCTTGTAGATGGCCTCTTCTCACTGTATCCTCACATGGTCTTTCCACTGTGCTCACACAGGGGTGGGGGAAGGGAGGAGAGAAAAAGAGAAAGAGAGCGTGCTCTGGTGTCTCTCCCTTTTCTAAAAGGACAGCAGTCCTATTGGATTAGGGCCCCCTATGAACTCACTTAGTCTTAAGTACCTCCATAATATCACTGTCTCCAAATACAGCCACATTGGGGGTTAAGCCTTCCACATATGAATTTTAGGGGGACACAATTCAGTTCATAACAGCTCTCTTCCTCACACCATATATAAAAGTAAATTCCAGATGGATTAAAAACTAAATATTAAAAATAAAACTGCAAGAGTAATGAGAGATGAAGATCCTTGTGATCTTGGAGTGGGAAATTCTTCTTAAGCAAGACCCAAAAGCACAAAGTATAAGGAGATTTTTTATGAATTTAACCACATCAAAATTCAGGATTTCTTTCGATGAAGTTCACCACAGATAAAGCTAACAGAAAGGTTTACATTACAGTTGCCACATTTAAAACCCATCTGACAATGGGTTTATTATCTAGAATATTAAAAGGAATTCCTGAAAACTCAATAAGAAAAAGACAGGAAATTCTAATAGAACATTGGACCCAGGCTATGAACAGGTGATTCACAGAAGGGGAAACAAGAATGACTATCAGGTATGTGGGGAGATGCTCACCTTGTTGATAACCAGAAAAATCCAATGTAACATAGCAATATCCCCTTATAGTTCTGTACCATCAGATTGACAAACATTAGAAGGCCGAAAAAGTACAAGGGTTTGTAATGATTTGGGAGACTTTTATGCACTGTTGGTGGGTGCACTGCAAAATAGGGAGCAATCCGACAGTACCTGGTCAATAAGTATGTATGTTCCCTATGACCTAGCAGTCTCAGAGATGCTCTCTTTCAGGTCTACAACTAGATATGTACAAGGATGCTCACTGCAGCATTACTTGCAGTGGCATGAAGTTGGAGGCAACATGGGTGTTCATCACTGGAAGAGTAAATAAGTAAAATGTGATGGATGCACACTATGGAATTCTATTCAGCAGGAATAAGAGGGAAGAAAGAAAGAGGTTAAAAGGTACACCTCACATATTTTATCAAGAGAGCAAAGATTTTTTTCGGGAGCCTCACCCATCAGACTGCTGCTTGCATTTCATCGGCCAAAATTGTGTCACCTGGTCACACCAAACTATAATGAGAGGTGACTAGAGAGAAGGGAGGTTATGGATAGGGATTCTATCATCTCATCAGTGATTTCTGACACATAAGCTGGTAGATTTCTTCTAACTGCTGCATAGAGTCCACAGTGTGCATTCACCACATTTTACTGTGATGGCTACAGGTACAGCAGCCATCTTGTGACCATGAGGAAAAGTCAAGAGACTCCTAGAGAAGGCCCTTACAACATAAAGTTACTAAATCAACACGAACAGCTTCTTACGCCTGAACTTTTTATCCCGTATGAAGAATAAACCTCTATTTGTTTAAGCCACATGTGTCAGTTAGGGTTCACCTGCAGACAACAGAAATAAATCTGGCTAGTTTAAATGGAGGAGCAGGCTCTAGGTCCTGGAACAACTCCCAGCTTTGGGAGGCATGTGACCTCTGCCTATGATGGGGAAAACAACAGTCACTACTACAGGAAGCTGATGAATCAGGAAGCTGCTCACCAGGACCCTCCTGCATCTGTCATGACCTGTGACAGCAAAACGGATGTCCCATGCTACTTAGTTCTATCCCAAATTTGTGCCTCACGCAAGAGTAGAACCTAAATCACAGATTCCTAGCTCACAAGAACCTGGGAGGTGTCATTTTAGCTTTCCAGCTTCTGTAGTTTTGGATGGATGTTGAACTGCCAGAATGTGGCAGCCACCACACCACTGAGGTCAGCTTTTGGTTACTTACAACCAAAGGCACTCATGACTGGCGCACTGCACAGAACGCAACAAGGCCAGATCCCAAAAACATAACGCTGAGTAAAAGGAACAAACACGATGAGCTCTGTAGCACAATCTAAGGTGTTACTTAAAACGTACACAAATCAACACTACCTTTTTCAATGAAATGTACATTTTCAAGGATATATGTGTCAGTTGGTAAAGGAAAGGAGGAGGATGGGCTGTGGGGATCAGGGATGAAAGAGATAAACCAAATGAAGTAAAATAAAACAAGAGAGAGATCTGGTACAGTCTGTTAGTGGGAGTGATATAAATAGAGCAATATGATTGGCTCCATTTTCTACACCTGAGGTCCACACCCAATTCATTAAGTTTGATATTTAATAGTAATTTAACTTAAAGAATACTTAAATAATAATTTATTAATTTGATAAATAATTGTAAATAAATGGTTTAATTTAAATGATTTATTAAGTATTAACACAATTTAAATATTTCATATTTAATTTACCACACCAGATTAATCCATTAAACTTAATATATCATGATTTTTGTACCCCTAATTAAGCAATTCTTTATACTTTAATTTTCCCAGAGCCTCAAAAAATAGATTCAGGTGACCCCTGGCACCCCACCTCCGTCCCAGCCCCTATTTAGTGAGATGTCTTCACCTGCACTCTCTCCCACCCCACCCCCACCCCCTCACCAAGCCCTGCTCCACCAAGGAGGAAGGGACTTCAGCTTTGGGGGCCGAGCTCGGAAACCTGGCAACGCTTCCATCGTCGAAGGGTCTGGTTCTACGGCAGCTAGTCTCCCCAGAAGGCCGAAGGTGAGCGCGTCGGCAGAGAGGCGGGTCTTACTCTCAGAGCCGCCTCCGCGGGGGAGGAGCCGCCCTGACTCGGGCCCCGCCCACCCCGGCCAGGCTCTTGGGGCGGGTGTTGGTCGGCTTGGAGAGGAGAGCAGCGTCCCCGCCCGCACCCGCCCTCACCCTCCATCCCTAACAAACCCGGCTTGATCCGGCTCAGCCCCGAGGTGTCTGAGGCAGCTTTTTCTGTTAAGTCGCGCCATCTGTTACCTGCGTTGCTTCCTGGGGCTGTTAGTCCACCTCAAGACACTCCAGAGACCCGGTGTGTGTGCTCCCAGGAGTCTGGGGGGTTGCTGTGGGCTCCAGGCTGGGCCCCAGCAATGACTGCCTCCTAGGGACCCTCCAAACCCCAGGTAAGGTCCCATGGGAAAGAGAAGACCGCCTCTCTTCCTTGACTCTCACTAGGACCCTCACTTGCAGTGAACGACTTCGGCCCTCTTAGGGCTCTTGCCCTTCGGCCTCCCTGCCAGGGGCTTGTCCTCTCTCCAAGGTGGATGGGACGGGAGACTCCAGCGGGAAAAAGCTCTCCCCAGGGCCAGCTGCTGGGACCCCTCCCGGAATCCAGGGAGACTGTTCCCTTCATTCTGTATCATAGATGCCAACTGCGTGAGGAGGGGAGACTCGCCTTCTTGCCCCCAGGATGGAAGAGGAGGAACTGACACTGCAGAAGGGAGGGCTGGACGTCGCTGAGACCCTGTCCTGCCCCGACGACGAGACCTTTACCCCAAGCTGCGTGCTGGGCGCCCTGTACTGGGCCTGTTTCCACAATGACACTGCCCAGCTCCAAGCCATGCTGGATGATGGGGTCTCCCCAGAGGAGGCCACCCAGGTGGACAGCAATGGGAGGGTGAGCTACCCTGGGTGCTTCACAGGGCAGCAGGGGGCGCTCTGTGTCCTCACCACGCCACACTCATCCTTAGAGAGTCTCAGGATCAACAGCCACAGCCTGGGTCCTCAGGAGGAAGGGAGTGGGTGAGAGTGGGTCTTCACAGGGGCTGGAACATCTCTGGGACAGTTGTGGGGTAGAAGGCACAGGGCCCCCCCAAGGAGCTCATGGAGGAAAGCACCGGGGCTGAGCTGTCCCTCCCCCAGACAGGCCTCATGGTCGCATGCTACCACGGCTTCCAAAGTGTTGTGGCCCTGCTCAGCCGCTGTCCTTTCCTGGATGTGAACCAGCAGGACAAAGAAGGAGACACAGCCCTCATGCTGGCTGCCCAAGCAGGTGAGAGGCTGCTAACCCCACCCTTTACCAAACCCCATCACCCCCCACCCCCGCCAGACCCGGCCACAGTCCCACACTCTTTGCACCGACGTTCTCCCACCCCAGATGCTGCCTTGTTGGGTGGAGGGTGGGTTTGGGGCTTTGTCATCCCTTTCTTGGGTAGCTAAGCTCTGCCCTTGGTGCCCTGCAGGCCATGTGCCTCTGGTGAGTCTCCTGATCAACTACTATGCTGGCCTTGACCTGGAGCGCCGGGACCAGCGGGGGCTAACTGCGCTGATGAAGGCCGCCATGCGGGACCGCTCCGAATGCGTGGCTGCCCTCCTCATGGCAGGTGCATGGGGCCTGAACCAGGATGTGTGGTCTCCAGTCCCTCCCCCACGCCTCCCCACCAGACACTAAATCAGCTGTCATAGTTGCAATGAGGAGAGAGGTGGAGATGGAAGATCAATCCAGGCTGACTTCCTGGAGGAGGAGAGTGTGCTGGGGCTTCTCACAAGCAACAAAGTCCAGCTATTGATAGCTCTATTTGCATTGCGAATGGCGGTCCCAGAAAAGAAAGCTTGGGAGGATAACCTAGACCAGGTGGAGAACCTAATACAAAGAAGGCTGGTAACTGGAACCAGATTCCTAAGTTCTCATCCCGGCTCTGCCACCAGCTGAGTGACCGTGGGCAAACAGCTTCCCTCTCTGGGCCTCACCAGTGTAAGATGAGAGTGATGGCTTTCTCTGGGCTGATTTCCAGCTCTGACGAGCCAGGGTTCCAGGAATGCAGTGACGGGTAGTTGAGACGTGTGGCCGTGTAGAGTTGTTCTGGGGTGAAGTCCACACTGTCTGTGGAGTCTCGGGCCCTCATTACTCCCTGAGGTGGGGCTGCCCTCTGTTGTTCACTCTGGGGGACCCCAGCCTCCAGCTTTTCCCTTTCCCATCCCGTCACACTGGGTTTGGGGTGAGAAGGGAGGAAGCTCTACACCCCCTCCTTTGTCTCAGAGTGACTGCTACTCCCCTCGTGCCCAGGATTAGGGGTGTGTGGTGGTGCAGAGAAGAACCAGGAGTGGGAACCATGAGAATCCCCGCTCCACCTGCTCCAGAGGGTACAGCTCGCTCCCCACCCATCCTGGGCAAACGTCACACCCCCCCTCTGGTCAGTGCCTTGGCTCAGGAGGTCTCTATTCTTCTCCAGCTTTGGAGATAGCCGCCCCCCCCACACACACAGTAGGTCTCTGTGAAGTCTTTTCCCCTTGCTGGACTCCAATTTCTCTATCAGTCCTAAACCGGAAGTTGGGATCTGGGACTGGTACTGTCTCTGGGCTGTAGCCACAGAGGGGCCCCAGCTTCCAGCTGCAACAGGATGGGACTCTGTGGCTTTGCATGTAACCCCAATCAGTCCTGCTGCTAAAGAATCTGCCCTTCTGCAAGTCACCAATCCCTGTCCTACCCCATGTCACCCCGTACCTGTCCCCAGGTGCCGACCTGACTGCAGTGGATCCTGTCAGGGGCAAGACAGCCCTGGAGTGGGCATTTCTGACCGACAGCTTCGACACGGTGCAAAGGATCCAGCATCTGCTACGGCGGCCCCAAGTGGAGCAGCTCAGCCATCGTTACCAGCCTGAGTGGCCAGCCTTGCCCGGGCTTGTGGCACAGGCCCAGGCTCAGGCCGCCCCGTCTTTCCTAGAACGACTTCAGGCCACCTTGAGCCTCCCCTTCGTGCAGTCTCCTCAGGAGGGGGGTGTCCTGGACCACCTTGTGACCGTCACGACCAGCCTGGCGAGTCCTTTCCTCACCACTGCCTGCCACACCCTGTGCCCTGACCACCCACCTGCACTGGGCACCCGAAGCAAGTCTGTGCCAGAGCTGCTAGGCACTGCCCCGCCCCCTCCCCCAGTACCCCAACTCCCCCAGGAAGTCCCTGGCCCCCGCGTCTTCATCCCCTACCAGAGCCCTCAGGGTGTACTGAGCATGTGCCATCAGTGGCTCCAGCCCAGAGATAGTACCAGCCCCAGGCCCCAAGCCCCTAAGATCCTCCTCTCCAAGGCACCCTCATCTGGCATTCAGTGGAAGCCAGAGCCCAGGTCTGCAGGGAATCGAAGGCTGTCCCTTCCTGTCTGGAGATACCAGGAGCTCAGGATGGAGAGGAGGAGGCAGGAGGAGGCCAGGCTGGCACAGAGCCAGGGGACGAAGGGATAGGCCGGGCTGGGACTAGGTAATCAGGCCCCTCCCTGAGGCTCCTTTGCCCTCTAGAGCCCCTTCTGACTTCCCATCCACCTCTGTCTAAGTGACTGTACTCTCAGCCTGTGTACAAGGTTATTCATACAGCATTGTTTGCAACAATAAAAGGGTGGAAACAACCTAGGTGTCCATCAAAAGGGGACTGGCTAAATTGATTCCGAGTGTAAATACTGCACACCCGTATGATGCATTCTATACAGTGGCAAAACAAGAGTAAGGAAGCTCTTTATTCTCATGTGAAGCTATCTTCAAGATGTATTAAGTGAAAAAAACAAAAAACAAAACACGGGGTGGAACAGTGTGTATGGCATGCTACTATTTGTCAAAGTAAAATCTGCACCAAGGTAAACTTGACTAACACAGATATGTAGTGAGTACCAAGATTTATTTAACTACTTAATGAGCAAACCAGCAGGATGGATCAAAGGAAGAAATGAAAAACTATTATAGACATTCAGGGGAAAAAAGAATGCTTGAATAAGATTGCAAAGATAGATACAAAAAAATCAATTCCTACCTGGCAATAAAACCATAACTGTTTTTTTTTTCCTACCAGACAAAAATAATTTGCTATTTATCAATCTTCTACAAGTTAACCTCTTAACTTTATAGTCTGCGCATTCATCGATAGTAAATCGTATAGCAAACTTAGTTACTTCCCCTGAATGACCCATAGGTGGGGTTATTAGCCAGTGATCTAAAATATCTTTGAAAGGGCACGTAGTGATTTTTTTGGTGTGCCTTATTTACAAGTTTTGGGTATTTTTTCTTAACATATTTGTTGCATAGATAGATTTGCTTGCTTATTTGTGATAATGAAAGCAACCACTTGTAAGGTGCTTACTATATTCATTAATACATTGAACTCTCCCAATAATCCTATAAGGATTTTATCTTTGAGGACACAGGGTACAGAGAGGGTTAGGAATTGCCCAGGGTCACACAGCTAGAAACTGACAGAGATCAAGATTGAGAGCCAGCCGTTCCAGTTGTAGGGGCCAGACTCTTAACACCAAACCATGCTGCCTCACAGCACCTTTCTGGAAAGAGACATGACAGTGTTTTAGGGAAGAACACTGAGCACCTGATGAAGGGTGGGAGGGAGACTTCTCACTAAGTATCTTCTTGAAACTTTAGGCCTTTTTAAAAAATAAACTTGATGTTTTCAAACAGTTGTAGATTTACAGAAAAGTTGTGAAGGTCATGCAGAGAGTTTGCATGTACCTCATACCCAGTGTCCTCTTTTATTAACATGAGTGTAGTACATTTGTTACAATTAATGAACAAATGTTAATACATTACTATTAATAAAATCCATTCTTAATTCAGGTTTCCTTAGTTTTTTCCTAATATCCTTTTTCTGTCTAGAATTCCTTTCAGGACACCACATTACATTTAGTCAGCATGTTTCCATAGATTCCTCTTGAATGTGACAGTTTTCTCAGGTTTTCCTTGTTTCTGATGACCTAGACAGTTTTGAGGAGGGTTGGTCAGATATTTTGTAGACTGTCCCTCAGGTGGGATTTGTCTGATGTTTTTCTGAAGAGATGAGGGTTATGGGTTTTGGGGAGGAAGATGTACCATTCTCCTCACATCATATTCAGGGTACCTCGTACGAACATGACTTGATCACCTGGCTGAGGTGGTGTTTGTCAGGTTTCTCCACTGTTATGTTCCTCTTTTTACCCCCTTTCTATATTGCACTCTTCAGAAGGAAGTCATTATATGAAGCCCACACTTAAGGAGTGGGGAGTTATACTTCGTCTCCTTGGGGGTGGAGTATCTACATAAATTATTTGGAATTCTGTACAGAATGTTTCAACTTTTTAGTCAAGTATTACCAAATTTTGAAAGACTTGAAAATAAATCTGCTCTTGTGTCCATCAAAAGATGAATGCATAAAGAAGATGTGTTATATATATATATATACATATACACACACACAATGGAATATTACTCAGCCATGAAAAAAAATTTTGCCATTTGCAACAACATGGATGGACTCGGAGGGCATTATGCTCAGTGGGATAAATCAGACAGAGAAAGACAAACACTGCATGATATCACTTACTTGTGGAATCTTAAAAAGTAAAACAAACTAGTGAATATAACAAAAAAGAAACAGACTCACAGATATAGAGAAAAAGCTAGTGGCTACCTGTGGGGAGAGGGAAGGGGGAGGAGCAAGATAGGGTTAGGGGATTAAGAGGTACATACTACCATGTATAAAATAAATAAGGGCTTCCCTGGTGGCGTAGTGGTTGAGAGTCCACCTGCCGATGCAGGGGACGTGGGTTCGTGCCCCGGTCTGGGAAGATCCCACATGCTGCGGAGCGGCTGGGCCCGTGAGCCATGGCCGCTGGGCCTGCGCGTCCGGAGCCTGTGCTCCGCAATGGGAGAGGCCACAACAGTGAGAGGCCCCGCGTACCGCAAAACAAAAACAAAAACAAAAAAAGCAAAACAAAACAAAATAAATAAGCTACAAGGATATATTGTACAACATAGGGAATATAGCCAGTACTTTATAATAACTGTAAATGGAATATAACCTTTAAAATTGTGGATTACTATGTCCTACAACTGAAATTTATATAATATTGTAATCAACTATACCTCAGTTAAAAATAAATAAGTAAAACACATCTGTTCTTTGAATAGAGGAAAACATACACACACACACACACACTGAGGTGACAATGATATTAGGGTTAGATAGTGTGTGATTTCCCCCAGAGGGTTCTGAAGGCAACTGTGGTGAACCAGAATGGGTTCAAGGTTAACTTTGCCATTTCCTACCTGTGTGATCCTGAATAAGACACTTAAGTTTCCCTTGCCTCCTTTCTCATCTGTTAACTGGGGGCAAACAGGGTTATTGGAAGGATCCACTAACTAATATGGGTAAAAAGGCTCTGTAAACCGTACAGTCCTGCCAAGAGTTGAGCTGCTATGGAAGGGCCCTGGGGAACCGAGTTTGACTGAGTTGCTTCTGAGCCTCTGGGATGGAGCTAGAGTTCCTTCCTCCCCACCCACTGCTGAAATCAGAGCACATGAAGCCAGCCCTGGCCCTGGGCATTGCAGCCAGGTAAAGAAACTACATCTACAGGCTTGGAACAGCATGGAAGTTACATGCTTTAGCCTGAGAGTTGGCCTGTAACCTTGGGCAAGTTACTGGACCTTTCTGAGCGTCAAGGCTCTTATATGTAGAGTGGAGGTATAATGACTTGTCACCAAAGGGCTGTTGTGAGAATTAATCGAGCTAATGCAGCACTCCGCACTGTGCCTGGCCTTAATGTCATCATTATCCTATGTAATCCTCACGACCTTCCTCGTTTACAGCTGAGGAAACTGAGGCTATGAAGGTTAAGGTACTTGCCCAAGGTCACCAGCTGGTAAGTGGCTAAGTGGTACTTGGAGTTCAAGTCTGTCGGACTCTGAAGCCCGTGTCCCTTCCGTTGCAGCACGCCCGGACTCCGCCCACAGCCTAGGCTCCCTGGTTCTCGGAGCCTCTCCCTCCCACTTCCAACCAGTTTGCGTTTTACAAGGGTGCAGGGGTGACCATGGCACCCTCAGGGCCAGAGAACTATCCCTCTGCGGCTTTCCCTCCAGGCTCGCTGGCTTGGGGTAGATCCGGGCTGGCAGGTGGTAACGCCTTGTCCATGGGTCAGACAACAGTTTCCAGCAGAGGGAGCCTCTCCACCTTGGAGAAGACCTACCCCTCCATCCCTGACCATCTCCAGGGCCACTAGAGTCCTAGGCCGAGCCATCTCTCTCTCCCTCTAACAGCTCCTGACAGCCTTTCAGGCCACCAGCAAGGAAAGAAGTCTAGTGGGCTGCCCTAAGTCCACGTCTCCACTAGCACCCCCAGCCTGGCTCCTGCGGCTTCCAAACTGAGTCCCTGTCAGCAGAGGCCAAGGAACCCAGGACAAGGTCCCTGGTGGTGAAGAGCACAGGTCACATCAAAGCCGCTCTGCTACGGCCCACAGACGTGGGTTTGAATCCTGACCCTGCCTCTTATCTCTGTGACCAGGTCCCCTCCCAGCCTCGGTCTCCTCCTCTGTAACATCTAATGGTGATAATATTTAATCGCTACTTCCCAGAGCTGTTGTGTGGCCTAAACAGCGGGAGGCCTGCGAGGCACGGAGCACCGCCTGGCTCACGGTCAGCGCCCGGTAAACAGCAGCTTTTGTTACTGTGCTGGGCGGCAACGGGTAAGGAAACGACCAAGGGGGCAGTTCCGCGGAGGAGGCCAGCAGACGTGTCCTTGGAACCCCATGGCCTCCCCTGTGATTCTACGATATTATTCTGGTGGCCCCTGAAGTGAAAACACACACTTATCCCGGACAGCCTTCTCAGGCCGGCTCCCACTCAGCTCTGCAGCCCAGCGCCCCCAAGCCCGGACCACTCCCCATTACCATAGCGCTGATGGTACCTGGCAGACAGGGGCTCCTACAGAGGGGACTGCAAGGTTGGCTGTCCTGACGCATGCTGGGATGTCAGCCAGGCTGTGGGGACTCCTGGGGAACTCTCCCCTCACTCCTGCAAGGGCAGAAACCGTGTCTGTCTCCCTAACCCCTATAGGTCTGTGCCCGACCCATACAGGCTCAATAAATGTGTATAGAAAAGAGCTGAGTTCAGGCTCCACCAAGGTCTGGGATGCTTAAAGAGGCCATTATCATCTCCCTCTTCTTTTTAGGGGCTGCCCTGGTTCCAGGAGTGGCAGTGACCCTGGCTATTCCAGGGCACAGCCTAGGAAACACCTATTGGGTCAAAAGAAGGCAAGGGAGTACATATATGTGGGGAGGACAGAAGGACAAGCGGGGGCTCATTTGTTTGTGTCCCCTTTTTCCCAAACTGGGGCATCTTGACAGGATTCCCTCCTCTCTGGCAGTCGTACTTTCCAAGTGGTTGAAAACATCTATGTACCTTCCATCACACCAGCCACCAGGCCAGCCGTGCCTCTCCTCCTCAGAGGGACCACGGCTTCTCATGGTTAAGGAAGATAACTGCATTTGAAGGGAGGACTTGAGGGCAAGGCTTGGGGTTGGATGGACTCTGCAACATCCCTCAGAGTCACACAGGCAACGTCACATGCGGACACAGGGTCAGCCAGGGGCCCTAGGGGCCTGCAGGCTCACAGGCACAGAAGTACACACAGGCCCACTGGTCCACAAACTTCTAGTCCCATACAGAGAGGCCAGGCATACAAGCACACATAAACACACCCCATCACACAGGTGCACAAACGCACAGGTTCACTGACAAAGGAAAAAATAAAGACAGGGTCCCCCCACTCCCTGAGGTTCCTGGCCCCTCCCCTGCCCTTCCTATCCCCTGTGCCCCCAACACGTTGCAGTCCCCTGTCCAACGGCTCCATACATAGCCTGTACGACGGTGGTCGAGGCTGCAGAGTCTGTCTAAACATTGGGAGCAGCAGTTAGGGGGTTGAGGGAGAGCCAAGTCTGACCCTCGAGTCCTCCCCACAGACCTAGGTATCATCCGTAACTATGAAATCCATGGTCCCTCTCAGGGAAAGGAGAGAGGTGGTGGGGACTTCCCTGGTGGTCCAGTGGTAAAGAATCCACCTTCCAATGCAGGGGACGTGGGTTCGATCCCTGGCCGGGGAACTAAGATCCTACATGCTGCAGGGCAACTAAGCCCATGCGCCACAACTATTGACCTCGCGCGCCTCACCTACACAGCCCACATGCCCTGGAGCCTGCGCGCCACAACTAGAGAGAGAAAACCCACACACCACAGCTAGAGAGTAGCCTGCGATCTGCAAAGAAGAGCCCACGCGCCGCAGCAAAAAAGATCCCTCATGCCTCAGTGAGGATCCCGCATGCCTGAACAAGGATCCCGCATGTTACAAAGAACTGCCACAGCGAAAGAAAGAAAGAAAGAAAGAAAGAAAGGAAGAAAGGAAGGAAGGAAGGAAGAAAGAAAGAAAGAAAGAAAGAAAGAAAGAAAGAAAGAAAGAAAGAAAGAAAGAGAGGTGGGCAGCTAAAGCCTAAATCCTTCTTTGTGGTTGTTTCCTCCAGACCAAGCTTGGCTACCCCCCATCCCCTACATCCTACATCTGTGATTTGCCCTTGGGGACAAGGGGCAGAGGCCTGCAGATGAGGGAGTCTTGGAGACAAGAGCTCGCTGAGAGCCCTCAGTACCAGGTCCCCTGGCGCTGGGAAGGGCAGAGCCTAGGCACGGATGCTGGAGGGGTAGGAAAGGGGCAGGATTTGTGGCATTTCCCCTCCAGCTGGAAACAAAGGCACATTCCTGTGTCCAGCTCCAGCAATCTGGTCCCACCCACCCGAGTGGCTGGAGCTGAAGGAAATCCCGCTGGCCTCTGGCCTCACCCGGCCACTCAGCCTCTCTTTCAAACAATGTCTGTCCCAGCCGGGGCCATTACCAGCTCTCAAATCCTGGGGACCCCCACCCTTGTCCAAATAACAAGCCCTCTCCGTTGGGGATGGTTCCTTTAACTCCTCAGACTCACTCCTCAAGCAGCAAGGGTCCCTGCAGTACCACCCAAGAGCCTGCCAGGCCCTGCTTGGGCTTAGAGTGGGCAAAAGTCTTGATGGCCCTGGGAACTCCTGTGACATCCAAAATGCTCAGCCAGACCCTCAGCACATCTTCAAGTCCTGAGATTCAGTGGAACATCCCCCCAAAACAAGATCATTCACCTCAGCTAGTGGACACATCTTCCTTTATTGCAGCAAAATTGCAACTCTAGGGAAGAGTGGAGGTACCACGCTTCTGACCTGGTGAAGAGTCAAGAGATACTGTGTGATACCAACAGAACAGGAACTGAAGGTATATTATTAAATTTACAAAAGAATAACATATGATCAATAATTAGAAGGGAGAGAGCCTAAATGACCTAAATTCCGAAGCTTTTAAATCTAGAGATAGGGCTTCCCTGGTGGCACAGTGGTTGAGAGTCCGCCTGACGATGCAGGGGACACAGGTTTGTGCCCCGGTCCGGGAGGATCCCACATGCCGCGGAGCGGCTGGGCCCGTGAGCCATGGCCACTGAGCCTGTGCGTCCGGAGCCTGTGCTCCGCAACTGGAGAGGCCACAACAGTGAGAGGCCCGTGTACCGCAAAAAAAAAACAAAAAAAGAAATGTCACAGAAATGTCTGAAGACGATGATTAATCCCAGCCTCTTTGTTCTTCCCCTTAAAAAAACCCCTAACTCAGAGACCATGTGGGAGTGGATCTGAGGCTTGTCTCCTTCTCCTTTACTTGCCGCCCTGCAGTAAATCCTTACTTTGCTGCAAACTCCTGCTGGCAGAGTTGGACTTTCTGCATGATGGGCCCACAAGCTCTTTGCTCAGTGACAACTATAGTTGATAACACTTTATTGTATAATTGAAATTAGCTGAGAGAGTAGCACTTAAATTTTACTCACCAAAAAACTTCTCATCAAAAAAAAAAAAGATAAATATGTGAGGTGATGGATGTGTTAATTAACTAGATGGGAAGAATCCTTTCACAATGGATACGTCTATCAAATCATCACGATGTACATTTTAAATATCTTTTGGTAAAATCTTGCATCTGTTTAAAAATTGAAGTATAGTTGATTTACAATGTTTATACTTTAAATACCTTACAATTGTGTTTGTCAGTTATACCTCAATAAAGCTGAAAACAATCTAGAGATAGAAGTGTAAACATATTATTTAGAGTTATAGAAGTAAATGTCAGAGAAATAAATAGCTTTGGGAAGGGGATGGCCCCAGCAAGAGGGTCTGGGGATGGACACAGTCACTTCTCATTATAACCTCTTCTGCAGAATTTTTAAAGTGTATTTGCTCTGCGTATTTAGGATTTCCTGAGTTATTTTCAGAATGGCTGCCTCATGCCTCCAAGTCCTCTGCAGTGGCTCTGCATTCATCTATACAACAACCCCTCAGGGAGCTATTCATAGAAGAGGAGGTATTTAGGGCTCCTCTCCAAACAGGTAAGGAAACTGAGGCCCCTGTCACATAGGCGAGCCTCCGCCTTCCTGGAGACTCTCAGTTCAGGCCCTTCTCCTGCCTCACAGCACAGTCTCCTTCTCTCAAAGCCAGACAGCTGTGAGAGTTTCACAGCTAGAGGAGAATGTTCACAGGTATTTTGCTTTTATTTGGAGAATGTGGTAGAGATGGAATTCGCAGCCCCTTTTTACAGGTATGGAAGGTGAGCCTGGGGGCTCTCCTCCAGCGCTGGGGCCAGTTTGGAGGAGGAGAGTCAGGGCCTCGAGGAGGCCCGTGGGGAGGGGCAATCCACAGGTTGCTGGACTGCCGAGGAGGAGATGGGACTGGGGCAGCTTCTCAACAGAGCCCAGGCCCCCGAGGCATTGTGCGGGCACCGTCTCATCTCAGTCTCCTGCCCTGAAGTGCCATCCCTTTCTTAAGAGCTTCCCCCCTGAGATGAGTCATCCTCAGGGCTCCGGCTGGGCAAGGAGTGGACAAACCCATCTAGGGGACATCCTGGAAGAGCTGGAGAGGAAGAGGAAGGTGACTCAGTGGCTCAAAATGTGGCCTCTGTCTGCCAGCCTCTTCCTGAGGTGCTGGACAGAGCTCTGGCTGCCCTCCCCTCCCCAAACGTTAGCAGTGGCCAAAATGTCTTTTCACCTGAGCTGTGGTGTCAGGGCCCAGGCCCAGGTGGTTTCCTGAATCTTACAGCCAAAGGAGATAACACAAGGCTGGGAAGAACCTTTGGGAGGATCCGGTCTA
The DNA here is from genome assembly GCF_059928025.1 of Delphinapterus leucas. NCBI lineage: Eukaryota > Metazoa > Chordata > Mammalia > Artiodactyla > Monodontidae > Delphinapterus > Delphinapterus leucas. The sequence continues at coordinate 41,425,661 of NC_143139.1, forward strand.
AGCCAGGCCGGAACCAAGGCCCCACGCCCCCTGGTTTACTGCTCTTCTCAGGACTCCATGGTAATGGAGTAATGGTGTAAGGGTGCCTCTGGCCTGAGCGGAAGAGACCTAGGGAGGGCACGTCCTCTCCCTGCAGCCCTCAGAGCTGAGACTCTCTCCTCTGTGTTGAACAGATGGATAAATGGAATTCATAGGAATCTGCCCCACTTCTTCCCTAAAGGAGACCCACAGTTCTTCCTCCTTATGTATCCTGTTCTACTGTTTTCATTTGAAAAACTCCCTAGGTTGCCTGATCTAAATCTCCCACTCTGCAATTTAAATGGAGCAAAGCACACCTCACCCTCTGCTAACCGTCCCACCCTCCTTGCTTTGCTTTTTTTTTAAAAAAAATATTTATTTTCTTTATTTATTTGGGTATTTTTGTTTGTTTTTTATTTTTGGCTGCGATGGGTCTTGCTGCGGCGTGCCAGCTTCTCTCTAGTTGTGGCCTGAGGGTTTTCTCTCTCTAGTCGTGGCACACAGGTTCCAGGGCGCGTGGGATCTGTAGTGTGTGGCATGCGGACTCTCTTGCGGAGGCGTGTGAGCTCAGTAGTTGTGGTGCAAGGGCTTAGTTGCCCCGTGGCACGTGGGATCTTAGTTCCCAGACCAGGGATCGAACCCACATCCCCTGCCTTGGAAGGCCGATTCTTTACCACTGGACCACCAGGGAAGTCCCACTCCTTGCTCTTCCTTCCTACTCATCCCAGTGCAGAACTGGCTACATAATTTGTGGGGTCCAGTGCAAAATGCTGGGCCCTTTTTTCAAACATGATTAAGAATTCCAAGATGGTGCCAGCAGAGCATTAAACCAAGCGTGGTGTTTGGTTTACCCACGAAGTCGGCCCTGCCCTAGTATCAAGAGCAATGCTTGAACTCAATATTCATAGCTTGTCCTGAAAGGTCAAGTTGTCCAATCCCCTGCCTTCATGTCACCTGCCTTCCATAGGTGAGAGTCTCCTTGAAGTTTCACCCCACATACCTTTCCTAGGATCTCCAGGCCTCTGCTTCACACACTGCTGGGAAATTCTTCTAAATGTCTAAATCTAACTAAGTCTTGGCCCTTTACGCCTGTTTCCTCTTATTCTGTCCTCACTGTATATGGGGAACAGCTGGTCCTTTTGAATAATTAATTCTTGTAGACTTGGACGCAGTCTGTAATTCCTTTTCCCTTTCCTCATTGGGCTGAGTCTCCAGTGCTTTCTCCAACTCTGTGTCCCTCCTCTGATGCCTTCCCCAGGTCCTCTGTGTTTTGTGGAAAGCATGGAGTCCACAGGAAGCTCCAAAGCACACCCGTCAGGGTCCACAGGGCTCCATGCTCTGGAGAGGTGGGGAGACTCCAGCACTGAGGAACAGCCACCCTGCATCGGGCCCCATCTTCCTCCTCCAAACCCTGCTCTCCTTTCATCTGTTTCATGAACTCTTCCCAGAAAAAGTCCCCCATCCCCACAGACTCTCCCCAGCGATGCTCAGTTCTTGTCCATCTCGATGTTTCTGCTCTCAGTGTGTGTTTCAGACTGAATGCTTCCCTTGGGGAAGCACCCCCCCCCCTTCCACCTCTCAGGACACAGATCCGTGGGCTGGGATTGGGAAGGGTTTATCATAAACCACAGCAAGGCATGGGGGAGAGTGGATATGAAAGATGGACACCAGCCACACTCCCAGTTCTCCAGCTAATAGTGTGCTAAAGCGGCCACTATAATCTGAAAGAGCAGATACTGTAATCCCATAGTACTTCCTATTGGCTGCAGGACACAGTTCTGCCCTGACACTGAAATTTGGGTGTGCCTTGGTTCTGGAATTCACAAGGCTCACAAGTTGTGAAGCAGCTGTGGGTGGGGGCTGGGAAGGGTTTCAGCAGAGGAAGTGAGGTCAGTCAACAATTGATGCTCGTCTGAGCCTTTAGTCATTGTCTCCCCCAGCCTCTATTCCTGTCGGAGAGGGTGTGGAGGCCTGGGAGGGATGCCCTGGCCCATCTTACAGAATCCGCATCTTAGAGCAAGACACCTTAGAAGTCTGCTTCTGCTTCTAACACCAACATCTTTCCACCTGGCTCTGAGGCCATCACCTCCCCAACCTTTTCATTTATTAATTTAATTAAACACTTTCATGGAGGTCCTGTGCCAGGCTCAGCCATAGCATCTTTGCTGTGAACTAAGATAAGCATCATGTCCCTTCATTCTCCGGACAACCCTATGAGGCTGGCACTGTTTATTATGCCCATTTAGCAGATGGGGGACTGAGGCATGGAGAGGTGTCACTTGTCTAGGGTTATACAACTAGTCTGGATTCTGACTTCAGAGTCTTTGTGGATAACCTGGAGGCTAGGGATAAAGTGGAGTCCTACCTTCAGGGTGCTCACAGTGGTTGGAGCAAAGCAAGACAACAATGTCACTGTTCTGAGCCCAGGCAAGGGCATGAGGAGGAAGGGTTTTGCTTCTCTCTCCAGGAGAAGCCATTCTGCTCCCCTCCCCAAAGCATCTTGTCCGCCCTGTCCCAGCAGTGTCCTGAGGGAGGCTCCCCGTCCCCAACTCTAAAGCTCCATTTGGTGGGGTGAGGGGCCGGCCTCGAAGGCGGCAGTCCACGGCAGTTCCCAGCCTCTCCCTCCATTCTGACCGCCCGTGGTGCAGAAAGGCATCCCCGTCACTGAGCTGTGCTACGGCGGAGGGGCTCAGACCGTCACCCCTGACTCAGAGCTGCCCCATCTGGGCCTGTTTACCCTGCGCTGAGCGCTGATCAGTGAGAGGCTGCGGAGGGGGGCGAAGGGGCCGAGGGAGGAGGCTGAAGGATTTGGACAGAGGGGGGAGTCCCTGAGGGAGGGGGGGCGGGCGGAGCCAAAATATTACGCACCCAGCCAGCCCCAAAGTCTGCCCTTGCTTCTGAGCCTTCTAGAAGGAGGAGCTGGAGTTTTGGGTGGGAAGACAGGTAATTTCTCTCCATTCTGCCCTCCCCGCGTGTCGTTCCCTCGGTGCCCCTCTACCCGTCCAGGATTCCAGGCCGCCCCTCAGCGGCTCTGAGCGGGGAGGGGCACCTCCACCTCCACCCCTCCCCCGGCCGGCCCTCGTACGGTGCCTAGCGTCCCAGCCCTGGCCCCCACGGCTCTGGGCCTGAACCCCGCGAGACCCCCGCGGCCCAAGGCCAAGGCCCGCCCCCTCGGGGAGGCGGATGTGGGAGGCTGGGGGCGGGAGCGCGGCCTTGATCCCGGGCGGGGGCAGCCGAGGGGGATGCCGCCCTCGGGATCTGCAGCCGCGCAGGGGGGGTCCGGCCCTGAGCCCTGGCGAGGGTCGAGCGGGCGGCCGTCGGCTAGCTGGGCAATAGGAAACGGTTTATTAGGAGGGAGTGGTGGAGCCGGGCCAGGCAGGAAGACGCTGGAATAAGAAACATTTTTGCTCCGGCCCCTTTCCCAGTCCCGGGAGGCCGCCGCGCCAGCCGCGCCGAGCCAGCCCCTCCCCGGCCCCAGCCCTGCCCGGGGCCGCGCCCGGACCCCAGACCCTGGCCCTCTGTCCAGCGCCCGTCGTGCGACCGCGGCCGCCGCCGGGGAGGGGAGGAGGCCGCCTGCTGCACGCTCGCGCCGCGCTGCCCGCAGGGCAGGCCAAGAGGTGAGTCGAGGTCCGCGGGCCGGGCCGTTGTGGGGGGGCGGCTGATCCCAACCCCAGTGGGTCCTCCCCATGGCATATCCCAGAGAGACCCTCAGAGAGGTCGCTGTAGGGTCAGTCCCAGTTCCTCGTAGTGCCAGCCGCCCCTCGCCCTCCACCAACATCTGCCCATCACCCCACCTAAGACTGGAGGGGGCTGGACCGAACCCGCACTGAGAATCAGAAAACTTTGCTCCTGGGGCCCGTCACTTAGCTTCTCTCATCCTCATCCATAAAATGGGCGGAAGGATCCCTGCCCTCCTTCATTTACAGAGAAGGGGGTCACATGTCCTTCCAGGAACCTGGATTGACCTGGGGGTGGGTGTCTACTCCCAGCACTGTTGAGCCTCCCCTTGAAGCCCATCTTTCCCAGACCAGTCCTGGCCACTCTTGCCAAAGGAATCTGACACTACAACTCCCTCCTCCAGACCTCAGTTCCAACCCTGTGTGGTCAGATAATCCCCAATGCACGGACTTCCTTCAGGATCCAGGTCAGAGGGGATCCCAGTCTCCCTCCAGCCTGGGACCCCAGGTTTTCAGTCTGCCCTGGAGGTCAGTCTGGAGACCAGTGCTGTCATGACCATCCCAAGGCTGGCCACGCACCCCCTCTTTTCTTCTCTAAGGACAGGGGCAGAGTGGACGGTAGCTCTCACCCTCTCTATATGGGCAGCTTCTGGCTGAGTCAGGGTCTGTCTGACATCTCTTACCCCTTACTGTTTGTTTGGCCTGGTACCTGTCCTCTCATCTTATCAGGTCGTTAAAAATAGCTACCATTTATTGAGTACTACTATGTAGACACTTAGATACATTTTTGTCATGTAATCCTGGCCACAACCTAGCAGAAGAGGTGTTATTATGTCCATCCTACAGAAGAGGAAAGAGATTCAGATTTGAATCACTTGTCCAAAGCTCCATGGATGGTTGGGTGTTTAGTAACATTTATTAAGAGCTTACTGTGTACCACTTAGTACTCTGCTAAATAATTTTACTACATTATACCTATGAAATGAGCACTATTATTATTCCCCATTTTTCATAGGGGAGCCGAAGCCTCAGAAAGTTCAAGTAACTCGCCCCAAATCTCATAGCCCTAAGTGGTAGAAGCAGGATTTGAATCCGGGTCTACACGATCCAGAGACCACAACCTGACCTCTGTGCTATACCGTGCTGCGTTCGCATTCTGTCTGAGATCCTAAAATCCAGACCTGATGCTACCTCCCAGCGCTGTGAAGTGATGCCGATGAACGCGCTTTGTGACGGTTAAGGGGCAACCCAGGATGAGCAGCTCAGTCTGGTCCTCTGCTGTACGGTCCTCTGCCGATGTGCAGAGCAAGGCGCTTCCAGCCCCATGACAGTCACTGCTGTGCTGAGCCACTGCTGCTGATGGGAGCCGGTTATGTCAATCCTTCAGGCGTGCTGGGGAGAAAGGGATTGACATCCACCTCCTGAGCACACCTCTACTCTGCTTCTCCCCACCTAGGGCTAAGCCTACAGCAAACATGATTTCTAAACAAACCCGCGTTTGGGTAGAAGCTGATGACAGTTGCAGTCTGTTCACGCAACCCCCGCTTGCTCTTTTTCCTCTTTTGAGGGACCTACCCAACACCAGACAACAGCAGAAATAAAACGACCAAGTGAGGATTTATTACCAGCAATTTAAGCTGAGCAAGACATACCTGGTGATTCTGGGCAAGAAACCTGACATCCCCGAGCTTCCGTTTCCCTATTGGATTGTCGTGAGGACTAAATGAGATCAGCCATCAAAGTTCGGTACTTAGCGCATAAGTATTACTCAGAGGAGGTTAACTCTTATTACTAAGAATTTCACAGTGGTGAGTTAATATTTGAAATTAGTTTAGCATTTGTGATTTCTGGCTTAAAACTGTGATGCTTCAGTCAGCAGGAGATCTTTCAAGAAGTTTTGTTAGACATGAAAGGAGTCCACTGGTCCCCAGGAGTCTGTCTGTGCTAGAGTCAAGTCTCAGGGCGAATCAGGCAGGGTCAGCTCGGAGTTGGGACTGATCTGGACTCAGCACCCTCTTGTACCTAATCTTACGCCAGGCCCGGTTAAAAATTGGACGGTCGCAGTTTGCCTCCACTACATTCCCAGGATTAGACCAGAGGCGGATTCTGCAAATGCTGCCAAGCCCTCCCTGCACTGTTCCTGGGCCCCAGAGGCTGGACATGTCCTGAACAAAGCCCGCGCCCTGCCCTCCCTCCGCCGTGTCTCTGAGTCCCTGGCTTCAGTGTTTAGCCTTGTCTGTCCCTTCTCCAGTAGAAGGGGGGAGAGGTCCCCGGGTAGGAATTAGAGTCCCTGCCCCCTGCACTCCACTCCCACTCACCCAGCGGGGTCCTGCCCAGTGAAATGAAAGCACAGGGACCAGTCAGCATTGTGTAGGACCCACTTCTCAAAGTGTGGTACCCACACAAACTGATCAGAATTACCTGGGGAAATTTTTTTAAATGCATGTTTCTTACTGGTCCCAATGGACTAAATCAGAATCTGGAGTGGGGGTGAGACCAAAGAATGTGCATTTCTAATGAAGCACTTCAGGTGCTTCTGCTGCGGAATTGTGTAGGTGAGAGGGTGCACTGGAGCACAGAGAGGTGAAAGCATGGGTAGAGGATTCTAGAAGGCTGCCAGCTATCATCCTGTTGTTACCCCCTTTTGCTTCTTGCTGCATACTCTCTCCCTAGCTGCTTTCTGGGCAAAGACTGCCAAGGATGGATTCTCGCCCTTACCCCAGTGGGCAAATTCAGCTTGTCTGGGGCTCCCTCTCCAGCCACCAGTCCCACTGTAGAGTGCTTGCCAGACTCCCCACTGCCTTCTGGGAGGCGCAAGAGGCAGAAGGTCAGGCAGAGGCTGGGGACACAGCTGCAGCAGCCCAGGGCTCCGTTTCCTCCCCCAGCCCTGGGCCTCTGGGGCAGAGGAAGCCCAGGCAGGAAGGCCAGAGCTGCCACCAGCCAGAGAGGCCCACGAAGCGCCCCCCTCGCCCCCACCACGAGTCATCCTGCCCTCAGAGCCTCAGCATCATGGATCTTCATTTGGCACCATTCTTAGACTAGGGGCCTTCTGCAGCCTATATGGCCATATGCCCAGCCCTACCAGCCTTACCATGTCATGCCAGAAGACACTGCCCCTCCCTCGTGGCAGCTGCCCCTACCTGGGGATCCAGTCCCCAGGCACACACCTGCATACTCTCCACCATTCAGAAAGTCCTTCTTGCTGTCTGACCTCAGTCCTTCTTGCTGCAGCCTCAGCCCTAATCTTCTCATTCTAAACCTTGGAGAAATGAAGAAGGGGGTGGCTTCTGAAGCACTGGATGGTTTGGGAGCTGAGATGGGGACTGTTATATGTCAGAATTACTCCCCTAATGCTCTCCACCAAACTTCTGGAAAAGTTCAACCAGCCACAGAAGGTCAAACATTCAACATCTAAGTATGTTTCACTTCCCTTCGACATCACTGGCCCTACCCCCACTCTTTCCCAGGACGGCAAGGAGAGAGAAGGGGGCCGGGGAGTGGCTCAGAGAGGGCGTCTTATACTCCGATGAGGGTGCAGAGAGGTTCCTTCACACCTGGCACAGCCCAGCACTGTCCAAGCTTTGTATGGTTGTTACAACCCTGAGGGCTCAGACATGGGCTGCCACCCTGGATTGCGATATGGAGTAGAAAGACACTGGACTGGGAGTCTGGACACCTGGGTGGTACTCCCGGTATTGCCACTGAATCCTGCCTGACCTTGCACAAGCCTCCTCTCCTGACTGAGCCTTAATCCCCATCTTCTCTAAAATAAGAGCTGGGCTTTGTGATTCACAAGGTTTCCTCCTAGGACTCCATCATGGGGGTGCCCCAGCCCCGAGTGGCCCCTGCAGACCCTGTAGCCACTCCAGCCTGCCCTGAGAATATGTCCTGCTCCCTGTTTGTGCGTGACTCCTGCCTGTTCTATCCAGACCCCAATCTAAACAATCTTGATTCCTGTTCCCAGCTTGGCGGGACCCTGAATGGCAGGAAGTGAAGACAGGAGACTGTTTATGTTTGAGGCAGCCAGGCCGGGGGGGGCGGGGGCACTGGGAAAGGGGTGGGCAGGGGTGGAGGCTGGGAAGGGGTGGGCAAGGGGGCAGGGGACAGAGGGTGGTGGTACTGCTGAAGAGATGCCCCTTCTACCCTAGTCCCGTAGTCTCCTTCTGCCCTCTGCACCCTCCAGTCTGAACGCAGCAGCAGGAGAGCTGGGAGTCCCCCAGGCTCTCAGTCACTTAAACATGGCTCCCCACCCTTTACCCCTAACAGGATGGTTTCCATGGGGAAGTGAACCAGGACTTCCCCTGCAGGCCCCTCCCCAAAGCCAGACACAGGGAGGAGGGAGGAGGCCTCCCTGCCCGCCCCCCCACAAAAAAACTCCCAGTGATTTCCTCTGGGTGGGAGGGACCCACGGTCAGTGGCTGAAAACACTGAAGGGATCACATTTCATAGATGTTATTGCACCCCTTCTCCTCTCCAGGGACCATGACCTTGGACCCTCCCAGGAGAACCCTTCTGATGCTACTGACGGCCTTGGGCCTGACCCAGGGTGAGTACTGGGGAGCAAGTATGGGACAGGGGCCTGGGTGGAGAAAGGGCTACCTGGGCTCAGCTCTTGTTGGGCTGAACTTGAGGAGCTGGGGAGGAGGGGGACTTAGGAGCTTGGCTGGAGGGTGGGAGACGGGCTCAGTGGGACTAAGCTCCCGGCTACCCCAAGTCCTCCTGATCCAAACCCGCAGACTGCTGCTCTGTCAGACTCCAGGGTGGGACCTCTATCTGGGGGTGCGGGCAGTGGAGATGTTGGCAGGGAGGGCCTGGGAGAGCCCTCAGAGTTGGGGCTGGGGGCTGGGCTGGGCCTGGAACTGGGAGGGGCGGTCCTAGGATCAGGGAAGGGACAGAAGCCTGGTTCTCCTGGTGGCAGCTGCCCCTGGCAGGGATAAGTCACTGGAGGGAAGGATAATCTGAGGATGGAACTGAAGGACCAAGGCCTCAAAGATTTGAGAGCTCAGAAGCTGGGGAGGGGGGGGGGGCGGTGCAGGGGGCAGACCTGGGTATTAGGCTCATTCTGGGGAGTTGGGCCCAGAGCAGCTGAGCTTCCAGTGTGTCTCCCAGGCGACCCCGTGAAGCCCTCTCGGGGCCCGCTGGTGACCTGCACGTGTGAGAACCCATACTGCAAAGGGCCTACCTGCCAGGGGGCCTGGTGCACAGTAGTGCTGGTGCGGGAGGAGGGCACACACCTCCAGGAACATCGGGGCTGCGGGAACCTGAACCAGGAGTTCTGCAAGGGGCGACCCACCGAGTTCTTCAACCACTACTGCTGCTACAGCCCCTTCTGCAACCACAACGTGTCCCTGGTGCTGGAGGGTACGTCCAGCTGCTCCAGCAACCTCTCCCTGTCTTCTCAGACTCTGCCCTCCCCGCCCTGCTTGCCTCTCCTCCTCTGGCCTGGAGGGCGGGGGAGGCAGGACCCTGGGATCTGACTGGCAGAGTGGCAAGGTGGGGGGCCTCTGGCCTGGTGGAAGCTGGGTCTCAATGTCCCTCCTGTGCCAGCCACCCAGACTCCGCCAGAGCAGCCGCAAGAAGATGGCCAGCTGCCTCTCATCCTGGGCCCCGTGCTGGCCTTGCTGGTCCTAGTGGCTCTGGGTGCCCTGGGCCTGTGGCATGTCCGGCGGAGGCAGGAGAAGCAGCGGAGCCTGAACAGCGAGCTGGGCGAGTCCAGCCTCATCCTGAAGGCATCCGAGCAGGGGGACAGCATGCTGGGGGTATGGGACTGGGAGAACCGGGGACACAGGGTGGTGAGAGCAGACAGGAGGCACGGAGCCAGAGGGGACCCAGAGTGGCCGGTAGCTGAGAAGGGCACAATGGCGGGCACTCAGAGATTTGACTGGGTGCTGGACGGGAGGGGCTGGTGAGTGAGAAGCCTGGAGAGACACAGCAGTGGGGCCCGGGGTTGAGGAGGGAGAAACGGGTTGGGCGGGTCGTGGCTGCCTCTCAGCGGCCTCTCGGTACTCCCAGGACCTCCTGGACAGTGACTGCACCACCGGCAGTGGCTCAGGGCTCCCCTTCCTGGTGCAGAGGACAGTGGCGCGGCAGGTGGCTCTGGTGGAGTGTGTGGGTGAGCAGTGGGTGAGCCCGGGGGATGGGGACCAAGAGCTCCCATGAGCTTGGAGGGGTGAGGGAGCTCCTGGCCTCCAGCGTCACAGGTGGGGCCAGGCCTGGCTCCGAATGGGGATGCTGCTGGCCAGGGAGGGGGTTGGAGATGGGTCAGTGCCAGACCCTTCTGCAGGAGCTGGGCTGGAGCAAGAGGCAATGGGGGTGGCCTGCCGGCTGCCTTTGTGTCTGGATTAAGTTAAAACATAATCATCAGAGGTTCTGGAGATGAAGTCGGTGCAGCATAACGATGGGGACTCTTCTGGGGATTACTGTGCCCATGGGCTCTGTGTGTCCGGTATGTGACCCCCCTCCTTCCTCTCTGGCCGTCGGATCAGGAAAGGGCCGCTATGGCGAGGTATGGCGGGGCCTGTGGCACGGTGAGAGTGTGGCCGTCAAGATCTTCTCCTCGAGGGATGAACAGTCCTGGTTCCGGGAGACTGAGATCTACAACACGGTGCTGCTCAGACACGACAACATCCTAGGCAAGCGGGAGGGTGCGGTGCCAGGCCCCCGGCTCTCATCCCCCCGCACTCAGGGCTGGACCGCCACCTCGCCTCTGGACACTGACCTAACCCTGAAGGACTCCCAGCCGGCCCTCAGCTTCCTCAGCCCTCTGATTCCAGCTTCCTCTCTGACCTAAGCCAGACGAGCCTCCACCCCAGCCCCAGCTTTGCCCTGACCTAGTGCATCCTCTGTCCCCAGCCCTGACCCTGACCCGTCGAGCCTCCTTCATCCCTAGACCCTTGGTGAGCCACCTGACCCTCCGCCCACAGGCTTTATCGCCTCGGACATGACTTCCCGCAACTCAAGCACGCAACTGTGGCTTATCACGCACTACCACGAGCATGGCTCGCTCTACGACTTTCTGCAGAGGCAGACGCTGGAGCCCCAGCTGGCCCTGAGGCTAGCTGTGTCCGCGGCCTGCGGCCTGGCGCACCTGCACGTGGAGATCTTCGGCACGCAGGGCAAGCCGGCCATCGCCCACCGCGACCTCAAGAGCCGCAACGTGCTGGTCAAGAGCAACCTGCAGTGCTGCATCGCGGACCTGGGTGAGCGGGGAGGGGCGGGCTCTTCGCGGGGGGCGGGGTCCGTGAGCTCCTCCCTTTCCACGCGGTACTGCCTTTGCTGGTTTGGATGCCCGGTGTCGGTGAGGACACTGATTGGCGCTTTAAAGCTTACAGACGTGTGTTTGGTCTCATCTCACCTCTCCAAGAGCCCCACAGGTTGCCTTAACGTTCTTTTCAAGCCCACACCAGCTGAGCTCCAGGAGTTAGGAGAAAGGGGCAGGGAGCCAGCAACCTGGGTTCTCATCCTGGCTTCGCTGACTACATCGTTCCCCGTCACCAGGCCTTGGGGTTCAGCTCTGTGAAATGGGCATCATAGTGCCTGCCTCCCCTACTCACACCTCGCTGGGTTCTTGCACCTAGAGGGCACCACACAAGCACAGTGTAACTGGGACAGTTATTCTCCCCGTGGCTGCTGTCTCCCAGCCCACCTCAGGGCGGGTCTCCATGTGCCGGCCCCTCTTATGTCCTACCATCTCTCTCCATCCCACCTCACCCCCGGACCCCAGCCTCCCAGGGGCCACCCCGTCTGTGGGCTGGGATGAGTGGCAGGAGTGACAGGCCCGGTACCCACAGGCCTGGCTGTAATGCACTCCCAGGGTAGTGACTACCTGGACATCGGCAACAACCCGCGAGTGGGCACCAAGAGGTACATGGCCCCCGAGGTGCTGGAAGAGCAGATCCGAACCGACTGCTTCGAGTCCTACAAGTGGACGGACATCTGGGCCTTTGGCCTGGTGCTGTGGGAAATCGCCCGCCGGACCATTGTCAATGGTGAGGATCCCCCCTGCACAGGATAGGGAAAGGGGAATAGGGTGGGTGGATAGACAGGCAGGAGATGGGACTTCCTGCCGTGGCTGGTGCCCGTGGCCTGAGAGGCTTGTGGTCAGGCCTCCCATATTCCCTTTACTGCCACTCACCAGCTGGTCCAGCTGAGTGACCTTTTAAGGTTCATCTGAGTCTGATTCTGGCTGTGAAATCTTGGGTAAGTGACAATAACAAAAGTGTTAAGAGCAGCTAACATTTATTGAGTTTCAACACATACCAGATGCCACGCTGTATACACGTATTACCTTATTGAATCGTTCTTTGTTGGCAGGGAGGTGGTATTGCTTAGTGGTTAAGAGCGTGGGCTGGGAATCAGACTGCCTGAGCTCAGTTCCTGATTTTGCCGTGTGCAAGGTACTTAACCTTTCTGTGCCTCAGTTTCCTCATTTGTAAGATGAGAATAACATAATTTCTGGTTGTTGTGATAATCCAAATGGGGTATTCAGGGCAGCATCTGGAGCTGTTCTGTAGCTCAGTAACTATTAGTGGCAATTACTGTTGTAATGACGCATGCTTGACACAGTATCATCCCTATTTTACAGATGAGGGGATTGAGGCACAGAATTACAGCTGTCTAGAGGCAGCACTGGGGTCTGAAACCAGGCAATCTGACTCTGGGGGCTCAGTGCTCTTTATTACTGTGCTTTTTCTACCTCTCCGGTCCTTGGTTTCTTTGACCGCAAAAATGCGGGATATAATAGCGCTTGCAGTGCCTGCTTATTACTGCCTTACTATTATTATTAGCCAAGCCGTGCAGCATGCGGGATCTTAGTTCCCCGACCAGGGATCGAACCCGTGTCCCCTGCATTGGGAGTGTAGAGTCTTAATCACTGGACTGCCAGGGAATTCCCTGCTGCCTCTTTATTACCGTGGGTGCCACAGGGGACTCAGATTTGGAGGGGCTGAGAGCAGGCGGAGGGACCTCGTTCCTGATGGCTCCATATAGGGGGCCGCCCTGTGGCTGGTGCCCTCCCAGCCCTGGGGTGGATGGGTGTTGGGTGATGGTCTGGACCAGGTGGGGAGGTGATCAGTCTTTGTGGAGGCTGTCCATGGGGAGAGGCTGCTGGGAGTCCTGACAGGTTGGGGACCACCCTCTGGATGGGCTCAGGTCCCTGCCCCTTCAGACATGAGCTCTAGAGGCTGGGGCTGGGGAAGGGGGCACCTGGAAGGAGCCGAAGCCCCTTGGACCAGGCTTCAGGCAGCAAAGGGAGGCTGGAGCAGCCTGGGCTGAGGGGGAGGACGACTGCCGACTCCTGGAGCGGAGGGAAGCTCGGTCGGCCCCACACAGATTCGTGGCACATTATAAACACTGTAATCTGGTGTCAGCCCCGGCGCTGATTAAAGGCCCATTAGACACGCTCAGGCCTCTGCGCAGCACTGACTAGGGCTCGAGCAGCACAGGGGCTGGCCTGGAAGCCCGCCACGGGGAGCACAGCTGGCGTGGGCCCTACCGAGGTTGCGGCTGTGCTGTGTGGCCGCGGCTCCCAGCCGGGGGCTGGAAGCAGGGTGTGGCCTGCGGCGCTCTTCTGGGGTCTGGCCTCTTCTGCCCCAGCGCCTGCAGCTCCACAGCCATCATCTTCTGAAAGCTCCTGCTAAGGACCACGTACTTCAGATGACGAGGGGAGGGGGCGCTGCTGGCTGAAGGGCTCAGCAGAGGCCTGTGCCATCCCTGGGAGTGGATGGATGTGATCTGGACCCGGGTGAAAATCTCTTTCTCTTAGGAGATGTGTTTTCTCCCCCTTTCCCTCATTCCATATCCTCATCCAGCAGTCAGCCAGCCTCCCTTCCTTAAGTGTAGCTTGGAGGTCAAGAGCATGGGCTTTGGTTAGACTTTCTGGGCTTAAATCCTAGCTGTGTCACTTACTACCTGTGTGATTTTAGACAAGTTTCTTCACTCCTCTGGCCTGAATTTCATTGCTTGTATAAAGTGGAGCTAATAGTAGTGCTTACCTCATAGAGTTGTGAGGATTTAATGCCATGCAGTTGGGACGGTGCCTGGCACATAGTAAGTGCTCAGTGAACATTAGGTATTTGGGGGCATCTGTGATAGTTGGGGCCTGGGAGCAGTACCCAGGCCCTGGGTGGGAGGCAGCTGTGGAAAGACTGGAACAAGATCTGGCCTAGGAATACAATGAGTTTAAGTCCTGGCTTTGCCATTACTAGCTGTGTAGCCGTGGGCTCAACTTCTCTGAGCATCAGTTTCTTCATCTGTAAAATGGGTCTTTGGGTTTGCTGTGAAGACCGACAAGATAATGCATGTAAAGTGTTTATGGCACAATGCCTGGCATATATGGTAAATGTAAAATAAATGGCAGTAATTATCATTATTTATAAATATATTTATTATATTATGGTGTCTCTCTCAGGGGTAGCAAGGCCAGGCAACTGGTTTCCTGGACCCTGGGACAGAGGGTGGGCAAGGCTCTCCTCTGGGTGGTATTGGGCCTCCTTGAGGTCCCAAGTGACTGTCCCATTGCCCTCCATCCCTAGGCATCGTGGAGGACTACAGGCCACCCTTCTATGATGTGGTGCCTAATGATCCCAGCTTTGAGGACATGAAGAAGGTGGTGTGTGTTGACCAGCAGACCCCCACTATCCCCAACCGGCTGGCTGCAGACCCGGTAAGGCCTCTCTGGTGGGGCTGGGATGGCGTGGGGTGGTGGCTCACAGCTGGGATTTCTGAGCCCAGGAACTTGTGTCTGGCCTCTGCTTCACCTGGATAGATTCTGGGGGACAGATTCCAGGGTGCTTCTCTGGGTACTCCCTCCCACGTCCCTGCCTGTGGACCTCCGGGACCCTGTGGTTATTCTGGTAACCAGAACCCTTCACCTCGCCTGAAAAGTCAGAGGCTCTCTGCTGCATTTCCTGCCACGAAGTTTTTGTTGTTGTTACTCATTTTTGCTCTTTCTCAGAACACTCCATATACTTATACAGGACACATGCATACGTGTATATAGACACACAGGGGCATGCACGCGCTTCTACACAAACACACACTCACAGGTACACACGCGTGCACATATATGCCAGACTGTTGACCCCATGAAGAGGAAAAGCATGTCTCCTTTGCTGACCCTTATCTCCCTGTTAACCTGTCACAGTGCCTGGCACACAGTAGGTACTCAATAAATGTTTATGGAAAGAATCCACGTACACATGTGTATACATGTATGTATACATAGACACGTGTATATTTCTGCACAACATACAGAGCCACAAAAAGCCACTCATATGCACTCCCGTGCGCACACACATACGCTCTGGCTCGGGAACCGGCTTGAGCTCTGAGGTGGAGTGAGGCTGGCTCACTCTGGGACCGCTGAGATTCCTGGGATAGGTTCCTCCCTAGACACATGCATTTTGAGGACGCAGCCAGGGTTGGTGGAGGTGCTGGGAGCCATTGCCCTCTACACTGGGGTCCCGCTGCAGATAGGCACGTGGGAGCCCCAAGGCCTGCAGATCTCCCCTTTCCCGGATCTTGGTGGAGGTGAGGGTGGGGTGTACTCACCGAAGGGTGTCCCCGAAGATCTGAGTTACATCTCTCTTTCCGTCCTGCCTGCCTCTCTCCATCCCCTTCTCACTCCACTCCCTTCGTCTTCCATGTTTATCTTTCTTCCTCATCCTTGCCTGGTTCCCGCCACTCTCCCTCTTACCACCACTTCTGTCCCTCCTCTCCCCCTCCTTTTCGACACTCTCGTTTCCGTCTTCTCATCCTTCCTGTTCTGCTCGTGTCTCCCCACTACTGGGCATCCTCCTCGCCTCTTCCTTTCCACCTTCCCTGACCCGTGTCTCTGCTTTGTCTCCTCTGCTTCGCTCTCCCTCCCCCCAGGTCCTCTCAGGCCTGGCTCAGATGATGCGGGAGTGCTGGTACCCAAACCCCTCTGCCCGCCTCACTGCGCTGCGGATCAAGAAGACACTACAGAAGCTCAGCAACGGTCTCCAGAGGCCCAAAGTGATTCACTAGCCACAGGCCTGAAGCCTGACTCCCCTCTGCCTGCAGTGTGTGTGGTGGGCAGTGGATGGTGGCCTGTCTGGGTAGAGGTTCTGTGAGTGTGTGTGCTGGGGAGGGGAGTGCCCCTCTGTGGGCAGCTGTGCCTGCCCACCTCGGCCCCCAGCCCATCCAGCCAAAAATACAGCTGGGCTGAAACCCGATCCCCGCACCCGCCGCGCGCCGTCTGGCCTGCTCAAAGCAGCAGGCTCCCTGACGCCGGGTTCCCCCCCCCCCGCCCACCCCCCACCCCCCGCCTCCCACGCCCTGGGTGCACCCCCCTACCACCCCCAGGACCTGATGCAAAAGAGGCCTCAGAGCCAGGGTGGCCAAGCCAGGGAATCCCAGTCCTGGGCCCAGAGTCTGGGCCTGCGCTTTACCCCCTGCTATCAGTCAACCCCACTGCCCCACCAGAGCTGCCAGGGTGGCACAGGGCCCCGTCCAGCCTTCAGTAGACACCCTGCCCTGCCAGGCTTTAGCCTCTGTCCCAAGCCCCAGACACCCAGGCCCATGGGTTTTTCTCCGTGGGTTTGTATCTCAGCTCCAGGCCGCCTTGGGCCTCTATCTCCTAGACAAGACCCCTGCTAGCTGAATGCTAGCTGCCCAAGAGAGCGGGGGGCCTGATCCTGGGCCCCTGCTCCACTCCCCTCCTAGCTGACTTACTGTGGCATTAAAGCCAAGGAGTCTTGCTGCGGGCGTGGCAGAGTCATAGGCCAGTGGAGAGGTGGCAGGTCAGATGGGCAAGGCCCAGGACTTTCAGAATAAACTGAGAGGATGTTGGAGCCAAGCATGGCCGCCGGGGAAGGGCTCAGCTGGGAGTCAGGAGACCCAGGGTCTGGTCCGGGTGCTTGCTCTACAGGACAAGAAGGAGGCCTTCGCTGGCCCAGGACCTTTGTTTCTTTATCTACATATTGAAAGATTTGTAGATGAAAATTTGGTCCTGATGTCTTTTGAGGTGTTTTTCAGCTCTAAAGTTCTTTGAAATGTTTAGCCTGTGTCAGAACTCAGTTCATCAGTCCCTTGTACTCATTGTGCCCCAGCCCCTGGCAATTTGCCTCAAGATGGAGATTTGAAAATAACTTTAGCTGAGGCCAAGGGTGTCTGAAATGCCTCCTAGTTTAATTCTACGAGCTCCAGTTCCGGCCGTAACCCATGCCTGTGGCCATCCTTGGGCTCACACAGCCCTGGGCCTTCTGGCAGGCAAGCCAGCCCCTCACCTGCTCTATAGCTTCGCCTTCTCTGCCCAGGGCTGAGAGGGGCCAGGGGCCAGCTTCCTGCAGGGCCTCAAGGCTCAGAAGAAATCTGGCTCCAGCCAGCAAGCCTGCAGCACCCAGGTTCCTGCTCCCCACTGGCCCCTGGCCCACACCCTTGGCCGGGCCCCAGAGAGTGTGTGTCTAGGAAGAACCTGGTGGCTGGAGAGAAACACATGGAAAGTTCGGCGTTTGGAAATATCGAGGGTGTATGTCCATGAGCTGAGGAGGTTACCCTGAATCCTAGGCAGGTAGATGGGCTGGAGGGTGATGGGGCTGGAGGTGGGGCCTGAGTGTTGGTGGGGAACAGAGCTCAGGCTAGGGACATGACAGCCCCAAGCTTGGGAAGACCTGGCCTCACAGCCCTCAGCCTGGGACAGGGTGGAGAAGGACCCTCAGTTGTCCACAGGAGATTAAGGAAACACAGCCTCCTTCCCCTCCTGCTGGAAACGCCCCAGCACAGCCTCCCTGGCCGGCTTCTCGAGTGTTTCTTCCTTCCACCGTCAGAGAGGCACCTTCCCAGGCTGCCTCCCAGCATTGTGCAAGGCCCGGAGGAGAACCAGGAAGTGAAACTGGGTGAAACAGAAAGCTACATGGACCTGCCACGTTCCCACATTGTCGTGGGTCACTCTGCTTCCCGGTAGTGTCACGTCTTCTGGTCACTGGAACCCACCTAGCCCAGGAATCAGGACGCTCCTCAAGGGTTTTATCTCCACTGGATTTGGGTGTTAAAAGTCTCCTGAGACTCCACAGCCAGAAACTGAAGGCAGCAGCTCACCAAAGGCTGGAAAATCCCTAAGAGGAGAAGGTCTGAGGCAAGAGGCGGAGTGATGGGGGAGGGTTGAGGGAAGGGGCCGGAGTTGGGAGCACAGCTGTGGCCAGGGAGAGGAGGAGGCATTGGTGAGAGCGGTCTGCATAATGCTTCTGAGTTCAGGACGGTGTTCCAAGGCCGAAATTACAGTCTCTTAACCTGGAGATACTCTTCGTGGGAGCATTTAGCTCGTGCTTAGCACATAGTAGGTCCTCAATAAAGCATGGTTGAAGGTCCGGAGCTCCTGCTGAGTCTTCGCAGGCCGGTGCCTCTGCACTGGCCCATCGCAGAAGGAACCAGAGGGGACGGGGAAGGAGAGGGTCCCAGGGTATCCTGCCCGGGCTTTGCCCGTGAAAGACAAGTCACAGCTGGCGCAGGCCCCTGCTTGGAGCCAAATCTCAGTTCCCACCGCCAGCTGGGAGTAGCCTGCTCGCGGCGCCTCCGCATCGCCCTCTGCTGGCCGAAGGGCTACCCAGCGGCCGCCTCCCGCCCCGCCCCGCCCCCGCGCGGGGATCGCCTGTTTTTACCCGCCCAGGAGCTCCCCACCGGGCGCCCGCGTGCGTGAGCTTCCCTATGCTTCTGTTCTGTAGGGACTGTCCGCCGAAAACCACATCTAGAAAGGAGCTGCGTCCTCACTCAGAAGCAGCTTGGACCCGCCCGCCTTAATTCCCTGTTCTCAATCCCCTCCTCAAATGGGGCCCCCGCCTTGCCTGGAATGAGAAGGCGACCGCCATCCTCGGGATCCCACCTTGGCGTCCTGGGCGGGCTCAGACAGCACCCTTCCCTCTCCCCACGGGAAACTGAGGGCGGGGACTTACCATGGGGGAGGCAGGTACTGAAAGAAGACAAGAGGTGACTTTTCCATTTGACCGCCCAGCCTAGAAGATCTGTGCCTTTGCAGTAGAGGCCCCCTTAGGGAGCCACAGAAAGGGGTACCCTTGGTAAAAGGGTATCCCAATTCGTTTTGCCACGAGGACCTGCCCTCCTCGCAGCAGCCCCCAAGGCGGCCTCAGGCCTGGAGCCGGCTAGGACTGTGGATGCCAATGTCCATGGACCTCCACAAGAGACAGTACCCTCCTTCCCAGAGGACCTCTTACACCAGCTTTGGGGCAATAAGAGCGTTCCTGGCATCCTGCAAAGGCAGCTTTTCCCTTCCTCCTGTGCCTGCCAGTCCCTGGTCCTTAAATCCCCACCCTGATGTCCACATTATGGTTGGCGTGTGGGCAGAAGGTCCGTAGGAATATTACGGAAAAGAAATCACAAGAAGACAGGCTGGGATCTGGAAAAGGAGAATTGGCTCGTTGCCCTCCAGGGTTAGTCGGTGGGAGGTCGTGGCATCTAAGCCCCTGCCTCCACGTAGAGCCTCAGGGAACCTGCCTGCCTTTGAAAGAAGAAAACCCATCAACTTCTTCGCAGCTTTGTTTTGCTTTCCTGGGGGACCCCAGGCTCCAATTTCCTTATCTACATAAAGAGGGAGAGGATCATTTGTGTGGTAAGGATTCTCTCTGAGGGGTGATGAGTGTCTGTGTAACGTGCCCAAATGAGAGTGAAGCTGGTTCCTGGAGCATGAGCTTTGATGCTGAGGACCACGCCCTCCCCCGCCAAGGCCTTGTGGTACCCAGTTCTTCCTATTCTCCCAGTCACCATTCTCCCTCAGTCCTGCCCCACATCTACACTCAGAGGGTGGCTCTTCTCCCTCTAGAGCCTCTCTCACATCCAGATTAACAGACCAAGAAGTGGCAAATCCCCATGCCTAAAAGATCCAGCCCTAGGGATGGAGCGGAGGGGTGCACGTCCTGAGTCCAGTCTCCCAGGGCGGGGACGATGCTGACTGTGCAGTCATCACTCCGGGTGGGCGACTCTTGGAACGAGCTGCTTCTACCAGGGCCACGTTCAGATTGCTAGAAATAGAGGCAGAAGGCTTCTTGTCTTTGCATATGATCTGCATAATGTCATAGACACACAGTCTATTTTCAGGCAGCTTTCAGGTTAAAGTGTTGTCACTGCTGCCCTGTGGGTGTCACGTCTGGATGAGTCTCTTCTCTGTTCTTTTTCACCCACCCACTCTCACTGACCTAGATCCCCAACTGCAGGAGCAAGTGGTGAGGTGGGGGGCAGAGCAGGCTTGTCCGGGAAGCCGGGGGTGGGGGGCAGGGCAAGAGGCACACTGGCATTTCCTTTACTACCACCAGCACCACCAAAAGCAGAGTGGGGCTGCTCAGGGGCAACTGATAGGCAGAGGCAAGGAACGGGAAGCAAGGTGGCCCACATTCTGTTGTACACAAACCTTTCCCGCCTCTTCTACCAGAACAGCCAGTTCCCATATGGTTGATTCAGTCTTCTGCCAGTTTGACGGAAGACATCTAGATAAACCTGTTCCTCTCGGCCACCATAAAGCTGGCTTGGCCCAGCTATCCGTCTTGGACGTTTACTTTCAGCACTAAGATTTGCTCTTAGCCTCCTGTGAAATCTGACCCTCAGTCTGTCCCTCTCCCGGGAGCCCCATCTGGGAGACGGGTATCCTAGACTGATGATCAATGTTTTTAAAGCACCTGGCACATAGTAGGAGGTCAATCAATGCTAGAGTCCCCTCTTCTCCTTCAGAAGTCTGTGCCAAGCACCTAATTGTCCCAGGCCTGGATGCCCAGAATGGGCACCATGCTCTGAGGGATAAAGGCAAACATGCTAGAAGGGCCAGTTAGGGTGACTTACTAAGACGTCTGTTGACCTTGGCAGGTCACTTGGCCTCTCAGTTAGAAAAGAGGGGGGCTGGTGGGTTTTAGGGGCAAGGACAATTCTCATGTCACAGCTTGAGCCGTTTGGTGACCTGTCCTTGGTCACAGAAGGCTAGGGTTGGAGCCCCGGCAAAGGGATCATCAGGGCCTGTCTGCTGTCGTGTCTTACTATGGAGACCTAAGGATTCACCAGATGCCAAGGTGAGGAGCCTGGGAGACTTGCTGGGTCCTGGGAATCATGAGACCACTCAGTCAGGCTGGAGAGCAGCACCGTACCACCCAGAGCTCCTGGCCCCTGGCGTCCAGTCCCCCTGGACCTGCCTCATCCCCTTAGGCAGGCGTTTCCTGTTGATAAGAAGCTCAGTCAACAAACACTGATAAAGAGATGAAAAAAGGAAATTAACAGGGCTTGGGTATAATGGGCATTTTGTCTGCCTTTTCTACCCTTCTTCGTTCTCCCTGCACTCCTCCCCCACTGCTTCCCAGAACTGAGGCAAAAACATACCCCCCACCTCCACTATGGGCCCTATTTTGCAGTTTCCAGGAATTTAGCCTTACAGAGCCCTTAGAAGCAGGGCCTGGTTGACCTGGGGGCAGGAGGTGGGTAGGAGTTCAGAGGCAGGAAACTCTGGGTGCTGCGAGGCCCCCAAGTCCAGGGAAAAGGGCAGTGGCAGCAGGAAGGAAGGACTGTGAGGCACAGGTTGCATCGACGACCTTCCCTCTTCCCTTCGCCTCCCTCCCCGCCAGAGGCCTGGATCCAAGTCGTGGTTAGGTGGCTGCATAGTCTATAATTAGTGGATTTTCCATCATTTAAGTCTCGGGCTTATTACTGGAAAATCTCATTAATTTTGATTCTACTAATTTGGAGTCTATGATCCTTTGGGACAAGAAGCTGGACTGATGTTTAGGGAAAGAAAACAAACAAGTTTGCGAAGCGTGTCCAACTGCCCTTCTTGGGTTTGGTTTTTTTTTTTTTTGCTGTACGTGGGCCTCTCACTGCTGTGGCCTCTCCTGTTGCGGAGCACAGGCTCCGGACGCGCAGGCTCAGCGGCCATGGCTCACGGGCCCAGCCGCTCCGCGGCATGTGGGATCTTCCCGGACCCGGGCACAAACCCGTGTCCCCTGCATCGACAGGTGGACTCTCAACCACTGCACCACCAGGGAAGCCCCTTGGGTTTGGTTTTGTAAGCTCAGCTCAACAAAGGCCCTTTTCTCAAGCACTCGGCCTGCAGTTAAGATAACCTGCCACCAGGTGGGTGACGAGGCTTTGTCCTCACTAGTGCAAGTAGTCATGGATCATGGACAGGGTTTTTGTTTTGTTTTGTTTTGTTTAATTTATTTATTTATTTTGGCTGCGTTGGGTCTTCGTTGCTGTGCACGCGCTTTAGTTGTGGTGAGCCGGGGCTACTCTTCATTGCGGTGCGCAGGCTTCTCATTGCAGTGGCTTCTCTTGTTGTGGAGCACAAGCTCTAGGTGCCCGGGCTTCAGTAGTTGTGGCACATGGGCACAGTAGTTGTGGCCCACAGGCTTAGTTGCTCCGCGGCATGTGGGATCTTCCCGGACCAGGGCTCGAACCTGTGTCTCCTGCATTGGCAGGCAGATTCTTAACCACTGCGCCACCAGGGAAGTTCAGACAGGGTCATTTGAAAGATTTATACTAGATACTTCTTTTCCCCTCTTCCCTGGTGAGATCATTCCTTAATAAAACAGTTAGGCAAACATAAAGGAGCAGAATAGATGGTTCTAAATGGCCAGGGTTTAAAAGAAAGCCCACAGCCATCTACAACTTGAGGTCTTTCTCCTGAATTCAGAACTGTTTCCAGTCCTGGTTACCACCCGACCAGGGCCTTCTCTTGGCTTCAGGCCCTCAAAGCTGTCAGTGTACTTCTGACCCTTGAGGGGAGGAGCAGAGGATTTTATCCCAGTCAAGACTTGGATTGTTTTTTTTTTAGTAATTCAATAAATGTATTCTAAATTTTATATGGAAGAATATAAATTCATGAAGAGCTAAGTCAATATTCCCTTATTTTAGGTTAATTTTTGCATAGGTCATATAGTCGCATGATTCAAAAATGGAAGTGTCAAAAGGCAGACAGTGAAATCTCTCCCTCCCATCCTTGTCTCCCATCTGCCAATGTTCCCTGACCCCCAAATAAATTACTGGTCTTAGTTTCTTATGCTTCTGTCTCTTCAAAGTTTCTTTGTATGGATATAAGTGAATTTGAATATGCATCCTTGTCCTTCCCCATCTTTATACAAAAGTGACGTACACACTATTCAACACCTTACTTTTTTCACTTAATAATACGTCTTGGAGATCTTTCCGTATCAGCAGATAGAGAGCTTTAAGAGTCTTTCTTCATTTTTCTCCTTCTTCCTCTTCTTCTCTTTCTTCTTCTTCTTCTAATTCTTTTTTTAAACAGCAGCATGGTATTCTGCTGTTTGAATGTACTGTAATTAAACCAGTCCCCCATTTTGGAAGTTTTGATTGTTTCCAATTTTTGGCTATAGCAAATAATGCTGCAATGACTAAATATGTATGTATATCATTTTGCTTCATTCAAGTATATCCATAGGATAAATTCTAAAAAGTGGAAGTCCTAGGTCAAAGGATATGTGAATTTGGCTAAGCCAATTTCAAAAAAGTGTGAAGAGGGGAGACCTGCCATAGCAGATAATAAGACATAAGACAAACCATAGTAATAGAATAGTACTAGACAAGCAGACACATAGACAAATGGACAAGTAGAACATATTAAGGGCTCAGAAACAGATCCATATAGACCTGAGAACTGATATGTGATAAAGGTGTCATCAAAAATTAGTGAAGATGATGGCTAAAGGGTATAGTGGGTTTTCTCCAGGGGGAGTGACGAAAATGTTCTAAATTAATTGTGATAATTGTTGTACAAGTCTGTGAATATGCTAAAAGCCACTTTAAATGGGTGAATTGTATGGTATATGAATTATATCTCAATAAAACTGTTTAAATATTAGTGAAGAAAGGCTAGGCTGTTCAGATAGTGTTGGTTTCCTCAAACCATTTTTGAGGAAAAATGGTTAGGTCTCTACATTGCCTCATATACGAAGATGGACTCCAAATGGATTAAGGACCAAAATGTGAAATGCAAAACTGTAAGGGTAATAAAAGAAAATGTAGGGCTTCCCTGGTGGCTCAGTGGTTAAGAATCCACCTGCCAAAGCAGGGGACACGGGTTCGAGCCCTGGTCCGGGAAGATCCCACATGCAGCGGAGCAACTAAGCCCATACGTCACAAGTATTGAAGCCTGCGCATCTATAGCCCATGCTCTGCAACTGCAACAAGAGAGGACACTGCAATGAGAAGCCCACGCACCGCAACGAAGAGTAGCCCCCACTCACTGCATCTAGGGAAAGACCGTGCGCAGCAACAAAGACCCAGCGCAGCCAAAAATAAATAAGTAAATAAATTTAAGAAAAAAAGAAAATGTAAGAGAACATCCTTGTGACCTAGGTGTGAAGAAGGATTTAAACAAGACTCTTAAAACACAAACTACAAAATGAAGAACTATATGGATATGATGATATCAGTATACTCTTCAAAGATACACCATAAATTTAACATTAATTAATTAATAAAGTTCATAGATAAATGGTAGACCAAAAGAGATATTTACAGTCCCTAAAAGACTGTTAAGCATTAATATCTACAAGATATGAGAATACTATCTACAATATATGAGAAACTCCTTCAAATCAACAAGACTCCATAAAAAAATGGGCAAAATACATGAAGAGTTCATTCACAAAAAAGGAAACCCAAATGACTAACAAGTATAAAAAGGAATGCCAAAACTCACTAGGGGTCAGAGAAATGCATATTCAAATGACATAAAACTAATATCTATCAGAATGGCAAAATTAGAAAAGTAAGTAGTGCCAAGTATTAGCAAGGAGGTGGGGAAATAGGAACTCTTGTTCAGTTCTTGTAAAGTATAAACTGGTGTAGCCTTTGTAGCATTGGTTAGTGAGGATGGGTGTGCCTATGCCATTTGACCTCATGATACCATTTCTGGGTCACATCTCAGAGAAATTCTCATATAAGTCCCCAGGGGGACATGCATGAGGACGGTGCTTGTGGTAGCAGGGAGCTGGAGCCAACCTTGGTGTCCATCACTAGGGGAAAAGATAAGTAAAACGTTGTGGATGAATACTTCAGAGCATTATGTCCTCCATCAGAAGCAAGGAACCAGATATACATACAGCAACGTGGATAGATCTTTAAAATATAGAACTGATTGGCAGAAAGAGAAGGCGGGCACAGTGCCTTTTACATAAATTTGGAATGCATAATAAAGCTATCCTATGATGGAGCAATCTTACTTCTGGGTATATATCCAAAGGAATTGAAATCAGGACCCTAAAAAGACCTCTGCACTTCTGTGTTCATTACAGCATTACTCACAATAGCCAAGACATGAAACAAAATAATGTCCATCGACAGACAAATGGACCAAGAAAATGATGTAGTATATACAAACAAAGGAATATTATCCAGCCATTAATTAATTTTAATATGACTATTTAAAAAGTAGGAAATCTTGGGACTTCCCTGGTGGTTCGGTGGTTAAGACTCCGCGCTTCCAGTGCAGGGGGCGCTGGTTCGATCCCTGGTCGGGGAACTAAGATCCCGCATGCCGCGTGGCAAAAATAAATAAATAAATAAATAAACATTTAAGAGTAAAAAGAAGGAAATCCTGCTGTGTGCGACAACGTAGATGAACATGGACAACATCACGCTAAGTGAAATAAGCCAGACACAGAAGGACAAATACTACAGGATGCCACTTAGATGAGGAATCGAAAACAGTCAGACTCATAGAAGAAAAAAGTAGAATGGTGGTTCTCAGGGCTGGGGTGAGGTGGAAATGCGGTGGAAGTAGTCAAAGGGTACAAAGTTTAATTTATGCAGGAGGAACAAGGCTTAGAGATCTACTGTATAGCAAAGAGCCTCTAGTTAATAACACTGTATCGTATGCTTAAAAATATGCTAAGGGGGAGACCTTATGTCAAGTGTTCTTAACACACACACACACACACACACACACACACACACACACCAAGAATAGAATTCATACATATTCAAAACAACACTACATTCTTAACAAGGATACCCCTGTACTTAAGGACACAAGCTGGCTAGAATGCTTGTGCAGTGAGGGGAGCAAGGTGGATGGAGAGTGAAAAGGGGATTGGAGAAAGAGGTGGAAAATACAATCTGAGAGAGGCCTCGCCGTGATGATGACAAGCTACCGCGTGATTAACCTGAGGCCCATAAGTACAGGGGGAAAAGGCAGCAAAACCACAGAGTCTGAGTCCTGACGCAGCCGCTCAGAAGCTTGTGATCCTGGGCATGAGACAGCACAGAATACTCGGCTTCTTCATCTTGAAATGGGAATAATGTGAGGAATCATGATCATGTTGGACAAGCGGCCTGGCCAGAACCGTTGTTCAATAAATAATAATAATACCAATGAAAGTGCACTCTTTTCACCAGTAGTGCTCATGGCTTCGGTTCTGCAGAGCTACAAGCTGGCTTTGTGTCAATTCCTCTTGCTGGGAATTCCCTGGTGGTCCAGTGGTTAGGACTCGGCGCTTCAACTGCAGGGGACATGGGTTCGATCCCTGGTCAGGGAACTAAGGTCGCGCATGCCGAGCGGTGCCACCAAAAACAAAAAAAACAAACAAATAAAAAACTCTTGCTTTGTCCCTCTCTCAAATCAGGGGAAAGAAAAGCAATCCCTCTCCCTAGCCTCTGGCTCTCTAATCTCCCCGGCCTCCTCATCTGGGCGGCAGCTAAAAAAGAGAGATGTGCAGGGCAAGGTGAAAGTTTATGATTGCAGATATATGTGTATATGCACCTATACGTATAGGTACACGTGTATGAATATATATATATATATGTGTGTGTGTATTTATTTCCATTAGAAGAAGACTCCTTATCCTGTACTTACTGGCTGCTCCTTTCGGATCAATACTTTGGTTGGGTCTTTTGTGAAATGAAATTTATATTCACGCCCACCGTTTCCTTAGTAACAATCTCCGGCAATCAGATCTGCTCTCTGGTGGAAATGGCCTTTGGAAAGTGCCATGCGGTGCACAGTTGCACAATCTTACCTTTGCCAGAAACTGTTTTCTGATGTAGCCAGTATCTTTTACAGAAAAAAAAAAAATTAACTACATTTAAGCAGACTTAACAAGGTCTTAAAATAGATATAAAGTGGTTTCACCCCACAAGGGAAATTCTTAAAATACTAAAGTACTGTTTTTAAGCATAGTCAAGTACTTCAGAGAAACTAATTTACATTCCAAACAATTTCTATGCTAATTACAAATGATTCTTTCCCAACCACTAGGTAATATTTTGTGTTACTGTATGTACCTGAAATGAATAAAATTATTATTATTTTTTAACCAATACTCGCTCATTCAAACTAGCCTTTCCACAATTCTACTGGATCTGCACTTTTACTGTATTTCAATAAAAATTTGAATGTTTTTTTCAAATTTGATCCCATAGTATTGAGGTAAAAACACAAAAACGGATTTATCACAGTTGTGTAAATGAGAAGCTTGCGACTCTCAGATCTCCGCTGATTATGCCTTTTCCTGCATAGAAAATGGTAAGCCCCAGGATGTCTCGCAACTGCAGACACCAAACCCATGAACTCACTGCACCCGTACCTCTCCCTCCTCAGGTCCCCCTCTCAGGTCCTCACTCTTTTTTGTTTGTTTGTTTGTTTGTTTTTGCGGTATGCGGGCCTCTTACTGTTGTGGCCTCTCCCGTTATGGAGCACAGGCTCCGGACCCGCAGGCTCAGTGGCCATGGCTCACGGGCCCAGCCGCTCTGCGACCTGTGGGATCTTCCTGGACCGGGGCACGAACCCGCGTCCCCTACATCAGCAGGCGGACCCTCAACCACTGCGCCACCAGGGAAGCCCAGGTCCTCACTCTTAATGGCCCTTCACTTTTCGAAATGAATCCTCAACTTGCCCTTCTCTATGAAGTCCTTCCCACCAGGGTGTAAACTTGCTGCAAACCACCCCCCTTCCAACCACCCCAATCCCTCTCCCCTTCCCTTCATGGTCATATTTATTGGTGAAGTCTCTGCTTCTGCACCTCCCACTCACTCCTCAGTCCACCACCTTCTGGCTCTGCCATGGAAACTGATCTCCTGGAGGTTACCCCTGGCCTCCTTGTTGCGAAATCCGGTGCACCCTTATCAGTCCTTCCTTTTTTAACTCGACCTCTCGGCAACATTTGACCGCTGAGCACTCCCGCCTCTTGGCTTTCTTGCCACACGCTGCCGGTCTCTCTCCAGCTTCTCTGGCGGCTCCTTTTCAGATGTCTTTGAAGGCCTCTCTTTACCTCTCCTGTAAATGCTGGTGTTCCTGGCTTTCAGTCCGAGGTCCTCTTCGCCATCTGCACAAGCCTACTGCATAAGCTCATCACACCTTGGCTTTAAGGCTCATTGATGACGACTTTCAAATCTGTGTCTCCAGCCCCCACCTCCACCCTGACCTCTAGACCTCAAGACTCGGCTGTTTCCAAACAGCTCCTTGGATGTCTCCCAGACATCTCAAATGCATCATGTCCAAAACAGAACTCGTGATCTGTCACCCCAAACCTGCTCTGCCCCTGATGTTCAGAGAACGGTATTACTATCCAAGAAAACACAGGAGATCTGTTCATGACCACCTTCTCCCAAACACCATCCCCGCCCCCATCAATTAAACACAAATTCTTGTCCATTCTACCTCCCAGTTATCTTTCCAACTCCATCCACCTCTTTCTGTCCCCATCCTGGTCTCAGCTACCAGCACCCCTCCTCTAGGTTAGTGGAATGTCCCCCTGCTCTCCTGCATCCATCTAGCCCCTCCAACTCATCCTTTACACTGAAGCCTGGAGAAGTTCCTCTAAAATACAAATGGACACTCCATAATGCTCTCTGCTGAATGTCACTGCCCTCAGGTTAAAGTCTAAACTCCTTATTAACAGAGGCCCCTATTGCTCGATCTGACCTAGCCCGCAGCTCTGACCACATCTCTTTCCACAGCCCTCCTCCATCTTCACGTTCCAGCCACACTAGGACATTCTTGGTGTCTGGGACATTCTTGGTCTGACTACTTGCATTCGTCAGTAAATACGTGTAGTGGTGTGATGAAGTGGACTTCGGAGAGGGGCAGACCTGGGTTTGAATTCCAGCTCTGCTCTTTATGATGTTGAGCCTGTAGACTAACCTCTCTGAGCCTCTGTGTCCTCATCTGTAGAGAGAGGACTAGTAATACCTGCTTTGACTAGCATATATAGATTTTTCTTTCCAACTACCTGACCCACCTCCACCTCTCCACGCTCACACACTTTTTCTGGGAATCACCCCTTCTTCCCTATTTCTATAGGAACAGTGGTGGTCCCTGATAGCCGTGTTTGTACAACATGACCAAGCCCACTCCCCACAGATATTTGGGCCAGAGGTTGACACTTGACCCAAGCTGGACCATCAGTCCCTACCTCCTGAATGAGGAGTTCACACCAGAATCTTTCCTGTGCAGCTGTGCTGAGCATAGACCTGAGGACTGTCAGGGGCCACATGTTCCTTGTGGATGGGACGCAGAGAATGCTGGTCTGCATCAGAGAAGAGGGAAGCACAGGCACAGAGGAAGCAGAGGCCCAGGGAGGAAGAGGGTGGAAACGGAGAAAGAGTCTTGTCCATTTGATATCCTGCTTCTAGTCACTGCCTGAGACCAGCTGCACTGAGTCTGGGAGAAACTAAAGAAGAACAAAATTTGTTTTTTCTTAAATAGCTAGACTGGATTTCTATTACTTAGAATCGACACAGTCTTAAGTAATCTACTGTCTTACAGAGTTATTGTGAAAGTTAGAAATCAGGTATGTATACATACAGTAGGTAATCAAGAAATAATTACAATAATGTTATTATTTTTACATTCAAAGGATGAATGACTGAGGAAGGGATGTCAGAACTCTCTGCACCCATTTCTCTAGAATAGTTTCAGAAATAAGGTTCAGGGCACTGTATCACCCCATGAGTATTTTTTTTTTATTGAAAAGGCTAGGTATCGTATTTTGGTAAATTTGAAAGAAAGGAAAAAAATTATGCATAATCTCGCCCTACCAAGTTGAAGCAAATATTTGCATACATACTTTACATACTTATGATCATGGGGCACAGGGTATTTTGTGTCCAGTATTTTTCACTTATATGATAAACATTTTAATATTTCTATACAGAATTCATCATCATGTTAATGATTTCATAATATTTAATAACAGTGTATTATGTAATTTATTAAGTCATTCCATATATATATATCCATATACATATCTTTTCTGTTTTTTTCTGTTGCAAATCATGCCGCATTGTGTATCTTTGTGGATAAGTCTATTTTAAATCAGTTTACTTTTTTTAGTTGAAGTATAGTTGATTTACGATGTTATATTAATTTCCAGTGCACAACATAGTGATTTGATATTTTTATAGATTATCCTCCATTTAAAGTTATTATAAAATATTGCTTTTATTCCCTGTGCTTTACAGTACATCCTTGTGTCTTACTTACGTTATACCTACATTGATTGTTTTAGTTACAAAAGTAAAATTAATATATAGTCATCTTTGAAAATGTTGATAACATAGTCAAGAGGAAAATATTTGTAATTTCACTGCCTAGAGATAACTCTTGTAAACATTTTGCTAAATATCCTTCCAGCTCTTTTTTATGATAATTAAAACATAAATATTAGAATATACTATATTTTAGTACATATTTTATAACCTGCCTTTCCCCTTTTAACTGTATGTCATAAACACCTTGTTGCATCATTAAAGTTTCTATAACCATGTGTATAGATGTACCTTACAAGAACGATTCTCTCTTTTTGAGTATTCATTTGTTACCAATATTTTACTATTTCAGCTGAAGCTGTGATGACATTCCCGATTTTCAAATCTTTATGCAAGTGTCCGATTACAATATTTCTTTAGGATGAATTCCTGCAGCTGGAATTGTAGGGTCAAGAAGTATATGGATATGCTTGGGATAATTCCTAGGAGTGGAGTTCTGAAGTCCAAGTTTAGAAATTCTTCAGGACTCAAAAAAAAAAAAAAAGGCTGCCTTAATTTCCGAGTGGAATTCTAGTGGGGGAGGAGAGGAGAGTGGTTTTGTCCTCTCAGAATCACCTCCCAGAGGAGAGGCAGGTGGTGCACACTGGGTTATGGGGACTGGCTCCTGGCCCTCCTCCCTCCCTTCCCTGCACCCTCCAGGGCAAACTCCCCTCCAGTCCCAGGCATTTCGGGGCAATGGCAAAGATCAAAAGACTTGGGTTCCAGGGATTGGTTCCACATTTTACTGGCTAAATGACTCAGGCAAGTCACTTAGGTGTTCTGAGGCCTCAGTTTCTCCACCTGTAAAGTGAGGCTAATTATACCCACTCTGGAGTGCTATAGTTTGTCTTGAAGGTGAAGTAGTAATATATCAATTACAAATCCCTATTCTAAGCTGTGTATTTGTTCAGCCCCAGAAAGAAACAATGGTATTTAGTATCAGGATCCACTTCTGACAGTAGGATGGAGACATGATGGTGGAGAGTATTGGATCATGGGATTTCACCCACCTGACCAGTGCTGGGGCAAGGCAGGAGTAAGCGCCCATAAACCCTTCCCTCTGGCACTGTCGGGATCTATTCTGGGGGCTAGAATGGTGGCCAGCCTACTGTTGTAGTGGCTGCAACAGCAGCGGTGGGATTCTTCAGCTTTCATCCACAACCCTTTCCTCCCCCAAACTCAGGCGGCCCCTGAAGGTTCCCATGACAACAGCACGCCTGGGAAGGACCAGCTTGAGGAAAAACCAGATTTTGCTGTAAGAAAAACTGGTCAGAAGCCACAGGCAAGGCGAGCTGGGACAGGGGCTCTGTGACGGGGCTGGGTCCTGAGACAAAGACCACAGCGGTGTGAGCTCAGGCTCAGTGCTAGGCAGTCTATAGAACAATATCTGACATGTTTGGAACACTTCCTGTGGCCGGACACTATTAAATGTGCTGCTATATATGTATTGACTTGTCTGATCCTCAGGACAAACCTATGGGGCAGGACCATTCTTTTACCTACCTTACAGGTGAGGAGACCAGCATGGTAAGGTTAAAAACTGGCATTCCGACTTCAGTGCCTGCGTCATGGACCTGTTGGAAGTCCTAAGTCTCCTGTCTACAGCCTTTGGCAAGTGATAAAGGACAGCTTCATTCTATCCTCACAAAATTTTTGCAAGATAAAAGTCATTATTCCCATATTACAGATGAGGAAACCAAAGGTCAGAGAGGTTAAGTGATGGGCCCCAAATCACACAGCTAGTAAGTAACAGAGCTGGGATATGAACTCTGATCTGTCTGAGCCCAGAGCCCATGGCCCTTCTCACTAAGGAAATCCATCCGGTCCTTCACATCTTCACCTGGGTACATTTGCCCATAAGCCTGAAGAGGCAGGTCATGGTTGCTTAGTATAGCTTTAGAGGTGTGTGGGGTATGTTTCTGTGCCTTTAGCACTGTGCCAACACACACACACACACACACACACACAAACACTCACACGCATGCACACAGGCCCTGGCAGGCTGATGGAGCTGTCCTACTCCCAGCCCACTCACAACAGGCTTCCCAGGAGTAAACTTACCCACACCTGCTTGCCTCAGCTGGGAAAGGCTGCTAGAAGGCACGTCTCCCCACCCCAGCTCATGCTGAGTAACCAGGCTGGGGCTTTCCAATGGAGGGAGAAACTTCCGGAAGTCTGTGAGGCCACTGGGACTTCTGGGGATTTTTTTCCTAAAGAGAGTGGGGAGCCTGAACTTCAGAGCTGGGCTGCTTAGGGAAGGGGAGGTTCTGTCGGAAGGACATTGTCCCTATTATTCTTCCAGTGTCCCTTTTTTTACTTAACATACTTAATTACTTGTGCCCTGATTTGATTATTTTCTGGGTGGTGACTTTTATTTTTAAAAGTCCTACAACCCCTGCGGTAAGTGCAGTGGCCTTCTGTGGCCTTCTGTCTCAGCTCTGCTAGACCATTCCATATTTTCACCTGGGAGCTTACCTTTAAGGTCTTGAAGTAAAGCCACGATATTTGCAAGGGTGGCAACAGAACCTCAAGTTCTGCCAAGTTCCTCTCAGATGGTGGGCTAGATAAAGGGCAGAGACCTGAAGACTGTCTTTTTTTTTTTGATTAAAAAATTTTTTTCATTGAAGTATAGTTGATTTACAATGTTTCAGGTATACAGCAAAGTGACTCAATTATATATATTCTTTTTCAGATTCTTTTCCATTATAAGTTATTACAAGATCTTGAATATAGTTCCCTGCACTATACAGTGTTTGTGTATATATCATACAAACAAACTATACCATAAGTTTGTTTTCTATATCTGTGAGTCTATTTCTTAATCATAGATGATTTCGTTTCTTAGTTTATTTTCTAGGATCTGTATTCTAAAACCTCAGGCTTATAAGTGATTTTAAAGAACACTTGATAAGAAACCATAAACAAGACGAAAAGACAACCCTCAGAATGGGGGAAAATATTTGCAAACGAAGCAACTGACAAAGAATTAATCTCCAAAATATACAAGCAGCTCATGAAGCTCAATATCAAAAAAACAAACAACACAATCCAAAAATGGGCAGAAGACCTAAATAGACATTTCTCCAAAGAAGATATACAGACTGCCAACAAACACATGAAAGGATGCTCAACATCACTAATCATTAGAGAAAAGCAAATCAAAACTACAGTGAGGTATCACCTCACACCAGTCAGAATGGCCATCATCAAAAAATCTAGAAACAATAAATGCTGGAGAGGGTGTGGAGAAAAGGGAACCCTCTTGCACTGTTGGTGGGAATGTAAATTGATACAGCCACTATGGAGAACAGTATGGAGGTTCCTTAGAAAACTAAAGATAGAACTACCATACGACCCAGCAACCCCACTACTGGGCATAAAACCTGAGAAAACCATAATTCAAAAGGAGTCATGTACCAAAATGTTCAATGCAGCTCTATTTACAATAGCCAGGACATGGAAGCAGCCTAAGTGTCCATCTACAGATGAGTGGATAAAGAAGATGTGGCACATATATACAATGGAATATTCCTCAGCCATAAAAAGAAACGAAATTGAGTTATTTGTAGTGAGGTGGATGGACCTAGAGTCTGTCATACAGAGTGAAGTAAGTCAGAAAGAGAAAAACAAATACTGTATTCTAACGCATATATATGGAATCTAAAATTAAAAACTGGTTCTGATGAACCTAGGGGCAGGACAGGAATAAAGACGCAGCCGTAGAGAATGGACTTGAGGACACGGGGAGGGGGAAGGGTAAGCTGGGACGAAGTGAAAGAGTAGCATTGACATATATACACTACCAAATATAAAATAGATAGCTAGTGGGAAACAGCTGCATAACACAGGGAGATCAGTCTTGGTGATCACCTAGAAGGGTGGGATGGGAGGGTGGGAGGGAGGCGCAAGAGGGAGGGGACATGAGGGTATATGTATACATATAACTGATTCACTTTGTTATACAGCAGAAACTAACACACCATTGTAAAGCAATTTTACCCCAATAAAGATGTTAAAAAAAAAAAAAGAACACTTGGTAAAGCCAACTAGGTAAATTTTGGCTGGAGCTGAACGAACAAGGAAGAGGGTTGTAGGCGATGGGGTCTAAGGGCCAAAGAAGAGGATATATCATGCAAGCCTGGAAGTCATGTATTGTTGCTATGCAACAAATTACTCCACACTTTAGCAGCTTTCAACGATAATAAGCACTTATTATCTCACATAACAACTTCTGTGGTTCTAGAATTTGGGAGTGGCTTACTGGTGGTTCTGGCCCAGGGTTTTTCATGAGGTTGCAGTTATAACATTGATTGGGGCTTCAGTCATCAGAAGGTTTGACTGGGGCGGGAAGACCTGCTGAAGACTGCCTTGCAGCAGGAAGCTTCTACACGCTTTTCCACTGGGAGCAGAATTAAGGCTCTCTCCCCAACTCCATTAGCTTGACTACCTGCCTCTATTCGGTTCCCCTCCGAAGCTCCCACAGCACGTCCTGGGGGCAACTTAGAAACCATCCTCAGAGGCCTGGACACCTCAGCTTTCTCCAGCAGCTGGCAGACCCTGCCATGCCTGCGCCTCAACCCCATTTCTGTTCCCTGCCAAACTGCCAGGGATCAGAGCAGAACGATCCGATCCAGGGATGATAGCACAGGACAGCCGGCTCTCAGCTTCTCACTTGTGGAGAAACTAGCCACGAAGCCTTTCTTCAGAGGACCGAGACATCCATCCACAGGGTAGCATGGACTCCGCAGCGGCGTGGGCTGGGGGAGAGAGGCTGCGGACTCCAGGAGAAAGAGAGCCATAGAGTGAGGAAGTGGAGGCTGGTAGAAGAGAGAGCAGAGGCAGGAGGGACCATGGGCAAAATATGTCAATATCATGTTTGTTTTCCCCTCTTGTGGGATGGCAGGGAGGTCACCCCTGCTGCCTTGGGGACAGAGCACCTGTGCATGCTCCCCTGCCCCCCACGCCTCCAGCCTGGCCCAGGCTCGTGGTGGGTATTTAGTAAGTGCACACCAGAGCTGCTGTTTATGTTGATGAGATGACGGCACAGCACTCAGTCTGCAAAGTCCAGACTTCTGTTTCTCCCACCCCTTGGGAATTTCATAAATAAATCCCTGGAACCGTTCCAAGAAGAATTTCAAGACTTCTCTGCGTGTGCGTGCATTTCCAGAAACACAAACAATTTTACATGCTGCCTGGTGTGCAAACTCCAAAACAACTCCTGGGGAGGGATGAGGGCTGGACGTGGCAAAGAGATGTTAGAGGGCCAGGTCAGGCCAGGCCGGGCAAGCAGCAGTTCACAGCGGAGTCTGCAGCTGGCTCCGCTAACCGGGTTCGCAGAGGCCCAGCCGCCTGGGCTCAGGTTGCTTGGCCTCCCCTCCCCCGCCCTCTGGCTTTGGCAGTATTCTCCACCAGGTTTTTGCAAAGTGCTGGGGTCTTAAAATAGCATGAAGGCACACACACACTCAGACTATGGTGTCAATTCCCGTACCACAGAATGATCGAAAAGTGAGTGGAGCAGGAACTCCAGGGCATCTTCCTGAGCAGAGAGCGGTGTGAGTGTGAGCTCAGGCCCCAGATGGGTGGGCACATGGCATAAGGAAGGCGATGAAGGAACCGGGAGGAGAAGACAAGATAGAGCCCATGTCTGAGTGTGTGTGTGACAATGTGACAGCGTTCATAGTCACGTCTGGTGTGTGTGTGTGTGTGTCTGGGATCATGAAACCAGAGGCCGTGTTGGTGTGACCAGTTTGGCAAGGGGAATATAGACTTCCCTCCTGGCCTGTGAACTCCTGTAGGGCAAAGAACTAAGAACTTCATCTGAATCATTCCCAGGGCCTAGCCCGGTGCCTGGCACAAAGACACTCAAAACATGTTCCAGGATGAATAAATGATGCCTGGGTCCATGGATTTTTCTAGAACAGAAAATGGTAACAGTAAAGATAGTCCAGCTTCAAATGGCAAAATTAGAACTGGGTGCCCCAAAGTTAGTATTTCCTGAACATTGGGAGGGAAATGGAAGTAGGGTTAATGATCTGTCTGAGGAAGGAGAGGCTACACACCCAGGAAGGGGGAAGGCTTCCTAGAGCAGTCAGGCTCTGAGCTCGTTCTGGACGATGGGTAGAATTCCTTGACCTGGGGTTCTAGCCAGGAACCCTAGGCTACAAGGATTAACACACTCAAACCAGGAGAAGTGAAAAAAGAGGATTTCCTGGAAAGGTACATGGGAGTCTCAGAGAAACTGGTAACGGGAAAATATGGCCAGATCTCATGGGGTCTTGAAGACACTGGACTGGGTATGTGTGGAGGACAATTTGACTGTTAGAGGGGCTGAGGCTGGAAGGTGCGTGTGCACAAGCACACCTTGGTGACCACCCCCGGCCTTCTCCCTGCCTTGACTCCATTCCATTCTCTTCTCCTAGCTCATCCTGATACCACGTGGCTTCCAGTTACTACGCTGTAGTTCCTGCCACCATCTAAGTAGCACAGTTTCTACGCCTCCTTAGTTCAAATGCTCGTGAGAGAGAAGCTGAATAGCTCAGCCGGTCTATTTACTACTTTCCCTTAGCTCAGATGCCCGAAGCTGTTGCAATCACCTGTGGCCAGAGGGCAGATCATGTATTCATCTAGGAGAAGCGGGTGTAGGCAGGTGACAGCGATAGCCCCTTGTAATCCACATGGAAAAAAAGGGAGCAGGGGTTGTCCAAGCAGGGGGGAGACCATGACTGAGGACTTGGCAGGTGTGCTTGCAAGTGTATAAGTGTGTAAAAGGGGGAGGGATTGAGAGAGAGAGAGAGGAGCCAGGATGACAGGGGAGCTGTCAGAACTGGGACTAGCTGGGTGATCTTGGGCAAATTATCTGATCTCTCTGTACCTCAGTTCTCCATCTCTACAATAGGGTGAACAGTAGTACTGCTCCCACGGCGTTGTCGTGAAGATTAAATAAATAATCCACAAAGCGCTCTTAGGAGAGTACACGGTCGGTCTCTGTATGCTATTTTTATGTGTAGGGGAAGTAAGTCTGGATGGATATTAAGGGCTTGTCATGTAGAGGTCTTGACTACCAGTTTTGGTTTTGCCCTGGAAAAGTCATTTATCTTCTCTGGACCTCAGTTTTTCCATCTGTAAAACAATGAGGTCAGACTAAATTATCTCTAAAAATCCCCTACAGATTTAGAATGCCATGCTTTTGGCTTGGTGTCATGGGCAATAGGGAGCTCATATGTTCTCAGGAAGGCAGATGACAAAATGAGAGGGAACACGGGTTTGCTATGGCGTACCTGGTAACTGCAGGAAGGGTGACCAGGAGGTTGGGGAGGTTACAGTGCTAGCAATATCAGAGGTGTATGGTATGAGGTTCTGGATGGGGGCTTCATTAGGGGCATGGAGAAGAGGGGGGTACAGATAGGCAAAAGCTCAGAGGTCCACAGCAAAAGGAGAATGACCAGGAGAGCCACCCTGCTTGGCCTCTGGGCATGTCCGGATAGAACTAAAGTATGAATCATCAAGGCTGAGGGCTCTGGGCCTGTTTACCAAGGAGGCACTGGGGTGGAACGAGGTCAGTGTGGGGGTTATAGTAATCTACAATCATGCCATGGCCTCTGGAGCAGAAAGTGAGGGGGAAAAGCCTGGGGAGGGTTTTTTTCAAGAACAGCAGAGCTCAGCACCATCCCATGGGGCCCCTGAGCACAGACTGCAGCCGCTGACTCTGTCAGGTCCCTAACACTGACTGGGGCCTTCGGGATTCTCAGGCCCATAACAGTGCCTCTAGCCCGCCTCCCATCCTTAGCCACCAGCCACATCACATTCCTTTTACTTCCATTGCCTTAGCTGCCCTCCCTCTGCTTCCCTCAACTCCCGGACCCACCTGTTCTCCCACCAGACCTATACCGCTTCCCCCACCCCTTCAGCCTCCAAACATCCCCTCTTCAGCTCCCACTCTGGGATGCTGAGCATTTCTAGAGGAAACTGTACCATCAAAGAGGCTTGTCATGACCTCAACTTAACGTTCGGCAACTCTGGCTGGGCCCCAGAGCCACCCTGGCAATTACCTTCTGCTTTCCTATGTTCCTGGACACCATCCCCTTCCCCACAGTGGCTTTTGCAAATTTTCCCTACTCCCTTCAAGCATGTCCTCCATCATATGCTATCCTGCCTCCTGACCATGTTGTACCAAAACAGGCCATGCCCAAAACTTGACTGAGAACATCCAGGTGACCCTCTCATGCCTATAAACTTTCTTTCACCTCCTCCTCCAGCTTCTGGCTCCATCACTAACTTCTTCTTCTTCCATATTTTTGAACTCTTCCTGACTCCTTTATTGCAGTCTAAGTTGCAATCTCTCCCTTCTTATTAAAGCAACAAAACGCAGCAAACACTTCTTTGACCTTGTATGTCCTCTGGAAATCCCCTTTTCTCTCTTTCTCTTCTCTAGTCTAGAAATCTGTATTTTTAATTTGGATTATTTAGCCCATTCATATTTATTGTAATCACAGATGTATTTGAATTTACTTTCACCATCTTATTTTGTGCTTTCTATTTATCTCACCTTAATACTATCCTTTTCTTTCTCCCCTTTCTTGCCTCCTTTTGGATTGCTTATATTTTCTTTCTTCCTGCCTTTGTTTATTTATTTATTTTAAAGAATTTATTTATTTATTATTTATTTTTGGCTGTGTTGGGTATTCGTTGTTGCGCACGGGCTTTCTCTCATTGTGGCAAGTGGGGGCTACTCTTCATTGCGGTGCATGGGCTTCTCATTGCAGTGGCTTCTCTTGTTACAGAGCACAGGATCTAGGTGCACGGGCTTCAGTAGTTGTGGCACACGGGACTCAGTAGTTGTGGCTCGGGGGCTCTAGAGTGCAGGCTCAGTAGTTGTGGCGCATGGGCTTAGTTGCTCCGCAGCATGTGGGATCTTCCTGGACCAGGGCTCGAACCCATGTCCCCTGCATTGGCAGATGGATTCTTAACCACTACACCACCAGGGAAGCCCAGGATTGCTTATATTTTCTTATTCTATTTTTTTCCTTCTCTTAACCTGGAAGTTATATAGTCTGTTTCCCTTCTAATAGGGAATATCTGACAATTAGTAAAGTAGGCATGAATTCATACATAACTTATATATATATATATATATATATACATTTTTTTTTCTGTTTTGTGGTACGCAGGCCTCTCACTGTTGTGGCCTCTCCCGTTGCGGAGCACAGGCTCCGGACGCGCAGGCTCAGCGGCCACGGCTCACGGGCCTAGCCGCTCCACAGCATGTGGGATCTTCCCGGACCAGGGCATGAACCCGTGTCGCCTGCATTGGCAGGCAGACTCTCAACCACTGCGCCACCAGGGAAGCCCACTTATATATATTTTTAAAGACATTTTCTACGAGTATATAATTCTAGGTTGACCGTTATTTTTCTCTCAGCCCTACTTAATTGTTTTTGGATTTTTGACTACATAGATTATATTTCTTGGAATTTTGTCTGTGAGAATTCCTTGTAGCCTGAGTTGAAGGTGGGTCCTCTAGAGATTATTTGCTCTTCTTTCTTCCAGGTACTACCAGGGGGTACTACCAGCCCAGGCCCACTTGAACCTAAATAGTGTATAGTTTTTCAGACCACCCAGGTAGGGTTAATTTGGAATTAAATTAAATGATGCAGGCCAACTTGTAGCTCGGAATTCTCAGGGAAGATGTTCCTCTTTTCTCACTCAGGACCAAGGTTCAAGTCAGGCAATTTTCCTGGCAGCCTCCTGGAAGAGTGAATTATTTCTAGTTCATCCTTTGACCGAGTGTCGTCTTATCTCTTGTGGGTCTCAGATTTGAGCAGAGGAAGATTTATTAGACTCCCACACCTTGGGCAGTCCTGGACTTTCTCTTCTGTCCTCTGCATCCTGCTCACCTTCAGAACACCAAAGTTCAAGTTCACCTGGTATACAAATGCTCTCAAGGTGAAAGCCAGCTTTGGTTCTCTGCTTTCCTCTCTTTGTTCCTTAGTTTTTGACTTGAATATTCTTCACTTTCTTGCTAGTTTGCCAAGCATTTTGGGTTGTTTCTTTAGCAGAAATTTTGCTCAGGGAACCTGGTCTATCATTCTGAAGGAAATTCAAATCTCCCCCTCCCATCACAGCCAAGTTCTTTTAAAGAACAGATGACACTCGCTCTTTTTTTAAAAAAATTTTCTTTCCTTCTTTCTTTCTTCCTTTCTTTCTTTCTTTCTTATTTTTGGCTGTGTTGGGTCTTCGTTGCTGCATGCAGGCTTTCTCTAGTTGAGGCAAGCAGTGGCTACTCTTTTGTTGCGGTGTACGGGCTTCTCATTGTGGTGGCTTCTCTTGTTGCGAAGCACGGGCTCTAGGTACGCGGGCTTCAGTAGCTGTGGCTCGTGGGCTCTAGAGCACAGGCTCAGTAGTTGTGGCCCATGGGCTTAGTTGCTCCACGGCATGTGGGATCTTCCTGGACCAGGGCTCGAACCCGTGTCCCCTGCATTGGCAGGTGGATTCTTAACCACTGCGCCACCAGGGAAGTCTGACACTCAGTCTTTCTAAGCTTTCACCTCTCGTTCACTTGTAGCCCCCTGAAGTTAGGCCGCCACTCCACCTTCCACTGAACCTGCTCAAGTAAAAGTCACCGCTGGGTTTCAAGTTATCAAATCCTAGACTTTCTTTGTTTCCCAACTTACTTGACTCCTTCTCAACATTAGAAACTACTGATCTCTTGAAACCCTCTCCTGCCTTGGTTTCCATGATTCTGTTTTTTTCCAGGTTCTTTTCCTATTTCTCTGAGTGTTCCTTCTCTGTCTCCTCTTTCCTGTCTGTGTTGCTGTACTTCCAGAACTACTGCACACCCCTGAGCTGTCTGCGTAACTATGATGTGCTGCTGATTTCCAATCCGTAGCTCCATGGCTCCAGGTTCCAAGAGGCCCTTCAAACTCAGTATGTCCAACGGGAGCTCATTTTCTTTTTCCCAAACTTGCTCTTGCTAATCTGCTGAATTAGCCACCAAGCAGCCAGTCACCCACATCGGATTATACTGGAAACATAATGGGCTTCTCTGTTTCCTCCTCACTTCTCACATCCAATCAATCTTGTAGTTTCTACGTCTTTAAAATCTCTTGAATCTATTTTTCTTTCCCATCTCCATTGCTGCTGCCTAGGGTCAGGTCCTCCTCCTATTTTGTCTGAGCTACGGGCTCTTAGGTTTCCTTACCACCAAACCATCTGCACAAAGTTCAAGTTCATTTGGTTCAACAAAGTGGTCTTTCTAAAATACAAATATGATCCCTTTACCCCCCTGCTTAGAACCCGTCCAGGAATACTGGAGAAAAGGACACTTCCATGTGGACTTCCACATCTGTCTCTCTCTCCCACATTACTTTTCAGCTCCACCACCAGCCCACTTCACCCTCCATTCTCCGCGTGTGCCGCCATGCCTAAACATCGGGCAATTTTACCTTGGTATCTTTTTTTTTTTTTTTTTGCGGTACGCGGGCCTCTCACTGCCGTGGAGTGTCTTGGTGTGTTGTAAACAAGATGGCAGCTGTGACACTGGGTGGTCTAGTCAGTGGAGCCTGGGGAGTAAGACTTTTTCCCGGAGAAGTAAATCCTGGTAGCTCTGGGGAATCCCATGACAAAGGGACAGAGCAAGGCGGATGAGTAGTTCGTAGATGTGATGTGGGTCCAGTCCTAAGATTCAGGAGGCTTATAGAAGTGGGTGCTTTGCTGAGGTCTTCAGCGATGGGAGAAGAGCCAGGCTGTGGGAGGGAGCACAGGGAGATTGGGCGGTCTGTCTCCGTACTGCTTGGGACCTAAAAGGGAAGGTAGATGCATCATCTGGAAAAACTCTGACTTGAGGAGTTGCTGCAAACTCTCAGGAATAGGGTATGAGGAATATAACGCACCCCTCCCCAACACCATCAAGTCTAATTTCCCACCTTCAGCTGGCTCTTGAAAACCAGTCTCTGGAAAAGCATGAGATGCTGTGATGTTGAAGAAGCACAGGACCGGGAGGCTGTCCTTAGACATGAGCTTGGGCGAGTGGCTTACCTTCCTTAGGTCTCGGTTGCCTCACCTGTACATTGAGGACACCCTGACATGCCTCAACCACTTCATAGGATTGTAGTAAAGATGAAATCATCACCATCACAATAGCTTTTCTTTTTATATCACTTCCTAGGTGTCAGAGGCTGTGCCAAATGCTTTAAAGACAGTACCTTCATCCATCCCCACAATATCTCTGTGAGGTAGAACTAACATCAGTTCCAACGTACAGATGAGGGAATTGAGGTTTAGGGAGGTAAAATATCTTGTCCACAGTCAAAGACTATCAGGTGAGCTGGTATTTGGTCTGTGGACCCAGCGTTCTAATTCCCTGGGCTGTACCTTCAGCTATGTGACTGCCCTTGTAATTTAGGAGTAAAGCAACCACAGGTCCCCTCTGCGACTCTTGGCCTTGCAGCCACAGTGGCAGCACTTAGCAAGGTATAAGGAAGGACAGTTCCTCTCCCTTGGTCTCAGTAATGTGCTCCTGAGGGGTCAGCTTTCCCTTCCCAACTGCGTGTGTTGGTGAATGTCCTGTGTTGAATAGTGTGCCCCCAGAATTCATGTCTACTCAGAACCTGTGAATGTGATTTTATTTGGAAATAGGATCTTCACAGATGCAATCAAGTTAAAATGATTTTAACTCATACTGGATTAGGGTGGGCTCTAATCTGATGACTGGTGTCTTTATAAGAAGAGAGAAATTTCGACACAGAGATGCAGACACAGAGGGAAGACAGCCATGTGAAGACGGAGGCAGAGATTGAAATTATGCTTCCACAAGCCAAGGAACACTAAGAATTCTGGGAACCACCAGAAACTAGAGACAAGAAAGGATTCTTCCCTAGAGCCTTCAGAGAGAGGATGGGGCTTCTGACACCTTAGTTTCAGATTTCTAGCCTCCAGAATTGAGAGAATAAATTTCTGTTCTTTTAAGCCACCCAGTTTGTGGTACTCTGTTAAGGCAGCCCTAGGAAACTAACACAGTAACCTTACACTGTGCCCACCACAGCTGGGAGCCCTTAAGGGTGGGTGGAACAGAGTTTGGGAGACCAGTTAGATAAAATGGAGGGGGGAATGCCCATTTTGGGGGCCTGAGGCAGAGCAGTATAAAAATAAGGTGTTTGCTCAATCCAGCTACTGACTCTTGTGTACATGGTGCCTCTGCAAGACTTTGCACATGTGTGTTTGTATGTGAGTTGTGTCTGGGGAGTGTGTCTACAGTCCAGTTTTTTTCTTTATATGAGGAGGGGTGTTCTTCAGGTTTGTGACAACTTCAAAGGTGGGGATTCCATTTGAGAAGCTCCCCCCACCCCGACTCCCACCTTTGGTCATCCTCTCCACCCTTACATCTCAGATGATGAAATTGTGCTTAGAGAGGTTAAAAAGCTTGCCTACGTTTTCATGCCAGTCAGTAAGAAAAGGAGGTTTCAGATCCAGAACTCTGGGTCCAAAACCCTGTCCTTTTTGTGATCTCAAGTGCTTTTTCAAGCTAAGGAAAGTGAACTCTTTTCAGAAAGATATGGGTGATTCAGTTTACCTTTTATAAGCATTTTTTTCTAAATTTGAAAGTAACACTAGCTTATTTGTAAAATATTTAGAAAATACTGAAATGTTTACAGAAAAAGTAAAAAATTATTCTGGTGATAACTACTGATAATATTGGCAATTTCTTTTCAGTCTTTTTTCCATGCAGATATATAGTGTCAACAAAATTAGAACAGTATTGTAAATAGTTTTGTATTTTGCTTTTGCATTTAACATCTCATGGACAT
The DNA here is from genome assembly GCF_059928025.1 of Delphinapterus leucas. Taxonomy (NCBI): domain Eukaryota; kingdom Metazoa; phylum Chordata; class Mammalia; order Artiodactyla; family Monodontidae; genus Delphinapterus; species Delphinapterus leucas. The sequence goes on from NC_143139.1 coordinate 41,469,648, forward strand.
TTCCTCACGTCATTATTTTTACAAACATAATTTTTAATTACTAAATAATGCTCCATCATATGGATGGGCCATAATTTGTCTTCTATTATTGAGTACTTGTTTCCAGCTTTTTACAATGATGAACATGCAACAGTTAACATTTCTCACAAATATTTGTCCTCATTTCTGTTATTTCTTGAAGACAGGGGATAGGGATATGAATATTCTAAGACATTTTATATGTAATGCCAAATTGTTTACCAAAAGGGTTCTACCTACAGCAGAGTGGGAGTGCTTCACACGGCACCCTCACCAAGACTGAGTACTGTCATTAAAAAGCCCGGTATGTTCTGAAAAGGGGCATCCCATGATTCGATCACACAGGTGGCTGTGCGTCCCGCGGATCGCAGGGGGGCCACTTGAGGCTGGGAGACTAGTTAGGAGAAGGTTGCGACGATCGCGATGGAACGTGACGGGAGCCTGAGGCTAAGCAGTAGGGATGAAGGGAACGGGAACACGCACGGCACTCGTAGAACATTCGATGCGGGGGATGGGGGTCGGTGCCGTTAAGATCACGCTGCGCTGCGGGGAGCGCAGGACAGAGCAGAAGTCGCGTGTCCGGCTCGGCCTCCTCTGCGCCGCGCTCTGCACCCACGGGTGAGGTTGGCCGAGGCGCGAACCCCTCCCACCCCTTTAACTGGGACACTCCCCTTTAAGGCGGGCGCCCGCGCGCACCCGGCCCCGCCCTTCGGGGGCGCGCGCGGCGGCCGCGGCGCCGGCTCCGCCGGCAGTGCACGTGCCGGCGCCGGGCGGAGAAGAGGGAGGCGGGAGCCGGGCCGCGGGAGGAGGGGAGGCGCCGGGGGCGCGCGCGCGCTGGGCGCTGCTGGGCTGCGGCGGCGGCGGCGGCGGCGGCGGCGGCGGCGGCGGCGGCGGTGGTGGTTACTATGGCGGAGTCGGCCGGAGCCTCCTCCTTCTTCCTCCTTGTTGTTCTCCTGCTGGCCGGCAGCGGCGGGTCCGGGCCCCGGGGGATCCAGGGTGAGTCCCGGGGCGGGGGCCAGGATGGAGAGGGCCGGGCGAGGGCGAGGCCTCGCGCAGCGGCCCCTGGCTACAGCGCGCCCCCTCCCCACGCACTCAATATGGCCGGGCGGGGGGCGCGGGGGAGTCGCGGTGACCCGCAGTCGGCTTTCCCCGACCCCCGAGGCGCGGCCGTCCAGCCGGGACCGAGCTCACGCCGGGCCCCTGGGGACCCGATCCCTCTTCCCGGCGAAACTGGATTCGGGGAGCTCTCGGGGGTCGCGCTCCCAGCACCCCCATGTTCCATAGAGGGGAGTGCGGGCTTCCTTCCCCAGTATTTGGAGGTCCACGTTTCTGCCCCTCAGCATGTCCGGGGCGGTGGTCTTCGTTCCCTCTCTCCAGATGCTCCTTGGGGGACGCCTTTTCTCCCGCCAAGATTGTGGGGCTCGGGCGATGGGGTCTTTGCCTCTCCGAGGTATCCTCATGTTGAGAGTCCTTGCGCACCTCAGATGAAAGGGGCAGGGGTCTCAAACCTTTCCTTGAGCTCCTGCGCTCGGGGTGCCTCTTCCCCTCCTTCTCCTTCCTCTCTAATGTTCTGGGAAAGCGAGTCACATTTCCCCTTCGCGCAGTCCCTTGAGTTCAGTGGGGCCAGCCCCCCCACCCCTCCAATACACATGCCCCGCGGAAGCTCTGTGGAGGCAATGGGACCAACAGGGCCCTAAACGTTTTGGAAGCTTGGCTTTGGAATCTCTCGAACCCTAGGAAACCTAGTTCCAGAACAGTTAATCTGCATCTAGGTGTATTTGCTTTTCACCTCGCCTCTCCCACCCTACCCCAGGGGGCCCATTCACTTCGTCACTTTGTGGATACCTTTCAGGTGACATCCTAGAACCTGCCTCCCACCCCCAAGATCATTTAAAGACCCCAGCACTGGAGCGGCTCCCGGCCCTTGGGCAGGATTTATTCACCTTCCCGCACAGCCCCTTCCCTACACACTCCCCCACCTCACACACCCCTTACCTTCCAAACCCCACAGGCTTCTGCTCCCTGGTAGCACCCGCACCCTTCCCGCTGCAGAGGTAGCCCCTTTCTGTGGGACACTCAGCTGGGTGTCTTGTTTGTGAGGCTTGGGGGGCTTGAGGAGAGCAGATGAAACCCTAAAATATTTAACTGAAGGGTGTCGTCTCAAATGCGTGTTGGCATTGGGGTAGCAGACGAAGGTTATACTTGGCAGTTATATTGAAGTGATTACTGACCCACAGATAGATCTGGGAGAGCTGATCCAGGTCTGTATCGGCTCCCGATGTACAAAGCCTGCTGCTTTGACTTCTCAGCAGCCCCTAACCTTCCAGCAGTGGGAGATCAAATGTATGTCCTGTGGCTCTCTTCTCTCCACTAAAAAGAATGGTTCTTAGGTGGGTTCTGGCTTCCTTCGTAAACCAGACAATCAACAAAAGACCTCATCCCACTTTGGAGTCTCAAAAACAAGTTCATTACCTCCAGCCTTGATATTTGTTCCCAGTGGTGCAGCCTGTGCGGTGGGGTCTTTGTTCACAGGCTAATGCTTCTGCTAAGGCGCCTCATGCGTGTTCCTGGGTCTTCGCTGCTCTGTGGCATAGGTAATGCGTCGTGGGGTCTGATAGACATGGTGAAGGTGTATGTACACAGTCTGACATTGGTGGTAAATTAATGGTTTTCATGAATGTTGTTTGCTGGGCCTTATTATGGGCCATGTTCTTGGAGTGTGTAACACGATGTTATTTCTCTAGTAGGGTAGTAAGTAAGGAGACTCAGCCTTCAGGTTTGTTATTTTACATGTGATGAATAAATCTTTAAATTCCTTCCATAGGAATTTTTATCCTGTTCCTAATATATCTAAGATTTTTAACAGCCGTGTCCCTGTTGGTTTGGTGTAGTGTCTGGTGGGATATTTCTTGTTGTGAGCCTTGAATGTTTAATTGATAATGCAGCTGGTTCTGAATGGGGCAGAGTTCATTTTCTGTAACCTTCCTGAAATGGATGTTGTTGGCGTGAGCATGGGTGGGCATAATAGGAAGTTGCTTTCTTTTTTTGGTAAATTGGAAGTTAGGTTGTGTGTCCAGCAAGCATTCTCGAAGGCCTTTAAATTTGGCCAGACACTACAGTTTTTTCCGGGACACATCTAGTTGCCAATAGTGCATGCTACAGAGACCACTGTTGCAAAAGGCTTCAAGTAAGACATCAGTTCTGGGAAAATAGAGGCTGTGGGATAACAAGAAGTTGATTGCTGTCCTCCCCTGCACTTCCTCTGTTGTGATCCTCGAGGCGGGCTGGAGGAATGGCAGAACCAGCCAGCCCTGATGCCTAGTACTTGGACAGGACATGAGGGCAGCAAGGGGTCGGTGTCTGTGTTAAATAGTGAACTAATGTCGACTTAGTAAAAGGCCAGTGATAAGAAGCATGAGTTCCAGGTTATAAACAGCATCATTTGATAGGTGGGCCATGTTTTAAGGCCTGCCTTTGGAATTTTCACATTAGTACTTGAAAATGTAAAATTGAATTAGTAGCAGGAGAGCGTGATATTTATTTCTTAAGACAAAAGCAACAAGGGAGACATTTGAGGTTCTGATAGGAATATTTTTAATTTCTGTGAGTAAACTAAAAATTTAATTTCAGGCCAAGTCTTGTAATTTTGTTGAGTGGACATGAATTCGAACTATGGTGAAAGTGAACTCTCATAGAGGAAAAGAGAATCTCAGATTAGTTTTGTTAAGAGCTCCGGGAACAGATGTGATTAAAACAATAAAATGGCTACTCTGGTTAAAGGTTAGAGCCAGATGGAGGGAGGAGGCTGCTTTCCAGCCCCTGAACTTTGCTCCCTTACAGGTTGTCCTTGAATAAGGCACTTAACCTTTCTGTGACTGCCTCAGTTTTGCCTCTGTAAAGTAAGGAACTAGTCTGTGTTGCTCTTGTTGGGACATTTGTGAGACTGACTTACTGATAGCCAGTTGGCTGGGAGGTATTTTTAGACACAGTTTCTGACTTCAGAGACCAGGCAATGTTGGGTTACTTTTTATCTTATGGGGCAGAGTAATTCCTGGGATTGATAGAAGCATCATATGTCACAGTGCGGTTAATTTCTTCTTCTTTGTGCATTTCTGTGGACCGGGTTCAGATTTCCTCAAGTTAATTTCTGTCTCTTGACAGGCCCTTACATCTTAGGCCGGGCAGCATACCTTTGCTAATCAAAGGCAGTCTGGAGGGAGTGACCTGCTTTAGGCTTTATTGGTTTGGCAACGTTTTAATTCTTACGCAACGCCGGGTATGTTTATGGCACTATGTAAATGTTACATAAGAACATGGAGGCTGAGAGGTGGCCAGAATGGTGCCTGTGAACACAGGAAGGTTAGACTGAGGACTTCGTCTGAAAGGACCTTGGGAATCTGCAGTCAGTACAGGAAGAAGCTGCGCTTCACTTTTGTCTAAAACCCTTTTTAGATGATTGTGTCTTCCAGGTGGACTGCTGTGTTATAAATAGGTTTATTCTCCACCGGTGAGCTAATTGTAACCTTGCTACCAAAATATGAATCAGGAGCTGACGATGAGGTGTGCTGCTTCTTCCAGCATGGCCTGTTGAAGCTGCTTGTTGCATTTTGGAGCACGAGTTGAATTGCGTCGCAGCCTGTTCTCATAATAACTCGGGAGTACGGGGTGTTGAGGTGGAATGGAATGCTCAGTCCACGGTGCTTGAGATCTTCTTTATGTTTGAAGGTTAAATTAGAATACTGAAGTGGCTCTTTTGTTTTAATTTTGAAATCCTTATTGTTTACTGTTCAGTTTTTGCTCAGAGCAGCCGTGAACATTAATTCTGGAATCCGGCCTCTTTGTCTCGAGTTCTTGTGCTATTTGTCTGTTACAGTAGGGTTGATGTAAGAGGGTCTTACCTCATTTTCCTCTCTGTATTCACAAGAAGAAAATCCTGGAGTCCTTTTGCTCATCAGTTCCCCCCGATGTTGGAAGTGCTGCGGGCCTCCGGAGCCCATCAGTTCCGCCTGGCCTAGGAGTGTCCAAACCTTTGAAGGGAATCGGCTCCGGAGCCGCCAGTCCCCGGCAGTCTCGGCTACATTTCTGTCACTCTGCAGGGGTGGCATCACGGCCAGGTTCGAGTCCAGCTCTCGGGTTTTGCTCTCCTCAGCTTCTCTCACACGTGGTTCAACCTGCGGCTGGGCCTGGAGGCAGCATCTCTGCTCTTGCCTGTTCTTTCTGCTTGCTGGCTTTTCCGTCGCGGATAAATACCGTTCCAGAGTGTAGCTTTCTTCTTCCTCTGTAGAGTCTCGGGAGCTTGGTGCAGCTGAGCAGCTGCCATCCCCAGCAGTCTTACCTGCCCACGGGTGTCTGAGACAGCGCCACTTCAGGCAGCTCTGGTGTTCTTTTCGGGTTTTCTCTTCTCTCCACTTAGTCTGAAGCCTGCATTTGTCTCGCTAAATATTTTGAATTTAACACAATGAAAGTAACTGCCTTTCCCTTTAAAGTATCAATCCCCCTAATATTTATACAATTACATATAGGAGGTTTCTTTATTCATTCGGTTGGGTATGTGCCTGGAATGGTTCTTGGCATGAGGAGGTAACAGGGAACAAGGTGGACAAGAATCCCGAACTCTCATGGAACTGACTATTGCAGTGGCTCAGACCGAAAGTAAATGAGTAAACACAGTTATCAGTCATGAGGGCTGTGAAGGCAATAAAAGAGGATGGTGTGCTGGAGTGCGCGGGGGGCTGCCACTTCACATCCCTGTCCGCTTCACTGTTTCATCTGTAAAATGGGGCTAATCCAGTCAGGTCGTGTTATTTGCCGTAACTGTGTTCTGTGAGGCCCACTTGAACACAGGATTCGCAAATACTGGACCACTGCTCCTGGGGGAGACACAGGGTTAGGCCCCTGCAGCTGCTGGTCACACGTTTTCATCAGCTGATCGGTACATAACCTTGTGTTGTTCGTGTTTCTGTTTCAAGACACCTCATTTAATTTACATTGTTGATTCATTAACGTTGAACTCAGGGCCAAGAGCACTATAATGCATGCCTGAGTGAAGCTTATTCAGTATATGTATTTTCTTTCTCGTAAGGCACGTCACTGTCTTCTCGAGCTTCGGAACACTAAGCTACTGCTCTTGGGGGCTGTTTTAAACAGTGAAATCACCAAGGAAGAACACAAAAAGCCTGGCACTGAACATACCATGAGAAGGACACATATTAACAGTATGAGCTGAAACAAGAAGCCAGAGCATTGCCTTGTCCAGCCTCAGTGGGAACGTGTGCATTGGGTGACTCAAAGTTTTCACCACTTTGCGCATGTCTGCAAATGACCATGAAAGCACTGAGAGTATTGATTTGGGGGTTATAAATAAATTTTAGCAAGTGGGCAGATTCACAGATACGAATCCGTGAATAACAAGAATCGACTGTATCTTGTTAAAAGCCATACAATGATTGTGGCAGAGAGAAAATTGTATCATGTGGAATTCCCAGGGTTCCTGAATGGTTTCACTGAACCAAAAGTTTAATGTATACAGTTAGGAGTCCCGTTTCCAGCCTGTGAATAAACTAAACAGGTATATATATACGTATATCGAATACTGTTATGGTGATCTAAAGGTTCCTTTAACCCTTGAGCACCTACCATATACCTGGCACTGCTGTAGGTGCAGGGATACAACAGTAAACAAAAGGAGACAAATGCTTTCCTTGGTGAAGTGTACCTTCTGGCTGGTGAAATAGACAATAAAGAAATAAAATACAAGGTGATTCTGTCTACCACAGCCCCCCCGCTGCTCTCCTCTCCTCAAGTTTCCTAGTCTTAGGTATATACACACCTTTTCCCAGTTACTCAGTCACACACGAATGCAGGTAGTACAGTTGACCCTTGAGCAACGTGGGTATGAACTGCATGGGTCTACTTATACTTGGATTTCTTTCAGTAAATACAGACTAGAGTACTGTACGGTCCAAGGTTGGTTGAATCCGTGGATGCGGAACCACAGATCCAGAGGGATGATTGTTACGTTATACGTGGGTTTTTGACTCCATGGTGGTCAGTGCCCCTAACCCCTGAGTTGTTCAAGGGTCAACTGTATTGTGAAGGGGTTAAATCAGTGCACCTCCAGGTAGGCAGGCTACCGTGGTGGGCCTGACCTAATCAAGCTAGCCCTTTGAAAGCAGAGCATTTTCTCAGCTGATTGCAGAAGAGGAAGGCAGAGATGCTTCAGCGGGCTTGGAAGAAAGTAAACATCCATGTATGAACTGCCCATGGGAGCCACATGAGCAGGAGCTGCAGGCTGACTTCAGGAGCTGAGTGGTCCCTGGCCATCAGCAAGGAGGGGAATGGGGGCTTTAGTCCTTCTTCCACAGGGCATTAGAGTTTGGCAGCAACGAGTGGGTTTGAGAGAGGTCCCAGCCCTAGGTGAGAAAGCAGCCCCAGCTGACATCAGTCATGCTGTACCTGGTCTTCTGACCTGCAGAAACTGTGAAATAGGAAATAGGTGTTGTTTTTAAAAATGTGTGTGTGGTGAGTCAGATGGTGATGTGAGGAGAAGGAAAACAGGAGAGGGAAACAACAGAACTCTCCCAAGATAGGCTTGAGGCTCCTTGAGACCTGGTACCCTGTCATCCCATGGATGGACCTTGCATGTGGAAAGAAGTCCTTTGACCACATGTGGCTTTCACCTACTGCCTGTTGCCTTTTCCTAGATATTTGTGAGTGTTTGGAGGAGAGAGGAGATTGTGGGTGCTTTGGAGATAAACTTTTTAGATGGTTTTGATGTTTTGAGTTGAGGAATCTCAACTTGTGAATTGAAGGATATTTTTTTAAATAAGTATTTGTGTTGAACCTGCCTTACCCCAAATCTTTGCATATTGTCTTGGTGTATGTTTGTATACATTACATTCTACACTTGTAGTAGATAAGCTTGAATCACGTTCAGTCAACGTTCATTCCTAATACGCAGGGCCAAGCTTAGTGTTGAGAGGGATACTGAGGAACGAGTCTGTCCTTGCCATTGAGACGTTTACACACAAATTGACTTCTGCTTGTGAGAAGAACCATAAAACCACAAAGAGCTCTGACCCTTCTCATTCACTAGGATGACAGCAGTGATAAAAGCACCTGATTTACTGAATGTGTACTATCTACTCATGTGCTACACTGAGCCTTCGTGCTACATCGCTTACTCTGTACAACTGTTCTCTGAGGCACTCATCCCCATTTTACAGATGAGAAAACTGGGGCGTAGAGAGGTTAAGCAGTGGGCCTGAAGTCTGTCTGACTCCAAAGCACATGCTCTAAATCCTGTACTCTACTATGTACTGTAATGACTCTTAAAGTAGCTTTCTAACCAGTCCCTGCCTCCTGTCTCTCCCTTGTCATCCTTCCTACCACTGGATTTAACTTTGGAAAGTGCACCTTCTGTGTCACTTTTATGTGGCCTCCAGGATCAACTCCAGACCCCTTAGCCTGGCATCACAATCCATGCAGTCTGGCCTAGTCTCCCTTACTGCCCTTGTCTCTGACTGGAACCATGGCATTGTTGTCACATCTGTTTACTTTGGACCTAACACGCCTTGTGCTTTTCTTGGTCTTGGCCTTCTCTTCTTAGCCTAGTCCAAATCCAGCCATCCTCCAGTGTGGGACCCACTTTGTCTTCCTCCTATCCCCCAGCCAGTGACTCCATCCTCTCTGCTTTTCTCTTTGGTCCATATCAGTGGTATAGAGGTTCACACTGGTTTATAGTTTTCTGCTTCTCCCACTCTCGCTTCTCTACCCCCTAAAAATTGATGCTAGGAGCTACCTTATTTTTCTTTATATGTCTTCGTCCTATCACAGAGCCTTGCGTATTTTAAGTACTTAATAATTTAATTGAATTCATTCATCTCTTTTCCATCCTCTCAGCAAAATCCTAGGTAAATAATTCTAGTTCTGTCCTGCTGTAATTTTATTGTCTCCTGTATGTACAGTTTTTATCCCAGTCTTTCAAAATGCTGCAGACATTTGTGAGTTACTTGGAACATCCTAATCACACTTCCTACCTCACCTCTTGCATCTCCGTTTATTCTACTCTTGTTTATTCTACCACCTACCCATTTTATTCCAGCCAGATGAACTTGATCTCCACCTCTTTAGTTTTATTCTCCGTCCTGGCTGATTTTGTTTTCTCCTTCATTGTCCCAGTTGCCTGAAACAGTCATTCCTATCCCTCTTCTCCCTCAAAACTGTGATGTACCCTGTGGCCTCTCCACACATGCATAGTATAGTAAGGAGGTCGGGAAGCAAATAGGACTGCCACTGATAAATACCCTCCCCTGCTCTAATGAGCCACGAGTGTGTCTGCTTAAGTACAACAAAGAAAGAAAACAGAATGGTTGTACATGTCAATATAAACTTGTCAGTAAAGGAGAAATACCAAGTTACTAGTAGGCAGTCTGAATGTGACAGCTGAGTCTGTACACTTAGGTCCCAGGAACACTGGACATGCTCTGTCATAGTGATGCCACTCCTTCCAGCTTTACCTTGACGTTCTCCTGGGCAGCAGGTGGGCCCTTGCTAGATGTTCAGGCATTTACCGTCAGCCATAAGTTAAGTCGCAGTTGACAGGTCTCCTTAGCATAAACATCAAACGTCTTTTTTGAGTGAGAACAAAGCTTTCATTCTCTAGACCTGAGGCTTAAGGGTGACTTGTTTAAACAGCTCTCTGGGGTTGGGTTTGTCTCCAAGTAGAATGTCAGAAAGGCAGTTTGTAGAATAGATATAGTGTGGAGCTGGCTTTTCAAACACCTTTCTTTTATGCAAAACCCACTCTGAGACCTTTTCCCAGATTGAAATTAAATACCAAGCTTATCAAATGTCTTATTGTTAAATCTGTGCGTTTTTCCCCCTCGTCATACAAATAGCTTCCTTTATTAAGTCAGTTACATTTTTTTCATAAGTGCTTTTTACCAGTATACTTTTTGGATGTTTTAGATACCACCAACTACACATGTAAAATTTGACTCTATTATGGCTCTTGGGTGCTTAAGAGTTTTTGTTTTGTTTCATTTTAGTGTAGTTTTACAGTCTAATTCTGACGATTGTGAAAGCTGGAAATGCAACTTGAGTCTTTGTTAGCAATAGCATCTGATTGCGGTATTTTAATGCAGCAGGACTTTTTTGCCTGGTACTGTGTCAGTTCTGCAGCCTCACCCGCTGTCTTCCCCCCAACCCCCCACCCCCCGGAGAAACAAACATTACCTCTACTTTGTGATAGTTTAGTGCCAGACACCTCCATTTTTAAACCCGATTCAAGATTTTCATAAACGTTTTGGCAGTTGTCTAAATCAGTAGTTACTGAACAACTTTTTTCTTTCTTTTTTTTTTAAAATTTATTTATTTTTATATTTAGCCGCGTTGGGTCTTCGATGCTGCACGCGGGCTTTCTCTGTTTGCAACGAACGGGGGCTACTCTTCGTGGCGGTGCGCGGGCTTCTCATCGCGGTGGCTTCTCTTGTTGCGGAGCACGGGCTCTAGGCTCGCGGGCTTCAGTAGTTGTGGCTCGCAGGCTCTAGAGCGCAGGCTCAGTAGTTGTGGAGCATGGGCTTCGTTGCTCCGCAGCATGTGGGAACTTCCCGGACCAGGGCTTGAACCCGTATCCCGTGCATTGGCAGGCGGATTCTTAAGCACTGCGCCACCAGGGAAGCCCTTTCTTTTTTCTTTCTGTCTTCTTAAAGCAGTAAAACTCTTTCAAAAATGAAAATGTAGACAGGTATATAAAATGGATAAAAGCATGTCCACTCTGGCAGAGCCCCTTCCCTCTCAGATTGCTAGGCTGAGATCTGTTGAATGAGACTTATTAATCATGGTGCTATTTGCTGATCACTGTGCTGGATACCAGTGAGAAAATGAAGAAGAGAAGGACACTGGTTCCCTCCTTTAGGAGTTTACAGGTTCCTGGGACATCTGAGAGCCTAGGGACTTGGGAAGGACACTGTACCTCCATTTTTTTTGGTATGCTCGTGTTAGGTTTTTGTTGTTATTGTTTTGTAATTGAGATTATATTATACATACTATCTTACAGAGATTTATGGTATTTTAAAAATTGTGGTAGAACACATTTAACCATTTTAAAGTGTATAATTCAGTGGTGTTAAGTACCTTCATAATGGTACACAAACCATCACCACTCTCTAGTTCCAGAACTTTTTCTTTACCCTGAAGGAAACCCAGTAACCCATTAAGCCAGCATTCCCCACCTTCTCCCCCAAGGCCCTAACAACCACTAATAATGCTTTCTGGATATTTAATATAAATGGACCCATACAGTATGTGGCTTCTTTCAATTAACATAATGTTTCAGAGTTCATCCACAGTGTAGTGAATATCAGTAGTTTATTCCCCTTTATAGCTGAATAATACTCCATCATATGAATATACCACATTTTGTTTATCCTTTCTATGTTTGGTGGACATTTGGGTTTCCACCTTTTGACGGTTGTGAATAGTGCTGTTATGAACATTCGAGTACAAGTTTTTGTTTAAACACTTGTTTTCAATCTTCTGGATATACACCTAGGAGTGGAATTGCTGGGTTATATGGTAATTCAATGTTTAACTTACCGAGGAACCATCAAACTGTTTTCTATAGTGGCTGCACCGGTTTATGATCCTACTGTCAGTGTATAGGGTCCCAGTTTCCTCTGAGTCTGCACCAACACTTTCTTATGGCCTTCCTAGTGGGTGTGAAGTGGTTTTGATTTACATTTGAATTTGAAATTCATTTGCATTTGAGATGATGTTGAACATCTTTTCATGTACTTTTTGGTCATTTGTATATCTTTGGAGAAATGTCTGTTCAGGTCCTTTGCCTGTTTTAAAATTATTTTTTGTCGTTGTTGAGGTTTTTTAAATATAAATTTATTTATTTATTTTTGGCTGCATTGGGTCTTTGTTGCTGCACGCGGGCTTTCTCTAGTTGTGGCGAGTGGGGGCTACTCTTCCTTCCGGTGCACGAGCTTCTCATTGTGGTGGCTTCTCTTGTTGCGGAGCACAGGCTCTAGGTGCGTGGACTTCAGTAGTTGTGGCACGAGGGCTCAGTAGTTGTGGCACGAGGGCTCAGTAGTTGTGGCTCGCCGGCTCTAGAGTGCAGGTTCAGTAGTTGTGGTGCACAGGCTTAGTTGCTCTGCTGCATGTGGGATCTTCCCGGACCAGGGCTCAAACCCATGTCCCCTGCATTGGCAGGCGGATTCTTAACCACTGTGCCATGAGGGAAGCCCTGTTGTTTAGTTTTAAGAGTTCTTTACATATTCTGGGTGCAAGACCATTACTAGATACATGATTTGCAAATATTTTCTCCCATTCTGTAAGTTCTGTTTTCTTCACTCTTTTGATATTGTCCTTTGAGACACAAAAATTTTTTAATTTGGTGAAGGCCAATTCATCTATTTTTCTTTTGTTGCTTGCGTTTTGGGTGTGGTATCTAGGAGACTGTTGCCAAATCCAAGGTCATGAAGATATACCCCTATTTTCATTTTAAAAGTTTTAGAAGTTTTCGAATATAAGTTTTAGCTCTTATATTTAGGTCTTTGACTTACTTTGAGTTAATTTTTGTATATGGTGTGAAGTAACGGTCCAGCTTTATTCTTTTGCATGTGGATTTCTGGTTGTCCAGCACTGTTTGTTGAAGACTAGTCTTGCCACCCCCAAAATGTTGTAGACACTCTTGTGGAAAATCAGTCGATGATAGATGTATAGATTTGTTTCTGGACTCTCAACTCTATTCCATTGATTTATAGTCTGTACTTCGGGGAGTAGCATACTGTTTTGATAACTGTAGCTTTGTAGTAAGTTTTAAATCAGGATGTGTGAGCCCTCCAACTTTGTTCTCTTTCTCTTTTTTTTTTTTTTCCTCCCAAGATCTTCTTGGCTATTCAGGATCACAGAGTTGTGTAGAATTGTAGTCTTTGTTCTATCCCAAGTAAGCTGTAGGGAGTTTGGATAGGGTCCATGGAAGAATAATTAAAATAATCATGGGTTGTAGTAGGCTGTTCTTATCAGTTTGGCCTGCCTGATGGATGCTGTCATCTGGTAAGATGAAGGCTCAGAGGCAGCTTATGATCAAGTTGTAAAATCGTGAAGAGGAAGGGTGGCACGGGCTATTTGGACACCACATTTTAGCTCCTGTAGAACTAGAAGGTTGCCCAGTGAAGCTTGGAAGAGGCAGGTTTAGTGTCCCTAAATGGGACCCTGTTCCACGCCAAATTGATGAAACTTACCATCCCCAAGGAGCATATACATAAGCTAAAAATCATAGAAACTGTAGCTTTAAAACATTCGTGGACCTTCATCTACCAGCACAAAGGTGGGTGTTTTGCAGCATGCCTCTTACCTTTTGAGGTCGGTGCCCCCACCCTGCTCCTCCCACATCCTGTCCCCCGGTGATGTGGATTGAGTGGCTGTGAGTTTAGTCCTGGATGGTGGTTCTTGGGAATTTCCAGTGAGCAGCAGCCTTACTGTATCCTCCTAGAGTATGCCGTGGGCAGGAGAGAGGGGCCTGCGGTGGGGGTGCCTTTGCTCAGGCCCAGTGTGTTAGTGCCTACATAACATGCAGTGAGACAGAGTCTGCCCAGGTCGGGACTTGTCAGCCTTCCTCCAAACACATCCTGTCTCACAAATCAAATTTGCTTTGACATCCTACCACAGACCGCCTTCTAATCATACTTTGGCACCACGTTCAAATCCTGCCAAAATGTCTTTAGTTCAGGTTTGACTAGCTTGTTAGTAACAAAATGCTGTGCTAGTGAGAATTTCACTCTGACCACTTTTTAATTGCTTTTCTGTAGATTGGTTTTGTTACTCTTCTGCCATTGGCTTTCCTAATTGTGTTGTTTCTACTACGTAACTCTTTGGTGATGGAACACTGAGAGTTTTAGGTACGTGTTGTTTATGTACACATGTGTAGTAGGCGGATTTCACCTCATGAGTCACTATGAAACAGATTATAAAGAGCTGTTATCATTAGTCCAGATTTAACTTTTCAAAGAAATCAAAATTAGGTTTGTGATTTAGTGTCCTAGTAGAGTTTTAGTAAATTCAGATGTTTTGTAATTTTATTGTCACTTACTTTGTTTCAATGAAAAATGAATATTAACAGAAGACAATTTAAAGACTAGTCTGTCTTTAAAGTTCAGGAAAAGGTATATGGAAGTGAAGCAGAACTTCCCAGTGTTGAATCAGTGATCCAGACAATGTGAATTTAAAAACAAACTAGATTCAGATTTCAAGTGGAGGATTTTAGAGGTCATCTGGTTCAACCCCTTCTTTCTGGTTAATGGTGAGGAAAATGAGGTTCAGGAAGGTTAAATGAATTGCCCAAAACCACGCGACCAGTTACTGGCAGAGCTGAGACTCAAACAGCAGTTCCTTGCTGTGGTCTTGCTGTCACTTGGCACTTCCTAATTAGTGGTTAGAGAGACACATTGTACGTGGATGTGTTTACTTGAGTTTTACATTGAAGGGAGGGATTAAAATTCATTGAGCATCTATTTGCTAAGCACTTTTTAAATCTCTTATTTCATGTGATTCTTACATAGTCCTGTGAACTAATTAACAGTCCCACTTTACAGATTAGGCAGCTGGGGTGCAGGAAGGTTACTAACTTGCTCAAGGCCATGTGACTAACACTAGAGCTGGTATTTGAGCACTGGGTCTGTGTGGCCTGTTCCTGCCATGATGCTCTGCTGTGGCTCTAGTGAGAGTAACTGAAACCTCTGCAGGGGTGTGGGCAGTAGTGATGGTTATTGCAAAAATAGCTTTTTCTGACTTCTCACTCTGTAAAAGCAGAGATGTACACAGATGTGAGCAGTCTTCTCAGAGTACCCACGGCACTTAGCAGATGTGGGCTGATCTTCATACCACCTCTGTAACATAAATGGTATTTTCTGGCTGGGCGGCCGAAGCCCAGATAGAGTCAGGGGCTTATTGCCCAATCCCTTATCACAAAGCCGCATGGCCCTGCTCCCAGTTCCGTCCTTCGTCCCGTCTAGCATAGATTTCACCACTTTTGTTCTTTCCTGTCTTACACCAAGATTGTTTAAGTACTTCCCAAAAATAATGAGCCACGTGTGGGTGTGCTCGTTCTCCAGAATGAATCACTGTGAAAGAGGCCATGAACCAAGGAAAGGAGAGTGCGTGTCTGGGAGCAGAGGCTCTGGTTCCCTGCCTGCTAATTGACGGACTCTGAAGTGAGCTGCTTTTCCAAAGGCGGCTGCGGGTCTGGCCCGCGTGTCCCACTGTGCTCAGAATAGCCCTCTGGGAGTCGTTCACTTTCCCTTCTTGCTTCCCAAAATAGACCTGAGGCTGTTCTCATCGCCGGACGTCGGGGCGCGTGTATTGAGAGGTGTGCGCGCCACGGGGACCCCTTTTGTGCCCGAATGTCCCCATTGACACAAAGAGGAATGGGCGTTTGCACTCGTGGATGAGTAGTCAGGACTCCAGGGTGAGTCACAGAGGTTTGGGCAGAGTGTTCTGAGAGTCGCAGAAGTAAATTTCAGTTAGCAAGAAGAAGGAAATTTAGGAGGAATTTACTTTTAAAATTCCTTTTATGTTTGGGATCCTAGTCTAAAGGGTACCTGCTTTAAACTTCCTGCCTTTAAAATATAACACTACCCGAGCCCTTCAGCAGGTAGCTGCGTGTTTTGGAATTTCTCCCAGAAGAAAGGGTTCTGATCAGACGCTGTGAGAAAAATCCCACAGGCGGTGCAGTGAAGATCCACACTGTCCGTTTGCCTGTCTGTGCTCGCCCTCCTTTGTTTCCTTGGTGGGGATGGCAAGGATCGTGTCACTTACAGAAAGCCTGTAAGGGGAAGGAGGGGGTTGGACCCTGAGATATTTAGAATCTGTCTTTGGACTTGAAAAGCCAGGAGATGCCTTCCAGTGTTTTAGAGGAAGAGACAAAGATAGACTGTTTACAGCCGAAAGGGGTGAGTTACGACAGGCTGGTTTTTCACGGGACTGGTCATAAATGTCTCTTCTCCAGGGGCCATAGTTTGAATATGTTCCCTCTTGGGATCCAGATAGTATTCGCTTAGTGTCCAGTCGGGGCCTCGGGTGGGCCCTGCCACCTGCATCCCCGCTGGGTGAATGCTTTGTTCAGCACTGTGAGTCCCAACCTCAGTATCCTAGTGGCTCAAGCCACCCTCCTGCCCATCCCAAGGGGTCAGGGCTGGGTTAGGCTCATGGGAGACAGTGCTGGGGAGAACCAACGGCTGCTGTCTGTGCTATTCTTGTTAGACGGATAAATAAAGGATTTCAGATTCCAGGGCTGCCGAGCTGGCTTTCAGAGGCACCAAATTCATTTACAGTAATTTCCTGTCAACAGTGCACACTTACGGATAATACACACCCAGCCAAACTCACTAGCTCCAGAGATGATTGTGTGCACTACCTATTTGAAAGAAAAAAAATTTATACGTATACATATATATATATATATATATATATATATATATATAGTGCTTTTAAAAGTGATATCCAGGGCTTCCCTGGTGGCGCAGTGGTTAAGAATCCACCTGCCAATGCAGGGGGCACGGGTTCAAGCCGTGGTGTGGGAAGATCCCACATGCTGCAGAGCAACTAGACCCGTGCACCACAACTACTGAGCCTGTGCTCTAGAGCCCATGAGCCACAGCTACTGAGCCCGTGTGCCACAACTACTGAGCCTGCGCTCTAGAGCCCGTGCTCCTCAACAAGAGAAGCCACCGCAATGAGAAGCCTGCACACCGCAACAAAGAGTAGCCCCCGCTTGCCACAACTAGAGAAAGCCCGCGCACAGCAACGAAGACCCAATGCAGCCAAAAATAAATAAATAAGATAAATAAATTTAAAAAAAAAAAATAAATAAAAAAATAAAGTGATATCCAGTTGTCTTTCAGAATGGGTTAGATTTATTGAGCACTTTCTATACATTAGCTCACTTAATCCTCACAATGACTGTATGAGGTAGGCACTAATATTATCTTCTTTGGAGGGTGTTCTTTTTGCCCCCTCTTGAGAGGGGCACCTGCGCACCTGCTGGGGACTAAAGGATGGAGGAGGTTGTTGGACTAGTCGGGAAGCTTTTCGAAGGAAGTGACGTTTAAGCTGAATCTTAAAGAACTTGTAAGCATTAGCTAGGAAAAAAAGCATTGCAGCAAAAGCATGTGTGAGAGCATGCACACTGCATTCAGGAAACTGTGGGCGTTCCTGGTGCAGAGAAAGGAGATGGGGTTGATGATGGCTCCAGGGAACCCGGGTGGTGTCAGCTGGAGTACGTGGGGAGAGGGGTCCTCTAGTCTCCGAAGGGAAGGTGCCTTCCTCCCATCCTCGGGCTTTCCTAGCCACAAAACAATTTTTTTTAAGAAGTCAAAGTCTAAAAGTTAAAAAGGCAGTTTCTCTGTTTCTTGTAGGCATAAACTAGAGCACTTAGAGGACAGTGGTGGGACCCAGAAAGCCTTGTTGTGAGCAGAATAAACAGGTGCAAAGGTTGGGCCCCCACTGACGATGTCATCTTTCTGGCCCCATCTCTGTAAAAGCGCCTTATTTTGGAACATCAAGTATGCTGGGGGATTGTATTCTAAGTCTGGAAAAGGCCCTGGGGTAAGACCTCACCATTGATGTCCATGTCCGCTCCCAAATTCCCCGCAGCCCTGCTCTGTGCGTGCACCAGCTGCTTGCAGGCCAACTACACGTGTGAGACAGACGGGGCCTGCATGGTTTCCATTTTCAACCTGGACGGGAGGGAGCACCATGTGCGCACCTGCATCCCCAAAGTGGAGCTGGTCCCCGCCGGGAAGCCCTTCTACTGCCTGAGCTCCGAGGACCTGCGCAACACGCACTGCTGCTACACTGACTTCTGCAACAAGATCGACCTGAGGGTGCCCAGCGGTGAGTGGACACCCTTGTTGGACTATTGGCTCATCGTGGAGGTAGGGCACCCCTGTCATTTTCATCCTTCTCTACTCTGCCCCCACCCCTTTGTTGGAGGATAGGTAAAGGTGCCTTTTGGATGCTCCCGGAGGTGACATGGGATGGCATTCCTCCCAGGTCCGGTCTGTAGGTCCGAGGATGGGGGAAACAGATTGTCGAGTGAGCCGCAGAGGTGAAAGCTGCGATGTGGGTCGTGGCTGAGCAGCCATTGGCGGCTGGTGAGATGTGGAAGAGCCAGGCAGGGGTCCCCACGGGAGGGCCTGGGGCTGATCCCGAGGGAGGCGGCCCCTAAGCCATCTGAAGGAAGCTTCTGGCGTGATGGTGATGGCAAAATGGGAAGAGGAACTAGAGCTGGAAAGGACGGCCATCAAGGCTGAGGAGTATTAGACACCACCCTTCGCAGGTCCGCCACTTAGGAGGTATGACTGGGGAGGTGAGAAGAGGAAGAGAGAGACCAGGCCGAGCTTCAGGAGGCCGTCACAAGTGGGGGAGCAGAGCATGCATGGCACGTGCCTGGGGCGTGGAGGTGGGAAGAGCGCCATGAAATGCTGTGAAATTACAGAGCGGGTTGTGGGTTTGACTGTTGCAAAGGGTACCTTGACTAGAGAGGTTTGTATCTGAGAGCATCCAGGCAGATACAGAGCCCAGTAAGACCAGAGAGATCAAGGGCACCTTGAACACAGGGAGAGGAAAAGGGCGTTTCCACCTGGAGGGAGGAGCCGGGGAAAAATGAGGCCATGGCGCTCCCTCATTTTTACTCTGTTCTTTCCCTCTCCTCTCTCACCTGACCCAGGTCACCTCAAGGAGCCTGAGCACCCCTCCATGTGGGGCCCCGTGGAGCTGGTGGGCATTATCGCCGGCCCAGTGTTCCTCCTGTTTCTCATCATCGTCACTGTTTTCCTTGTCATTAACTACCATCAGCGCGTCTACCACAACCGCCAGAGGCTGGATGTGGAGGACCCCTCGTGTGAGATGTGTCTCTCCAAGGACAAGACGCTCCAGGATCTCGTCTACGACCTCTCCACGTCAGGGTCTGGCTCAGGTACCGCTTCTTCAGGCCTCGTGTCTGCTGTTGGCCTCCATCACTGCCTCCCAGCAGGATGGAGTGTTCAGGAAGGAGGCTGGCCATTTGCTTTCATAATTCCCCTTCTTTGGGAGTCTGACACGTAATAAGATAAGATAATGGGGTTCACAGAAAATCTTTCATTCTCTGGAATTCCAACGGTCAGGTGCAAAACTCTCCACTCCAGGATCCCTGCCTCTCCAAGTCTTGTAACCGTACAGCTATTAAAATTCACCTGGTTCCACCTGAGCAGTGGAGGACTCAGTTTCAGGGCCCCTTTTGAGAAACAGGAGTGTGCCGGGTTCCTGTGAGGTGGTGGCAGCTAATCATTGATCTGCGAGCAACCGCAGGGGGAGTTTAAGGACACCGAGTAAAGCCGAGAGCCTGGCTTGGGTGAATCATTGACTTGTGCCAGTTGCCCAAGGGTTTTTGGTGGCGGTTGAAATAAAGGCAGCTGGGGCCTCCAGCATGGCTTCAGCACCACTTCCAGAGCTGCCTGTTAGCAACCAAGCCTTTCTTAGGTGGACCTTGACTTGAGACTAGAATTTAGGATAAAGAGAGTCGGGTTGTCTCAGTCTCAGGGTAGAGCTCAGCTAGCTAGTAGATGTGGCTATGACTGCAAAAGAGTCTTTTTGTGAAGACAGACGATTATTTTAGTGACGGTGGTATTCTCTTCCTATAGAAAAAAATCATCCACAAAGGTCACTGTTGCCATTCTGACTAAGACAGACAGGATCATATTTGTGCGAGCTTTGTGCGTGTTTATGTATGTTTTCTCGCCATGTGACAAGACTCTTCTGTAGGGAAATTATGCCGCCATCAGTCGTGGCCAGACATCCCTTCTTGAGCACAGGAATGCTTTGAGCTCTGACATCTCCTGAGTTTCTGTGGTTTTGCCTTTATTAAGCTCTGCAGTAGAGAGTGCCAAGATGATGGATATATTTAAAAGCTGCGTATTTTTGGAAGAGAGAAAATATATGGCTTGTTCTTTGCTGAAGGAGGGTAGGGCAGTGGTTAGAACTGACTGACTCTGTGACCTGACTTGCTGCTGGAGGAGGGTTGCTCGGGGCTTTTGGAGTCTTTTGTAAGATCAGGATTAGCTGAGGTTAGGGCAGGTCCAGGGCAGTTACCCGGTCATCTGGAGTAAAATGATTAATAACTGTTCCTCTCTGGATGGTTTAGTCCATTCTTAATTCAGAATATGCAACGCTTCCAAGGTGCTGGGGTTTTAATTCTGTGGACTTAAAGTAATAAGTCCTTGCTGTTTTTTTTTTTTTTTGGCGGTACGCGGGCCTCTCACTGTTGCGGCCTCTCCCGTTGCGGAGCACAGGCTCCGGACGCGCAGGCTCAGCGGCCATGGCTCACAGGCCCAGCCGCTCCGCGGCACGTGGGATCTTCCCGGACCGGGGCACGAACCCGCGTCCCCTGCATCGGCAGGCGGACTCCCAACCACTGCGCCACCGGGGAAGCCCAGTCCTTGCTGTTTGTGTGACGTTCAGTTCACACTACTGACAAGTATGCGTTGAATACCCTCTGGGTGATACAGGGTGAACAAAATGAGAAAGAGGCCGAGCCAGGATGGGAGAGAAGAGATTGTGGAGAAGGGTCTCACAGAGGAGGTCGTGTCTAAAGGGGTCACGAGTCGGACGTTTTGAGAGTGGTAAGAGGGCAGGGAACATTCCAGGCCGAGGGAAAACCCTTGAGCAAAAGAAAGACAGAAAGGCATGAACACTCACTGGCTGTTTAGGGAATGATCAAGAGGCCAGCACGCTGTCCCCAGGCCAGGGTGGGAAAGCCTCGGGCTGCTGTGCTTTATGCCCCCTGTTGGGGAGGGCAGGGCAAGGCGGGTGAGCTGGGAGCCGCAGAGGCCCACTGGAAATCTTTCAAAGGAGGGCCGGGGACAAGGGCCAGCGAGGGGGGACCTGGAGAGGAGGGGGCTGCACTGAGAAGCATTTGGTGGCTCTGTACTGTGGGAGTTAAAAGCATAAACCTTAAAGTCGGTCTTAGATGCTTTGCCATTTACAGCTTGTAGGAACTCCAATGAGTTACTTAACCTTCCCTCTTGATGCTTAGTTTTCTCGTTTGTAAAATGGGCATAATAACAACACCTACCGTATAGGTGGTTGTGAGGAAATGAGATCATTTATGCAGGTGCCTCCTGCATAGTATTAAACATACAGTACACAGCTTAGGGGTTAACAACACGTTATTTGTTTGGTCAGGGAGAGGGAGAGAGTTAAGGGTCACGATGGTGGGGGTGATTGGAGAGACAGGGAGACACTTACTGCATGGGTCAAATGAGGCGATAAACGAGTCCTATAAAGACAGTAAATGTAATCTTAGAATAAGCCTGGGTAGCCCCCCGTCCTGCATCTGGAGCTCCCAGTGAGCAGAACTTTGATCTCCCTGGAGAGAGGTGGGAACCTGGTGGACCCTGACCACACGTCGGCTTTCATGGGCCACGCAGCACTGCCCTCCAGTGGCCAATGAGTGGAGCAGCAGAGGCGGCCCCCAGCACTCAAACCTCCGCTTTCCTCTTCCACATAAAGCAGCTGTAGGTGGATTGACCCCCCGGAGGCTGGCTGAAGAGTTAGTAAATCCGGTCAGACATTTACATTCAGATCTGTCGTCCGTACTAACTGGGAGGAGAAATCGCTTAGATGAGGAGGAGCTAATCGTATACATTGCCCCGTCCTCGCTCACTCACTCAGTGCTGCACAGCTTAGACTTCCCGAGGATTACCTGGACGGATGTAGGGGCAGCCGAGCTCTCCGCGGTCATTGGACCAGTGTAGAACGGAGGCACTGTGACGAGGGCTTTTCCAGTGTGGCAGTGAGAGTGGGCGTTGCAAAGTTCAGCAAATGCACAAACGTCTGCTTTCTTTCCATTCTTTGGTCCGTAGGGTTACCCCTTTTTGTCCAGCGCACAGTGGCCCGAACCATCGTTTTACAGGAGATTATTGGCAAGGGCCGGTTTGGAGAAGTGTGGCGCGGCCGCTGGAGGGGTGGTGACGTGGCTGTGAAAATATTCTCTTCTCGTGAAGAGCGGTCTTGGTTCCGGGAAGCAGAGATATACCAGACAGTCATGCTGCGCCATGAAAACATCCTTGGGTTTATTGCTGCTGACAATAAAGGTAAAGGGCTGGGTTTGGATACAGGGTGTCGCAAAGCCAACAGTAGGCCCAGATGGAGGAGTGACTGTGGAAACTGAACGGTTGTGGGACAGCACAGTTTTGTTTGCCTTTATAGTTATTACCCATAGCAAGAGGATCTGAGTAAGGCGATGGTTTTCAAACTTCTCTTCTATGAAAAGCTTGTGCAGAAATCCAGGTTATTAAGCAAGTAAATAAGCAGTTATTAAGCAGATAAGTAAACCCTCATCCTACCTGCTCACTTTCCCTTCTGTGATACTCCCAAACCCACCCCTAGGGTAGTCCCTGCAGGGGCTCCAGTAAATTTACCTTCATTCCGGTTGGAACGAAGAAGGGTGGCTTCAACCCCTGCCAGGAAAGGATGGCCCTGGAAAAGCATGCGATCCACACTGTGTGACAGACCAGCATCATACACACTATTGCAGTGGAGCGGGTGCAGCAGAGACACGGCCTGCCTCCCCCCAGGTGCTCCCCCGTGGCCTTCAAGCTCAGCTTTTGGTCCGCTTGTACCTGAGGTTCCTTATTTCCTCCTCCCTCTCTCTGCTGATTTTGCTGTAGTTTTTGAGTCTCTCTCGTGTGCCCAGGCATGTGCTCATTTTTAAGGACCTCGCTGACTAGCAAAGAGACAAACTAATGATTGTTTATAGGAAGTAATCAAACAACAGCTGTTCTGGTCAGCGCAAATTGGGGGTGAGATGGGGATCACAGATATCACACCTGAGCTTGATTGAGGCGAAGGTGGCAGGGAGTTGGTCAGAAAGAAAAACGAATGAAAAGAGCACTCCAGACACATGTGCAAACGGGAAGTGTCTTTGGGAACCTGCAGGTAACTTGGGATGTTCCAGCCAAAGACATGGGTGGAGAGGTGGCAGAGGCCAGATTAGGAAGGGCCTTTTTGAGAGGATTGTATTTTATTATAGAGAGTGGGTAGTAATCGAAATTGCATTCATTTATTCAGTAATATTCACTGGCTGCTGTCTGGTCCTGGAATCATCACATATAAGAAGAACAAGACACAGTCCCTGACCTTACAGTGCCCAGGAAGAGGGGACAGCCGACACCTGGGCAGGTAGCGCACTTGAAGTCAGAAAGACCGTGGGTGAAGGCATTTGCATTTTAGAAGAGTGTCTCCGGCGGTCAGGACACAGTCTGCTCCGTGGTCCAGTAATTTTTAGAAGTTGGTGCTGGCAGAGGCTATGGAAGATGCTAAGTGTTTGTTTTTCCTTCCTGAAACAACAGCAGGCCGCTCATTCCTCACGTTGCCATGGCAGTTTGTAGTAGCCTCAGCTGCCCCCAGGCTGAAGAGATTTGACCTCTTACGCAAGGGAGGAACGGGAAGAGAGAATTCCTTACTCCCTCTGAGTAAGCTGTGCCTTTTTAAAACAGCATTACCTTTTGATTATTCATTTAAATCTGACATATATTTCAGAGGGTCAAAAGATGTCTTCCCTTCTAACTTATGGGCAGGGTCCTCAAAATGTCAGGGCTAGTTGAGTGTAAGGGGGCGTGTTCGGTGGACCGCTCGTTCGTAATCAGGGAAACAGAGGCTGGTGCTCTTCCAGGAGCCACTGCCTTTATTGATTCTGGCAGCTTGTGTGAGTAGGATCTGGCTGTTGAAACCCACGCGAGGGCCAGGGGAGAAGGAAGTTCGGACTCCTTTGTTGTTGCCTGTTTAACATGATACGGATAGTACAGCGTCCTGGAGCTAGGGCCAGCTTGGAATTTGGGCGATCTCGATCCAATTTCCCAGTCTTCTTACTGACAGCAGCACAAGCTAATTAGACTACCAGCTTTTGGGTTTTCTTTTTCTCCCTCCCTTCTTCCCACTCCTCCTTCCCGCTGTACACTGCATACCCCTCTCCCCTAGTATGAAAGTGTGTGCTCGCCACCTCCCGTTGCTCTTCTGAGGATGAGATGATAAGATTCCTCTCTGGAATACTTGTAAGTGTGCTCTTCGTGCGTTGAAAAGCATTTTTGGCCCGGAACACAATAATACGCAAAGGAGCTCTTTGCTCCTCTCACAGAGCTCATAGCCTGGTAAGAGCAGTGGACTTCAAAGACCCGCTACAAATGAGCCTGGTGCTCGGGTTGGGCTGTGCTCGCAGGGTCTTGGAGCACAGAGGAGGGCCTGCGAAGCCTTCCTCCTTGGTGGGGGTGGGTGCTGCCAGTCATGGTTTTGACGAGCAGGTCTTGTCAGGATCAGAGGCAGTGTTGCAAAAGAAACAGATGATCCTGTTACTTTGCCTAAGCATGTACTTCCTCTTTGGGGTGCCTCTCATTTCAAACTCCGGTGTAGTCAGGGTGCGTGCGGTTCAGAATCCTGCCTACGAGAAGTAAGGGAGCGGGTCTGAGAAAGAAAGGCCGTTCTGTCCTTCCTGGAGCCTAAAGCTGTGGACGGTGGTGGACGAGACGGGCACAGAGGGGCCTCAGGAGGTGTAGGGCCGGGGAGCGGGGAGTACAGGGGTCTAACTGGGGTTTACACACAGACTCTTCTTTTCCTACCTTGACCTTTTTGCTGGTAGTTGTGCCTTTTCTGGACCTGCTCTGTGGCTCTCTGCAGATAACGGCACCTGGACACAGCTGTGGCTTGTCTCCGACTATCATGAGCACGGCTCCCTGTTTGACTATCTAAACCGGTACACGGTGACCATCGAGGGGATGATCAAGCTGGCCTTGTCTGCCGCGAGCGGTCTGGCACACCTGCACATGGAGATTGTGGGCACCCAAGGTGAGTGGACCTGTCCCATCCCCACCGAGCTCCCAGAACTCCTTCTCACTGAGGATGCGGGATCTGGGCCTCAGGGACTGGGGTCTGGTCTAAGCGAGAGGAGCTTGGGCCTCACTCCAGCGAGAACAAGAGGTGCCTCTGCCTTCAGAGCTCCTCGGGGGGACTCCTGACGGAAGTGTGGGTTGTTTGTCCCCGATGGACTGGGGTGGCTGTTGGTTGGGAGGCTGCCGTTGACTGAGTGGTCATCTCAGACGCCCACGGTTCGCTGGTAGAGGAAAGGACTGAGAAAATCGAAGGAACTACTGTGCCGAGCATCAGTTGAGCGGGTTCACACCCTCGTCGGTGGGTCAGCTTGATGGGTTTGACGCTGGGCTCTACTAAACTAGGAGGGCCCTCCTGGAGGAAGGTGACCGCGGGCACCCCTGCTTGTTGCCTGACATCAGCTCTTTGGGAGCTCCTGGGGCTTGGCAGGTGGCACATCGCTCCCTGGTGCCTGGTCGACCAGGCAGCAGCTCTTGCTGCCCGTGACAGAAAACCAGCCACGGAAGTTTGACCCTGTTGCTAGGCTCTCCAGGGAAAGTAGCAGTCCTTACCTCCCCCGTTTGGTTCTCAGAACGTAGCTAGCGTAGCAGCTTCTCTCTGAAGTCCTCAGCAGTTCTGTACAGGAGCTTATTAGTTAGGGGAAGGCGAGCAGGAGTAGTATTAATATAGCAATATTAGCTCATACGCATGCCCTTCTAAGCTCTTGACTTTCCTAAGTTAATACAGCACATTTAATCCTTATAACATTCCCCTGGAGTAAGTACTGGGGTTTAGTCTCATTTTATGGATGAGAAGACCAATGCATAGACAGGTGAAGTTGCATTTCCAGGGTTACTGGGTTAGTGGGGAGCAAAACGAGGACTCGAACCCATACGTCTGGCTGCAGAGACTATGCTTTTAACACTTGTACTGTCTGTCTTTAAAGATCCCTGGTTTGTTTGTTTGTTTTTTCTCTGCTAGGGAAGCCTGGAATTGCTCATCGAGACTTAAAGTCAAAGAACATCTTGGTGAAGAAAAATGGCATGTGTGCCATCGCAGACCTGGGCCTGGCTGTCCGTCACGATGCAGTCACGGACACCATTGACATTGCCCCCAACCAGAGGGTGGGAACCAAACGGTAGGAAGGCCCTGGGCCTTCGCGCTTGCCCGACACTGGTACTGAGTAGCCCTTGTCCAACTGCGTGGGAGAAGGCAGTGTGGTCCTTACTCTGACAGCTGGTAGTTAAATTGAACACCCGCTCCCCACACTGGAAAGCCACACAGGTTGCATCGCGCAGATACAAGTGCGAGCGGCACAGCTCCGGAAGACCCTATACCCATAGGTGCTGGTGCATTGGGCAGGGGAGGCCATGGAGAAAGAGAACCTGGAGCAAGATTTAGAAGGGAGACAGGCACCAGGCTTGGCTGGGGGAGAGGGAGAATGTTGCAGTCTGAAGGAGTGGCCTGGGCAGGACCCCACAGGAGGCAGGGAGCATGCTTTGCTTAGGGTGTAGAGAGCAGGTTTGCCAAGCTAGAGCAGAGGTAGTCCAGGGTGGAGATGAGGGCCCCCCCGTAAGGATTATGGGCCTCCTCCCCGCGTCACAGAGAAGTGACATAAGAAATAAGGAACGTGGCATACCGTGGCCTAATGGTAAAGACTCCGAGCACTCACTGCCGAGGGCCTGGGTTCAACCCGTGGATGGGGAACTAAGATCCCACAGGCCGCGTGGCATGGCCAAAAACAAAGGAAATAAGCAACAGATTGACTGTGACTCCAGGTCGACTTCACGAGCTGGAAACGCAACTCTTCATAGGATGGAAGAGGAGGGCTGTTTCTCTGCTGAGTATCAGTGAATTTCACTAATTGTGCTGCTGCTGTTTTGCCCCTTCCTTTTGACCTGAATGATTGCAGCCACCCAGGCCCCAAAGTGTGAGGCCTGAGGTGAGCTGATTGGCCTTCTGTGGGCAGTGGGGAGTGGCTCAAGCAGTACTCATGAACTAACTGAGTGGGACTCTGATGACTACCTAGAATTAATTCTCACTTACCTGCACGGGTAAGATAACAAAAGAAGTTCAGACTGAAATTTAAGCTCAACCCATTATTGGCTGCACTGAATAAAGTCCAAGCCCCCAGTAGCAACCAGATATTATGTACTCTTCCTGCTCTGTGGCCTGCAGTACACATACCTCTGCCAAGAAATCAAAACATGCTTAAAATAAATCTTGGCGGTTAAAAAATAGAGGTAGAAATAAGAGTAGGCTAGTATTACCAAACCTTGCTAAGGTGTTTAGATTCGAATCCAAAGCATGGGAGTTTGCAATAATAAGAATCCCATCACTTCCTCCTCCCCAAGGGGCTGTCTTGGGGTGATTCTGTCCCACATTCAGGGGGCCCTTGAATCAGTACTTTGAGTCTAGAAAGAAGTCATCATTTTCTATGCGTGATCACATTTCCTTTGCTCTTGCAGATACATGGCCCCCGAAGTACTTGATGAAACCATCAACATGAAGCACTTCGACTCCTTTAAGTGTGCTGATATCTATGCCCTTGGGCTCGTGTACTGGGAGATTGCTCGAAGATGCAACTCTGGAGGTACCTTTCTT
The DNA here is from genome assembly GCF_059928025.1 of Delphinapterus leucas. Lineage (NCBI taxonomy): Eukaryota > Metazoa > Chordata > Mammalia > Artiodactyla > Monodontidae > Delphinapterus > Delphinapterus leucas. The sequence continues at coordinate 41,497,176 of NC_143139.1, forward strand.
CCTGCCTTCTCTGGCTCCTCCCTCGCAGTCCAGAGTCCTGAGGGGCTAGAGTTGTCCTGCCTTCTTTCTCCTAACGGCCTGTCAGATGCCTAGCGCCAGCACCCATCATACTTAGGGTTCTCGTCCAAGAGGAGGGAGGGGACCGGGGAGCCGCAGGGACAAGAGTGTGTTTACTCTTTGGACCAGCTTGTTGAATAGTGTTTTATGTTGTGGTGACCGTTCCGGGGACTCATTTGGGCTTTTTTGGGGTTTTTTTGGTAACACATTGTCTTTCTTGGTCTTTCGAGGTTGGGAAAGCCCTGGGTAGGAACAGCACAGGACTAATGCAGGGGTCTCTTTTACACAGGAGGCAGGGTATTCTAACACACTGGCTCTCAAGCCACGTTCCTGGGGAATGTGGGGTTTCATTGATAAAATAATAGTGGTGATTTTTCAATTTGTGGGAGAAAGCTTACTAATGCATAGAATTTTCTCACAATGAGTCTTTTCTTATGCAATTTTCTCCTGAGTCTTTGGCATTTGCAAGTGTTCAACCACGTCAGAACCCAGTGAAAGGTAGTATCAGATTTAGCAGAAGACTTTTTTTTTTTTTTTTTTGCGGTACTCGGGCCTCTCCCGTTGCGGAGCACAGGCTCCGGACGCGCAGGCTCAGCGGCCATGGCTCACGGGCCCAGCCGCTCTGCGGCATGTGGGATCTTCCCGGACCGGGGCACGAACCCACGTCCCCTGCAGCATCGGGCGGACTCTCAACCGCTGCGCCACCAGGGAAGCCCAGCAGAAAACATTTTTTATCATCGGCTTAGTATATCAGAATTTTATGGTGACTTCCAAGTATTCTGCCACATGATCAAGTTCAAGAACCACAAGAACCCTGCCCTCAGCCATTTATCTTTGATGTAAGAGATTCCAGGTCAGTGGAAGTGAATTAAATTAATTAAAAAGAAGTGATGAGTGTTCCAGCAGAGCCCTTTTCTGTATTTTACTGCCTTTTTCCATCTGTGATACATTTGGTAAGATCCAAATTATGGAGGAGGCACCCAGGTATTGTACATCTTAAATTTTGATCATGATATACAGATAAAACAGATCCAGATGAATCTGGCCGCACAGGTCTGTGTGGTACTGTTATTGTCACCGTATCGCAGATGAAGAAGATGAGTCACAGATTAGGTGATTTGTGCGAGGTCACACCACTGATAAACTAGGGTTCAGACTCTGGCAGACTGAGGCCAGAGTTTAAGCTAATTGCTCCTTAGATGATTAACCAAGTCAGACTCTATTTAAAAATCTGTCCCGGGACTTCCCTGGTAGTGCAGTGGGGGACTTCCCTGGTAGTGCAGTGGATAAGACTCTGTGCTCCCAATGCAGGGGGGCCCAGGTTCGATCCCTGGTCAGGGAACTAGATCCCACGTGCATGCCGCAACTAAGAGTTCGCATGCCACAACTAAGGAGCCTGCCTGCCGCAACTAAGGAGCCCACGTGCCACAACTAAGGAGCCAGCGAGCTGCAACTAAGGAGCCCGCCGGCTGCACCTAAGACCCAGCGCAACCAAATAAATGAATAAATACTTTTTAGAAATAATAAAATAAATGCTAATCTCAAAATAAATAAATAAATAAAAATAAAAATCTGTCCCATCAGCTCAGAACAGCAGAATTTTTTTCTGGAAAAAGGCATGAGAAAGTTACATTGGATTTTTTTAAATTAACTTTTTATTACGGAAAATATTTCAGTTTGTAGCTCTAGAAGATAAGGACTTCAAAAATATAGTACTATTATCACACTTTAAAAAACAGACAGTGATTCTTAATATCATATAACATTAGCCAGTGTTGAGATTTCCCCAATTATCTGTGAATTTTTTATAAAAAACAGCTTGTTAAATCAGGGTTTAATTTAAATGTCCATCCACTGCAGTTGATTGATATAACTCCCAAGTCTCATAATCTACAGGTTACCCCTCAATTTTTTCTTCTGCAGTTTTTTGGGTTTTTTTTCCCAAGATTTATTATTTATTTTAATTTTATTTTTGGCTGCGTCAGGTCTTAGTTGCAGCATGCGGGATCTTCGTTGAGGCACACGGGATCTTTTTGTTGTGGCGCGCAGGCTTCTCTCTAGTTGCGGCGTGCGGGTTCTTTCTCTCTCTGGTCGTGGCACGCAGGCTCCAGGGTGCGTGGGCTCTGGAGTTTGTGGCACGCGGGCTCTCTAGTTGAGGCGTGAGAGCTCAGTAGTTGTGGCGCATGGGCTTAGTTGCCCCATGGCATGTGCGATCTTAGTTCCCCGACCAGGAATCGAACCCTCATCCCCTGCATTGTAAGGTGGATTCTTTACCACTGGAACACCAAGTAAGTCCCCTCTCCTGCAGTTTTCAAAATTGGAGAATCCAGGTCCTTTATCCTGTAGGGTTTTCCTGTCTAGATTTTCCAGATAACCTCTTACGCAGTTCACATGTTCTACTGTTTCTGTGAATTTCCTATGAGAGTTCCATCTAAAGACTAGAATCATTTTTTCCCCCAAAATCCTTCTGTTAAAAGACACAGACAATGGTGATTACCTCTCTTTTTGTGATGTTAACAGCTATTGTTGATTATTGTCCAAATCCAAATGTATTAGAGGTTGAAAAATGCCAGTATTCCGATCCTGTCAAACTTCATGTATTAGCTAGATTTTTTTCTTTAAAGAGAAACTTCCCCTATTGTCTATTTGGTTACCAAGATGTTTAATTTGAAGAGGAAAGGCAGGATAAATACTTGATTCTTTCCATTTATTTGACATTTTTCAAAATAATGAGTTTATTCCCTCTCATTCTACACAGGCGACTGAGGTTTTGGTTTATTTGTTTGTTTTTAGTGTCATCACGAACTGGTGATTTAAAATATTTGTTTCCATTGAAGTCATAGGTCTTACTGTTGCTTAAATGTTCTCCTCTTTGGCCAGTTGGGAGCTTTTCAGGTCGGTACCTTCTGACATGGCCTCCGTAGTCTTTGATAGTTTCCTTGCTTTTTGTTACGAAAAAGATATTCCTGGCTAATCCTGTGTGTCTCTTGTCCCGTAACTAGCACTGACCAGGCTCTCCAAGGAGCCCTAGTTCCTCTTAGTGGGAAGTGGTATTTACAGATCACAACATGGGTGTTGTCATTGGCTTTTGAGTAATCTCTTCCTTCTTTTGATAACTCCGGTGGGTGTTTTCTTTTCTCCCAGGAGTCCATGAGGAATATCAGCTGCCATATTATGACCTAGTGCCCTCTGACCCTTCCATTGAGGAGATGCGGAAGGTCGTATGCGACCAGAAGCTCCGCCCCAACATCCCCAACTGGTGGCAGAGTTACGAGGTGGGAAGCTCCCCTCTCTCCCGTGGCCTTTCTATCTGCCCGATTTCTCTCCCTTAGAAGAGGGTTTGCCAAAAGTGGGGCCAACCCCAGGGCTACCCCCTGAGCGTGTCGGTTATTGCAAACTATTATGTGCTGTTGTATTATATACTGAGCCCTTGTCCTGGGCACTGTAGGGTCCCCTTTGGAATTGACAGCCTAGAAGAAGAAAAAGGCTTGGTCCCAGGACACAGATAAGAGACAAAACAAAGACTGAGTGGGAGCTGTTAGACCTGTCCAACTAGAGAAATGGCTCTGGAGCCACAGGGGTGAGCTGAGCTTCGTGGAAGAGTTAAGAAGAGGCGTCCACGAAGGGTGTAGAAGAATGAGGGGGTGGGATTCAGTGAGAAGACATGTCTGCGAGGGAAGTGGCCTTTCTAAAAACTCAGAAGCGAGGAGGGTGTAGAGAATTTGGGTTGGGGAGTGATGGCGGATGAAGCGGGGAGGGGATGGCATTCGATGGCAATAACAGAAATGAGGACAAATGTGTGATCTAGATTCCTAAGAAACATGGAGTTGCGGGGTCTTGGAGTCTTTGGCGGCACAGGGTTTGCTTCGCTAGTGCTCTTGGGCCCCCTTTTCTCTCGTGGCTCTGCTTTAAGGAGTGTGTCCACTGGAGGGCAGGCCCGCGTTGAAGAGCAGAATTACTGAGCTCACACTTTGGTGACGCCTCCGCTTTGCCTGACAGAGCAGCCTTTTCCAAAATGGTCCTTGGAACCCTCAGGGTTTATTCACTTCAGAGGGTGGGGGAAGCAGAAAGAGCTGGTCTTCAGCTGCCCGCACCCCACTCCCTCTTCAGTCGGGGCTGTTTGTGTGTTGGGACTCCGCCGGGGAAAACGGGTCCCACTGCTAAAAGGAATCTGGAAAACACTGGCCTGAGGCAGCAGTCTGGGGACTCGGTAGCCCTCCACAGGTGACCTTCCAGGTCCGCCCCTTGGCTGCCCCTGGCCTGTGTCGTCCAGGCCCTGGCCGTGAGCTTCTGCCTCTGACGAGGCTGCCTCTCAGGGGCTGCTGCCTCCTCCTCCGCCACCCTGTCTCTGCACGTGAACGTGGGGTCACAGCCGCGTGCGTGCTCATGCTGGGGGATGTCCCTGCTGTGCCTGGCTTGTGCGCTACTTTACAAAAAACAGTCAGTAAACAGTCATAAACACGGATACTCAAACCTTCCAGAAATGATTTTCAGATCACAGGCCGTTGCAGGTATTTCTCTCAGGATCACCCAGACGCCGGGGAGGGGCTGACCAACCATGCTTGCCGAGAAGGTCCCCCTCCCCAGGCTGTCCCTTAAGGAAGGGGGCGCCCGGGGCAGGGGGTGGGGGGGCGGGCGGAGCCCGGGTGGGGGAGGGGCAGCCTGGGGACCGGGAGGGCTTCAGTGGGGCGGGGGCGGGGCGGCTCGAGTGACGCGGGGTCTCTGCAGGCGCTGCGGGTGATGGGGAAGATGATGCGGGAGTGCTGGTACGCCAACGGCGCGGCCCGCCTCACCGCGCTGCGCATCAAGAAGACCCTCTCCCAGCTCAGCGTGCAGGAGGACGTGAAGATCTAGCTGCCCCTCCCCACACGCTGCCGGGCAGCGGGACCTACAGCCGAGCTGCCGTGTTGAGCGTCCGATGGAGGCCTACCTCTCGTTTCTGCCCAGCCCTCTGTGGCCAGGAGCCTGGCCCGCAAGAGGGACAGAGCCCGGGAGACTCGCTCACTCCCACATTGGGTTTGAGACACAGACACCTTTTATATTTACCTCCTAGTGGCACGGAGCCTCTGAGAGCAAACGGTGTGGAGAACTCAGTGCCACAGCCTGGACCGGCTGTAGTGGGAAGTTCTGCGAAGCCCGGCGCGCCTGGCAAGAAGCCTGGCGTGGTGACGGGCGGCCTGGGAGGGCCCGGGAGGAGCGAGCGTGGCCCCTGCTGAGCGGCACCGAGGGCTTTCCTCTGGGACCAACCCCAGCGCAGCGAGACAGCCCGGGGAACCAGCAGGATGGCCCCTCTGGGCAGCGCCGGGCCTCGTGCTCCCCTCCGCCCCGTCGGGACACCTGGAGGGACTGCCAGTGCCCGTCTGTCCAGCTGTGTATGCATGTGCCGAGGTGCGTCCCCTGTTGTGCCTGGTCTGTGCCGCGCCCTTACACGTGTGTGCGCGCGTGCGCGTGTGTGCGTGTGTGTGTGCGCGCGCACGCGTGTCTGTAGGTGCGCACTCACCTGCTCGAGCTTTCCGTGCATGTGCAGGTCAGGGGTGTGGTCGTCACGCCGGCTCTGCGTGCTGGGGCCTCTGTTCAGTAGTGAGCAGCGTCTGGTTTCCCTGGTGCCCCTCCCGGAGGGCTCCCTCCCCTCCCTTCCAGAAGCCCCCCTCCACGGTGGGTCTCCCTCCCCTGTGTCGCCTGGCCCTCCTTCTCCATTTCAGACTGTGGAACCAAAGCTGGCCCGGTCGTCTGTGGCAGGCAAGGCTTTTGGGTCCAAACGTAAGGGAGGCGGGGTGGGATGGGCAGGGAGAGAATCTCGGTGGCAGCCTGGGGTGTTGTGGTCAGCGGCCACCGTGGGAAATGAGCCAGCCTAAGGGCATCGTCCTCGGCAGCGTCAAGGAAGGGCCGAGGAATCTGAAGCCCAGATCTTGGGACTCAGATCGGAATGTCACATCTGTCTTTCATATCCCACATTCTGGAAACAGCAGTGTATATTTTTGGTGGTAGTGGATTTAGGGTGGGGAAGGGAAGGGGGGGCAAGGAGTGGGGAGGGAGTCTGGGGCGGGAGGGAGGAATCTGCATGGGTCTTTTACTGGATTATCTGATCACGGTGGAGGGCAGATGTGAGACTTGCGTCCACCTCAGGGGCTTTACTAAAGGGAACAGCCCGAGCTGAACCTGTCGTTTAACCTGAGTGTAGTATTTAACGACGTCCGGAAGCGCGGTTGTGGGTGGTGATTCCGTCAGCATATCTTAGGTATATATTAACTTTGAAGCCATAACTTAACTGGAGTGGTTTGGTTTTCTTTTCTTTCTTTCTTTTTTTTTTTTTTTAATTTAATTGGGAGGGTCTAGATTTTAACTTTTTTTAAATATTGTTAAGTTTTTATAAAAGGAAAACCATCTCTATGTGATGATTACCTCTCAATCTATTTGTTTTTAAGGAAATCCCTATAAAAACAACCACACAAAAAATGCTTCAATCAAACGCACACAGCTCAATCACACTGGAAATGTCTGTCCTTGTACCTGAGCCTGCTCCCCCCACCCAGCAGCAAGAGTTCCTCTGCCTTGGGGGTTGGTCTCGCTTGGGTTCTGCCCCCCCCCCCAGTTCCACAAGTGGGTTTTGCACTGGGGCCCTGGCCTTCCGTGCGTTGTCCAGCAGGTTGCAGCTTCTCCTGCAGGCATTCACGCTACAGACATCGCTGAGTGCCTGCTGGATGCCAAGCAGTGCGCCAGGCGCTGGAACATACAGCTGTGAACAAGACAGGCTTGGGTCCTACTCTTGGATCACCGACCACGGGACCCATTCAAGCTAGTGGGTGACTGTTTTGAGACCAGAAGTTTTTGTAGTTGCTTCTGAGCCTTTTGAGCCTGGAGTGATTGCTCTTATATAAGACCACTAAGGAGTGAGGATGCCCACCTGTCCCCCACCAAAGAGGCCGGTGGTGGGCAGTGAGACCCCCCCCCCCAGTCGCTGCGTTCATCTGGAGCCCCCTTCCTGCCCCCAGGGGAGGCACAGACTGTGTGCAGCCTCAGAGCATCCCTGCCTCCAACCCAGCGATTCTCTGCCAAAGCTTGTGGAGGAGGGGAGAGCCCTCCCCCCACTTCCATTGGTCTCCCCCGTGCCCTGGCCTTCCTATTTATTTTCCTGCTGTATCGCTTCTTTCCTTGCATTAAAGGAGATCTTCCCCTAACCCTCTGAGCCAATTTACTGGCTACTGACTAATTTCCCTCGAATACCAATCGTGTCATTAGGGGGACCTTCTTTCCCCACCCCTGCCGATGCCCCATCTGTCCGCCCTGTGGCAGAACTTAGCGGTTTAGAGGAGATGACGGAACTCAGACTCCTCTCCCCCCGCCGCAGCCAGCCTCTGGGATCTGCCAACACTCCTTGACCCAGGGACTCCCAAGCCACTAGCCCACTCCCCCGGTGGCCCTGCTGTCCTCACCACGCACTCCTCCTTCTCCACCTCTGGGGAAGACTGAGCAGTTTCGGGGGGAAGCTCCCAATCCCACCGCCACCACTCTTAACCCAAGAGTTAGGAGTGAGAGAGTTGGGAAGAAACTAAAGCTGTGGTTTTGGCCCCCTGAGGCTAACCCTGATCCATAGGGCTACCTGCACCTCTGGATTCTGGATTCACAGACCAAGTCCAAGCCCGTTCTTAGGTCGCCGTCAAGGCCCCCGAACGGCATTCTCGGTACTTCTGTTTGTTTTTGTACATTTTATTAGAATGGACTGTAAGATAGCCACTTAGACACTTTACCTCTTCAGTATGCAAATGTAAATAAGTTGTAATATAGGAAATCTTTTGTTTTAATATAAGAATGAGCCTGTCCAATTTCTGCTGTACATTATTAAAGTTTTATTCACAGAGCTTTTCTGGTGCCATCTGTTTTACATCTGTGGACTGGCTGCCCAGCCTTTTTCAGAGGAGCTGGGCAGGTGCTTCAGGTAGCGTCCCTCCCGCCACTGGCTGGGGTACGACGTTAACACCAGCTGCAGCAGGTCATGTCAGAAGAGGACCCTGTCGGAACATCCGGGGTCTTCCTGAGGCTGTTCCCCTGTGTTTCATAGAAGGAGGGCCTGGCGTGTGAGAGGGAGCAGAGGACGAACTCAGCACCTTTTCTTGGGCTTTGCCTGTATTTGTCTTCGTCTTTTAGCATTTTTCTCTTTATATAAAAGAGGGTCTTGATCCTGGTAAGTCACAAACCACCCAGTCTCGAAGGCAGCCTGGGCCCTCCTCAGTTTTAGCTTTCCCCCTCCTGACTTGGAGTATAAATGTGAATTTGGGGTTGGCTAAGCGACTTTGAGATGGGAGTCTTCAGTGGTGACTCCGGGGTTTTCAGTGTGCGGGTGGCTGTGAGGAACAGCCCTAACCCAACATCTCTAGGCTGAGGAACCAAGAGAGCAGGTCCTAGAATCATAGACTCTCAAGTTTAGATGGGACTCCAGAGGTCCAGCACCCATCAGGCATTTGACCTCCCCCACAGCATCCCTGCCGAGCGGCGTGGGCCTCGTGCTGTAACACTCAGGACCACAACCTCCACCTGCCGGCCATCTGCTCAGTGAACAGCCCTTCCTTACCTAGAACTGGGAAACCTCCCTACAACTTCTCTCCAGGATGGTTCAGAGCACTTATTCTGTCTTCCATATAAGGTCCCTTAACATATTTGAAGGCAGCTGTTACGTTACTATGAATCTGGCAAAGCTTAGGGTTTTTTCAGTTAATATTAGCAGATACTTATTAAAAAGTTACTGTGTGGGACTTCCCTGGCGGTCCGGTGGTTAAGACTCTGCGCTTCCACTGCAGGGGGCATGGGTTTGATCCCTGATTGGGGAACTAAGATTCCGCATGCTGTGTGGCGGCAAAAAAAAAAGTTATTCTGTGCTACGCAGTGTGCCACACTTGGCTTTACGTACATGAACTGCTTTCATCCTCAAAACAATGTGTGAGGCTGGATTAGGAAACTGAGGGTTAGAGAAAACAGATAAACTGCCCACATAGCTCACAAGGGTGGAGAAGACCTTGGGTCCGGGGTGTCTGGCCAGAGACCGCAGCCCCTCAGCCTCTGCACATCCTGCCTCCATGGCGCCATGCCCTTGCCCCACGCCGGCTGCCCTCCGAGAACCTGGCTCAAGCCCGGGGCCACGGAGAGCACATGACGTTCCACCCAGGCATTCACTGGCAGCACAGAGGAGAAGGAGAATCCCAGACTCTGCTTGACACCTTCAGGTCACATCCCAGGACTGCATCTTACGTTTGGGTTGAGTAAAATCCAGCCCCCTTCCTCTTTCCTGTATATGAGAAGTTGGTATTTTGAACTCAAGTGCGGGACCTTATATGCCTTATAGGTTTACCCTGTTAAGTTTTACCACAGAACCTGTCCATTGCTGCAGCCTGGCAATATTTTAGAATTCTGCTTGTTGCCCAGAGTTGTCCATTTGTCCTCCCATCTGAGACTGTTGGGCCGGAGAAAAACAAGTAACTTACCTCTAGAAGTTGGCTCGAAGTTTGGCATATATCCTAGTAACCCAGAGTGGCTGCTAATTAAATTGTCCTTGCACCCTGGCCCTAATTCTCTTTGGACAAAGATAACAGCAGACTCCCAAGTACCTTGTTGAAGTGGCAAGGTATTCTTGTGGCTGCTGCATCTCTTTGATCTGTCTGTCGGAAGGAAAGGTGAAGTGGCTTGTAGTGGATCTCAACCTAGTTCAAAAGCCAGTCAATGATCAGTCGTCTTGCCAAGCATGGACCTAAAATTCACTGGGCTATGGATTGCAGGTTCAACCTTACCGTTTTGAGAATCAGAAAGGCAGCAATTCTGGGACCTCTTCATGTGCCCTTGAAGGTTACTAACGTTTCACCTTTGTAAGGCCCACGACCCAGGAGACCTGCGTTCATTTAATGGTGTATCACTAGGGGTTTTGTTTCACACGTTTTATTCTTTTTTTTTTGTTTGTTTGTTTTTTTGTTTTTTTTTTTTGTTTCACACGTTTTAGATTTCTGTCCCCACCCCCTACCCCCGGCCATGTCTTCTGATCTGTAGTCTGGAGAACATGCTTGCTAAATACAACCAAAACAAAATGAGGGGTAGAGTAGTAAAGTTCAAGAGACATGCAGGAACATGTGAGGGATGCATAATGAAAGGGAGGGAAAGGGAGGGAAAGCTGTAGATCAAGACAGGAATGGTTTCTTAGGATTCACCAGAGAAATGAAAACTAATAGGGCTGGGTAGATTAGATAGATGATAGGTCGATCGATAGATAGATAGATATTTAAAGGAATTGACTCACACAATTGTGGGGCTGTTAAGTCTGAAAGCTACAGGGCAGGCTGACGGGCTAGAGACCCAGGGAAGAATTGATGTTGCAGTCTTGAGTCTGGAGGCAAACTTTCTTCTTCCTTAGGGGACCTCAGTCTTTTAAGCCCTTCAGCTGATTGGATGAGGCCCGTCCACACTGTGGAGGGTAACCTAACCTGCTTTACTCCAAGTCTACTGATTGAAATGTTGATCACATCTAAATCAGACCTTCACAGTAACATCCAGACTGGTCTGACCAAACCCCTGGCACCACACCCTGAAAAGTGTTAGGCGTCCCATGGCCAGACAGGGTGGGATTTAAGGAATATGGCAGATAGCTCTGGATCCACCTGGGAATGCTCCTTGGAGGCCAAGGATGGACGATAATGGGATAGGAAGGTTTAAGGAACAATAGGATGGACTGGGCTCTAAATGCATTCTTATTAAATAACAAGCATGTGTTCAGCAACCTTAGTGTGTAAAGCAGTAGGCAGAATACAAGGACGGACAGTCTGTGGCCACTGCCCTTCGAGACGGAGAGGATTTGTATAGAGAATAGAGAGTAGAGCAGGTTTTAGCAAGTCCCATCACAGAGCCGTATGTAATGCGTCGTGGAAGCTCAGGTGAGGTGCCTAGGGAAAGCCAGCCCTCCAGGGGCTCCCTACCTGGTGGAATGGACTAGTTAATAGGTAATTACAATGGAGTGAGGTATAGTGCTATGGTGGGGTAGACACACAATCCTCTGGAAACACAGAACAGACAGGAAGATGGGGTCAAGAGAGGTGACATCTATTTAGGGATAGGCACTGGCCTGCTGACTGGGGAGGAGGGAGGTTTGGTCAAAAAGAGTGTGTCGGGACTTCCCCGGTGGCACGGTGGTTAAGAATCCGCCTGCCAGTGCAGGGGACACAGGCTCAAGCCCTGGTCCTGGAAGATCCCACAGGCCGCGGGTCAAACAAGCCCGTGCGCCACAACTACTGAAGCCCGCATACCTAGAGGCCATGCTCCCCAATAAGAGAAGCCACTGCAATGAGAAGCCCATGCACCGCAATGAAGAGTAGCCCCCGCTCGCTGCAACTAGAGAGAAGCCCGCGCACAGCAACGAAGACCCAACGCAGCCAGAAATTAATTAATTATTTTTTTAAAGTGCGTTGCTCGAGAACCACAGGTTCAGTATGGCTAGAGCAAGAGAGCCAGGGGTGCACACAGGAAATCTCTTAGAGCCATCCTGTGCTAAGCCGTCAAGACTGTATCCCGAGAGCCACCAGTGCCATCACTTCCCCTGTGACAAGTGCCTCAGACTGCTAATCTCAGTAGTTTTTCCTCCTGGGTCTCGACCTGGTCTCCAAATTCTTCTCAACAGCATGCTTATGTGGAGTTGTCCCATGAATGAACACCTCTTCTTTCATTCCTGCTGTAGGAATGACAGGCCACTGATGGGTTTTGAGCAGGGGAGTGATGTGATCTTACTTGTACTGGGGGGGAGAACACAGTGCTGACTTGAGAAGGTAATTGCCGAGGTGGTAGAGCAGGAAAAGCTGGAGGACGGGGAGAGACAGTGGAAAGGATGCAGAGGTTGGGGGCGCGATCAGATGTGGACAGTGAGGAGAAGCCGACTTCAGTGTGGAGTCCACGGGAGGATCTTAGCCTTGTGTACAACGCTGTCCCTGGGGAGAAGGAACCAGGGCTGGACCACCAGAGCAGCTGTGTTTGCCAAGAGAGACGAGATCTGGGGAGTCTGGGGCCCTAAAAGCTGTCATTTTCTGTCCTAGCTATCTGTACCTGTCTGAAATGAGGCGGGGTACGATAATACATGCCCTCTGTCCTAGAAGTGGTTTGTGGATACTGTAAGGAAAACTAGAGAGATGACCCTTTCTCCCTCCTACCAGTCTAACCTGTTCAAGCCCGAGATACCTTGCCATCCCACCTAGGAGGCAAGATGGTCCCTGGCCTCTGGCTGGGACTAGACTCTGAAGCTACAGTATCCAAAACAAATAAACGGCCATATCCGCCCGGCTCCTGCTCTCAGACCCCCTAGAATTAGCTCTTTGGGCTGTGATGGATCCACCTCCCCCCTCGCCCCTGCTGCTGAGCTCCCCTGGACCCCAGTGCCACACACAGACGCTAGCCCGTGGAAACAGTTGGGCAGTAGGAGCCATTAAGGAAAACAACCGCTCCCTGCCCAGTCAGCTGCCTACCAGCTGCCCAGGCCTCCCTCAGCATCCTAGAGCCAGGGCCCAGCCCCTCATTCCTGCCCACACAGCCGGCTCCGTCCCAGGCCCTCACCCTCCCACCTTCCACTCAGAAGCAGTGGCAGTACCCAGAGAGGAGCCCCAGCGGACCGGTCAGCCCCCCAGTCCTGGGATGAAATGACTGTGCGAGAGCCCTGACGTTAACTCAGATGCCAGAGGAGCCTGGGCTTCTGGAGCTCTTGCCTTGAGTGCCCCGACCTCCTGATGGGAGCCTAGAGCTGGAGCAGGTGGGCGAGGACGGGACTCAGGGGACCGTTGACTGTTAGGTACCTGGGCAAGGGCTTGTCCCAAAGAGAAGGGATCTCACCTAGGCCTTGTCCATTAGCCAAGCCCCCGCTCTCTGTGCCCCTACCACAGGCCAAGCCCTGCCTACCCTGAGAGCCAGGGGCCAGGACATCTGGATCCAAAGGAAGCAAAGCCTGGAGAGTTCACTCTGAAAGCCTGGGACATGCTCAGGAATAAGGTACAGATTGAGTGCAGATGTCTGCGGGAGCCAGAGCAATGGGGCTTTTGCAAAGAGGCTTCCGGGGGGGAGGAGAACAGAGGGGGAGGTGTCCTAATATGAGGCTCCAGGTGGCGTGCAGCATGCTTCCCTCCCCCCCCCCCCCCCCCCCCGCCACCACCAGCCTTAAGAGAGCTGCAGAAGATGGGATGAGGAGAGCAGATGCTAGACCAGAGACTCGGGCTCAGGAGGAAGTCGTGGAGGGTCGGAAAAAGCAAAGCTTTAGGCCTGGTGTACTGTCTGACGTGTGCAGGTTCCTGCACGGAGGAAGCCCACCAGCTGTCTGCCCTCACTGAGCAGTGTCACCTGCTGCTGGGTGACAAACACACAACTTCCTAACAGGTGTGAAACTCCAGAACTCAGTGACCGAAGCGGGGCTTGGTGTCTCAGCTGAACACAGACCATCTCAGGCCAGAGAGGAGCTCTGGGGGCTCCTTAAACCCGGCTGGGATTCCAGGAGGGGGTCTAGCACCAGCCAGGCAGCCCTTCGGAGTCTGATTTGAAGATTTTTCCGAGACTCATGGCCACCAGAGGGCACCACCACCCCACAGTGTGGCATCTTGGGCTCTCCATCACCTCCCTGGAGAAACTGGGAAGATTGGGAGGAGGAAGCAGGCGCGGGTCTCTGAGCTCTCAGCGGGAGCTGCCAGCAGCTGAGTTAAATAGTCTCCAGAGTCAGGAGACCTGGGCTCTAGTGGGTTCTAGTGCCTGTTCTGCCACCGTCTTTCCCTCCCTGGTTGGCTTCAGTTCGCCTCCTCCGTTGAATAAGGACTTGGACCACTTGGTGTCCTTTCCGGCCCACGGGGCCCTTCCCGGCTCTGAAGCTCTAGGCTTTGAGGAAATCATGCAATGAACGTGACAGAAATTGCATCTCCTGGGCCCACCTTTACTCTGGGGTTCTCTAGGGTGCCCTGCCTGGCAGGAGGCGGAAACTGATGTAAGCGTCACTTCTCTGGTGCTGTTGTCTGACTTGGATGTCGGGAGGCGGACTGGCCTGGAGACTGATGGGCAGTCTCTGTCTCCACGTCAGTCTGAAGGAGGAATGTCTCAACAGAGCTGGCAGACACAGGTGCTGTGACACCCGTGGTGTCTGCTCCTCCAGGTTTCAGGCGAGGAGGTGTCCCTTAGGTAAGCCTCTGGGATAGGTGGGGTGGCGGTATGGAAGAGCTTACAAGATGCCCTTTTGAGGGTCCCTGCATGAATAAGCACAGAGCGAGGAGGATAGAAACCATTGCCTCTGCTGCCTTTGCCCGCCTCCCCATCCCCACCCCCGCTGCAGATGCCGTCTGTCAGGAGCAGGCAGCAGACGGTCCAGGGGTCCATCTGTGCTAATGCTTCACAATAGAGTCCCGTGTTTCCCCACCAACGCCCCCTCGGCCCCTCAGCTGATGGCCACTTGGTGATGCCAAGGGGGAAGGTGGGAGGAGGGAGAGGAAGGCACTAAGGGAGCTAGCACTTGGTTCGTGGCAGTCCCCAGTCCACCGCCTGCCCCCCACACAACGAGCATCCTGCCATCTGGACTTGTGTAATCACTGCAGGGTGAAGAAGCGCCCCCTCCCCCCACACACCTCCTGTAGGGGCTGAGGCCCCAGGGGCCTGGGGGTGGGGAAGACACAGATGGAGTCAAGGAGACTAGGAAGCAAGAAGACGGAGACAGACCCATGGACTGAGAGAGACAGGAGACAGAAAGCCTTTCCTGGCCTCCCCAGGCTGATGGGCCACTAGCCCCTCTGTACTCCGCAGGCCATGCATCTAACACAGCACCGGTGCGTGTATCACTCCCTACCTGACCAAGAGCCTCTGTAACCTGGCCTGGAGCAGGGCTTCAACATAGGGTGAATGAAGAACAGCGGAAGACAGCATCACACAGTGGTTAGATTGCAAGCTCTGCAACCAGGCTGCCCAGGTTCGAATCAGCTCTGCCACTGAGTGACCTAAAGCAAGTTACTTAACCTCTCTGGGCCTCAGTTTCCTCCTCTGTAAGGGATGATAATGGTATCTATTTTCATAGAGTTTGTTATAAAGACCAAATGAATTCATTCATGGATGTAGAAGATGTAAAAGATTACACAGTCAGCTGTAAAGGCATAACGGTTAAGGGAACACTGGAGGAGGGGCCAATGTGGACATTCCTGGCTTCTGTTCAGTGGCAGACGTCGGGATGTGGAGCCCCCAACTTGTGATGCTGACGCCCTGCGGTGGCTGGCCACTCTTTAGATGCCAGACCTGGCCTTCCACTTCCTCCTCTCACTTCTTATTCGGGTACCACTGACGACAGCTGGGACATTCCCACCTCTCCCATGGCCTGGCAGCCACCGGCAACACAGCCGGGGGTGGGGGGAAGATGCTCCCCAAAAAAGGTCAGATGATGGCTGAGCACCATCCCCCAACCCTGAGCACCCACTCAGCGCGGTCACATCCCCTGCTGTGAGTCAACCCCCATAGTAAGGATGTATCGGCTGGGAAAAGGATACCTGAGCTCCAACATCAGGAGGTGAGGAAAGGTTTATCCAGGAGGAACAACTCCTGACCTTCTGAGGGGACAGGCCAGAATTAAGTCTACTACTTTTTGGGTTACCCCCTCTTCCCTTTCCCCATGACATGGGAAGGAGAGGCAGCCTCTTTGAACTCTTCTGGGACAGCTGGGTAAGGGGGAAATCCTGGACCCTTTCACTCCCTAGCGGCTTCTGCACAGTTAGTTCAGGGCCATCTCTTCCCTCCCATCAGGGACCTCACCCCTCCCCCTGCCTCCCTCTCCTTGCCTAAAGTCTCCTGCAGCCTCTTGGGTCTCCTAGAATCTTACTCTGGGCGGCCTCCAAACCTCCTCCTAAGGACTCCTACGGTCGCTCCACGGCCAGACTGCTTGAATCTCCAAAGATATCCATCCCTAAATTTTCAAATCTCGTGCACAAGCCCCTTCACAGGCTCCCCGTCCCTCAGGTATCACGGAGACCTATGCTCCGCCCCCCGATGCCCTGGACCCCCCTCCCCTCTGAGGCTAGCTTTTCCCCCTATTGAGCACTCCGGTCCCCAAGAGTTTCCCCAGCCTGGCATGCCTCGGGAGCTGTGGGCGGGGCTCCGGGACTGCTGGGGGCCCCCCCCCCGGGAGGGGGCGGAGCCGGCCGTGCGGGGGGCGAGGCCCCGCGAGGCCGCTCCCCGCCCGCCCCGATCCCCGAGCCTATAAAGGGAGGCGGCACACCACCCTCCCGGCTGGCATCCCCGAGTCGCCGCTTGCCCCGCCGCGCGGAGCGAGCGCCGCCTCCGAGGGGCGCCGGAGCCATGACCCTCCGCCGACTCAGGAAGCTGCAGCAGAAAGAGGAGGCGGCGGCCGCCCCAGACCCCGCTGCCCCGGCCCCCGACTCGGAAGCTGCTCCAGCCCCTCCGACCCCGACCCCGGCCTCGGGCCCCCCTGCCGCAGCCGCCTGCCCTGGGACCCCCGGGGACGAGCTGTACGCGGCGCTGGAGGACTATCACCCGGCCGAGCTGTATCGCGCGCTCGCCGTGTCCGGGGGTACCCTGCCCCGCCGAAAGGTGCGTATCCCCCCCAACTCCCGCGGCCCCCCGCCCGGCTCTCGGTACCCTCCGGGATCCCTTCCTCAGGACCCGCGCAACCCGCAGCAGCCCCCATTCGCGCCTGCCGACCCCCACACCATTCTCCTGGGGTCCCCGAGTTCCCCCATTCCTCCCCAGCCCGCTGATCCCCCACGGACACGTTCAGATCCTGCTGGGTCCCCTCGACCCTCTGCTCAGAAGGAGCAATCCCCCATACCCGCGACCCCGGCTCTACGCCGCCCCCGACCTGGCGGATCTCCACTCCCCATGCGCCCCCGCCCCGTCTCGCTGCTCTCCTTCCTGCCGCCTCCCCAGGTCCCCTTCCCCTCGCCCTAGCTGGTCTTCGGCCACCCCCGAGCCCCGCCTCCCCGCGTCCAGACGTCTCGAGGTCCCCAGGACGCCTCGCCCGAGCTTCTCCCGTGGGAGCGGGGAGGCCTTGGGCTGGGGTCCCGCCGCTCGCCCAGTCAAGTTGAGAGTCCGCGGGTTCCAGGTGGGGAGGGCGGCGGACGCGCCGCGTGCCTTCTAGCGGGGGAAGTGCGTGCGGCGCCGCCGACCCTTCCAAGGGGATGCCCGGATTCCTGGACTGGGGCCTGCCGCCTTGTCCTGCGTCTGAGGTGCGGGGCTCGAGGCCACCGCTCCCTGGAAGTCAGCCGCGACCGGACGCGGTGGGAGGGGTGGCAGGGCGCCTGCGGGGCAGGAAGGATGCGGGCCGCGCCCGCCCTTTGAGTCTCCCCCTGCGCAGGGCTCTTCCTCTGGCCTGAGGGGGACCCGAGCACTCAGAAAGGGGAACTCAAGACCCAGGTTAAGGAGAGGGGGCTGGTGGCCTTTCCCAGCTCAGCTCCCCTCCTCTCCCCCTGGCCCCTGGCTCCCCCCAACACAATGAACAGCTTGTTGAGAATTTGCATTTTATGAAAATCGGGTGGAAAGACAAAGGGGTCTCTCTCTCTGCGGCCCAGTCCTTCCTCCCTGGCCCATTTGGGAACTGTCCCCACCCCTGAGGCCAATCTTTGGTTCTGGAGAAGGAGGGCTTCCTTCTCTTCCTGGCCTTGGGGCAGCCTGGGGGGAGGGTTAACAAGGGCACGGACCAGGAAGGCCCTGGGCTGTTTGGGGCACACAGGACAAGGGCTGGTCTGGCACTGGGCTTCTTCCAAGGATCAATAATTTAGGGAGGGAGAGAGACTGCTTTAGTTTCTCAAGGACCCAAAAGAGGTAGGGACCCTCAGCTCTGTCATCCGCCATGCCAAAAAAAAAAAAAAAACCTCCCAATGTCTCTCCTTAAGTATAGTGAGACTTATGGACAAGTTTGAGATCCAAGGTTTTGTTTTTTTGTTTGTTTTTGTCCCAGAAAGCAACAAAATATATGGCAATGTTGAGAGACCCAGGTGGAGCTGGGCACAGTTGGCCACCCGCAGCTGGAATCCATAGTTGGTCCCTGAAACAGTCTACTTTGAGGGAGGAGGCTGGGCCCCTCTGTCCCCTGCCTTTCCATGTTCAGGCTGAGAGTCCAGCCCTCCAGACCTGGGCCTCTGACCCCGGCTCCCCCGAGCCACTCTGTGTGAATGAGAAATTAGGAGAGACCTGACCGGCCCAGGGGCCTCTGGAGTGTTTTGATAGGCAAGCCCAGGGGCCCCCTGCCCTTCCTTGAATAACATCTGGGAAGAGCCCCTGCTTCAGCTTGTGGGGTCTAGGGGGCCTGAGCCGCCGCAGACGTGCGCCCTGGGGGTGGAGACTGTTCTATCTAGAGTAATGAAACCCCCTACCCTCCAGGTTGGGAACCAGCACAGGGCTTAGAGGTTCATGCATCTGGAACCCGGGAGACTGTTGTGCCCCCACAGTCCTCCCGGCTGTGGGGGTAGAGCTTAGGGAGAAAGCTGCGGAATGGTGCTGATGGTGGCACTCTGCAGGTATCTACGCCGGCACCAGAGTAAGTGTGGAGCTGGGGCCGGACACACAGGCAACAGGAAGCGGGGTGCCGGGTCTAGGGCCGGAGCCCAGGTGAGAAACCCCCAAAGGAGGGCTCTCACCATCTGCTCCAGGGCAGCTCCCTCTCACCTGCTCCTTCCTGACTCTCCTTCCCACCCAGGGCTCGGGACTGCGCTGGAAGAATCTCAGCCAGAGTCCTGAACAGCAGCGGTGAGTCACCATTACCGCAGCCCCTGCCCTGGTCCAAAAGGGTGAGGCGCTGGGTTGGGGGCAGCACGACACAGCATCTCAGCCCAGCCAGGGGGGAGTCATTCTCCCACCCTCTCAGCACAGCACAGCACCCTTGCTAGGAATGAGGGGCAGGTGGAGGTGTGGGCTGTGTGAAGGGGGTGGCAGAGGAAGGAGATAGGGACTTTTGAGTCATCAGGTGCTCCTCAACCCACCCCCAGTCCCTGCCAGTTCCCCCTCCCCGGAGAGATCTGGATCTGGGAGGAGGGAAGCAGGAAGTCTTCGGGGCTACCCTGAGCCCTCCCAGCCCAGCAAACTCCGAGGGCCCAAACCATGGCCAGGCTACGTCCAGCTGCTCCAGTCTGTCTGCCCCTGCACCCAAAACCTCAGTCCTCTGCTGGTCCCGTCCTGTGGTGGCCTCTTAGGAAGGGTCTGAGGTGAGGGCAGAAGTAGGTGCTGACTCAGGCCCCACTCTGCCCATGTCCCGTCCTGATTTGGGCGTGGCTTCTTCCAAAATGGATCGGCAGACTATGGCCCGCCGGCCAGACTGGCCTTGAGCCAAGAGTTGTTTTTATATTTCGAAAGGGTCGTACAAATAAAAACAAAGAACAATATAGGACGGAGGCTGTCAAATAATTTAGGTCTCGAAAAGAAAGGCTAAAATATTTACTGTCTGACCCTTTGCAGAAAAAGTTTGCCAACCCTTCCAGAAAACCAGAGAGCACTGGAGTAGACACAGAAGTCACCCTGCTTCCTGCCCCAATACGTGTAGAGGGGGAAAGCCCTGCGTTCAAAGTAGGGAGGAGCTCAGGCTGGGGCGGGGAGTTGACGCTCAGCATTTGGGGGGTATGTGGGTCAGGTTGGGCACTGAGAGGCCTGGATCTCCAGGGCCTTTCTGAGGCCCTGAGGCTTGAAGGGGCCTTTGCAGGCTGCTTTAACTCTGCCTCTGGCCGGGCGGGAAGGAAGGGGGTGTGGGGGTGGGCAGAGGAAACTCTGGGCTCCCCCAGCAGACGAGAATCTGGAGCTACTCCAGACCATTGTGTCCAGTGGGCAGGCCTGCAGTGCGGGAAGGGGCGGCCTCGAGGCTCCCCTCCCCCCAGCCCTCACATCTGGTGGGCTGGCCTCACCGCAGCTGGGAGGAGCAGCTGTGGTCTGGGCTCAGCCTCGTGACTGGCCTCTGGGGGTGGGGCCAGCCCTCTCCCCAGGGCTCTGCAGAGGACGGTGCTCCAGGCTGTGGCCGAATTTGGGGCCTCAGCTAAGTCAGTAAGTAGTATTCTGGGGCTCACTGGAAAGCTGGGAGTGTGGCTGAAAAACTCAGCTAGTCCACCGGCTCTGGGGGTCAGCCGTTCCAGTGCCTCCCCCACCAGGGGCTGGATTGACGCTGTGTGGCTCAGTGAAGCTGATTTCAGCTGCGAATGGGAAAAGGACATTCCAACAACCTGTGATGAGTGTGACTTGTCACTGGAGACAGTGAACCCTGCCTGGATGTACCAGAGCAGACTCCCAGCATTAGCGGGGGGCCATGCTATGGGACTGGCAAGCTCCTTTTAATCCTGACAGTCTTGATGAGATGGCCCCTGTGTCTCCTGCAGGAAAGTGCTAACTTTGGAGAAGGAGGAGAACCAGACCTTCGGCTTTGAGATCCAGGTGGGAGAAGCTGAGTGCGGAGGGAGGGACGGCTTGGGAGGCTGGTCAGAGGGCTGGATGGATCTCGCCCCACCCCTGGGCTGAGGGTCCCCTTGTTTATTACAGACTTATGGCCTTCACCACCGGGAGGAGCAGCGCGTGGAGATGGTGACCTTTGTCTGCCGGGTTCATGAGTCCAGCCCTGCCCAGCTGGCTGGGCTCACACCAGGTGAGGCATGAACCCGGGACACAGGGCTCTGGGAAGAGGGGTATGACCTTACTCCCAAGCAGAGGGGGTAAGAAATCTCTTCTGAAAACAATTTCCCTTCCTCCTCCTATTTTGAGAAGGCCAGAAAGAAGAATGGGTTGGACTTAGGCAAATTTGCCATTTACTGTGTGATGCTGAGCAGTCCCATCTGCACATTGGGGGCAATAACATGTCCTCACGTCAGCATGGTGAGGGAATCCCCTGGGCACAGAGCCAGGGCCTGGTAGGTGGCAGGTGTTGCTGCCGCTGTTTTTCCTCCCCCTGGCGATCTGGCAGTCCAGCATGGGCAGGAGGTGGGGTGGAACCACTCCATTAGATCTGCTTGATATCGAGGATCAGGGTCTGTCTTGCTCCCAACCTGGCCCCAAACTGGGGTACCTGTGATACTTCCTCTGACAAGGAAATGGTGCCACCGGTAGGAGACCCTTCGGATTGGCCAAATCTAGAGTCCCAAGTCCCAGGAAGGGACAGCTTGCGACCGCGCCAACTCACCCCCACCCAGTCCTGCCACCATTTCCTTCCCCAAGCCCTTACCTCCCTGCCTATTTACCAGCAGCCCCTGGTAGCTAAGTGGTATATTTCAACTTTGCAAAGTAGTTTCACATCCACCCTCCCTCCTAATCACCATGGTAGCCTCCGCAGGGGTCCACACCCCCTTTTCCAGATGGGAAATGGGCCCTCAGAGATGGTGCCTTGCTCTGCCTGAGGTCAGGGGGCTCTGCAGTGGCCCAGGGTATCAGAAGCTGAGGCTTCTTATGCCTGGGGCCGGTGTTAGTTCCCAGCTTGGTGCTTCTCACCCTGCCCCCTTCCTGTCTCGGCTGGGTGTCATGACAGCCTGTGGGCTGGACCAAAATAACCAGCTCTGGGGGCAGCCCAGGCTTGCCAGGAGGGCTCAGCCTTTGAGGACAGGGCTTCCTGAGAGTGAGGTGAGAATGTGGGTGTCTGAGGGCCTTGGCCCCTATGCTGGGGTGCCGGGCCTGGACACGATCTCCCCAGAACCATGACTGGGGGTAGGGAGTTCAGGAGAATTTTGTGGGGTCATTACCCCTACCCTTTCTGGCGAAGGTGGCTGGAATTCTTCCACATGGCCCGTGGAGCAGATTCTGATCCCCTCTCTGCCTGGCAGGGGACACCATCGCTAGTGTCAACGGCCTGAACGTGGAAGGCATCCGGCATCGGGAAATTGTTGACATCATTAAGGCGTCTGGCAACGTTCTCAGGTACGTCCAAGTGCCGCGGTCCCTCAGGGATTCCTGAGCTCAGCTTCTCTCAGTGTTTCCCCACCCTGTGGGCCCACTTAGCCTTTGATTCCCCAACCTCCTCAGACTGGAAACTCTGTATGGGACATCAATTCGGAAGGCGGAACTGGAGGCTCGTCTGCAGTACCTGAAGGTAAAGCAGCCCAGATACCGTCCAGTCGCCACCCTCCTCTTCCCAAGCCCCTGCCCCTACCGGCCCCACTCTTTTTTAGGGGTCATTTATCTGCTTGAACCTCCTTTTATTTTATTTTATGTATTTATTTTTTTGGCTGCGTTGGGTCTTCGTTGCTGCATGCGGCCTTTTTCTAGTTGCAGCGAGCGGGGGCTACTCTTCATTGCCGTGCGCGGGCTTCTCATCGCGTTGGCTTCTCTTGTTGCGGGGCACGGGCTCTAGGCGTGCAGGCGTCGGTAGCTGTGGCACACGGGCTCAGTAGTTGTGGCTCGCAGGCTCTAGAGCACAGGCTCAGTAGCTGTGGCGCACGGGCTTAGCTGCTCGGCGGCGTGTGGGATCTTCCCGGACCAGGGCTGGAACCCGCATCCCCTGCACTGGCAGGCGGATTGTTAACCACTGCGCCACCAGGGAAGCCCTGAACCTCCTTTTAACCTTAAGGCTTCTTCTGTGTACTCCCTGATCCCTCAGTCTGTACCCACCTCCTGCTAGTTTCTTGCTAGCTCCTGACAGTGAGGCAGGGCGTGTCTCTTACAGCAAACCCTGTATGAGAAGTGGGGAGAATACAGGTCCCTAATGGTGCAGGAGCAGCGGCTGGTGCACGGTGAGTAGATTAGGGGTGTGAAGGGCCACTTGCACCCCTACTGATACCCCCATTCCTGCTTCCCCCGCAGAACTAGTGGGTTACTTCCCCCTCCAAAGTGAAGAAAGGTTTGTTGAGCTACTACTTTGGGTACGATGCTGCCCCAGGCTGCTGCACACACATTTTTAGTTTATTCTCACAGTTGTTCCCTGAAGGAAAGTACAAGATAGTACCATCTCCATTTTACAGATGGGAACAGGAAGGCTCCAAGAGTTTGTTTCAGACCCCTTCCGTGGCTCTTGTGTCATAAGTGACCCTCACAAGGATCTGAGTGTATAATTCCTGTTTTACAGACAAGAGAAGTGAGGTTCAAGGTTGTGACTTGCCCAAGGGCCACACAGATGGTCAACAGGAAGGAGCTGAGGTCTCCTACCCGTGCCCTCTGACGGCCCTCCCTCGTGTCTTCTGCCCCGGCAGGCCTCGTGGTGAAGGACCCGAGCATCTATGACACGCTGGAGTCCGTGCGCTCCAGCCTGTACGGTGCGGGCCTGCTCCCGGGCTCACTGCCCTTTGGGCCTCTGCTGGCCGCCCCCGGGGGCTCCCGCGGCGGCGCGCGGCGGGACGGGGGCGACGCGGACGACGCCGTCTACCACACGTGCTTCTTCGGGGGTGCTGAACCGCCTGAACCCCCGCCGCCCCCGCCCCCCGCGCGCGCGCCCGGCCCGGGCCCCGCCGACGCTCCGACCCCAGGGCCCCGGGCGGTGCTGAGCCGCAGCGCCAGCGTGCGGTGCGCGGGCCCCGGGGGCGGCGGCGGCGGCGGCGGCGGCGGCGTGGGCGCGCCGAGCGCTCTCTGGACTGAGGCCCGCGAGCAGGCCCTGTGCGGCCCCGGCCTGCGCAAAACCAAGTACCGCAGCTTCCGCCGGCGGCTGCTCAAGTTCATCCCCGGACTCAACCGCTCCCTGGAGGAGGAGGAGAGCCAGCTGTAGGGGCGGGGGCGGGCGGGGGAAGGTATTTATTTATTTATTCTTTCCAGCCAGTGCAAAAAGGGGGCGGGGGCGGGCGCCTGGCCGCGGAGACTCCGGGAGCCCAAGGCGGCGGGGGAGGGTCCTCGCCAGCCCCAGCTGGCCTGCCTTCCTGGCTTGTGCAGAGTGGTGAATGAACCCGAGCCCCGGGCCCCTTTACTCCTCGCCAGAACTACAGTGGGAGGTGGGCACGGAGAGCTAGGCGAGCTCGGGGTTGGGAGAGGTTCCGGGGCCAAAGATGGGGCGTGCCATCCTACATCTGGGTCAGTAGTGCCTTGTGGGGTGTCCAAGAAAACCCCTTCTCCGGGTGAGAGGACCCTGCCCCACGAAGCCCTCTCCTTAGCTTTACTTGCTCCCCACCCTTGGCCTTGGGGAGAAATGGCCTATGCCCAGTCGTTTCCCCATCCCCCCACAGGCATAGTTCCAGTTAACCAGCGCTGGTCCCCCTCCCACCCAGCCTTGACTCCTAAGGGCTTGGCCCCTCCCAGGAGCCTGTAACTAAGTGGGGTCTTGCCCGGCAGGGGTCCTGGGTCCTCTGCCCCTTGGGGGACAGGAATGGGCATGTCTTGGGGGGATGGGGGCAGCACAGACTGTTCCACCGTTTTGCATATTGTTGCTTCTGAACCACAGACTGTATAAAATTGACGGTTTTTTGCATCTGTGTCAGTGTGGTGACTGCCCGAGGGGGAGGGTTGGGCTCGGGCAAGCCCTGACTCCACCACCCTGACCCCCGGTGCGCGCGCATGCGCGCGCACAC
This sequence comes from Delphinapterus leucas, assembly GCF_059928025.1. NCBI lineage: Eukaryota > Metazoa > Chordata > Mammalia > Artiodactyla > Monodontidae > Delphinapterus > Delphinapterus leucas. The sequence goes on from NC_143139.1 coordinate 41,521,661, forward strand.
AGACACACACACACTATATTTTACATCTAATTTGCTCGGAGCTTGCAGCCAGGGAAACAGACAGGGAGAGTTTAACTTACATGTACGGGCCTGAACTAGAGGCCCCACACCCCTTCAGAACTTGGGTCTCGTGTTTAATGTATCTAGAACTTCCCTCCCCAAACACCACAACTGGTGGGGTCAAGGCTCCTCTATACTTCTGAACTATCCTTGTGTAAAGAACTGCTTGGCATCCTTTCTCCCAGGGGTCTGGGGTCTCCTGCTTAGGAGACCTTAGCCATCACCCACCCAACCTGAGACAGGCCCAATCACTGGTCACTCATTGCTCTAGAACTCCTCAAAGCTTCCCATCACTCCTAGAATAAGATTCCAGCTCTTACGCAGGGATATCTGACTCCTGCCTGCCTCGTTTTCTTGCTTCCCCTCTCGCTCCCTGCTCTGGCCACTTTGCCCACGGTACACTTCAGATGCCCTGCCCTTGGGGTCTCTGCACTTGCTCTGTCCATAGCTGACTCCTTTGGTACTCAGCTTGGCCTCCCCAAGGCTGTCCCATCTGGTCTAAAATACTGTCGCACCCTCTGCTTTGATAGAGCCTTGTTTTATTTCCATCATACTTCTCATCCCCATCTGAAACTGTCTCGACCCGGATGGGTTTTGGGTTTTGCCTGGCTCCCTTTCCCATTAGGATATACACTCCATACAGCAGGACTCAGGGACCTCTCCTGTCTTACTCACTGCTTTATTTCTTGCCCAACGCTAGCGCATAATAGAGCCTCGATAAATACAGTGTGTGCTCAAAGCATCTTCAGGAGGTGGTCACCACCTTCTTTGAGGTGACCCGGGGCAAGTGACCTGTCCAGGGTCACACAGAAAGTAGGTGGCAGAGTTGGACCTGAGTTTTGAGCCTCCCGAGTGCTTCTCCCTGGCAGTAATCAGCATACAAGGGGTGGTTTTGAGAGGTCTAAGTGGCACCAGGCAGGCCTCTCCCTCCTGCACCACCGCACTTGCCTCCTGAATGGCTCCCTGCTTCGTCTCTCACCCCTGGACCACCCCTTCACACAGCAGTTAGGGTGATCTTTCCAAAAAGGAAATTGGGTCACAACCCTCCTCCGCTTAAAACCCATTATGGTTTCCCCTGGAATAAAAAAATCAAATCCAAACTCTTTATCATGGCCTAGCCATAATGTGTTGTCCCTCTGGGCAGACAAATTACAAAAACGCATCCCTTCCTGTGGGTTGACGGCAGCCACGCGGGCCCAACGATTTGGCAGCTGCGAGCCTCTGTGCAGTGCACAACCTCTGCGACTATACTGGGATGCCCTGCACGAGGCTCTGCAGGATCTGGGCCCTGCTGTTCTCTTCAAGCGCAAATCGTTTCTCCTTCTGTGTCGCTCATCATATTTAAGCCACACTATTCTTTCTAGTCCTATTCTCAAATATGCCAAGCTCTTTCCTGCCTCTGGCCTTTGCCCATACTGTTCCCTGTGCCTGGAATAGTCTTCTTTGCAAGACTGACTCCTCCAGCCTCAGATCTCATCTTAAACATCACCTCCTTAAAGAGATGTTCCTGATCTGATCAGAAGTTCCCTGTCCCCATTATGCTTTACCTTGAGCCCTCTATTTTTCTTTCCTTATAGCACTTACTCTCAATTGGTAATTTTACTGACTTCTTTTGTATCTGCCTTTCGCCTTTCTAAGGCAGGAAACTCAGCTGTGTTACTAACACCGCTCCAGGGACTAACACAACCTAGCGCGTGGCAGGTGCTCAATATATGGGAATGCCTCCTTGGGGCCAGCCCTGCACAGGGGTGACCACGACCTACCCACCTCTCAGCCCTGGAGGGTGGGGTGGGGAGGCCCCTGCCCTGCGCCATCTGTAGCTGGCATCTGTGGGTCCTTCTCACCAAATCCCTTCGGGGCTGGCTGTCGGCTCCAGCCAGGGCACACGCACCTGGCTGCCCTGCTCTCCCTGGTCCTGGGGAGGGAGGACATTTGATTAAGAAAACGGAGCTTCCCCAAGCTCCCTGTTTGAACAGCTGCTCTGCAGTGATGACAAACAGCAGCTCCCAGGGGCTCAGGTCTAGGGGAGGGGCCCTCTCGCACCTTTGTTCCCAGAGCCCCCGGCTGCCAGGAGACCAGCTGCCCGGGCATAGCCTAGCACCTTCCTGGGGGTGGGGGGCTGCCAGGGCCTCCCTGGCTTTCTTCTCCTAGAATAGATTCCCAGCCCCTCCCTTACCAGCCTGTCCCTCCCCTCCCCCACCAAGCACCTAGTGTTGGCAGCGATGTCAGCACCGCTTACCCAGGCTGAAGGGGGGCTCCTGGCTGGCCGTATGCGCCCCGAGGAGAGTGAGGGGGTGCCCAGGGTGGGGCTGGATCCCACCTCTCAGCTGACGGAATGACGGCACCAGCACAGCAGCCTCCTGCCGTGTAGGTGGGGTGACAGGGAGTGACTAATGTGAGAGCTGTGATGCTAAAAATTAACCCAGGGATCGTGTTTGGTGGAGGGGTGGGGGTGGATGGGAAAGGAGCAGGGACTTGGAATATTGTGTGGTCGGTATCCCCCCTGCCCTGCCTCCCCTCCCACCAGCGTTCTGGTTCTCTCAAAGCCTCAGGGGACTCTGTGGGAGCCCTTCCCCCTCCCCAGGCCATAAGGGGCCCCTAGTAATTACAGGAAGGAGGAGAGTGGACGCCACCCCAGGTCTCATGCATGGTAGACTGAGGACACAGCCCTGCAGATGGAGTTCAGATATGAGGTCCCCGCAGAGCCCTGCATCTGCCCCATCCCCTCAATCATGGTGGCTGCATGGCCCTGAGTCCCCTGGTTCGTCCCCCTCTGCCCAGGCCAGAGCTCTGCCCATGGGCGGTGGGGGAAGCGGAAGCAGCCAGTGCACAGAGACAAAGGCAGGTTCCTGACAGCAGGCTGGAGTTGGGGGACAGTGGGGATGGCAGCTGTCCTGAAGGAAAGGACAGGAGACTGGCTCCCAGAGCATCCCCTAGGTACCAGCACTGTGCTAAGACGTCCACATCCATCACCTCACTTAGGCCTCACAGCATATCTGACAGCCCATTCTACAGATGAAGAAACTGAGAATCAGAGAGGATAAGGTAGCACAGCTGGTACCTGCTTCAGCCAGCATTCTCTCAGATCTGTCTGTCTCTAGAGCCTAGACTGGGGAGAGGGAAGTCTTCCTCGAGGAAGGAGTGTGAGGACAGGGTCAAGGTGGTAAGGAATCATTTCGAGGAATTGAACCTCCAAAGCTGTAAGACTCACTCGTGGGGAACAAGGTGGGAGCACGGAGGGTAAATGAAAGGTGGGACCTGAGGGAGCAGGGTCTGAGGTGTAGCAGACAGCAAAAGGAGGAGGAGATCAGGTCCACAGGGATCAAGGCTCCTGGATGTGGGTGCTGTCCTGGAGTGAGGTGGGGAGGGGCTCTTGGCACTGGGTTATGGGGGGTCACAAAAGAACTTGGGTTTAGAGAAGTGCTTTGTGGACACACATAAGAAAACCTGTTAGAAGGAGGGAACCTATAAACACTCCTGTTTTGCCTGGAAACAAAACCAGAGAACGTGAGCTGAACGGCAGCAGGAGGGGAAACAGTGAGACAGTAGAAGACACTTTCTGCTCACCAGTCCGTCACTCATGAAGCTGGGGAAGTGAGAAGGGCTGTGGGACTCTCCAAGTGTCAGAAGAAACGTCAGGCTGTCGAGTTGGGAGCCTGCCTGGTCCTGCATTGATGGCTGGATGGGATGACCTAAAGGAGGGAGTGGTAGGCCGAGAGAAGTGAGAGAGAAAGGGCAAGGGACCAAGGAAGATTCCTCAGAGAATAAGATAGCCAAGAGATGAGACAGACGCTGGTGAACAGAGCAGGTGCGCCTGACCCCTGGTGGTAACCTCAGGACACTGCACCTCTCAGCCCTGAGCTCGGGAAACAGGGTGGGGCAGAAGTAGGGTCCTCCCCTCAGCCAACAAGCTGTGAAGGCAGCTCCCCGCCTTCGAGCCCACCTCTTCAGCCATGCTCCCACGTCCTTACAAGGCGGGGCCTCCTTGGAACCACACAACCCATTTGAAGCTCTCGGACACCATTCCTGGGCCTGGTAATGAGTGGGCATTCAAAAAACACTGAAGCCAGATATGCCTGAAGGGAGTGAAGAATGAATTCAGAAACTTTTAAGTCATCCAACTCCAATGATTTCAACCAGCTTACCTTCTCTGCAGGGAACTCCGCATGGTCTGGAGGCTCCGAGACTGGGGTGGGAGGGAGGAGAGGGGAGGAATCACAGCTGCTAAACTGCAACACAAAGAATTGCTGCTATAAGGGACACCTCCTAAATGGCAGCGAATTTTCTGTTCCTGGAGTTTAGCCTTTCAGTAGAGAACACATACATCTATGCGAAAAGTAAAGATTATGCAAATACTGTCCCTGTTTCCCCACTGCTTCCCCAAAGAGTCACTAACAGGGCCCCCTCCAACACACACAGCTGGCCAGTCCATTCAGCAACTCCCTTCCCCCACCACAGTGACTGGCCACCCAGGTCCCACTTTCAGCTTTCCCCAAATTTCACCCTGATTGAAAGCCCAGATCAAGCCCCACTAGTGCTGAGGAACACGGTCTCTGGTTAAGTGAATGCAAGACCAGTGGTTACCAACTATAGCAAAAATCGCCTGGGGGACATTTAACCAAAGATAGGACCCTATCCCTCCCCATAAGATTCTTTTTTCTTTTTTTTGGCTGCATTGGGTCTTCGTTGCTGCACGCGGGCTTTCTCTAGTTGCGGAGAGCGGGGGCTACTCTTCGTTGCGGTGCGCGGCCTTCTCATTGCCGTGGCTTCTCCTGTTGTGGAGCACGGGCTCTAGGCGCAGGGGCTTAAGCAGCTGTGGCTCGCGGGCTCTAGAGCGCAGGCTCAGTAGTTGTGGCTCACGGGCTTGCTTGCTCTGCACATGTGGGATCTTCCCCGACCAAGGATCAAACCCGTGTCCCCTGCATTCGCAGGCGGATTCTTAACCACTGCGCCACCAGGGAAGTCCCCCCATAAGATTCTGATTTGGGAGTTCTGGGTCGGGGCTGGAGCATCAGGATTTTTAAAAACACCCCAGACCCTCAATAAGGATTTATTGATTGGATGTTGAATGAAGATGATTCCGGAGGCCTCTGAGCTCCCTCCCACCTAGAACCTTGGCACTCCAAATACTGACTGAACTCAGGCACCCCCTGAGGTCCTGTCATCCGTGTCATCCTCAGGGAGCTGAGGACCTGAGCCTCCCACTGGCACAGAAACACTTTCTGCTTCACGGTGTAAGTGTTGGGATGTGTGGTGGCCACTCCCCTGCCTCCACCCTCTCCCCCCCCAAACTGGGAGCTCTTGGGGAGCAAGGAGAGCCCACTGGACACATCTATGTCCCTGCCTTGGTTGGAGTGGGGCATAGGGACACGACACAGGTATCCAGGACCTGCTGGCTGACTGGGTGTAGCCAACGGTCGGGGGCGGCGGGGGGGGCGGGAGGCGAGAGGAGTCTGGGGCTGAGACTGGGTTCATGTCTAGACCAGCGGTTGGGGTCAGCAGGGGGAGATCAGACTGGTGGTGGTGCTGGGGGGAGCACCCCCATGAGCTGCCGAGGCGCTTCAGGATTGAGCTTCAAGTTCTGGACTTGGTTGAAATGGGGTGGGGGTGGGAGTGCCACTTGGGTGCACAAACTGGAGTCAGCTGGGCAGCACCCCCCTTCGCCCACCCTGAGGTCGAGCGGCTGAGGGACTGAGTTGCGGAGGCAGGTTCCAGCCAAGGGGTGCGGCCGTCATTAGCTGGGTTGGGGGTGGAGAAGGGGACTCCGGGTTTCGTTTCGCTGGGAGGGAAGCAGGTGGCAAAGCCTGAGCGAGTAACCGCCTCCCCGGAGCAGCAAGTCTTGCCTCCTCAGGAAGTCCCACATCCACGCCGCACCCCCTCCCCCCGCCCACGCCGCGACCTTCTCGCTCCATAGCGGCGCGCGGTGCCCCAGCACCCTTGACCCCACTGCGGACGCCCACACCGTCCCGTCCCACCACCCCCGCCCCGCGCCCGGAAGCCTCGCCTGCGGGCCCGCCCTTCATCCCTTGCCCCACGGCCCGCAGACCCTTCAGAATCCGGGGAAAGCTGCCCCTGCGCTCCGCCCGGCTCCCTGGGTCTCGGGAAGGGGCTGTCCCTGCGGGGGTGGGGGGTGGGGGCGGCGTAGCCCGGGTGGTTTGCAGAGCTTGGGGGAGGTGTCTCCCTCTGCTGGGAAGACCAGGGAATTGCTTCACCTCCGTCGCCGCGTCCTTTCATTGCCCCCTGGGCCACTTATTTTCGGACTTTCCTTGACTTCTCGGCCTTCTCTGTCCTTTCCTTAACCTGACCCTTGCAGGACTCCGACTATGTACATGTCGGTCCTGGTTCCAACTCTGTTACAGGCTGTCTGCGGCAGAGTCGCGGTCTCCCTGAGCCTTGGCTTCTTTCCCTGTGAAATAGCAGTCGTGAAGTCCGAATGCGGGACAGTGAAAGAAGACACTTTGTAAACTGAAAGGGAGCATCTGAGGATGAGGTGTGGTCGTTGTTAAAGCTAAGGGTGTTCTCTCCCGCCTTCTGGAAGGAGGGGCTTAATTCATCCCTTGGGATCACCACATTTTGATGCATTGCTTTTCAGTCTTTTCTTAAAAAAATAATATACATGTAATATATATGGTCACATTTGCAATAAATATATTTATTATATAATTCAAATATAATTATATAATAAACATATATATCGTATATGTGGCCATACTCTGCATGCTGTTTTATGTCCTGTCTTTTTTTTTTTCCAAGAGCACAAATCATCGTAAAAGCCTGCTTCTGGAAGTCAGACAAACCCGGATTCAAGTCCTTGCTCTGTGACTGTATATTTCCGTCCTTGGGCAAACCACATAACGTTTCCTTTTCTCAGCCTCAGTTTCCTCCTCAGCAAAATGGTAATGTCAGGAGCACCCACCTCACAGGCTTGCGGTAAAGTCCTGGGCATAGCCAGCTCAGAACCTGTTAGCTGGTGTTATCGTGCCGCCTGTGTTTTGCGCAGTACTCTTCCCAGCCGCCTGCTTCTCAGAGCACTTACGATGTTCTCCCTTCTCCATGTGCCATAACGGTAAGAAAGGGAGAAATCTCCATCTCCGAGCTTGCCCCACCCTGACACCATTCTTGGCCACGTGGGTCTCATTATTCCTCCAGCCCATCCAGAGATTCCCCTTCTGGGGCCCTCCAACTCATCCTGGGCCTCCTTAGCTTTTTCTCCAGAAAATGTCTCCGCCTCCCCTCACTTCCCTGGGGTCCCTGCTACCTTGTTGCCTCCTCAGAGAAGTCGCTTTGACTGTTCCTTCATCATTAGCAGCCTCCAGTCATTCTCTAGACCTGCTCTGTTTTTCTTCATAGCACTTCTCATTACATGGCATTACGTTACATATGTTTTTTGGTCGCACCTCGGGCCATGCGGGATCCTAGTTCCTCCACCAGGGATCGAACCCGTGCCCTCTGCAGTGGAAGCGGAGTCAACCACTGGGCTGACAGGGAAGTCCTACGTATGTGTTTTAAATTTATTTTATTTAAGTGTAGTTGATTTACAGCGTTTTGTTAATTTCTGCTGTACAGCAAAGTAATTCAGTCACACATATATATACATTCTTTTCCATATTCTTTTCCATTATGGTTTATCACAGAATATTGAATATCATTTCCTGTGCTATATAGTAGGATCTTCTTGTGTATCCATTCTATATATAATAGTTTGCATCTGCTAATCCCAAACTCCCACTCCATCCCTCCCCCACACCCCCATCCCCACCTGGGCAACCACAAGTCTGTTCTCTATGTCTGTGAGTCTGTTTTGCAGATAAGTTCATTTGTGTCATATTTAGATTCCACATATAAGTGATATCATATGGTATTTGTCTTTCTCTTTCTAACTTACTTCACTCAGTATGATAATCTCTAGGTCCATCCATGTTACTGCAGATGGCATTATTTCATTCCTTTTTATGGCTGAATAGTATTGCATTGTGTATATGTACCACATCTTCTTTATCCATTCATCTGTTAGTGGACATTTAGGTTGTTTCCATGTCTTGGCTATTGTGAATAGTGCTGCTATGAACATAGGAGTACATGTAACTTTTTGAATTATAGTTTTGTCTGGATATATGCCCAGGAGTGGGATTGCTGGATCATATGGCAACTCTATTTTTAGTTTTTTGAGGAACCTCCATACTATTCTCCATAGTGGCTGCACCAACTTACATCCCCACCAACAGTGCAGGAGGGTTCCCTTTTCTCCACACCCTCTCCAGCATTTGTTATTTGTAGACTTTTTAATGCTGGCCATTCTGACCCGTGTGAGGTGGTACGTCATTGTAGTTTTCATTCTCATTTCTCTAATAATTAGTGATGTTGAGCATCTTTTCATGTGCCTGTTGGCCATCTGTATGTCTTCTTTGGAGAAACGTCTATTTAGGTCTTCTGCCCATTTTTCGACTGGGTTGTTTGCTTTTTTGTTATTGAGTTGTATGAGCTGTTTGTATTTTTTGGAACTTAACCCCTTGTTGGTTGCATCATTTGCAAATATTTTCTCCCGTTCTGTAGGTTGTCTTTTTGTTTTGTTTGTGGTTTCCTTTGCTGTACAAAAGCTTATAAGTTTGCATATGTTTTTATCTGTATCTCTCCACTAAATGTATCTCCCTGGAAGGTAGGGACTTTTTGAGTTTTTCCTCCACCTCTGTGGCTCCTAGGAGACTGCCTGGCACATAGTAGGCCCCGGACAGATTTTTGTGCAAATATGAATAAATCTACCACTTGCCTTTCTTCCTTCAAAGAGGCAGCAGCCCAGTAGAAGCCACTCTGTCCAGTAGAGGGCACCACCACACAGCATTTTGGGGTCTCCCAGGGCTGGTACTAGGATGGAGATATTTATAAAGCCCACAGGCCTCTCTCCTCCCACTCTGTGGGCGCTCAGTCAGGCTGGGACCGGAAACAGGAGGGCCCCCTGTGCTAATCTGCACTGGCAGCGGGGGGCTGGCATGGGCTGGCATGGGCTGGCATGGGCTGGCATTGGGCTGGCCGCCTCATCCGGCGTGCTCCGGTGCCCAAGGTCGGGATACCCTGACTGCTGTCCTGGACACACCCCTTAGCAGCTGAGTCTTCTGGACAGATCACACCTTATCCTGAGCTCTGCAAAATGAGGGCAATGACAGGAGTTGCATGGCTGGCTCCTGGGTTTGCTGTGAAGCCCAAACAGGAATGTGTGTGAAATGTTTTGTGAATGTAAACACTTGGGAATATAATTTACACGTGCCTTTATTGGTAGTGGCAGCAGGTTAGCAACAAAACAGGAGAGATTAGAGGGCACTTGCAAGGCTAAGTGAAGGTGGGTTTATGAAGGGGATTAAAATAGTGAAGGAGAAAGAAGTTAAAAATAACTACCTTTCACCAAGAGCTTATTAGGAGCCAAGGCTGAGGAAAGTGATCTCCAGACATTGTCTAATTATAGCCAACACTTAGATGGGGCTGCCCTGTGCCAGGCACTAAGTGCTTTATGTGTAGAAACTCATGGGACCCTTACAATTCAGGGAGATGTGTCGTGTCACTGTCTGCATTCGACACAAGGAAACGGAGGCATGGAGAGCTTCAATAAACTGCGCAAGGCCACACAGATTGGGTGGGATTCAAACCTGAATAACCTGCCTCTTGACAGGATGGGTTCCTAAGCCCTCGTGACCACAGGCACATGGCAAAAGAGGTATGATTTTTCACTTCCCATACAGGAAACTGAGGCTCAGCCAGCTGACAAAGCTCGCCCAAAGCCGTGATGTGAACACGTGTATTTGAACCCTGCTTAACCTCCAAGGGATACCTCCCACTCCCCACCGGAGTCAGGAAAGGGGCGTCGGGGATGGGTAGAGGCATTTGTTAGAGGGGCCAGCAGCAAGCACACCTGGCTCTTCCTCTGAGCCTCAGGGGAGGGTGAGAGAACAGAGGCCATGCAGGGCTCAGGGGTGAAGGAGACGCTGCTTGGTGGCCTCAGGTCCATGGGAGGGAGGAGACTGGGTCATCTTCCAGGCCAGGTTGGGAGGGAGGAAGTGAAAGTGTGCTGGGGGCCACCAGGCTGTCCCCAGCGATTCCTCCCAGGCCTGTGAGCTCCCACCACACACGTCCACATGTGGAACAGGGGCTCTGAAGGGCGGGCCTGACCGTGGGAGGTGGGGGCAGCCCATCCCTTGCCGCAAGTGCCCCCAGCTCAGCCCCTGGCTGCCAGCCTGTTACATAAGCTGCTCCGTACCCTGAGGCTGGAAATAGCCGTGGCAGGGGCCGGGCTGGGCTGGGGGCATGATGAATGGTCTTCAGGCACATCAGCTGACCTCTCCCGAGGTGACCTGAGGGCCTGCCGGCAGCTCAGGTTACCCAGCCCTCTCTGGAAGGAGGCCCTGCCTGTCCTCTGTGACTCTGTGTCTGGACATTTATGGTGCGAGCATCTGAGGGATCGTCCCACTCTCAAGCCCGAGTGGCTGAGGCAGCTCACAGCTACAATGTGCCCACTGCGGCCACCCTGGGTGCTGGGAGCCAGAGCCTCGCCCTGAGAAAGTGTTTTGGAATCTCTGCAGCCAGCACCAGGGAAGGCTGGGATCTCTGCTCCTTGGCGTCCTCTGCTCAGGGCCCCAAGAGGAGCCAGAGAAATTGGGGGTGGGATGGGGGGTGCCAGAGGCTGCAGGCTACATGCCACTCCCACCCCCATGCCTCTGTGTCACAGCCCGCTCTGTCACCACACTCCCGGTCCCAAGGAGGTGCCCGCACATTCTGAAGCCCACTGGCAAGGACACAGCCCTCCAGAGACAAGGCACGTACACTCCTACTCCTGAGAGCACCTTGGGCAGACTTTCAAAGACCACCCAGGGTGTGGGAGGGTGTTCTCCCAGTATAGGGTGATCATATGGTAAGAATTATGAGGATGGGTATTCCAATCCTTAGCCTTTAAGATTCCTACCCCTCAAAAAGAAAAAAAAAAACCCTCTCTAAAAGTATAGAAATGATTTAAATTACCTAACAGTTAAATCGCCTAATTATTCTCCCCCAAATCCTTCAGTAGAATGGGCACTCCCAGGAAGTTAGGACCTCTCTACTCCATGACTCCAGAACCCTGTGACAGGTAGGAACCTGCCAAATGGAGAAGGGTGGGAAGTTTTACAAAGGAGCAATGGAAGGCTGGTGAGTTGTTTCTCCTTCTTGATGAGATTCCCTGCTCAATGATCAGATATAGACACACACACACACACACACACACACACACACACACACGGCTGCTCTTCTTGGTGCTCAGGTGTGGGGACAGGACCCCCTCCCCAAGCTCCTACAGCAGCTCTCCCTGGAAGGTCCCACCTGTGCCAAGGCGCTGTGCATGCTGTGCTACCCTCCTGTGCGCCTGTGCGTCCTGTATTTCTGAGCCCATGGCATGGGGAGACAGGCCCAAAATTCGCCAGAGAGCTAAGAGATACCCCACACGCACACTGCCAGGTAAACCTGTATAGGAAAGGGTTTGGCCTCCTGTGTTCTCCTGCCTGCCTCCCTGTCTCTCCAGGCCCTCCCCTGGGAGTTGTCACTGGTAACCAGAGCTGGATCATCTGGTGAGAGCCGAGGAGGAGCAGCGTCGCTTGGCAACCTGAATAGCATACAAGATTCGGCTAATCTGGGCTGATCTGGCGGGCCAGTCCCCTCAGAGTCTCCAGGGCAGCCACCTGCTGGCTAGCAGCAGACCCTCAGAGGAAGACGCTTAAAAACTTCTACCTATTTCCGGGCTTCTCTGGTGGCGCAGTGGTTAAGAATCCGCCTTGCAATGCTAGGGAACACGGGTTCGAACCCTGGTCTGGGAAGATCCCACATGCCGCGGAGCAACTAAGCCTGTGGGCCACAACTACTGAGCCTGCGGGCCACAACTACTGAGCCTGTGAGCCACAACTACTGAGCTTGTATGCCACAACTACTGAAGCCCGCGTACCGCAGCAAGAGAAGCCACCTCAATGAGAAGCCTGCGTATCTCAACGGAGACCCAGTGCAGCCAAAATTAAATAAAATTAAAAAAAAAAACAAACTTCTACCTATTTTCACTTCAGTAGACCCCAAGTTCTAGGCCAAGGTCTGGGCAGGGAGGACCCTTTGTCTCCACATCCTCCCTCCCCTCCCTGCCTGCCCCGCTTCTCATTCTTGAGCCCCACCTTCCTTCACAACACAGTGAAAAAGCTGCAGACCTCTCTGGGGGTCCTAGCTCTGTTGCAGCCATGAGATTCGAGGCAAATCACTTCACCTCTCTGAACTTCAGTCTCTAATCCGGGAGGCAATAACTAGTGGTTCAATGCATAGACTTGAGGCCACATCAGCCAGGATGCAAATCCACCCTCTATATTTTCTCAGCTGTATGACATTAGGCATGTTATTTAGCCACTTGGAGCCTCAGTTCTCTCAATACTAAATAGTACCCACCTGAGAGGGCTGTTGAACGAAGGAAGAAGAAACAAAGCAAGGAAAGTGCTCAGCACAGTGTCTGGCACAAGGCCCTCCACGATGCTTTTTCCCACCCCTGGGCTTTCCCACATACTGCCTCTCCCTGGAACACTTGGCCCTTCCCCCCACTCTGCACCTCATCAATATTCCTCAGTTGAAAACTTACTTCCTGAGGAAGGAGAAAAATTACTTCCCTAGTCCACCACCCCACTTGTAAATTACAGCTCCACATTGGCACCCTGCAACTCGTTTTCTCTTTACATCGCTTAGTACTTATTTGCAAGATGGTTTAACAGTAGTCTCCCCAACTGGGCTGTAAGTAGGGGTGGAGACAGGGGCTGGGTCTGTTTTGTTCTTTGCTGTGTCCCCAGCGAGAGGGTTGGCCTAGATGTTCTCCAAAGTATGATCCAGCTTTCTGTATCTCTGTATTTCTTATTTCTTCCTTCTTTTCGTTTCCAAGTTGACTTAATTTTTGCATCATTTCTTGGGTTCACTGAGTCTCCAAGAAGCATGGTCTAACTGAAAAGATAGCTCAAGAATTAAGGGCGCTTACCCTTAATTACACTCTATTCCCCATAGGAGTGGCTGGACCAGATTTGGGATGGAAAGTCGCAAACCAGCCCCCCTACGGAATTCGAGACACGCTTCTTCCTCAGCCCAGGGTCTCCGCACCCTGGCAAAGAGGTCTGTTTGCATACATCAGATCCAAAGGAAGCAAAAGCCCGATGGCTGATTTGCATACGCTCGTGCTATTGGTTGGAAGGGAGGCCCGGTAGCCAATGGTTTGCAGCGGTGTTTACCCAGCCGCGGCTCCGCGCCGCTGGGTGATGCAACGGAATCCCGGCTGGTCCCCGTGCTGACTCCCTCGGGTATGCCTCGTGAGGTAGCGGCTTCCCCGGGCCCCACCCGGCCCACCCAGACCCGGCGCTGGGCAGCGCAGCCGCCCCCGGGAACGCGACGTGGGGCACTGCCGAGGCCGCAGCCGTGCAGCGGGGCCCGGCCCTGTTTCTTTCGGCCTAGCGTTTCGGTCCCGGCCCCTCTGGGAGGGCCCGCTGGGCCAGATCTGATCTCTGGCGACATGGAGAGAAATTTGGAAGCAGACAGCAGAGGATTACCAAACTCGACTCCTCTGGGAGTGGATTACCGGCCTCTCACTTCGTAAATCACGCAGTCCTGTAACGTTTTGCATTTGTTTACAACGAGCCAGTTTGATTTTGTAATTAAAAAAAATAAGTTACAGAGGATTTCTGTTTGTTTTTAATAAAGAGCCTGGCTTGGATTTAGGAGAAATCTTGACATTAATTCCAGCTCTGTCACTTCCAGCCTCGTGACTTTGGCCACTTTTTCATGTTGGCCCTGATGGCCTTGCATGGCAACTAGGGAAGAGCAAATGTGGAGGCACTTTTAAAAGCTCCCAGCGGGGCGCCTCCTCGTCCTTATGTAATTCAGAGCAAGTACTCTCATCCGGGTTTTGTCCATAGAAGGCCATGATCCCTGCGACAGCCCCTGGAAGGCCCTGTCTTTGTGCCCCCATTTTTTTTTTTTTTTTTTTTTTTTGCCCTTTAATTGCTCCTAAACCTGGGGAGTGGTGGGAGGACCCCAGCCGGGTATTTCTCCATCTTCAGGTTAAGGAAGGGAACCACCAAGGGAATCCCCTCCACAGCCTCTCTCCTCACTGAGGGCTGGGGCCTGGACAGGGGAGCCCCTTCAGGGCCCCAATGGGCTGGGGAACCCCCTTGACATCCTTTTACCACCGCCCCCAGTGGGCCAGGATGGAGGTGAGGTGGAGTGGTGTCTCCCTGACTAGGTGGAGTTGGGTCATGAGTTTCTGCTACTTTGAGATGGAAGGGCATATGGGGAACACCACTAAGGGTCTGGTTGATTGTCCTGGGTCCTGGGGCTTTGCACCCCCAGGATCTCAACCCTGCCTCCACCCCACCCCTGTGAACTTTGAGGTCAGTCTTTCTCCTCCATGGGATACCCTCCCTTCTCTCTGCCTTGCCTGGTCCTGTCTCTCCCTTCACACTGTGCCCACATTTGCTTCTTCCAGGGAGGCCTCTTGTGTCCTGCTTCCCCATCAGACTAGGATCCATCTTTCTGTGGCAAAATCTTGTCCTCTCCCTTAGGAATTTCCCAGAATGTGGGACAGCACTGGCTGGGGTGTCTGTTTTCCCCTCTAGTCCTAGCTCCTGAGCCGTGAAAGGAGTTGACCTTCTCTCCCCTCAGTTTTCCCATCTGCCATGTGGGCTCTGTGGTAGTTCCTGGAATTTGTGTAGAAAGGGAAGGTTCAAGATGGTGCATACAAATTAGAGCACTGGTCAGGGAGTCTAGAAGACTGGGGCTGTGGTCCTGGCTTGGCCACTGACTAACAGGGTCAAGGAGACAACAAGAGGATTGAAATTTACTGGACATCTCTCATGACATAATGAGGTGACATTGCCCTCATCTGTGCAGCTCCTCAAGCCCCCTGATAAACATACCAGCTGGCAAAACCAGGCTGAGTACTTTGCATGTGCAGCTTCAAGACAAAGTCCCAGCCCTGCCTTCCCCCAAATCCTCCTGTGTGGAAATGGCAGGTCTACTACTACGTGCCAGACTCCTTGCTGCATTCTTATATCTACTATCAAAGATGCACTCCTAATGACAAATCTGTGAGATGGGTATGTCGTTATTCTTTTTTAAAGGTGTTTTTTTTTTTTTTTGCGGTACGCGGGCCTCTCACTGTTGTGGCCTCTCCCGTTGCGGAGCACAGGCTCAACAGCCATGGCTCACGGGCCCAGCCGCTCCGCGGCATGTGGGATCTTCCCAGACCGGGGCACGAACCCGTGTCCCCTGCATCAGCAGGCGGACGCTCAACCACTGCGCTACCAGGGAAGCCCCGGGTATGTCGTTATTCTTGTTTCAAATGAAGAAACTGAAGGCAAGAGAAGGTGAGTAACTTCCCTGAAGTCACCTAGTTGGTAATGGTTGGAACCAGTGTCAATCCCAGGCCTCTTGAGCCTATGTTACTTCCACCATCTCAGTCTGCCACCACGAGCCACAAAGGTGTGTGTGTTTTAGCATTACATATTTTAATGTTTTTTATTTCATTATAAAACAGGAGAGTATATAATAAAGCCAAGTTGTGCTGAAGTATTTATAGAAGGGAGAGACCTCTGTGGGCTGGAAGCCTTCATGGAAAAACTGGTAACTGAGACGTTTAAAAAATTTCATCCTTCCTGTCCAAATAAATGTATTTCTCCTACACAGGCAAATATTTTTAAAATGTATTTCAAAAGTTAGATTTCTGGAAAAAGAAAAGGAGGAGGTGGGGGTAGTGGCTTCTTTAAAAAGCCCATTTGGAAGGAACTCCTGGGGTAGGAAGGAGAGGAGGGTGGTGAGGGAAGGAAAAAGCCAGACTCACAGCCTCCCCGCACCCCCGACCTTGCCGTTTTTTGAAGACTCGGTTTCTTTATCTCCATATTGGCCTAATATTTGAATCTGGGAAAGAAATATAAAGGTTCTGAGAAGGTGATTTTGAGACAAACCAGAGATTCTTGGGATCGTTCTCAAGAAGGAGAGAAAGGGGCTTCTGAGTTGCAGCAGGCGTTCAGGACAGGTCCGGGAAAGGATTTCTGGGGGTGGGCGGGGGGGTGGGGAGAGGAATGTGGCCCCTGGAATGAGGGCTGAGTGGAGGTGTGGGGCCTCTTTTGCAGAGTTTGAATGCAGAAGAGATTCTTTGCTGCGTGGGGCCTGGCCTGGGCGCTGGGATTGATTAGCAAAAGGCTCATAATTTAAGGTGGCTCCAAAAATGAGTAGCGGTTGATGGCTAGGGCCACAGAGCACAGGACTGGTCCTGCCTCATGGGCGTTCCCCAAGGGCCTTGCCTGCTGGGCAGCACAGGGGGAGACACTGTAACCCCAGCCCCACCCAGCCAGACCCCCGCCCCACTGCTCCGGCCTTGGCTTGGCTTCCCTGAGCCAGCCCCTCCTAAGTGGGCTGCTGTTGGGGGAGAAGGATTTGTTTGCTCCAGACAAATACAGTTCTCCCATTTCCAAAGAGTGTTCCAGTCAGGTGGGAGAGGGAAACCTTCCAAGCACTCTCACTCCCAGGCAGGTTCTTACTGGGGAGAAGAATATGATCAGAAGAGGGTGGGCCACTCAGGGCTTCCTGGCCACTGTGGTGTGCCTCTGTGTGTTTCTTTCACTAAGCACTCCTGTGGATTGGGGAAGTCAGGTTCCTAGAGGAAAACGAGGAGGAGAAAGTAACTATGAGTAACTACTGTGTACAAGGCACCTCCACAGTTGTTCAATTCTCCTGACTCCTGATAACTGGAAAAGGTGGATAATATTATCATCCTCATTTCGATCGATTGATTGGCTGCGCTGTGAGGCATGTGGGATCTTAGTTCCCTGACCAGGGATGAAACCCGTGCCCCCTGCAGTGGAATCGCAGAGTCTTAACCCCTGGACACCAGGGAAGTTCATCATCCTCATTTTATAGGTAAGAAAACTGAGGCTCAGAGAGGTGAAGTAACTTGCCCTAGGTCACACAGTAGTATGGGAGCAGCTGCCTCTGGGAATGCTTCTCTCCAGGAGAAATTTCACCTTCCCAGAAGTCTTCTTTCTCTAAGCTGTCTTCTCGTGTGAGCGCTGGAAACCCTGTTGGCTGGGCTCCTTGCCCTTGTGGTGGCATGTAGGCCAAGTGATGCTGGTGGGGGTGTCCAGGGCTCAGAGGGCCCCGGTCCTGGTTTCTCAAAGCAGCCTAATTGCTGTGTGACTTTGGGCCGCTGCTGAGCCTCTCTGGGCCTCACTTTTTCCACCTCTTCCTCGGGGAAGCCCCCGGGTTAAGTTATTTATAAGTCAGCTCCAGGTTCGCTGCCTGGGAAGATGTCAGCACGGCCGCAGACGCCTCACCTGAGAAACAGCTCCCCCACACAGGCCACAGGCGGGCGGATTATGTAACGGAGTGTGCGGCGAGGGTTGGGGAGGGGGGCCCGCGGGGCGGGGCCAGGCCCTTGCGGCTATTCCGGGCGCCGCTATTTTTAGCCCCATTGATGAGGCTGCGTCGGCCACGCAGCCGGGATTCCGGAGACGTCAATGGGCGCGCGTCACTGTCCCCGCCCGCCCGCCGGGGGAGGAGAGCCCGGGGCTGGGGCGGCGGTGCTGGCGGCTGCGGGGGCGGGGGGCGCGGTCGCGGCCGGAACTGGGGGCCGGGGGGGTCCCCGGGGGCGGGGGGCGCGGGGCCGCGGTGGCGCGGCTGCAGGAGCGCGAGGCGGCGGCGGCGGAACAGTGGGGTCCCCCGCGCGGCGTCCGCGATCCCCGGCCGCCCGGCCATGGGCGCTCCTACGCTGCCGAGCCGCTCCCCGCCGGCGGGGGCGCGACCCCGGAAGGCGGGGGCGGCGAGGCGAGCCAGGCGAGTCGGGCAAGGGGAGGGGGGGGGAGGGGGCTCCGGGGGCCCCGGGAAGGGTGCGGTCTGCGCGGGTGCGTGGCGGGGGTCGGGGCCGCGCCGGGAGTCCCGCTTGGAGACCGGGGGGCGTGGGGGCAGGGACTGGATTCCCGGCGGAACCGGCTACATCCGAGTCAGCCCCCGAGTGTGGCGGCCAGCGCTTTCTCGCCCCAGCCCGCCAAGGGTGGGGTTTGGCCCGCGAGGGGCGCTGGAAGTGGCCAGGCCGGAGGAATTCCTTCCATTTCCCCGCTGGCTTCCAGGAGTTAGGGAGCTCGGCTGCCAGGATGCCGAGCCGGGAGGGACCAGAGTTGCCCGGTGCAACCCCTTCGTGGGACTGAGCTGAGAAGCCGAGCCTGGAGAGGGTCTCGTGGAGTCAGGAGCGGACCTGGGATTAGAAGTGCTGCAGAGGTGGCATCTCCAGTGGTTTCCAGTGGAATAATAATTTGGGTTGGGGGCTAGTATTAGGGGTGTGCTGGGAAAAGGAAGGCTGGGCAGAGGTAGGTGGATTGAGAATAGTTATGCCCAAAGTGTGCTGATGTAGTAGGAGGCTTCAGTGGTGACTTCAGGCTTGGTCCTAGACCCACACCAAGTGAATTGGTTGAAGACTTGAAAGGGAAGCCAGCCGACTCTTTGTAGTGACCTAGAGGTGAGAGGAATGACAATGACAAATGTATAGTACGGTAAAGCCAAGGTTCCAAGCGATGGCAGCCAAGCAGAAGGATGGACCAAGTCTAGCAGGACGAATGAGACTGATTATGGATGTTGAGGCCTGTGCTGGAGTTAAGAAAACGAGCTGAGAGGTTCAACCCAGCAACTCAGGCCCTGGAGCTTCCCACTGGCTCTCTGGTGTTGGCTGTCAGATTGCTCTGTGCCCACTAAGCAGGTCCAAGGAGGGAAGGGGGTTGCCTGACCCTGGGCTCCCTGGTTGGGCTCCCTGGGTTCTAATCCTAGCTTTGTCACTTCCTAGCTGTGTGACCTTGGACAGGTTGCTTAACGTTTCTGTGCCTTAGTTTCCTCCTTGTTAAAACGTTCATAATAAGAATAATGCTTTTCTCACCGTGTTGTGAGGCTAGAATGAGAACATGAGTGTAAAGCGCTTGGTGTTCAACGAATATTAGCTGCTGTTGTTATTGTTGGTAATGGTAATATTGCCCATTTTTGGGGGGGGACATTGGCCAATGCAGAGTTTATGCCATCAGGAAGCCACTAGGGCTGCAGAGGGTCTGTCATTCATGTCCTGTTGCAAGGAGTTCAGATAAGAAAAGACTCAGTTGATAGGAGGGAGGAGAAGGAGGTTTCAGGTGGGTTCATGCGGGGCTGGGGGCTCCTGTGTCAGTCGTGACTCAACATAGGAGGGAACCCTTGGAGTTTGGGTCTGCCCCCAAGTGAAGGGGACAGCTCCTTAGCTGCAGTGTTCTCCCTGCCTCCTTCCAGGTGACTGGCTGACCCTCCTCCTAAACCCTTCCTGATGCAGGCACGTCTGAGTTCCCCTCTCCCGCATTCCACAAATACTTAACTGAGCACCTGTTAGTACTGAGCTCTGGTTTGGAGACTGAACTCTGCAGCAATGGAGAGACACGTAAACAAACGCACAGCATTAGTCCTATGGCGATGATAAAAATAGGTTCATGTGGCGGGGTGGGAGTGGAGGTGAAATGGGAATGGAAACCTGATTGATGAGGAGGCGCTAGCCACACAGATATCGCAGGCAGTGACTTTCCTGGCAGAAGGAACAGCCAATGCAGAGGCTCTGCGTGGGGAAAGAGAGCCCATGGGGCTGGAGCACAGCAGGGAAGGGGAGCTGGAGAGCAGGGGCTGGGTGCTGAAGTCTGGCCTGAGGCGCCCACTTCCTTTGGGGGGGAATCACTTTCTCCTCCTCCAAGCCCACTCAGCCCCTGGATTGTCCTCTGCACAGGGCTGACTGTAACCAATCTTGATTCATTCCTGCATCGTAACCTCCTGGGGCCCGGGGATCTTGATTTGCTGCTTCTTGGATCTCCCACTGTTTGAGGCTCACTGTCTGGCTCACAGTAGGCCCTCAGTAAATGCTTGTGGAATGACTGTTGAGGATGGGATTTTGATGGAGGGCAGGAGATGGGATCAGATGCCTGCTCTAAGATGTTGTGAATCACTTTCTGGGCACCAACTGGATCCCCGACTCTGACCCCTGTTCTCAGATATAGGGTCTTCCTGGGCACTCAGGTTGGGCCTGACTGTGGTAAGAGGTGTTTGGCCCTCCCTACCCTTTGTCCTCAGCTGTGGGCTGGAAGGGAGAAAAGGGAAGGTTGGTGGGGTCGGGGATGGGGGGAGGCTAGGGCATGACCGCAGACCGTTTCTGGGGTACGGGAAGATGACAGGGTCATTCTGGGAAGCAGGTGTAGGCTGTGGGCTGGGCCAGGTTTGCAGCCTGGTTTTGCCTTCTGTGTGGGGTTGGACTCCCTCCAGATGATCCAGACCGCCTTCCCCTTCTTCATGCCCTGCTCCCCATTATACCCACAGGGATATCGGGGTGCTAATAGCTCTGTAAAAGGAGAATCTGGGTACCATGGGCTAGAGGAACTCCCCTAAGCCTGTGGACCCTGGGACAGAGGTTAGGAGGGTGAAGGAGTCCATCACCTACCCTCTGGGACCCCTCCTCCTCACTCCCTCTACCTGCCACCGTGGAAGCATCTACTTCTCTTTTCCCAGATCTCATCGGCCTGAAGGGCATCCTGATAACCAGGGAAGATCACGCCTTGTCTGGTCCTGCCCTCACCTTGGGGCCCAGTCAAGAGAGGAGAGGGCTGAGTAAGGGTAGGAAAAGGGAAGGAGAGGAGTGGGGTCTGAGTTGCCCTGGCTGAAGGCTTTGGCACCAGCAGGGTTGGGGGGAGAGCTTGAAGAGGCTGGAGGGGTGGCACACACAGGTGGCTCTGGAAGTAGAGGCCAGGTGCCCAGAAGTGGCTTGGAATAGGAACCAGGGTCTGGGGTTAGCTTTTATGTGTCATCATTCAATTTCTCCTAATAATGATAGCACCTGTGTGTATCCAGCACTGTTTTAAGTCCTTTACACATATGAGCTCATTTTAAGCCCGCTGGTAACCGTATGGTTGTTAATTTTAGAGATGTCAATTACAGATTCTCTTCTTTTTTTTTAGACTTATTTATTTATTTATTATTTATTTTTTGGCTGCATTGGGTCTTCGTTGCTGCATGCAGGCTTTCTCTGGTCGCAGCGAGCGGGGGCTACTCTTTGTTGCGGTGCACGGCCTGCTCATTGTGGTAGCTTCTCTTGTAGCAGAGCACGGGATCTACATGCGGACTTCAGTAGTTGCAGCATGTGGGTTCAGTAGTTGCAGCATGTGTGGGCTCAGTAGTTGTGGCTCGCAGGTTCTGGAGCGCAGCCTCAGTAGCTGTGGCGCACGGGCTTAGTTGCTTCACGGCATGTGGGATCTTCCCGGACCAGGGCTTGAACCCGTGTCCCCTGCATTAGCAGGCGGATTCTTAACCACTGCGCCACCAGGGAGGTCCCACAGATTCTCATTTTCACAGATGAGTAACAGAGAAGTTATGTAACTTGCCTCAGGTTACAAGTGATGGAGCCGGGATCTGAACCCAGGCAATAGGGATGCAGCATCCATGCTCTTAACCACTCTACCCCAAGCTGGACCTTCCAGTTTTGTGACTGGAATCCCTTCAGAGAGGATTTCCTGAGAGTCCGCATGGCTCAGATTAGAAGGCTGGGCTGCCTAGAGATGGGGGCATGGAGCCCTTGCTCTGCAGCCTCTGAAGCTTTGGGGGCCAAGTTGGAGCCCCTTAAAGGAGAGAGGGGTATTCTGCTCTGTCCTCACAATAGCTCCCTTTTCTCCGCCTACAACAAGCCCTTTTGTGCACATCAGGGAGATGAAAGCTGGATTGAGGTACCCGCCTCCCCCCAGGAGTGGGGCGTGAGGCTGAGGAGCTGTGTCTCCAGGGCCCTGAGATGCCCCAGACACTGTCGGCAGCTCCTGGCCACACCCCACGTTCCCAAGTGCTGTTTGCTTGCGGTGTGGGCCCCCAGCCTCTGACGCCCAGCTCACGGAGGTCCTTGGGCTGCCTTGTCCCCCTTCATGGCCCGGGTCCTGCTTCTGTTCCCACTCCTGTTTTCTGGCTGTGCTGTCTCCGGGGAATGGTCCCGCTAGCTGGTTTCTCCTCTCTCGCGTGGACTCTCCCTCTGCAGGCCTCCACTGTGGACAGAGGCCAGCCCCAGCCCCTCCCTGGTGTCGGCGCCTTCTGCCAGGCCCCGAAGGCCCGAGGGATGGTCGAGTGTTGTTCGAGGACTGTTGGTCCATCCAGAGTGGTGAGTGCCCTGCTGTTGCCCCTTGTACGCCCCCGGGGCCCTTGAGCAGGTGGCTGGGGGGCTGAGGTGGGTGTGGAGCTGCCTGAAGCGGATGTGGTTTGGGGGATGGAGGGGGAAGCACTGCAGAGGT
This sequence comes from Delphinapterus leucas, assembly GCF_059928025.1. Taxonomy (NCBI): domain Eukaryota; kingdom Metazoa; phylum Chordata; class Mammalia; order Artiodactyla; family Monodontidae; genus Delphinapterus; species Delphinapterus leucas. The sequence goes on from NC_143139.1 coordinate 41,544,052, forward strand.
GGTGGGCGAGGTGCTGCTCAGCATGGGGAGATCTGATTTCTTCAGTGGTGGGGGTAACGTGGGGGCAGGGAAGGGGGGAAGCCTGACTTTCTTAGCAGGACAGACTGGGGGGCTCTGGGCCTGGGTGTCATGGGGTTGTCGGGGATGACAGCTGCTCCCAGGGCAGCATGTGCCTCGTTCCGGGAAGCTGATGGGGTGGGGTTGTGTAGCTCAAGGCCAGGCTGGGAGTATAGCGGGGCAGACCTGGGGGATGGGAAGCTGCCTTGTTCCTAGGGTGTAGACACTGTACCAGGGGAGTGCATGAAGGGAAACTTGGACCACCCCTTGCCTCCCTGAAAGGGTGATGACTGCCCCCTTCTGTGGTGGGCCTGTAGGTCCTGTGGGGTCTGGTATGGGGGGGTGGCTCTATGAATGGGGAGGATCTTGCTGACCAAGGGCAGGGACAGACCCTTCACTATTCATCCAACATCCCTGAGAGGGAAAGTCTCAGACTTGTGGCCATGGCCAGAGAAATCCGTGGCCGTCTAGCTCCCCTCCTCTCCTTATGGATGAAGAAACTGAGTTAGAGAGGGGACAAGGCACTTTTCAAGGTCCTACATTGAGGACGTGTAGACCCAAGCTCAGAATCCAGGTCTTCTGGATTCTGGGCAAGCCCAGTGGCCTGGTCAGCTGGCGGAGGACACACCTTCCTTGCCTGAAGATGCCTCCAGAGAAGACACAAGCTGATCTGTGGGTGAGGGGTGGAGTGTGGGAATGGGATTTCCACCAGGCCTTTCCTTGGGGACTTGAGGTACTGGGGCGGGGTCAAGGGTACATAGTCCTGGTCACCGTGTTTACCTGAGAGAGCTGGAGTTCAGCTTGGCGCCCTGGACAGGGACCATCTTATTCCCTTCTTCCTTGCCCAGAAACGAGGGTCATCTCTGAGCAACACCCCCTTTGGGCCTTGAGAGATCCCCAGATGAAGCAGGAGCTGGCTCAGTATCCCACCCTGGACCCCCAAACTCTGTTGCCTCTTGTGGAGTTGGTGTTCGAGGTGCAGAGAGTCCCAGAGAGGTGGCTGGGATGGGGAGGATGGGCTGCCCAGCCCTCCAAGCCTGGAGGGAAGGAGGGAAAGCCCTGGGAAGCAGGGCCTCCTGTTCCGGGGGCTGCGCTGGGTATGCACCTGGCCTCTTGCTGGCAGCAGGCACTGTGCCACCGGCCTCGGGCTGGGGCAGGGAGAGGAATTACTGTGAGTGGAAGAGGCAGGTGTCCCTGGTCAGCTGGACATCTGGACTCGGGAAGCACGTGAATGAAGATGACAGCAGCGGCCGGGTGTCTTTCCCTCCGCTCAGCCCCCACCTCTGCCCTCAGGTCAGACGCGGCCTGCTGAGTGCCTAGCCTTCCCTTTGGGTACCCAGTGGCTCCTGGGCCAGAATTCCTTGCGGTCAGTCCGTTGTCTGGGTGAGGGTGGTGATTGGGTGGAATTCCCATGCCAGAGGTGCTGCCAAGGCCACCGTGGGTGCTGCCAGTGGGGGCTCCATGAGTGCTAGAGCTGCTGGTCCTGTGACGTGGGCACCTGTCTGCCAGGCCCGGGCATGGGCCCAGGGTCACGCTCATGCCAGGGCTCCCGTCAGCTGACTATTTTAGGCTCTTGCTGACCTGGGCCAAAGTCAGGCCTCAGCCAAGAGGGCCCTGAGGCAGCTCCCCCTGCCCCCAGAGGCCAGCTCTGGTTTCAGCTATATAAACAGAGGAGGACATGCTGGCTTGGAGGCCGCTCCATGTCCTGAGTCCACTCAGCCGGTGCACAGCCTCGGACGGGCTGACTGGGCGGTCACGTCTCTTCCCGCAGGGCTTCCTGAGGCCACCGGGAAGAGTCCCCAACCAATCCCGGGATTCTCCCTTGGTGCAGTTGTCCAGGCCCTCAGAGAATCAAAGCAGATCGTGTGGAGGAAGCTGGTGAGTCTTAGGAATGGGGAAACCGAGGCACAGGGGCTGGGCTGTGTGCATCTTTTTCCATTGTGACCGTCCTCACTGTGGTTTCTTTGGCCTCCAGAGGGGGAGGGGCGGAGGAGGAAGCAGGGGTGGCCCACCCTCCCGAGGGATGAGAGTAAAGGCCTGATGGCACTTGGATGATGGGAGTTGGACTTGGACCCCCTTGTGGTTGAGAACCAGGCGACGAGGAAATAGGTGATGCCGCCTGTCTCCTTCCTCAGAGATTTGCAACAGGGTCTTCCGTCCTCCTGTCCTGTTGACCCGGCCTGGACAACACTGGTCTGCTCAGGCTGGGGAGGGGATGCTGGAGTGAGCTGGGTGTCAGTCAGGTACCTCAGCACTTGTCCTTGAGTAGGGTCCCTGGCCCCCCAGCTGGTTGGGACTTGGGGTCTGAACTTGTGGATTGACGTCCCTGAGCCCGCCCTTGGCCCCTGCCCTGCCCTACTTGCCTGGCTTCCCGCCTGGTTTGGTGCCTGAGAAGCTGGACTGGAGCTAGGCTTGGCAAGTCCGCCAACCGGCTTGCCACAAGCACGCTCCCCAGGAGCCGGGCCAGGGGCTCGGGCCGGCATGCAATAAGCGGAGCTCCTTACGTGGGAGGCTGTGTGCTCTCCTTCTTGGTTCTTGAAAAAAAAAATTTTCCCTTTCTGAACGTGAGTCTTTAAACGAATCCAGAGCCTGTGACTAAAAATACTTTAACAATAGGAAAATGCATCAGTCTTTCCGGCTGGGCCTCGTTATCAGAGGGTTTTTATTTTGGAATTTGAAATTTCGCCCAGGGAGGCTGGGTGGAGACCTTGGGCAGGCACAGGGGAATTTGGTGGGTTGTTGATGTTGTGCGAGGTGGTGGGAGACCCCCCTAGGGTGGGGGAGAGAAGAGCTGGCCAGGAGCTGAGCAGACTGAGGGGCATGGAAGGAGATTTTTTTTTTTTTTTGGCTGTGTTGGGTCTCCGTTGCTGCGCACGGGCTTTTCTCTAGTTGTGGCGAGTGGGGGCTACTTTTGGTTGCGGTGCACGGGCTTCTCATTGCCGTGGCTTCTCTTGTTGCGGGCTCTAGACGCACGGGCTTCAGTAGTTGTGGCTTACAGGCTCTCGAGCACAGGCTCAGTAGTTGTGGCGCACGGGCTTAGTTGCTCCGCAGCATGTGGGATCTTCCCGGAGCAGGGCTCGAACCCGTGTCCCCTGCATTGGCAGGCGATTCTTAACCGCTGCGCCACCAGGGAAGCCAATGGAAGGAGATTTGAGGAGGCTACAAATGAGGCGTGGGTCGACTCTTCCCAGAGGACCTCCATGATCTTGTCTGTGTTTTCCAGCTCTGTCTGGATGTTCTTCCTGAAGTCTGATCTTGTTGCTTTATGTTGTACGTGGATTCCTTCTGGCCTGATAGCGGGCTGGGGGTTGAGAAATCACTGGACTGGAAATGACCTCTGTGGAGAGAGGTCTGACCTGCTCAAGTAACCAGCTCTCTTCAGAGTATCAGTTGGGCACTTGCTGCATACAGTCCGGAATTTTCCTGGTGCTGGGTGGAGCCACATCTCTGGGCATACTCTCATTTCCTTTCACGCAGCCCTGGAGAGGGAGAGGTGGGGATGGGGGTACTATTTATCTCTGGGTCTTGAAGAAGGAGGGTGCTGGCTCCCCAGTCGAGCTGACGGCGCTGGTGTCTCCTTTCTGTGCCTGCCTCAGGATCCTGCTGCGGGTCCCTAGAGCCCCAGCCCCCAGACAGTGCTCCCATTTCACTGTGAGCCTCCCCCTTCCGTTAGTGACTTGAATTCTAACAGCACCGGGACTAGTCATGTTGTCAGCATTGGGCAGATGAGGAAACGGTCCCGAAGAGGGCAAGGGACTGGCCCCGGGTCACACACCAGGCTTGCTGGCTCCAGGTCAAAGATGCCTCTGAGAGTTCCTTTATCTTTTGCCTCTGCTGGGGCTGGGGTGAGAAGTGGAGGGCGGCGGCTGACCTGCCCATGTCCTTGGGAGCCTGTTTTCCTGGGAGGTGACAACACGTGTGGTCGTGGCAGGGGCTGGACAAGGGCCAGAAGATCAGACCTGGGCCTGCCCCTACATCCCCAGTTCCCAGAGCTGTCCGTGGAAGCCCCCTGGGGCAGTAGGCAGAGCTTCCCTGCCCAGCGCACAAATCCCCCTGCCTGCTGCCAGGGCAGGAAGAGGAAGTGGCTGGGTCAGGCCTGGTGATAGGTCCTGGGGCTAAGGTGGGGAAGCTGGGGTGGGGGGTGGGGGGGGAGGAGGCAAAGCTCACTCCCTCTGCCTACCCTGTGGGAAGGGTGTGGAGGCCCACGGGTGAGGATGATCTTGGCGAAAGTAGGGCAAGTTCCTGCCCTTTGCTCAGCAGGGGCAGGGGCCAGCCTGAGGTGGGCGGGGCAGCGTGGGAAAGGGGCTGTGCAGTTCCACTTCCTCCGTCTCCTATTTACCCACCGTCTTGGCTGGGGGACGATGGTGTACTTTGGCTGCCCATTTGCGGCCTGCCCTGGGCTACTTACTGTTGAGGATGCATGAAGGGGCCTCCTGCCAAGGTGGGAGAGACAGGGCCTTGCCCTCCCGTTCACACACTGGTTGTCGGGGGAGGGATGGCCTGAGCACGAGAGTCCCCGAGCCCCACAAGATTTGACTAGCAGGGGCCAGGCCCGAGCTGAGTGGTTGAGAAAACATACTGCGAGAGGACCCCTTTCTGATGTCAGATGCTGCAGCCTCTCCTAACCGTAGCTGTGCTCTTGAGTATGTGTCGATAGAACAAATAACGTAATGAGAAACAGCCACTGTTTCTCTTTCTGAAAGTATAACATACATACAGAAAAGCATAAATCACAGACGTGAAATCTTCAGAGCATAGAGCGTGATTACTCTTCCATACTGAGCACACCCAGGTGACCACCGTTCAGACTAGGAGCTGGGACGCTTCCAGCCCCCCCCAGAGACGCCCTCGTAGGCGCTGCCGTTTCCAGCTTATAGGCCTTGTGCGTACCAGCTCTGTGGTGCACTTGTAAGAATCAAGGCTCGTGGGGCCAGAAGCCAGAGCTCTGGAGTTCAGAGTTGAGGGCAGTGGTCTAGCACAGAACTGGGAGTTCAGGGAGTCTGATTCCTGGCCCCTAAGCCTCCTCCTCATTTATAAAATGTAGGTGGTGATTCCAAACGTAGACGGTTAGGGAGAGGGTTAAGTGGAAGAATCCACGTGAAGTGCCCTAAGCCGAGGGTCTGACCCTTCATTGGTATTCCTCACTCCCCCTGCCCCCAGACCCTCCAGTGAGAAGGTACTTATTATTAAGAGTTAGGCTGGTCCAGGAGGATGTTATGAGCTGAAGTCTTAGAGGATGAGTAGGGTTAGAATAGAAGGAAGAGGAGCAGTGTGCCCAGTGGGTGGTGGGAAGGTTTAGCCCAAGGTCTTTATATTGGGGCAGCGGGGATCCTGGGGGTGGTGAGGGTAGATCGGCGGGCTGTGCTGTGCGAGCCTGACCTTGGGCAGCTGTCTCGTCTCCAGCACAGCATCTTTCCCTGCCCTTCCTGTGTTATCATGGCCCTGCTTTACCTTCTGGTCCTCACCTCTAGTTTCGGATACCTCTGCCATCATTACCTGTCTCTTTCCAACCCTTACCTACCCCACAACGAGCTGTTCACTCTGACCTTGCTCCTAAAGGTTGGGCTTAGTGGGGTCCCTTGGAGTCCAGTCTTCGACCAGCTTATGCTCCAGGTCTCCCAAAGTCTGCATCAGTTGTGCCTTTTCAAGGGTTCCACCTTGGCCAGATTCCACCTCAGAGCCCCAGGCCACCCTCCCTGGAGGGCATCTGGCCAGCAGGGATGAAGCCTGAGGTCCCCAAGCCCCTCTCGCATCTCCCCTCTCTGTCTTAGGCTAGGTGCTCCCCGGGTGTGTTCCTACAGAGGGACTGCCTTTTTCTCCTTACTTACTTATTTTCAGAGTGTGGCGTGTCCCAAGCCCCCAGCGTCCCCCACCTCCACAAGCATGGCCAAGTGGCAGCCGCTGTTGTCTCTTCCACCCTCTGCCTTTGGGGCAGCAAGACTGCAACCTCCAAACCTGCAGTCTCCCACGGAGATGGGGCCTGGGCTGCAGGCACAAATCTGGAGGCTGGATGCTGAGACGTGGAGATTTAGACTGGGGACCTGGACAGCTCCTCACCACACTTGAGTTCCCTGGGGCTCCTGGGTGGGCCTCCCCATGGGAAAGGTAGGGGATGGTCTGTGTTGCTCTTTACAGATGGAAAGTGGTGGGGAAAAAAGGGGGTGCTAGGGCTCAAGGCTGGGTCAGCTTTCAAAGAGCCATTAAGGCTGCAGCTAATCTAGCTTTTCTTGCCTCTCGTTTTCTTTTGCTGATGAGTTTTGGAGGGAAGAACGGTGGCCTGGTCTTTTGCTAACATATTAGAATTGTTTTTATTTTCTGTTTTTATTTTCTGAGGAAGGTCCTGCTGGGCTGGGTTGCGGGGGGCTAGGTGGGGAAACCAGCCCGTGACCCAGCTGGGTTAGTTTCACCAGCCCGGACTTGTTTGTGCCTCTGAGCGAGGTGCAGCTCTCCTGGGAGCCCTTGGGCCCTAATCTGCAAAATGGGAAGACATGAATTATATTCGTGGTTTCAAACCAGTTTTAAGCTGTGGCATCCTTTTTATCCAAGTAATATCTTGTGCGAAAGCCCAAGATGGAGAAAAACAAAACTTTGGCTAAACATCATCCTACCCACACTTCATCTTCACGCAGGTGGCCGTTGACGCGTCTTTAGAAGATGTCTCAGCAAAGGCCAGAGCTCTCTGAAGACTGGTCCATGTTGAGACTGCGGGCTGCAATGGGGGAGCTATGCTAGGTTCTGACCGGATCACCGAATGATGCTGGTGTTACACGAAGACCGCTCCATCCGTGGTGGACAGTAGGGTTCGGAAAGAGGAGGCAGGCTGGTGAAGGGGCAGTTTCTTAATGGACGTGGGCAAGGAGAAGGGAGAAGGGGAGGTCGCTGGCCTCAATCAGCTGGTCTGCTGCCTTCAGGCACCAGTGAGGCGTGGGCTCTGGCTGGCAATTAGGAACGGAGAGGATCCAAGAGAAGTTCCAAAATAGAATTTCAGGAAAAAGTGAAAAGTAGCATGTGGGGCATCAGGAGCAGAGATGGGTGGCAGGCAGGGAGTGCAGAGACGGCAGGCTCTGTCTGGAACGGGTGACGTTTGAGGTGCTGGTGGGACCTTTGAGTGGACAGAAGTGGGGGCTGGAGAGCAGGGTGTGGGAAACCTGAGACGGAGGTGACAGTGGAAGTGAGGAGCAGGAAGTGCCTCAAGAGTAGAGGAAAGTGCTGTTGGGTGACCAGGGGAGGCCAGAGTGGGGTCCGTGGGCGCAAGCTCAGTGTGGAGAGGGGAGAGGGGGAGGGGTGTGGGGAGGGGCTCTCTTCTTCTAAGCATTAGCCTTTTCTTCCTTTCTCTCCCACCTAGCAGGCGAGGGCTCCCGGGAAGGCTGCAGGTGGGAACTCCTCGATCATGGACAGCGGAGGGTGTGAAGGGATCCCCTAGACATGTAGTCAGGTTCCACCCCAGTGTGCCACCACCTTGCTCTGTGATCTTGAGCAAGTGCCATTATTTTTCTGAGCCTGTTTATTTATAAAATGGGGAAGAGTCGGCACAGATTCGAAAAGATTTCTCAGGCTCCACCCGGTTCTGAAATTCTGTAATTTCCCAACTAGAGTGCTTTCACCCTGTCAGGGACTGGGGAGGGTAGTGGTGAGAAATCAACTTCAGCTGGGAAGCACAGCCAGTTGGCCTGTCTTGGGCTTGGCGAATCCCTGCCCTCCGGAAGGTACTTTGCATGAGAAATTGGGGGGAGGGAATAAGTGTGTGTGTGTGTGTGTGTGTGTGTGTGTGTGTGTGTGTGATAGCCCGAGACCCCGCTGGGGAAGAAGGGTCAAGTGCAGTGGCAGCGCCTTGGGCTGAGGTGGGGGGCGCAGGTTCTCCGGGGTGAGTCCCTGAGTTGCCCACCCCAGCCCTAGGCCTTCCCCGGGCCCGCTGGAAGGGCTGGGGAGGGTGCAAAAGCGGAGCCGGGCGCGTTCGTGGCTCCCGGGAGCCTCCGGAGGCTGAGGAGCTCCTCGTCCGGGGAAGCCCCGCAGCCACGGCGCTAGAGCACCCTTTTCTCGGGCTCTGGCCCTCGGGCTGCTTATTTCGGCTCCAGGGGCCCCGGGCCGGTGCTGGGTCCTGCCGGAGGAGCCTCGCGAATCCGCGAGCTGCTATTTTTAGCTGGCGCAGAGGGCGAGAGGGGACTATTTATAGATCAAACGATCCGCGCTCCCTGCGTCAATGGAACCCCGCGTGCGTCACGCGCGCAGACATTCCAGGCCCCCCCTCTCGCCCCGCCCCCTCGGGCTCCCCGTCCCCGTGCCTACCCCTGGCCGCCTCCCGCCGGAACCGCGCCGCCCCCCGCGCCCTTGTATGGCCAAAGCTCGCCCGGCCGCGTGCGTCAGTGGCGCCCCCGCCCCTCCCCGTGCGTCACGGAGCGCTTAAGAGCAGGGTCCGGCGCGGCCGGGAGTCCCAGTGGTGGAGGCTGCGAAAGTTGGGGGAGTGTGCAGGACCGCGGGAGCGCACGCGGGACCGGGCTGCGACTTGGGGCGCCGGTCCTGGGCACGGGGAGCAGGAGCCAACCGGGTAGGTGACCCCCGGGAAGCGTGCATCTCCACAGAGCTCTGTTTTGTGTTGGGGGGCTTGCTGCATGAAGGAGATGGGTGTTCGCGCGGGCAGAAAGGGTGTTTTAGGGTCAGCATGAAGGAGGGCGGGAGTAGGATGCAGTTCTGGCGTTGGGGGTTAGCGGTTGGAACGGGATGAGGACTCAGATCGGACTGGAGTTTACTGAGTGCTGTGTGTGTGTGTGTGTGTGTGTGTGTGTATGTATGTGTGTGGCGGGGGCGGGGGGGGCATGTCTGTGCAAGGTGGAAGCCACAGAGGGTTAGGTTGGCGCCAGCAGTGGGGACCTGTTCAGTAGGAGACTGGCTAGAGTTCAGTCTCCCAGGGTCCTTTAGTGGGCACCGGGCGCCTGGGACTTAGTTGCTGGTTGGGGTCTCAGTATAGTGTGCGTGGGGGAGAAGGTGCACAGAGCTTGGGCTGCTGGGATGTATCTGACTCCTACCAGGATTGAATTTCCAAAAGGGTCTCCTTCCCAGCTTGTCAGCTCGCACCCCAGCCCTTAGTTGTTAGTTGTTTTCTTAACACTTTAGAGGCTGTGGCTTAGTTTGTGGTGACCCTCAGCTGGAAGTTTCTCCCTGGATTATCTAGGAGAGGTCTAGATTGTTGAGGTCAGCATTGGCTGAATTGTGCCGGGGGTGCTGCTGTGTGTTGGAATATAGGAGTCTTCTCACCGGCAGGAGCAGGGTCTCTGGAAGCGTAGGGAAGATTGTTTTTACTGTAGCTTGGATCTGCGTCTGTCTGTGTGTGTGAGAGAGAGAAAGAGAGAGGGAGAGAGGGAGGGAGAGTGGTGGAAAGCGTCATCCTTCGGGATCCTTGGTAGGCAGTTGTTAATGTTGCATTCTCTGGTGTGGTACCACCTAGAGGATACCACCCCTGCCCCACTCCCGCCTTAGTCTATGTTGGATCATACAGGTAGGGTGCAGCCTGAGGCTTGTTTAGCACAACAGGTGCAAACCACAGTGTTGCCAGGACCCGCCTGAAGCTGGATTCTCCTTGCTCCCTCCTTCAACCCCGCCTCTTCCTTCTCCCTGTGCTTCCGCCAAAGGCTAGATGTAGGTCCATATCTTGTGTCATTAAGTACCTGCATGAAGGCAGGAGTGGGGGTAGTTTGGTGGGGATTGATCCGGATGTGGGACGTCCACGTGGAGAAACGGGATTTGAATAAGGCTGGAACGCCCAGCCCAACCCTGTGTAGCTGCTGCCTCTTTTCCTCCACCCAAACCCATCCCTGCCCAGGCTGTCGTAGTGCAGGCAGACGTGGCCACCCTTACCTCTTGCAGGTGCTCAGTGCCTCTGGACGGGTGCCACTGGGTGGGTGGGGCCAGAGTTTCTGGGGGCTCTGTTGTCTGGGTTGGTTGTGGGAGTGTCAGGTCAGGGGTGGAGCTGCCCTGTCCAGGGCCCAAGGAGGTGGGAGAAAGGCTAGAACCAGAGGACTCCCTGGGCTCTTGGCCAGGAGGTGATGCCAGCCTTGGCCCCCTCCTGCTGTCCCCCTTGACTATGGCACGCTTTGCTTCAGCTTGCTTTCTTACCCAGCCTCCCTCCCTCACTGATGAGGCCAGGGTCACGGAGACCCCCAAGCCAGGAGGCGGGATGGGGAACTGTCCCGGAGCCTCCCCTGCGTTAGTTTTTGACTTGCCTGCGAACTTAAGGTTCCCCCCCAAATGATGCTCTGTCTGCTCCTTCAGGCTCCTCAGGTTTGGGGCAGGGTGTAACCACCTTTGCCTGAGCTCCTGGTTTCTTCAGGGCACAGAACTCTTTAGCGGAGGGACCCGGGCTTCCGACACTCACCAGCAGGCTCCTCCTCTTCCCTGCACAGCCATTTCCAGTCTCCTGGACTCTTGAGTGTTCTCATAAAAACAACAGGGGGAGACGCTTTGGGGGTAGCAGAGGAATTCCTCTTCAGGACCTCTCCTGGAAGTCCAGGGGCTGCTTTCTCCCTCACGCTCCCCCTTCCAGCATCCGGCCTTTAAAGGTCTGGAGCCGGGTTACCTGATCCCTTGGGGAGCTGGGGACTGGGTAGGAAGGCCGGGCTCCCTTTCTCTTTGCTTCTGGGAGCATCCCAGGCAGTGTAGAGTGGGTGCCTGTCCCCAGATGGCAGGACTGGGGTGCGCGTGGGATCTGCAGCCTTTGCTCAGTACGTAGGGTGGGGACGGGTGGGGGTGGGGGTGGGGGTGGAGGGGCACAGGCTCACTGCTGCTTACGCTGCTTTTGTAGGCAGCTGGGCCTTCACTCCCAGCTCCTCTTCCATTTGCAGGATGTCCTTCAGCCCAGGCACTGGCACTGTGTGGGGAGGAGGAGAGGGGGTTTGGGAGAGGCTGGGCCATGCCTGGGAATATTCCCAGAAGTGCCAGGTTGGAGGAACAACATATCTACTCCTGGGACTGGGCTCAGGCCTTGCCTGGCTGCCTCTCCCACCCACCCTTCTCCCAGCCCCCACCCATGCCTTACCCAGTAAGGGAGGGGCAGGGGGCTGGAGGAACACAGCTTTCCCCTGTTCCAGCAGAGAAATGCTGGCTGGATGCCTTCCCTAGGGTTCCCAGGCTGCCTGGGGTGTGGCTGGCCTTCCGACTTGAGCCCACTCTTGCTGGGCCATTGCCCAGGGGCTTTGTGACACGGAGGTCGAGACGGTGCTCTGGCCGGGGGCCAGGATTCCTGGGTTCTGTGGTGGGCTGTGGCCCTAACGCCTCGTGTCCCATGTCTGGCTGGGACTCCTGCCACCTGGCAACTCAGGGGCCTATACTTAGAGGTCAGGCCTCAGGCTTCTCTCACTGACTCCCCCCCTCCCCACCCTTTGCTCTTCCTTCTCCAGAGATGCCCTGTATCCAAGCCCAGTATGGGACACCAGCATCAAGCCCAGGACCCCGTGACCCCCTGACCCCTGAGCTCAGCAAGCCCACCATGGACCTGGCCAGCCCTGAGGCGGCCCCCACTGTCCCCACTGCCTTGCCCAGCTTCAGCACCTTCATGGACGGCTACACGGGGGAGTTTGACACCTTCCTGTACCAGCTGCCGGGAACAGCCCAGCCGTGCTCCTCGGCCTCCTCCTCGGCCTCCTCCACATCTTCATCGTCAGCCACCTCCCCTGCCTCCGCTTCGTTCAAGTTCGAGGACTTCCAGGTGTTCGGCTGCTACCCCGGCACCTTGAGCGGCCCTCTCGACGAGACCCTGTCCTCCAGCGGCTCCGACTACTATGGCAGCCCCTGCTCAGCCCCATCACCGTCCACGCCCAGCTTCCAGCCGCCACAGCTCTCTCCCTGGGACGGCTCCTTCGGCCCCTTCTCGCCCAGCCAGACTTATGAAGGCATGCGGGCATGGACAGAGCAGCTGCCCAAGGCTTCTGGGCACCCCCAGCAGCTGACCTTCTTTTCCTTCAGCCCTCCCACCGGCCCCAGTCCCAGCCTGGCCCAAAGCCCCCTGAAGCTGTTCCCCTCGCAGGCTGCCCACCAGCTGGGGGAGGGAGAGAGCTATTCCATGCCAACAGCGTTCCCAGGCCTGGTGCCCGCTTCCTCACACCTTGATGGCTTGGGGATGGTGGACGCGCCCGTGACCTCAGCCAAGGCCCGGAGTGGGGCTCCGGGTGGAAGCGAGGGCCGCTGTGCTGTGTGTGGGGACAACGCCTCTTGCCAGCATTATGGTGTCCGCACCTGCGAGGGCTGCAAGGGCTTCTTCAAGGTACTGGGCTGCCCGGGGGGTAGCTTTTTATGAGAGGTGGGACAGGCTGCTCTCTCACCCCAGCGGGGTCTGTGGTGGCTTGCCTTGGGTTCTCCTCCCAACAAGTTCTGCTCTTTAAGCAGAGGGCAGGCCTGCCAGGTAGGCTACTGTCCTGGGAGCAGGGAGCTGGGACCTTTTCATGCTGGGACTGGGGCTGTAGAGTTATGGAGGGAGGGGTGAGAGCTGGGCAGAGGGTGCGGGCTGCAGGGGTACCCACGAGGGGAAGTTCAGTGGCCAGCCTCTAGCTTTCCTCTGCCTGGCCTCCCCCCACTCAAGGTCCTGGTGGGAAGGGGGGCCCCAGGCGCTCGTGTTCCTGGCGCAAGATGAAAGGATCTGAGAAGAGGGCTTGGTGCTTGAGGGCTGGGGGCGGACTTGGGAACAGGCTGTGTGTTTGTCCCAGTGCTGGGTGCCTGCTTCGCTTCCCGTCCCCACCCCCAGCCCCTCCTCAGCCCTCTCGTGTCTGCCCCAGGGAAGGGGCAGGCGGACGCAGGCACGTTAAGAAGTACCAGCTGCTGGGGAGCCCCGAGCCCCTAATCTTGTGTCCTGAGGGCGAGGCCGAACCCTCCCCCAGTGTCCCCAAGACTTTTCTCTTCCTTCCCCCACCCATCCATCTCTCCCTCCCCTGCCACCCAAATGTTAGAAAAATAGCTGTGAACAGAGAGCGCTTTTGTCTGCGATGGCAGTAGGATCTGGTCGCTTCCCTCCCCTGGGCTCCCCCCATCCCCACGCTCTGACAGCGTGTTCCGTGTTGCCCCCCCCCCCCCCGCCCAGCGCACAGTGCAGAAAAATGCCAAGTACATCTGCCTGGCTAACAAGGACTGCCCTGTGGACAAGAGACGGCGAAACCGCTGTCAGTTCTGCCGCTTCCAGAAGTGCCTGGCTGTGGGCATGGTGAAGGAAGGTGGGTGGCGGGCACAGGCCCAGTGGGGCAGCGGCGGGCCTGAGTGGGGTGGGGCCGGCAGAGTCCCCCAGACACTTGTTCTGGTGGGCCGCAGGGGAGGGCAGGCCTGGGCCCTACTTCCTCCCCGACCTCTGGTCCACCTGCCTGCCTTGTGGTGGGGGAGGTCCCTGCAGCGTCCCCTGGGTCTCGGGGGCTCTAGGTCCTTGCACTTGGGGTTGCTGCCCAGCACTGCTGTGCACGGCTCGGGCTGAGAGGCCCTTCCCTGGGTCCCTTCCTCCCTTGCTCACCCTTGCCCATTTCTCTGCAGTTGTCCGCACAGACAGCCTGAAGGGGCGGCGGGGGCGGCTCCCTTCAAAGCCCAAGCAGCCCCCGGATGCCTCCCCTGCGAATCTCCTCACCTCCCTGGTCCGGGCACACCTGGACTCGGGGCCCAGCACTTCCAAACTGGACTACTCCAAGGTGAGGCCCCGCCTACCCCACATTCCGCGCTTTCCTGCACATTAGAAAAGCCCCCCGCCCCAGCCCCCAGTTCCACAAATTGAAAAGAGAGGAGGCCCCTCCAGGCTGACCAGATGGGAAAATGTACCCCTTTGGGCAGTGGCCAATTAGAAAAACGTGCTCCTTCCAGCAGCTGTGGCCCTGGGTTAATATGTGAGAGTTGGCAAGCAAGTGTGGGCGGAATCTCAGCTCCACTCTCACCCCTGGGATCTGACATCCGAGGGAGGGCGCGTCATGGCCGTACGTGGCGGCCTTGGTGCAGGGCTTTTCCTGGGGTCTGACCTCACCGCCAGGCCGCTTCCTAGTTCCAGGAGCTGGTGCTGCCCCACTTGGGGAAGGAGGATGCCGGGGACGTGCAGCAGTTCTACGACCTGCTTTCGGGTTCCCTGGAGGTTATCCGCAAGTGGGCTGAGAAGATCCCCGGCTTTGCCGAGCTGTCCCCCGGGGACCAGGACCTGCTGCTGGAGTCGGCCTTCCTGGAGCTCTTCATCCTCCGCCTGGCCTACCGGTGAGCTTCCAGCTGTCTGCTCCCCCCTCACCTTGCCGCCCTGCCCTCAAGCCCCTCTGACTGGTGTCTGCATCCCTGCCCACCAGGTCTAAGCCGGCTGAGGGGAAGCTCATCTTCTGCTCGGGCCTGGTGCTGCACCGGCTGCAGTGTGCCCGTGGCTTCGGGGACTGGATCGACAGCATCCTGGCCTTCTCTCGCTCCCTGCACAGCTTGGTCGTCGACGTCCCTGCTTTTGCCTGCCTCTCTGCGCTCGTCCTTATCACAGGTGGGTGGCTAGTTCCACAGACCTGGGGAGATGGGGAGGACCTGAGGGCCTGGCCCTGGATGGGCGGGCATCTGGCGCTTCCTGGGCCCCCACCTTGTGGAGCGAGGGTGATTAGATGCAGAGAGGGGTAAGCATGGCTCAGGGCAACACAGCTGGCAGGTGGCAGAGCCAGGCTTCGGGCCCAGCTGTGGCTGACTGCAAACCAAGCCAGCCTGTGAGTTATCCCAGAGGACCACAGACCCTGATCGTGTAGGTGTCATGTGTGGCCTAAAGTTTGGGTTTGTTTTTAAAATCTTAATCGTGTTGCACACAGGAAGTTTTTACAAATGGAGCATGTGCACATAAACAGCACCTAGATCAAGAAACAGACATGGGCTTCCCTGGTGGCACAGTGGTTGAGAGTCCGCCTGCCGATGCAGGGGACACGGGATCGTGCCCCGGGCCGGGAGGATCCCACATGCCGCGGAGCGGCTGCGCCCGTGAGCCATGGCCGCTGAGCCTGCGCGTCCGGAGCCTGTGCTCCGCAACGGGAGAGGCCACAGCAGTGAGAGGCCCACGTACCGCAAAAAAAAAAAAAAAAAAAAGAAACAGACATGACCGGGACACCAGAACCCCTCCTTGTGCCCCCTTCCTGTCATCAGTTCCCCAAAAGGTGGCTGCCACCCCGACTGCTAATAGCACAGATTAGCTGTGCTTGTTGTATACTTTATGTAAATATCATTATGCAGGATGGAGTTTTTGGCATTAAATGCGGAGGTTTTCGGGTCTCTTTATTTTTTAAAGCACCAGAATCTGCCCCCACCTCTTTTTCACTTAATTTTTTTAACTGAAATTTCACAAAGCTACATAGGGCAAAAAACTGTAGGACAAGATCTGAGGCCTCTAGGCTGCAGAGAGAGTGTGGTGGGTTTTGAGGCCTGCTTTCCCTGGAGGTGGCCTCTGAAACACTGCTGCTCAAACCCAGGGCTTCTCACAGTCTGGGGGGAGAAAAACCAAAAACCAAAAGCGACACTGGCCTCGTCAGAAAACCTGCGTAGGGTTTTATTTCCTTTTTGCGACCTTAGGCAAGTCATTTAACCTCTCTGGGCCTCACTGTGTCACTTGGAAGATGAGGATAATGAACGTTGCTGCCTTGCTAGGCTTCTACTGGGGCTCAGAAGCGAGCTCCTGTGCTTTTGCACAGTGCAGAGGGCTGTGGGGCCTGGTCACTGGCGGCCGTTCCAGAGACCTGGGAGAGGCCGGGGAGAGGGGCGTCTGCTCCTCAGCTGTGCAGCTAATCCTGCACCTTCCCCGCAGACCGGCACGGGCTGCAGGAGCCTTGCAGGGTAGAGGAGCTGCAGAACCGCATCGCCAGCTGCCTGAAGGAGCACGTCTCGGCCGAGGCAGGCGAGCCTCAGCCCGCCAGCTGCCTGTCACGCCTGCTGGGCAAGCTGCCCGAGCTGCGGACCCTGTGCACCCAGGGCCTGCAGCGCATCTTCTACCTCAAGCTGGAGGACTTGGTGCCCCCTCCGCCCATCGTCGAGAAGATCTTTATGGACACGCTGCCCTTTTGACCCCAGCCCGGGAACACGCGTGCACTCTGTGTGCACGCTCATACGCCACCCCACGTGCCTTTAGCCCACGGCCCACGGACCCCTGGAGCACCACCCCTCAGCCTGGGCCTGAGCTGCAGACTGGCCGCCCCTCCCCGCCACCTGCTCTGGGAGGTCGGCAGGGAGTTCATGCCCTGGGGGAGGGGGATGCGTTCACAGGGGTGACCCTTACTATTTGTCTTACCCCCCAGCCCAGCCCTGGTCTTTATGTTTTTGTAAGATAAAACCGTTTTTAACACACATACCGCCATGCTGTAAATAAGCCGAATGCTGCTGTAAATACAGGAAGGAAGAGGTTGAGGTGGGAGTGGGGTTTGGGAGGGAGGGACGGGCCCCCACCAGCCTCCTCCTACTTGCTCTCTCTTCCCGCCCTCCTTCCATGTGTACATAGGCTCACTCTAGGAGGAAGACCAGTGACAGATTCTGACATTTATATTTGTGTATTTTCCTGGATTTATAGTATGTGTCTTTTCTGATTAATATATTTAATATATTGAATAAAAAATAGACGTGTAGCTGAAGCTAGGATCCTGTCTCTCTCTGACACTCTCCCCCCATACCACCCATCCCCCAAATGGCATGAGAGGCAGGGGTGGCACCCATAAATCTAGGATGTTACCAACTGGAGCTTACTGGCCTCAGTTTACTCATTTGTAAAAGGTGGAAATAATCGTACCTGCTTCATGGGGTTGTTACGCAAAGCACTGAGACTAGTTTCCCACACGGAGAAAGCTTCTGGGAAACAGGCCTGGCTCGTGGATGGGGCCTGCGCCTGGAGACTGATTCATCCAGGGATAGGAGCACCGGCTTTGGCTGTAAGTTCCTAACCTGGGGTGATGGCCTCTGATTCGGCTTCCACATCTGTAACGCAGGGAGGAGGGCATTCCCCACCTCACCTGGCTGCTGGGATTGCGAGGGTGGGGGTGTGGTGCTCACCGTAGGGCTGGGTACAAGGCAGCTCAGGAGGGGGATAGCAGCTATCATTACTCAGTATAAGTTTTCTTCCCATCGCCATTTTCAATATTTCTCCCCACGCGTCTAGCACCCCCTTGGCAAGGAAACTGTTCTGAGGTCCCTACCTGTACCCAAATACCCGCACGTAGGTTCTCCATCCCCCAAGCCCATCAGATGCTTAGCTGGCTTAAAATGTAAATTCCTAGGGACTTCCCTGGCGGCGCAGTGGTTAAGAATCCACCTGCCAACGCAGGGGACACGGGTTTGATCCCCGGTCGGGGAAGATCCCACATGCCGCGGCGCAACTAAGCCCGTGCGCCACAACTACTGAGCCCGCGTGCCACAACTACTGAAGCCCGTGCGCCTAGAGCCTGTGCTCCGCCACAAGAGAAGCCACTGCAATGAGAAGCCCGCGCACTGCAACGAAGAGTAGCCCCCACTTGCCGCAACTAGAGAAAGCCTGCATGCAGCAACAAAGACCCAATGCAACCAAAAGTAAATAAAATTGATCTTTAAAAAAAAAAAAAAACAAATTCCTAGGCTCTACCCCGAAGACTTGGATTTGATGGGGTGGGGCTCACGGAGCTCTACTTTTACCCAGCACCCAGGTGTTTGTGAGGCTGGAGGCCTGGAGGCCACTCTTTCGAGAAACATGAACGTAGCCTGACCCTAACCCGAGGCCCAAGGTAGCCACGCGGGGTCCGGCCCCTTTCCCTGCTCTCAGTGCCCTTCCAGCCTCATGACCCAGCAGGGCCCTTGGCCCAGGACCCCTGAACCTCTACCTCCACAGCCCCTAGGAACTGGCTGGATGAGGGCATCCCCTGCTGGATGGAAGTCGAACAAAATAGGGCTCTGCTTTGCAGTAGGACCGAATCAAGGGCCTTCCCTGGTGCTCCAGCCCCAGTCTGCAGGTTCCCCAAGGAGTCCCCAGCCACCTGCCCTCGCTCAGGTTCTGTTCTGAACGGTCCATGTGGGGTGGGCTGGGAAGTCCTGGGCCCTGTGCATGATGACTGCCACGGCCAGCAGTGTGCGGACTGCCAAGCGTGCATCCCTGGCACCCCCGCCAGAGCTCGTGAGTGAGCCTGTGTCACAGCACCAGCACCTGGCAAGGCGGGGCTAGGGGTGGGGTGGTTGGGAGATCTGCTTCTGTTCTCAGCCCTACCCCAGCTCCACGCTGCTCTCTGAGAAGCCCCTCTTCCTCACTGAGCCTTGGTTTCCTATCTGTTCCACGCGGAGTTGAGCCTGATGGCAGTACTCTGCTTAGGAGCAGAGCTTGCTGGGAAGTCCCCCACCAGCTGTGGCTGGACTGAGTCCCTCTCCCTCTGAATCACTCTTTGGCAAAGACAGATGTGGAGCACAGGGCAGGCCCCTGGGGAAAGCAGAAGGTGTTTGAGGAGGGGCCAGGGGTCGGGAATGGGCCGGGGCAGTGGAGAATCTTGGTCCCTATAGATATCTAGGCCCCATAGTGATGACAGTAGCTACCACATATTATGATTTATCATCCACCAAGTTCCTTTCATATGGTATTTGTTACTTCTAGCCCTCGGTACCACACTGTAAGGAAAGCGTGCAACACAGCAGAGGGGTAAAGAGCGAGGACCCCGGAACCAGACTACCCGGCTTTAAAGCTTGGCTCCAGCTCTTCCTAGCTGTGCAATTTTGGGCAAGTCACTTTACCTTTCTGTGCCTCAGTGTTTTCATCTATAAATGGGGAAATTAGTTGTACCTGTTTCACAAAGTTGCTAATAGTGATTACATGAATGAATGTATACAAAGTGTTTCCAACGGTGTCTGCCTTGTAGCAGGCACCCAATAAGTAATAGCTATTGTTTTTACCAAAGAGGAGAATTCATTTCAGAGGAAAGGAAATGACTTTCCCAAGGTCACTTGACTTCTAAGTGGCTGAGCTGCATGGGTCTAACTACTTAACCACTAGGTCTCCCTGTCCTTGTAAATGAAAGAAGCTCCATGGATGGTGGCTCCTTTCCAGGACTCTGGCAATTGGGGTACGGGGTGAGTGGCTGATTTCTCCAGCCCTGCCCCGCCCTGCCCCGCCCAAGGGCTGGAGCCTGCAGGCAGGCCTTTTCTTTCCAACCAGCAACTGGAAGAACTGGCCTCTGAGTCTTGCTAGGGGCCAGGAGGGCGAACAAGGGGGCATTGAGCCTGGTGGGGCCTCACAATGGCCGCTCTGTCCCTGCGGCCCGGGGGCTGGGCCGTTTCCGTCGGGGACAATAGTCAAAAGGCAGTGACGCCGGCAGGGCCTGGAATCCCAGGCGGGATTTTCCAAGGCCTCAAATCCCGCTGTTTGTCCTCACAGGAGACCCAGGAAGCCTACCTCCCTGTCTCCCAGCACCCCACCCACGCAGGGCCCTGTGCCCAGAGGCCCTGGCCCCCTCCCCAGTCTGGGGGTGGCTCGGTGACTGGGGCCATAGCTCTGAGGTCTAGGCTCTGAGCAGGGGCCGATGGCCCTTCACGGGGGCCTGGGATGGGGGAAACTGTGTTATACCCGGACGTGGTTATGGAGCTAGGTGGTGAGGGTCGGCCTCAAGGAAGTAGAGAAGCTTCTGAAGGTCACAGGCAACCAGCCGGTACTTGAGCTGTACAATACCGCACGGTTGCTCTGAGTGTCCACGCGCCGGGCTGGGTGGTAGCCGGCTCTGTGGCTGCAGAGGGAAGCCTGTGAGAGCCTGTCAGAGGTGGGAGGCTGCTGTGTGGTGGCTGGACAGTCCGCAGGTCGAGTGACGTCCTTCCGTGGCCGTGAGGCAGCTGTGTTGGGCCTGTTCTGGTTGAGGGCAGTGCTGTGTCCCCCTCACGTGAGAGTTGGGTCTGAGGATTCCCAGCGTGTTTTAGCTTAAATCTGGACGAGCCCCAGCCCCACCGAGCCCCTGACTTTAGCAGTGACCCCAGGGCTGCTGGGCCTTCTCAGAACGTGAGGCTGAAGGGGTACGCCTCCATCCGTCCGCCTTGCCTCCCTGTCCGGGCCTGGCCTTGCAGCCCCACAGCTCAGCCGGCGGCTGCTCTGCTCTCCCTGGAGCCCCAAACCGCTGCTTCTCTCTGCTTCAGGCTCAGGTCGCTGCCAGCCCTGCCCTGGCCCCTGGGCTGGGGGCTGATTGGGTAAGGCCTAGGCTGCCTAGTGGGACTTGGAAACGTCCAGCCCCCTGTGGGAAGGACAGGAAGGAGTGCAAGGCTGAGGAAACCCCCCTCCACCCTCTCAATATCCCCTTCCCCACACAGCCAGGGACATTCTGAGGGCGGGAGGCACATTCCAGGGTCCCCAGCTGGACTCTGAAGGCTCTGGGGCCCTGGAGGCTCTGGCCTTGGTGTCTGCCTCCCGTCCCCCACCCCTAGGCCCATGCTCCAGCCATCCTGCCCACCACCCTGGTTCCCCTTTGCCTCCTGCTGGGCCCTGACCCTGCCAGACCGGGGGGGCCACTTGAGGTCTCCTCAAGGTCTCACCCAGGTGCTGGCTCAGGACCATAAATCATGCCAGCTGGGCTGTGAGGGCCTGGGGTGGCAGCTGGCTGGGGAGGGGAGTGCAGGGGGGGCCTGTCTTGGTACGTGCTGCGTTAGCAGGGAGCGGTGCCCGGCTGCGAGCCGGGCGGGCAGGGTGCTGACCGCCGCTGCCCTAGTCAAGGAACATCAGAGAGAAAGGGCCGCCACCCGGGGAGCCCAGCCTTGGGGTAGCCCAAGCAGCAGACCTGGACCCCATCCCAGGTAACTGGGGTACCATGAGGATAGCTACAGAGGTGACCCCACCCGATGGGAAACCTGGGACAGAAAAGCAGCCCCCCAGGAGTAGGTGGAGAGACTCCCTTACCAAGGGTGGGTAAACAGCTATCCTTCTTCTTTTGCAAGGATAGCCTCACAGAATCCTCTGCCCCGAAGAACAACAGATATGCACACACCTCCCAAAGGAACAGAGGCACAGACCTCGCAGTAAGGAGAGATTGACCCCTTACCCCGGCAGGACACAGAAATAAAGCACCACCCCAGCTTGGTCAGAGAGACAAATACGTAGATCTTCTCAGAGAAGGAGACACACCACCCTTCCCCATCACAGAAGGACAGAGCCCCATGTGTCCCAGGGGAAAGGGCAGCAGATGTGCCACCTCCCACCCAGCCCAGGTCTAGAGGCTGCCTGATGAGACTGGGCTGGGAGCCACCTCTTCCTCATGCTCTCTGCCACTCTCTCATCCGCCCAGCCGTTTCCTCTGCCTGGGAAGAGGTGGGGCTGGGAGTGACATCCAGAAAGGGTGGGAGGTGGAGCAACCCCTGCCCAGGATCCCAGGGGGCAGATGTCAGAGGGGACAGCTGGTCCTCATGGCCCCTGTGGCTTGGCTCGGATTAGAGGGTCAGCGGGCAGGGTGCTGGCTACACAGCCAAGCTGGCCACTGTCAGGGGCCCCCAGCCTGACGTCAGTCCCACTCATTGTTGCTGCAGAGGCTTGAGTCACTCCCTGTGACGCACTGGGGTCAGCTCTGGAGCGGTTGGGGGTGGCCTGCAGGGCCAGCTTCAGGGCTCAGCTCTCCCCTGGGCGCACTAGGATGGGGTGGGGCCGTCCGAGGCCACACTCGCCATGGGAAGCCAGCTGCCTACTCCCAAGGTCTTGGGTTGGCCTTCGAGGTCCCTCCACAAAGGCTTTGCTGCAGACGTGCCTCAGAGGGCCTTCGCCAGTCGCCTGTCTGACTGGCTGGCCATGACTCTGGCTGAGAAGTCAGCTCCCTCTGTCCCGGCCTGTCCTGCCTCAGAACTCTCAGTTCCCACCCTCAGCCCTCAGTGAGACCTCTTTCTCCAGCTCTTTTCTGTCTCCTTCTCCAGGAAGCCTCTCCAGCATAATTCCCTGTAGCCCCACTTCTTCCTGGAATTGCCAAGCCCCCTTCTTGTCCGTCTCCTCAGGTTGTTGTTGTGTGCTCTCTGCAGTTGTCTTGGTTTTCCACTGGTGCCCAGTCACCTCCCAGCTTGCTGAGAGCCGGGCTTGGGACTCCTCTTCACTCTGAATGTGTCACTTTCTCTTCCGGGCCACAGGCCTCTTTCTGGGATGACAGCAGTGGCTTCCATCCTGGCCCCTTCTGGCCCCTGCAAAACCTGCTGCCATTTTTCATACCATTGGTTGTGTTTTCTCACCCAGGGGCAACTTCTGGTCCATTTCCTCTGTGAGACTCTGAGTTCCTGGAGGGCCAGGATTGTGACTTGTCCCCCTTGGTAGGACATCGGCCTGGCATGGGGACAGTCACGCAGGTGTGGCATGATTGAATGATTCCATCTGGGTCATCAGGAGTAGTGGCATAGGACGGGAGAATTCACTCCACGCAGCCTCATTTTTTTGGGCTGAGACCCTTGCTCCCTGACAGGACCACCCAGATGTGTGTAGGACTCAGGGTCAGAGTTGCAACGAGAATGGCCCTGTAAGGATTCAGGGAGGTACGAGGAGGCAAGAACTGGCCAGTGTCTGGATGTGAGATAAGATAGGTGAGGGGGCTCAGGCAGGAAAGGCTCCAGGGACAAGGTGAGGTGTGGAGGGAGGAGAGTGGGTAAAAAGACTGGCAGAATGAGGAAAGAGTAGCTGTGTAGCTTTGGCAAGTGTATTAGTCAGGGTTTTCCAGAGAAAGAGATCCAATAGGATGTGTATATACAGAAAGAGATTTATTATGAGGAATTGGCTCATGTGATTATGGGAGCTGATAGGTCCCAAGATCTACAGCCAGCAAGCTGGAGATCCAGGAGAGCCGATGGTGCGATTTCAAACGCGGGCCCCGGAGGAGCGGATAGTTCACTTCAAGTCTGATGTCCCATCTTGAAAGCAGTCAGGGAGGGTCAGAACCTTTTATTCTATTCAGGCCTTCAACTGATTGGATGGGGCCCACCCTCCTTAGGGAAGGT
The DNA here is from genome assembly GCF_059928025.1 of Delphinapterus leucas. NCBI lineage: Eukaryota > Metazoa > Chordata > Mammalia > Artiodactyla > Monodontidae > Delphinapterus > Delphinapterus leucas. Next base: position 41,566,999 of record NC_143139.1, read on the forward strand.
AATCTGCTTTACTAAGTCTGCATTCAAATGTTAATCTCTTCCAGAAAGACCCTCACAGACACACTCAGAATAATGTTTGACCAAATGTCTGGGCACTCTGTGGCACAGTCGAGACATAACATTAGCCGTCACAGCACATCACTACATATCACTGAGCCTCAGTTTCATTATCTGTAAATTGGGGGGAAACTGTATTTACTTTCAAAGGCAGTTGGAGAAATCAACACACTAGTGCGTGTGAAGTGCTGGTGTGGTACCTTGCAAAGCTCGGTGACTGGTAGTGGTGATGATGGGGATGTCAGGACAGTGTCAGTGAAGGGCCCTGAGATGAGTGTGTCAGGGGACAGAGAGCGGTCAGTCACTCCCCTCACTCACTGGCAGTCTCTGGAAGTTAGGCTCTGTTTTGTTTTGTTTTTTTGTCACACGACACGCAGGGTCTTAGTTCCCCCACCAGCGATCGAACCCGCGCCTCCTGCAGTGGAAGTGGGGAGTCTTAACCACTGGACCACCAGGGAAGTCCCTAGGCTCTGTTTCTCCCCGCCCCTCTCCCCTCCGCCCCCCGGGGCTGGTTCTAACCTCCCTGGGTCCCCCTCCTTTGGCTCCTTACAGATCCTCCCCTCTCAATATTTTATCCTGATTCCCTTCTGGTTAAGTCCAGGCTCTAGAAGAGGATGCTGGCCTCTAAAGCAGGCAGCTTTCTCCTTCCCCAGGCCCCATTTATAGAGGAGAAAATAAGAATGGATGAATGACATCAAGAGGCACACACAGAGGCAATGGCAGAATTACAAGCTTTACAAGAAATGTCACCAGATCCGTCATGGCAGAGCACCAAAGAAGTGCTCCTGTGTGAAGATAACGGAGTAAGGTTAAGCCCCTTTGTCCAGCATCTTTGTGGGGCCAGGGATCTTGTCTATCGTGCACATTGAACAAGCTAAAGTTTTGCCATTCACTCAGAACACTGGCTTGAGCTCATCTCCAGGGCACCTCTCCAAATGGCATGCCCCTCATCTTGGGGGATCGATGCCCCTTGCTGGCCTCTGAGCCCAGACTTGGGGCTCCGTTCCAGGGGTGGCTCGCCGCCGATGACTACTCTCGGCCAAGGGAGGCAGCACAGAGCCCATCAGGCCCCTCCTTCCCTCTAATCTCTATGGCGGAAGTGAGTTGTTCCAGCCGAAACACAACAACATCCTCGGTGGTGGGAGTGAATGGACTCGTCCAAATGAGGGAGATACTTCTTACCATCAAATCTTAAAAGCTGATAGATAACCCAGAAACAGGTAGATTTCAAATTATAGAGCAGCGTACGATTCTTTTTGTCCTCTGGAGTGGACGTAGAACGATCTGGGTGGCTGCACTAGTGTCAGGGCTCGGCCAGCCCCGCTCGCGCCCCCGCCGGAGGCCGATGGAGCAGGTGGGACCGGCCAGGCTCGCAGAGGAGGGTCAGGGCTTCCGGCGCCGGCACCGCCTCCTGCCGAGGTGATCTGACGCCCGCGGGGTGGGCGGTTGCGTGGCCCGAAGGTCTAGGACGGGGATTCGGGGAGGTGGGGGGCCGTTTTAGCCGTGTGCCCCCTTCTCTTGTACGAGCGCCGGCGCGCCTCGAACTCCCGGGACCGGCCAGGCTGGGCGCGGGGCGCCGCTCCCGAGACCTGGAGGAGTCCGCTTCTCCCGCGTAGCCCTGGACCGTGGAGGTTCGCCGGGACTGGTGGCTGGAGAAACGCGACTCGGACGGGAAGTCCTTCCTGCGTCCGGCCGGGGTTTCTTGATGCGGAGCCGAATAACTGTGTGTTTTTGCGTTCAGCGCATTTCTTGCGGCTCCTTGGGCGCGCGGAGTTTGCGGCGTACCTGCGGAGATCGTACCTGCGGAGGGCTTACCTGCGCCTGAGGAGGAGGAAGGGCAAGATCCAGCCTGAGGGACCCGCGCTCCAGCCTCTCTGCGTAAGGTGAGGATGGGGGTACCCTGGGCTCCGGCCTGACTCAGAGAAGGCATCAGTCAGCCTCTGCACCTGTGCTCTGCAGATCTGGGCCTTGGGGGCACCAAAGGGACGAGACTTCCCAGGCCCTGCCTTGGAGAAGTCCCCTGCTCACTGGGGTCGGGGGAGAGGGAGCAGAGAAGCTCATCACAGACCAAAGGTGGCCGCGTTGGGAAGGAGGCTGAGGTTGGTTAGTATTGACTTCCTGAAGGAGTGGAGTGGCGCTGAGAATGAGGGAAGAGCCTGGGTTTGGGCCAAAAGTGAAGAGATGGATGGCCTGTTTGAAGGTTTGCGGGGGATACAAGAGGGGCTTTGTGGAAGAAAGGGGAGCTGGACCAGAGCTGGGAATCTTTAGATGGGAAATTGCTGGATGGAGTTAGACTAGAGAACCAACCCAGCAACAATTCCTGCATCAGGATGAATTGAGCAGTCACTTTGTACTAGGAATCAGGTATACTGAGATTCCAGTGATGACTAGGATACAGTCCCTGCCCTCAAGGAATCGTCTGCCTAGTTGGAGAGATCAGTCAAGATTAACACCTGTGAAAAGATAACTGATAATACAGGTAGTCCTGGGCTGATTGCCAAGCGAGAGGCAGAGCCAGCTTGATTTCTGAGCAGTCCATGGACTGCTGCCCTGTCTCAGGGACAAAGAGACAAACCAATACACTTTGAAGAGAGCTGCCAGACTTGAGGAGATAAGATGTGATGTCAAGCTGGCATGTTTATGGGGACTGGAGACCTTTAACCTGTAGGTGGGGTGGGGGGGGAGGGGTAAGGGGGTGATGGAAGAGTTGCCTTTAAATATCTGAAAGGCTCCTTTGTGGAAAAAGGGTGAGACTTACCCTGTGTGTGGCTCTTGATATCAAAACTAAGTTTAGTGGTTTGAAGCACTAAGAGATTCCTTCCGTAGAGGGAGTCACTGAGTAGAGCTTTGAAAAGGCGGAATGGCCTGCTGGGAGAGGTAGTGAACTCTCTGTCAGGGGAGGTGTGTAGGCTGAACCCTCTCCTGCTGGGCTCACGTTCAGTTACTGATGAAGTTCTGGTTCTCAAGTCTGTTCTTTTTTTTTTAATTTTTAAAATTTATTTATTTTATTTTTGGCTATGTTGGGTCTTCTTTGCTGCGCGTGGGCTTTCTCTAGTTGTGGCGAGCAGGGGCTACACTTGGTTGCGGTGCGTGGGCTTCTCATTGCAGTGGCTTCTCTTGTTGCAGAGCATGGGCTCTAGGCACGTGGGCTTCAGTAGTTGTGACGCACGGGCTCGGTAGTTTTATATTGCGGGCTCTAGAGCACAGGCTCAGTAGTTGTGGCGCATGGGCTTCATTGCTCTGCGGCATGTGGGATCTTCCCGGACCAGGGCTTGAACCCGTGTCCCCTGCATTGGCAGGCGGATTCTTAACCACTGTGCCACCAGGGAAGCCCTCAAGTCTCTTCTTTCATTCCCACTCTCTCTACTAGTCCTGTCCTGTAGCCTTGCGTCATCTCTCATCAATGACGATGAAATAATCATAGCAGCTAATACTACTTGTCAGGAGCTGCTTTAAGTGCTTTACAGATACTTACTCATCCTGTCCTTGAGACGACCCTTTCGAGGTAGCTATTGTGAATATGCCCTTTTTATGGATTGGGGAAACTGAGGCACACAGGGGTGAGGCAGCTTGTCCATGATCACATCACACAGTCAGCAGTTGGCAGAGCCGGGGTTCCAACCCAGGCCGTCTGGCTTTAGAGTCACTGCTCTTTTTTTTTTTTTGCGGTACGTGGGCCTCTCACTGCCGTGGCCTCTCCCGTTGCGGAGCACAGGCTCCGGACGCGCAGGCTCAGCGGCCATGGCTCACGGGCCCAGCCGCTCCGCGGCACGTGGGATCTTCCCGGACCGGGGCACGAACCCGCGTCCCCTGCGTCGGCAGGCGGACTCTCAACCGCTGCGCCACCAGGGGAGCCCAGAGTCACTGCTCTTCTTAACCACTGTTCTGCTGTGTTTTACACGTGTTATTTTATTTCATCCTCGTAACGATCCAAATTTACAGATGAGAAAATAGACTTCAGAGGTTGAATGATTTGCTCAAGGTCATAGAGCAAGGTATAGGAGAGCTGGGATTCAGACCCAGGCCCTTTGGGCGTGAAAACCCCACACTCTGTACTTCACTCTCCCATATCCCGTTGCACTGTCTCCGTAACTGTCACTATTGTAGTGGCCTCTAACTGGACTCCTTGCCCAGCCCTTTCTGCCTTAAATTGGCAGGTTTTTACCTCAGTCTGTGGATGGAAACGTGAGATTTGGTGTGTATGTGTCGGTCAGGTTTTCAAGTCCAGTCTTCTTAGCTTTCACTGACTTCTCAGAGCAGTCCGTGACCCCAAAATAGTGACGAGCCATTCTTTGCTTGTCAACCAGAGTTAACTTTCTGATGCACAGATTCAGTGTTGGACAGTGATGCATTGACTCTTCACTGCCCTCGGGACAGAGTCCAGATGCCTTAATCTGGTCATTCAAGATCCCAGGAAATCAGATTCCAATCTTCCTTTTCTTCTTATTCCCACCGTGTAGCCTCACCACTCTGGTAGTGTTTACCTGCCTGTCTCTCCTCCATCCTGGCAGCTTCTCAAGGGCAGGGGCTGATAGGTGTTGCACAGTGAGCATTTGCCGTAAGCTGCACTGCATACCGTCATGGAATTCAGGCCTGGGCCGGGTGTTTGGACTGGTAACTTTGAGGCTCTCCCCTTCTCCGATCCCGAGAGTCTGTGATTCTCTGCCAGCACGTGCTGCGCAGTGCAGAGACGGGCTGCGGCGTCAGGGGCTGGGCTGGGCCTGGAAGGAAGTGAACAGGTGACACGCAGGTCATGCAGAAGGTGTCCACATCTGATATGGCTCCTTTTGCAGGGCGGTCCCCGGGTGGGGCGAAGCTCCCCCGTCTTTACTCTCGTCCCGACCCCAGCGTGGGCCACCGGCTACAAGATGAACTGTCGCTCGGAGGTGCTGGAGGTGTCGGTGGAGGGGCGGCAGGTGGAGGAGGCCATGCTGGCCGTGCTGCACACGGTGCTCCTGCACCGCAGCACCGGCAAGTTCCACTACAAGAAGGAGGGCACCTACTCCATCGGCACCGTGGGCACCCAGGACGTTGACTGCGACTTCATCGACTTCACCTACGTGCGCGTCTCCTCTGAGGAGTTGGACCGCGCCCTGCGCAAGGTCGTCGGGGAGTTCAGGGTAAGGTGGGGCGCGGTGGGCGGCAGGCGGCCCCTGAGTGTCGTCCCCACCCCGCCCCGGCTTGCTGCTGGATCAGCTTACCCTTCCTGGGTGTACTTGTCGGGTTCTTTCAGGTTCTAAGGAAGAGGAACTTTCAGAGCTTCTGTGGGTGAGGAGGGCTTGGTGGGGGGCGGGGAGGTGAGGGGACCTGGTAAAAATACAAGGAAGCAGAGCAGGAAGCCCTCGGAGCGTTGGCGGTCAGGGCCCCTGGGGGATCGCTGCCCCTGTGCTCTTGACCTTCTCTGACCCTGCAGCTCTCTCTCCTGATACCCCTCTGCTCTGCTTCCACATTTGGGCCTTTCTTATATGAAACTCCCTGAGAGGGAGGGATGCTGGGCTCAGGCAGTGGGCATCCAAGTGGAGTGTCTCTTGGGCAGCATGGCACGTGTCTGTGTGTGCCTGTAGGGGTGAGGGGAAAGGTGGATGGGACACGCCATTCTGCTAATGTTGGTCACCTCGGGGTGGGAATGGAGGCATGATTTTTATTTTGTCTTCATTCAATGTTGCAGTGTTTCACTATTTCAATGAGTGCATTTTTTTTTTTTTGCGGTACGTGGGCCTCCCACTGCTGTGGCCTCTCCCGTTGCGGAGCACAGGCTCCGGACGCGCAGGCTCAGCAGCCACGGCTCACGGGCCCAGCCGCGGACCTTCAACCACTGCGCCACCAGGGAAGCCCCGATGAGTGCATATTTTTAAATTTTAAAGTAACCAAGGGAGTTTCTCTTAAGGTGTTCCCTGAGGTCAGAGGAGGAGGGTTGTCTGTCTGACTTCCATTCCACAGAGGTGTGATCCTTGCAGGGGGTGGACCCTCTCCCAGGCCACAGTGGGCTCCCCACCTCCATCCCTCCAAGGCCAGAAAGGGCAAGTTCATAAGAGTTTCCCAGTCCCCCTTCAAAGGGAGGCAGCGGTACTCAGCCCTCTGTCCTCCAGATGCCTATGAGCGGCACGGGGAGCACAGTGGACTCTTAGAGCACAGACTCGAGCCAGGCTCTACCACCCAGCAAGTGTGTGACCTTGGGCAAGTGATTCCACTCCTCCCAGCCTCAGTTTCACTGTGTGTAAAATTAGGATGAAAATTGTACCCACCTCGTGGGGTCTATGCACCGTGAGGATTAAATGAGTCAGATATGTCAAGTGCTTCACAGCCTGTGCACAGGAAGCGCTATAGAAGTGACAGCTGTTATTACTGTCAGCTGAGGGCACACGAGCTTGGTTTGTTCGTGAAGGAGAGACTTATTCCTGATGGGCAGTTAAGGACTTGAGGGAGGCATCCTTACCTTCTGGGTTGGCCCTGACTCAGATGGAAAGGCGCTTTAGGGTCTCGGCTGCATTAGGAGGAGTGTGGGGTCGCCACACCCCACAGGGGGGCAGGCAGATTTATCGGACCAGGTGGCCCCATTGGCTTCTCAGAGGAGAGGAGGGAGAAGCTCCAGGTCTGGTCTGTCCTTCCCCTCCTGTCCCCCTTCGGTTCCTTGGCTTTTGTCTCTCTATTTAAGGATCACTGGGCTTTTCTTTAGAGGCTGTGGGTTTAGGTTGTCATTGAGTGAATGAGGTAGGAGTGTGCTTAATTGGCCTGGGGAGAAGGAGACGTTGGAGAGAAGGTGATTTTGGAGAACCTTCTGAAGGATGGGGGCCAAAGGGGCGGGGTTGTGGAAGGAGAAGGAAGGTCCTTCTTGTAAAGTTGAAAGGCAAAGATTTTGAAATCAGACAATCTGGATTCTAACCCTGGCCTGGGACTCTGGCAGGGTAACTTGCCAGTGACTCTGAGCCTCATTCTGCCTCCGTCAAATGGAGGTTATATGCCTGCCACACAGAGTTGTTGAGAGGAGCGAAAAGGATTGTGTGTGTAAGGAGCCTGGCCCAGAATATGAGCAAAGCTGGAGGAGTTGGGTGAGCACACAGATTTTGTTTGCTTGGACCATTCAGCTTTAGGCCGGCAGTTGGCTGTGGCACTTCACACGAATCCTTTACTCTCTGGGTCTCATTCCCTGCCCCCCCGGGGGACTGAAGAAGCTAGGAGAGCAGCTCCCTGGGGCATAGGAAGCAGGCCCTCAGGGCGAGAGCCCCTCGGAGGCTTTGGCCTGCTCACTCTTGCTCCTCCTTCCCCAGGATGCTCTGCGAAACTCCGGGGGCGATGGGCTGGGCCAGATGTCCTTGGAGTTCTATCAGAAGAAGAAGTCTCGCTGGCCTTTCTCAGACGAGTGCATCCCCTGGGAGGTGTGGACGGTCAAGGTGCACGTGGTGGCCCTGGCCACGGAGCAGGAACGGCAGATCTGCCGGGAGAAGGTGGGTGAGAAGCTCTGCGAGAAGATCACCAACATTGTAGAGGTGATGAACCGGCACGAGTACCTGCCCAAGATGCCCACGCAGTCGGAGGTGGACAACGTGTTTGACACAGGCTTGCGGGACGTGCAGCCCTACCTCTACAAGATCTCCTTCCAAATCACCGACGCCCTGGGCTCCTCCGTCACCACCACCATGCGCAGGCTCATCAAAGACACCCTGGCCCTCTAGGCGTCGCTGGGGCCTCGGGCGCTCCTTGATGGCTTGCGGACCTTGGCTTCTGGGGATCGTACTGTTAGGCCCTGTTAGCCCTTGGGGCTCTGGAACCCGCTCCAGGTCCTTGATGAGATCTGGAAGGGCCACCCCTGGCTTCCTGGTGTGTGGTTGCCAGTCTCTGGTCATCCTTGTCACCTTCACTGATGGTCAAGTCCGGCCTACACTGTCTCTCCGCACCCCTGGTGGGGGTCCCCTTTCCTACGCTGTACAGAGGAGCCATCACTAGGATGGTGAATAAAGTTGAGAATGTGAGTTTGGGTTGAGCCATCTCTACCTTGGCTGGTGTTCTGGCCTGAAACATTAACACTTTTTTTTTTTTTTTTTTTTTTTTTTTGCGGTACGCAGGCCTCTCACTGTTGTGGCCTCTCCCGTTGCGGAGCACAGGCTCCGGACGCGCAGGCTCCGGACACGCAGGCTCAGCGGCCGTGGCTCATGGGCCCAGCCGCTCCACGGCATGTGGGATCCTCCCGGACCGGGACACAAACCCGTGTCCCCTGCATCGGCAGGCAGACTCTCAAGCACTGCACCACCAGGGAAGCCCAAAACATTAACACTTATAGCAGGCCTGCCAGGACACACGTGTGTGTTGAGAGCATTATTCCAAGATGAGGGGAGTGGGCGGATGGGATTAAAGATAGATGAAAGCTGATTGATTTTGTACTTTGTTGGACATTCACATAAGCAGGTGTGACCATGGTCAGTCCCATGAATGAGGGCACAGATCAGGATCTACTGCTTTTGGATATGACTGTGCTATTTCTCCTCCCTTCCTAAGGGAGCTATGACATGCCTGCCTTTTATATTATCTGGTCTTCCTTCAGATGACCCCAAAGAATATCTCCTCTGTCTTCATAGAGCACACACAGGCCCCCACTTGCACCAGAAAGCTCATTTGATTTGGTGTTTCTCTCTCTGGAGAGAGATTGCCACCTTGAGACTGGTGTCTGGTAACACTTCTTCCAGTTTGGGCTGGCCCTCGCCATTTGTTAGGACATTGGTAACTCACTCATTTCTAGGCAAGCGTGCTCAAAACCGGTGAACTCCATTGTGTGCTTTTCATTGATTTAGTCTTCCATATTTTACAATGCTTTTTGTTACATAGGTGCCAGTTCTAACCAAACTAAGTGAGCAGTGCATAAGCAGCTGTGCTAAGGGAGAAAGGGGCTGGGGGTCTTGTCCATGGTCCTGGAGCAGTTAGGCGCCAGGATGGCCAGGAAGTGTTTGCATGCTTTTCTCACCCCAAGCCACTCTTGGCCGTGCGCTGTTTCATGAGGGGTTTTCTGATGTCCTACCCTTGACCTCTGGGGCACTGGGGAGTTGGAGAACTCAGGAGGTTCTCAGGGGTTTGGAGATGGGGAAGGCCAATTCTCAGCAAGTCCTTGATGAGGTGTGATCCTTCCTGGCCTGCTGCAGTCTGGGGGACCTTCTTTTCCTCCTAGAGGCCATCAGCTCATCCCTTCCGGGGAGTTGGCTGAGTCAGGTGTTTGCCGACAGCGACTTTGTTTTAAACCGAGCTCAGGGTTGCTACAGTTCTCAGGAGACCTGGTCGGGAGGGTTTTTCCTCCATCCCAGCTTCCCCAGACTTTCTACTTTTTTGCAGCCAGGCTCTGCGCCAGTCTCCCACCCTGGCTTGGCTGTGGGACACCCAGTTGGCAGCAAGCTCTCCTTAGTGGGCAGTTCAGTAACATCTCCATCCCTTTTGGTGGTGTGATTTCCCGGAGGTAGGGGACTGATTTACTCAAGGTCAGGACAGGAGCCCTGGTGACTCAGATCTATGCTTTCCCCTTGGTCTGTAACTCTCCTTGACCTCTGGGGCCTGAGCAAAGGAATGGGGGCAGGCCTTAAAGTCCTCCTGCCCTCCATCTCCCTCCCCTGGGACCAAGGAGGCACTGGTCTGCTTGTCCGGCCCCAGGAGGCTCCCAAGGGGATGATGCACGATGAAGGCTATGATCACTAAGTGTCTAGAGGCTGCTTATTTGCCTCCTGTCCCAGTGGCCACCTGGGCCACCTAGCAGTATTGACCTTTTTGGCCCAGGGACAGAAAGCCCAGGAGTGGGGATGGCCCTTGTTTGTCCTGTGTCCCGCTCAGCGGGGGCAGCACCCTGGCCAGCACCTGGGATGTGGTCTGGAAGATCCTTTCGGGATTCTGAGGGCGGGCTATCTCCTGACCTTTGCTAAGGGGGAGGGAGAGCCCTGGGGACAGGACTCCTGGGTTTGGCCGGTTGGGTGCGTGCGTGGTTGTGTGGGCCTTTGAGCCGAGAAGTAACACCGGCCCTGGGATTTTGGGCCATAGCTACACTGGAGGAGCCCTTTGTCTAAAAAGGGCCTGAACGCTCCGACGCAGGGGGTGGGGTCGCACGGCGCCTGGGATCCGCCCCTTGGGCCCCTCCCTGACGCGGCCGCCGCCCACCCGCCGGCCCGGGGCTCCCGCACATCTGGCGGTCGCCAGCACATCTGGGCAGCCGGCGTGAAGCATGAACGGCTCGCAGGCGGACGTCACAGCCCGGGCCGCCTGGCTGAGCTCCTGTTGCAACCAGTCGGGGCTGCTGCCGGAGCCCCCCGAGGGGCCGCGCGCCGTGCAGGCGGCGGTGCTGGGCGTGCTGTCGCTGCTCGTGCTCTGCGGGCTCCTGTTCCTGGGCGCCGGCCTACTGCTCCGCGCCCAGGGTCTGACGGCGCTGCTGGCCCGAGAGCTGCGCGCGTCCCGGGACGGAGAGCCCGGCGGCGCCAGCGGAGGCGAGGATGACTCGTAGGCGCGTCCGGCTGCGCTCGGGGGTCGCGGCTCCCCGGCGGCCCGCGGACTCCACGCCCGACTTCGAGGGAGCGGCCCCCAGCGCCAGACGGCTTCAGCGGGAAGTCCTCCGGCGATGCTGGCGCGCGCGCGCGCGCGCACACACACACAGGTGAGAGCCCGTCCAGATGAGAGCCTCAGCGCCTTGGGAGTGGGGGCGCAGGGGCTGGAAACCGTCGTATTGACCGGGCTCTCTGCGCTCAGCCACAGACCCAGCTTTTCAGCGACTCCCGTTCCAGCTCTGGAAGCCCACGGGGTGGGCCGGCGGCTATCCCAGGGGTGCCGGGATCTGAGCGGAGAGGCTGCCCTTCCCTCCCTCTCCCGGTCGTCTCTCCAGCCCAGTGGCGCCCCGACCCACGGCCTTTTTCTAGGTCACTGTGTAACTGCGGGAGAGGGAGAAGCAGGGCGGATAAAAGAGGAGGGAGTCTGGAGGGGCCACAGTGTGCTGGGGAGCCCTTCTTCCCTGCACCCACGCCACCCCGCTTTGCGCCAGCCCCACCTAGTGCTAAGGCCCAACTTTGTGTCACCCCAGCACTGCCCATCCCACTGGGAGGCTGGGGAGAGCCATGGCCACAGGAACTCAGCCAACCCAGGCCCCCGGCTTCTGCTTCTTCCCGTCCTCTCCTTCAGGAAGCCTTTTCCCCGGAGAGAGGTTTGGGTATGATTCCTCACTGTGGCCTCCCTCTTGGGGCAGGGATGGGAGTGTGGATCGAGTTTTAGGGCAGAGCCAGGAGCCTGGATGACCCTGGGGGATGGGGAGGTGTGCTGGGGCCTCCTCCCCCCAGCCCCTGCTCAGGTGGGGGGACGTGTGTGGCCCACAGCAAGGAGCTTTGGGGTGTGCGTGGGGGGGTAGGTGACAAGATTCCTAACAGCTGGGGGGCCTCAGGAGCACGCTGCTCCAGGAAGCTGGGACTGAGGGTTCCCAGCTGTAGGGGCTCCATCTGGCCCTCCTGCCTCTGCCTCTCCAAGGACAGGAACCATCTGGAGGGAAGGGCCTGGGTGGCCTAAAGACAAGGTAATTCTAGGCCAAGGCTGCCTTGGGCAGAGCCATAGGGTTTGGCGAGGGAAGCCTTCAGTGTCTGTCCCCTCTGTTCAGTGGTGTACCAAGGGATTCCCAGGTTTCTGTGGATGGAGCTGTTCGCCAGGGGTGCCTCTGACCTCTCTTGCCCCTCCCACTCTAAAGCCCCTCCCCTGCCTGCCAGGGCAGAGGCAGGGTCCCAGCTTCCCTCTGAGAAGGGAGTGAGTGCTGGAGAGGAGGGGCCGATGAGGGCTGAGGGGCCGGAGTGGGCAGGGTGCAGCTGTGAGGCTGAGGACGCGTGATCCCTGCACAGAGCAGCCCAGGATTTGGTGCTAATCCCGGACAGCTGTGCCACACTGGCCTTGCTGAGCTGTGGACTTCTCACCTCAGGCATGCTGATCCCACCCCCTTGGAGAGAGGGCTGGCCAAGGATGTGTGTGTGTGTGTGGGTGCTTGTGACTGCTCCTGGCCTTAGGGAGGCGGGCCAGCCCGGGGACATTCCCCACCTCCCTTTGCTGTGTCCTGGGGGAGGGGCTGGAATGCCCTCTCTTTACTGTGTCCAGGTTCGCCCACCCCCTTGCCCATAAGTTCTGCTGAATTTGCTGCATTTCCATCCTTTCTCCCATCTCCATACTATGCTCTTTTCTCCTTCCCCATCTGGGACAGAGTCTCCAGTTCTGCTGTGAACCCTTCACTTTACAAATGGGGAAGCTCAGAGAGAAGAAAGTGACATGCTCAAGTGAATGACAGAGCCGGAACTGGACCCCGGGCTCCTGCTTGATCCCGAGCTCAGGGGGTGGGGTGGCGCCCCTGAGTGAGAAGGACCCCTTGCGTTGCCCTCTCTGCTCTGTCCTCTCTCCCTGACTTCTCGCCGCTCTTCGAGATGCTGGTGCAGAATATGGCCTCTCTTCCCAAAAGGATGAACCTTCACACCACACTTGTCATATGGTTTCCGGAACTGGAACCTCAACTCCCCCCCTCCCGCTCCGTGTCCTCCTTCCCATCTTTACTTCCCGGCAGCCTTGCTAGATACCTTCTTCCTGCTGGGAATGGCCTTCTAGGTACCTCAGCAACTCCCCAACCAGCTGGGCTAAGCTTTCCTGGCCCGAACCTGAGGGTGCGGGTGAGCTCAGAGGGTCAGCTGGAATATATACACCTATGGAAAAAAAATCCAAGTGGACAGAGCAGAGGGATCGGAGGTGAAGGTGATGACTTGGGTTGGCCTTTGGGTTCAAGTCTGGGTGGTGTTAGAGGTGTAGAGAGATTTGATGGAGGGACGGACTGTGCCCCCAGCATCATGGTGTCTGCTCACACCCGGGCAGGGCTGGGGGTGTCCCGGTGGGGTGAGAGAAGATGGGGTAGGCAAAGGCTTTCTTCATCCAACTTCCTGCCTTTGCTATCCCTTCAGCTCAGTGCTTGGGTAGCTGGCCCGTGGCATGTGCTGGAGACCTCAGTGTTCCTGGAGAAAGATACTGAGATGTTTGCTGTGGAACTCTGACCCTGGTCAAGGCTGTCAGACTGAGTGGGGAGGAAAATAATTTAGAAAATTGGGAAATGGGTGGTGCTGTCATGGCATTTCTCAGGCTCCGGCTGGGAGGGAGAGGTGGGGGATGGCTGTAGGTCTGAGTGCCGTGGAGTGAGGCCAGGCATCTGGTCACCAGCAAGCTCCATTAGCCTGTGCTGTCCTTGATGGAAACGCCGGGGCCACAGATGGGTGGACATCTTGGCTTAACCTTCCTCCAGCCCCTGAGTCTCACTTTGAGCTGGAAAGGTCTGTCATTCCTTGGCTCCCTTCCCAGCAAAGACAGGGGGTGGCTGTCTGTTACAGATTCCCGAGCCTTGCGTGGTCTGTCTCCCAGAGAGCTCCCATTTCAGCGCACTGGCTGTACGAGGAACTCCTGCTACCTTTGATGCATGTGCGGTGCAGATGACAGCCTGGGAGAAACCTGGATTGTCGTGAGACCTCAACTTGGGATCCTTGCACTCAGCTGCTGGCTCTGATCTGCTCCATCCAACCTCCTGAAGTGCTCATGGTGTGGGTCTGGGAGGTCAGCGCTCCAGGAATGAATGGGCCCCCGGGCAACTGCTGTGTGTCCTGGGCACTGAAGAGGCCACACCCCCAGGATGCTCAGTGCCCGCAGACGCTGACCAGCCCTGTGCCTGCTGGGCCCTGTCCCATCTCTGATGCAGGGTGGCCGTGGTCTGACAGGCCAGTGACTTGTCCCTGCTGAGGGCTGTGGGTCACTGTCCCCCATTTGGAGGCCTTGGGTGCCCCAACAGTGCCCCATCACTGCCCCATCTCTTCCTGTGGCTTGTTATTAAATATGCTGGTAATGCAAGTTTGGGGTACACGGTCTATGTTTCCAGCTCCTGACTCTTGGCATTAGCGGTAGCCCCCGGGCCCCGCTCCAGTTTGGACTGTTTCTGGCAGATCCTGAAATAGCAAACCCCAGCCATGGCCCCTCTCCCCGGTCCCTCCTCAGTGCTGGCTATTCCCGTTCCACACCCAGATCCAGAGCTTTCCAAGGGTGGGTAGGAGTGGGGCAGTGACTCTCACGCCAACAATCGATTGCCCCCCTGTGGCCAGTGTGGGCAATAACACGTCTTCATTCAGCTGCCCTATCGACGACTGATCATAGTCCGGCCAGAGCTTGTGCCTCAAAAAAAGAGTGGATTTTGTGAGCGTGTGCACTGAATTCTACACTGTAAGCCTTCATGAACCTCAGTATCTTCATCCATAAAATGGAGGCAACAATGGCAGGAGGATCAAATGTATAGTGTGCTTGTCTGTAGGTAAAAGGCTGTGATCATCTTGTGGAGCCGTTATTTTCCCTCCGAACGCGGCCACCCCCAGAGAAGAGGCATAGAGCCACCCACTCCCCACCCTGCTCCTGGGAACACTTCGTTTATTCATCTTTTCCACGAGTGTTTATTGAGTGACTGCTCTGTGCTGGGCTGGCTCTGGGGCTGGGGATGAGATGAATGAGGCAGAGGCCCTGCCCTCAAGGAGCTCACAGTCCGGTAAAGAGTGATGCTTACAAGACTGAAGCTAGGGGGCTTCCCTGGTGGCGCAGTGGTTTGGAATCCGCCTGCCAATGCAGGGGACACGGGTTCGAGCCCTGGTCCGGGAGGATCCCACATGCCGCGGAGCAACTGGGCCCGTGAGCCACAACTCCTGAGCCTGCGCGTCCCAGAGCCTGTGCTCCGCAACAAGAGAGGCCGCGATAGTGAGAGGCCCGCGCACTGCGATGAAGAGTGGCTTCCGCTTGCCGCAACTAGAGAAAGCCCTCGCACAGAAACGAAGACCCAACACAGCCAAAAATAAATAAAATAAATAAAATAAAAATTAAGTTTGTAAAAAAAAAAAAAAGACTGAAGCTAACACAGACAATAAGAAGTGCCCAGTGTTGACGGAGCCAAGAGCAAAGCGTGACTGGCTTGGCTTGTAGAGGAAGGGGTACTGAATGGGCTTTCACGGAGCGAAGAAGGGGAGGAAGAACATTCGGGGCAGACGCGCAGTGGGGTGTGGGGCTGGTGGTACCCTAGAAGCAGGTAAGTAGAGCTGGGTGTGAAGGGACGGGAGACCAGAGGCGTGGTAGCCTGGACGGGAGTGGAATTTACCCTGGGGGCAGTGAGGGCTCTGGAGGGTTTTAAGCTGGGAAGTGACATGGTAAGATCTGGATCTTAGGGAATGGGGGGTAAGTCTGTGGGTGGGAGCCAGCTGGAGGTAGAGAGACAGCAAGGAGGCTGTGATCAAAACCCAGCAAAAGGGCTTTCCCGGTGGCGCAGTGGTTAAGAATCCGCCTGCCAGTGCAGGGGACACAGGTTCAAGCCCTGGTCTGGTGAGATCCCACATGCCGCGGAGCAACTAAGCCCGTGCGCCAGAACTACTGAGCCCGCGTGCTACAACTACTGAAGCCCGCGTGCCTAGAGCCCATGCTCCGCAGCAAGAGAAGCCACTGCAATGAGAAGCCCGCGCACCACAATGAAGAGTAGTCCCTGCTTGCCGCAACTAGAGAAAGCCTGCGCGCAGCAACGAAGACCCAGTGCAGCCAAAAATAGATAAATAAAATAAATAAATTTATTTTTAAAAAAATGGTGGCCTGGACTGGGGTGGAAAGAAAAGGGGACAGATCCAAGTGATGTTTGGGATTCAGGCTTTGGTCACTAGTTGGATGTGAGAGATGAAGGAGAGGGAACAGGGAGGACGAAGCCCCAGCTCTTGGACTGAATTACTGAGCGGGTGGTGATGCCTGCCACCCACTAAGGGGCCGTGTTATCAGTCATGACTTTTTTGGTCTGAATTTACAGGAAACCCAAAAGATATTTGGCTTGAGCAGAGGGGAACTTATACTGCACATAACTGCAAAGGCTAGCGGCAGCTCTGGCCTCAGGTCTGCCCTGACTCAGGTCCGACAGTGACAGCAGGCCTGGCCTCTATGCCTCCCGTGGCCTGGTTGGTCTGCAGCCTCTGACAGGGTGGTCTAGTGGTCAGAGCAAGGCCTTGGAATCAGGTGCCTGGATTTGAAAGCTGGCACCACATTCTCTAGCTGTGTGACCTGGGCAAGGTGCTTAACCCCTCGTGGCTCAAATCCCTCTACTTCAGAGTGGGGAAAAGTGGGGCCGACCTAGTACACGTTTTGTTAGGATGAAATGAGATCCCCACGTGTAGAGAGCCTGGCACAGTAAGTGTGCCTGTTATTAGTCTCAGCCTCCATGTGAAGAGGGGATGTTGGCTTCATGGCCTCTCAGATTCATATCTATCATGAAAGGGGAGGGGTTAGGGTCCCTCAGGTCCCAGGTCCCTCAGGCCAAACCCTGGGAGCAGCTGTGACTGTGTGTTACCCCGGAGGTGCTGTGCTGCAGTATGGAACGTCCTAAGCCTCGGTCACGTGCTCTACTCAGACACCCCAGACCACAAGGCCTAAAGGAGCGGGCTGTTGCCTCACCAAATCTAATCCCGTTTCAGTCCTGGGGTGAACAGAGGCTGGGTGCCCATAAACTGGCTCATGGCTGTTGCAGATGGGGGCGCCGCAGGCAGAGGGGCGGTGATGCGTCCAGCTCGGGTGTGTTGGGTTGGAAGCACGCTGGGGGCGTCCAAGGTGAATAATCAGTGGATGGGGCTGGGGCTCAGCAGGGGGGCTTCCAGGCCATGGTGACTCTAGAGGCAGAAGATGGAGCTGTGGGAAGGGACCAGGTTGGGGGGAGAAGGGAGCAGGCCAAGCAGGACACCCCTTAAGGGCAGGGTGAGGGGACATGGTGGGCCGTGGAGGAGGGGCATCCGGAGAGGGGGGAGGGAAGCCGGGGAGCCAGCTATTTTGGGAGTCGGGGAACAAAGGATTTTGGAACTGGGGCATGTCCATGCCCCCCCCGTCCCCCGCAGTTCTGGAGGGAGGGAGGGCGGAAGGCTTCTTTCTGGACCACATGGCTTCCCTGAGCTACTCCTCCCCACCACCACCCTAAGCCTGCGTGATCTGGTAGGAGGCCCCATACAGAAGAAAGGGGGAACGTGGTCCCTCTGGGCCGGCAAAGCCATTGCAGGGAGAGGGATGGGTTTCCTTTCTATAGTTTACTCCTTTGTATGTGTGAATGCTCTAACACACACACACACACACACACACACACACACACACACGGCTCACCTGGGCAAAACAAAACAACACAAAGCGCACACACAGAAGACCTCATCCTACTCCATGGCTACTGTGCTTCCTTTCCAAGCTGCAGTGATTCTGTGAGGCCTGCATCCTGCCCAGAGGGCTGAGCCACATCTCCCACACCCACGGTTCCTCTGTTTACCTTGACACAGCTGGAAACTACTCCGTCTTTGAAGTCCCTACTTCAGATGCTGCTGTGCTTTATGTCACACCTTTATTCTTTCACTCTGTGCATTTCAACATTTTCATTTGTCCCTACTTCCTCCTTATCCCTCAGCGCCTCCCCACCCCCACTTCCTTCTCCTCCAGGTCAGACTCCGTGGTGCGCCCCAATCCCATTTGCCCACTGCCTGACCTCACTCCTCGCATGGAGCCCTCCTGGCACAACCTCAGCCCTGGATGCCTGCCAAGTGCCCCCAAAGAATACCTCACCCCTGGGTGGACTGATGGCACCAAATATGGTCACCAGACCCGCACAGGACCCTTTGCGGCTTCGGGCAGCTCTGCCGAAGCTGAATTACTGCGGACCACGCCCACTCTCAACCCTGCCCCTGCTCCCACCCTACCCCTCATCTCCCATTTTCTGCTCAGATGCCCTCACCTCTTACTTCTCACAGAAAGGAGGCACCAGGATGCTCCACCACACTGGATGCTCTCTCCACCTCTGCACCTCACCCCCTTCGCTTTAGTTTTTTTAATGCTCCTTTAACCACTCCTTCTCTGCTGGCTCCAACTTCAAAACACTCAGGTTTCTTCCCCCTTAAAATAACCCTCCTGTGCACCCAGGGCGCCTCCAGTTACTACCCTGTGTCTTGCTTCATCTTTACAGTCAAACGTCTCCAAAGTTACCCCCGCTTGCCGTCCCTGCGTCCTCACCTCCCACTCACTCCTCTCCAGCCTGGCTCCTGTCTACACTGGCGCTGACCGGTCACGATCCACCCCCGGATGGTTGCTTGAACCTGCTTTTCAGTTCTTATCTCAGCTGCTTTCCTGGCCACTCAACCTGCTGCCGACCTCTCCTCTTCACAGCTGTCCCCGTGACTGCTGTGATAACTCGGGAGGAAGCTTGGTGCTGTGGAGGGGAGACGCTGAAACCATGGTCTCCATTGCAATAGTGGGTCCACACTCTGGGTCCACCACTCACTGGGTAACTGAAACCCTCTTCCTCATTAGTGAAGTGGGGTAAGGATAACACCAACTTTGGGGAACCCCCGAGGTGATGTGGATTTCGGGGAATGGGCCCCAGGTCCCTGGAGCGCCTGCCTGAGTTGAATCCAGGCTCCCTGGCTCCCAGCCGCAAGCCCTTGGGGAGGTCTTGCTTTGCCTCGTCCCAGTCTCACCTCTCTCTGAAGGTCCCGTGCCAGCACCTCCTCTCTCCTCGCCCAGGGCTTGCATGCCAAGCGTCTCAGGACTGTCCGAAGCCTTCCTCTTACCCTGCCCTCTTGCCCTGGGTGCCCCCCGCTCTCCTGGAGCTTAAATCGCCATCTGTATGCCATGGCTCTGAAAGCTGCAGCCCCAGCCTAACCCGGGTCCTGAACGCCGCGTTAACGCGCTGGTCCGTTCTGCGATGATTTCCTCAGCAGCTCCGCCAGCAGCCACTGGAGAATACGTGGTAAATGAGACAGAGGGACCCCGCCACAGAGCCCCCGTGCTGGTGGGCGGGGTTGTTTGACGGACGTGTGAACAAATGGTCATTTGCAGATGGTAGCACAGCAGGGCAATGGGGCGGAGACCTGCAGGCCGACTGTAGGTGGAGGTGGTCAGGGAAAGCCTCTCTGAGGAGGCGGCATCTGCGTCGAGACCTGGGCAGACGGGGATCTAGCCAGGCTGAGGGCTGGGGCACAGTGTTCCTGCCAGAGGGACAGCGGGGCAAAAGGTCCTCTCGTGGGAGTGAGATTGGCATGTCTGAGGGACTGAAACGAGGCTGGTGTGGCGGGAGATTAATGAGCGAGAGGGAGCGCGGAAGTCAGGGAGGAAGCCCTTTGTTCCGGGCGCAGCATCCTCGCGAGGGGACTACCTCCGCCCCAGCAGTTGTCCTCGAGTCACCCCCTCCTTCCCCTGCACAGCCACCCATCACCAAATGGTCCATTCTACCCCTTAGAAAGCTTTGCTCCGTCTCTGGCCACCAGCCTCACGTCTCCCACAGCCCCACGTCCGTCGGTGCTTCCCAGCCCACCCCTTCTCCATGGGCACCAGAGCGGTCCGTTAAAAAGTAGACTGGGCTTCCTGGTGGCGCAGTGGTTGAGAGTCCGCCTGCCGATGCAGGGGACGCGGGTTCGTGCCCCGGTCCGGGAAGATCCCACATGCCGCGGAGCGGCTGGTCCCGTGAGCCATGGCCGCTGAGCCTGCGCGTCCGGAGCCTGTGCTCCGCAACGGGAGAGGCCACAACAGTGAGAGGCCCGCGTACCGCAAAAAAAAAAAAAAAAAAAGTAGTAGACTGTCGAGCCATTCCCTATTGGACACCCCCATCGCCACCTGCCAGCATGGGTTTTCACTGCTCCAAGGATGGAGTCCAGAATGAGGTCCCCAAGCTGCCGCCCTCTTGGGTCTCTGCTCCCTCTTCTCGTCACCTTTGCCCGCTCTCCACCATGTCTTCTGGGCCTTTGTCCCTCCTCGTCCCGTCGCCCAGCTGGCCTCTTTCCCCTGTTCAGGCCTGGGGGTCCCTGTCAGGCATTCCCCCAGCTTGGGCTCGCCCCTGGCAGTCTCCATCCGAGTGTTCAGTTACACGTCTCGAGTCCCTTCTCGGGACACCCACCCACCCACCCGCGTGTCTCAGCCTCACCCAACAGCAAGAGCCCTTGCCTGCCTGACATCGTCACAGCCTCTGTCCTGAACCGTTCAGCCCTGACCCCCTCCAGCTCTGATTCCCTTTCTGCTCCTCTTCTATTCCTCCAGCTCAGCCCTCAGCCCTGCGGGTGAAGGAGGCTGCTCCCCTGCCCCAGGCCCTGGGCTCTTTCTTTTAAAAGATTTATTTTTATTTATTTATTTGGCTGCATCGGGTCTTAGTTGCGGCACATGGGATCTTCGATGAGGCACGTGGGAATCTATTGTTGTGGTGCACGGGCTTCTCTCTAGTTGCGACATGAGGGTTTTTCTCTCTCTAGTTGAGGCGTGCGAGCTCAGTAGTTGTGGCGCACAGGCTTAGTTGCCCCGCGGCATGTGGGATCTTAGTTCCTCGACCAGGGATTGAACCCGCGTCCCCTGCATTGGAAGGCAGATTCTTTACCACTGGACCACCAGGGCTCTTTCTTGACTCCCACTTGTTCTCACTTCTCAGATTATAACAGATGCTCTGGGGGACATCTGCACCCAAGACAGCCAGACCCTGGGTCCAGCCCCGACGCTGACCCAGATGGGACAGTTCCAGGTGACACCAAAGTTCAAGGGTGGGTTCAGGTAGCTCAGGTAGGGTGGATGGCAGGTGACTGGAGCTGCATTAAAGGGTGGTGTGATGGAGGGTCATCCATGCTTCACAGAAGGTACACAGGGGTGGGAAGGGAGAGGTAGAGGCAGCCACGCACCCAGTCTTCAGTGGTACAGAGGCACGATAGGTTTCATTTATTCATTCATTCCACTAGTGTCATAAACCGCTTACCTGTGCCAGGCACTGCTCTAGACCCTGAGGATGCAGCAGTGAACAAAACAGATAAAAGTCCCTGCCGCTGTGCTGTTGGCATTCTTGTGAGGTGAGGCAGATGACAAGTAATACAGGTAATTTAAAACAGAGAATATCAGATGGCATATTGGTTTCCTAGAGCTGCCATAACAAAGTCACACAGTTATAGAGGCCAGGAGTCCAAAACCAAGGTGTCGGCAGGGCCATGCTCCCTCTGTGATTTGTCGGGAACTCTTCCGAGCTCACGTGGCTTGCTGGCAACCTTTGGTGTTTCTTGGCTGGTACCCGCGTAACTCCAACCTCTGTCTTCATTGTCATGTGGCATTCTCCATGTGACACCTGTGCACCTGACTCCAGATATCTTTCTTCTAATAAAGACACCCGTCATATTGGATTAGGGGCCCACCCTATTCCAGTGTGATCTCACTTTTATTTGACCAATTACCTCTGCAATGCAAATAAGGTCACATGTGAGGTCCTGGGGCTTAGGACTTCAACACATCTGTTTTTTGGGGGTTGCAACTCATAACAAGTGGTAAGAAGGGCTGTGGAGAATAACAAAACGGAGGGTGCACAGAGAGTGCGGGGGAAAGGTTGAAGTATTAAGTGGGGTCATGGGGAAGGTGACATTTGAGTAAAGACCGGAATGAGAAAGAGCAATAAAGGTAAGTGGGGAAAAGCCCTCTGGACAGCAGAACAGCAGGAGCTGGGAACCTGAGGAAGGAGCCCACCCGAGCAAACAGTTAAGGAGCAAACAGCAAGGAGGCCCAGGGACCAGGGCCATGGTGAGAGCCAAGGTCAGGGGTCGGGTTGGGGGGTGAGTGAGAGGTTGACCAGCTCTTCCACGGAGACCCAGAACATGCATATCTCTCTCGTACGTTTTCTTAGGAAACCATCAAAGAATGTGCTCCACCAACCAGAGAGCAACCCAGCAATGATGGCGCAGGGGCGTGGGAAGGGGCACGCCCCACGGGAAGGGGAGCGGTGTCTGGGGACAGAGGGATGCCTAGGGGGCTGGACTCCGGAGCTCTCAGGCTGGAGCCTCCATTGCCTGATGCTCTTCTCCTCCAAGAATCCCCAGATGGCCAGCAAGTGGCACAGCTTCTGCTGGAATACTGTCCCTGTCCCTGGCTGCCGCCCTCCCCTGGCCCAGATCACAGTGAACTTTGCTGGAGGCTGAAGATGTATTTTAGCAAAGGATCCAGTTAGGGTTCCAAGCTGTGCAGACGACTTGACTTAACTAACTCGGTCCCTTGTACCACTTGAGGGTCCCTAACATTTTCCCCTCACTGTCCCCTCTGTGTTCCTCTTGCAGTCACCTTGCCTTGTGCACATCTGCTCCCCCAGGCTTCACGGGTCTGTGATGGAGGTGTCCGCAGCCCGGGTCTCTGCTCCCTCCACGGGGACGGGGGGAGATCCTAGGGCATTTCTCTGCCAGGGTCTCTCTCCCCACAGCAGCCTGGACTCCTCACCACTATGACAGCAGCTCTTCACCCACAGTTGACAGCCCATGTGAACCCTCCTATTTGACTTTGAATCCCTTCCTTGCAAAACAACAAGCCAGCTGAGGCTTCCTGGTGGTCCAGTGGCGAAGACCCCGTGCTCTCAATGCCGGGGGCCCGGGTTCGATCCCTGGTCAGGGAACTAAATCCCACATGTCGCAACTAAGAGCCCACATGCCACAACTAAGTTCGCATGCCACAACTAAAGATTCCGCATGCTGCAACTAAAAAAAGATCCCACATGCCCCACGAAGATCTCACGTGCCACAACTAAGACCCAGCGCAGCCAAATAAATAAATATTTGAAAAAAACAACAACCTCTAAAACAAAAAAACCCAACAACCCAGCTAAAAGTAGATTTACCTCCTTCTTGGACTGGCTGTCATGACAAGAGCTACCATGTTAGCCGGAAACTTCTCTGCCTGAGCCATCTGCTTAAATGTCAGCTCCAATAGGATAGGGATTTTTGCTGTTCCATTCACTGCACACAGAAGGCTATGAGGAAATCGATTTTTGAATGAATTAAAAATTTGAATTTAAAGTTCTTCTTTGATCACAGCGTGGGGAGGAGGAAGAAAGTATAAATGGATTCTAGCCCCTTAGTTCTCTCGAGTGAAAGATGTGTTAGCTCGCAGAAATGTGCTAGAACCTAGCTGAGGCACTTTGGAGTTCGATCATAGGACATGCTGCTGGCATGAATGGAAGATTCAGAGAAATGACGACAAAGTTTAAGGGGGATAGTCGGCAGACTGCTGGATATCGTCATGCTCACCTTTTGGATTTAGCAACAATGAGGTTTTGTGAGGAAATCCAATAACTCCAAATGCTTTCAATACTGTCCATTCTTTAGATATCACTCTTCATGGGTTTGCAAAAAAAAAAAAAAAGCACATTTTTTTCTCCTGTGTGCAAGCTGGTTAGAGAGGGCAGGGCTGTGTGATTGGCTGAAGTTTGGAACAGCGTGTTCCAACACCTGGGAGCGAGGTCCAGAGGCTGTGGAAACGGCTGGAGCAGAAACAGCCACTTCAAAGGCACAGGTGGCAGGCGAATAGGAGCATCGTGCTGCCTGTTTGGTCCCAAATTTGAACGTATCTTTTCATTTAAAATATCTTTATCAGGCACCAAATATTATAAGAATTGTTGGAGAAATGAATTAAAAGTAGAAACTATAGTTTGTCCTTTGTCACTTGGGAGAAATGATGAATATTTCAAAACCATTGGGTAGAAAGCAAGGCTGATGCCCCACCTCCCCTCCCCCGGTGGCTAAGCGGTGTTTCTTAAAGTGGGTTCCATGATCCTCCAGCCTCAAGGGACTTTAATGGGTGTTGCTTGAAAATAGGGTTCTGTGGTCTAATAAATTAGGGGATTATTGAGTTCGGCAAAGTTAAAATTGTTTCTTTATTGCAGTTCCTGTAAGAGGCATTGCTATGCCAATATTATGATGACTCTAAGAGAAGCACCGAGCACTTCCCAGCAGATTTGACCAAAGAATTGATCTTCCCCCTCCTCCTCTTTTTTTTTTTTTAAAGGAGCCTCCCATGGGACCCCCATTCCAACCAACATCCTTTGGGGAAACATTGAAAACCTTCCCTTTGGAAGAGAAGAAGAACTTTGGAAAAAAAGCATAAATCATGGCTCTTTGGATCATGCATTTCCTTTAGTCAGAACAACAGTATAAAATTAATTTTATTTCCAAGGACTGTAATGCCACATTACTAAATTTAAATTCACTTCTTTTTCCAAAAAGAGTTTTAAAAAAACACATTTCGGAACTACTACTTATGTGAAACAAATCTCTGCATGGACCAATGGCCAAATATGTACAAGAATTTTATACAGGATGCAAATGTGATTCAAGAATTTCAGTGTGCCACAACTATTTTACCCAGAGTTCCCCGTGCTCTGTGGTTCCTGCGACACAATAGATCTTGGCTGGTTTCCCTTTAGCGTGATTGTCACGAAGGAAGCCCATTCCTTGAATAGCTATTTTGTTTGCTTTGGTTTGACCAATCTCTACTGCCAGCAACCTTGTTGGCTAAAATGAACTGGCCCAGAGAATAGGCTTGGTGGCCTGGGCTGTTGGCTGAGGAGTGGGGACCGGGGGCCAAGGCTCGGAAGCTTGAAGGCCTGATGGGCTGGCTCTGTGGGGAAGTTGGCTGCATTGCATTGGTTGAGAGATGTTTTGTTAGATGAATCTGAGCTTACCTGGGTATGTTTTTTTTTTTTTTTTTTTTTGCGGTACGCGGGCCTCTCACTGTTGTGGCCTCTCCCGTTGCGGAGCACAGGCTCCGGACGCACAGGCTCAGCGGCCATGGCTCACGGGCCCAGCCGCTCCGCGGCATGTGGGATCCTCCCAGACCCGGGGCACGAACCCGCGTCCCCTGCATCGGCAGGCGGACCCCCAACCACTGCGCCACCAGGGAAGCCCCTGGGTATGTTTTTACCATGTTATACGTTCTGAACTTTAATTTCTGAGTGTAACTCTGGCTTCTGTGGTTACGGCTGGTGGTTGTCATGTTGGTTGTGTGGCTGGATTTAAAATAGTGGAAATTGAGAGATTCTTAATGAAAGAAGGGGCAAAGGCCACAGTAAAGGGGCCTGTGGGATGGGGGGATTGTTGTGAGTTTCTTTCAAAACCATCTACCATAGCTACCATAGCTACCAAATATACTATCGGGTGATCAAATACAGTGCCCACGAGGGCTAGGTGGGAAACGTAGGGTGCCCCTCTAAGGGACCTGAGATGGCTGTTGCATGAGGGATTCAGGCCTGATGGTGTCAGATCTTCTGATTGTTCAAGGGGAGATGGAAATCCAGATTTTTATATGAATTCTACTGATTTTAAAATGTAGGATCTATTAAAAAATGGTGTGAGCCAATCCCAACTTCCACCTGTGGCCAAAGCTGGCCCATGGTTGCCAGTTTGTGACCACTGGCGACTGACAGATCTCTGTCTCCAGCTTTAATTCTCTCCTGAGCACCAGAGCCACATACAGAGCTACCTAGTAGATGCCCATACACCTGGATGTCCCAAAGCGTCTCAATTTCTGCTTGTCCAAAGTTGACCTTGCCATCTCTTCCACCCCTGTTCACCCTGGGTCCCTGTTCTCAGTGATGATACAGCAAGCCTCCCATCACCCAGGTCACCCTGGGAGTCCTCCTGGCATCCACCTCTAGCATCTCCTCTCCATGTCCTCGCCACTGTCTTCAGGCCCTTACCTGGACCATTTCCATAGCCTCCTAACCAATGTCCCTGCCTCCAAATCTTCCTTCCAGTCCTTCCTCTGGATCTGCATTGTCCAGGACTGTAGCCACTAGTTACCTGTGGCTACAATTGAATTCATTAAAATCAGGTAGAATTTACAACTTCAGTTCTTTAGTCTTAGTGTGGCTAGTGGCTCCCATATGGGACAGTGCAGATACAGACTATTTCCATCGCTGCAGAAAATTCTATTGGCCAGCATTGCCTTGTAATCGCGTTACTGCCTATAATTTCCCTGATTGTCCATTTCCCTCTGAATAAAGTCCAGTCTCCTTAACCTAGTTTATGCCTCCACCCCGTCTAGGTGCACCTGTCCAGCTGCATC
The DNA here is from genome assembly GCF_059928025.1 of Delphinapterus leucas. Taxonomy (NCBI): domain Eukaryota; kingdom Metazoa; phylum Chordata; class Mammalia; order Artiodactyla; family Monodontidae; genus Delphinapterus; species Delphinapterus leucas. Next base: position 41,592,943 of record NC_143139.1, read on the forward strand.
CCCCATCTTGTCCCCACATTCACCCTCCGCTCCAGCCACCCCAGCTCCCTGTAGCTCCCTGCCTGTGTCGACATCTTTCTGCCTTCATGCCTGGGCGCCCTTGGTCCTGCAGCCTGGAGCCACTTGTTTACCTGCATAACCCCAGACTCAGCTCAAACACACCTCTTGTTTGGGGTTCTGTAGCGCCCACCCCAGGACCCCACACCTGCCAGGTCACGCTCACAAGAGCACAGCTGTACTGCAGCACTCAGCACTCTGGGGACAGTTTGTCTGTCTGTCTCTCTGTGAGTCCGGCTGTGCTTCCTTCCTATCTGCACTCCCCACGTCTAGCCCAGTAGTCGGGGTGGTGATTGGGGGTGGGGTCAGAAGAGACTGGGGAACACAATCCTGAGGAGCACCTGGAGTTGGCAGGAAGCTTTCACCTGTGAGGACACACCTCACGCACACTTGGCTAAGCAGTGAAGGGAGCTTTTCAGCTCCACCAACTGGTCAGTGTAGAGGAAGGACGGACTTCAGCGCTGGTTTGATGTGGGCTCAGTCTGTCAAGGCCTGGGGAGTCAGTGGTCTCTCTCCAGGCAGATGTGGTGCAGCATCCACCTGAGACTGGCGCCCTCGTGTGGCCCAAGAGGGCACAGCAGCTCCCTGGGCTGTGGCTTCCCGTCCAGGTCCTGGGAGAGAGGGAGGATGGGTTTGGGAGGCTCTCTTAGGAGGGCAAGGAAGCCACTTTCCAAGGAGCCCCACGGCAAAACTCTCCTCGCCCCATGTTCCCCTTACCATGTACCCCCGACCCCCCCGTACCCCCTAACTTATGCAGTGGTGGGAATGAGGGAGGGCTGTCTGTCTCAGCTTGAAACCCCTTGTCTAAGCTCCCAAGACACCCTGAAAGTGTGCTAGGGAAGTTGAAAGGACCCTCATTTCTTCCCAGGGAAGCTCTGAACCAAAGAAGGTAATCCAGGCCAGAGCCCTTCTCTTCTGATTCCATTAGGCCTTGGGGGACCAGGAAGAAATGAAGGATTCTGGACGGATTAATGGGGACCCGATGACCTCTGGAGCAGGACAGGCGCCTTGAAAACGTGGGAATGCTCTTCCTCTGAATGTCATTTGTCTAAACTTCTGGTCCCTGGGAGATGCTCCCGTGCCCCTCTAGGCTGGAGCTTCCTGCAAAGGCACTGGTGGGTGTCTAGCTCCCTCTAATGGGAATCATGAAAAGGAGCCCAATGGGAGGATTCCAGTCAATGTCAGGCTGGACTGCACCCCACTTCCTCCAAGCCATCCCCCAACCCCCCAGGGCTTGTAGGGATAGGCAGCCAGGCACTGCTTCCTCTCCCACCCCACTGAAGCGGGGGACACTATTTAAGGCTGCAGGACCTAGAACTGAGGCTTTAGGAAGGAAGGTGCAGGGGGCAGGATCCTTCGGGAAGAGGCAGATGCTAGATGGAGAGGGAGGGAGGGAGAGGGAGAGGGAGGGAGAGGTGGGAGGGGGGTACACTGTGTAGGGAAGTCCCTTCCTTGGAAAGGCCCTCGTCTTTAGGTACATTCCTTAGTGAGCCACAAGGGAAAGTCCAAGTCAGTTGGAGAGTTACCTGTTTTCTCTCAGAAGAGGTAATTCCCTTTTATGTAAATGTTTCAGTAAAGAAATTTGCCTATGGAGTAAATGTGCCTTTGGGGGAGATTTAAGGGACACGGTGGCAAAGGGAGCCAGTGTCACCCCATCTCCTTCTACTTTGCAGCAGAGAGGACGTCAGCTTACTCAGGCCAGGAAGCCCACAGGGCGATTGATGGCTCTAGAGATGACACAGCAATAGCAGGAAAAGTAAATCAGGGGACACGTGCTGGGGAGATGAGAGACCCCCACCTTCTGCAGGTGCCTGAGAGGAGGGGCATGGGTCCAGCAAACTCCTTCCTTGTCATCTGTGCCGGGTACCGTGCCCTGGATCTCAGCATCCATTCCCTCTTCTTTCAATGCGCCCTTTGCACTGTGGAGGCCAGAAAGCCAGAAACCGCCCTTCTCAGACTCCCTTGCAGCTGGAGTGCATTAGGTAGAGCCAAAGAGATGCACTTGTGCAGGATTTGGAAGGCGGAGGTGCCATGGGGGCCATTGCTGAAGCAATTCCCGCTCTGTGGATGGTGACTTGGTGGTATGTTGGTGTGTCCTTGAACCCAACAATTCCACTGGAAGCCTCCAGCTTCCTGCCTCCACCCATGCTTTTATAAGCATCTAATTCCCTGAATCCCACCCCCTTTTCTTAACCTAGATTGGCTTGTTTCCTACACTGCTGATACAGTAAGTATTCAGAGGAGGCTGGTTTGAATGGAAAACAATGCTGAATCTGCTCCTAACAGATCTTTGGCTCTAAAAGAGAGAGGGCCACCCCAGATTGGGGGATAGGAGTGGGGAGGGACCCTCAGAGGGACAGTGTTGGACAGGAGTCCTGTTTCTCAGAAGCCAGTGGGATGTGGGGTAGTGGGTATAGGTGGGGGTGAGGCAGACGCTTGTGAGAGGACCAGCTAAATGGTGACATTGCCACGTTTACCCCTGGACCTTAGGACCCCCCCTTCTTTCCTTCCCTCCCCCTTCCCGGGCATCCAGTAAGGATGGACTTTTGGTGTAACACAATGGCCCAGGTGCTCCCTCTTCCTCTCTTAGCCACTGCTGCTCTCTGGAAAGACCTGGTGAGCCCACCTGCCGACACTGAGGCATAAGGAGGGTCAGGCCTATAGCAGTCCCCATGGCGGCTGGGGCTGGGCGGCGGGGGGGGGGTGGGCTTGTTTTAGAATAAAGTCACTTCAAGATCAAAGACTAAAGCTCTCCAGGGGAATTCTGGGCATCAGCTATGGGAAGGGGAGTTATTTTTTGACATTAGAACACTCTGGAATCATACAGGCAAGTCGACTGAAGAGATACCCTCAGGTGTTATGGGACGAGGCAGCTTAAAATATGGCCCCCAGTTCTTTGGCACTCCTGCCGTTGAAGTGGGATCTATGTCCCCTCCCTAAAACTGGGTAGGTTTGAGACCACTTCACCAATAGGCACAGTGGATGCAATGCCATATGATATCTAAGGTTAGGTCATAAAAACCAGGCAGCGCTGGCCTGGGCTTCTGGGAACGCTGCTTTCCCGATGACCCTCTCCGGATACTTCCTCTTGGGACCCAGCTGTCATGCTGTGAGCAGCCACGTGAAGAGGCCTGCGTGGATCCTCCAGTTGACAGTGGCAGCCCAGGTCAGCTTTTTTTTTTTTTTTTTTTTTTTTTTGCAGTACGCGGGCCTCTCACTGCTGTGGCCTCTCCCGTTGCGGAGCACAGGCTCCAGACGCGCAGGCTCAGCGGCCATGGCTCACGGGCCCAGCCGCTCTGTGGCATGTGGGATCTTCCTGGACCGGGGCACAAACCCGTGTCCCCTGCACCGGCAGGCGGACTCTCAACCACTGCGCCACCAGGGAAGCCCCCAGGTCAGCTTTTGAATCGTCTGGTCCAGACATGTGAAGAAAGAAGCTGGAGTGAGGATGATTCTAGCCCCGGACGTCCACCTGAGTCACCTCGGCCCCTCGGGTCCTCCGCACTGAGGCCGCAGCCTCCACCCCCAACACACCCTGTGCCAGCGCCCTGACCCCTGGACTCTGTAAGCACAATAAACCGGGTGCTAGTTATGCTGCTAAGTTGGAGGAGGTCTGAAACGTTGTGGCAGCTGACTGCAGCCTGGGTCACTGCCCACACAAGGGCCCTTCTCCCGTGGGGTCCCCGCCACGCCCCGCACTCAGTGGATTTTTGGGGGAACCAGGCCTCAGTAGGGCTGCGAAGCCCCACCGTGCGTGGTGAGCCCTGCTGACCGACTGTCACAACCCGTCACGCAGACCTGGGGGATCTGAGCTCAGACGCCAGGCAGGCTTACCAAGGCATTTCCTGTAGACACGGGTCTCTCCCGCTCAGAGAACAGCGTGTCTGCATTTGGTTCAGTGGTGAACAATTCTCATTTCTGTCAGGGGAGCAAAGACTCTGGAGCAGGCAGACCTGGATTTGAGACTGGCTCCCCCTCTCAGTGCCTCTGAGCCCTTGTGCAGGTTTGGTCATGTCTCTGAGCCTCAGTTTCCCCATCTGCCAAACAGGTACAGTGTGTAGGCCCTTGCAAGGTTGCTGTGAGGATGAGGTAATGCGTGAAAAGCCTCAGTGGGAACAGCCGTCCTTCTCCTTGGGAACTAGCCTCAGGAGGACTGCTTGGTTGAACCCAGCACCCAGGGACAAAAGACGGTGGATTTTCACCCAATTTCCCAGGTTTACTGGGGTATTAGTTGGGCTATCCATTCTCCATGCATCAGAGACTCAAAATGTCAGTGACTTAAGCAGATGGAACTTGGTTTTCTGTCCCAAACCGTCCTGGTAGGAACATCGAGGACCGGCATAGCAGCTGCACAGCATCAGGTCTCAGGCTTTTTCTGTCTTGCTGCTCTACACGCTGACAGGCAAGCTCCATCCACGCTGACTTGCCAACCCCACCTCTGGCTTCCAGCCAGCGGGAGGGGACGAGACAGAGAGAGGGTGTCTCCCCAAAGTGGAGGCTGGACTCATGACCTCCACTCACATCCTGTTGGCTATCCTATTGCATGACCACGGCCAGCTGCCCGGGGTGCTGGGAAACACCAGGGTGCCCATGTGCCCAGTGACAAATCAGGGCTCCACTGCTTCTACAGAAGGGAAGAGCAGACATGGGGGGGCGAAGGAAGTGTCCGCCGCACTAGGCAAGGGGGCGTGGTGCCAGCCCCAACCATCCTTCTGCCCACCTTTCCAACCAGCTCAGCTGTTGAGGGCATTGAGCCGTTAGCAGCACTGCAGACACGAAAAGACTAGACCCTGCTCTCAGGGAACACGATTTTTCACAAACCGAAGCCCGTGGAGGATGTTTAGGGCACAGTTTTGAAGGGCTGAGCCATCCATCCAGGCCTGGGTCTCCGAGTTCTGGCCAGTCTGTCCTTGGACCATGCTGGTCTCTCTCTTGGATGACCCTCCCTGAGTGTGGCTCAGTGCGGTGCCCTTGACGTTGGCCAAGAGTCACACGAAATACACTTTCCTTTTGCTGCAAAAGTAGTATTTCAGGACGTAGTCAGTGGATCACATCACTCAGCGTTCCCTATACCAAGGACCATGTGAGCAACTTTCACTTGAGTTTATTATAAGGGAAAAACTCTGTTCCCACTGAGAAAGGAGGCTGCTTCCTGCAGATGGTAACAGACCAGCTTTCCTCTTCCGCCCTGGCTGCCCGGACGCTTAATCACAGCATCTGTGGCCACTCGGTCAGCCTTGTATAATCTCTGTTTCCCGTGGGCCCAGAGTTTTAGTTCTCTGTGTTGGTCTTACTGCTACGTCTTTAATACATGCTTTAATACACATCTTTAATACACGTCTTTAAGAATGCCTTCCGCATTCTCTCTAGAAAGAAGCAGGCTATCATTAATGATAAAATAGAAAAATAGGGTCCCTTAATTGGGAAGAAAACAAAGCTGGTGGGACTATAGAGGGTAGTCCCATTGCTGTACTTGGGTGTTAGTGTTGACTCGATGTTCCCAGCAGCTGGGGCAGAAAGACGTTGGTTACAAGGCTGTCCTCAGAAAGAAGGAAACAGAGCAGTGTTGTGAGAGAAGCAAAGCAGGGAGCACTTAGCTGATGGGAAAGGCTCCTGTAATGGTTCAGGGTGTGGGCAGGAACCTGGCTACTGATCTCAGCTCCATCACTCAGAAACTGTGTGACCCTTGGCAAATCACTTAACCTCTCCGTGCATCAGTATAATAACAGTAACAGCTGGCTCCTGGTTGCATCGCTTCGATCTCTGCTTCTGCTTTCATATCACCTTCTCCTTCTCTATGTATCCATGCCTCCTTTTCCGAAACTTTAAAAAACATTTTTTTGTTTAATTTTTATTTTATTTTTTATTTTTGCACCACACAGCATGCGGGATCTTAGTTCCCCAACCAGGGATCGAACCCGCGCCCCCTGCAGTGGAAGCGCAGAGTCTTAACGACTGGACCGCTACGGAAGGCCCTTCTCTTCTGTATCTTATCAGGACAGTTGTCGTTGGATTTAGAGTCCACCTGGATAATCCAGGATGATCTCACTTTAAGATCCTTAATTATATCTGCAAAGACACTTTTGCCAGATAAGGTCAGATTCACAGATTCTGGGACGTGGGCATATCTTTTGGGGGCCACCATTCAATCTACTACAAGGACTAAAGTTTGGATCTAAGCAACGCATCTCTTGTGGTAAGAACAGTCCTTAGAGAGTAGATGGGTGGGAGGGATTTTTCGGGTGGCAGGAAAGGGCTCAGTGGGCTCCTAAAAGCTCCACCTCGAAGAGGCAGCTTTCCAGGGAGCTGCCCCTGGCTCCTATGGGTGGGCTTGGTCTTCTTGTCCTGCATCTCTTGTGACCCCTCAGGGCCCAGTGGGTGCTGCGCACACACTGCTTTGGGCTGGTTAACTCCCACCTCCTCTGGTGGGGTGGGTGTGCGGGAGGGGCAGCCACATGACTCCTGACCCTGCACAGACTCACTGACAGAGACAGACCCGAAGGGGCAATCCTTCCTCCCTCTGCTCACCCCTCCCAGCACAGGCCTAAGCCGCCAGCTCACTGGTCAGCTTCAGTTGCTCCCTGCTCCGAGCACCTAGCACACAGCTGCAACTCTGATGGGGCACTCTCCTGCTCAAACACCTGCCATGGCTCCCCACTCCTCCTGAGTCAAGTCTAGACCCACTCCAGGCCTGCCACTATGGCAAACCAAACTACCTGTCCCGCCTGAGAATCCAGGATTCTTTTTCTAAAATCCATCTTTTTCTTACTGTTCCCCAAACCTACCCCTGGATCCTCTCCCTCTGGGCTTTTCCTGACCCTGTTCCCTCCTTCTGGAATGAGTCTCTTCCTTCCAACAGCCAACCTCTAGTGCTCTTAAAGGTCCAGCTCTATGCCTCTTCCTCCTGGCAGCCCTCCCAGATTTTCCAAGGTAGAAGTGATCATTTTGTATTCCTCCTTCCCTCTTATGGCACCTCCCACTCCCCATCTTGTCCTGTTGTTGTTTATGGTCAGAACTCATTTCCGAAAGGGTCACCTCTTTGCTGGAAGGAGCCATGCCTAGCTCACTTTTGGATTCCCAGCACCTCACACAATGTTTAGCTCGTAGTAAGTGCTTACTAACTATTTCTCAAATGAGTGAAACACCCATTGTAGTTCTTTCACATTAAGCTTCGGTAGCTCAAGGGGCAGAGTTCTCAGGGTAGAGCTGCATGCAGCTTCCTGGCCTCGGGGCTTGGTTTTATTCTCTGGGTGGCTGCTGTGGGGGTCAGAAACTGAAATTTCCCTGGGGGCCTGCCTCCAGGGTTGTTTCACTGTGGTTCATTGTGGGTACAACTGGGCGATAATAGAGTTGGTTTCAAACATTGGGAAGTTTGTCTAAAAGAATTAATACGTTTTAAATAAAATATTTCATATCTATAAAAAATTATAGACAAAGTTTAACAAATAGTAAAATGAACATCCATGTACCCACCCCCACCCTAAGGAAAAGAATGTTGCCAGTATTGTGAGTGATACCCCCTTACATGCATCCCCCAGTAAGGTCTCTGTTTCAAGTCTACCTAACTCCAGAATCAGGGACAATGTAACAGTGCTCAGGGACTGTATGAAGCTGTCTGTCAGAGCATCAGATTGCAGAACTCTTAAAGTCACCTGTGTTCATATAAAAAGGGCTTGGGACACCCCCCCCCCCCCACGCAAAGAAACAATAACGTTTTAGGGACACAGTTCTACAGGAAGCCGTCTTCTGATTGGCAACTAGATGAAGCAGGTGTGCAGTCATCATTACAGTGCTCAACCACAGCCGCGTGGTGGGAGGTGGGAGGTGCCTGACGTCCTAATAGGATCTTTTTTTGCAGTTAGTCCCTCTGGGTCCCTACCAGGCGGGGGCGCCCACCTTGGCGGCACTTAAACCTCTGCAATGCATATTTCTGCCCCTAGATGGCGCCAGAGGACTGTGCCTCTTCCCACCTGCGCGGGCCATTTTGGGGAGAAGAGGCATTTTGTATTTTGGAGATGATGGAAGAGAGAAACCCTTTAAACTGAGAACCGAAACTCTGGCCAACGCTTAAAACAGGCAGTTAGTTGCTAACTCCAGCAGCCTGCTCCTCTGAGCATGAACTCTGGTTCACCATAGTGTCTGCAGGACTTTGGGCCAATGCATAGGTGAATGTAATTAACAGAGCCCAGCTTTGAGGGCTTTTGGGACAACTAAATGATTTTATTACACATAAAGTGCACTGGAACATCGTCTGGCACATAGTAAGTGCTCAATAAAATTCGCTGTTCTTTTCCTTTTCAATTTGTATTGCAGGGACTTGTCATGTGACCGAAGGGCAAGGAACCCAGCATACTGTTTGCCTCTGTACCCCAAGTGCCTGGCACAGAGCAGGCGCTTAGTAAGCCATTTCTGTCCCCCCCCCGCCCCCATCTCATGGAGGAGGGAGCCGCTGTGTTCCACGTGGCTTCAGAGAAGTCCAGGCAGGGACTAACAGGGAGGTGAATGGTGTCTGGCTAAGCTGTCCAAGCATGGGCTGGGCTTCCTGGTGAGAGCGTGAGCTCCTGAGCCCTGGAGGTATGAAAGCTGAGGGCACCTGCTACACAGGATGCAGCAGAGGGGACCCTGGTTGAAGGCTGGACTTGGTGGCCCTGCCTGGTGGTCACGTTTCTAAGTGAAATGCAAATTAAGTATTGCTGAAGCCCTCACCTCCCTGAGGTTGTAAGAGAGACAGGAAGGGCTGGGGAGGCCTGAGGGCAACAGGAGAAACTCCCTCATCAAGGGTGGGAGGGGTGAGGGAGAGGGGAGAGAAGGGAGGGGCAGGGCCAGGTTTTTATACTCCCCACAGCATCTAGAACGTAGTGGATGCTCCATAATTGTTTATTAAATGAATGAATGAAAAGTGTTACATTTGGGGTCAGCACAGAGAAGGGGCACCTCACTCAGCCTCACCGAGAAGGCACCTTGGAGCCGGGTCTGCAAAGGCCAGCAGGCAGGAGTCAGCTCACAAAGGGCCTTGTACTATGCCAGGCATTACCCTGAGTGGTCGGGGTGGGATGTGCCTCTGTTCCAATCTGTCTGTCTGACCCTGGGCGGATAATTTAACCTCTCTGACCCTCAGTCTCCACCTCCTACTATGATAGGAATAATATAGAATATAGTATAGCATAGAGGACATGGTACAGTATAGGGTATAGTAATGATAGTAAAGGGTGTATTTGGTGTCTGGGCTGGCAAGAAGATGGAGGTCTGTGTACGAGGTGTCTGTCTGGCAAGAGAGGGGGCAGGGAGACAGTGGATGGAGCAGGCTCAGGGCCAGTCCCACCAGCCTGGAGGACTGCTGTGGGGTCCCTTCAGAGAGAGGGGTTCAGGGGATTGGCACCAGGGGATGAAGGAGCCTCGTTTTTTGTTTCTTTTTTGGCTGCGTTGGGTTTTTGTTGCTGCGCACGGGCTTTTCTCTAGTTGCGGCGAGCGGGGGCTACTCTTGGTTGCGGTGCACGGGCTTCTCATTGCGGGGGCTTCTTTTGTTGCGGAGCCTGGGCTCTAGGCGTGCGGGCTTTAGTAGTTGTGGCACGCCGGCTCAGTAGTTATGGCACACGGGCTCTAGAGCGCAGGCTCAGTAGTTGTGGCTCACGGGCTTAGTTGCTCCGCGGCACGTGGGATCTTCCCGGACCAGGGATCGAACCCGTGTTCCCTGCATCGGCAGGCGGATTCTTAACCACTGCACCAGCAGGGAAGCCTGGAGCCTCATTTTTTTGAAGGCCTCTGAGGTTCTGGGCCTAAACAGTGTGACCTTGAGGCCTGGGGAGCATGATGGTTAGAGAGGGAAGCGTTGCCTCCCGCCCCCAATTATTCCTCCTCAGCACCCTGCCGCAGACCCACGTAAGGCTCTGAGGTCTGAGACTCAGCGGGCCACGGGTGGGGGATGGAGAGCTCTCCAGAGCAGCGTTCTCATGGATGACACTGGCCACTGAGGCAGGGTGCCTTTACATGTGCCTGTCTGTGGGGAAGGCAGCATCCCTGGGGGTCCTGGAAGTACATTGGGGGCCACATGGGTGGGGCCCAGGAACCCCTCTGATTTGGGCACTGATGTCAAAGTGGCCAGTTTTCACCCCCAGGCTGGTGAGGCCACCTAGCGCAGTGCCTAGCACTTAGTAAGTGCTCAATAAACGGAGTTAATACTATCTGTGTCCTCAGTGTGTTCTTAGGAGGGCTCTGCAGGGGACTGAGGCCCAGGCAGAGGGAGGCTGGGCAGGTAATGACAAGTACAAGAACAGGAAGGGACCCTAGGAGCAGCTAATCCACACCAAGCCCATTGAGAGACTTGCCCAAGGATGGGTCAGAAGCCAGAGAGGGGACCAGCGCTGTAATGAATGTCCCCGCCTCCCTGCCATGTCCACGGACTCTCCAGACCACCTCCTGCTGGTCTCCACAGGATGTCACTCAGGTCCCTCAAGGCCTACATGACCAAGACAAGTCCTTCAGCCACTGTCCCAGACCTGTTCTCACCTGTAGCTCTGACCATCATCCAGCCGGTGCCAGAAATCTGGGAGGCCCATTCGACTCTCCCTTCTCCACCCGGGGCCTGATTCATCACCAAGTCCAAGGCAGAAACCCATACTCCACCCACCCATCAGCCTCAGGCCCTGCTGTTCTCCCCTCCATGTTTGTGCTAATGCGGTCCCCAGGCCCGCCCTTTCCTCTTCTCTGCTCCTTGCTCACCCCCTCCGAGTTGACCCTGGGCGCTCAACGAGGTCGAGGAATGGTGGGCGGGCAGGGATCCTGGGGCACGCAGGACTCCTCCTTCTGGCCTGGTGCCTGGATTGGGTCCCTGTGCCCTGCCTGTCCCACAATGGTCAGCTGGGGGCGCTAGTGCGCCACGGAATATTTTCACGCCGGCTCCGAGTGGGGGCGGGGAGACGCTGGAGCCTCTCTCGGTGGCGGCGGGGCTGGCGCGGCCGGTCTGGTTGGTCTGCATGTGGACAGTGGGGGCGGAAGCGGGGGCGGGTTTGACACTTGGAATGTGAAGGGTGGGGCGGGGCATCAGTCGCTTACGGGCTGTGGAGGGGCCCTGCGGTACTGGCTGCTCCCCCAGGCCCGGGGACCCCGCTGTCGGGTTTCAACGATTTAGGTGAAAGTCTGGCCTCGGCTCTGCCACCCTCCTGGCCCTTCCCCTGGGGACCCTACTCACACCCACTTGTGGCAAGTCTTTAGTTCTTTGGAGGGTGGGCTTTGAGATCTAATTCCCACTCTGCCACGTAGGCAGTCACTTACCTTGTTGTAGCCTCAGTGTCCCAGTAAGTAAAATGGGGACAGTAACATCAATGTCACAAAACTGTCGTGACAACTGGAGCTCCAGGTGGGAAGCACTAGCCCCCAGCTGCCACGCAGTGGCCTGAAGCCGGGTGGGGAGGGATGGAGGTGTCAGACAAGACCACCGTGAAATTACAGCCGCATCTCCTCCAAGAGGAGTCCCCTTCCGGGAAGCCCAGGCCCAGACCGCTGTGCTCAGTCTCTGAGGGCACGTCCACCCCCCCTGTCCTGCAGCTTTGTGATGGGTCTTTGCCACCCCTGATCTCCTGCTTCCCAAGGGCACAGACCATCCGGCCACAGCTTTCCGTCCCTGGCGCGGCAGGCAGGAGATGGGCCTGCTTGAGAGGAGTCCTGGCTGCCTTTGAGCTGGTGCTTGAGGGACAGATAGGGTTTGCTTCCTGTCTGGAAGTGGAGGGGGGGGGCTCTCCAGGCTGTGGGGCAGCTGAGCAAAGCCAGGAGGCTGACACCACATGGCCTCTCTGGAGAGCGTAAGGGGCCAGCGTGGCCCGGGCAGGGGCAGGTGGAGAGCAGCAGGGGTCTGGTTGCTGGGATGGGTGGGCTGACACTCTGTGGGAGTCCTGGCGTGAATTCCACGGGCAGCAGGGGAGCTGTGGGGAGACTCTGGGTAGCCCGGACCCATGGGCGAGGGAGGGCTGGGTCCCTCTGCTAAGCACGGGAAGGGCAGGGTCAGAGCCAGTGAGAGCAGCAGGGGTGGGAAAGAGTGGGCGCCAGGCCAGAGGCGCCTGGGTCCAGACCTGGCTGGTGCCCGGAGGGACGGAGAGGAGGGGAAGCTCCTTCTCCCCTTGGACTGCATTATAGGGAATCAGGTTGGATGACTGCAAGAGCTTCCAGGGCCGAGGTCTGGGGAGGCCCTGTCCCGGGGGGCCTGGTCCTGCCTTCCCCATCCCTGAGTCCCCTGCGTCTTCTAGCTCCCACTGCTTCCAGAGGCCCCGCACGCTTATCCAGGCTTCTGGAGTGAGCCCTGGACCGGCTGAGGCCTGACGTGGGGCAAGGCAATTTACCCCCTAACCCTCCTAGGTGAGGTGTGATGAGTTACGACCTCTCAGGGTCTCCCTTGCCCACTATGGTGGGGGGCGTGGAGCCGCAGCTCCTGACTGGCCCACTCAGGGCCAGGTCTTCTGACAGGGAGTGGCAGGCTAAGGAAAGGACCCACTCAGGATCATGCTGCCGCCATGCGTGCAGGGTCTCTGGGGTGCAGGGCTGAGTGGGTGAGAGAAGACTGTGGCGGCCTGAGGGGTTCGGGGTGCTTGGGCCTGCTTGAGAGGGGTCCTGGGGAGTCTTGCGACAGGAACTGCAGCATGAAGGCCTCAGGCTAGAGCTGAGGGAGAGACCTTCTCATCTGGCCGCAGCAGCTACCTTGGAGTCTGGGAGGTGCTGGGCGCGCTTGTTTACCCGGTGGCAGGTCCTGGCTTGCTGGGAATGCAGCCTGGGCCTGGGGGCAGGAGGTGACGGCTGATACCAGCCAGGCATCCCTGCTCCCTCTCCCCCAGACTGCAGAGGGAGGGCCTCGAACTCAGCCTACTGGGCCTATAGACCAGGGACAGGGGGTAGGGGTGCTGGCACAAGTCTCAGGGGCCTGGGTTTGATTCCCTTCCCCGAGGTGTGGGTACCCCAGGGTCTGGGGTAGAGGAGTGGGCTGGGGGCTGTACTGCGGTGGGTTTCTGGGCCGGGTGGGCACAGTGAGCCCTTGGACTGCTCTGAGCAGAGCCCCCACCTCCGCTGGGAGGACAGGCGTGCTAGGGCAGGCCCAGAGTCTGAATGACGCCCTCCCCACCCCACACAAGTCCTCACATGGGGCCACTGGGTGCAGGGCTCATGGTGCTGGCAGAGTGCTTGCCGTTCTTACTGGGGGCACGTCCTGTCCACAGCCCCTGCCCTTTTACCTCGACTCCCAGCCTGGGCATGTGGGACCTGACCCACTACCCTGGATGTATGCCCCACCTGACACTCCAGGGCTCAGCAGAGGTCTCTGATTGTCAGAAAATGGACACAGGGTGGGCTTAATGGGGGCGGGTGGGGTAGAAGTGGGCTTGTGGGGAACTTGGGGTTTGGGGAGCTTGGGGTAGGGTCGGTGGTGAGAGTAGAGACAGGGCGTGGGGTGCTACTGGGATGTGGAATACGGGTTAGGATTAAGGGAGGGCCTGGGAAGGCAGAGTTTGGAGGAATGTTGTAGGTTTGGGGCTGCAGTTGGGCTGACATTGCAATTTCGGGCAAAAGTCTGAGAGTGCATGCAGGTCAGAGCTAGGGTTTGGGATGGGATTGCTTTAGGCCTGAGTTTTGCAAAAGGGGTAAGTTTTGGGCATAGGGAAGCACCCAGGTTTGGAGTGAAGTTGATTGGGGGTAAGGTTGGGTACGGTTCAGACTTGGCCTTAGGGTTGGGGTAAGCGCAGTGTCAGATCCGGCCATGGGTCCAGGATGGGGGTGGGGCAAGCCCAGGTGAGCGTCGTGCACAGTTTGGGGTTACTTTGGGTTGGGTTGGGGTCGGGCATGGTCGCATCTGGTTGAGGGCTTTAGGGATTTGGTTGTCTGCCCTGTGGTGTCCTGCTGGGTCTGTCCTCTCCCTTTCTGGTGAACTGTGCTCGGCTAAGGCCTCGGCTGGAGACTGGATGCTCTGGCCCCTGGTGGTGGCAGGACCTCCTTCACCGTCTGTGCTCAGGCGGGGGCCCAAGGAGGTGGCATTCTGCAGCTGAGCCCCAGACTCTCTAGGGCCTGGGTGTTAGCTGAAGCAGGGGCCCCATGCCACACTGGGCTGGCCTGGGGTTTGGGGCTCCTCCCTGCCCGTGAAGGCCACCCACCTGCTCCCTGCCCTCCTGCCTGGGCATCTTCTCTCACTCTGGACCCTTGTCTGGGAACCTCTGTTCCTTCTTTGAGCCACTGGTGGTCAGGGAGATGGAGGGTCTTATCAGGGTGAGCCCTGGCCCCTTTCCTCACCACCCTGGCTCCCAGGCTAAGGTGGGGAAACCACTCCTCACCTGGCCTTAACCAGAGTGATAGTTGGAAGGCCTGGCCGTCTCACCTTGTCACAATTCCCACACATTTCAGGGCCAAACTTGGGATCCCAGGGTCAGGCCTGTGACTCTGCCGCCTGGGGTGAGTGAAGTCTGGGGGCTCAGAGGTGGGCTGATGGTCCTGGTCTAGACCCGAGACCTGTCTGTCAGTCAAGGTCCTGTCTGTCAGTCAGCTGCGCCCAGGCATGCCCTTAACCCTAACCCCTGACCCCAAGCCCCCTCCCTCCCTCATCAGTGGGAGAGGCTGCCTCTGCTCTCCACTGCAGATCCCTTGGGGTGGGACCAGCCTGGGAGGCATGTGGGTACCTGGCTGGGTGTGTTTGCGTGTGACTCATCCTGGATGCCGAGGCTCTGAGTTGGTGGCTTTGTTCTCCCACTGGCTGGGTAGGGTGCATGCCATAGCCCTGAGTCACCAGGGTGTGGCCCAGCGGGCCTGGTGGCACTTTGGACACACACACACACACACACACACACAGTTGTGTGCACAGATGGCACTGGGGCCAGGACATGCCGACCTGGGGGGCGGAGGGCCCTGCCTGGCATGGGCCCTGTCCTCTGTGCTTTCTCCCCGGTGGTGCTGTGAGCCCCTCCTGAGGTGCTCCTCGGTGACCAAGTGCCCTGTAGCCCTGGGGCTCCGTCCGATTAGGGCCTGGAGGGGCTGAAGTGGTTTGGTGTCCGCAGACACAGCCAGAGACCCTGGGGAGCACACTGACCCTTCCTCAGCTGCCCAGTAAAGGCCATTTGCAGGCCATCATGTGCTACTATCCAAACTGTCAGCCCAGCGGGCCCTTAAAACAACTCCGGGAGGAGGAAACCATCACTCCCACTTTACAGAGACAAAACCGGGGGTTAGGGAGGCTCATAGATGCCCAAAGTCACAGAGCTAGTGAGAGCCCAGCCGGCCTTAAAGCCCCTCATCAGGTGTTCAGTGGGGCCTGCCCTGTGCCAGGTGTGGGACATCAGTGATGGGGGCCTGGCCCCGGTCCTCCACTTCCGTCCAGTTTGTCACTGGGACCCCCGGACACCACTCCTCACTCAGAGTCAGGCAGGGGCCCCACAGGGCCTGGTGAGTGAGTTGCCCTGTTGCCCCTCCCAGCCACCGGCCCTGGGTCCTGCATCCCTCCATGCCTCCGAAGATGCAGACAGACATGGCCCTGCTGGACTCCCGGGCAGTGCCCAGCCTGCTTCCTCTGGGCAAGAGGCAGGAGGCCCTGGGCCCCTGATGGGCAGCTCCCTCCTTGGGGAACCAGGCCTCACTGCCCTCAGGGAAGGATAGAAAGTGCGGTTCCCACACACCCACCAACGTCCCGCCTCCTGCCCCCCCACCTCCCCCTGCAGGTGCTGTGTGTGTGTCTGGGTGTGAGTGCGAGAGGGCAGGAGAGCCCGACTGGCTGTAAGTCAGAGGTGAGGGGGAAGCAGCGCAGGTTAAGCGCAGGTAGACAACTCCTCCCACCCCACCCGGAGGGGCGAGGGTGGGAACCCAGGGATCGTGGTTCCCAGGCCAGGCTTGGGTCCTCAGACGTGCCTGTATGCTGTCTGGCTCTCTCTGACAGGCCAGGGGGCTGCTTGGGACCCTGCTGCTCCCAGGGAGGGCTATTCAGGTGTCCTTGGGTGGGTGAGTAGGCACGGCTCCAAGAACAAGCCTCACCTCCTCCACCCACAACCCCACCTAGTTCGGTCAGAAGCTGTTTGAGGGAGAAGAGAAAGTACCTTACAAGGTAACAAATGCTGTCTGCCAGGTGGAGGCCAGGCTACCTCCCTGCTTCTGGGCCTCCCCGCCCTTCTCAGGAAGAAGCTGGCTTCTGCGGCATCCCAGTCCTGGCCTTGAGCCCAACAATGCCCCCCTGGCCTCCATGGAGACACTGACACCTTCCCCAGACCCGGGTAAGGGCAGCTGGAGTCGGGGAGGCCTGGCCCTCCCCTCCTGGGAGGCAGAAAAGGCAGTCAGGGCTCAGAGACGGAGCTCACTGCTGTGTGACCTTGGCTAAGCGAGCTCTCCTTTCCAAGTCTCAGTTTCCTTCTCTGCACATTTAGGGAGGTGGGCTACGGGTCGTGAATTCCCCCAAGGATCTTAAGCCCCATGGAGTGTCCCTTCACTTATAGACTCTTAACAGGCCAAGGCCACACCGCACAGCCCTGGCTCCCTTCTCCAAGCCCAGGAGACTTTGCTGGGCTCCCTTGGCAAGGGCCGCCCTCTCTGTTCAAGGGAGCTGGGGTCGCAGGGCAGTTCTCCTGGTCAGTTCTCCAGGTGGGGCGGTCTGGCTCAGCCTGCCTAATTCCCAGCGAGGGGGCCCGGTGGAGACGGCCTGAGGAAGCAGGTGCCCCCTCCTTAGACCCGTCTCCCTGTCTGTAAAGCTCGCATCTCCAGCTCCCGACCAGCACCTCCCTTGAGAAGCAGTCCTTCCCTGGAAGCCCCCAGCCTACCCCCTGGCCATACTCTCCCCAGCCCTTGAGTGCAGTGTGTTTTGTATCTTTCTGTGCTGGTCATCCTGTGTGTGCCAGATGCACCATCTTGGAATTTCACCCTGGAGATGAAAGGTGAGAGCGCCGACTCCATGCTCCCAGGGCAGTTTTCCAGCATTATCTCATTTGACCCTAGCAACAGCCCCTCTGCCAGGACACTTTGGCAAGTGAGTTCAACAGAGAGGTTACACAGCTTGGTCGGGGCAGAGTCTGGAGGCAGCCCCTGCTCTGGCCCTGGCCCCCTTGTGGGTGCGGTGAAGGAAGGGAGTGTGTCTTCCTGTTGGTCCTAGAACAGTAAGAGCTGGGAGTATCCTTGGATATTATCTAGTTCAGCCCCTCACTGTGCAGCTTGCAGAACTGAGGCCCGCAACTGGGGGACTCCTGACCCCCAGCCCCGCCCCATTTCCTGGGCACAGGCTGTGCGCTCTCCCCACTCCCTCCCCGTATGGCTGGGCCTGGGCCTGGGGGTGCATTGGGTTTTGTGCTGGTGAATGCATCTTGATGGCCCAGCTGGGAGAGGATAGGGTGAGGGCCAGGTCCCAAGCCTGTGTTGGGAGCGGGCGGGTCTGTGCTCCTGCATCAGAACAGAGGGTGGAGGGAGAGAGAGAGAGGCCTGGGGCAGGGCTTCTCCATCAGTGATTGCACAGAGGTTTTCCAGGAAGCTGACGAAGTAACTTCTGCTGTGTGAAGAAAACAAGGCCAGACATGTGAGAATGGCTGAACCTTGCTGTCCTATTCCCAGCCTCCCCTGCGTGGAGCGGCCCTGAGAGGTCTTCCCCCAGCCCTCTACCTTGGTGTAGAAAGGACCCTCCTGAAGCCCCTTGGTGACAACACTTCTTGAAAGCCCTGGGGATCAGGGAACCCCTCAGTCTCTTGCCAGTTTGGAATTCAGACAGTTCTAGCAGGAAGTTCTGCCTGGTGCCTGGCTCTGGTCTCTTCTGCTGTGTGTTTAACCCCCTCTTTTCTTGTCCTGTCCGCTGGAGGATGTGACTGTCTGGCGCTCAGGCCACAGTAAGTTGGAGGTCAGGACTGCAAATGCTCTCTCCTGTCCTCCACCTGTGGGGTTTGGGGAAACCCGAGGCTCCGTTCTGAATCCCCACAGGGATGCCCTTCTCCTTGCCCCTCCCCAGCCAGCTGGCCTTGCCCTCGCCTTTCACACCTTGTGTGTGCTCCCCTCTCCTGGAAGAGAACCTGCTGCCTCAGGTTCTGTCCTTGCCTCTGCATCTGAGCTGGTTGCCAGCGTCTTCTCTGCATCCCACAGCAGCCCGTCTTTCCAGTGCCTTGGGCAGTGCCTGTCACCAGTCGGTGCTCAATAAGTGTTACGAGCTTGTTAAGGGCAGCTCTTCAAGTACATGCTGAAAGCCATGGTCAGCTGACTCTTCCTGATTTTACAGATGGGAAAGTCCAGGGTAGACCCTGTAGGTCCAACCCATGGGGACCTTTGTTCATAGGGCTCTAATGGGGGATTCTGAACACATGTGAACTTGGACTAGCTTTCTCTTCTGGCCTGTATGCTGGTGCCAGGCACTGAAGAGGGTTAGGGGGCAGAGGAGACTGCCAGGCCTGTTCACAGATCATCACTCCCTCCTGTCATGGACTCCTCTGGGCCTGGACCAGGATCTATCAGGAAGTTCTAGAAGCCAGGAAGGCCAGGGCGTGGGAGGCAGAGGGCACGGTTCCTCCCAGGTCCTGGACTCAAAGGGGGGCTGAGAGCAGGGTCACAACCTGTGAACAGCTGTTCATGCATTTAGTGAGCACTTACTGTATACAAAACCCCACATTTGTATGGGGTCTGACGTGGCCTTAGAAATGACCTCTTCCCGCAGCTCAGAAACCTGAGGCGTAGGGAGGGTCCTGTGCCACCCTGGGTCGCACAGCGGTGCACAGTGGCTGGGACTAGAGTCTCTGTTCCTTCCCCAGCACCTGCTGCCCACAGAGCTGCCCAAGGATGGGGCACAGTGGCGGTGGAGGGGGCTTCAGCGGAGGGAAGGACAGGCAGTGCTCAATGTCCTGAAGCACAGCTGCCAGCGCGCGGCGGTGGTGGGCGGGGGGGGGGGGCGGATAGGAAAGCCACATGAGCCCAGACCTGGGAACATGGAGTTACTGACAGTCACAAAATATGTGTGTGTGTGTGTGTGTGTGTGTGTGTGTGTGCGGCAGGGGCGGTGCAGCGTTTGATCTGGGCAGGCTTGTTAAATGTATGATGTTTATAAAGCAGGAAGAACAGTGTTCGCCCATAGTAATCGCTACATAAGCATTTTGCTGTTGGTATTTGAGGGGTCTTAGAGCAGGCAGGCAAAGACTGGGTGGACATTCCCGGCTGGGTTGTAGGCAGGAGGAGGGGTGGGCATCAAGGGTAGCATGACAGGTGTGCTTGGAGGGTGTGTGAGCAGCTCGGAGTCAGGAAGGGGGGGCTCCAGCTCTGCCCACTTTCTGGGCAAGGGGAGTCCGGAAACTGGAGGCCACTTCTGCAGCCTGGCTGTGGGGTGTGCAGAGGGTGTCGCTGGTGTGGCCTAGGGGGTGTTGGGTGTTTCCGGGCTAGCTGAGAGGCTTGGCAGGTCAAAGACGGTAGAAGGCAAGGCCTCTCTACCAGGCTCTGGCTTTCCCCTCTGCAGGACCCCCAGCAGGAAGTGTTTGACGAGTGACTGATCGGGGTAGTGGGACCCGAGAGGCGGTGCCTTCTCCCGGACCTGCATCCACCTGCGGCGGCCGCCAGGGGGCGGGGCCCGACCGGCTTTGGGAAGCTTCTCCTCCCCTGCCCCGGGCGGGGCGCCCTCGAAGGCGGCGGGACTCAGATGTGGCGTCGCCACCCGCGTCGCGTCCCGTCCGGTCCGGGCGGCCCCGAGCCGCCTCCCTGCCCAGACACGCCGACCCGCGGGCGGGCGGACACCAGGTGTCGGCGCCGCGAGAACAGAGGTTTCGGAGCCCCTCCCCGGTACCTGGCGCCACACCGGGTCCTGTCCCCGTCGGGCGCCGTGGGGGTGGGCGCGGAACAGTGCGGGAGACACAGATTCTGAGTTCCTGAGTTTCCAGGCCCAGGGGACCCCCCTGCCCGCAGCGGCATGACACACCTGCTCTGATGGTGGGTGGCTAGGGCCCTGGGCCACCCCTCTCCGGTGGCCTCCCCCTTATCCTGCTGGAGGCAGCCAGAGCTGTGCTGGAGTCCCGGCTCTGGGCTCAGTTTGCTCATCTGTAAAAGAGAGCGATGACCCTACCTCCCAGTACTGTCGTGAGCACTGACCCATAGGAGAGGCTCATGGACAGTGGCCCGGGACAGTGCTAAAGAACGTCCCTGCCCACCTCCCCAGCAGACTGGCAGCTCCTCCAGGGCAAGACTCCCCAGGGAGGGGCCTCGTGGTCGCCTGCACCCCATCCCATCGCAGAGGGGCAGGCTCTGGCAGTGTGGGGTGGCGGAAGCAGGGAGAGCACAGATCCCATTGCAGGCTGACAGATGGGTAAACTGAGGCTCAACTTCCCCCCATGAGTTAGTGACAGAAACAGGACCAGACCCAGAGCCCCTAATTCCCAGTCCAGCGCTCTTTTTCCATTTTCTTATCTCCACATTTTGGGGGGTTTACAACTGCAAGGCCGCAGTGGTGGAGAGGGTATGGGTCTCAGAATATGTTCAGGGTCCCCCTTTCCACACCCAGGCCTGTTTGTGGTCACACCAGTGACCTCTTCATTCTGGCATGCTCTAGGCCCCTGGAGTTCCAGAAGGGAGCCTGTCTGGGCACTGATACTCCTGTCAGCCCTAAGGCTTAGCCCTGGGAAGAAGCCTCCTGAAGCCTGCTCCTCCCAACAGAAGATCAGCTGACTTGGGGGTGTGCATCCCCTCTATCTCTTTCTACCCGACCAGTTAGGCAGTCCCAGGACACAGAGCAAATCTCCGAGTGGGAGATTCGCTAGAGCCCCAGCTGTCTCCAAAGAGGGTGGCAAGGCGTCAGGAGGCCCAGCTCCACTGCGGGCCTAGGGCAAGGCCCCTCCTCTCTCTGGGCCTCTGTCTCTCCATCTGTAAAATAAGATGGTTGGCTACACTTCTGCGGCTGGGTGTCACCCCTGGGATGCCTGTGCTACTGTCATACAACCCTACACCTGAGGTTTGAGGTGGCCCTGACCTGTTTTGAAGGGACCTGGAAGGGGAAGGGCCTGGGTGGGTTGCACCCGCTACCTTTGGGCCAGTTTACCAAAGAAAGGGGCTCTTACTGTCTGCAGTATGGCAGTATGTACGCCACTGTCACTGTATGGAGTGTGGCACTGGTTCCTGCCAGGTTCTCCCTGCCCACCTGGGGGTGAAGACAGGCAAGGGGAAGAGTCCCAGTCATCCCTTTGGGGCCTGATAGTTTGGGGGCTTGGCGATGGAAAGGCACACTTTCAAGGGGTGACCTGCTGTGTGGTCTGCAGAGCCGGCCTATGAGCCCAGCTTGTTCTCTGCTCTGGACCCAGGTGAGGGAGCTCCTTTCCCTACCGGCCCCGGGCACTAGGGTGGCCATGGGAGTGGCCTGGGGGGCAGGGTTTTGTGAGGGGACTTAGAGTCCTTGGGAAAGGAGCTCACAGGTATACTGGCCAGCTTCCTTTTCCCAGGAGGCCAAGGGGGGGCACGTGTGTGTGTGTGTGGGGGGCAGGGCCTGCCACCTCTCACCCCACCAGGGGTATAGTCTCAGTAGCCTTGGGCTTGTGAGGAGATGGAGAGGGGATGTCAGGCAAGCTGGAGAGCCCCAAGGGGGACCCCAGGCTCCCTCTGTGTCAGAGAGGGCCCCTGCAGCACCCCTAACTCACTGTGGGCAGGGCAAAGCCTATGGTGGATTGGAGGGTGAGTGGATCCCTAAATCCTCCATTTTGTACCCCAACTGTCTGTGGCCAAGAGGGAGAGGGAAGGCAGCAGGAATGCAGGAATGAATCCTGGGCAGGCCCTGTCCCAACAGGCTGGGGTGGGAGGGCCAGGCTCCCGTGTGGGCCCACGCCCTCCTCAGCACAGCTCGTAGCTAGGCAGCCCGCACAAACAGCAGGAACACAGAGCAGCCCCGCGTGTGTGCATGCGTATGTGCCTGTGCCGGGGGCCTCCTTGCCTCAATCCCTAGATGGGAACCCTTCTTGTTACCCTATAGTCCCTGTCACACGCAGGCCTGAGGATGGGGGTCTGTCTGCTGCCACTGCTGAGCGCTTACTACGTGTCGGGCCTGATCCATTCATTAGCTCCTTTAACCCTTACAACCCGATAAACAGGCACCCTTATTACCCGCTTTACGGACAGAGATACTGAGGCTTTGAAAAGCTGCACACACAAAAGATCACGGAGCAAGAGAGTGGTGAAGCCAAGCCAGAGTTCAAACTGAGGTCTTTCTGTCTCCAGAGTCTAGTTCTCCTCCAGGCACGTGTAGACGTGTGTGCACATGAGTATCGACTGAGGGCTGTGTGTGTACCCAAGTGTGCAGTTGTGGGCTTTGATGGCAGACCTGTATCAGTCTGTGTTTATCTAAGGACACCTGCTTGTAGGTGTGGATACCTGGGCCCAGGCATGGAGGTGTGCATGCAACGCTCGTGTGTGAGCATGTGACTCACATATGTACCCACGGGCATATGTGTTCACATATACGGCACTTGAGTGCACATGTGTGCACACGTGCACATGCTGTGTACATGCGTTCACGTGTGCACACCGCTGTGAGCCTGTGCATATGTCGTCCTCTCCAAAGGCTGACCTTGTCCTGCTGCTCACCCACCTCCTGTCCCCTTCTCAAGCTCCTGACTAAGTGCCAAGATGGGATGTGCGATGGCCTTGTTGATGGCACTGGGACTTCTGAGGATTTGGAAGGAAAGCCATTTTGGGGAGGGATATGATTGGCAAGGGGTTGGACAAGAGGAAGACGCAGGGGATAAGAGGGATTAAGGCTGGGGTTGGGGATCAGCCTGGGTTTTCTTCAGTCCCAGGCAGGGGCAGAGGACCTCTGTGGTCTGGCCCCGGGAGCCCCGGTCCTGCCCCTCCCCCCTGGCGTTCTCTACCCACCTCTCTCAAGGCTCAGACCCCCAATACCCCGGAAAATGCTCCAGGGAGCCTGCAGGAGAGTCCCAGGGCCGGGAGGGTGCATCTGTGAGGTCTGTGCCCTGTCCCCTTACTGTGTGTGGCAGGCAATCCCCCCTCAATCCAAGATGGGACTCCCCTGTGGTTTCTGGGTGTCGGGGAACTTCTCATTGCACCGCCCCTTTGCACCGACGCCCTCGGGCTCCTGCTGGCCGTGGACATGCAGGCGGAGCAGCGGTCGGCTGGGGGCGCTCGGGGCCCGCGGATGGAGATGCGAGGCAGGTCCGCCGGGATGGCAACCGGCCGGGCGGGGGTGAAACGCAGGTACAGTCCCACCAGCAGGGCGGGTGGAGGTGGGATCCGGAGGACCGACCTTGCGCCAGGAGGGCCAGATTCCCAGTGGGACAGAAATACACCCTCTCCACGGAGGGTCAGACTCCCACCCCCCCTACCCAGAGACTCACAGACCCTCAGAGGGACAGGCAAAGGGACGCCCCCTCCCCCATCTGGAGCCTTCTGGGCTGGTGTTCGAGGGCCCTGGGCGAGCCAGAGGGAGCTGGGCGTGACCCACTGGCCTGACAGGGTGTGCTGGGCCTCTGTGGCAGTAAGAAGGGGGCGAGGGCCCTGCAGTCAGACAGATTTGCCGTCTGATTTCCGTTCGGCCTCGGGGTGACCCTGGGCAAGGCACTCAAGCTCTCCTGAAAAGGGGACGATGTCTGCTAGGTGCCCAGCACCGTCCTTGACACACACCTTGGCCGTGGAGCCTATTACAAGTTTCCGGAGGTTCCCTCACGGTACGTCTGCACATTTCTTCCCCAGATCTTTAATGAGCACCCGCTGAATGCCAGGCCCTTTTGTGAGACCCTCTGGGTGCAGTGATGAGCACTTCATACAGGGTGGCACCTGCCTCCAGGAGCTTAGGTTCTAATGGGGGCAGGTGTCCTACGGCTTGTCCTTTGATTCTCCAAAATGGAAATTACAGGGTAAAAGAAAGGCTGGCAGAGAAGGCTCTTTCTCTTTCATTTCTTGTCAAATACTGGGCTGGGAAAATTCCAGATTTAACTGTTCTGCTCTGGTCCTCTGCCTCTTACCACAGAAGTCAGGATCTGACTCTCCATCCCAAACGCTCCGTCTCACTCAGTTGAAGCTGGAGTCCAGTAATGCCCATGAGGCCGGGCACAGCCTGGCCCCCAGCTTGACCAGTTTCCTCCCATTCTCCCCCTTGTCCCTCCACTGCTGCTGCGACACTGGCCTCCTTGCAGGTCCTCAAACATGCCAGGCAGGGTTCTGCCTCAGGGCCTTTGCCCTTGCTGTTTCCTCTGCTAGAATGCTCTTCCCCAAGCATCCATGTGGCTCTCTGCTTCATCCCTGTCTGGGCTTTGATGAAATGTCTCCTTCTCAGTGAGGCTTTCCCTGACCTCCTATGACTCCCCCCACCCCCAATATTCCCTATGCACACTGCGACTTAAGTTTTCTCCATACCATTTATTATTGCCATCTGACCAACTATATCTTTTATAACATGTTTCTTTCTTATCTGTCTTTCCCCATGAGAATGTAAACTCCATGTGAGCAGGGGTTTGGGCACATTCGTTCATGCTCTCTCCCCAGAGCCTGCAACATGCCTGGTACACTGTAGGCATCAATAAATATTTGTCAAGTGAATGCTGAGTGCTGGCTCTGAGTGGCACGCATCCCTTGGTGATGGGGGCTGATGACAGGGGTGTCCCTGACTTTTAGGCCTCAGCTGGGCCGCAGCTGCCATAAACCTGTCAAGGGCTGGAGGACAGGGGGCGGGGAGGAGGAGACGGCAGGAGTGTTCTGGTTCTTTCTTGCTCTCTTTGGGACAGAAGTTGAGTGGCTACGGTAATATCCACCAAACTCTTGTGCCTTAGTTGGGAGAGGGAGAGGCAGGTTTCTCCCTTTGAAAAAAATTATTATCGTACAAAAATATACCAATCAAAGTGGGGGAGGTGTTGCTTCTCTCTCTCTCATTCCTCCCCACTTCCTCCCTTTCTTTTTCCCTTTCTTTCTTTCTCTCTCTCTCTCCCTTTCTTTTTTTCTTTCTTTCTTTCTCTCTTTCCTTCTTCCTCAACTACCCGCCCCATCTCTAACAACCACCAATCTGTTCTCTGTTTCTGTAAGTCTGCTCTTCTCGGATTCCTCATGTAAGTGAGATCATACAGTATTTGCCTTTCTCTGTCTGACTTCTTTCACTTAGCATAATATCCTCAAGGTCCATCCATGTCGTCGCAAATGGCAAGATTTCCTTCTTTTTATGGCTAAGTAGTATATATACCACAACTTTATCCATAGTTGGATACTTAGGTCATTTCCATATCTTGGCTGCAATAAAGATGGGACTGCAGATATCTCTTCAAGATAGTGATTTTGTTTCCTTCAGATAAATACCCAGAAGTGGATCATATGGTAGTTCTATTTTTAACTTTTGGAGGAACTTCCATACTGTTTTCCACCAATTTACACCAATTGTGGCTGCACCAATTTACATTCCCACCAGCAGTGCACAAGTTTCCCTTTTCTCCACACCCTTGCCAACACTTGTTACCTCTTGTCTTTCTGATGACAGCCATTCAGACAGGTGTGAGATGATATCGCATTGTGGTTTTGATTTGCATTTCCATGATGATGAGTGACGTTGAGCATCTTTTCATGTGCCTGTTGGCCGTCTGTATGTCTTCTCTGGAAAAATGTCTATTCAGTTCCAGTGCTCACTTTTAAATTGGATGAAGATAATGGTTATTATTGTTATTTGCTAGTTTTAAAACGTTTTACTGGGGTATAGTTGATTTACAATGTTGTGTTAGTTTCAGGCGTACAGCAAAGTGAATCTGTTATACGTATACATCTACCCACGCCTTTTCAGGTTCTTTTCCCTTATAGGCCAGTACAGAGTAGAGTTCCCTGTGCTATACAGTAGGTCATTATTAGTTATTATTGCTGTTTGCTATTGGGTTATATGTGTGCTTTACATAGTTTGGATATTAACCCCTTAACAAGGATATGATTTGCAAATATTTTCTCCCATTCCGTAGGTTGCCTTTTCATTTCGTTGATGGTTTCCTTTGTTGTGCAGAAACTTTTCAGTTTGATGTAGTCTCACTTGTTTATTTTTGGGAGATGTTTGTGTTTCTGAACAGAGGGTTCCAGCGGGGGTTTGCAGGGGTTACACATTCTCCACCAGGACGCACGTGCAGTACACCTTCTGGAAGCCCACATGGGCCTTGGACACCTCGTCAGAATAATCACCCGGTCTTTAAGTCCCAACTGTTCCCAGTAGAAGGAAAATGTTTTACCCATCCATTCCCTGCCCCACGTGCAAGAACCAGCCCCCTGGGGACTCCTGGGTTTGGGTAAGGCCACCTTTTTAGCCCTAGGGATGATGTCGCCTCAGTGTTTACTAATTTCTAGAATACCTCTGCTTTCCTCCTTTGTTCTTTACACCTTCAATACCCACACTTTCAGTTCCTTGCGTTGAATCCTCTCTGTTTGAAATGCCTAGCCTGGTTTCTCTTTTCCTGACCAGATCCCAGCTGATACATTAAAGAAGGGAAAGTCAACAGACAAAGCAGGTTGTGCTAAATGCTCTGAAGAACACAGGACAGGGTAATCATGAAACAGAAAATAGAAAGTAGTGTGCAGGTAGTGGGGGTGAGGGCTCTTTTACATGGGCAGGTCTCTCTGAGGAGGTGATGTTTGGGTTGACAAATGAGAAGGAGCCACACCTGGGGGCTGAGTATTCCAGGTGGGATCAGGGTCTCTGAGGCCTGTGGGCTGCGGCAGCCTCTCTGTGGAAGGTGCTGAGCCTGCCCCTGCGGGCGGGCGATGATCGGGGGCGTGGTGGTGGGGAGAGGAGATGGCTTAGCCTGTGGCCCCAGCTCTGAGGGCTCAGCCCCGGGAGCCTCCGAACATTGAGGCCTGAGATTTGCGCTAAATGTGCGGGGATGTGGGTTATGGATTCAGCGCTGGGAACCGCATACCCCCTCCCTGCTTCCCGCCTCACCCTCCCCAGGGGAGCGGAAGCCTCTGCAGGCTCAGGCTCCTAAGACGTGCTGGTCTCGCCGCGGCCGGCAGAGGGCAGTGGTTGCCGAGGTGCGCGCAAGTCGGGCGGGCGCTGACCTCTCCCTAGCGGAATGTGGGCGGTCAGCTTCTGCGGGGAACGGGAAGGTTGGGCCCCTCCCCTTCCCTTCCCTTGTCTAATCCTCAGCCGCCCTCCAACAGATCTCTGAGCCCCTGGCCTCTCCTTGCGGGTTGGGGGGAGGGAGATGCGAGTGAGGCTGGGCAGAGCTTGCCTAACCACTCCTGGCCAAGTTCCAACTCCATTGGGATAAGGGGAAAGGCTCCCACAGGTAGCATATTTGCTATATTGTTATTTTTAAGCGTTTCGCATGTACCAGGCACAGCGCTAAGTTCTTTTATCATGCACCATCTCTTCACACCAGATCTACGAGACAGGTACTCTGTCTCCCAGAGCTTGCCCAAGACCACACAGCCTGAACCAGGATTTGCTCTGCTGGCCGCTTCTCAATTCCTCTGACTGCGGCCTCCAAGGAGGGCGTGTTGCCCAGGGAACTGAGGTGAGTGTGCAGGGGGTGAGCAGAAGGGGACCATCAAGGTGCTGACCCTGAGGGATCTGTGGCAGCACTCATCTACTCCTTTATTTTGCAGATGAAGAAACAACTCCAGCGTTGCCCGAGGTCCCACGGCGATCAGTCACGTGGTAGGCCACAACAGAGGGTTCCCCGTGACAGGGGACCATGAGTTGGATCCTGGCCAGAAGCCAGAAGCCCCTTGAGGGCAAGGACCCCATTTTACCCCATTCCTCCCTGCTGTACCTAGCACAGGGCACAGCACATAGCAGGTGCTCAAAAAGTCCTTCACGAGTAAATCTTGCATCCCTCGGTGGCTGCAGTCACCTGCTGTTCATGCCGTCATTCATTTATTCAGCATTTAGTAAGCGCTGACTGTGTGCTTGGCACCCTACTGGGCGCTGGGACGCACAGTTGAATAAGGCACAGTTCCTGCCCCTGTTGGCTTATCTCCTGGTGGGGGTTTCAGGGGTTACCCCACGTTATGACCCGTGCCCCCATAGTTTTCCTCATTCCTCTGCTCAGCCTGGTACTGGCAGCCTGCTCCACTCCCGCCCCCAGGCCGTTCTCACTGCCTTCTTCTTTGCCAGACCAGACAACCCTTCCTCCCAAGCCGCCTCCCTCCCCTCCTCCAGGAAGCCCTCTTTGACTAAGTCCCCCAGCTGCTCTGCAGGCCCCAGTGCTGAGGTCTTGAGCTCTGCCCGGGTATCTCTGGTTCCGTCTCTCTGTTTCTGTTTCCCCCCATCAGCCTCTGGAGCTTCCCAAACACAGGGACTGCCTCCCCTCCAGCTGTTTTTCCTCAGGCCTACATAGACCAGAAGAGGCAGGAAGGGAGGTCGTGTAGTCAGCTCCCAGCACACAGGGCCTGCCTTAGGCCCTGGTCGCGGGAGCCCCTTAGAGGAAGATCTCTCTGCAACTACCAGGGCACTGACTTAGTCTTGGCCCAAGACCCCTGAGCCCTGATCTTCCACACTGTGCCTGGGGGCTCAGGCTGGGCACCAGCTGTTGGGTACCTACTCAGCCCCAGCACCCTTTGTGTTTGAAGATGGGGACCTTCAGTCTGCACTTCACCAACTCCCGGGCTTGGCCATTTTACTGTCCCTGTGGCAGGTAGTCTACAGGTGAAAAATGGTTCCAGGGAACCAACTTGCTGCCTCTTATCTGCTGGGTGACCAAAGTTACAGTGCTAGGCTTCTCTGGGCCTCTGCTAATGATACCTGTCCAGCCCACCTCACAGGTGGTTGGGAGGACCAGAGACCAAGGAGCCAGGCCCAGGTAGGGGCTTATTTTTGTTGTTGTACTCAGAGCAGGGGTTGTGCCCTTTTTTTTTTTTTTTTTTTTTTTGTGGTACGCAGGCCTCTCACTGTTGTGGCCTCTCCCGTTACGGAGCACAGTCTCCGGACGCGCAGGCTCAGCGGCCATGGCTCACGGGCCCAGCCGCTCCGCGGCATGTGGGATCTTCCCTGACTGGGGCACGAACCCGTGTCCCCTGCATCGGCAGGCGGACTCTCAACCACTGCGCCACCAGGGAAGCCCCAGGGGTTGTGCCCTTGGCTAGGTGTTCACTGAATCGCTCTGGAGCCAGGAGTGGGAAGGAGGAGGAAGGAGGGAGCTTGCACGAGGAGGGGGAGTCAGACTCCAGCCTTCCTGGCAACTCATCAGGATCCTCCGTGGCAGGAGCGGGGCAGGAGAGTGTCCTCGTTTGGGTAGGGAAGTCATTATTTCCCTTCCCTCTGTCCCTCCCTCCCTCTCTGCACTCCTCCTCCTCTTTCTCTCTCTTTATCCCTCTCCCTTCTCTCTCTGTCTTTGTGCACTAATTGTGCTCACTCGACTTGCCAGGCATTACCTTCGCACCAGGGACACAAAGGCTGAGGAGATATGCCCTTCCCTTCATGGGACTTTTAGGCTAGGAGACCTCGGTTGGGGAGGTACATCATTCATTCATTCTTTCATTAATTTTACTTTTATTGAAAACCTGCTACGGGTCAGGCACTGTGCAAGGCTCTGGGGACATAATGGGGTGCAATCCCTGCCCACAAGGAGTTTAGAGGATAAAAGGCACAAAAGTAGGCAATGGAAGCATGGCTAAAGTAGAGGATTAGGGAGGCCAGGATACAGAGATAAATGCTGGCTGGATTTAATGTCTCCCTAAGCATGCAGAGCAGGGCCAGGCACAGACCAAGTATGTGCTCAGTAAATGTGAAATACGTGACCCTTGTGTGGGGAGCTTTCTAAACAGCTTATGAGTCAAAGAATAAAACCGTTTTAACTAAATGCTAATAAAAAATGCTAATATGAAGCAGTCAAAATAGTACATAAAAGGACATTTATGGTCTTTAGACAATCTTATATTGAAAAAGAAGAAAGATGGAAAACTAAAGATTCAACTCAACAAGTCAAAAACTGATAAAAATAATAAATTCAAAGAAAGTAGAAGAAAGGAAATAACGATAGGTTATTTTTTATGTTATAAATATTATGAGTTCAGTTTCAGAAATTCAAATTAGTATTCAGAAATCCATAATTCAGAAATTAACAGAATAGAAAACAAAGATAAGTAGTAATTCAGAAATTAATACAATAAAAAACAAAGATGGTATGAGTAAGAGAGCTGGTCTCAGTTCCCAGGCCCTTCCTGAATAGGAATGGGGTTTATCCACCGTCTCTTCTGAGCTTTGAGAGTGGAGCCCATCCCTCAGGGGCCCCAGGAGAATGGATAAACCCTGAATGGAAGCCTCTAGTCTTCCAGCCCAAGGGCATGGCTGTGCTGTGCCCTGAGAGAGCCAGCCTCAGGCCTATTTGCCTGATTTTAGTCTCTCGACTAGTGGGTTGTCTTTAAGCCATAACATCTGCTGTAATAACAATAACGACATCACTAATAATCCTTTACCTTTGTTGAGCTGTTCGGAGTGCTCAAGCAAGACATGTGCTATTCCTGGTAGGAGTGAACCCAGCCATCTTGTCAGATCCCCAAACACCCTTTTAGGTAAGTAGGGAAGCTGTATGCTCACTTTACAGATGGGAAAAGTGAGGCTCTGTTTGAGGCTTCATTCCAGTGAGTGGGTGAGCCAGGACACGAATGCTTCAAAGGCCCTTCTTCACCCCCAAGATTCCTGTCCTTGAGACATCTCTTCTTCCTATCCCCGGGTTCCCTGAACAAGCCCCTCTCCCCTGCTTTCTTCACTTGGAGAGGAAGTTCAGCTGGCTGCTGTGAGCAGATAGCTCCTCTCTTGACCTGACAGCGAGCTTCTCGAGGTGGCGGGGTGGGGAATGCTCATAGGTGTCCTACCACAGGGCTGGGCTGGGATAAGGCCCTCAATCCTTGTTTGTTGATCTCGAATTTGATTGGGCAGGATTAGGCCTGTACCTATCAGAAAATATTCTGGGCTGTGCCAACCAGCCCAATCAGACGGAAGTGCTTGAGGGGGAACCGCCGTCACATAGGGAATCCCCCGTGTCTGTGCTTGCTGAGGCGGCCACGTGGTGCCTGGGCATATCGGGAGGCGCTGGGAACATAGGTCACACCGGTACAGCCTTCTTGTTGGATGGTGGGGCAGGAGAACTTTTTGTATCCAAGTTGCATTGGTTTGAAGGTATAACTAGGTCCCTGGACTCCTTTCCCCATAACTGGAGAATTTCCAAAGTCCTGTGGTCAACCTGATTGACCAGTGACTGACCAATCCTGAGAGGGGAGATAAAAACAGACACACAGCTTTATCCATGGACAAATCTCAGCACTTTATTCATCCCTTGGCGGGGAGAAGGGGGCATTGCCCCAATATAGTCAGCCAGTCAGGTGGGGTGGCTGACGTGTTGTCTCTCCAGATAGTATAATACATAGCACTGATTACGCAGAAACAGGAAGAGAAGCAATAAGTTAAAAGATGTATAAGTTATGAAAAAATAATATATATATATATACTTTTTATATCTTGTATCCCCACTGAGGATTTGCTCCCTTGGAAACCAATAAATAGGCAGAGAAAAAGCAGCAATCAGCACCCTTTTGGGACTTGAGGGATGAGTGTATGTCTGAGTTCCCTCAAGCCTGAGAGTCAGTAGCCCTTCAGTGCCCCCCACAGGCCTGGAGGACCCTGAGACCTAGGAGGGGGCCAGAGCCTTGGGCCACCCTCTCCTGGAAAACAAGATGAATGAATCAAAACTGGGGCTAGAAGAGGAGGTGAGGCAAGGGGCAGGTAGGGAAGGAAGGTGGCTTATGGAGTGGCAGGCTGGAGCTGCCAGGATCCCCCTGCAAGCCTCCGAAGGTGAGAGCCAAGGGGAGGAAAGAGGAGCCCCAAATCTTGTTGGATCGCTGCACAATTTCTCTTTGGTTGTTATCGGGGCCCTCCCGCCCGACCTCAAGGGCTCAGCAGCTCCCAGACCCGAGTGGACAGTGCCTTCTTCATGACCCATCTACCCTCCCACCCCGGTGGCACGGGGGCGGGCATGGAGGGAGGAGGCGCGGAGGGGGGAGAAGGGAAGGAGCTCTAACCCACAGGTGTGGGTGCAGAGGAGGCGAGGGCCAGGCTGCTTGGCCCCATGCAGAGAACAGAGACACCCAGGAGTGGGGTTCATGGGAAATGGGCCTGGGGTTTCATGGCAGGGGTGGGGCTAGGGGGTCTCAAGGGCCTGGCGCACCCAAGCCAGGTTTCAGGCTGGGAAACACCTGGGTGGGAGGCAGAGAGCTCAGATCCCAGGCAAGGTGGTGAACCCCAGGATGGCAGGGAGGAGAAAGGAGGGTCCAGTTCTCCTGCCTGATCTCCGGTTGCCATGTGGCCTCCCCGCTTCCCACTTCCCCGCCAGGGAGTTCATCATGGCAAGAATAACTTCTAGAGAAGGGGCTTGGGAGCTGGCTGGGCAGCCTGTCCACGTCTGACTGTGACCTGCTGGGAGGGACCCACAGGAGGAGGGAAGGGGCACAGGTGTCTGCGCTGATCTCAGAGGTCCGGGCTCAGGTCCCAAACACCCAGGGAGCCTCTTCCCCTCCCTTCCTAATACTGTCAGGTCTCCAGGGAGCCCAGGTGGTGCAGGAAAGCCAGGGGTCCTCAGCACCCAGCCTCCCCAGGAACTCCAGATGCAGAGGGTGCCCAGGCAGTCCCATCAGCCCCTGGCCCGTGGCTGGCCAGGGCTGGGGGAAAAAGGGCATCGCCTCGGTTCCGAGGCAAAGGCAAGGCAAGACTTGAGATGTGAGCTTAGGGCAAGGGTTGGGCAAAGGGTCAGAGGGACCTTGGTTCAGAGCCCTCTGTCGGGGGGAGGAGCGAGGAGGTGCAGGGAAAGCAGACGCCCGATTCCAGTTTACCCAGTCAGGAAAACCTCTGGCCAGAGGTTGGAAGGGTGGGACTGTGAGATATTGATATGGAGCCCAGTGACTTTGAATAGCTGGTGACAGTCCTGTCGGATCCCTGGCAACCCACAGAAAAGCAGTCACTGTTTCCAACCCTCCTCTTCTTAGTTCAGGGTCAGGTTTGCCTTCCTTCCCAACCTAGAGGCTCCAAGCTGCTTTCTTGAGTCTAGCTTATATTCGTCCTGCTGCAGGGGAATGACGTGGGGCTCCTGGGGTCTGGACAGCAGCCTTACTGTGAGAGCTCTGACTCCTGCGAGAGGAACTCTTCTGAGGTTTCAGTGATTTTGATCACGAGGTCTCCCCTGGTTTTCTTTTTCCAGGAGGGGGCTCTCAAGAGGCCACACTTGGAGGCAGCTACAGGGAACATAAGGGGTGGGGCAGGGTACGGGCTGGAGGTTTGGGAGCCATTTAATATGATGCCTTTAGGGCCATGATCCCCCCGCTGTCCACCTCCCACCATGGGTTCTTGGGCCAAGCGGGCTCACCAGTTCTAGATCTGGACTGCATGGATCTGATCATAGTGGCTGAGGGCAAGTCCATCCTGGGGGAGAGGAAATGGTGGGATGTGAAGGGAGCCTGTGGCTTAAGCTCCCCTGGGATTGGGGGCCTGGGGACTGGCGTGAGGAGGGCAATTCTTAGCTGTCACTCCCAGCTCTGGGCTGCCCTTTTGTGTGACCCTGGCTAGCCAGCTTGTGCTCTCTGGGCTCTGTCCCCTTTCCCCTGCATGAATGGCTGTCATTTACTGAGCACTAATTTGTGACAGGCATTTGCACGCAGGATCGTATTAATCCTCCACACCACAGGCGAGCCATGCTTATGATCGGTCCATTTTCCAGATGGGAAAGCTGAGAATTTAATGAACTGGACCGAGGTACCAGTTTGTTTCAGTGGCTGAGCCAGGACATGAATCCAGGCCTGCCAGGCTCATAGAATCATGCTGCAGGCGGGGAGGGGGTGGAGAGGGCCGGCCTTCTATGGGGCTGGTCCTACAGTCCTCCCGAGCTCCCAGCCCCACCCCGCTGGTCCAGCTCCTACCGGCTCTCCTCGCCCTCCAGCAGCTTGCGGTAGGTGGCGATCTCCACGTCCAGGGCCAGCTTGGTGCTCATCAGCTCCTGGTAATCACGCAGCTGCTGCGCCATGTCCTGCTTGGCCTGCTGCAGGGCGGCCTCCAGCTGGGCCAGCTTAGCCTTGGCGTCCTGGAAGGTCAGCTTACCCTGGCTCTCGGCTGCCTTGATGTTCTCCTCCAGTTTCAGGCACTGCAGCCAGGAGGACAGAGGGAAGGGGTCAGTGAGCAAAGGTGGGAGAGAGAGACCGGGCCAGGGCCAGGAGCCCACCTCTGTCCTTGGTGGGGGTGTGCACGGGGAGGGAGGACCTAGCACGGCATTCCTGAGCGTGGTAGTGGGTTGCCTTGCAGCAAGAGGGCATTCAGCTAGACCTAAGGAGACACTTTCCCAAGGCCACCAAAGGGGGAAGTACAACAGGCCCCCAGAGGAGCCTGTCTCAACTGTCCTTAAAGGATGGCACTTCTCTGGCTGGAAGCTGGGGCTTAGTCCTCCCCTCCCTTCTCTCCGTGTAGCTGGTGGGAGGCCTGGAGGGAGGCAGTGGGCTCTGGGTGTATGTGGCAGGGCCCTCCAGCGTGCCAACAGCCCCGGCCAGTTTACAGAGCACTTCTACCTGCAAGGCTCCTCATGTGATCTGCAGAGCCATCTTAGGAGGACAGATGAGGAAACTGTGGCCCAGGGATGCTAAGTGACTTGCCCAGGGTCACTCAGCCAGGGCTTGCTTGGACTCAGCATGTGTGACTGTGTGCATGTGTGAGTGGGCGAGAGTGTGTCCCACGCTCCTCCCTGCTCCACCCCCAGGTGGGTACTTTAGACGCTCACATGGCTCTTGATGGAGAGGATCTGGGATCGGAGCTTCTGGATGTGCACTTTGAGGTCAGCGATCTCGCTGCGGCTTCTCTGGAGGCTGTTCCCAGACTCGGCTGAGCAGGCAGCCCGCTCTTCCAGCTGGAGGTTGTGGAGGAGGCGGCAGTGAGGGGCCACTCAGTGTGTCCCCCCCGGCACCCTGGCCCCTGGCCTCTTCTTCTTCCTCACCCCGGCGCCACCTCCTCCTCTGTGGCCCACCACTGCCCCTCCTCCCCCCACCACGTCCGTCTCTGGATGGCCTCTCCTGGCTGCCCTAGACTGAGCCCCATGGGCCGTACCCACACCTGGCCTGGCATTGCTGGCTGGCAGCACCACCGTGAGCCTCTGAAGAGTGCAGACTGTGGGCTTGCCCCTGTCCCCATCACCCCTGGAGCCGGGCACAGCGCTGGGCTCTCACATTCTCCTTTCTGCCTGTGAACTCACTGCTGTGGGCTCCGTCCCCCCTGTGTTTCCCCATTCCCCTCTCCCAGAGTCTCAGCACGCAGAGCTGCAGGCGGCCTCAGCCATCGCTGCTGCAGCCCGTTCTGCCCTGGCTGCCTTTCCCCAGCCTGCTCGTGAGCCCCGAACCTGGCTCTGGGAGTACGCCTTGCCCTCTTCCAGGCTGCGAGCCACGACGGCGTCATACTGGGCCATCACCTCCTCCACGATGCCGCTCAGGTCAATGTGGCAGCGGCTGTCCATACTCACGGTCACCGACACATCCTTCACTTGGGCTGCCAGGTCCTTCAGCTCCTGGCCGGGCACAGACTTGGGGGCTCAGGGCTGGTAGGGGGGCACCAGACCCTCAGCCAGACATAGTCCCCATTGTGCATTCATCCCCCGGGGCGAGGGGAGGGCGGGCTCCTCCCTGTCTCCCGGGAGAGATGCTCAGAGGATAGATGCCTCCCTGCCCCGCCTGGCCAGCTTGGACTCTTGGGAAGCAGCTCTTGGCCCCCCGGCTCACCCACCTGTTGGTCTTCCTCTCTGTGAGGACAGGGAGGGACGCTTGGCTCCAGAGGCCCACCCTACAAGCCTTATCCCTCTTGTTTCCCCCCGTCTACACTGCTGTCCACTCCCAGGGCAGACCACCTTCCTCCTCTCCTGGCGGGGGAGGAAAGGGCCCAGGACCTCTGGGCCTGAGGGAATTCTACCATTGGGCAGCTTGGCCTCCCCTACCCCTGCCCTCCCAGGACGGGAACTCCCCGAGGGCCTGGATGAGCCATTTTCACCTCCAGGCCTCCATATCTGGCAGGGGAATGTCTCTGTTGAATGCATGTTGGGATGGAAGCCCATGAATGATGAGGGCAGGAGTAGACCAGAGGCTGACAATCGAGCATCCCCACTCCCCTGCCAGTGGCCAAGGCAGAGGTGACTCCAGGGTCACCCTGGGGACTCAGTGCCCCTCCCCATCTAGCTGAGGGGCTTGCCCGGCCACAACAGGATTTAGCCTCAACATCTTCTTTTCTCTCTGTCCTTTGGGATCCTGCTCTTCCCCTCTTCTCTGCCCAGAAAATGCTAGCCTATGTTCTCAGAGACCCCGGAAGCGTTAAAACCTCCCATTTCCCTGGGGGCTCATGAGAGCCCAGGCTGTGTGTGTGCTAAGGGCTTTCCAGGCATCCTCACATTTCCTCCTCATCAGGCTGGCACGATTGTTAGCCCCAGATGACAGAGAGGAAGGAGACTGCAGCGCACAGAGTTGATGGAAACAGCTGTGAGTACAGGGCTGGACTCCAGAGCCTTTGCGGCTCCTGCTATGCTCACATAGTGGGGTGGACACAGGAGCTGAAGCCCCAGATCTGCTTTCTGTCATGCCCCACAGCCTGACAGCTTTCTGGCCTGAAGGTTCAGGGGTGTTTAGAAAGGCAGGTGGGGACGGGTGTCTTTGTAGGGGCTGCAAGGTGTCACCTCCAGGGCCCTGGGCTGCTTTCCCTGGAGGTGCTGATCAACACCCTGGGCCTGGGTGGGGCCCGTGTGGGGAGGAGTGAGTGGGCATAAGCAGAGTGTCCGTGGCCAGCATCTTACAGACAGAGTGAGGCAGGTGGCTGGGGAGCCTCGGAGAGGCAGGAAGGGGGGCCGGGCACCCTGGGAGGTGGGGCGGGGCTCAGCCCCGGGGGAGGGAGGGGGTGGGACAGGGACGACATAGTCACTCCTGCCAGGTCAAACTTTGTTTGATTCAGGATCCAAACAAGGTCCATACACTGTCATTGGTCCATATGTCTCTAAGTCTCTCTTATTTTGTAGATACCATCTCCATCTCCATCTCTCTCTGTTATTATTTTTTTCTTTTTCTTATTGACAACACCGAGTTGCTTGCCCATAGTCTGAATTTGACCGATTGCCCTGCGTGTCGGTGTTTAACACGCTCCTCTGGCCCCTGCATTTCCTGAAAAGTGGCAGTTGGATCAGGAGGCCTGCTCAGATCCAGGTTTTGTTTTTGGCTCGTGACCACATTCTGATCTTGGTTCCTGATTTGGGGCCCCCTCCCGACCCTCATCTGTCTTTCTGCTCAGCGAGGCTGTGGCTGAGGCTCTGGCGTCTGGACCTGCGGATGCTGCTGACCTGCAGCTCGTATCCCTGTGGCTGTAGACCGCGGGGTCAGGCAGCTGCGAGGCCTGCAGAGGAAGGCCGCCCCTCCCCTGTCTGCTTGCTGCCTGACCCCGCCCACTAGCATCTCTGGTGATCAGGATCGCCTCCTGGAAAAGGCAGCTTGGGCAGTGGCAGGAGCCTGTCTCCACCCTGGAGCCCGCGGGACTCTGAGCTCAGTGGCCAGCTGCCCTTTAGGGGGTTCCCTGATGGAGGGTTTTGGCTGATCTGCAGATGGACTTAACAGAGATCTCGGAGCAGAGGCAGCAGGAGGCCCCAACCCGTGACAGAATAAGGTTGACGGTGCCTACGGATTCATGCCCCAACTCTGCTGCCTCGGGTCATCTTTGGAGACTGGCATCTCCCAAATGGAACGGACATCCCTGCTGGAGCTTGGCTGTGAACAGTTCCAGAGATGTAGCTTGGGGCTCCCTCAGTCACCATGTTGTGTAGGTTGGTGGACTTGGGGTGTTTCAGACAAACCTCTCCAGGGACACTTCCAGCCCAGGCCTAGGGTAGCGTTTGTTGTGGACCAGGAAAAGGCTAGGGCGCTTCAGAACACAGGGCGCCACCGGGGCAAAAGGATGGGAGAAACACAGTTGATGGGGCAGCCTCAGATCCTTTCTGGAAAGAGGCAGCGTAAGCATGAGCATGGTATACAGCAGCAGGAGGTGGAGGGTTTAAAGCGTCTGCAGACCTGTTCAGACAGGCCGGCCCCTGCCGGGCTGCAGAGGGCATAACAATGCTGACTTGTGTGGTGTGGGAGTGCCACCATGGGATGTGTACCTTCAAGTTGGCAAGAATTAAGCCGAGGTACATTTTAGAGCTTCGCTTAGGAGCCAGAGTCTGAGGAGGCTGCCATGCGTATGACCACTCTCGTTGTTGTCCCCCAGGTCCGGGAAGATGGTGACTCTGAGGGGGTACCAGTACTGCTTGGTAAAATGTAGTGTTTAATGGCACTGGGGGATTTCCCCAGTGGTCCAGTGGTTAAGACTCCGCGCTTCCACTGCAGGGGGCACGGTTTCAATCCTTGCTTGGGGAACTAAGATCCTGTGTGCCACGTGGTGCGGCCAAAAGAAAAGGGAACTGAGCTCTGAGTACCACCACATCTTATTACCTGAGCAACCCTGGCCAAGTCTGTAAACTTAGCCGAGTCTCAGTTTTCTCATTTGAAAAATGTGTATAATTATGGAACTGAACACAGCTAACATTTAACAAATACCATGTGTCAGACACTGTTCTAAGTGTTTTAGGATATATTAGCAAAATAAATCCTCTCAAAAGGCCAGTGAGCTAGGTGCTATTGTTCTCCCCATTTTACAGATGGGGAAATTGAGGCATAGAGAAATAAAGGAACCTGCTCAAGTTCACATAATCACCAAGCCAGGATTCAAATCCAAGCTGCTCTAAAGCTCATGATTTCTTAATCTTTATCCCTACTTTATAGGGTTATTGGGAAGAGTAAATGAGATTACATCTGGAAAGCACCCAGCCTGGTGCCTGGAATGTAGTAGGTGCTCAATAAGCAACAGCTAAGGAAACTATTGTGATTGGTAACAGTGATGGAGCCGGGAGGAGGTGTCCAGGGCCTGGAGCAACCTCCCGAGGCACCACAAAGGCAGGTGCCAAAGCAGCTTAGTCATGCCAGGTCCTCTTTGCAGGCATCAGCATCCTAGGAGGTGTGCCTGGCGGCAGGAGGTTGTCAGTGGATTCCATAGCTAATCTCCCTGGAGCCAGAGTGTATGGGTGGGGCAGGTGGCATTCTGGCTGGATGCAGCCAGACCCCAGTGCACTTGGGACCTGGGGTGTACCCTGGAAGCTGAGGGGAGATGGGGGCCCCAGGGTCCTCTCACAGCCTGTATTCCCGGAGGTGAGGAGTAAAGGGGTTGCCTGGGAGGCTGCAGTGTGTAGACGAGGCCCTGAGCAGCCTATGGCCATTGGCTTCTGGGAAAGGCCTTCCACAACTTATCCTGGGTGTGTGTGTGTGTGTGGTGTGTGTGTGTGTTTTGGGGAGAGGGTAGGGCTCTTTCCTGGGACCCTGGGGTGGGCCTATATAGCCGTGCTTTTCTGGTGTCTGCTCCAAAGTTGAAACCAGAGAGTCTGGCCTCACCTGGAGCTACTCACATCCCGCCATGTTTTCCTTCTACCTGAGCTGGCCATGGCTGGCAGCTGCCTATGGCTGGCAGCTGCCTGTGCTTGGACCTGCTCTGTCTGATGCGGTAGCCACTAGCTCTCTGTGGTCACGAGCACTTGAAATGTGGCCAGTCAGAACTGAGATGAGCTGGAGGTGTAAAATACAGACCAGGTTTTGAAGATTTAGAACGGGAAAAAGAATGTGAAATAGCCCATTCATTTTTTTTATGGATTACATGTTGAATAATCATATTTTGGATATATTGGGCTAAATAGAATACATTAAAATTATTTTTTTCCGTTTCTTTGCTTTTTAAAACAATGTGGCTACTAGAAAACTTACAATTACCTATGTGGCTTGCATTAT
Source organism: Delphinapterus leucas (assembly GCF_059928025.1). Lineage (NCBI taxonomy): Eukaryota > Metazoa > Chordata > Mammalia > Artiodactyla > Monodontidae > Delphinapterus > Delphinapterus leucas. The sequence continues at coordinate 41,632,765 of NC_143139.1, forward strand.
ATTTCTACTAGGCAGTGCCAGCTTAGAGACCCGCCGGTGTGGGGAATCTTCTTAGCAATGGGTCAGTGTTGCCTTCTCAGCCTACAGAGGTGTGTGGAGAGAAACTCAAACCTCACGGCCCGATATCAACCTGCCACCTCACTGCCTCCCAAAGCAATAATAACTGCTGTTATTATATATATTATATATAACATGTAATAATAATATATTATAAATATGTTATAATATAATATACAATATTATAGTATTTATAATATAATATAAATATTATATATATATAATATAATATATATAATATATATATAATATAATATAAATAATAATAAATGCACTTCTGCATTCACTGTGGCCCTTTCTCCACAGCAGTCCTCCAGCAGCACAAGCCATACCTTTACCCCGTCTGTAGCACCCACGCTGGTCCCTACCAAGGGCTACCCATCATGCTTAGAATAAGGCCCGCAGCCCATCCTGGGCCCCAGACCCTGCATGAGCTGGCCCTTGCCCACCCTGCCTTAGCCACAGCTGCGGCTTTCTCTCCCTCCCAGGATCAAATCATTCCTGCCTCAGGTGCTTCACACAGCTCTTCCTTTGGCGGAAGCCACCTCAAGTCTGCTGAGCTGGATCTTCCTGGTTTGGGCCTTCACATGCTGGGCCTCCTCTGAGATGCAACCCTGTCAACACTCGGACTCGGGGACGGAAGCTTCCCTGCCCTCTTGCAGTAAGGCATCACCCTGTTTCTTTGCATATCAGCAACTTTTCACCCTCCAAAATGATCTTGTCCATATAGGTGCTTATTAGCCTGTCGCCTCTTAGCTAAGTTGTGCCCTCCTGAGAGCAGGGAACTAGCCCGCCTGGCTCACTGCTGTGATATCAGCGCCTGGCATCTAGCAGACATGCCATAAACATTTGTTCAGTGAATGAACGGATTTATCCCATCACAGTCCGATGAGCCTGCTACTATCACTCTCCCCATTTTAGAGATGAGGAAAGTGAGGCACAGAGGGGAGAAATAACTTGCTCTGAGTCACAGAAATGGTTAAAAAAAAAAAAATTAGAGTCAGGATTGGGGCCCAAGGGCTGCCAAGTCCGAATGGAGTCCACAGCCTGGCTATTGGGGTGGGGGCCAGAGGTTTGGCGGGTAGATGGCTGGCTGTGTCTGACCTTCCTCAGCTATGTCTCTACCCCTGTAGGGCCTCCACCTGGCCCTGGGCTTGCAGGACGGACCAGAGGCTGAAACGTTGGTCCTGCTGACGTCTGCCGGTGCGGTAACAGGCCTGGTGAGTGTGGGCAGCGGGGCACCCGCTCCCCGCGCCACTCAGTGGGCATTGGAGCGGTCTGCCTGCGAGGGCTGCCTCCCTGCTGTTGGTGAGGGTTGGGGTGTTCTCTCAGTTCTGCCACCTCCCATGGCTGCAGGCAGGTCTCAGGCCCACGGAAGCCCCTCTCGGGGCTGCGCCGCTGGAGAGTAGCGAGGCCCACGTGCAGCCACGAGACCCAGTCTCGTCTCCACAGGGCGAGGCCCTGAAGCCATGGTCAGCAGCCCTAGGGCATTTCAGCAGACCTTTCTCATTGCGGTGGTGACTTTTCTGCCCTGGGCTGCGTTGCCATAGCTTGGCGCCAGCGGTTTGCGGCACACAGGCCGCTGCACCCTGTCATCCCCAACGAGGGTCCTGCCTGCTTGTAGATGAACTGAAGCCTCGCCCCATCAGGCTCCTCACCCCTGAGGCAGGGGATGTAGAGAGGAGAACACATGCCCCAAAGGACGCCCGGGAGGCAGAGTGGCGCCGAGGGGTGGAGTCCAGTGGCAGGGTTCATCTGCTGGCGGCACTGGCAGTGGGACAGGCCTTGCTGGGCCGCTGTTCCCCCAGGCTCAGCTGAGGACATATGAGAATGTGTCTGGAGGCTCCTCTGTCTACATTTACTGGGTCTTTTTTTTGGCTGCACCACACAGCATGTGGGATCTTAGTTCCCCAGGGATCGAACCCATGCCCCCTGCAGTGGAAGTGCAGAGTCTTAACCACTGGACTGCCAGGGAAGTTCCTAGTGCGTCATTTTTGTCTGGCAGAAGCTAGTGTTGTCTGGGAACCAGAGAATCTGACTATAGGTCTTCCCTGCCTGACTCCCAAATGGAGGAGGGTGCAGTGAAGGCCTATCACAGCTAGAACTGTGGGTGTCTGTAATTTAGGCTACGGGGATGAGAGAGAGGTTAGTTCAATTAGAGCGGTTGTTCAAGGCCTCCTGGTTCCCTGCCTGAGGCCACCTCCTGACCCTCGATGTACCTGGTCCCCTGCATGCCCTCAGCGCTCCAGCACACATGAAAGCAGGGCTCTGCCTGAGAGAGGCTTTGTGGGAACCTGCCGCACTCCATGAAATGAGTGATGAGGGAACACGCTGGATTATTGACAGCAGCGTGCAAGGGGTTTAGGAAACTGTTACATCTGTGGCTGCCAACAGTGAGTGCCTGCTGAAGCTTCCACGACCCACTGGACACCTCTGCCTCCCCTGCATCCCTTACCCACGGCTCAGCGGGACCCTGGCCCCATCTTCTCACCTGCTCGTAGATGCTTTTCATCAGGACCACAAAGCTCTTCAGGCCTTTTAACTTGTTCTCTAGTCCTGTCCGTCGAAGACACTCTGCATCCAGGTCCTGGGGGTGGGAGCAGCTGTGAATGATGGGAGAGGGAACGGAGGGGTCCCAGGGCAGGGGTGGGGTAGGGGGAACTTTGCTTCCTGGGTGAGATGGGGGTGATTCCCAGAGGAGACCTGGCTCAGAGCCTGGCAGAAGGAGCAGGGTGGGGACAGGTTCATGTCTCTCTGCCTGTGGTCCTGGGACTCAGCCTCTGGGGGCTTTGCTTGGGGATCCTGAGCAAAAGAGGGCAGAGTGTCCATGAGAAAGGAGCCCCCGGGGCAGGCTGGGGAGGCTACCTTCTTCAGTTGCGCAAAGGTGAACTCCATGTCCGTGCGCTTGGAGATCTCGTCCTCATACCTGGGAGGTGGGGAGGGAGGGAAGGGGGAGGCAGGGAGAGACAGAGAGAGAGAGAGGGGCTGCTCAGATGGATGTGGTGAGACTTGGTGAGGGTTTGTTTAACCCTCCTTGGGTGGGGCTCAGGGCCTCTGTAGCCCCATTTGGTGCCTTGTGCCAGTTAGGAAAATGTGGTCCCTTTCTTCAGGTGGATGCAGCCCCTCTCCTCCACGATACCCTAGTGCTGGCTCTGGGGCAGGAGGCAGCCCGCTTCCCAGGCTCACTCCTTCTTGATGAGCAGCCATTCCTTTCCCAGCGGCATCTGCCCCTTTCCTGGCTGTGCTTCACAGTCACCTCCTCCAGGAAACCCCTCCTGATTGTGCCGCCCTTTCACCCTGACGTTTTGTTCCCTCATCGTTTTCCCATCTCCTCCCCGGAGAGTCTCAGTTTCAAACAAGCTGTCTTTGGTTGAGTCTGCTCTGAGCATCTTCCTTGCACGTTATCCTCTCCTAACTCTACCTGTCCCTGCAGCCCCACCCTTATCCCCACTGCTTTGCTAGACAGCAGGACACCATGCCATCTTCCCCGCAGAGGGAGGACAGGAAGGGCATGGACTTTGCAGTCAGATGGGCCCCCGGTGTGTTTGGGGGCAGGTAACTCCACCCCCTCGCTTGTCTTTCGCGGTATGCACGTGTGCATGTGCATGGGTGCATGCATGTGTGCAGGGGGGCTGAAGCCCACCAGCATTCCACAAAGGTGGGTTCCCTCTCTCCTCAGATGTGCCTCTTCCTTACTCAGTCCACCTCGTTTTCAGAACAAGAACGCTGTTGGATGGGGAGACGGGCTCCCTGGATCCTTGACCTTACATTCTTGGCCCCCGGGGTTGGTGTCGGCCAGCTGCACGCTTCCCACCTGCAGCCCTGCCTGCCCCAGCGGATGTGGGGATTCTGTGGCTTCCTGTTTTCTCCCCTCCTCTTCAGGGAATGCCTGAATCACTGGCAGCTCTAATTACAGCCACCCGCCTGCCCCAGTCCCTGACCTCACAGATGGGACAGCGTCACCCATCGCCCACGTCAACTAGCTGGACCTGCCTTCTTTTCCCCTAGACCTTCTTTTCCCCCAGCCTCCCTGAGGGACTCAGGGGAGCAGGCCCCAGGGGGTGAGAGCCCGTGGGGCACTTGGGCCTCTGGAACTCAGTGTGCTGAGGACCTGCACTCTCCCCGGTCACTACCTCGGCTTCTGAGAGTTTGGAGGGACTCTGAGAGTACGGGTCATGGGGGCAGGGTGGTGGGGAGGGCCAGGGAGACTGGTCTGCAATCTGGGGCCTGCCAGGGCAAACAAAATGCCCAAGAAGCTTTACTTGCACCCCCTCCTGTGACCCTCAGAGCTGCTAGCCAGGGATGTCCTATTGGTCCCATTTCACAGATGAGGAAATCGAGGCACAGAGAGGGGCTTGGAGGCTCGTGCAGTGTGCTGGTTAAGCATGGGGCTCCAGAGCCAGACTATTTGGGTTCAGTTCCTCACTGTCTTGCTAACTAGCTGTGTGACCTTGGATAGGCTGCTTCTGTGTGCCTTTGTCATGATAATGTTGATGTTGTGAGTATTAAATAAGTTAATACATAAAGTGTTTACAATGGTGCGTGGCACCCACTAAAGCTACTGCTATTATTATTACCCAAACTCCCTCCTCTCCAACACCAGACCCCGGCCCTCAGCCCCTCTGTCTCAGCATTTCCAGAAAGAAACCACGGGAACCCTCATTGCAGGGGAGGGAGGGGGCAGTTCTCTGCACATCCTTCACAAATCTGACTTGAAGAGGCTTCCCTCTGGAATCTGGGGGCCTCCTGAGTTGGGGACAGGGGTCTGGGGAGCCCCAAGCTGAGCAGCTCCCACTGACTGGCCTTCCCCATGCACGCCCTGTGTCCAGCCTCTCCCCTCCCCCCACCCCTCTTCTCTGGATAGCAGAGTTCTGCCAGCCTGGGTGCAGGACCTTGGGGAGAACTGTCCAGTGGGGAGCCCTCCGAGGTGCCAAACCTCCTTTTTACCCCTCACTGCCCTTCCCAGCCTTCTGTGCAGCCTTCCAGCCCCCTTCTCGTTGACTCCACTGCATTTCAATTCCAGTTCACCCCCTCAAACAGATGCTCTTGTGCACCAGACAGCTTACAAAATCGTATGCGACATTCCTGAGTCACTTGCTGTGTGGGCTTGGGCAAGTTGCTTCCCCTTGCTGGACCTCTGCTTCATCCTTAGTAAATAGAGGGGTTAGCTAGCTGATCCTTGGGGTCCCTGCTACATCAAAGCTTTTGGAAGTCTCCATTCCTATAGAGGCTTACGTGATGCCATGTCCCCCTATTCACCACCAATCCCTTGCCAGTCTGTCAGCCACCGGCTCCCAAAACCATTCTTAGCCCTTTTCAGCTCGTCACACCCATACCTCCCCCCACCAAACTTGTTTATTTCTAGGAGTGAAGCTGATCTCATCGGCCTTGTAGACTCAAGGCACACCCCTCCCTGTCAGGGCTTGGTCTGGCGCCTCCTGGCTCCTGGGGGCCCCAGGCTTTGCACAGCCAGGCTTCAGCTTCTGTGGCTCTGGCCCGCAGACCCAGAAACCCTCCAGCCTTACCTCCCCCAACTCAGGTGTGTTCCCTACCCAGAGAGGGGAAGAGAGGCCCTGAGCCTAAACAGTAAAATCAGGCAGCAGACGCAAACCAGGCAGCAGGCCAAATGAGGGGGGCTGAGCCAGATTAAGGCAACAAGTAGTGTTTGTACAGAATTTCCAGTTACAAAGTGCCTCTGTGGATGTGATCTTGCTGCTCTCACGGGAACAGCTTCACCCGGGAGCTTGTGAGGTTAGGGATGGGACTTAGTATGCATGGCCACGTGACTGAGGACAAGCCCCCTCCCTCTCTGGGCCTCTGTTTCCTTCCCCATAAAAGGAGGATCCAAGTTGCCATCCAGCTCTGCCATCCTCTGCTCCTTTGAGGGCCAAAGACCTGCTAGGTATCAGTGAAATGAGTCGTGGGCTCTGGTGCACCAATATGATTTGCCTCGTCACCGTCAGAATGGGCAATCAGATTCCCTGTGTGTTTCCCTAGGACCTGGGAGGGCAGGGCTCGGGGGAAAGGTGGCCCCCAGGTCAGAAAGGGGCCCAGCCTCGAGGACCAGCTCAGGCCAGGGCTGTAGATCATGCCAGTTGGCTGGGAAGTTCCAGCCAGATCCACAGATGAGGAAACTGAGGTCCCCAGAGAGGGGAGAGCTCTCTGTGTGACCCTCCCCTCTGAATGTGGTCTGAGCAGGGGAGGCCATGCGGAGAGAAGGTGGGCAAAAGCCGAGCCAGGTCCCTGGACTCCTGAGAGGCTGCCTCCACCCTCTGACTCTGGAGGCTTTGGGCCTCGCCTCAGATCACTGGTCTGGGGTCTGGCCCAAGCCCTGCCGGAGGAGGGTGCGGGCTCAACCGCACCCTGTCCTCCCCTCACCCTGGCCGGGGGCCTCCTTGCAAGGAGACCGGCCTCTCTGCCTTGCCCAGCCTCCTTGTCCTTGAAGCCGTGGCCGTTGTCTGGTTAGAAAGGGTCACCTCTCCTCTGAGCTACCAGGGTAACTGGTCTGCCTTTCTAGACTGGCTGAGTCAGCTCAGCAAGCCCGAGTCAAGGACCGCTGTGTGCTGGGCACTCAGCCTTTTAGGGGTCAGAAAAGTAGCCGTTTATCAGCCCCAGGCACCACGCTGAACTCTCGACTTCCTCCTCACACCAGCCTTGGCTTGGCATCAACCATCACCTTTCCCCCTCCACACGGGAGGAGACTGGGGTTCACGTGTGAGGCAACTTGCCCGAGGTCACAGAGCTAATGAGGGGTGTGGGCAGGGAGTAACCCCCTTCCACAGGACATAGTCATGCCCAAGCCTGGGCCCTTAACCACTGGGCCATACTGCTTGCCAGCTGCTTGTCCCCCTGTCTGTGTGTCCCATTAGGTTATAAAAGCATCCTGCAGGCTGGGGCTGTTTTCCTCATTCTCTCTCTAGATCCCAAGTCCACCATTGAGGTCAGGCACGCATTACCTCTAGGGGACTGTTTCCTTGTGCAAACAAACCCCACCATTTCTGCTCCTTGCCAGTCCAAGAGAGGTCAAAATCCCAGGTAACATTCAAAGCAGGAGCCCATCTGTTGCTCTAGCTAGTGACACAACTTCCTATTGCCAGAGGGTCGTGTGGCCGAGAGCCAGTGTGTTTATGGGCACAATGGGGATGCGAGCTGTGACAGTGCCCAGGGGCCAGCAAGCACAGGGCTTGGTCGTCAGCCAGCATGAGACTGGCTTCGTCGTAAGGGTCACTATTTGGGGGGTCACTGTAGCTTCACTGTCATATCCTCCCCGTATTTAGAGTACCGCTAGCACATTGCACGTCTTGAATAATTAAGTGTGGACTAAAGAATTGTTTTCTAAAGAAGTTTCCTCTTTTTCTGGCCTGGGCTCCCAGACCTTGCACCTGAGCGCAGGTTGGTCCCCAGCCTCAGTCCCGGCCCACATGCCCATAGGGCGCCCCTACCTGATCTGAAACGCCTTCACCGTCTCAAGCTCCTGCCGCAGTTTGGTCTCAAGCTGGCCCCCCTCCTGGTTCACTTCGCGCAGTTTCTCCCGCAGTTGGCCCTGGTACTCCTCGTAGAGGTGTCCAAGGTCAAAGGCTGCCAAGTCCCGGCTCTGCAGGAAGCGCCATCGGGTTTCCAGCAGCTGGTTGCGATGCTCCAAGGCTCGCACCTGGGAGAGCGGAAGGGCTGCCGTGAGAGGGCCAGGTGCGGCCCAGCCAGCTCACGCCCCTTCCGGGGGCCTCCGTGAGAAGTGGCAGCTCAGCTGTCCGGAGCACACCCACGAGCACACCCACCCCGGGGCCCTCACTCAGAGCCTTCAGGTGGCATCTCCAATTACTGATTGTTCAAACTGCAGATGGTGAGATAAGGATGGAATCTGAGAATCCCAGGGAGGTGGAGACAATTAGCCAAGGTTTCCTACGGGAGGGCGGGGGCCAAGGAGATGAGGGAAGGGGGACTAAGCTGTGAACGTGCCCACATGTGACAGGCTCTCCAGGCCTGCCTGGGGCTTGGGTGGGAGACCCCAAGGAACGTGGGGTGTCAGAGGCCTGTCTGCCGCCCACCCGGTCTCATCTTGCCTTGGAAACTCAGCAGGGTAGGGCCTGGTTAGTTCTTAAATGCTAATCCTCCCGACAACCCTGGACTTGTAGCCCCTCCAAACGTCAGTTTCCCCAGCTAGAAGTCAGGGATGATGTCACCTGCCCTGCCCACCTGCAGAGAGAAGAACCCGGGGATGTGCTTTGGAGCAGCAAATAGCAAACTCTGCTCTGGCTCCCACTGTGCACCGGGCCTTTTTCTACCTGCTGGACATCTTTAACGCACTAAATCCCCAAACAACCCGACGGGGTAGGTGTTATTTTCAGCTGCACTTTACAGACAACGAAACAGGGTACAGGGAGGTGAAATAGCTCGCGCAAGGTCACACAATTAGCAAGCGGCAGGGCCAGGTGCGGAATCCAGGCAGTTTGGGTTTAGAATGTTTGAATCGCTGCAGCATAGGCCTCCGGTCGGCTGCAAGGTCTCTGCAGGCCCTGGGACCCAGCTGCCCTTGCTGGGCTGGCTCCTGCCTCTAGTTAGGGCCGGTCTTGCCTTGAGAACAGAGACTGGGAGGGCTCTGGGCCCAGGGCTCCTTTCAAACTCTGCGTCCTCTTCACACTTTCCTGCTCAGACTTCTGCAGGGGCTCCTACAGCTCCCACCCCAGCCACCGGCAGATTGACAGGGTCCCTCCTGAGTCCTCTCCTTCCCTCCACCCAGTTCAGCCCAGCGCAGCCTGGGGGCTCCCCCTGCCTCTTCCCCACCCCGCCTGTCCTCTCCAGGCCCGACCTTTCTCGGGCACTCACTCTCCTTCCCACCATCCCAGCCCCTCCTCCACGTGCTCCCAGCCGCCTCCCCTCTTCCCTCCAGTATTTGGCCCTTGTTTGTCCTGATCCCCCACGCACCCTATCAGACTGAGAGCCATCTGCTTGCCTCTTGGGGTCCCTAGCCCGTCAGAGCCCAGGACGCGGGTAAGCCACCGAGGCGAGACGGGTGGCTGGGGCTAGGCGCCTGGACAGTGCAGGCTGTTGTTGTCGTGAGGATGTTGTGACAACGAGCCTGGTGAGGTTCCCTATGACCGCAGGCAAGTAGCTGGACCTCCTCCCATCCACGGCTGGCATCAGCTCCCAGAGTCACATCCTGAAAGAGCCAGAACCACAGCCAGGAGCCTTTTGGATCAGCGGGTCTATACCCTTCATATACAGAGGAGGAGATAGGGGCCCGGGGCAGTCAGGTCACGTGTCCAGGGTGTCCACAGCAACTCGGTGGCCAAGCTGCACACACAGGCCCATCTGACGGCAGCTGCCTGCGCTGGACATTCGTGGTCCTCTTCCTCCTGAATTTGGGTGCCAGGTGGGCTCGCCTCTCTTTCTGTCCTGCCCACGTCCCCGGGTTTCCCTGAGATGCTCTGCCCTGCGGGAGGCCCCTTTGACCCTTGCAGTAGACAACGCCAGCGGGAACACTGGACAATGGCATCTGTGGGCTGTCATCCCCTCCTTAACTCCCACTGGTCCCGGTAAATTCTGCTTGAAGCTGACTTTAAGCCTACAGTTTAATGTCATCGCCATCAAACAGGTTCAGTAGGGATGCAGTCGAGAGAGTTTCTGTCCTACTTGTGTGTGTGAGGGATTGCTGGGTGGGGGTGAGGGCAGGTTTCTGCTCACTCCACCTTCCCTGTGTTTTGACAAGTAAGAGCCCCATGTTTATACTGGGGGTGGGGTGAGAGGAGAGATGTGAGGCTCCTTCCTCCACCCATAAGCAACCAAAAAACCCTTTAGACCAGGAAGTCCTTCCCTTAGTCTAACCTTGATCCCCTATGCTTTAGTACTTGCCTGCTGGGAGATGGTGTGCATTTGGCCAGCCAGTCCAAGGGCACTTTTGCCTCTGGGGGATCCAGGGAAGCCCCCTCTCCCTGCTGCCCTTGGGGGAGTTGCTTGTTGTCTCAGTGGGTGGGGATGGAAACTCATCCCCCACCCAGAACCTTCCCTGCAGAAGGGCTCCTCCCTCTCTCGGAACAAAGGCCTTGGGAGGGCAGGAAATCCTGGCACCCTGTGAGGTGCAGGGTTAACTGCTTCCAACCTGTCAAGGCTGCCGAACACCCCCCTCTCATTCCCCTTCCTCCCCGTCCTGGCTGACCCCTGCCCTTAGATCACAGGCGGCAGCTCTAGGAGGAGCCTCAGAGAGCAAGCCCCTGGTCTACCTGCTTCCCATTTTACAGGTGAAGGAACAGGCTCAGAAGCACAGAACTCACTGTGACCCAACTCCAGGGTCCTGGGCCGCCCTGTTGAAAAGCAGGCCCAGATGAGGGTGGGGAGAGATGTGCTTTCTGTGGAGGGAGCTGAGCAGCCTGGGCTGGGCTGGGACCCCCCTCTGAGGAGGGTGGGGGCTGACCGCCTGGGAGGCTTCACGTCCCCAGCCCATGGCCCACAGTCCGTGCACGTGAGCGTTCGGAGCGATGCCTCTGGGGCTTGCAGGTCCGATTCCTCAGGTGCGGGTGGGGTCACATCCTCTGCCTCCAGCCAGAACTTGGCTTTGCCTAAGGAGCCTCAGGGTCTCTTCGTCAGGAAGGGCTGGTTTGTGCCTTCCCTCGTGCAGGTGCCCAATGGCTCTGGTGACTTCCAGAGGCCACACACACCAAGGGAAGACACTGTGCCCGACTCTCTGTCCCCAGCCATTTTACCACCCCTCTGGGATTCCCCCTCTATAGCCTCCTTGGGCGCCACTGGTAGAGTCCTCCCTCTTGTCCCACCTCCATCCCCTCTGGTGTCTGCGTGTGAAGGTGAGAGGGCCCAGCCAGCAGCCTCTGCTGGATGTTGGCATTGCCCTCTCCCTTCCTCCCTCGGCCTCCCCTCCTTCATGGCTGCAGCTGTACCAGTCCTTCCACTGGCATGAGCTCAGGGCTACCCTCAGAGCAGGAGTAGAGCAGGGAAGTGGAGTCTGAAGCACAGAGAGGGTAAGTGCCTTGCCAAAGGAAACACAGCCTCCAAGTGGAAGAATTAGCATCGCTCCAGGGCCCCTCGGTGGACTCCTGGGGGTCTCTCCGCCGACCCTCTCCCTCTTCCTCCTCTTCCTCAGTGCTCTCTGATTTCTCTCGGTGCCTCAGAGGGCCCAGAAGGGGATGTGGAGCTGGAGGGTGGCCCTGCCTGTCTCTTCTCTTTGCCTAGAGCCCACCCCTCCACTGGTGGTGGCGTCTCACCCCCTGACTCATGCATCTCTATCCAGCCCCATGCTGCACGCCTACCCACGAAGCTCCCCACCCCCCTCCCTCCATCAGGGCCCTTCCTTCCCTCTTACCAGGCTCCCTCCTGCCTGGAAGGGACTAAATGGGTTCAGGAGTTCCCTGGGCCGGGCCCATTTATGGTATTTTTAATATAACAAACAGAATGCACCTGGTACGTGGTAAGGGCTTTATAAATGCTTTTCAAAAATGATCCCGTTTGACAAGCTCATTACACCGATGTGTACTGAGGCACAGAGAGGTTAAATAATTTGCCTGAGGTTATGCAGCCGGTCAGAGGTGAAGCCAGGATTCAAACCCAGCAACGCGACTCCAGGTTTCACATTCTTAACCTCTGCTTGCTTCCACTTGGGCCCTCACGGTCTTTACAAGGAGGGATTTGAGCTAATAACAGACCTTCTCCATAGAGTTGGTGGATCGGCTGGGACTCCTTGGGCAGAGCCCCAGTGATCAGCTTCCCCAAGGGGCTGGCACCCCGGCTGCCTGCGTCCCACCCTGAAGAGCACCCTCCTCAAGGCCAAGTCTTGAACTGCGGATTGGGAAGCTCCAGTTCTTCTGAAGATCTTAGAGGGCATCGCCCTGGCCCTGGGAACAGAACCCAGACCCCTCGGGCCCCTCCCTGTGCCTACACACCCCTCCTGTCCCCATGGCGGAGAGACACAGGGTGATATCAGCCCTGGCGTCCAGGGAGAAAGCCACCCAACCGCGCCGAATTACAAATTACGTAGCTCATGAAACATTCCTTTTAAGGGATTAAGCTGTATTTGGAGAGGAGGTGGCCCTGCAGGGACCTGCCTTCCCAGGGCAGCGAGCTCTTCTCCTAGGCTCTGGTTGTCCTCCAGTTGTCACTTCCCCTCCACACCCCTACCCCAGGCACCCCAGGTGTGGGTGCAGGAATGCTGGTCTGGACGCATGAATGCGGGAGAGGGGGCCGGGGAGAAATGACTCCCACTTCGGAGGCTACTGGCTTCGTGTCTCACAGACCTGAGTTCAAGTCCAGACCGTACCCTTGCTGGTTGTGTGACCTTGGGCAAGGCACTTCACCCCTGGGCTGCTCTGTCTACACAGGAGGGGAACTAGCCACTGTGGAGCGCTGGGTGGTGTGGGCAGAGCACAAGCCGGTGCTCCAGAAGTTACTTTCTTCCCTCTTCCCCTCTCTGTGAGTGCCCACCTAGTGGAAGTACAGAGGGACACAGGCTGGGAGAGCAAGGGGAAGAGAAGGACCCAGCTAGGGGCAGAAGGATGAGGGGTGGGGGGCAAGCAAGTTGAGTTTTCCTTATCTGTAAAATGGGCATGAAAATGACTTCTTTCCTAGGGTTGAGGGAAATTGAGATAAATACGTAAGGTACCCAGCACAGTTCCTGGCACGTGGTGGGCTGTTAATGATCAGTAGCTGTTAACCTGGCTCCTATTCTGGGCAGGGCAGCAGGGAGCAGAGCCGGGAGGGCTGGTTAGGGGAGGTCCTTGGAGGAGGTGAGCGAGACCGGCTTCGGGAGGTAGACAGGACTTCCTTGGAGCCCTTGAAGCCCTTGCCCTGGGCCGAAGATGGACACCAGTGCCCAGACCGGCATGCTGGCCATGGCAGTGGGGTCCAGGAAGTGGGGTGCCAGGGACTCAATCCCTCTACTCAGGGTGCAGGGAGGACCGGCTGGCCACCTGTTTCTGACTCGCAGCATCCATCCCTTGCATTCCTATCTCCTGACAAGCCACAGCTGCAGCCCCATTCTGCAGCCTCCTTCTGGCCTCCCCACACATGCTGCCCGCCCCCCCGCCCCAGCCCTTGCCGGTGTTTCTGACCCTGGGAAGCTGAACAGAGCCAGCAGCGTGGACAGGAAGGTGGGCCCTGTCCATCTACCTTGGAGTCCGACTGCATGCAGCCCGTGCCCCCATCGGCCATTCTTATGAGGGGACATCCTCTTGGTCACACTCAGAGCCCCTCCCTAGTCCACGCCTGGGAGGGAGGGTGACCCCAGGCCATGCAGCACATTATTATCCTGACACCCCTCGGAGGCCATTCCGGGGTCCCTTTCTCCCCCACATCAGGGTGGCGCAGGCACTTCCCTCCCCATCTCGCCGCTCAGAGCTAGCCTGCGGAGTTAGCAGTGCCGACTTCCCATTGGCTGGGGGCGGGCGTGGGACGTGATGCTTGGGAAGTACAGAGCTCAGCCACCTGCCCAGGGCTTAGTTTTGAGACAGCCCCTCCACACCTTTTGCTCACCTTGCCGATCAGGGAGGCAAACTTATCATTGAGGACCTTCATTTCCTCCATCTTCTGGCTCTCCTGCTGCTGGATGGCTGGGTCCACCTTGAGGTCCAGAGGTACTAGCAGGCTGGGGTTCACGGTCACCTTGGGGATGGTGCTAGCTGTCAGGCAGCCTGTGAGACTGCTGGAGCTGAAGCCCGGCTCGGGGGCCCTGTAATTGCTCCATCCGGAGGTCCCAGACCAGGGACCACTCGCCTGGGTCACCTCACAGCTGTTGAGGTTGCCGAAGCCGACGATGCAGGAGCGGCAGGCCATTGCAGGTCCCCGGGACCCAGAGTGGGCAGGGCGCAGTGATGGGCAAGCAAGCCTTTGAGGGGTGGCGGCAGCTGGCTCCGGTCGCAGGCAGGGCAGGCTGGGGACTGAGGAGCAGACACCTGTCACACAGTGCTCATTAGCTCCTCGAAGGCGTGACGCCTCTCAGCCCGACCAACCTGTTAGATGATGTGGTTCCTGCCCCTCCCCCGGCACCATGTACCCATCTCCTCCCGGGGCAGAGATCTGCCTTGCTGAGGGGGGCTCTTCATAGGCCTCCCAACCAAGCCAGGCCTGGCTCCAGGGGAGAGGGACATAGCTGGGCTGGCTGGCTGGGTGGGTGTCGGGTGGTAGCCAGAGGAAAGGCAGATTCAACGAAGAAGGAGAGAGAGAGAAAGAGAGAGAGAGAGAGAGAGAGAGAGAGCTATGCCTCTCACCGAAGACCTCACTGCATACCTGAAGGCTGACGTATCTAGGCTTACATATTTCTGGAAAAGATGAGGCAAGCGCAGGCCCTGGGCTCCTGAGTGTAGGGCAGCCGTCCTGGGCACCGTGCCAGTCTGGCATTGGAAAACCGCACCTTGACTGTTTATTTTCTACATGCGCAAGAGTCTCCCCTGCTTATCTTCTCCTCTTCCTTTCTTCCTCCTGCTCTCCCTCCTTCCTGCCTTTGATCTATTATTTATTGAGCACCTACTGTGTGCCTTCCACCATCTGAGGGGCTGGAGAGGAAATAGATGGTCAAGGTCAAGAGCCTGTGGCTTTGGACAAGTGAGACTTGGTTCAAGACTCAGCATGGGGACTTCCCTGGTGGTGCAGTGGGTAAGACTCCGCGCTCCCAATGCAGGGGGCCCAGGCCAGGGAACTAGATCCCACACGCATGCCGCAACTAAGAGTTCGCATCCCACATCGAAGGAGACTGCCTGCCGCAACTAAGACCCTGCGCGACCAGATAAACAAACAAACAAATAAATTAAAAAGTCATCCCTGCCCAAACCTAAAAAAAAAATTTCATCTTAAATATGAAGTGTAAGTAGAAAAGACACTGATTTGCTCCCACAGAGCCTCTGATGGAGTGGCAGAGGGTTCGGCCAGCCCAGGGCATTCCCTCCTGCCTTCCTGAAGTTCTGGAGGCACCGCTCTTCCACTTCCAGGCACTTTCCAGCTCTCCTGGGCCTGTCTCTTCCTTCCTCCCTGGCCTGATGTCCCTGGGTGCTCTTGCCGTGGCTGGATGGCTCTGTGTGCCCTCCCTGGACCTGGTGCACCACCCTACGTGGTGGGGCTACAGCAGAGAGAGGAGCGTGCCTGGGAGAGACTCCTGTGGTCACAGGGGTGGAGAGATCTCTGGGACTGGAGGGGGAGACAGGCTGGAGATGGGAGCTCCTGCCTGGGTCACATCGCCCCTTCCAGGCCTCCTGCCTCCCAGGCTAGACCTCTGTCCTACACAGTGGGCATTTCTGGCTCCACTGGGGCACAGGAATCTGCCCCGAGGGCACGAGCCTATCCTGAGGCTGGATCCCAGGCTCTGATGCTGGGGTGGGCTGCTGAGACACTTCTGGTGATGGGGTCACTGCAGGGGTGTCTGTGCAGTGTTTCTAGGGTAAGTTTGGGTACCTGGGCAGTTTCCCAACCCCTCCTGACACATGCTTCACCTCCCCCATGCAGCGCCCACCTGCCTCCCTGACCTGGTATCAGCACCCTGCCCGCCCCAACCCTGACTACCCCCGTGTGCTCTGCGGGGAGGGGGGAGGGCAGACAAAGGCATATGGGCCCTGCTGGTGCCAAGATAGCAGCAGACACGTCATGTACGTCCCCAGTGCTTTACATGGATTAGCTCCTCTAATCCTCACGACACATCCTTCGCAGAGGCTTTAATTCTCATCAGCCCTGTTTACAGAGGGGGAAGCTGAGGCTCGGAGGGGTTGAGTGTCTGGTCTGTTGATAGCAATTTATAAGTAATGGATTTGAACCCAGACAATTGGAATTTTGAGTCCTTCCTCTTGTCTTAGCCTCTAAGCTAGGTGACTCCTGGAAAGGGCAGTGGGACAGAAAAGGAAGTTATCTTCTTACCATCCGGGGCTCGATTCCACCTAACTGTCTTTAAGCTGGATGCTCAATTCTCCAGAGCACCTTTGGATAACTTAAGTCTGCTATTCCTTGCTGACCTCCGTCAGCCCCTGTGTTTTGACAAGTCACAGTCCCTGGCTTCGAGGCTGGCCCTGCAGGGCGGTCTCTGGGGTCCGAGCACTGGGCGGCCTTCCTTGCGGGTGGCCTGGCTTCTTGGAAGCACGGAGGGCACGCTCACCTTGGACGCCGTGTGTGGGGAGAGGAATGTGGTCCCACCTGCTGCTTCCTCTCTGGCCCAGAAGTCTTCCTTGGGTGCAGTCACAGAGGTGTCTTTGGCTGTCACAACTCCGACTGTGACAGGCTGTGCTGAACAGGAAGTACAGCAAAAAAGCCCCAAACATAACTCCATGGAAGCACCCAGACCCACCTTCCTCCCCTTCTCCTTCCCTACCCTAGCTTCACGCATGCCTCCTCCACCCCTGAGTTAGCATCCTTGGGGGTCCACTGTACAGGCCTCTGACTTTGCACCCTAACCGAGGACCTGACATAAACCCTCTCCTGGCCTTGATATGAGCCCAAACTTCCTAGGGGTTCAGGCCCCCAGGGGACAGGAAGCCTGGCAGGGGTTAGGAGAGGGAAGGTGGAGGGTGGGCAAAAATTTCAGTCTCTCTGGGGTATGTTTGGGTACCTGGGCAGTCTCCCAACCCCTCCTGGATCTACTCACAGACAAACCTTCTTAGGGCTTCTGGTGGGGCATGAGCTTGGGTGAGCCCAGCTGGAGACAGCGTCTTGTGCCCCTTAGGGATTCTGGAGCCCTGTCCTGCTTGATCTTTACAAGTCCAGGGACAGAAATCTCCATCCCCCACCTTCCACCGCGAGTCCGCCTCCTTTGCCCCTGGTCCCCTGTAACTAGCGACAGGAGGCAAATCCTGATCATCCAGGAGGCCGAGTAAAGGCGGAAGTGGGGCAGGCGCTGGCCAGAGGTAAGAATGGGGGAGGCTTGGGCCCCTGAAATTGGTCCTCGGAGAATCAAGGGGGAGTTTTCTTATTTTCTCTACTTCCTCCTTCCTTCTATTTCTCTCTCCAGGTCACTACCCCCCAACAGCTGTTGTATCTCCTGCTCACTCCCATCCACCTCTTGTCTCTCGCCTCCCTGCCTGCCTGTCCCTCTGGGAGAGTCCTGGTCCAGGGCTCCTCCATCTCTCAGCCCTGGGATAGGAGAGGCATCCTGGCCCTGCAGCCCGGCTGGATGGCGTTATGGGAATGGCATGCCCGTGTCACAGTTTCAGTGCCTCGTCTGTGTGTTTTCCCCCTTTGGCCCAGGCAGGCCTGGGATAATGCAAGACAGCAATGCATAGTTGCTGGATGAATGTGCCAGTGAGCACATCCTAGCCTGCCTGAGGCTCTGGGGCGGGACGTGGCTCTTGGCGAGACAGACAGGGACTCTGGGCGAGGAAGACTCTTAGCCTCGCCCCAGGGCATGATGGGAAGGCTGGGCCACTTCCCCAGGAAGCTTCCCAGATGAACCTGCTTAGGTTTTCTGCCCCTCTCTCCTCCTCTCTCCAAAATGGACACCCACACCTATGCCCTAGCCTGGGTCAGTGCCCTGTCTCTTTGTGCAATCCGTGGCTTGGTGGAAAGAATTTCTGAGGGTCCCAGAACTGGGGACTGGGAAGCTGAGAGTAGACTGGGAAGGGCTGCGGCCAAGAAAGGGGGACCAATAGCAAGGATGGAGACATTAAAAACTGTGCCTGTGAAGCTCCCTCCACGTGCCAGGCAGGCTGTGGAGACACGGGAGAGGCACTGACCCGGGGGAAGGTGTTTGGGGCAGTGAGCAAAGGCTTGAAGGAAGAGGAAGACGTGTCCAGGAAGGGTGTGGGGAGGTTCTTTCAGGCTAAGATGGCAGCAAACCGTTCGTGTAGGACGGTGACGATGACGGGAGCCAGCGTGGCTGGGGTGTCAGAGGTGCTACGGAGCTCAGGGGAGCAGCAGCCTCCTCGGGGACCCAGGAAGGCTGCAATGCAGGCATCTCATCACTTGGCATAAAGTCCTTCAGTGGCTCTCCGTGGATTAAGGTCTAGAAGATTCCTTGGAATGTCAAACAAGATTCTTTGCACCTGCTGCCCTTCTTCCTCTCTGTGTTTCATCTCCTCACGCTCTCCTTCTCTCCACAGGCCCTGCCCGTTCCCACCCCCACCGAAGTGGGCCCGTTTCCCTGAACCTGACGAGCGACGTCATGTGTCCGTGCTGGCGCAGATACAGAACACTTCCATCGCCGAGTACAATTCTATCAGCCAGTGCTGATCTGCAAAGAAGGCATCCGAGATGGGCCAGGAGGCTGCAGAGCCCTGGAGGCTGTGGACTGGTCCAGGATAGACCAGGGGGCAGCATGGGGGTGCTGGCAGAGCTGGTTTCTGGTCTGGGCTCTGCTACTCACCAGCTGCGTGGTTTGGGGCCAAACGCTTGGCCTCTCTGGGGCTTAGTAGCTTGTAAAATTAGATTGTACTGGATGATTTGAATGTTTTTTAATTAAAACTTTTTTTTCCAGTTTGGTTCGACAAATGTTCCTCACTGTGTGGTCAATCCCATTGTTATGCCAGGTACTCAGTGGTTTCCAGTGTGATCCAAGGTCTCTAGCCAAGCAGTGCTCTGGGGACGTCAGGCAGCTGTGGGCATTCTGTACTGAGGGCGGGCCTCTGGGGTCAGGGAGAGGTAAGCACAGGCTAATTACACTTTCCTGTCCTCACAGCACTTAGCCCATTTGTGATGATCTGTTGTTGTTGTTTACTTGTGCCTGCCTACCCTGTGAAGCTCTGTGAGCCCGGGGACCACGTGATGGTTTTATTCCTTGAGGTTCCAGGGCCTGGCACAATGCCTGGCATGTAGTAGGTTCTTGATGACTATTCCCTGCTGGAATGAGTAAAAGGCCACCCTTCCACGCCGGGCACTTGTTATGTGATATTGCAACACAGGATGCAACACCAAGAGCCTCGGATGGTGTAGAGCGACAGACCCCAGGTGGGTCGTGGAGCCAGACGCTGGGCCCTCCGCTTGGGGTGGCACGCGTCCACTGGTGGGGACTCCCAGAGGCCTGGCCTCCCGCTGCTTTAGCTCCTGCTTAGCACAGGGAGGGAACTCTGATGCCCTCCTGTCACGGCCAGGTGCCTCAGGTGGACGAGAAGATTCATGGTCCTTCTTGCAAAAGAAGGAGGCAGGAGGAATCCTCCCTAAGCTGGCAGAAGCCCCATTAGGCTTAGACTTTGGTCAGGCATGCATTTGGGGCAGGGCAGGGACCGAGCCATAAGCTGCCCAGGTACCTCTCCTTCCATGTAGGGTAGGTACCTCAGCCCCTGCCCAGCTGTGTGGGTGCTGGGCTCATGTCAGTGACATCCGGCGGGGTTGCCAGGCCTGCTTCTGGGTGGAGGGGGCAGGAAGGAGGATTGCACAAACGGAAACTGGCAGGAGGCCCCACTTCCGCCAGCTGCTCCCAGGGAGGGCCCCTTGGCTGCAACAGACCCCCGTTCCCCGGGAAACACTGCACCTTCTCGCCTCCTTCCTCCCCAGGAGGAAATGCCAGGTCCCAGCAACAGGGGACTCCTAGTGGCCTCCTGCCCACTCTCCATCCACCTACTGTGGCTGCTTACCCCATGAGGATGGTTCCTCCTAAGAGCCCTCATTTCTCAGGCCTCAGACACTCAGCTTTCTTCTTCCCTCCTGCACGGTCCTCCCTCCTGGCTGCCTCTGAGCTTTCATGCTGGCCACTCAGCCAGCCTGCCTGCCCCCTTCCTCCAGGAAGTCTTCCCAGATAGCCCCCTTCCTCGTCTTTGTTGGGGAGAGCTCTCAATAGCAGCCTCTGTGGTGGCAGGACTTTGTTTTACCCACTGTTCCATCACAGCTGGCACATAGTAGGTGCGCATGGAAATAGTTGTTGAGTTAAAACATGGTGTGTCCTCTATTGTTTAATACTTGTTTCCATGGCTCTCTTAGGCAAGGCTCTCTTTCCTCCAGCACTCTCCCCCATTAGACAGGATCTGGGGACCCAGTTTCCCTTCCAGTGAGTCCCCCCACACCTGGAATCCTGGTCACTGGAGAAACCGTCAACCTTACCTACCGCGGCCAACTGTGCCTTCATTCAGGAAATGCTGTCTGCGCTTCTCCTGGGCGCCTATCCCTGTGCTGAGCAGTGGGGCACATACAAAGATCAGGGTGGCAGGGTGGTGACTTGGGTGTTCTCCCCACATTACCGGCCCCTCTGCTTCCCAGTCCAGCTCTTTCTGAACTCTGGAATCTCTTTCTATCCAGCTGCTGCCTCCAGGTCAGCTGCCTGGCTGGTTCCAGCCACCTCACCCTTCCATTCCTGGCACCGCACACAGCTATTTAAGGAGGTGTCCTCTTCCCTGGGGCTGCTTTCAGAGGGACTGGAAGGCCAGGGTGGCTGACAAAGGCAGGATGGGGGAGTTGTGGGGCATCTGGAGATGCTTATTTGTAAGCACAGACTGCTCCCTGAGCTCCAGCTGCTGCTTTATCTGCCCTGATAATAGACCGAAACCATATTCTGCTCCCTGCGGAGCCGTCAGTGCCTGGCCTCTGCGAGCTTGCCAGGATGGCAGTAGCCCAGGGTGGTGCTGACACAGGCTGGACGGCCCCAGGAGGCTGCGGCCCTGTGGGTAGCCACCAACACGCAGACCACCCCCCAATGCAGGGATGTCCCACTCACCCAGTGCTCCCCAGTGCCCATACGGGGCACACGGGAGACCCTCAGGACGGATCCTGAGAACTGATGTTTGAGCGATGGTGGTTTATGGTTCATTCATCTTTGTATCCGTAGCACTGAGCACAATGCCGGGCATACAGTAGGAGCTCAGGGGTTGAACATTATGCACTCAACACCTATTTATCAGGATCTACCACGTGCAGGCAGCTGTGTCCTCTCCCTCTCCATCCTTCTTTTTTAAACAAATTTATTTTATTTTATTTTTTACTTTTGGCTGTGCCACATGGCAAGTGGGATATTAGTTCCCCGACCAGGAATCGAACCCTTGCCCCCTGCTCTGGAAGTGCGGAGTCTTAACCACTGGACCACCAGGGAAGTCCCTTTCTTTCTGTTCTTTTTTTAAAAAAATTGAATATCTAATTGGCTTTATTAGTGATTCATGAATTGGGCAGCATCCCCTCTAGGAATTAGAAGAGCGCTCCCTCCCTCTCCATCCTTCCATCTCCTTCCTCCAGCACCTGCTGGGGATCTCCTGATGCAGTGAGATGTGGGGAGTCTCCAAGACAGCTATGAAAGGTCAGTCCAAGGCCAGCCCTGCCCACTGTGTCTCTGGGAGAAAAGGAGGAAGAAGTCCTTCCATATGTCCCCATAACTCAGATTAGTGCCCAGGCTTACAGAAAGCCCTCCAACAGGTGACCCAGTTTCATCTCCCCAACACTGCTTGGCAGGCCAGGCATCCCTGCCCCCTCATCGTGCAGAGCTGTGGGATTGGCACCTGGATCTTCTGCCTCTAAATGCAGCCCTCAGCCCAGGCTTCCTCCTGTTGATTAGAGTCTTTTTTTTTTTTTTTAATAAATTTATTTATTTTTATTTTTGGCTGCTGTGTGTCTTTGTTGTTGCACGTGGGCTTTCTCTAGTTGCAGCGAGCAGGGGCTACTCTTTGTTGCGGTGCACGGGCTTCTCACTGCAGTGGCTTCTCTTGTTGTGGAGCACGGGCTCTAGGTGCGCGGGCTTCAGTAGTTGTGGCACGCAGGTTCTAGACTGCAGGCTCAGTAGTTGTGGCGCACGGGCTTAGTTGCTCCGCGGCATGTGGGATCTTCCCGGACCAGGAATACGAACCCGTGTCCCTTGCGTTGGCAGACGGATTCTTAACCACTGCGCCACCAGGGAAGTCCCGACTGGAGTCTTAGTTCCTGAGTTAAGCTCTGAGGTTTTGGGGGAAGCTGGGAGGAGCTGGGGCTGGGAGAGGGGTGGATGAGCCGGGGTGGGGATGGATCAGGGAGGGGTAGGGAAGGGAAGGTGGGGTGAGGAGAGAGGGAGCAGGGTGCAGGGCTGGAGTCCCCCCCGCCATGGCCTGGGCTGCTGGATGGAGCAGGACCGACAAGTGGGAGTCTGACGACCTCAGCTCCTCTCTGAGGTGGCCTGTTGCCTCCTGACTGGGCAGACAGCGCTGGGCGAGACTGGGGCCAAATCAGTGTTTTGTAGCGGGTGATTCCTCTATGTGGGGTTTATCTTCCTGGGTCATTGTTCCGCACTCTGAACTTAGTAGGGTAATAGCAGCCTGGACTGGGGCTCCTGCCTGCCCGCTGGCCCCAGAGCCCTGCAAACAGATGGCGGCAGATGAGGGAGAGGAAGGTAGGATCAGTCAGGAGCGGCACGCCTGCTGCCCCATCCCGGGTCACTGCAGGTGTGTGTGTCCGTAGCCGTGTGGGGTGGCTGCCCTCCAGGCAGGGCCTCACAGCTGCCCAGATCCCGGGACCCTCACAGACCCCCGTACCTCCTCCCATTCCTGCCTGAGCCCCCAGAGACCCATCCCCCTCTCTAGCCTCTGATATACCTTACTCAGCTTTCTCCTGCAGCTTGCTCCTTTTCCTCTATCCTCAGGAAGCCCAAAAGGGAGAGGGCAGCGCTGCTGGCCCAGGACACCCCCTGCCCCCAGTGTGAGGCACAGAGCTTCCCGTTCATGTGGCTTTCTAAATTGCCACGACCACCCATGTGGCAGGAGCTATTTCTAGATTACAGTTGAAGATGCTGGGGCTCTGGGGGGTTAAAGGACTTATCCAAGGTCACCCGGTGTGGTAGACAGAATAATGGACCCCCCAAATGTCTTGGACCCCCCAAATGTCTATGTCCTAAACCCCAGAGCCTGGGAATATGTTACCTTCCGTGGCCACAGACTTTGCCGACATGAATAAATTAAGCCTCTTGAGATGGAGAGATTACTCTGAATGATTACACTGGGCCAATGTAACCACAAGGGTCCTTTAAATGCGGGAGAGGGTGTCGGGAGAGTGATGCTGTGAGAGGGACTCCTGTTGCTTTGAAGACGGAAGGGGACCAAGGAAGGTGGGTGGCCTCTAGAATCTGGAAAAGGTGGGGAAGTGATCTTCCTCTGGTACCTTCAGAAGGAGCGCAGCCCTGCTGGCACCTTGATTTTAGCCTGTGGAGACCCATTTTGGACTTCTGATCTCCAAACCGTAAGACAGTGACATTGCGTTATTTTAAGCCGCTAAGTTCATGGTTACAGCAGCAGCAGGAAGCGAATACACCCAGAAGGTAGCAGAGCTTGGATCTGAACCTAGGACTCAGCTGGTGCCCTGCTCCCTTCCACCTGCTGGGGAGCTCAGAAAAGTGCTTAGAAACATACCTACAGTAGATCATTTCTTGGGGGTTCAAGTAAGGCAGGGCATGTGCTAGCCATTAGGGCTGGGGGTGTGGAGGGGGTTACAGTGTTAAAACCAGTGTGGTCCCCACCCTTAGGACACGCGTAGCCTGCCTGCTTCTGCACTCTGCGTGGTTTCTCTGTCCTGGGTGCTGGTCCTTCGAAGCAGGGAGCGGGTGGGATGGGAGGGGGTGTCTGAAGTCTGTCTCCTCTGGGGCCCTTGGAGGTCTGTGTGTCCATCTCAAGTCAGGGGGCGATACCTGTGTGTCTGGGTACCTGGTTGTGGAAGGATCCAGGGACCCTGCTCTTCAGATGTGTGTGGAGGGGCATCCCAGATCCTGTGGACCCTTCTGGGCAGTGTGTTTGTTCAGGCCCTTTGTGAGTGTGTGTGTGTGAGCATGTGAGTGGGCAAGTGTGTGAGTGCGTGAACGTGTACTTGGGGCAGTGTGGGCCTGCTTTCTCCTCGGTGTGTGTGCACAGGTGAGTGAGCGAGTGTGTGTGAGCTGCGCTGGGGGAGAGGCGGCTCCCTGCACCTTGCCAGCATTGCCTCACCAGTGTGACACAGCCACTAATGACTGTTTGCCATTGTCCGTGTGGCAGTGGCATCGCCTGCATTAATGACAGTCTCTCCTGCCTAATGACCTGGCTTCTGCCCCCTCGTTCAAGGGCCACAGGAGCACTGAGCCCATGGCCGGAGAGATGTTGACGAGCTCAAAGCATTTCCCGCTGGGGTGTCAGTGGGGGTGGGGAGGAGCATAAGTCCCACCCTCCCCCACAGTCCTCCAGGGTGCCCAGTGGGCTGGGAATTTCAGCTGGCTGATGTCATTCCTGGGCAGGAAGACCCAGGTCTGGGCCCTGCCCTCCGTCTCTGCCTGGGCAGGGCAGCTGCTGCCTGGACCCAACATTGCTTCCTGCTGCCCCTCCCCACAAGGTGCCCTTGACCCACATTAGCTCCCATAGACGGGAGTCTGCCCTCCTGTCCCTCCTCACCTCTGCCGATGAAGAGAGCCTCTCTGAGCAAGCCTGTCTGTGCCCTGTCTGAGCAGCTGGTCTGGAGCTGCCCCTGGGGAGTCGAGGGGGGTTCTGGGGCAGCCCAGGAGTTCACGGCATCCAGGGCAAGCTACCCTCTGGAGTCTCACTGCTGAAGCCTCATTGGCTGACTGTACCAAACTGTCTTTTATGATTGAAATGAAGTTAAAAGAGCCTTCTGGACTCAGAAGGAGATGCTGGAGAGGGGCTGCTGGTCCCTTTCTGTGAGCCCTTAGCAATTTGTTCATATTCCATCCTACTGATGCTTCCCACTCACAGGTCTGCCTCCTCCTACCATAAGTTTACCTAGATAAGCAGATAAACTTAGTCCTCTGCTCGTTTCAGTAGGGACTCACTAAAGAGTTTCTGGGTTAGTGAATGCACCCCTGGAACTAGCTGTGTGACTTTGAAGTGACTTGCCGCACCCTCCTCTGCAAAAGGTGGGACTTGCCTCAGCCTGATTTACACACGTCAACTGCGCTTCACTGTTGTGCCCATTTTACAGGTAAGGAAATCAAGGCCCAGAGCACTGAAATAAGCCCTCACAATTAGTGTAGATTCAATCCCACGTCAGTCTCTCCCTACATCCTGCTGCAGTGGCTGAGGGACCCCAGTGTGTTGGCGGGGACACTGCATTAGCTCTCTGCCTAGTTCCAGAGGCCAGGAAGAGGGAGCCTGATCTGGGAAGGGTTCGTAGTGTTCCAAAGTGAGAAGCTTCCCTTGAGGAAGAGCTGGCCTATTCTAGATGCTCCCCAGAGACTCCTGCTGGGATATAGACTTATTGTTGGCAATCAAGGCAAGAACGTGGTCATGGGGAGAAGCTGCTCATTGTTGGGAGTTTCATCACTGAGACTGCTTGATTATCAAGAGGAAAAAATTGCAGGAGGAGGGATGTGACTTAGATTTCAGAGTCTTTCTTGGCGCTCCTTAAGGGCAGAAACGAATCCTCTAGCAAAATGGGCTGAATTAATACGGGGACCCACAACTAGTGATGACCATGAGATATATAGCTTTAAAAATTTTTTTTAATTCATTTAATTCATTTATTTTTGGCTGCCTTGGGTCTTCGTTGCTGTGCATGGGCTTTCTCTGGTTGCGGCGAGCGGGGGCTACTCTTTGTTGTGATGCGCGGGCTTCTCATCGCCGTGGCTTCTCTTGTTGTGGAGCACGGGCTCTAGGCGCACCGGCTTCAGTAGTTGTGGCACACGGGCTTAGTTGCTCTGTGGCACGTGGGATCTTCTCAGACCAGGGATCGAACCCGTGTCCCCTGTATTGGCAGGCGGATTCTTAACCACTGCACTACCAGGGAAGTCCCAAGATACATAGCTTTATGAGAACATTTGCAAGGCAGCACATAAACGAGGGCAACTGAATACACGGAAAACTTTGGACCTAAGTCACTAGGGAACTGGGAATAAGTTGTGGTAAGAGCTGGGTGGGGTTGTCCAGGAAAGGCTTCCCAGAGCGGGGGTGTGTGGACCAGTTGAAGAAGGACAAGGCTTTCCTGGAGTAGGGGCAGACAGGGGGAACAGCAGGCACCTAGCATCCTAGTGATGTCATCATTCTGGAGCCAGCCTGTCCCCAGGAGCCATGCCTCAGAGTGCTGGCTCAGTGACCTGGTACCCTGGGAATTTGCCCCACCTCCTGGGTGGGGATTGATCTGACACACATCTGCCCAGCCCAATTGGAGCCACTTCGAAATGACATAGAAATGTGGTGTGGGCTTGAGCCAGTTCCTCCTCTCCAGGAAGATTGGCTGAGTTTTGGCCTGTGGGCCGTCCAGGTGGCTTCTCTTGGGACGTCTGTGGAGAGAGATGAGGGAGGAGTCTGGGGCCTCTGGGAGACTGAGGGAGATTCTGAGAAGTGGAGGGAGGATGCTAATAAGGCCTCCTGCCTCCTTCCCAGGGGCCAGGGTGCCGATAATAATGATGATGACGGCAGACCTGCAGTCAGCCTGTCTCCATGCGTGGCTGCTTTGGGCCCGGGCCCGGGCTTGGGGCGGCGGAGAGAAACCTTAGATTCACAGAGCTCCTGAATGGGAGGGACCCTTAGTCTACCCACTTCCTATACAGAGAGGGACCTGGAGGGCCAGGAGTTGAGAGGGGAGGATAGATTGTGTGGGTGGGGGAGAGGGTGGGATAGACCCAGGACTTGAGGAAGAGGAACTGCTGTGGTTTTCGAGGCGTTCACTGCAGGGTGACCGGCACATCCCAGGCTGCGGTCCAAGGTGGGAACAGCAGACGTGCCTCGGGCAGTAGTGCTGGGCAGTGGTTGAGGAGAGAGAGGGGCAAATCCCGGGTGGCGCCCTGTAGGAGGGTCAGCCAGGAAGCAGGGCTGAGCAGGTAGAAGGGGTACGACTGGCTAGGGCTCCCTGCTGGGGAGAGGGAGGCATGCAGAGGGAGGCTGGCTGAGGTGAGAGTGCAATGGGGAGCAGACAGAGCACCCCGAGGGACAGAGCTGTCCGCCCAAACTGAGGGATTCACCTTTGAATCAAGAGGCAAATGGAGCCTCTGATGGCCCAGCAGGGCTCTGACTGCAGTCCTCGGACGCCGATGACTCTTCACTCTGAGGCCTGGGGTTTCCACCAGGTGTCCCCGTGCTGAGTCCAAGAGTGGCAGTTTATCCAACTAGAGCTGCCTGGAGGGGTCTCTTGACCCCAGAGGTGGATATCGTGGTGGGTGGAGGGGAGTTCTTGTGGGGGGCATCCTCGGGAGGAAGAGTTGAGGATCAATACTCAGGAGAGCCTTGGGACTAGGGTTGACACCTCTGGGGACAGCCTGAACCAGGACAGGGGCATCTATTTAGGGATTCATAGTCACTTTTAGCTGGCGTTTAGATGCGTGCCTGTAGCACCCTCAAGAATGGCAATATTTGACCATCCGTCTCCCGCCCAGCAAGCTCTCCATGCTTCGAAATGGTAGCATCCTGTTCAGGGCCAGCGATTTGGAGCAGAGAGAAGCCGAAAGAGATGCAAATGGAGAGACTGACCCTTGGGGAGGAAGAGGGAGTCTCTCCTCCCCTTTTCTGTTGTCCTTTGGGGGTGGGTGGGCAATCGGGGGGCCTGGGAAGAGGAGCCGAGATGGGGCGTCACTAGCCAAAGGTGGCATCTGGAGGCTGGAGGGACCTCGCGTCTCAGCCCCGTGGAGACAGCTCTGTTGTTCCTTGAGGCCTTCCCGCCTTCCTGTCCTTGGGCTCTGTGCCCAACACTTGCTGCCAGCGCCTGCTCCCTGAGCCAGCGCCTGGCAAACGCAGCTATGAGATCATGGGGCGGGGTACGTTGGCAGGCGCCCCCATCTCCGTCGGAGCCATGACAGTTGCTTGGTGGAGCCCTGGGCCCCGTGCCTGCGTAACCTCCCTCCTGGCCTCATCCCCTTCCAGGAAGGTGGCTCCTCTAGCCAACCAGTGTAGCCTCATCCAGTTTGGTCTCCTGACTCCAACAAAGGTGGTACACTGACTCATACCATGGCATGAGGGCTTGAGGCTAGACTTCAGGAAGGACTTCCTACTCAGGAGATGGGATAGTGGGATAATTAGGGACACACATTCATAAGTGGAGCAGTCCTCGCTGAGGACTCAGTCTGCGTCCTGGCAGTCTCAAGCTCTTTGATACACCTTGAGGGTCCAGTGGGGCTGGCCACTGGAGGACCAGGTGGGCTCCCAAGGGCTCACTCATCCCCTAGTTTAGTGTTCAGGGGTGAACAAGACAGGGTTCTTGAGGGCAAGAGATGGAGATCAAAGAGGCAGGAAAGATAAGAGGTGAGCTCACGTTCCAGAGGGTGGAAGTCAGCCGCGCAGAGGTGGGTGGGCCTGTTTGTTTGGCACCTCTTGAGTCAGAAAGGAAGCCGGCGCATCAGAACTGCAGCAAGAGGGACCAAGGTGAGACAGCGAGACCTTCTGACTTTCAGGGCTGTGTGTCACTGGCACACGAAGGGCGTGTTCTCTGGGGAGAGGGGGCACTTTGAAGGCTCAGTCTGGAGATGAGGGGGATGGATGATCTGATTTGGGGGTCTTTGTGCAGGAGTTTGTGTGTGTGTGCATGTGTGTGTGCATGCGTGCGCACACATATGTGTGTCCACAGTCTCTAGTGGTACATTTTCTGCCCCAGCTCTCCAGTGCATCTGTGTTTTTGTACCACAGGGACCCAAGGGAGAACAACCTCTCTGCTGATGGTCCGGAATGTACTCTATATTTGGGTGCAATGCTGACTTGATTGGGGACCATTCTTGTTCCCCAAATGTCCTCCAGTTGGGCAGACCACTTATTCTAGTCCTGACACCCTCACCTTACCCTCAGGATGTCTTCTCTTCCCCTTCTTCAGGGACCCCCATTCCCTTCCCCTTCCCTGAGGAGGCGCTGGGGCCTGGGCTTTTAGCTTGTGCTGGACATGTCCTGGACCTTCCCCCCTGAGCCCACAATTCCACCTTGACTCATTCACCCCTGTGTTCCAGCTTCCATAGGACTGGACCCACTGCAGTGGGTCCACATGTACAGCACGGATGTGTGGAAAAGAAGGATGCTTGGGCCATCCTCGGTGTGTAACTGGGACCAACCCTCAGTGTGCCCTGTCAAGTGCCATGTTGACTACTGGCCCCTGTCTGCTCTTGGTTTCCAAGCCTGTGCCCCATGTCTATGGGTCTGGGATCAGATCCTATGTTTTAAGGCCCAGTGGCAACACACACAGTCAGAATCCTAAGATGTCAGGGACAGGTGGGACCTTAGAGACCATCAAGGCTCATCTATCCTTCATTTACAGACAAGGCATCCCCCAGAGAGGGAAAGGACTTGCTCAAGGTCACACAGTAATTTGGAGGACACTGCAGGCCTCCCCATGACACGGCCCTCTCCACCATGTACATTGCCTCCGTAATTTTGACCAGCCTTTCTCTCTCTGTCTCTTTTTTTCTCTTGTCTGTAGTTTTCTTAGACTTTCCCCTCTCAAGCTCGCCCATCCAGACCCTGCCATTCCTGAAGGCCTAGCCTGGTCCTCCTTCACTCTGGAACCAACGCGATTACTCTCCCCTACCTTCTTCTGCACTACTGGCAGAATGTCCTGCTAATTCCCATTCCCTGATTGTCTGTAACACAAATGAATGCTTTATTACTTGATGCTCTAATGACCTGGGTTCCAACCAGGCTCAATTGCTTCCTGACTGTGTAACCTTGGGCTAGTTACTTAACATTCTTAATCCTCCGTTTTCTCATCTGTAAAATGGGGGCAGATGTTAGAGCCTGAGAGAACAGCGAAGCTCAGAGGGCTCGACTGGGAAAATGGCAAGATTGCCATCCGAAGCGTAGTGGGTGTGGGCGGGGTGGCGGCAGAAGGCAGGCAGGGGCCAGGTCGTGGGGCATCTCAGCAGGGGGAGGTTCTGCTCTTGGCAATGGGGAGCCCTTGAGGCCTCTTTGGAAGGGAAGTAACCAATCCGCACCTGGAGTTTGGAGTGGCTGTGAAATGGAGTGGAAAGGACACGGGTTTTGGAATTGGCAGATCTGGATTTACGTTTCAGCTCTTGCACTGGTTAGCTGTACGATGCCACACAGATTGCTAGATCTCTCTGGGCTTCCTCTTTCAGTCCGTAAAATAAGAATGATATCTTCTCCATAGATGTAATGGGAGGATTAAATGAGAAAACATCTATAAATTGCTCAGCTTGGAGTCTTGCACTTAGTAAGTAGCCGTGATGACTGTTGTGGCCGTCATCATCCACCAGCTCGTGTCCACCTGCATCCTGGTCTGGCTTTGTCCCTGGGTCTGTCTGGCCCCCGGGTTACAGGATCATTCCTCACTTTCCAGCTCGGAAGATTCCCAAGGGCAGGGCTCACATGCATGGTCTCCCTGCTCTAGTTGCTCCAGGAATTGAAGGAGCTGGGAAAGCTGCTAAGGAGGGAGATGCACTTGGGGGCCTCTGGGTGGCTCTGCAGAGGCCTCAGAGACCTGCAGGCAGGCGGAGGGGGGGTGGTGGTGTCTCAGGCCCTCCTGGCCACCCATTACCCTTGTCGAGTCTGAGGGGATTAAGGTGAGCAGGGAGTTGTGTGTCAGCAAGATGTGCATCTACCGTCCTCGAGCCAACTCTCCCAGGGATGGTGCTTGGGGCCCCGGGCGCCGCAGTGGGTCTTGCCGCTTGTGAACCCCATGAATGGTGGTGTGGGGCTGCTTGGGGTGAGACAGAAGCTGAGCCCGGTAGGCTGAGCCAGGACCTGAAAGCAGGGTGGTGGTGGAGAGCAGAGAGGGGCCTGGGTGTTGGGGGGAGTGGGTGGAGATGAGGCCAGAAAAGTTCGCAAGAGTCTTGAATGCCAGGCTGAGGAGCGAACACTCTGTCTCAAGGTGAGGGGGGAGCCATTGAAGGGTTTTTAAGCAGGGGAGAGACGTAGGCAGACGCAGGGGCTGCAGCGCTATGGGAATGGGGGAGGATGGAGGGGTCTGACCTCGGCTTTCCGGAGGAGGGAGTGATGGGGGATGGCGTGCTCCTGGGGAGGAGGAGGGAGTGGGATGGGTGTAGAGTGGGGTGTGGGTCTGGAGCGGGTAGCTGAGGTGTGTCCCACACAGGTGGGAGGGGTGGGGTACAGGAGTAGGGGTTGAGTTGGGGCTCCGCTGGAGGGGGAAGGCTGAGCCGTAGGGCTGAAACTGGAGGAAGAGCAGGCCAGGGTGGCTCAGTCTTCTCCTGCCTTTCGATCTCAATTGCTGGTCTGCTCCACAGGCCCTCAGACAAGACAGGCCACCTCTCTGAACTTCAATATTTTCATCTGTAAAATAGAGAGCACCGTACCTTTCTCCCTGTCACTTGGGGTATCCAGCCAATAAGCAGTCACTGTTCCTCCGTCTGGGCCTGCGTTCTGGGGCACAGAAGCTGGGAGAGGCAGAATCTGTGGCAAATGGCCCAAGGGGGGCTCTGGGCATGATGTGAAGCTCTTGGAGCGCTCTCGGAGGGACTGGAGGGACAGGGGTTCTGGGAGTGTGTCCAGGGTGAAGAGCTGGTGGACAAGATGCCGGGTCCGAGGCCTCCTTTGCTCCTCTGTAATCTGAGCTGCTCTCTCAGAACCTTCCAGCTTACCAGGCTCACCACCTACCCTGTGAGAAATGGACGGAGCCCTCCAGGGTTGGGAGGACAGGGAATATGGGGTGACAGCTTAGGCATAGAGGGGCGAGAACCTGGAACTTGCCCAGCTCGGGAAGTCTGCAAATCTCGGCATTTTTATGGCTCGACTTCTTACTCCACAGAGCCCTGAGCGGGAGGCAGTAAGCCTCCCTGAGGCCGGCAGGAGGGATTCCAGCTCTGTCTCAGGGTTCCCAGCTTTCTCCACACCCTAGGGGAGCAGCTGGGTGAGTCGGGTTGAGAGGTGCTCACACCCCAGGGCCCCCTCCTGGGACACCTGCCACCTGGGTCTTGTTGGAAGTCATCCTCACACTGGTGTCAGGCGGGTGGCAGGTTAGGGCTGGCCAAGGCACTGGGGCAGAGTACGCCCCCTAGGGGATTGCTGATGGTGGGGCAGGGTGGAGGGTGGTCTAGGAGACAGAAAGCGCCACCCCCTTCCTGGTCCTGGAAGAGGTGCTCTCAGCCTAGTCGCTGTCTCGGGTGCCCTCTTTCCCTTCTCATCTCTCACGCGTCTCCCTAACTCCTCTCTCTAGTTTTCCCCCCGCCCCTCCCCCTCCCCTCCCCCTCCCCCCTCCCCCGCCGGCACCATCCTTTCCATCTCCTTCCATTTCTCTCTTCTTCTGCCCCCAGTCCTTCCCTGTCTCCTGTTTCCCTCCAGGACCTCCTGGTCTTCCTTTTCGCATCTGCTCCTTATTCCCTGCGGTTCTCTTCCACTCACTTGCCCCCATTCAGATTCCCCTCTTGGAACCCCTGCCCACCTCGGTGGGAGGTCACCCCACACACTGCGGGGAGTTCAGGGCTGTCTTCTCTCCAGAATGTCCCTCTCCTCCTGAAGAGTCCTCCTGGGATGGCTGTGCCTGAGGCGGGCTCTGTCCCTGCAGCTGAGCTGGGGCTGCGGACTGGGCAGCGGCCCCTGGAGGTGAGGCTGGGGATTGCGGCTTCGTACTGGCTTCGGCTCCCTGCTGGCTCACATTCTCACCCCAGGCATTCTGAAAGTCACACTTGTTTGTGTAGGGTGTGCCTGAGTGTGTGAAGCTGTGTGGAGACTTGGGCGAGTGTGTCTGGTGTGTGTGTGTGATTGGAGTGTGTCTAGGTCTGCGTAGATTGCATACACGGGTGTGCGTGTGTGGGAATGGAATGCGGGCTCTCGCAGACTGTTGCCCGTGTGTAAGCCCCTTGTATACTGGCGCGTGTGCACACTCCAGAGCACGTGTGACAGTGGAAAGGCACATGTTTCTGTGGGTACCTGGAGGAGCTTGAGGGCTCTGACAGGTAGGAGCTCATCTGTGCCTGAGGGCGCCAGTGAGCATGGGAGTAGCATGAGGACACGTGTGTGTGTGTGTGTGTGTGTGTGGCTGTGAGCCCGTGCACGGGGCTGCTTACAGTGTGCACCTGTGTGTCCAAGATGGGCTGGCTGCCTGTGAGGTAGGTTTGTGGGTACACATTATCACTGCAGTGTGGAGGATAGGAGATCCCCAGGAGGGTGACTCTTTGGATCTGTAGCACCATAGACACATGTGAGCATCAAGGAGGGCGAGGGGGAAGCTGTCTTTGTGTATCTGTGGAGCAGCTCCTCCTAGGCCAGTGGTGGGGCTGGGCTGAAAGAGGAAGTAGTAATTTATAAGCTTTTAAAGAAATGCCTCCACCCCAGTTGGGCCCCAGTCATAGTGAGTCCCACGCATCACTCAGGCCTGACATCACCCAGGCACCTGAAACCACAGGAATGAGAAGAGACCGCCTCCCCGACCTGCCCACCCGCCGCAGGCTGAGGCCTGGGAGAGCAAGCACATTTCCTGCTCTGAAGCACTTACTGGCTGCAGGGGTCCACTGCCCAGCTGATGCCCCAGTCCCAACCAGAGATCCCTCCCTGGGCACCGAGGCAGCATGCTGACAGGAAGTGGGATACCTGTGGGACACCTTGGTGGACCTGGGGTCCAGGAACCCCTTTCCCAGCCAAGCCAGGCTCCTCCAGGAGAGCTGGGCGGGCTTCCTACAGGCTGCTCTCAGGGACTGAGTGGCCATGAAGCAGGGGGCTGGAAGCCCTCAATAAATACTGGCTGGAGGAATGAATGAACAAACGGTGGTTCCCAGGGGTGGTGCTGGCTGGCTCCAGGGAGCCTCCCAAGGGTAAGTGCGTGGCTGGTAATTGCACGATCTTTTCTGAATCTCACTTTCCTCCTTTCTAGGGATGACCCCACAGAGTCATGCCAATGAAATGTGGCAGTGTGCCTGGGGACTGGTCCCTGGCCCCTTTTGGGTACTCAGGAAGCGATAGGTGTCTCCTCCCTGAGAGCTGACAGCTGCTCTGAGCCCCTTCCACAGCTACCCCTGGACCAGCTATCGTGGAGCGGCAGTAATCCTCAGGTTCCCATTCTGGAAGCATGAGTCAAGCCCAAGTCCTGGAGGAGGGAGGTCACACTGGGGTCAGTTGGTGGACCCAGGCAGGAGCAGGCACATGTCTGGCTGCTACCTTATCATAATGCGATGCCCGTTGCCAGTAACTGGGTCTCAGGAGCTGGGAAGGCAGGCCCCTGGGGCTGAATTGAGTACCCCCAGGTCTGTGGGCTGTAGGTGTTGTTGATATGGGCTTTGTGATATGTAGGTGCTTTTCAGATAAAACAGGCTGAAAAGGACCCAGCCAAGCCCTAGAAGGCTTTGCTTTCATAGCTGCTGCTGCTGGGGGTGTGGCCTCTGGTCCTGGGGCTGGGCCCGGCCTGGGGGTGGCCTCATCTCTATCAGAGCTCCTGAATCCAGCTTGTGACGTCCAGAGCCCTGTCTCGGTTCCCCGAGAGCCTCTCTTCTTCATCTAGATATCAGTGATCTCCAATGAAGACCCAGATGAACTTTCTCTAGGCTTTGGTGAATATCTGAGATGTGGAAATTCCTACTTTGAACCCTCTCTCCTATACCCGTGACTCTGGGCAGGGGGTCTGCCCTTCCCTGTCTCTGTAAACTTTGACCGTTCAGCACAATGGACAGTGGCCATGTGTTGGGTGAGCTTAGGTGGAGATGAGCATCTCTCTTTTTTTTTTTTTTTTTTTGCGGTACGCGGGCCTCTCACTGTTGTGGCCTCTCCCGTTCCGGACGCGCAGGCTCAGTGGCCATGGCTCATGGGCCCAGCTGCTCCGCGGTGTGTGGGATCTTCCCGGACCGGGGCACGAACCCGTGTCCCCTGCATCGGCAGGCAGACTCCCAACCACTGCGCCACCAGGGAAGCCCGAGATGAGCATCTCTTGCAACATTCAATATATATATATATTTTTTCTTACTTAATTATGGTTTTAGCGTAGTATATAGCACAATATGGGCAGCCCTTTTTCAATCCATTCAACAATTCAGCACCATCCATGTCCAGTCCAAAAAATTCCTGAAGAGTGGGCTTTCATCCTTGGTACCGCCTTACGAGTTATTCTTGGTTTGCAATAGCTGCAAAGAAGCAAAAAAGCTGGTACCTTCACCTTGTCTGTGAGTACAAATGCTGGCGCTCTGATTGCTGCAACCACTGAGGCCAAATAAAATAACACTGTAACACACAGGAGTGATACATCCAGTTCCCAGGTTCCAGATAAGAGCAGCCATGCCCATATAGGAGGGGATCACCCATCCCCATTGGTTAAGGCCTTCGGTTTGTTGCCCTCAGAGTAGAATAAAACACTGTGTTCCCACGGACAAGGAACTCCACAAGAACCCATGGTCTACTTTTGGACACGGACTTTAAGGACCACACGTGCCAGGCACTTCTAGAAACAGGACTGGCTGCGGCGGTCACAGTTGGAGAAGCTTCTGTTTTGGCAGCACAAACTAAAAACTTCTTAGTGTATTCTGGTTTTAGTCTCCTCTCCTGAGTGAAGCAGCCAGGGATTGCCAAGTTCCACAAGCCCTCAATCTAATGCTCAGCATTAATTCTCTCCATGGTCTTCTTATAGCCAGGCTACAATTTTCCCTTCCCATCCAGGGATGGCATCATCATCGTGGAAAGCCTCCTCCTTGACAGTGCCAAACTCGGGATCCAGTGCTTTGACGTGATACCGATGATTTCCCTCCCGGTCAACAGCTGCTTTTAAATCCTTCAGTGTCACCTCCCCCACCCTCTTCGGTATATTGACCATGAAGGGCGTAAGTGGTCGGCCAGTGAAATAGAGCACCTTCGTGCAGGCGCTGCTGACAGCTGGAGAGCTCTGTGAGTGAGGCAACTTTGAATGCGGGGGCCAGGACTCCCGGCATCCACTACCTGCTTGAGTTCTGGGTGACTTGCCCCGAACCCTTCTGTCCTGTCTCCTCTGGGTCTCCATGGCGCGTGGGCGCTCCATGAGGCCGGAGATGCCCTGCTCCAAGCTGTCGATGGTGTGGTGCTGAGGGTCGTGGCCACTGAAGCTGTTGCGTAGGCTGCAGAGGGCATCCCGAACGAGCTGCAGGTCGCTGCTCCCTCTGTGAGTGACTGAAGCAGCGCCTTTTCCTGCCACTGGAAGGAGAAAGCCATTGCTTTGAGGGCTGTGACTGCTGCAGTGGGTCACCTCCTCTGCCTCTCTTTTCACACAGTGAGTCAAAGGCTTTGTCTTTGTGTTCTTTGTGTTCCAGCTCCCGCTTCAGATCCACCTGCTGGTAAATGGCCTCAGAGAGTTTCCGAAGTGCTTCCTCCAGCTTGGCCTGGTACAGCTTCAGGAGGCGGTCCTTCTGCCCCAGTTCTTTTTTATATTCTCCTGAGAGCCGATTCCTCTCGTCTAGCTTCCTCTGCAGATCCACGTTCTGGTTGTGCAGCTCATCTTCGTCCATATTTGCCCTCAGCAGTTCTTGTCTGAGCTGAAGGGCGGACGTGTCCTGCTGAGTCAGCCTCTGCTGCAAGGCATCCTTTACCCCCTGGAAATTTCTGGCTTCTTGTTTATACTTCAGCAGCTCCTTCTTTAGGTCCTGATTCTCCTCCATACTCTGATCCAGACGACTTTGGATTGACTCCTGGTTCACAGAGGGCCAAGGGCCTCTCCCGTTCATCTTCGGGTAAGGATCCATTGAGCAGTAAGGCCTGTAATCCTGATGTCATTCTCCTGGCTTCTTCCTTTTCTTTTTCCAAATGTCCTTGTTGTTCCAACAGCTGTTCTTCCCATGAAGTCTCCAGATAGGGCCGGGAGCTGCCTGGTCTCCAGTCCCGGGATAATGGAGAGTCTGTCTCCTCTGTTTTGTTCTCTATTCCTTCAGAGGGAATAATCACTAAATCTGCCTTCTCCTCCAACTGGGTTATAATGGAGTCACTCTTTGCACTGTGGATAGGACTGGGGGAAGTCAGGCATTTGACTTGCGTCCCTCCCCTGGTCCCCCTCGTGGCTCCGGCTTCAGCAAGTTGGCTTCCCGGGGTGAAGTGGGAGGCTGAAAGTCACAGCGCTCCCCAATTTGGGCATGTCTCCCCGCGCTGAGGCCCGAAGAACGACTCCACGGGCAGGCCAACTACCAGAGCCGCTCGCCCCGGTGCCGAGAGGGAGGAGGGAGGACAGAGAAGCAGGCATCTCGGCCCCAGGGACGGGGATGCTCCCAGCTCTGAGGCGCGCTGTCCTGGCAACTCAGCCACTGCAGCAGCCCGGCCTCGGCGGAAGCCGCCTCCCCTCGCAGGCTGCGGTCCCCGGCAGCGGCATCGTGGTCTCCGCGGCCGCGCGGCTCCGGGCGTGCCCACGGGCGCGGGCATTTAAACCCATCTCCGACCCACCGGAGAAAACCGACATTCAATATTTTCACTACATTGTGCACATCCCCCGTGCCTGGCTTCTTATCGCTAGGAGCCATTGCTTCTTTGAAGCTGGGAACTTACTGGTTTCTAAGGGCATCTAACTATGGCTTACCCATCTCTCAGTAACTAAACACACTCCAGACATTCACATACAACACGTGATTTGGGATGAGATGCCTCAGAGAGCCTTTGCAGGTGGAAAAATGGAGGGAAGTTGTGTGGTGATGGGACTTATCTCTGCCACCTAGACATGCAATAAAAAGTCCATTAAATCTCTCTCTCTCTCTCTCTCTCTCTCTCTCTCTCTCACACACACACACACACACAGAGAAACAAAGCATTCACTGAGCACTGGCTGTGGCCCAGCCCTTATTAGGGACTGGGAAAGAGTGGATAAAACAGTGCCACTTGAGGCTGACTTTGCACAGCTCTCGCCTATAGCAGCTCATATTCACACAGAGGAGATATGCATCGACAAACATTTATTTCTTTTCCATTCTTGAAATTTGCAGAACTCTCTCAGGGAAAACACTAAACCTATTAAAATATGCAAAAAATGAAGCAGCAACTTTGCTGGGTAGCAAAAACCCCAAACCTCACAATCCCTCAGTGACTGGAGGCTGGGACACCTGCTTCAAAGGCAGCCCTTCCCTGGTTCCCCTGTCTACTGCACCAGCAGGGTCCTGCCCACTGCTGCTGGGGACACAACGCTGGGGAATGGCATAGAGGTCCAAGGACAACAAAGTTTGGTGACTTTTTATGGATTAAATATATATTTATTGGGACTTCCCTGGTGGTGCAGTGGTTAAGAATCTGCCTGCCAATGCAGGGGACACAGGTTCAAGCCCTGGTGTGGGACAATCCCACATGCCACAGAGCAACGAAGCCCGTGCGCCACAACTACTGAGCCTGTGCTCTAGAGCCCGCGAGCCACAGCTACTGAGCCCGTGTGCTACAACTACTGAAGTCCACGCGCCTAGAGCCCGTGCTCCACAACAAGAGAAGCCACCGCAATGAGAAGCCCATGCACCGCAATGAAGAGTAGCCCCTGCTCACCGCAACTAGAGAAAGCCCGCATGCAGCAACGAAGACCCAACGTAGCCAAAAATAAATAATAAATAAAATAAATAAAATTGAAAAAAAATCACTTTGTGGAAAGACACTTTGGGACCATGTAAATATCCTGATCCTCACCAAACTTCCTCCACGAGCATCGTTGATGTTTCTTGGTTTAATTATTACTATGATTGTTGACAAATCCAAGATTACTTCTACATTTATTAGTTGGCATCTTCTGTAGGGGAAAAAAAAACCCTTTCTCTACTCCACATTTATTTATTTATTTATCTATCTATCTATCTATTTATTTATTTATATTGGTATAGACTCAGGGATCCCTATTTTATTTATTATTTATCTTGAGGCTCAGATTATCTCAGCTTTGGCCAGTGGGAACCCCTTCAAGCTGGCTTCTGTGTCCTTTTGATATAGTCCCTCCATCCTTTAAGCACTTCCCAACTTTCTGGAACGAGATAGTCCTGACTCATCTTGTGATTTATCTGTCCCAGCCCTAGAATTTGTCATTTCTCAGTGGCAAATTAGTTTCTTTTAGTGGAGGATGGTATCTAGAAACCAAGATCTGGGCAGTAGGTATGCTTACAGCTTTTGAAACGTTGTCAGTGATTTTCTGACTCTTAAGCCAGGAACAGAATGTTACCTTCAAGCTTTAACCTTCTGGACTAGTGACTGCAAAACCTGTTCAGGTGGTGGGCAACATGGACATAATGAGACTTTTTTTTTTTTTTTTTTTTTTTTGCGGTACGCGGGCCTCTCACTGCTGTGGCCTCTCCCGTTGCGGAGCACAGGCTCCGGATGCGCAGGCTCAGCGGCCATGGCTCATGGGCCCAGCCGCTCCGTGGCATGTGGGATCTTCCCGGACTGGGGCATGAACCTGTGTCCCCTGCATCGGCAGGCGGACTCTCAACCACTGCGCCACCAGGGAAGCCCCTGGCTTTTTCTTGACAGGTTTCAAATAAGAAGTGTCTAGCTAGGCTGAGGAATTGCTGACCGGAGAAATTCCAGCTAGAATGTTTGGCTGCTGTATGTTCCATGAAGTTAAGGGCATCTCCTGGAGATGGGAATCTATTTTAAATAGTGTGTCTTCATAAATTCACACAAATATTTTGTCTGTTTGATGCATTAAATGGCCAAAGAACAACTTTCATTGGAACTCTATTAAACCAACATCAGTGAGCACCCACTGGGGGTCAGATGCTGGATTAGACAGTGGGGAAATTTGACAGAGCGTCACCTGTCCTTACTCCGGCAGGTCCCACTGTCTACCTGGGGGAGTCACCTGTGGAAAGAAATAAATATGGCAGATTGAACACACATATTTACTCTCCGAAACTCACAAAAACTGCAGTGAAGTTTGTTTGGATAAAAATACAGTTGGTTGTTTTGAAAATGAGAATTCATTTCAACATGATTGATATATTATGGAACGATTTGAGCCTAATGTGAATTTCACATTTGCTTTTGCACAATTTTATATGTAAGGCACATGGGTGAATGTGGATCACTGAGCCACGTAGAAATACACAAAACGCACACAACTCAAACAACTACCACCTGTTTCAGTTCACAACCCACACCCATCCACATTAGCTGTTACAACTTTCCATCAAATTTCAGGTAACCCTCCTCCTGCTAATAACATACAACTCACAAGAACTTCACAATAACTCAAGCTGCAACCTTTCCGGTGCCCATGTCCACAAGCAAATGTCAAGTCTTTTTCCAGGTAAAACGCTTTATTTATTGTAGTTGTTATGTATTTCTTAGCCATTTAATATGTGTAAAACTGTGCTACTGTTTTTATTAGGCTCCTATCTTTTTAACGAGTCACTGATGACATTTTTGAGTATTGTGTCCCTAACCCCTTTTCCCCTCCATAAGCTCTGTGGTTTTGTTGCATGATTTTGCACAGTATGGTGATAAAAAAAAAACTTTTGTTTAAATTGACGTATAGTTGATGTACACATAGTACTGTGATTTTCAGGAATGTGTATATCATGTTATAGCAGAGCTGTTGTGTGTAAGACAAAGAGAACAGCAAGGGTTAAGGC
This sequence comes from Delphinapterus leucas, assembly GCF_059928025.1. Lineage (NCBI taxonomy): Eukaryota > Metazoa > Chordata > Mammalia > Artiodactyla > Monodontidae > Delphinapterus > Delphinapterus leucas. The sequence continues at coordinate 41,672,999 of NC_143139.1, forward strand.
AGAACACTTCTGGAAGCTAGAAAGTAGAACAAGTTGTAACTAACTGTGAGCTAATAGAAAAATAAATATATTGATCTCTGCCCCCCAACCTCCCATTCCTGGCACAGAGCTCCTAAAACCCTCATAACTCCCTAAGTGATAAGAGCCTTAGGAGCATCTTTTGTTCTAATATTTGGTCTTTGACCCTGTCTCTGACACAGGGCTGCTAAAACCCTTGTAAATTCCTAAGTGATAAGAGCCTTAGGAGCATCTTTTGTTCTTTTCAGGAGGCTCTGGGTGAGCTCCAGGATGGCAATCCATGAACAGAAGCTTGGAATTTTTATCTCCACTGCCCCCCCCCCACATCTTCCAGAGACGGGAGAGGGGTTGGAAATGGAGTTAATAATTGATCACACCTATGTGAGGAAGCCTCCATAAAATCCCAAGAGAAGGGCATTTGGAGAGCTTCTAAATTTCTGAAAACATCCATGGATGGGGCTGGGGGAGTGATGCAACCCAACTCCATGGGGACAGAAACTCTTGCTCCTGGGACCCTCCCACACCTTGCCCCATGTATTTCTCATCTGGCTGTCCACTGTATCCTTTATCATATCCTTTAATAAACTGGTTAACATAAATATTTCCCTGAGTTCTGTGAGTCACTCTAGCAAATTAATGGAACCTGAGGAAGGGGTCGTGGGAACCTCAGATTTATAGCAAATCAACCAGAAGCACACCTGACCACCTGGACTTGTGACTGGTGGCTGAAGGGAGGGGGCAATTTTGTGGGACTGAGCCCTTAATCTGTGGGACCTGACCCTATCTCTAGGTGGATAAGTTCCAGAGTGGAGTAAATTGTAGGACATCTGGATGGTGTTGCAGAATTGCTTGGTGTGGAGAAAACTTCCCGTACATTTGGCCACCAGAAGTGTCAGAAGTGAAGTGTTCTGTGTGAGTAGTAAAGGAGACACATGGGAGGAGAACTCCAGGTTTTTAAATACACTATCTTAGACCCAAGAAAGTTGACTCTTAAGCCAGCTGGGAGAAAGAAGGCATCTACAGAGAGAGCGCTTCAGAAATCTGCATGGATTCTCCTTGGGTCTATGGTTGAGTAACCAGTCTTGTATGCATAGAATGATACTCCATGAGGTTAGGCAAAGAATGACTGGGGAGTTGTAAGCTGAACGATTTTCAGAGCTCATTCAAGTTAGAACCAATCAGAGAGGAGAGTCCTTAATAAACACCCATGGCACTCAGCAGAGACCCCAGAAGGATCATGTGCTAGTGGAAAGCCCAAGGTAGTCCAGAGTAAAGACTACTCTGAACTTACCCTAACAGAGCTTAACGCTGGGGGACTTAAGATACCTAATTCCAAGACTTAATATAAAGCTACTGTAATTAAGACAGTATGATATTGGCAAAAGGATAGACACATAGACCAATGGAATGGAATAGAATCTAAAAATAGACCCACACATATATGGTCAATTGATATTTGACAAAGACAAAAAGGCAATTCCATGGAGAAAGAATAGTCTTTTCAACAAAGGGTCCTGGAAGAACTGGGTATCCATTAAAAAAAAAAAGAATTTGATGCATTACACAAGAACGAACTATAAATGGATCATAGACATTAACATAAAAGGTAAAACTATATAACTTCCAAAAGAAAGCATAAGAGAAAATCTTTACAATTTTGGGGTAGAGAGAGAGTTATTTGCTAAGACACAAAAAGCATGAAGCATAAAAGAAAACATTTGATAAACCAGACTTCATCAAAATAAAACCTTTTGCTTTTCAAAAGACATCATTAAGTAAATGAAAAGTCAAGTCAGCCTGGTAGAAAATATTCATAGTTTATATATTTGACAACGAACTTGAATGTAGAATACAGAAAGAACACTTACAACTTGGTAAGAAGACAAATAGCCCAGTTTAAAAATGGGTAGATTATTTGATCATACACATCACAGAATAAGATGCATGAATGGCTGGTAAGCACATGAAAATATGCTTAATGTTATTAATTATTAGGGAAATCAAATTAAAACCACAGTGAGATCCACCAAACCCCCATTAGAATTATTGATAATATCAAGTATTAGTGAGTGTGTGGAGCAACTAGAATGTTCATGTGTTGATGGTAGAAAAGTAAAATTGCATAACCACTTTGGAAAATCACATTGCAGTTTCTTATAAAGTTAAACATATATTTACTTATGACCCAGCAACTCCATTTCTAGGTATTTATTTACCCAAGGGAAATGAAAATGTATGTCCATAAAAACTGCATGTAGAAGAGCTTTCATATCAGGTATTCAATATAGCCCCAAATGGGAAAGAACTCAAATGTCCATAAAAGGTATGGATTGTGCTATATTCATGTGATGGAGTGCTACTCAGCGATAAAAAGAAATGAAGTCTTACCCATGCAACAGCATGGATGAATCTCAAAAAATTTATGTTGAGCAAAAAAGCTAGACACTAAAGAGTACTTACTGTATAATTCTATTTATATGAAATTCTAGAAGAGACATCTATTCTATAGTGACAGAAAAGAGATGAGTGTTTGCTTGGGGACTAGGGTTGTGGGCATTGATTATAAAGAGGCACAAGGAGATCCTTTGCGGGTAATGGGTATGTTCTATATCTTTATTTTGGTGGTGGCTACACGAGTGTATACCTTTACCAAAACAGATCCAACTGTACACTTAAAATGGATGCATTTTATTGTATGCAAATTGTACTTCAATAAAATTGATTTAAAAAATCTAGAAGATTGGTTGAAATCTATTTATGAGCCAGTGGACCTTGGAATCCCCTCCCCTCCTCAGAACAGCCAGACACTGTTCCTCCCCACCTCCACAGAGGACTTCAGTTTTATTCTCTGGAGTTGGTTAAACAGAGGGTCTTTATAACAAGGCACAGTGGGGCATAGACACCTTACTGAAAAGATGGTGAATGAAGTAAAGTTTACAAGCAAGTGCTGAGACCCCCAGCCCTCTTCTCTCATTTGTTTTCCAGAATGATAGAAGTCAGACTTACAGATTCCAGGAAGGGGTTTGGAAGATTTTTCTGACCAGCTGCAAAGGAAAGACCCAGAACACTGTTACTGGAATCTCTCCATGTGAATAGCTTAGCTAGCTCACTCTACAGAGAGCTTAGCATTGACATGCTTCATGCATGCTCATGGAGCTGTTAGTGCTGCCTCTGGAAATGTGAGTAATCAGTCACGGACCGAGAGTCATCTGAGAAGAGCCTCCAACATAAAAACTGAAGCTCAGAAAACAAACAGGAAAAAAAATCTGGAGGAAGCAGAGACTAACTAGGGAGATGAAAATATTAAAACTAAAAATCTCCCTTTTATTAATATTTTCAAAGAAAAAGAGAAGATAGATTATTCTTGAAACAAGAACAGGATACAATAAAAAAAATGCCTAGTTAGAAAAAAAAATCAGCCCTTGGAAATATAAAAACTATGATAGCAGAAATGAAAACTTGTGTAAATTACTTTGAAAAGAATATGAAGGAAGTCTAGAAAATAGAGAAAAAGGGTAAAGATAAGGGAAATAGGACATCAAAGATAAGAAAGTTAGGGAACCAGTTCAAAGAGGTCCAGCATTTAAGTAAGAAGAATCCCAGAAAGAGAGAACAAGGAAAATATAAGGGGAGGGAAAAAAAAGAAAGAATCCCAGAAAAACTTCCAGAACTGAAGGACATAAGTTTGCAGGTTGAAATGGACCACTAAATCTCCAACAGATAACAAATCATTTTACTGGGAACAGAGAAGACTCTACAAACTTACAGAGAGGAGAAAAAAGTTTCATAAACAGAATCTAGAATCAGAATGACTTCAAACTTGTCAGCAGTAGTATTAGCAGCCAGAAGACAATGAAAACCATAAAAATTTTGAGGGAAAACATTTTCCAACTCAGAATTCTATAGCTGTACAAACTATGAATTAGTTTGAGCCCGTGTCCCCTGCATCGGCAGGCGGACTCTCAACCACTGCGCCACCAGGGAAGCCCTCAATTACTTTTGAGTATAAAGAATATTCAGACATGCATTTTATCAACACATTTACCTCACCTTTCTCAGAAAGCTGGAGGATATGCTCTATCAAAACTAAGGGGTAAACTAAGAAAGAGGAAGAGATAGAATGCAGGAAACAGGGATTCAAGTGCAAGAGAGAAAATAAGGGGTCCATCCATCTTTCGATCTATCTATATCTGGGGCATACTGGGAAAATGGTGGCTGAAGTGGGGAAGGGAGACTTTCTTTTTCCCATTGTCCTGCTGGGATACTCAACCAATAGGATAAAAAGCTAAGCAGCTAGGGCTTCCCTGGTGGCGCAGTGGTTGAGAGTCCGCCTGCCGATGCAGGGGACACGGGTTCGTGCCCCGGTCCGGGAGGATCCCACATGCCGTGGAGCGGCTGGGCCCGTGAGCCATGGCCGCTGAGCCTGCGCGTCCGGAGCCTGTGCTCCGCAACGGGAGAGGCCACAACAGTGAGAGGCCCGCGTACCGGAAAAAAAAAAAAAAAAGCTAACCAGCTAATGAGTGGTTGGGGGAGGTTTGGTTTCTTGCTGGACCCTGGACCCCAGAGGAGATGCATCAGAAGCTTTCTTAGAACACTAGACCCTGGTGAAATTTCAGAACTTAAAAAAAAAAAAAAAAAAAAAAGAGTGAAAATCCTAAAAACGCCCAGACATAAAACAATCAAAAACAGGTTATCTGAAAAGGAAAGAGAATTATACTGGCACTGAAGTTATCGTCTGCAACTTGGAAAGCCCGAGGGCCATGGGAAAGACTCACAGCTTCCGGGGGAGGAATCTTGGCCAGAATATTGTTAAAGTATTAGGGTAGAAGGCAGACATTCTCAGATCTGCAAGATCCATGAACCATTTCTCAGGAACCTATTCAAGAAGGTAGTTAAGACAAATGAAAATTAAATTTGAATGAAAACAGAGACATCTCGAGATAAAAGAAGACCAAAAGCATATCAAGCAGTGGAGAGCAATAAATCTAGTAAAATCTATAGCAAGTAAATGGATGATGATAAACTGACTTTTAACTATGTTATAAATCAGAAAAGATCTTTGAAATAGAAGACAAGGGGAAAAATCCTTAGCAGGAAGTTGAACTTAAAATGACAGATTATTTCAACCAATCCCAGGAGATGGGATAGAGAGATGATGGTGTTGAGAGGAAAGAGGGGATGGGGGTTTGGAAATAAAAAACAAAATAGGTGGAGGGTGTCACATGACTATATACTTTTGGTATGTTGATGGGGAAGTACTGGTTCAAATATAACTTGAAATCCGAAAGTAATTATTAGTAAACTTGAGATAGATAGAAAAACTGCCAAACACCAGAGAGGAGAAACATGAATTAAAAAAAGAAAAAACCATAAGGACACCCACTAACATAGTGACTAACAGGGACAGGTAAGGGGACTGGGATTTAAGGAAGTGAAGGGAGAACTTTCATTTTTCCCTCTATGTTCTTCTCGAATTTTTGAATTCTTTTAAACAAGTAAGACACATTGATTAATTGCCTTTATAATTAAAGACAATGACGTAAGGAACTCTGAAAAGTTAACAGAGGTCAAAGATGCAAGGTGATATCATCTGCAATGTCGTTGGAGAACTGCTCTGCCCTGACTCTCCCTTTCTTTCCCAGCATAGTTGTTCATTTTCTACAAATGATTAATGACTGTTGCTTGAGGAAAGGGCTAGAGAATGGTATGTAGATAACTCCTGAGGCCCCAAGGTGAAAAATGAAGAATATATGCCATAAATGAAGACGACTATCTGTGCACTTAACGCGTTCTCATTTGTTGCAGAAGGGAGACGCTCTGGCAGCCCTCCGGGAGATTCAGTGCTCTCATCGTTAGAAAATTGGAGTCTGTGATGGGACTTAGGTGACCCCAGGTTGGAAGCCACTAGAGGGATGGCTTGGTGAGATCTCTGGCCTAGGTCTTCTTAACCTAGAAGTTAGGGCACCTGGATTTTTGTTGTGTCTCTGCCATTTTTATGAGCCATCTGTCTTTGTGCGAGTCATTTAACCTCTCTGAGGCTCATTTCTCACACCGGAAAGACAGTGCTGCTACAGAGTCAGCATTCTTTAAATGTTTGTTGAATAGATCAATGATCAAAGGAATGAATGAAGTGGCTTGTCTAAGGCCCGTGGGAGCCGTACCTGAAGCCCACAGGCGTCTGTGCAGCCCGATGCTCTAGCAGCTTAACACGCAGTGAAGGTGGTCCCTCCCTACTCACGCCCCGCACTCACCGGCCTCCGCACTCTGCACACATCCTGGAGGATCTGCTCCTGGTTCTTCACGGAGCACAGGACCAGTGTGCAGACCACCACATCCATGGAGTCGTCGGCCACCTGGTGCAGGTCCTCCCCGGCAGCTACCAGGAAGTGCTCAAACTGCAGGTGTCGGTTCTCAGCAATGCTCTTGATCAAGAACTTCTCAAATTTGGGGTTGGGATCAATACAGGTCACCCGGCATCCAGGTGGGTAGAACTTGAAGTTGGGCCCTGTGCTGCAGCCCAGCTCCAGCAGGGAGAGCTTCCCGGAGGGGCCTGCGAACTCCTGTAGATTGCTGAGGAGCTCCTGCTTCTTGCTCGCCATCTGTTCGTTGTACATCACAGTAAACCTTGCCAAGAAGTAGGGGAGCGATTTTTTGCATATCCGGTTCCGCAAGCCCAGGAAGTCCAGCAGGTACATGGGAAATGCCAGGATGCAGACGGAAAGAAAGAGAGGGTGGGTGAGGACTGCCATGGGCAGCGTGCAGGAAAGAGAGCCATGGGGACGGGTGGAGGAATGGGAGCGGGGTGGGGGGTGGCGCCACCCCCTCGGGGAATGGAACACCCTGTAAACCCCCCAGTAGCACCAAGTCGTCAAATGAAGGACACATCAAGGGAAGTGGTGTCTCAAGTCTCAACCTCCTTGGGCTCCTACCAGAAAAGACATGGTAGGAATCGCCGCGGGCAGGTGCTCCAACTCCCGCTTACTGAGCCCTTAAGTACATTTTCCACATTACCTTCTTCAATGCTTAAAAGGACTCATGAGACAGACACTCTTAATCCCCCATTTTACAGAAGGAGAAACTGAGTCTCACAGAAGGTAGCTGCAAGGTCGTGTAGCTGGGAAGCGCAGCCGAGTCAGAGTCCCCATCTTTCACCTGGAGCTGCCTGGTTTCCTTGGAGACTGCCGATCTCCTTTAGGGAGAGTCACCGCCACGCGGACTGAGATCAGAGAAAGTGCGTGCATAGGATGATTGGGTAGAGCATTTGGTGAGGAGAGCCCCAGAGAATGTTCTGGAAGCAGAAATAGCCATTCTCTTAGAGCCTAGAAACGTCTCTGAACTAGCCTGCTCTGCCCACACCTTGGAATATCTAGATCCTCGTCCACCCTTAGCTGATTCCTGCCATAGACGAGGGCGTTTGTCCTCTACGCCAGGGCTGGATACCGCGCAGCCCACTCTTAAATCCATCTTCCACCTCCACCCGCCTCGCTCCCTTAATTAGCTCCGCCCCCCTCTCATACTTAACATCTCTCTTTGCGGCCCTTCTCCTTCTCCTCTGCCAATCTGCCTGCTCAAGTCTCTTATCCTACAATAATCCTTTCCTTGAGTTTTCTTTCCTTTCAAGCTAATTTCCCGTCTCGCTTCCTCTTACTGCCAAGGCTCCGTTAGAAATTGTGTTCAGCGCTCACAGTTTCCGCGTCCTTACCTCATTCAGACCTCAGCCCACTGACATTCGGCTTCTACCCCTACAGCGCCGATGAACGTGCATGCAGACAAATGGAAGGCCGTCAGAGGGAGGGGAGGGACAGGGGAGAAGGAGAGGGTGACTGTACTAGGGAGTGGTGGCCACGGAATGGAAGCCTGTATCTGAGGAGGTGCGGGACGCTGGCATCCAGGGCGCAGGTGGAGAGACAATCTGTCCTCAGAGCCTGGAGGCAGAGAGAAAAGATGGGTGCGGAGGTAAGTTCAGGTGGGGGAAAGAAGATAAGAGAGTTCCTTTTTTTTTTTTTTTTTTTACATCTTTATTGGAGTATAATTGCTTTACAATGGTGTGTTAGTTTCTGCTTTATAACAAAGTGAATCAGTTATACATATACATACGTTCCCATATCTCCTCCCTCTTGCATCTCCCTACCTCCCACCCTCCCTATCCCACCCCTCTAGGTGGTCATAAAGCACCGAGCTGATCTCCCTGTGCTATGCGACTACTTCCCACTAGCTATCTATTTTACGTTTGGCAGTGTATATATGTCCATGCCACTCTCTCGCTTTGTCACAGCTTACCCTTCCCCCTCCCCACATCCTCAAGCCCATTCTCTAGTAGGTCTGTGTCTTTATTCCCGTATATATGGTAAGAGAGTTTTTAACCAGAGGGCTTTGATTTTCTCAGTGAAGAAGAAGGCTATGATCTATTGCTGAGAACGAGGGTGTAGGGTACAGGGTTGGCGATAGGAAGAGAGTAAAGAAACTTTGCAGCAGCAACCAGGGGGACTGGGAGAAATTGCTGACCAAAGGCAGAGAGAAGCCTTTAGTAGCAAAGAGGATGCAGGTGAGCCTGGGGACTGTGAGTCAGTGGTGACACCGGATCTTGAAGATATGGTTTCCTTCACGAGGCATTGCAGTTTAGAGCAGAGAAGGTCAGCATTTAGGCTAAACAGGGCTGGGGGTCTATCCAGGTGTAGGAGACTGAAGGGTAGGGGCCAGAGAAGGAGGGGTACAAGGAGTCCAAGCTGGAAAGAAAGTGTGAAGGAGGGTAGGGGGGTTAGAAAATGGAATGATTGGGTTCAGGACTGGACAAGCTGGTGTGGCTGAAGAACCCAACTGCTGAAAGTCAGAGAGTTATGAATGGTACCGTGGTGTGAGATCAGAGTTTGAAACTTCAGAGACGAACCAGTTTAGGGTCTAGAGAGGGGACAAGGGCAGAGACAAGAGAAAAAGGATGAATGTGAAAGTCACTGGAACTGAGGAGCTAAGGAATGATCAGGCTAAGATGCTGAGTGGGTCACGTGCCTGGAGATGAGGGTGCCAGGGTGAAGAGGATCACACAGGACCAGGTGCCAGAGTCCCTGGTGAGTGTGAGGGAGTGGCCAGGGGATTAGGAGGTGACTGTGGGGCCCACAGGGACCAGCCACAGGGGAGGGGATGGACGTGGTATAGCATGAGCCTCCTGGGACATTTTAAAAAGTACAGTGATTTTGTACAATCAATATATAAAGGTAAAATTTCAATCAGTATATAAAGGCTTTTTTTTTCAATAGATAGCATTCCTCTGAATGTATGTAGCCCAGTGCATTGAATCACATCCCACTGATGGGCATTTATGTTGTTTCCTGTTTTTCTCTAGTATAAAATAATGGAGGTACAGACCACATGTATGTGTGCACTTTTGGTGAGAACATCTGTAGGATAAGTTCGTGGCAGTGAATGTACTTGATCAAGGACAAGTGTATTCATTTTATTTGTTTTGTTTATTGAGGTAAAGGCAAATGTCTTTAATTTTGATAGCTATTGCCAACTTGCCCTCTAAAGAAGATGCGCCAATAGATGACCCCGCGCACAAAGGACAGAACTTTCTGTTACCCACACACTTTCCAACACTGTTAGCAAACTAGTCTTTGATAATCTGACAGGTGCAAATGGCTTTTTATTGCTATTATGTGGCATTTCTTTAATTTGAATGAAGTTGAGTATTTTTTTTTCATATTTACTATTTGATTTTGTTTCTTTCTTTTCTTTTTTAATAAGTTACCTAGTAGTTCAAACTGCCAAGTTTCAAATCCTGGCTTTTCTACGTACTAGCTGTGTGACCACGGGCCATTTACTTAAATTCGTTGTGTTTCAATTTCTTCTTAAAATGAGATAATAACGTACACTATGCGAAGTGCTTAGAACAGGGCCAGGCACATGCTAAGTAAGTACTCTATAAGCATTGGCTGATAATATCCACGTCTGTTGCCCACTTTTCTGCTGCGTTGTCTTTTCCTTATGGATTTGTCTCTTCTGGAAAGCCTGTTGGCTGTCATATATGTGTTTTGTCACTTGACTTTATTTTTTTTTAATTTTTTTGCGGTACGCGGGCCTCTCACTGTTGTGGCCTCTCCCGTTGCGGAGCACAGGCTCCGGACGCGCAGGCTCCGCGGCCATGGCTCACGGGCCCAGCCGCTCCGCGGCATGTGGGATCTTCCCGGACCGGGGCACGAACCCGTGTCCCCTGCATCGGCAGGCGGACTCTCAACCACTGCGCCACCAGGGAAGCCCCTTGACTTTATTTTTAAGATATTACATTCCATGAGAAGATATTACATGGCTTTTGTTATGACTGCAATCATTGGAATTCCAAGACAATGAAAACACATTATGCCTTAAATATTTGATACTTTAGGAATTTGAGGAGGTGTTTTGAGGGGCTGGACAATGAGTAATGGAGCCAGAAAGAATGTCTCCCCCACCTCTCCAGAAAGGACCAGCCACTTCCAGCTTTGAGGGCTGCAGGACCGTGGTATCTGGACAGGTTTAGTGACACCAAGCAGGGCTGCGGAACTTGGGCTGCTTGTTTGTTCACAGCTGGGTCCAGAGATGCAGGGGAGGCCAGGCGGGCAGTGGGAGGACAAGTGATGTGCATGGCGGGTGTGTGTGTATGTGTGTGTGTGTGTGTGTGTGTGTGTGTGTGTCTGTGTGACAGAACACTACAGAGATGGAAACGAGCCTCTGGATTACGGAAGGACAACTGCGAAAGGCTTTGGAAATGAATTCATCTCAAGATTATGCCCAGAATCTCCTCCCAGGGTCTCTGTGAGGCCAGCAGAGGCATGGGCTGGTGGGAGACTGGGTTTAGATGAACCAATGGACGGGGCAGTCTTGTGGGGCAGGAATTTGATCCTCGGCCCCTTGGTGTTGACACTCCTCGTGAAGCCCTCCAGAGGGCGTTTCTGTGGGCAGCCTGGCACCCAGCGGGCTCATGGCGTTGGCCTAGGAATGGAGAGACAGGAAGAGACTGGTGAGGGCTGGAGCCACCAGGAACGCTTGGGGGAGGGGATGGGGAGGCGATGGGCGGATCCTGGGTGGGTCTGTAATGGGGAAATGTGGCCGGAGGCGAGGCTGCATCCTGGGCCTGAAAAGCCCACAGACCGTTTCCCCTTTGTGGTGTCCTCCCAGCTCCCTCTCCCCATGAACCTGAGGATTTCATCTCTGGTGAAGAAGCTGTGGCCCAGGGTGGGGCAGCGACTTATTCAGGGTCACCAACATTGCCTTGCCAGAGTTCCCAGGCTAGGCTCTAGGGAAGCAATGGGGGTGGCGGGGAAGGGAGGGATTCCTGGCATGGGCAGGGCATAGCCTCCAGAGGGCAGATCCAGGTTGGGGGGGGGGCAGCTGTGGAACTTGGGTGGGTTTAGGGGGTGGAGGGCTAGGGGGCTGGGGTAGGAGGGAGTGGGGAAAAGAGGATGAGCGCTGAAAGGTAAGGACTTTGGAGTGTATGAGTGTGTGTGTGTGTGTGTGTGTGTGTGTGTGTGTGTGTGTGTGATGTGGTATATATGTGTGTATGTGTATGTGTTCATGTGAGTGATGTGGTGTGTGTGTGTGTAAGTGATATGGTGTGTATGTGTATGAATGTGTGGGAGTGTTTATGTATGCATATATGTATGTGTGTATGTGTGTGATGTGGTGTGTGTATGTGTCTCTCTTTCTCTCTCCCTCTCTCTCTCACACACACACACCCTGCAGCAGACACACTGAAAGGTCTCCTTGGGCATCCCTCAGCCTCTGGCCTGAGCTGTCCCAACACCAATATGGAGGAGAGGGAGGGGAAGGGGCCTGGGTCTCCACTGTGATCACTGAGAAGGGGCTTCTGTGCGTTAGTCCTCCTTGTCTAACTGAAATGGAAACCAGGAAGGGCATTCCATCCCCAGCCTCCTCCACTCAAGCCCCAAGGGCTTGGTCTGAAGTGACAACCTGGCCAGCTCACTGGGCGGGACTAGAGGTGGACTAAAGGTGACAACAGTCCTGTCGGCTGTCTTTTCCAAAGGCTCCTCAGGCTGCCCCTGTAGCAGAGCTAACAGCACATTTACCCTGTCTCGGGCTGGGCTTGAAGCTGCTGGGCATTGTTTGGTGGCGGCTTCAGGTGGAGGAGATGTTGAGAGCTGGGGACGTTTAAACAGGAAGGTGGCAGGGGTGGGGAATGGGGAGGAGTCTTAGGGCAAATACAGGCACGTTGCACAGACATTCGTACAAAGGCGTGCAAGCGTGTATTCACAGACACACCTATCCCCCTGCCCCCCACCCGAACATAGAAGCCCACTTGTATAAGTACATTCACAGACATGCAGACACATATGTAAACACACATGCCTAGGGTGTGCACACAGCCAAGCCCAGGGCAGGTACGTACACACAAAAGTGTACAGACATTCACACAAAGTGTCTCAAATACACACAGGCGTCCCCTTCCTCTCCAGGGACAAATAAACTAAGTGGACAGGAACGTGATCTGGGGCGGGGGGGAAGTGCAGGCCCAGAGTAACCATCACCGGAAGATGTCTCTACTGGAGTGCGGAGGAGAGGGGCGAGAGTGGGGTCATGCCCCACTTGGCGTGGTCTCTGTATGCAAATGAGGCGTGGGGACACGTGGCCAGGTAAACCAGTTCACCCAGGCCCACCTTGCGGTCAGCTTACTCAGGAGCCGAGCTCTCTCAAGGAGGAGCTGGACTTGGGACGGAGGCTGTCGGGGAACGCCTTTCTGGCTCTCAGTAGCTTGGGGAGGGAACTGGGGGCTGACTCCCGGGCTAGAGCGTTTTGACCACCCCTTCCCCCAATCTTTTACCGCTTGATCTTTCTGTTCTTGTCTCAGGAATCTGGATCTTCTTCACTCCATCCCCAAGCCTCCTCCAGGGAGCCTTCCCTGACTGAGCCCGTTGCAGATCGACTGGGACCGCTGTCTTTCACCGCTCTCCGCGTCCGCCTGCATCAAGGGGTCTGAGCCTCTACGGCCCTCCTCCCCACTCTGGACGGTACAGGCTTGGACCGAAAGCCTGGGCCTCGGAGGGGTGGACGGCGCGATGGCGGAAGCGCGGCCCCGAGAAGAGCTGGCGGGCAGAGAAAGGTGGCCGGCGGCCAGCCCCGCCCCTACCTGTGTAAGCCTATCCGCCCGCGCCTAGAGGATAAAAGCGGCCAAGTCGCCCGGAGGTCAGCGAATTCGGCCCCCGTCCCCCGCCGCTCGGTCCAGCCCGGCCCAGCCAGCATGTCCATCCACTTCAGCTCCCAGGTCTTCAGCTCGCGCTCCTCCGCCTTCCCGGGGCGCGGCACCCAGATGCGCCTGAACTCGGTGCGCCCCGGCGGCTTCGGCGGCAGCAGCAGCAGCCTCTACGGCCTTGGCGCCTCGCGGCCGCGCGTGGCCGCGCGCTCATCCTACGGGGGCCCAGTGAGCGCCGGCATCCGCGAGGTCACCATCAACCAGAGCCTGCTGACCCCGCTGCAGGTGAACATCGACCCCTCCATCCAGCAGGTGCGCCAGGAGGAGCGCGAGCAGATCAAGACCCTGAACAACAAGTTCGCCTCCTTCATCGACAAGGTGAGCGGCCCGCGCTGCCCCAAGCCAGGATTCAGGCCCCAGCAGCCGCCCCGCAGCGCACGTGGGCCAGGGGCTGGGAGGGCTGCTGCCTGCTCTCTTTCCGCCGATATCTGGGACTGTACCCTCTCCATGAACCCTGTAGCTATTTTTGTCCCCCTCGGCCTCCAAGCCCTCTCTTGCAGCAAGCTACCCAAATCTCCCTGCTCTTTCCTCCGGGAATGTGTGCGTGGGTCTGTCCGGTTGCCCTGGTGAGCTGTGCCTGTGAGTCGCTGGGGTTCTTGGGCAGCTTTTGTCATCCGAGTCAGGTTGGGAGCTCCAGATGCCAAGGCCAGGGCTTCTTTCTCTGGGCCCCCTTCTTTGAGAGGGGGCTGTGTGGAGTCAGAGATGGGGCAGGGTGAGATTCTCGCCTCCCGCCCCACTTATTACCTAGCAGATGCTGGAAATAAAGGACTGGAGCGAGGCAGGCTCCTGCTCCCATCGGCCCCACTTACCTGGTCCTCCATCCTCCTTTGGGTGGTAGGAGGTGAGGTTATACTTGCCCTTGGAGAGAGCTCGTCTGGGGGCACTGAGGGTCACAGGGAAGGGCCATTTAAGAGGTGTTTTTCCTCTTATGTCCCAAAGGGGTGGGGCATAGAGATGGGGAGAGCGCACTTGTGGGGCTGGACCCAAGAACTAAGGGCTAGCCCCCTGGGCCCCTCTGGCCAGGGCCTCGTCCTTGGGCGTAGAGCAGGCTTTCTCTTTCCTATCTTTGTGTACCTCTCTGCTTCCCTGGTCCCCCATGTCCTCCTCTCCTTCACCCTTCAGACTGTACACATCCTTCAAGTTCTGGGGCAGCCTCCGCAGGAAGCCCCAGGCCCAGGTTCCCCCCGCTGATGCTCGGCTGCAGACCCCAGACCCTGCTGCCTGAGTTGCTGGTTTTGAGGAGGCCTGCTTCCCACACCAGTCATTTTGGTGCTCCTTAGGGACTCATTTTACATTGGCTTGATTGTAGCATCCTGTCCTGAGGCCTTGTGGGAGAACGAGGGAAGGGGAGAGAGGATACTGAGAGAGGAAGGGATGAGGTCCCAGCCTGAAGGGAGGGGGCCCGAGTCGGGCTCAGGACACAGACAGGAAGTGGGCAGCCCTTCAGACAGGGAGGTGGAGGCCATCGCCTGTGATGCGAGGGGAAGCAGAGGAGGGAGGAGACTCTAGAGCACAGCACTGGCACATATCAGTGACCTGAGCCCTGGACACACTCTGAGACAGTTGAGACAGAGAGTCCTGGAGGAGAGGCTTGTTCAGGGTGGGCTTCCTGGAGGAGAGAGCCAAGGGCTAGGGGCCCAGGTTGGGGGAAGAGCCAGTGCGAGCGTGGATTCTGCTGGATGGCTGGAGACCCTCTCAACCGCACTGTGGGTGGCACGGTCTGCCTCTCCTGAGTTTCCTCCTTCCGCCCCTTCTAGGTGCGGTTTCTGGAGCAGCAGAACAAACTGCTGGAGACCAAGTGGGCACTGCTGCAGGAGCAGAAGTCGACCAAGAGCAGCTGCCTCCTGGGCATCTTTGAGGCCCAGACTGCTGGCCTTCGGAAGCAGCTTGAGGCCCTGCAACTGGACGGGGGCCGCCTGGAGGTGGAGCTTCAGAACACGCAGGACGTCGTGGAAGACTTCAAGAACAAGTACTGCCCCGCAGTACGACCTGCCGGGATCCACGCGCTGGGCCCATGTGCCCCTCTCGGCTCACCCTCTGCAAATCCTCTCTGGGTCAGGGGTCAGGGGGTACAGCTGCTCAGTACAACAACTCCCGGAAGGGAAGATCTTGATTAACACGCTCCCCGCTTCCCCTCTCTCCTCTTTGTCTCTGGGGGCCGTTTCCAAGTCGCTCTGGTCCTGTCTTCTGACTTACTCCCAGTGAAATATCTCAGCCCAGCCCTGATCTGCACTGCTCCCTTCAGAAGCCTTACCAAGGCCCAGGAAAGGGCAGGGCAAGAGATGATGTGCTTCAGAACTGGCATGGCCCTCAGATTATTCTAGAACAACTCTGTTTTGTTCCCATGAGGAATTAGAGTCCAGAAAGTTTCAGGGGCTTGATCAAAATCGCATAGTAGGTCATTGTGAGAGCTGGGGCTTGTTTTTGGGCCCCTGACTCCCGGGAGGAGACCTGGAACCAAGCTGGGAAGGAAAGAAGCAGAGAGCATGATCATTGTGAGCGACGGAAGGGGTTGCGGAGGCTGGGGGTGGGTGCGGCCAGGGCAGGAACCAGAAAGGAGGCTGTGAGGAGGGGCAGGGAGTGGGAGGCTGGAGGCCAGGAAGGCTGGGTCTTGAGGACAGGCCTTTGAGGTGCCTGCTGAACTCTCTGTTCACATTGAATAGAAACCAAAGCCAGAGGCTGGGCCGGGCATCCCTGCCCAGTGGGCACTCGGGCTAATGAGTGAGTTCTGTGCTCTGCCTGCGGGCGGGTGTGTGACTAAGCTGGAGCAGGGACGCTGCCTTTGACTGGACGTAGAACAAACAAAGGCCTCTGCAGGGAGTGTCTCTCCGTTCCCATCCCCCATCCCCACCCCCGACTTCCCTAGGGCAACAGTCAACAGGATTAATCCCACAGCAGGTGGAAGGCAGGTGGAAGCAGACCGGTGCAGGACAGGGAAGGCCTGGGACAACCCGCGAGCCCCTGCTGTCAGGTGTGCATGTGTGCACACATACTCCCCCGACCCAGAACCCACAGGGCACTTTCCTGGGGAGCCAGGCTGAGCTCCAGGCTGGGGCTGAAGGAGGAACTGGAAGGGGTCCTGAGTGCAGCTGCCCAGGGAGCTCCTATCTGCACGTCCTCTGGGCCCAGTGGCACAGCAGGGGTGGAGAGACGGTCTCTTCCTAACTATTCTAGAGGCCCTGGGGGAGTGGGACTTCGGGGGTCTGGGCTCCTGGAGGGCCTCTGCCTGCCTGAGTATCCTGCTCCCCACTAAAGTTGCCCCACATTGTTCCTGCTGTTCTCCAGAAGCTCGTGGACACTGCTGGCTTTCTGTTTCTGACACCTATTTTTTTTTGCGGTACGAGGGCCTCTCACTGTTGTGGTCTCTCCCGTTGCGGAGCACAGGCTCCAGACGCGCAGGCTCAGCGGCCATGGCTCACGGGCCCAGCTGCTCTGCGGCATGTGGGATCTTCCCAGACTGGGGCACGAACCCGCGTCCCCTGCATCGGCAGGCGGACTCTCAACCACTGCGCCACCAGGGAAGCCCTCTGACACCTATTTTGAATCCTCAAGTAAATACTGGGTCAGGCCCACCTGCCCTCTTGCTCTGTGCCCTGCTTTGCCGGCGTCCTCCTACGGGCAGGGGACTGGCTCCTTGGGAGAAAGAGGGATGGAGGGGGGTGCTCTGGGAGTAGAGATGGGGGCTTGTCACCTAGTTGGGGGCTGGTTCTTCCTCCTTCCTGAGTCCACAAAGTTCCTCCTCTTCGGGCCCCTTCTTCACCCTCAGCGGGTGGGATTAAGCAGGTTAAGGTGTGAGCTCAGGCGTCAGATGGCCAGGCTTCAAGTCCGGGCTTTGCCACTTAGCAGCTTGGTGACTGGACAGAGTACTCAGCCTCTCTGTGCCTCTGTTCCTTTCCCTGAGAATCATAGCACCATTGTTATAGGATTGTTGTAGGGATTAACTGAGAGAATGCATGGGAAGCACATAACAGGGCAGGCCCCGTACAGAGTGGTCCAGAAGCATGGCTGCTATTCGTCTTCTCACTCCCAGTATATGCAGCCTTTGTCCTTTGATCCACGTATGTTCCCTGCTCCCTCACCCCCATGCCTGCCAAGACTCAAAGCCCTAGCAACAGCCGTATGGAAAAGTCAGGGACATTTTGTTTCGTAGCTGACACCTGTTTTTTCAGGTGTGTCATTAAGGAGGGGTAAAGGTGATGCACGGCAGACTTTCACCCCTGGATATGGGGGATGGAGGCAGAGCCGCACCAACACCATGCTCCCCTCCTTTCCTGCAGGTATGAAGACGAAATTAACCGTCACGCGGCTGCTGAGAATGAGTTTGTAGTGCTGAAGAAGGTGAGGGGGTCAGACAGGTAGGGTGGGTGGCATTGTAGGAAGCACAGGGGACAGGGGCCCACGTGCCTCTCACCTGAGCAGCCAGTAGGGACCTTTGGTCAGGGTCTGGCTGGGTCTATAAGAAGGGAGCGATGGG
Source organism: Delphinapterus leucas (assembly GCF_059928025.1). Classification (NCBI taxonomy): domain Eukaryota; kingdom Metazoa; phylum Chordata; class Mammalia; order Artiodactyla; family Monodontidae; genus Delphinapterus; species Delphinapterus leucas. The sequence goes on from NC_143139.1 coordinate 41,690,731, forward strand.
CTTGGAGAAGGTGAGATATGGAAGCCAGCCATTTATAAGCCTGCTTCGTGTACGTATGTGCACACATGTGTCTGCATGTCTGTGTGTGTGTATTTGTGTGTAGGTGTGTCTGGCGAGTCACTACACTTGTTTCTGGGCTTTTGGAGGGGTTAGAATTATGACTACAGGTTGGAGGTTAGAGGGACGAGTTCAACCCCAAATAAGGAAGTGCTCTATCAATCAGAACATTCAATTACAGATGAGGGTGGCACATGGCATGCCTGAAATATTTGCTGAATGAATGGGATGGGGTGCCTTGAGGCAAAGTGAGCTCCCTGTCCCTGGAGGTGTGCAAGTAAGGTCAGAAGGCCTTAGGAATATCTTAGAGGGGATTGACTTAATCTGATTCAGGCCCATCCACAGAAATGTAACCTGCCCTGGAGTGCTGGGCCCTTGGAGATTCAGGGATGAGTGGAAGTGAGCCCTTTCCACAGGAGCTTAACCACAGCAAAGGATGGCTCTCAGGGGACCAGACTTGCGGTGTTATCTGTTGCCCACCTGCCTTATATCACCCATGCTGCAGGCTACATATTTAGGCTAGAGATTTGCCATCTCTGGGAGCGGTGTCCTGGAGTCTGAATGATTTCATGCTCTCCTGTTTGACTGATGAGAAGCTGAGGCTCATAAAGTTGAGGTGATTTGTTCAAGGTCACACAGCTAGTAGGTGGCAGAGCCAGGGGTGTGTCTAAGCCACTAAAGCCTTTAGGAACTGGTAAAGCGCTAGGTTTGGGGCTCCAGGCTGCTGTGGGCTACCAGCGCTGAGTAGGCACCTCCAGTCCTGGGGGTGCGTGGAGACGATGTTCTCCTCGAGCCTGGATGGGTCCAGTGGAGGGAACTTCCCACCGTGGGCGTGTCAGGCAGCCTGGAGGAGCTGTATGTTTCCTGGTAGGGCAGCGGTGATTGGTCCTGGGGGTTGGACAGTACTGGCTTGCTCCCACGCCTGCTAAGTGTTTCGTGAGCTGAGGACATGGTGTCGCTCTACCCCTTCTCACCACCACCCCTCCCAGGATGTGGATGTTGCCTACATGAACAAGGTGGAGTTGGAGGCTAAGGTGGACACCCTGAATGATGAGATCAACTTCCTCAGGACCCTCTATGAGGAGGTGAGGACCTCAGGGGTGGGAGATATGCCACAACCTGCATGTCCTAGCCAGGGGGCTATCTGGTCCACCCCCTGCCTCTGGGTCAGCCGGGGTGTGTGTTGGGTGCATTCAGGGGAGTTGACCCCTGAATAAAGACCCCTGCTCTTTATTCTTTCTGGATTCAGGAATCCATGGTGGGCGAGGAGCTCAGTAGGAGCTGGGGCAGCACACCAGGGTGGGGTCAGTCAAAACTGGCCTTCCAGAGATGTGGGATTGTCATTTGTCAGGAAGGGGGATTGGGAGGGGCTGGAAGAAACCAGGAGGATGTTGAGGGATCCGGGCCGTGACAGGGTTCACAGGTGGACTGGGTGGGCTGGCAGGGGAGCCTGAGTCAGGAGAGACTGGAGTGCCTGAGGGTTTACACCCACCACTCAGCCACCCTCTCTGCCTGCCCCTCCCATCTCCCCACCTGCTCAGCTTGCCCTGCCCTGGGCTTCCGGTTCCTTTCCCTCAAGGGGATTTAAAAACCTCTTCATCCCATCTGTGTGAGTCTCTGGCCTTAGGCAGAAGATAGGGTGGTTGATCATCTGGCTAGTCTGGGACATAGGAAAACGTGAGGCAAATTACAGACCAGTTCTCATTTCCCTTCAGTCTGGTCTTTACCTGAACATCCAGCCTCCATTAGCGTCTCCGAGAGAATTTCCACGTATGTTGATTTCAGGGGCTGGATCCTTCAGGCTGACTTTGGGTACTTCTGGCCTCAGTGTGGGCCTTCATATGTCTATCACATGTTATATATGTGTGTGTGTGTATGTATATACATGTATATATAATTATTTTCCTCTCATTATGAAATACATACTCATTGCAGAAAATCTAGAAAATTAAGTAAAGCATAAAATTGAAAACAAGTTTCCTACACCTACTCTTACCATCTTGATACATACCTTTTCAGACTTCTTCTCTGCATATACACACATAGAGATATAGAAATACATATATTTAATAAAATAGAATCATACCTTTTTTCACATAACAGTGCACCACAGATATAGTTCCCTGTCCGTAAATACGGCTGTATCATCGGCGTTAAAGGCTACAGACTGTGCATACTACGTGACTTATTTTACCCACCCCCTAGTGATTCCCTTCACAACAGAGCTCAACTCCAGTAGCACCTCGCAGCCGGGAGCCACCACAGTTCACTACACTCTGTCACTTGTTTGTCCGCTGTGATCCTGCCAGACTCTTGATTTCAGGAGGTGCTAATGGGCTTTTCCGGGAGCCAGGGCTGGTGGAGCTGTTTAGTGGGTGCTGGGCCTGTGCCCCCTGGCTACCTGGTGACTCACTCCCATTCTGGCCTCTTCTCCCTTTTTCTTTCCCTAGTGTGCGGGGAATCCCAGGATGGGCATGGGGACAGGGATGGGTCATGCCCCAAGTCCTGATGTTCTGTCTGGTCCCTACAGGAGTTGAAAGAGCTGCAGTCCAAGGTCTCAGACACGTCTGTGGTCCTGTCCATGGACAACAGCCGCTCCCTGGACCTGGACGGCATCATCGCCGAGGTCAAGGCCCAGTATGAGGAGATCGCCAACCGCAGCCGGGCTGAGGCCGAGGCCTGGTACCAGACCAAGGTGTGTGGCCGCTGGAGGCATATTTTCCCTTCCTGGCAGAGTCCTCCGTGGCGGCTTCCCTTACTCCTCACCCTGTCTCAAGCCTTTGGGGCCTGGGTCCCACTGTGCTGACAGGCACCAGGGATTAAATCTGTGGTGGTCTCCAGTGTCCTGGGAATGAGAGGAGGAGAAGGCTAGGTCCTTGCCCAGGGCAAGATTCCAGCCTGATGTGAGGGGAGAGGGCAGAGGAAACGGACATGGATTAATAATTATTATAGCTAAAATATGGCAAGTAAGCACAATGCTCGGCAAAGTTTCAAATGTTTTACCTGTATTGACTCATATAACCCACAGAACAGCCTTGTTAGGTAGGCACTAGTGTTATCCCCCTTTTACAGATGAAGAAACTGAGGCATGGAGAGGTTAAGCGATTTGTCTAGCTCTGCACAGCTGGCAGATAGAAGAGCAGGGACCAGATCCTGGGTCCAAGGGCTCCAGAGCAGGTTTAATCGTTATATGCACTGGGTGTGGGCAGGGCAGCTGACAGCGCAGTGCTGAGGGCATGGGTGGGGAGGGGGTGTGCTGGGGCAAACCAGTGGTCTGGGGGAGGGAGCCTGAGGGTTTAAAAGCAGCACAGAGCAATGTCTCTTCAGAGACAGGGAGTCATCCATGGTGTATGCGAGGACACATGTATGCCAATAAGGACTTACTGTGTGACACTAGGCCAGTGCCTTCTGTTCTCTGGGACTCATTCACCTCATCTGTAAAATGGGTGGTGCTGACAAAGGGGTTAATAGGTTAGGATCTCAGACTTCCAGTGATTCTCCAGTGTTAGGACATAATGGGAATGGGCAGAGCCCCGAGATCAGTGGAATGGGCCTGGTGAGCCATTCTTGTCCCACCCCCCCGCCACCGCCCCGTCCTGGCTGGGAGGAAACTGAACCCCTCCCCCACCCCACTGTCCGGGAGTCTGGCCTCCTGGTATCGGGCAAAGTTTGCTGGGAGTCAGACTGTCCCTCCCTGGGAAGACAAGCTGGGAGGGCTTGTCACTCAGAACCTGGGGCCTTCCTTGGGTCGGGAGAAGACAAGCCACCTGTAATCACGGTCCACCCTTGCCATACTCTTCTGTGTGGTCCCTCCAGTTTGAGACCCTCCAGGCCCAGGCTGGGAAGCACGGGGACGACCTCCGGCATACCCGGAATGAGATCACGGAGCTGAACCGGGCCGTCCAGAGGCTGCAGGCTGAGATCGACAGCAACAAGAACCAGGTGGGCGCCGGCCCTCCTCCTTGGGGCATGTGAAGGGCAGCCAGCTGGGACCCTGCCCAGGATGAGCAGCAGGAGGCTGGGGGTGAGGGGGTCACCCCTGCTGCTCTGGGGACCAGGCTGGTGCGGCTCAAGTCTCTCGGGCCCACCTGCGAGCTCTCTAGGACGAAATGTTCTTGGCCAGGTCCTGCTTGACCGAAGGGAGAACAGGAGTCCTAGCTGGGCATGGAGCTTGTGGAAGGAGCGTCGAGCTGGCTGGCTAGACTAGAACCAGCATTCGTTACCACATTGGTACTGAGCCCTCTCCTTGCACCTAGCTCTGGGTGCGATGTGTGCCTGGGGGCAGGGAGGAAGGGGGTGGCAGGCCGGAGGTCAGCAGAGTCCCTCACTATGGCTCCCAAGGCCCCGTCCCACCTGCTGACCTCACTCCTCACCACTGCCTCTCTGGCTGTGCTCTTGCTGCTTCCTGGAGCTTATATTTGCCAAGCATCTTCATGCTTCAGGGCCCTTGCACTTGGTGTTCCCTCTACCTGGAATGTGGTTCTCCCAGCTCTGCACATGGCTGCCCCTTTCTCGCCCCTGGGGTTTAGGACAAAAGACCTCTTCTCAGAGATGGCTTCCTCAACCACCCAGCCACTCTCTCAGCAGTCTGTGTGAGGTTCCTGAAACACCTATCGCTCTCTGAAATTTACTGTCTTATTAATTTAGTATTGACTTACTAGGTAAGTCTTAATTAATTAAGTATAAATAAGTATTGTCCCCTACCTCCACTGGGATATTAAAAGTGCCTTAAGAGCAGGGGCCCCCGTCTGTCTGGTTCACCGTTCCTCCCTTCCCAGCACCTGACACATAGTCAGGGCACAGGTCTCAGATGACAGACTGATGGGAGGAGGTGCTGTGAAGCTGGGGTGGGGGGTATTGATGAGGAAGGGTCCCCCAAGCCCTGACCAAGGCATGGGGGTGCTCGAGGCAGCTAAGCCTGGGCAGGTGTCTGCAGTGGGGAGGGAGGGAAGCTGATGGGTGGTGGCTACTTTCCAGATGAGCGGGGGGATGGGATGTGGGGGTGATCTACCCAGAAATGCCCTCCCCTTGGAGCCCTGCAGGCCTTTTTACATGAGGGTGAGGGTGGAAGCTGCCTCCCGGCACAGATTCAGGGCTGTGAGTCACCGGTGCGGCAAGCCAGCGTCCAGCCCTGGAGGGGAGGCACAGAATAATGAATGGCGGTTTCCCAAATGCCGCAGCTTCTGCCACATCCGGTTCTCCTCTTACCCAACAGGGCAGAGCCAGACCCCGGAGCTGGGGTGTCTATCACCGTCGGGGGGCTCAGAGGCAGTGGCATGGCCTTGCCAAGGGGGCACCAGTGTAACAGCATTTATTAAATGCTTACTGTATACCAGACACTGTGCCAAAGACTTTTGTATGATTTCGTTACTTGCAATATCTCTCTATACATACTGTGATGACTGCTAGTTTAGGAAAGAGGAGACTTTTGGCTTAGAAGGGTTGATTCATCCAAGATCACATGGCTTGTAAGTGGCAGAGCCAGAAGTGGAAGGTACGCATTGGGTATCAAAACCCATGTTTGAAACCCCTGGGATTCCCTGGTGCTTGGGCGAGGAGGCTGGTGCCAGTGAAGCCACCGTAAGCAAGGTGCCCAGATGCTCACTGCAGCATGGGGAAGCAGGAAGGCAGTGGCTGGTGAGGCCTGCCCCCCCAGCTCAAAGACCCACTACTCCCCACAGCGTGCCAAGTTGGAGGCTGCCATCGCCGAGGCCGAGGAGCGTGGGGAGCTGGCTGTCAAGGATGCACGGGCCAAGCTGGTGGACCTGGAGGAGGCCCTGCAGAAGGCCAAGCAGGACATGGCCCGGCAGCTCCGGGAGTACCAGGAGCTCATGAGCACCAAACTGGCCCTGGACATCGAGATCGCCACCTACCGCAAGCTGCTGGAGGGCGAGGAGAGCAGGTGAAGACAAAGGATCTGGAAAGGGGATCCTTTGGGGCTCAGTGAGGCCTGGGGCTTGACATTCATCCATTTGCAAGCATTTCCTGTGTACCCTCTTCTGCAGGGTACTGGGTGTGGGAAGTGCAGGGAGGGTACAGATGCTGCTTGCTTCTTTGCTCTTGATGAGATGACTTTCGAGAGGGAAAGACCAGATGATGTAAGCTCAGTGAGAAATTTGAAGTAATAGTGCTTTCGTGTGTGTGTGTGTGTGTGTGTGTGTGTGTGTGTGTCTATTAGCAAGCTTAGCTTATTTGATCCTCAGAACACATCAGGTAAGCAAGACAGGTATTATTGACTCCTTAGTGTACAGAGGGGAAATTGTGGTTAGTTTTATTAATTGAGGGGACAGGGCCAGTGTGCGGTCAAGCTCTGTTGATTCCTGGTCCAGGCATCTTCCACGGCGACAGGCTGCTTCTCACCACATAATTGAGGGCTAAGTCACGTGGTATTGACTGAGCGTGGTGAGGAGGTAAATTTCCCCTCTCTCCAGAAGTATTTGCGTACGCACCTGCAGCCTGGGATGAAGCTGAGTTGGGTTAGTCTTACAGGGAATTCTTCACAAAAAACTCCACATCTATGTCCATGAAGTTGGGTCTTCATTAGTACCTTGATGGCTTGATTGACTCATTCAGTCAACAGACAAGTGGCCTGGAAGCTTTCTAGTGTCCCCATCTCTTGCCCTTGACCTTTGCCCTGCCCCCTTCCAGGATTTGGGGCTGCAGCTGGGCTTCCCTCACTCCCTCCACTAAATTGAGGCTTCTCCTCCTCCCTGCAGAGTAAACTCATTCCCAAGGCCAAGGGCTTGGTGACAGTGGGACTGTGAGTCACAAAGCAAACACCAGCTGTCTCAGATAGATTTTTAATTTCCAGTGTAAGACCTGTTTCAGCCTCACAGCCTGCTTAAAACAACCCCCTCTCCTCCTTCCCCCCTCAGTCCCGGCTGGAGCTGAATTCACTCAGTCAACGATTCACTAATTATTTCAACACATATTAAATAATTACCGTGTGCCAGACCTCATGCTAAGGACTGAAGATGCAGGAATCAATACAGCCTTCTTTGAGGATTTTATGATCTGGTTAAGAGAGGCAGCCATCTACATAAACAACGAGAACAGCTACCATTTACAGACTCCTGTGTGCCCAGGGCTTTAGGTAACTTATGTTATTTAGCCCTCACAAACAACACTGTGAGGTTGGTACTGAGTTAGGCCCCATTATAGGTGAGGGAATGGAGGCTCTGAGACATTCCCAAGGTCATGTAGCCAGTAGGCAGGAGGGCCAAAGTGAAAAGGCTGAAAGAAGGCTGAATGTGTGGGGACAGAGGAAGGAACCTCGGTTCTGCTCGGGGCCTGGACGGAGGGGTGTGGGAGTGCTTCCTCCAGTGCTGAGGAGAGAGCAGCCCTCACAGGTATCTCCTTTGCCCCAGGATGACCGGAGCTGGAGTGGGAGCCGTGAACATCTGTAAGTCCTTGGCTACGGGCCCATCACCTATGCCGTCCAGACTAGGCTGGGTCTATTGGATGGCACATTGGCCTGAAGGCCTGGCCTTCTGGAGGCTGGGAGCCTCCTACCCTTCAATAGCTTTCAGCAGGGACCTGCAGCTCCCATCCAGAGAGGCTCAACAGCCCAGGAAAGCCATGCACGAGGACAGGGTGGGTGGGGCCAGTGTGGAGCAGCCCTCACCTCTGTCTGAGGCTCCTTCTGGGTTGGCCCCTGGCTGTTGGTGGGAAGGGAGGTGGGTGGGAGGAGGGAGACGGGGAGCTATGGCAGGAGGGCAGGGGCCTCGGGTAGTGGGCCTCACGCCGATGGAGACCTCCTCCCTTCTCTCTCAGCTGTGGTCGGTTCCATGGGCGGTGCTGGCAGCCGGCTGACCTTCGGGGGAACCATGGGCAGCGATGCCCTGAGATTCTCCAGTGGTGGAGGGCCTGGGGCCCCCAAAGCCTATTCCATTAGGACCACATCTGCCCCCGGCAGGCGCACCCGCAACTGAGCCTCTGGTGTGGGGAGACACATACCCTCTCCTCCCATCGTCACAAGAGGACCTCCATTCCTGGTCCCATGCCTGGTCCCAAGACAGCAAGGCAGTCTGAAAAATGATGTCAGAATAGCTTCCAATAAAGCAGCTGCCTTCTGAGCCCATGCCCAGCACCTGGTGTCCTGGCTTCGTTAGGCTGGGCGGGGAAGGCGGTGGGGAGGGGAGGGCTCGAGAGAGCACAGGGTCTGCCCTGATAACTGGGACAGCACATTGGTGACATGGGGGTGCTGCTCTATGGAACATGACTCTTATCCAGAGTGAGGTCTTGACCCCTCCCAGGGCTGGGCCTGATTCCAGCTCCTCTCCTGAAGAAGCCCAGAAGCCCTTGGAAGTTCTGGCTCTGCCAGGAAGTGGGCACTGGAGTCCTCTCCTGCTGAGGGCGTGGGAGAGCCATTTGCACCCACCCCCTGCCCCAGCCAATGCCCTGTGCTGTCAGAGAACATTCCTCAGTGGTGAGAAGACCACACATTTAGCTGCCCTAGGCCTGGGTTTGGGGTGGACCAGCCAACTGGCAAATCAGCCCTTCCTGGGAGAGAGAGGGAGTCAGGTGGGGCATAAAGTTGTCCCCTGGGAGATGCAACCTCAGTCACTGTGGGAGGGTTTAGGAGGAAGGGGAAGCAGCAGCAGGTCCACACTGGACGGGCCCTGGGACCAATCTGTCCATTAGAAGCCACAGGCGTCCAAGCCTCCAGAGCTGCCGCAGTCAGGGTTGGCTCTTTGCCCAGGGCTGGGGGAAACCAGTCATTTAGACTCTTGGGGATGGAGGGGAGCTGCCAGAGCTGCGGGCAAGGAGCCCGCCCTCCCTGGAGGAAGTGAAGAGACAAGCGGGGAGAGAGATGCAGGAGAAGGCAGCAATTGGGCAGGTCAGGCCAGCTGGCTCCTGCAGCCCTTCCGCCGCAAGCCCAGGGGCTCTCCGAGCTCTGGGACCCGCCGCCGGAGGCAGGGACGGTTGGCTCGCGGAGCGGTGTATTTACGAAGCAGAAGCCGCCAAGCAAACCGCACCAGGTGGCTGCCACCACCGCTTTGGCCGCAGGGCGAGCACACGCCAGTGCTCACCCCCAGGTTCCCGCTGCAGCGGGCGCTGCAGACGCTGCCCGTCGCCGGCCGGGAGCCGGACACGCAGAGGTCCACGCAGACGACCCCGCCCCGGGAGCTGCTGACACCTGCGGGGGCCGGGGAGGGGAGAGAACAGGGCTGAGTCGCCTCGCAAGGTCGTCACCAGCGGCTCCTGCCTAAGGGCCAGAGTCCCCCCACCCCCTCTTCTCTTGCTCAGAGCTCCTTCCCTCTATTTCTATTCCCCCTTCCCCCTCAAACAACCTCACACCTGGGCACTTCTTCCAGTAGTCTAACCTCAAGCATCCTTGATAAACTGTTAGCCCAGGCCCTCCCTATAGGCTGAAATAGCTATTTAAGTTATCATAATAATTCACTGCCACATCCCCCTCCTTCCTTTCAGGGTCTTAAACTGTGCCCCCGTCCCCCCCCGGCCCCCGCCTCCTGTTTTTGTAAATAAAATTTTATTGGAACCCAGCCACACCTATTCCTGAAGTATTGCTATGGCTGTGGCTGCTTTCACATTACAACAAGCTAAGCAGTTGAGCAGAGACTGCATGACCCGCAAGCCTAAAATATTTACTATTTGGCCCTTTAAGAAAAAGACTGACCACCAGGAGCCCCAAGCTCTTATTTCAGAACCCACAGTATAGATAACTTACAGACATTTACAGCACCAATGCCCTTAAACAACCTTGTGGGGAGAGAAAAGAGTCAAAAATTATTTGGGGGGAGCAGAACTTGCAAATTCCCTCCTCCAAGCAATCATGATGCAAATTAGATGCAAATAATATGCAAACATGCTCCTAGCTCTAAGCACAGCTTGGAGGATGAAGAGACATCATCCCCACAGATGTGGTCCTCACCCCTGCCCCTCGCCCTCCAGCAGGCGCCTGTAGGTGGCGATCTCGATGTCCAGGCCCAGCTTGGAGTTCATCACCTCCTGGTACTCCTTGAGCAGGCAGGCCATGTCCTGCTTGGCCTTCTGCAGGGCCTCCTCCAGCCCGGCCAGCTTGCAGCGGGCATCATTAAGGGCCGCCTCACCCTGCTGCTCCGCCTCGGGCACGGCAGCCTCCAGCTTGGAGTTCTGGGGGACAGGGGAGGGTTGTTAAGGCTCCTTCTTCTGGATTTAGGGTAAGAGACCAGGTATCCACTGACCATTGACTATCAGAGGAAGAAGGGGCCTTGCTCGTTTGTTAGGTCAGGGGTTGCAAATTAGTGCTCTCGGGGAATGTTGGCACAGTGTCCTTAAGTTTTGAAATTTAATGTAAAAATCCAAATTCCTGGCTTCTCTTGAAAAACCAGAGGATCCGGCCACACTGTACCTGCATTTCTGTAGGGCCTGCCTCAGTTGGATCTGATCAGCTCTCCCCGTTTGTTTTGTTTTCCAGTTCACCACACTCTAGTGCCTTCGGTACAGCCTGCTTCACTCACTTACTAACCTCTGGGGACATCTAAGTGTGTGGTCAGTGATCTAGAGCAATGGGCCAGAGAGGTGAAATGGCTTCCCCCAAATCACATGGTGAGCTAGTGGCAGGGCTGGTTTGAGAGCCCAGGTTTCCTACCTCTCAGACTGGTGCTATTTCCTCTGCCCCATTCTGCCCCTGGGACCATGAGAGCCCTGGTCATTCCGTTCCCCTCCATAGCCCTCCCCCTGCGCCCCCCATTCAGCGGGGACGGAGAGCATTCTCCGTGGAGAAGACTTGCCTGAAGTTTGATGTTGCTTTTTCTCCCACACTTTGGCCAGGTGTCTGACTTAAATCCCCCTGCTCGTTGATCTCCTCCTTGGTGTAGCGCAGGGTCTCCCCAGGCTGGATCACCGTGGCCTTGATCTCCTCGCACTGGGGGGAAGCACAGATGCTCATGGGACACAGGATATGCCATCCCATTGAGCCCCACAGTTTGCACATCGGCCACCCCATCCTGAGAGCTGCCTGCCCTTCTCTTACCCATCCCACCTAGATAAAGGCCAAAGCCCTTTTAGCATCCCTCCTGCTAATACTTTCAGCTTTTAGCATCCCTGTTCTGGGAAGGGGGCGCTGGACCACTCACCTTGCTGCGGTTACCAGGACTCAGCCTCAGCCCAGCTACGGCTGGCCATGTCATCGTACTGAGCCTTGATCTCGGCGACAATGCAGTCCATGTTCAGGTCCCGGCTGTTGTCCACCTTGACTATGACTGAGGTGCCTGAGATGTGGGCGTGGAGGACTGGACTCCTGCGGGGAAGTGGAGGAGTGATAAGAGCTTCCTGGACCATAGTCCCACTCCCCGAAGCCCTCTTTCTCATGGTCCTTCCCTGTCCCCTGCCCTTGCTTCTTCCACAGCCTCACTGTCTGAAGCCCCAATACAAAGGTGACATCTCCCCTTCAACCCTGGAACCTCTCAGTGCTCCTCAGGACCAAAGTCCCAAGGCTGAGAGGAGCCCAGCTCTGAGGCTTGCTGCCTGATTTCAGTCAGGGCCTCTGAAATCAGGCAGCAACTTACAATTTGTGTTGATTTGTGAATCAACAATTTGTGAATTGTGAACAATTTGTGAATATACAATTTGTGATAATTATCACCACAGTAACCAGGAACAACAGCTTGTTTGGGTTTGGCAGATAAGACAAGAAGCTATACTTTTTCATCTTCTGACAGTAAACCTGCCTCGGGTCCCTCAACTCTGCCCTGTGCTCCCCTTACCAGGGGTTTCAGAAGCCAAATGGTGGAAAGTCCTTTCCAATGTCCAAATACCATCCTCCTCGCTGCCCCACTGCTCTGTGGCCCCTCACCTCTTTAGACAGCTGCTGTAGGAAGTCGATCTCCTGGGTCAGGGCCTCCGCATTGGCCTCCAGGTCTGACTTTTGCAGGTGGCCGCAGTCCACAACCTAAAGGGAGAGGGTGGCAAAGGAGTCTCGCTGGGGAGACAGCACAGAGCTCTCCCCACCAGGGAGGGGCACCCCATCAGGCTGGGCACACTCCCTGGGCCCTCCTTAGCTGCTCGTTCCAGTGCCTGGTGCCATGGTATTGAAGTCCTTTACTCAGTTCAAGGGGTCAGAAGCAGGTCTGGGTAAGGGAGGGGGTGCTGAGGTTTCCAGGCATTTCCTCTGGTACCCACTAGGATGATCGCTCTAGAATGCACAGCTTGCACTATCATGAAACTTAGGATCTGGTGTAAATGGCTGGTTTTTCTTTTTTTTTTTGCAGTACGCGGGCCTCTCACTGCTGTGGCCTCTCCCGTTCCGGAGCACAGGCTCCAGACGCGCAGGCTCGGTGGCCATGACTCACGGGCCCAGCCGCTCCGCGGCATGTGGGATCTTCCCGGACCGGGGCACGAACCTGTGTCCCCTGCATCGGCAGGCGGACTCTCAACCACTATGCCACCAGGGAAGCCCTATAAAATATATTCCTTATTTTGAGTTGTGGTTACAAAAAAAGTTTGACAGCCAGTACCCTGAAGAACCTCTTGCCAAAGTACACCAGCAAATATGTACCCCAAAGTTCAGGGCAGCATTGTTTGTTATAACCAAAAAAAAAAAAAAAAAAAAGCACCCGTATGTATACCCCTAGGAGAATGGAGAATAATAATACACTGGAATACTCTACAGCACTGAAAAATAAAGAAAGCCACATGCATCAAAATGGATGAATCTCACAAATAGAATGTTGAGGGGGGAAAAGCAAGTCATAGGAGCGAACATGTAATTCTATTTATAGAAAGCTTAAAGGCAGGCAAAACTAAACAATTGCTTAGGGATTCATACTCATATGATGCAACAATAAAGAAAATCAAAGGAGTGCTTAACACAAAAACCCAAGATAGTGGTTACCTTGGAGATTGGATGGGGTCAGAGGGGGAGGCTGCTTTGCTCAGGAAGGGTCCCACAGGGGGCTCTGAAGGCACTGCTGGGCACACAAGGGTTTGTTTTTATTACTGTTGCTATTTAAATCATTAAACGTATGTTGTATATACTCTTGCATGTATGAGAAATTTATAAAACAAAAGAAAATGCCGATCAACTTGTGTCCTCTGATCCCTGTCACTCCTTCAGTTTAGAGCCTTGTCTTACCCCAGATTTCTTGCCTAGTCGTGGAAACGGAATCCCCAGCCTCAGCCCCTCTCCCTCCTATCTGTCTTCCATGCTGCTGCCAGACAGGCCTTCCAAATTGCATCACACACCATGCTGCTGACCTGCTCAAGCACCTTCTGTGGCTCCCATTGCCCACTCCGTAAGCCTGAAGTCCTCAGCTCCACACGTTTCCCCCACTTGAAGTACATTTCCTTCCCCCTCCCCCTCCCCCTCCCCCTCTTTCCTTCAAGTCCCTTTCCAGCCCAGAGACCACCACGTTCCCATCTGGTTCACAGGATTTCTGCTTCCACACCCCCGTCAGAACTCTGCAGTTGTAACAAGATGAGGTCACAAAGCCCCCAGGAAGGAGAGGTGAGCATTCTGGAAGCTCTTTGGGCTAGAGCTGAGCTTCGGTGCCCAGGAAAGGCTTGGAGGAGGTGACAGCTCTGTTCATCATGGTGAGACTTGTCCACACGGCTCATTAGCTCACACAGGATGAGGTGTCTTGGACTCCAGATCTGTTGGACCCAGCCGGGCACAAGCTTGTCTGCTGTGTCTTCGTCTTTTGGGAATGAGAGCGGGAACGTGTAGGCAGTAGGAATAGGGCAGAGATCGGTGGGAGATGGAGTTTTGCAGTCTCTTTATATCCATTCCCCCCCACCCCATCTGCCTTGGAAGGAAATTTGCAGTGGGCTGGCGTGAACAGTTCCTATTCTCTGGGTTGAAGGGTGTGTGTGACTTTATCTGTCCCTCAGGGTATGGAGCAAAATGCATGCGCTTAAGATGAAGCCTGGCTTAGCCATTGACCGGCAGGGTCACTCATGTCCCTCTGGGTCCCTCTGCCTTGCACAGTGGATGAGCATCAGCTTTTGCCCAAGGAAAGATAATGGAGAGAGTAACATCTACCTGGCCTACTTTACAGGTGGTCATGAGCCCCAGTGAGGTGGTGGAGGCATCGTGAAAGCGTCGGTCCCTGTGCCCGGCTGGTTATGTGTTGGAGTGTGCAGACAGGATGCAGGAAGGGAAAAGGCCCACTGATTTTGTCCCTTGTAGTCCCATAGTGTTGTCCCAGAGTGGCCTTGGGTTTGGGGAAGGAGCTGGAATCTGGATCTCCTGTCACTGGTTAATAACCTTCACCAAGTTAGGGAAGTTTCCTCATATTCTTAGCTTTTAAAAAGTATTTTTAAAATTAGAAATTATTGTTGAGTTTTATTAAACGCCTTTTGTATTCATTTAGATGATCCTATGTAGCGAAGGACGATAATTGATCTCCTAGAGTTAACTACCCTTATTCCTGGGATCAACCCTGTGTGATCTCAGTTCAAAGACTCAACAGACTGCCGCCCTGCGTTGTTGCCCTTTGTGGCTGAGTTCACGCTACCTTTGGCACCTCCAGGCCTGGTGGCTCACCCACCACTGTGCCAGCCAAGTGCATTTCATTCTCTCAGCAACCTTTGGGGTTAGGAAAGATGATCATCCCCATCTTACAGACGGAGAGGCGGAGGCCCAGAGGAGTTAAATGATCGGTCTTCCTGGCCTCAGTCGAGTACCCTTGCTGCTCTCCTCACCTCCCTGATCCTCTCCCACGCTTGGCTGCCCCGACTCCACAGTGTGAGGAGATAAAGATAACGGTGCAGAAACACAGGCAGAGCTTGCGCCACAGCAAGGGAGAGCTGAACAGGCTTAACCAGGCCATCCAGTGGCTGACAGTGGAGGTGGACGGCACCAAGAGCCAGGTGAGGGGTTGGAGTGGGGGCAGCTGGGTGGTGATGGTGGAAGGGCATTGACTATTTAGGACAACTAGACTAGACCTTCCCCCCATCCTTTGGAATAGACGGGTAAAGTTTCTCTTTGTGGATGTCTGAGCAAACAGGATTGTGGCTGTATGTGTACATCACGCTTCCATTTGCCCAGGACCTTCAGTATTTCATGCGGGTCAGTAATTAACATGTAGGTAAATATCTACGCTTAGGGATGCTTGTTTGTATATTATTTTTTATGTATATTTTTATGTCTGTATGTTTTTTTGTTTTTTTTTTTTTGCGGTACGCGGGCCTCTCACTGTTGTGGCCTCTCCCGCTGCGGAGCACAGGCTCAATGGCCATGGCTCACAGGCCCAGCCACTCTGCGGCATGTGGGATCTTCCCGGACCGGGGCACGAACCTGTGTCCCCTGCATCGGCGGGCGGACTCTCAACCACTGCGCCACCAGGGAAGGCCTGTCTGTATGTTTTGTTTGTCTTACACAGCGTGCAATTTGAGCCCATCTTCAGAAATGGCAAGATTTTATCTAGAAACCCAGTTTTCTGGGTTCTCTCTAAAAACATGCAGATCTGGCAGTATTAAACTATGATCTCACACAGTAACATTTGGTGAGAGAATAGAGGCCTCTATCTTCTTTGTCATCTTCACACGGGGGACACGCTCCTTCTGTGTGCCATGGTCCCCACCACTCCAAATTGCATCCTTTAACACTGAGGCAGAGGGATCTTTGCCATTTATTATCACCTTGGCTAGTACTCTTGTTATCCTTGTCAAAGAGAAAAGGCTCTGGGGACTTCCCTGGCGGTCCAGTGGTTAAGACTCTGTGCTTCCAATGCAGAGGGCATGGGTTCAGTCCCTGGTTGGGGAACTAAGATCCCACATGTTGCACGGCGCGGGCGAAAAAAAAAGGCTCTGGACCTAGGTCTCTATCTAAGGCAGAGAAATGAAAGACTGGAAACATGAAAGAGGTCCTTGTGATGTCAGGAAAACGAAATTATTTGTGTTTGTGACTCAGGCTCTCTGCCTTAGAAAGAAGAGGTTCCCACATGAATGCTCTCTTTCTCCCCGCCTCTCTCCCTCTCACCCTCTTCTCTTTCCTCTGAGTCACCCTCTCTGTCAAGCCCCCCGGCCCATGTCCCATCCCGCAGAGGGAAGGGGTTCTGCTCCGGTGTGTTCTTGTTTTCTGCAGATACAAGTGTCTCGGGCTCTGCGGGATATTTGTGTGGGTTATCCCTTCTCTAGGAACCCATGACTTTGAGGCAGGACGAACTATTCAAGTTCAAGCGTTGGCAGAGCGGGTGGGTGAGTGGATCCATCGCTGTCAGTCTCCCAGCAGCCCCAGCTGCTCTGTTTTCCTGACTGGTCCTCTAAGCGGCAAGCCCATCTCACCAAGGCAAACCTTTATTGTTATGATTTTTCCCTAGAGACTGCAAATTCTAGTCTCTTGTGAGGAAAGGATATGCTTCCTGTTTGTTTCCCTGATGAAACCATAATCGCAGCATTATGTGCTAAAAAGCATTTGATGCTTCCCAGACCCTAGCTCATTTTAGAAGCGTCACTATACTAGATGCAAAAGGCTCTCAGTCATCAAGACGGCTGGCCCCCAACCTCCACCCTGGGAGGGAGGAAGACACACAAATACACCGTTCAGAACAGGCACGCTCACTCCTCACAACGATCTCTAATCCCTCATTGGCCCTCCAGCTGCTGAGAAAGTTCTGGATCCTTGAGTGGGGAGGGGTGGGGGCCAAGGATGTCCTCCTGTCTGTGGTCTTCCCTTCACCCCCAGCCCTGCGAACCAGAGGGAGGAGGCAAGGACCCAGCAGCTCTGCAGGAGGAGGGTGCCTCAGGAAGCGCTAAGAGCAAGCTGGCCTGGCCGGAGGCCGCCCTGCAGCGGGCCAAGCAGGACATGGTGCGCCAGCTGTGGGAGTACCAGGGACTCACGATGCTCAAGCTGGGCCTGGACTTTGAGATCGCCACCTACCGCAAGCTGCTGGAAGGCGAGGAGAGGAGGTGAGGGCTGGGCGGTGCTTGAGATGCGGTGGTGCAGGGGCATAGGGAGGGCAGCACCTGGGTCCTCGTCAGCTTGGGAGGGATGGGGAGAGGTGAGCTGGGTATCCAGGGATCTGTTCTCCTGGAGCCAGTTTTTTCCCTCCATCTTATAGCCCTTTAGACAAAAGGTCCCAGCTAACGAGCACCCTTGGCACCTGTGATGGGCAATTCATTGACCCCCCGGGATCAGAAAGCAGGGGCCAGTTTGTCTATCGAGACAGCTGCAGGGACCAAGGCCCAGCCAGGGGGAGTAAAGTCCCCAGTGTGGGGTGCCTTCTCCTCAACTCTGCCCACCTCTCCTCCAGGCCTGGGGGAGGCAGGGTTTATGGCAACAGGTAGGGCCTGGCTTTTTAACCTTAGGCAGGTAGAGACCCAAGGGCTGCCAGCTCCAGCTGGGCTCACCAGTCTTAGAGGAAGGAAAGGGAACGCACCGTGCAACAGGCAATCTGCATTTATTGTCTCCTTTAAACCCCACAAAACCCTGGGAGGGAGGTGCTATTATCCCCATTTTACAGATGAGAAAACTGAGTGTCAGCGAGTAAAAGACCACCTCAAGGACACACAGGTGGAAGCTGATTGGATGAGGCTTGAACAATATTCTCCAGACAATTGACCTATCTCCTCTGCGGTCTCCTTCAAAGTGCCCCCCACATGGTTTCTAATTTCAAGATAAGTTTAGGCCAAAGACAGTGTAGATCTTCTGCCTTCTCCCTTCTCTAAGAACTCATCAATAAAAGTGAATTATTTGACTTTAACGCAAGAAGGGTTGAGTTTAAAGGCCCAGAAGGAGTCTTTACTCAAAAGGGCTGAGGGGATCTGAGAGAACCAAGTAGCTTGCAGGATGGAAGGATTTTTGCCTGTCTGGAGAGGGCCAGGAGTGCTTTGTCGTGAAGAATGGAGAATATTCTCCCTGGTATATGGATTCACTCACCTGCTTCCTCTTTCTCCCTGCAGGCTTGGTCTGGGATTTGGGGCAGGGAACATCAGTAAGTAAATAATAGAGTAACTTGGGTTACAGGGGTCAAATCTTAACTCCCCCCCCCACCTGCTCTGTGTGTATCCTCTTGGGAAAGGAGAAGGGGCCTGCTGCCTCTGTGTGTCTCCCTTTTGTGGGGGGCTGTTCCCTCTCGTAGTGGTTTTTTTTGTGTTTGTGTGTGTTGGGGGAGGGCGTTCTGTGTTCTGTTCTTTGCGGAGAGGATCTCTTGGTGTGTCCTGGGGTGTGGGAAGAAGTTCTGTGTGTTTTTCCCCGTGGAGGAGACTGTTTTATTCTCGTGTGGGGAGAATCCGTGTCTGACTTCAGGGTCGGGGGGATTCCCGAGTTTGGTTCTGAGGGATGCGGTCTGTGTCTCTAACACTGGGGAGTTTGCACTGCACGTCTGTCTCCTGGGGGAGGGGGGTTGTCTGTGCATCTGTATGTCTGTCTTCGGGGGGCGGCGCGAGCAGGAGAGAAGAAGGGGTTTCCTCCTCCAACAGCCGCTCTCAACACCTGCGGGCTGGTCTCAACCTCGGGCCTCTCGGTCCAGCTGCCGTCTGGAGCTGGCCCCGGCGCCCTGGAGACGAGCGCCCCTGGCGGCGGGTGCGCGCCCTGCGGCTCCCCCGGCGGGGTCGTGGGCTTCAGCGGCAGCGGCTCCCGCGGATGCTGAACCCTTCCTGTCCTGCTCAGGAGAAGTCAAGGAACCCTAGCTTCCACCCCAGTGACTTGGCGCTGTGTCTCAGACGCCCCCTCCCACGGTTCTGGCCCTTGCCTCACCTTTCTCTCTTGCCCCCCACCTTAGAGTGTAAAGTCTTGGAATGTAGTTTACTGGACCATGACAGACCCATTCCCAGGGTGGGGACAGGCTGGACGCTGTGCCACTGGGAGGCAAGGCGTTTGGCTTATCTGGACCCAGCGCCCCACCTCTCTGAACTGCCCCACCTACTCTTTTCCTGGGACTCCTCCTTTGCAATAAAAAGTTATGCAGCGAATGCAGCCTTCCGGCTGTTTGTGCCTAGATTCCGCAGGCTATTTATCCCCAGAGCAAAGACAAAGCTGACCGGATTTGGGGGAGGGGAAAGAAAAGGGGGAACCCTTTGGTGTGTGGGTCCACGTGACTTCAGATGATGGTGGTATCATAGAACCAGGATCTTAAAGGTTGGTGAGTGTGTGTGTGTGTGTGTGTGTGTGTGTGTGTCAGAGGGTCTCTGGTGAAAGGGAAAGAAGGGGTTAATTCATGCATGATGGTGGACCTAGTCCTAGCCTGGGGTCCACAGGCAGCCGTCCTTGGCAGAGTTGCTGAGAACTGCATTCATTCATCCACTCACTCACTCTACAAGCGCAAAATGGCCTCTGAGGGTCAGGCATAGCGCTTGGTGGGCAAGACACTCTAGTGCTGGGCCTCTGGAGATGACGGTCTGGTGGTGAGGCAGGCAAAACCAGGAAATGGACCAGAAAGACATACCGTGAGACAGGGATGAAGGTGGACCTCCTTCCACTGCCCTGGCAGGGGTGCTTGAAGGCAGGCCCTGGGGAAGATGGCCCTGGCAGACTGGGGCTGGAGGACATAGACACAATTGGGTGGCCCAGGTTTCAGTTGAACAAGTGATCTGACTGTGGGCTGGGAACAACATACCGCGGTGGAGGAAAACATGGGCTTTGGTATCAGAGACTCCAGCTTTGCTTCTGCTTCCAGATCCATGGTGTAGTTTGGTCTGAGTTCTCACAAGGCAACTTTGGTGGGGGGGGGGCAGAAGGTAAGCCAGTTTGTGCAGAGAAAGGCTGGGTTTCTGGGCTCTTTCTTTGCCACATAGGCCTGAGAGAAGCTTCCATTCAGCGAGCTCACATTCTTTTCTGTTGCACAAAGGATTACATCACCAATGCATCTGGGGAACAATGGTCCCTGCTTTCTGTGTCCCTGGGTGGGGCTAAGGTGCATAATTAACCAGAGGCCCCGGCTTTACCTTTTAAGGTTCACTAGTGCCAGAGTGTCTGCTGTGTTCTCTTGGGTCTAAGCCCAGAGAATAGGTACCCCAAAAGCCCCCCTTGCTGGATAAACAGAGCAGTCTCATGCAAGAGGAATGGGACCAGAACTTGGCTGGCAGGCTGTCATCCACCTGAGGGGTAGGGAACATGGCCCCATTGGACTCATGCATCAGACCCTTTCGAGCCTTTCTGACTGACACCAATTGTATAAACATTCTTACCAAGACTCCCAATGCAAAGGAGCTGCCTGAAGGCAGAGCCACTCCTCCGCAAGATTTTTCAGCTGGACTCCTTATTCCCTGCATTTTGCTAGGAGGTAATGAGATTCTCTGATATTCAAGGTCAAGTTTTTCTAGCTCCTGCTGTGCTGATCATGTCAACAGAGGAACTTTGTGGGATGTGCAGAAGGAAATGCCGCCCTTCCCCAACCAGGAGCTGTAGGCAGGATTGATGGTGAGCATCCTGCATCCAGCATCACCGAGGACTGGTTGTGGACCACAGGTTTTCTTTCCAAATCCTAAGCCTGATGTCAGGCCGGGAGATCCCAAGGGCCATGAGGTCAGGTTTTAGTCACTTGCTGGGCCAGGGCGACATGGGCCACCAGCAATGCTTGTGGTTAGGGAACCACTTTTCTGAGTGGCTCCCCAGGCCACGGGCCATATTCCAGCCTGGGGCATTTATGGAGAGCCAGTCCTCACCCACTTACAAGCTTTGTGCGTTGGAGTGACTTCTGAAGGGAGGACGGTTGTCACCATTTGCTTCTCAGCAGAAGGGGATCCCGAGGGATCAGCCCCTATCGGCTCCCCACGCCTGCCTCACACTTGATAGCAGCACTTAAAGCGCTGCATGTGACTTCGCTGTGCTCGCATCTCTATTCAAGCCCCTCGAGCACGTGACCTTTCTCATCTATCTGTCTCCAGAGCCTGCCACGTAGTAGATATGAACGAGCTGAGGCTCTGTGGTCCTGTTTGGTCTGCTCTGTCCTTGGATGAATTGGGCTCTGTTCTTCCACTATTAACGTGTTTCACGAGACCCTCTTTGGGAGTCTCTTGATGAGTCTAAATGCAGTCCTTCCTGATGTGATTCTAGCGGCAATATATTGACCAGTCCAGTCTGGAATAAGAAGAAAGGGCCCAGATTCTGTTCCCAATCTTGCTGTTACTTTTCACCTGTTTCTGGGCCTCAGTCCTGCCCCCCTCAGACCTAACTAGTGAAGGTTCATTTATCTCTTTTATTTTTCCTCCCTAATTAACCTCTCTGCTCCACAGTTTATCTGTAAAACAAGAATAGTACCTATCATAGCATAGTTTCAGAATTAAATATATTACTATATGTAAAGTGCTGAAAACATAGTAAGAATTGTACCAATATAAATGTAATTAATATTTCACTTACTGGAGTTCTTGGGAAGGGTTTTGAGCACCTTTAAAGAAGGCTCTCCAACTTCAAGAAGGCCAGCCGATCCCCCTCTGCCCTGGCTGGCGCTACAGTAATTGCAGGGCAGGAGGGGTACATAGGGGAGCCCAAGGGTTAGAGTTGGGGTTCCCTAGTCAGAGGTCACCTCCTCAGGATAACACCCAGCAGCACCTTCCCATCACCACTCCCACCATACCCAGTTCTCCCTCTGTGACCCCATCTCACCAACACGAGTCCACTTGTGCACTCACATGTACCCACAAAAGTCCTCTCTTCAGCGCATATATACAGGTATACACACATTCACAGACATCATCACACATATAGGAACCCTCACAGTTACACACAAATGTACATGTTTCCCCACAGATGCCCAGACACGTGCGTGTACCTGGTTGCAATCATTCTGTTCCACTCACAGACAGCAGCCTATAGACAGTGAGCTGTGCGGGATGAAGACACAGCATGCACACAGCACAGTGCATGGCACCTGGTTCCCTACTTCCCTCTAGCTTCTCACCCTTTCCCACATCTCCTAAAGAATAATAGAGCTTTCACTACTTACAATAGGCAAGACATGGAAGCAACCTAAATGTCCATCGACAGATGAATGGATAAAGAAGATGTGGTATATAGATATATATATATATGTATATGTATATATACACACACACAATGGAATATTACTCAGCCATCAAAAAATGAAATAATGTCATTTTCAGGAACATGGATGGACCTAGAGATTATCATATTGGGTGAAGTAAGTCAGACAGAGAAAGAGAAATATCACATGATAGCACTTATATGTGGAATCTAAACTATGACACAAATGAACTTATCTATGAAAGAGAAACAGACTCACAGACATAGAAAGCAAACATATGGTTACCAGAGGGGAAAGGTGAGAGGAGGGGTAAGTTAGGAGTTTGGGTTTAGCAGATACAAACTACTATATATAAAATAAACAACAGGTCCTACTGTATAGCACAGGGAACTATATTTGATATCTTGTGATAACCTATAATGGAAAATAATCTGAGAAAGAATGTATATATATTATATATAAACTGAATCACTTTGCTGTACACCTGCAACTAACACAACATTGTAAATCAACTATACTTCAATTAAAAAGAATAATAGAACTTTAAATGGCTAAGCAGTCATCTAGTCCAATCATTCTTTTTTCACTAGTGCCCAGAAAGGGGAGGTGACTTGCTAAATGTCACACAGCAAGGTGTTTCATTTTCTTCACCGTTCTGTATCATGGGCAATATGTATGTGATTCATTCACCCTCGCTCCTCTGCCTGAACTGTCCAGGAGTGGGAACCTAGATCTGTGAAGGGGAAGATTGTGGAACTGGAGTAGGAAACAGAAGGTCAGAGCCAGAGGGAGGGTGAGAGAGTGAAGTACGACAGGTTATCAAGGTCCAGCTGGGCTGACGAGGCTAGTGAGATGCAGAGGGAGGGGTCAGTTGACAGACATGAGAAGTCCCTCAGGACTGGTGGCTTCTGAACTGGGGAGGGATGGAGGGATAGAGCCGGTGCTGGGGCCTCAGGTCTGGACTCCAGACAGGGCCTGCTTCTGAGCTGTGTGGTGTCACGGCACAGAGGGCTGGTTAGAACAGTTGCATATTCTGGAACTCTCTGAGGGCTCTGTCCTCAGAATTCCATTGGAGGGTGGAGGGGACACATTGGTTGCCAGGAGACCTGGAATTAATCCTATCTTTTAAAAGAGCCAGTGTCTTTTCAGACCGCTCACTTCTGATCTCTCAATATTATCAATTTATTTCTATCACACTTAGAGGTGGGGATGGGCACTTCCATTTCTGCTATAGCTTCCTGGGCCCGGCACTGGAAGTTTAGAGATTCACTCTGCTGTACAGATGTATGTTCAGGGACTTGCCTTGGCCTATAGTGAAGCCGAGGGGCCATCTCTCCACTCCCACCGGCACTTATAATACCTTCATCAGTGTGGCGGGGATGGTTTCCTGCATGAAGGAGCTTGATGGCCTGGAAGACGTGGGGTTCTCTTTCTGTGCTTGCAATCTCTGATCATATAAGTGTAATGAGAGGCTACCCATGGCCCTGATCAGGCACTAAGTGTGGCCCTGATCAGGCACTAAGTATTTTATGTATACGAAATTCCTTAATCCTCCCAACAACCCTAGGAGGTAAAAGAAAAATGCTCTTTTTCTCATTTTCACTTTAGACATATAGAAACTGAGGCACAGAGAGGGTAAGTAAATTGCCCGAAGTCACTCAGCTAGGAACAGAGCTCAGTTTTGGACCCATGCAGTTTGGCTCCAGGGTCTGTGTGCTCACCTCTACATCACATCATCTTCTTGCTACATAATGTTTCCTAGCTTTGAGGCAATTTATCAGCGATGGAAGGTCTCCAAACCCCAAAAGGACTCCATTAAAAAAAAGACAGCCATATCAAAGGCTTTTTGAAAGTTTAAGTCATGTTCATGTATTCACCCCTTAAAGAATTCTTGTAAGTTACTCAGGCTCGAGTCTTCCCCACCAAAGCCAGGAGTGATGTTTCCTTAAGCTTTGAGTGACTGGTGCATCTACCCATAGGTTTACAGATGTGCACAGATATGTTCTCTGGGAGGCAGCTGTGATTTAGTGAAATGAGCACTAAACATGCTCACGGGGTTCAAACCCCAGCTGTGCCACCGAACTCAGGGTGGGACCTTGCCCTGGCTACTGCGGGTCCCTGAGCTCTGCAAGAGATATTGTGAAGGTGGTATGGATAAAATTATGGGATGGAGTGGCCTAGCACAATCCTTGGCTAAATCTGAGAGTGCTGTGAGGCCAGGGACAAAAGACTGTAGTGGAGACCCCAGATCTAGGGCTTTTCTGCTCCATGTGACTTTGGGGACCCTCCCAAACCTCGACCCCTGAGGAAGATAGCAGAAGTGCAGACAAGGCCCAGGGCTGGCTATATTGATTTATTGGAAACACAGATCAAGAAGGAGAGGAACACGGCAGAGAAGGAAGGGGTGATGCTGGGACAGAGGGGGAACGTTGGCCATTGGCCTCATAGCAGCCCAGGTCCTAATCATGGTCCCCCCTGCCCCGGAGTCCCCTTCCTGTGGTGGCCAAAGAGACTTCTTTCTAGGGTAGCCTTTCCCAGGGTGGGCGGCAGAGCCCGGGAAGAGGGGATCACACACAGGCTTGAGATGCTAGGAGTGGGATGGACCTTTCAAAGAGCCAGCCAAGTAGCCTAGGGCTTGCTCCGCCCAGAGGTGGGCGGGGCGGGGCCAGGCAAGGCGGGCCCTGCCGGGCTGCGCGGGAGGGTTGCCCGGGCCGGGCCTGAGTTGGGGCGCCTAACATTTGCGGCAGCTGCTGGCGCGGGAGCCCACGCCGCAAGACGTGACGGAGCTGCAGGGGCCGCAGGGCGCACACAGGCCGGTGCTCACCGCCAGGTTCCCGCTGCAGGGGGCGCTGCAGACGCTGCCAGTCATCGGCCGGGAGCCGGACACGCAGAGGTCCCCGCAGACGACCCCGCCCCGGGAGCTGCTGACACCTGCGAACCCCAAAGGCTTAGTCAAAATTCTGGGGGGCCAAGTCTCCCGCATCCCCGACGATGCACCTCTCCAAGCATCTTTACTTAACAACTCTAGTCCCAAAGAAGTGGTCCTTGCTTCTTGTCTAACCCAAATCCCTCCTCCCGTGATGCCAGCCCACTCTTATATTTAGGTCCAGTGGAACTCCTCCTTCCATCCCTTACAGGAAGAGAGTAAATTCATCCACACAGGGCCTAGGTTACTCACAGACATTCACGGCCCCAACGCCTTCACACAGTCTGAGAGGGAAGAGGAAAAAAGCAACATTAGTGACTGAGCCAGAGTTGCCGACAGAGCTCTACAAATCCCTGGGGTGGGGTTCACAAGTGGTCAGGAAGGAGGGGGCAGAGGGTCAGAAGTAATAGTCCTCACAAACCGCCCCCCACCCCAAAGTGATAAATGATAGGTTTGTCCCAGATCCCTGGCCATTGCTCAGCCAGGATCAAGGGTGGTGCTTGTGGAAAGGGTGGGAATGGGCAGCTCAGGGCCAGGCTGCGATGGGCCCCACCTGTGTTCCTCGCCCTCCAGCAGGCGCCTGTAGGTGGCGATCTCGATGTCCAGGCCCAGCTTGGAATTCATCACCTCCTGATACTCCTTGAGCAGGCAGGCCATGTCCCGCTTGGCCTTCTGCAGGGCCTCCTCCAGCCCGGCCAGCTTGCAGTGGGCATCATTAAGGGCCGCCTCACCCTGCTGCTCCGCCTGGGTCACAGTGGCCTCCAGCTTGGAGTTCTAAAGGCCCAGAAGAGAACAAGGTGAGTTATGGCCCCTGGGTCTCTGTGTCCACTTCCTGGATGCATCCAGTCTCTCCTGGCCAGCTGGGATCACCCCAGAAACAGGTCTCTCCTCTTCATCACATGGGTTTCCTTAAGTGACCACAACCTGGGACTCAGGTCATGCAGATGGGCTGGTGAATGAAAGGTGAGATCCAGTTGGGTGCACACACTGCCTGTGGGACCCTGGGTGGGCCTCAAACGACCCCTACCTGGCACTTGGCATTCTCGACCTCGGCCGTCAATCTCTGGATCATGCGGTTCAGCCCGTTGATCTCCTCCTTGGTGCGGCGCAGGGTCTCCCCGTGCCGGATCACCGTGGCCTTCATCTCCTCACACTGGAGGGAAGCAGAGAGGCTCATGAAACTCAGGATGGGACATCGCACCCACTCGGGACACCACAGATGATTTGCAAATTGTACAGCACAGCCTGTGCAACCATACGTGGCAGCCATGTCCTGCCACTACAACCTGAGAGGGGTCTGCACTTCTTTCTCCACCTCTAGGAATCAGAGTCCCCACACAAAAGAAGCCTTGTTCATATATACCACCCATCCCTCCCACCACGTCTAGGAGGCAGGTGCCCTGAGACATTCACCTTGCTGCGGTACCAGCTCTCAGCCTCGGCCCGACTGCGGCCGGCAATGTCGTCATAGTTCGCCTTGATCTCGGCCACAATGCTATCCATGTTCAGGTCCCGGCTGTTGTCCATCATGACGATGACCGAGGTGTCTGAGATGTGAGTGTGGAGAACTCGGATCTCCTGCAGATGGTGGGGTGGGAGGATGCGTGTGGGTTACACCATCCCCTCCCTCACCACAGTGTGTACCCAACCTTCTCAGCCCTCCTTGCTCTCTAGCCCCCGCCCTCTCTGACAGCCTCACGGACTGCAGCTGCTGCCCAAATCCCTGTCCCACTCTGATCCCAGACCAACGCCCTCTCTTCCAGGTCAGCTGCTGGTTTTCTGCCTGGACCACAACCCCTCACCTCCTCATACAGTCGCCGCAGGAAGTCGATCTCCTGAATCAGGGCCTCTGAGTTGGCCTCCAGGTCTGACTTGCAGAGGTAGGCGCACTCCACATCCTGGAAAGGTGGGGAGTCTTTGAGTTCAGAGGACCTCTGGTGATCACCACCCCCACATTCCTCTCTCCCTTCACCCATTACATGGAGGTGAAGGGGAAAGGATTCCCAGTGCTACTATTCCCATGCCATCTCCATACCCTCTGCCCTTCCCCAGAGGCACCTCACAACCTCCTCCCCTTCTAAGAACAAACACTTTGTGCCTTGGAGATGGGTCACCAGCCTTTCACTCCTCCTACCTGAGACCTCTTACCTCCCAGCTCTCCTTCTTACCCTCCCCTGTACCAGGAAGCCTGCCAGACTGGCTCCCTCACTCAGCCACCTTGACACTTCCCTGTCCCCCAGCAGTCGTCCAAGACTCCACCTGGCCTCTCCTGGCTCTGCTCCATCCTCCCCGAGATCCTGAGACTGTGCCCCTCTTCCTAATCAGACTTCCTGCATCACTAGACAGGACACCATCCCTCAACAGCGAGACTGGAGCCGCCATGCCTCCATGGGGCCCCAGCCACACACCACCACCTCTGGAGCAGCACAAGAACATCCAGAGCTCAACTCAGCCATGCCCCGGCTTCAGGGCAGGGTGCTGGTGGATACTCCAAGGTTAGTGCCCTTCTCAGAGCCCTACATGGGCCTTTCATGACCTAATCCCTGGGAATTTCCCATCCTGACTTGGCAAGGTCACTGCACCCCACACTGAGGTTGAGACCATGGGTCTCCCCAGCAAGAGCCTGTCATTCTGAGATCCCTCGTGCTCTGCTTCCCGATCCCATGTGACTCACCTTCTTCAGAGCCACAAACTCATTCTCCGCTGTCGCTCTCAGAGTGACTTCCGCCTCGTACCTGAGGCAGAAGAGGGCAGAAAGGGAGGTCATGGCAGGGCAGGTCTCCCCAGAACCCCCTCCACTTCATACCAGTGAAGGAGGCAATGTTAGGGACCTGCCAACAGAGCCCACCCCCTGGCAGCCCTGCTGGGGTCCGCTGTGGTTGGATTTGGGATGTGTTTGTGATTCTCTCTCCACTTTGCATTGAGGGGTCCAGGGGGCCACTCTTCTGGGACCTCACAGCCCTGTTCCCAAAGCTGCTCTGAGGTCCCGTCTGGAGAATAAGGACTCAGCACCAGCCCCATGCTAGGAGTGGACAGCAGCACATGTGGGGCACTGCAGCCTCTGCTCTCCTGGGTGTCCATCCTAGCTCAGCTGTGGGAGGGCCCATGAGTCCCAGAGGCCCTCAGCACTCCGCACCCTAGACGGTGGGACACCAGCAGCCCCAGGACCTGGCAGCCCTGAGCGACACTGGGACTCATATCAAGTCCAGGTGCTACAGGTGAGAGCCTGAGAGGCCGGGAGGAGATGGCTTGGGAGACTGCAGAAGCCCCCTCCCCACAGACCGCAGGGCACAGCTGCTGGGTGATCAGGCTCCAGGAAGTGAAGGCTGAAGGAGCAGAGAGAGACCTCCTGGGGAATCACGGCCCTGCTCTCAGGCATCTGATCGATGACTGCCTGATGTGAAGATCCTACTGCACAGCGCCCACCTGCCCTGCAAGGTCACTGGCCCTTCTTGGAAAGTCTTCTCCAGTCTCATCCAGTAGGCTTTAACTCAAGTCCATCCCTGTGCCCAGCATCATCCCTGACCGCACTCACTTCTGCTTGTAGCCCTCCAGCACCTCCTGCATGTGGCTAAACTCCGAGGCCAGCCTCCCGCTGTCGGCCTCCACGCACTCGGCCTCCCTCCTCAGCGTCTGGATGTAGCCCTGGAACAGGGGCTCCAGGTTGCTCTCGCGGCACTGGCGGTTCTGGTAGAGCTGCCACTTGGTCTCCAGCAGCTTGTTCTGCTGCTCCAGGAAGCGCACCTGCCATTTGGGGTGGGAGGATGGGTCAGATGGCTCCCACTGCCCCAAAGCCTACTTGGGGCATGTGGGGATGGGAGAGGGCGCTGATTGCTTTAAGGTAAACTCCCAAACCAGGAGCTCAGCAGAGATTACACAGAGGGTGCTGTGGAAGACAAGGCAACTTCTGGATTTGGGGATTGGGATCTATGTTTGGATTTTCCAAGTTAGGGGTGAGAGCAAGAGGCTGGGAAAGACCAGTCCCTGCTCAGGTGAACTGAGTTATCCTGACGTGCTGAGCCTAGGTGGCATGTGGTCAGGAGCCAAGTAGAGGTCTTTTTGCCTCTGACTCCCCCATCAGTGCCCAGCCTGAATTGAGCATGGGTGGGTTCAGGTAAGGTGTGATCAAGGACACCCACCCAAAGGGTGACCTGTGGTCCTCTTCCTATATCTTATGTGCATTTCTTGTGTCTTGTTTGCATGTATGGCCTTCTTCCTCTGACATGCGGTTCCAAACCTGTCCTTGTCTGTCTATGGGGACCCTGCCTGTCTGGACAGAGGTTGTATATAATAACAATTGCATCATCAGGAGCCCCTGCTCTAGACTCATCTCTCTGATCTTTCTGTGCCCTGGATAAGTGTCCATCTCCTCCATTAGACTGGGATCTTGTGGGCACCACATCTCTCCTGCCCCCCGACTACCCCTTCAGTGCCTGCCCAGGAAGGGAGGGTTCAGGAAGGGTGTGATCAAGGACACCCACCTTGTCGATGAAGGCAGCGAACCTGTTGTTGAGACACTTGATCTGCTCCTTCTCCTCGTGCTTCACACACTGCACGTTGGGGTCGATCTCCAGGTTGAGAGGCGCGAGGAGCCTCTCGTTGACCGACACGGTGGTGATGCAGGGCGGGCTGGGGCCGCACACGCCGCCAGAGCGGTACCCGAAGTTGCGGCCGCAGGAGCCGGCGTGGAAGCCCTCGCAGAGGCTGCGGCTGCCGAAGCCCCCGGTGAGGCCGCGGTAGCAGGAGATGCCGCGGTAGGGGGCGGCCGTGATGCTGCAGCGGCTGGGCCGGGTCCCGCAGGCTGAGAAGCAGCTGAAGGTGCGGCCACCGAATCCTGATCCGTAGGTCATGATGCTTCTGGAAGTTTGGCTTGCGTTGTACAGGATAGGAGAACTGGAGTCTTGTGGAAACTCTAATGTCCTCCTCTAGGAACCCGGGTCCTATTTATGCTCAGGTGGAAAGTGCTTGGCTATGCAGATGGGGTTTTGCAATTTGTGCTTTATGGGCTTGGGTGACTAGCTGGGTCCAACGCCTCTCTAGAATGTGCTTTAATAGTGGAGTGGCCCGCACCCTCCTCTGTGTAAAGAACGCATGTTTCATCTTCAAAGTGCCTTGACAGCAGGGCATGCACACATCTGAGGGTACTGGAGAGAGAAGGGCAGGGCAGGGGAGGGGAGGGAAGAAAGGGGCCAAGAAAAGGAGAGGAGAAGGGAAGCCAGATGGGGCAGAAGCAGGCAAACTGTATGTGTGTAGGGTGTGAGTGGGGGACCCAGGAAAGACTGCGATATTTATGAATAACTTCTAGAAGTTTCCATCCCAGTAGTGGCCAAGGTCCTACTATAACATAAAGCTGTATTTCCCCCATCTGCAGAAAGTCCAGTTGGCTGCTGAAATACACCTGACTTCCTGTCATGGCAGCAGCCAGCAGATTATTAAATATTTGTGTTTTATGTCTTCTTCCACTTTTATTATGAGAGTTTTCAAACATATAGAAAAGTTGAAGGAATAGTACCTGTGTAACAAACACCCTGATGTGTTCCACCCAGGTACCCAGATTCAAGAGTTGTTAACATTGTGCCATATCTGCTTTCACATTTGCCCAATTATTTGACGATTACAGAAAGCATAACATGGAGCCCTTAAATACTTAAGCATATGCATTTCTTAAGAATAAGGACAGTACCATTTTCACATGCAAGAAAAAGAACGATAATTCCAAAGAATCATTTACTATCCATTCCATATTAAAATTTCCCAATTGCCCTAATAATTTTTAAAAATAAGTTTTCTTGATTTAACTTATCGCTCTATCTCTTGTATTTTCTGTACACTGAAAATTAACTCGAGCTAGGCTGTTCAGTATGGTAGCCAATAGACACAGGTGGTTATTTAAATTAGTTGAAATTAAATAAATTCAAAATCTAGTCCCTCAATTACATGCCACACATGACTACTGGCTACCTTATTGAACAGCACAGCTACAGAACAGTTCCACCATCACACCAGCTTCTATTAGATAGTGCTGGTCTGGAGGCTTGACTGGGTTTAACTGAAACATTTTTGGGCAGAATATGTCATAACTGATGCTTTATAACTCATACTGTATTACCCCAGGAAGCACAAAATGTCAGGTTGTCCTGTTACTGGTGATGCTAAATCAGATCACTTGAGTACATTTTCCCCTTTACAATTAGAAAGAACTCCATAGGGCAACATAGGTCCTACTTTCTTTTTATTGGCCACCTACTATGTGACCATCATTATATGCCATAAATGATCTCTAATTCTCACATCAACCCTATGAAGTATGTATCATTATCCCCATTTACAGATGGGGAAACTGAGGCTCAGAGAGGTTAAATAACTCAACCAAAGTCTCCCATCTATTTTTTTTAAAGATTTTTTTAATGTGGACGATTTTTAAAGTCGTTATTGAATTTGTTACAATATTGCTTCTGTTCTTTTAAAAAATATATTTATTTATTTATTTATCTATTTTTGGCTGTGTTGGGTCCTCGTTGCTGTGCGCGGGCTTTCTCTAGTTGTGGTGGGTGGAGGCTACTCTTCATTGCGGTGCTCAGGCTTCTCACTGCGGTGGCTTCTCTTGTTGTGGAGCAAGGGCTCTAGGCACAGGGGCTTCAGTAGTTGTGGTACGCAGACTCAGTAGTTGTGGCTCGCTGGCTCTAGAGTGCAGGCTCAGTAGTTGCGGCGCACGGGCTTAGTTGCTCTGCAGCATGTGGGATCTTCCCGGACCACCCCAAATCGAATCACATCAAAAGGATACAACTCCTGCTAGTGTTGGAGGGTCTTCTGCAGAGGTGGGGGGTGGCTGTGGCTCACCAGGGGAACAAGGGCACTGGCAGCAGAAGTTCTGGGAAGTACTCCTTGGCGTGAGCCCTCCCAGAGTCTGCCATTAGCCCCACCAAAGAGCCGGGTAGGCTCCAGTCTCCCATCTATTAAGTAGGGAAGCTCAGGAGATGCAATGCCTTCTCACCTATAGGCTATGGCAACCCCTGGATTTCCTAATCCCTGCAAACTTTCAAGAGGGTGGAGAAGTTGTTAGAGAGAGGATATCTGTGGATATAGGATTGGGGAGAGTCAGTCTAAGGAAGGTGGGCAGAGTCAGAGGAGGCTGGAATGGTTGCAACCAGGAGGGCCAATGGGCATGTATGTGGCACAGGGCAATGAGAGGCTGGGGGCGGGGTGGAGATCTGCAGGACCGTGTGGCTGCGAACTGAAGGAAGGGGATGGAGAACAGCACTTTTAGTTACTTGTTTACCTCTGGTATATTGTCAGTACCTAGATAGGTTATACTGTGTTCTATGTACCCGTGAAGCACCCCATTCCAATAGAGCAGGTCTAGAAAAATGATACCATAAAGTACAGGGGTTTGCATTAAATGGAAGGGAAGAAAAGAGAAGTGAAACGCCGCAGCTAGCAGTCTTCCCCGCCCCCCCCCTCCGCCCCCATAGCTGCTGTGTCTTAGGGGCAAAGGCAGGCAGATCAGCTTAGGGCAGGAGGGAGGTGGGGGGGGTTGGTGGGCAAAGAGAATAGTGTGTCTGTGCAAGACATTCAGGAGTGGGGCTTGTGACAGGACTGACATGGGGGCACGGACTGTACCAGCCATCTTGCCATCCCAGAGGAGGGCGTCACTCCTGATACTTTATGTGTTTGGGGAGCTGGGCCAGCTCTTCTGAGGCCCTTTATGCCCTCATCCGCCACTCTGGGCACTGCCCACAAGGCAGCCGTGGTGCTCCCAGCCAGCCAGCTGGCCGGGTGTCCTGAGGAGAAGCCCTGTGAGTCAGGGTGCAGCTCACACACGCTTTGCCTTTTCTACCAGTGTAACTCCCTATAAAAATGCCACGCGTAAACATGAGCTAATTACTAATGGCTGGTCTTTGCTAAGCAATTTGAAAGGAGCAGCAAGCAATTTAAAACAAGATATTACAAAAAATTCAGATGTAACATTTCATTTAACGTCAGGTATTATTAATGGCTGCTAATTTTGAAGACCTAAAAAGACATTCAATCTGTAGGTTTTCTTAGAGTAAAAAAGCTTGTGGTGGGGGAAGAGAAGAGGGGAGGGGGGAAGAGTTGGCAGAATGACCACTCCGTGGTCTTGGCTCTGCCAATGGGAGCTTTATGGAAGTTAAAATTGCTTTTATGGTGAAATATACCACCCCCCAAAAAGAAAGTATAGGTGGTGTGCCTACCACCTGTAGGAAGAAATAGAACATATGTGTAACTTAGGAGCTTCCTCTGAGCCTCATTCTCGCTGTACCCCCTTCCTTCCTGATCCAGGGATGGCTCCTCTCTGGGATTTTGTGTTGAATCATTCCCTTGCTTTTCTTTACAGTTTAAGGACCAAGGAATGCATCCCTAGACCGTATATGATTTAGTTTTCCAGTTTTTGAACTTCATATAAATGGAATCATAATGTGTGTATTCCATTGTTCAGTGTTGCTTCCTGTATTGTGTTCATTTTCACTGTGGACTGTATTCTTTGTATGAATATGTCACAGTTTATTCATCTTTCCACCCTGGTAGCCTCATGGTTGCCCCCAGAGTTTGTATTATGAACAGAGCTTTTCCATGTCTTCTGGTGTATTTGTGCAAGAGATTTTCTAGGGTATGTGGTTATTTAAAAAAGATTATTCAGGTAGCGTATACTTAGCGTAGAAAACTATTTTATGAATATTCTTCCAAACTTATAACAACATCTTTTGATGTTCATCTTACTTCATAGTAGATACTATACTGATTGCCCAACTTTCGTTAATGCGTTTAATTTTTACAATTACCCTCTGAGGCAGGTGTTATTATTCTAGTTTTACAGATGAGGACCCTGAGGCCTAGAGGGTTAAGAGATTGCTCAGGTTGTGTAGTTAGAGGCAGAGCTGGCACTCAGAGCTTGGTGTGTTTGATCCCAGTGGAAGGGATGAGTTTATCTCACTGCACTCCTATCCATCCACCATCTGTCATCGCTAAAGTATCACATGGTAGATGGTGTTTGTATAGGACACAATCATACACACTTGCTAATCCCTCCCTCCAGTACCTCTTCAGGGTCCTTCAATGTGCTCTCAGGGTTCAGGGCCAGAGGATGAACTCACCCTTATTTGATGTGAGCTTCCAGTTCTAAGAGAAAAGCTGAACATATACTTAGATCATGAACAAAAATGCAAACCCTGCAGCACACCAATGGGTACAAATGTTTGGTTCATGGCTATATTCCAAGCGCTTGGCACATAGTAGGTGCTCAATAAATATTTCTTGAGTGAATGATATGAATACCAGCTGCATATTAAGTGCTGAGTAATGGAGCCATCAAAGCTTGGTGGTTAATAATGCAAAGCTTTTTGGTAAGATGGGGTGGGGACCAGATGAAGCAGACCAGAGGGCAGCCATTCCTGGGGCTACGGATGGGATGGGGAGAGATCCGGGATGGGGCCTGAAGGAAAGATGCAGTGAGTTGATGTGTTCTTTACCTGAGTCCTTGACCTGAGTGATGATGGGGTGGTAGGGAAAAGCAACCAACAAGGGCAAGAATTCTGAACGCCATGGGTCAGAGTAGAGGTGGGGTAGGGTTGGGGAAAGAAAGAGAGAAGTGGATGGAAGGTAGATTTCTAGATAAAAGGAGGAAGAAGATGCTTGGTGTTAGACCCTCCAGGGCCCCTTGGAAGAAGAATGGAGACTGGCTGGGGTTTGAGGAGAATGGGAGGGAGGGGAGATTGGGGGAGACAGAGAGGAGGGGAGGGAAGTGGAGGACAGTGGAGGAAAAGAGGGAGAAGACCCATGGGAGAATGGTGGGGAGACACTCCAGGGGTGGAAGAGCAGAGGAGGATGAGGTTGATGGGGGAAGGGGCACAGCACTGAGGACACGGTGTAGACCTACCTGGAGGGGTGGGCAACCTCGTCTCCAGCTGTAAAGAAATGAAGCTTCATGGGGCAGAGACGTGGGCTGGGGGCGGTGCAGGGGCTCAGCCTGGTTAGTGGGAATGGGCCTCGCCAAGGGTGGAGCTCCTGAGTCAGGCTTCATCCTCTGCCAGACTCTCCAGGATGGCCTTTGGCCCTCCCTCGTCCGGTGAGTTCTCATGGATAATTGGCCACTGTTTCGGCCTGTCTTGGTGAGAAGGCAGAGCTCTGGCACGACCTCTTGGATACCTGCGAGCCTAGAGTGCAGTTTTGGTATCTTCCAGATGTAGAGTCCACAGGCTGCTTCCCAGCCTCTAGCCATGGAGCAGAAGAATGACATGGGCCCTGCTTCTGAGGTCTCTGTCTCAACTGGCTCTCTACTGTCACAGCATCTCAGGATCCCTTCCTCTTCTGCAGGGTCCCTCAGCTGCCCGTACCGTCCACTCTCTGAAATATCTCCATGTACATCTTGTTACCAACACTGTCCCTCCTGCTGCCTTACTGAAGCCTGTCCTCACCCTTTCCAGGGAGCCTTTCTTGCCTTTCTCATCAGACCAGCTGTATTTCACATTGCCTCAGAATGGGCACTGTCAGTAGGCCTTGTGCTCCTGAGCATCTGATGGTGTAGCTAAAACCCAGCCCTCTTCAGATTTCTGGACTTTCTCAGGAACTTCTGGGTCTGTCTTCCTCATCAGATCAGGAGCTCCAGAATCCATGTCTCCTTCCTCTTAGTGTTTTCCTCCCTCCCTCCAAAATTAAGACAGGGTTCAGCATATTGCAGGGACACATCCATCGCAGAATCCCTGAATCCCGCAACAAGATGTTACCTTGTTTAAGCCATCATCCATTTTGGGGAATCTGCCTTATAACATCCTCCAGAGGAGCAGGATGGACTGAAGGGAGTCTTGAACAAGAATTTCTCAATGTTAAAACCACCTGATTTACCCCTTCTTTCCAGGCAACCCTTGAAACAAGATCTACTTGGGCTAAAAGAAGAGGCTGTGATCTCCAGATATGAAGGTCTTTTGGTTCGCCCTGTCTCCACAAACATGATAGCCACTCCAGAATAAACAGTGTTTCTCTTTTACATAAAGCTTCCCTAAATGGGAGACATAATGCAAGCTCCTTAGGAAACCATGACTACTTGACCCCCTCTGGCAAGTCTTTCCTCAAATCCAACTTCTGTCTTTCCAGTCGCAGCGAAAGCCTGACTTCTCTTGCTCTCTTTGGAATTCCATTATACTTGGATGGATTATCAATGGCAAATCCCCCACTCTCAACCCCATGGTATCCCTGGGCTACTGACCAATCAGGAGTTTTCAGAATCAGGCAAAAAAGCAAGATGAATGAGCATGTCATTGATTTATGGCTGAGGACTTCCAATAAGGCCAAATAAGACATACACATTTATCAGTTACTACAGAGAACAGACTTTTTGGACTGTCCAAGCTTTTCTTTTCATTCAGTAGTGTGGTTGCCCAAGGATTGGTGACATTTTCCCTTTGCCTAAGAGGAGAGATTCTCATTGGGCCATCCCTGGGGCAGTTGGGTTTGAGGATGGATGTTTGATTTGGGGTTCTTTTCCAGGATAAAGGAAGTGACGATGGTCAAAGGTCTCCAGTCCTCCCTGCCCCTTGGACTGACCTCCATGGTAGAATAAGAGTTGATAACATTTATTGAGCACTTGCTATGTGCCAGGTGTTGAGGTAAGCATTGTCCATGTATTTTTAAATTTAATCCTTCTATTAGTCCTTTCAGATAGGCACCATTAGCGGGAATTTTACATAGGCGGTTTAGGAATGTGGGTAGGTATGTTCCATCAAACCTGCCACTACAACTACAGCAGCAGCACCCATACCGACCACTAATATGATTACATACTCAGAGTGTGTCAGGCTCTGTTCTAAGTGCTTGACACTGATTAATTCTTTTAATGGGTACTATTATCCCTATTTTACATATCATGAAATGAGATACGGAGAGGTTAAGTAATTGCCTGAGGTTCCACAGCTAGAAAGTGGCAGAGCAGGACTTTGAAACTAGGCAGTTTGGAATCTGGGTCTGTGTTCTTAACTGATAAACCATGTACTTAAACTTTTTAGTTTCAGTTATATTAAGAAATAACTTTGCGTAATGACTAAGTACGCACATACATACATATCACACGCTGTTGAAACAAAAGATCCTGAAATGTTACTTTTACTACAGAAGTTACACTGTAATATTTTCTACTATATTCTACTCTACTTGATTTTGTCCTAATCTGTCTCATTAAAATTCTGGTCGTTCCTATTGGTGGGTCACAATATGAACTCTGAAAAAAAAAAAAATGCAGTCCCAGAGCCTGCTGCTTCTTAATGATTACAGTAAAGCACATCTGCGCTGTGCTCTGGAATTTACTGAGCATATGCACATTTCTGTAATACTCCGAGGCAGCACTAGGAAGAAGAGGCTCAATCCATTTCCCAGAGGAGTGAACTGCTTTGCCCCTAGATCACACAGAGCTATTCATGGCAGAGCCTTGGTTCCTACCCAGCCTTTTACCGTTCAAGGCCCAACCTATCCACACTGGATGGATGGATGGCACACATCAAAATGGATGTGTTCTGACATCTTCCAAGGCTACCGACCAACTGCTGTAAAGGGAAGGGGCTTGCAGGTTTGCTAGAGCATGGAAAGCAGTACGGGCTAAGGGTGGTGATGGCAGGGGGCTGGATGCTCTCCTTATATGTCCCTATCTGGAATGATTCTCTGGTATTTGGAGCCAAATGCTATAGAGATTTATAACAGCTGTGTCTACTCCAGTCCTTCTGGGCCCTGGAGAAAACATGGAGACAGGAGGTGAACTCCAGACAGGCTATCCTTGCCTGGGGCCTTGTTGGAAATGGCTGGGCATTCCTGAGGCCACTGAGCCCGTGTGTGCCCCCTTAGGCCCCACGGAAGACTCTGAGGGAGGGATTGCCTTCTCTCAGCATAGGTTGACAAAGAAGGTCTAGTAAGTGGCCTAGGGACGGGTCTGCGTGCAAGTGAAGGTAGGTAAGTGTGGATGTGAGCACGTGTGAGTGTGTGTGAGATTGTGAATGGGAAGGCCAGCGTGTGAGTGCACAGTGTGTACGTGTGAGTGTGTGAGAGAGGCAGAGAATATGTTGATGGGTATAGGTGAGGGATTTGGGAGCACATGTGCGATTAAGTGAGAGACCGTGTAAGTGTGGGGCTTTGGTGGTGCAGAAAGAGGCCGTCAGTGTGAGGGAAATCACCAAGTGCGCCTCAAGTTCCGCACCTTCTGTTGATCTCACACTCCCCCAGTGTTTCGGGGCACCATGGACAGCGGCATGATTCATCAAATGGGGCAGGACAGGAGGAGCCGCAGCCCGGTCTCTCCCTGCCCTCCATTCCAACCTGAGTCACTGCTCCCCCATCCTCCAAACCCGGAGCTTTGCCAACTGTGTATAGGGAGGTTGGGGGTGGGTGGGGGAGGTCAGCTGGCTCTTTGAAATCAAAAATTGTGCATTTTAGGGTAAAGGCCAGAAACATCTGGTCGCATCTGGCCCCCAGTTAAGCACATTAAGGAAGAAGCAATAGCAGCTAAACAGCCCAAGCCTATAAAAGTCTAACTGCTTGTAACCCATGGATGTGTCAGGCTCCCCACATATATAAAGGGTCCAACGATGTCCAAGAAGTAAACACCTTCGTCCACTGTGCCCTCCATTAGGCCGTCTTCCTCCTCAGAGCCTCCCGTGCCCCAAAAAACACCATGACTTGTGGATCTTACCGTGCCGGCCAGCCTTCAGCTGCGTCTCAGCCTGCGGGCCCCTGGGCCGGCCGCTGCTGCATCACGGCCGCCCCCTACCGCGGCATCTCCTGCTACCGTGGCCTCAGCGAGGGCTTCGGCAGCCGCAGCCTCTGCAGGGACTTCCGCGCCGGCTCCTGCGGCCGCAGCTTGGGTACCGCTTCGGCGGTGTGTCCGGCCCCAGCCCGCCCTGCATCACCACCGTGTCGGTCAACGAGAGGCTCCTCGCGCCCCTCAACCTGGAGATCGACCCCAACGTGCAGTGTGTGAAGCACGAGGAGAAGGAGCAGATCAAGTGTCTCAACAGCAGATTCGCTGCCTTCATCGACAAGGTGGGTGTCCTTGATCACACCCTTCCTGAACCCTCCCTTCCTGGGCAGGCACTGAAGGGGTAGTCGGGGGGCAGGAGAGATGTGGCCCAGGTGAGCCCCGAGTCTGATGGAGGAGACGGACACATATCCAGGGCACAGAAAGATCAGAGAGATGAGTCTAGAGCAGGGGCTCCTGATGATGCAATTGTTATTATATACAACCTCTGTCCAGACAGGCAGGGTCCCCATAGACAGACAAGGACAAGGTTGGGAACCGCATGTCGGAGGAAGAAGGCCATACATGCAAACAAGACACAAAAAATGCACATAAGATATAGAAAGAGGACCACAGGTCACCCTTTGGGTGGGTGTCCTTGATCACACCTTACCTGAACCCACCCATGCTCAATTCAGGCTGGGCACTGATGGGGGAGTCAGAGGCAAAAAGATCTCTACTTGGCTCCTGACCACATGCCACCTAGGCTCAGCACGTCAGGATAACTCAGTTCACCTGAGCAGAGACTGATCATTCCCGGCCACTTGCTCTCACCCCTAACTTGGAAAATCCAAACATAGATCCCAATCCCAAAATCCAGAAGTTGCCTTGTCTTCCACAGCACCCTCTGTGTAATCTCTGCTGAGCTCCTGGTTTGGGAGTTTACCTTAAAGCAATCAGCACCCTCTCCCATCCCCACATGCCCCAAGTAGGCTTTGGGGCAGTGGGAGCCATCTGACCCATCCTCCCACCCCAAATGGCAGGTGCGCTTCCTGGAGCAGCAGAACAAGCTGCTGGAGACCAAGTGGCAGTTCTACCAGAACCGCCAGTGCCGCGAGAGCAACCTGGAGCCCCTGTTCCAGGGCTACATCCAGACGCTGAGGAGGGAGGCCGAGTGCGTGGAGGCCGACAGCGGGAGGCTGGCCTCGGAGCTCAGCTACGTGCAGGAGGTGCTAGAGGGCTACAAGCAGAAGTGGGTGCGGTCAGGGATGATGCTGGGCACAGGGATGGACTTGAGTTAAAGCCTACTGGATGAGACTGGAGAAGACTTTCCAAGAAGGGCCAGTGACCTTGCAGGGCAGGTGGGCGCTGTGCAGCAGGATCTTCACATCAGGCAGTCATCGATCAGATGCCTGAGAGCAGGGCCGTGATTCCCCAGGAGGTCTCTCTCTGCTCCTTCAGCCTTCACTTCCTGGAGCCTGATCACCCAGCAGCTGTGCCCTGCGGTCTGTGGGGAGGGGGCTTCTGCAGTCTCCCAAGCCATCTCCTCCCGGCCTCTCAGGCTCTCACCTGTAGCACCTGGACTTGATATGAGTCCCAGTGTCGCTCAGGGCTGCCAGGTCCTGGGGCTGCTGGTGTCCCACCGTCTAGGGTGCGGAGTGCTGAGGGCCTCTGGGACTCATGGGCCCTCCCACAGCTGAGCTAGGATGGACACCCAGGAGAGCGGAGGCTGCAGTGCCCCACACGTGCTGCTGTCCACTCCTAGCATGGGGCTGGTGCTGAGTCCTTATTCTCCAGACGGGACCTCAGAG
The DNA here is from genome assembly GCF_059928025.1 of Delphinapterus leucas. Lineage (NCBI taxonomy): Eukaryota > Metazoa > Chordata > Mammalia > Artiodactyla > Monodontidae > Delphinapterus > Delphinapterus leucas. The sequence continues at coordinate 41,731,129 of NC_143139.1, forward strand.
CAGCTTTGGGAACAGGGCTGTGAGGTCCCAGAAGAGTGGCCCCCTGGACCCCTCAATGCAAAGTGGAGAGAGAATCACAAACACATCCCAAATCCAACCACAGCGGACCCCAGCAGGGCTGCCAGGGGGTGGGCTCTGTTGGCAGGTCCCTAACATTGCCTCCTTCACTGGTATGAAGTGGAGGGGGTTCTGGGGAGACCTGCCCTGCCATGACCTCCCTTTCTGCCCTCTTCTGCCTCAGGTACGAGGCGGAAGTCACTCTGAGAGCGACAGCGGAGAATGAGTTTGTGGCTCTGAAGAAGGTGAGTCACATGGGATCGGGAAGCAGAGCACGAGGGATCTCAGAATGACAGGCTCTTGCTGGGGAGACCCATGGTCTCAACCTCAGTGCGGGGTGCAGTGACCTTGCCAAGTCAGGATGGGAAATTCCCAGGGATTAGGTCATGAAAGGCCCATGTAGGGCTCTGAGAAGGGCACTAGCCTTGGAGTATCCACCAGCACCCTGCCCTGAAGCCGGGGCATGGCTGAGTTGAGCTCTGGATGTTCTTGTGCTGCTCCAGAGGTGGTGGTGTGTGGCTGGGGCCCCATGGAGGCATGGCGGCTCCAGTCTCGCTGTTGAGGGATGGTGTCCTGTCTAGTGATGCAGGAAGTCTGATTAGGAAGAGGGGCACAGTCTCAGGATCTCGGGGAGGATGGAGCAGAGCCAGGAGAGGCCAGGTGGAGTCTTGGACGACTGCTGGGGGACAGGGAAGTGTCAAGGTGGCTGAGTGAGGGAGCCAGTCTGGCAGGCTTCCTGGTACAGGGGAGGGTAAGAAGGAGAGCTGGGAGGTAAGAGGTCTCAGGTAGGAGGAGTGAAAGGCTGGTGACCCATCTCCAAGGCACGAGGCGTTTGTTCTTAGAAGCGGAGGAGGTGGTAAAGTGCCTCCGGGGAAGGTCAGAGGTATGGAGATGGCACGGGAATAGTAGCACTGGGAATCCTTTCCCCCTCACCTCCATGTAATGGGTGAAGAGAGAGAGGAATGTGGGGGTGGTGATCACCAGAGGTCCTCTGAACTCAAAGACTCCCCACCTTTCCAGGATGTGGACTGCACCTACCTCTGCAAGTCAGACCTGGAGGCCAACTCAGAGGCCCTGATTCAGGAGATCTACTTCCTGCGGCGACTGTATGAGGAGATGAGGGGTTGTGGTCCAGGCAGAAAACCAGCAGCTGACTTGGAAGAGAGGGTGTTGGTCTGGGATCAAAGTGGGACAGGGATTTGGGCAGGAGCTGCAGTCCGTGAGGCTGTCAGAGAGGGCGGGGGCTAGAGACCAGGCAGGTCTCTCACTGTGGTGGGGGAGGGTATGGTGTAAACCACACGCATCTTCCTCCTACCCCACCATCTGCAGGAGATCCGAGTTCTCCAAGCCCACATCTCAGACACCTCGGTCATCGTCATGATGGACAACAGCCGGGACCTGAACATGGATAGCATTGTGGCCGAGATCAAGGCGAACTATGACGACATTGCCGGCCGCAGTCGGGCCGAGGCTGAGAGCTGGTACCGCAGCAAGGTGAATGTCTCAGGGCACCTACCTCCTAGACGTGGTGGGAGGGATGGGTGGTATATATGAACAAGGCTTCTTTTGTGTGGGGACTCTGATTCCTAGAGGTGGAGAAAGAAGTGCAGACCCCTCTCAGGTTGTAGTGGCAGGACATGGCTGCCACGTATGGTTGCACAGGCTGTGCTGTACAATTTGCAAATCATCTGTGGTGTCCCGAGTGGGTGCGATGTCCCATCCTGAGTTTCATGAGCCTCTCTGCTTCCCTCCAGTGTGAGGAGATGAAGGCCACGGTGATCCGGCACGGGGAGACCCTGCGCCGCACCAAGGAGGAGATCAACGAGCTGAACCGCATGATCCAGAGATTGACGGCCGAGGTCGAGAATGCCAAGTGCCAGGTAGGGGTCGTTTGAGGCCCACCCAGGGTCCCACAGGCAGTGTGTGCACCCAACTGGATCTCACCTTTCATTCTCCAGCCCATCTGCATGACCTGAGTCCCAGGTTGTGGTCACTTAAGGAAACCCATGTGATGAAGAGAGACCTGTTTCTGGGGTGATCCCAGCTGGCCAGGAGAGACTGGATGCATCCAGGAAGTGGACACAGAGACCCAGGGACCATAACCCATCTTGTTCTCTTCTGGGCCTTTAGAACTCCAAGCTGGAGGCCACTGTGACCCAGGTGGAGCAGCAGGGCGAGGCGGACCTTAATGATGCCCGCTGCAAGCTGGCCGGGCTGGAGGAGGCCCTGCAGAAGGCCAAGCGGGACATGGCCTGCCTGCTCAAGGAGTACCAGGAGGTGATGAACTCCAAGCTGGGCCTGGACATCGAGATCGCCACCTACAGGCGCCTGCTGGAGGGTGAGGAGCACAGGTGCGTACAGTAGCCAAATTTCTCTCTCAGCCCTGCCTGGGTTCTCAGTGTGCTGTCCCTCACATTCCTACTTGACTCCTGTTTCCAAACCTCCCCATCCTGCAACTGGAAAGGTAATTTGAGTTATTCATTAGGTATGTTTCTAGCCCCATTTGAGTCTCTCATGCCCACTTAGGTGCTGATCTGAGATTGGTGCCTTTTGCAAATCTGTTTCTCAGAGCCCGGGGTCAAGGCCATAGTCATTGCTTTTCCTGAGAAGCCCTGTCTGGGCTGGGCCACCTTCCCTCTATAGTGCCTCTTCCGTCCCGGGCCCTCGTTGCAGATGTCCCTCAGGGTTCCAGGTCTCTTTTCAAGCCTGGTGCTGGCCCCAGCCCTGGGAGTTCAGATTTCTCCCCAAATGACAGCTTCAATAGGAGGTTTTATCAACACACACTTATATATTTTAACCACAGTGAGCATCCCTAAGTGGTCGTCCATTGCAGCAAGTGGGACTAAGGATAGACAGACAGCAGGGACTGGTCTCTTGAAGCAGCTGCCCTGGTCTGGGCATTTTTGCTTGTTGCTTGTTTTGAGGGCGTGGGGAGACCCACTGGTCTTCAGCCTTCTATGTTCAGCTGGAGGGGGGCGGCTGAACAGCTCCTATGAGGACAAGAGTCCCGGGGTGTTGCCTTTGGTTCTTTCCCCAGTTAGTCAGGTGCTCTTACCCTGAGCCTTCCTCTTCTCATGTCCAGCCAGGCCCTTGGTCCTGGGAAGAGTAGATTGAGGATGCAGAGGGAGCGTCCTGTGTGTTGGGGAAATGAGGACACAGGTTTGGTAGCTGGAATCAAAGCGATCACATGTGAGACTCGCAACAAACGCAAGTAATTGCCTTGGAGATTTCAGAGGCACTGGGGCTCTCTGGGCCTGGGTAGTTTCATTGGGGCAGAATTCTAGGAGGGAGAATTTTTCAAGACTGAGTTTGAATGCTGGAGAGACACTGGAAACAGTAGCACTGGAAACAGAGGTCCACCCCTTTGCCACAAAGCGCTCTTGGAATGAACTCCGAAGCTTTGGTGTGGGTTCCCTAGGAAACCTGGGCATGGGACGGTAGATGGTGGGCTGCGGATTCTCCACATTTCTGAAGCTGATCTTGACAACCCTTTGCCACGGTCCCTCAGAGGGACTCTGTGTGTTTTCCTTAAGGAGAGAGCGTTGTGTGGGAAGGAAACACGGGCTGGGTGGAGTTAGGTGGCAGGAGTGATATCCCTGCCTCCGGCACTGGTTATTTCCTGTCTCTGGGCCTCAGTTTCTCCATCTGTTAAGTGAGGGAATTGGTGTAGCTAGCCTCTGAGCCTGCTCTCAATGGGTTCTAACATCCCATTCATTCATGCAAGTTATTTATTGAGCCAGGTATCGTTTGGGGCACTATCTGCAATGGGGAAAAGAATAGACAAAAAATTCTGTCTTCCCGAAACTCACATTTTAGTGACACCAATCAGACCAGATTCAGGAATTTTAATTTGCTGCACCTCAGTTGTATTTACAAGTCCATAAGAACCGAAATAAAGAGTAGCAGCTACCATTTTTGAAGTGCTTACTGTGTGGCAGGCATTATGCACTTGTAGGCGTATTCTGAGTTCATTCTCACAACAGATCAGGGAGTAGATTTTCCCCAGGAGGAGACAGGCTGAGGGAGGGCATTTCTGAGGTTGCTCAGCTAATAAGGGGTGGAGAGCTGGCGCACCAGGTGATCTGTCTCCAGAACCCATACAGTGACCCGGCTACCGCTAAATCGCCCCTTCCCCTGGGCAAATGCGCAGAAGGAAGGTGGGGGACCTCACCTTTCACCTTGTTTGTGTGTGGTCCAGCGACTTTTCAGGGCACTGACCTTTCTCCGCAGGCTGTTCGAGGGCGTCGGGGCTGTGAATGTCTGTAAGTAGCCTCCCCTCCCCCTTCTCCAGCTGGGTGGTCACAGTGCCTTTGGGGAGGGAGCATTTTCGCTGCCCCAAGCCGCCTGGCTGTGGCAGTGCCTGACCCGCGTCTCTGCCTGTTCTCCCCCCATCCAGGCGTCAGCCGCTGCCGCGGGGGCGTCGTCTGTGGCGATCTCTGCGCCTCCGGCGCTGCCCCTGCTGTCACCACCAGCGTCTGCAGGGCCCCCTGCAGCGACAACGTGGTGGTGGGCACCGCCGACGCCTACGGCCCCTGCTCCGGGCTGGGCTGCAGCATCGTGGGCTCTAAGAGGTGCTAGGGTCGCCCTGCGCCCAGCCAGGACCTCTCGCAAGCGGAACGCCCCTTCCGTGGCCCCACGCGCCGCCGGCTGCTGGCCTCCGGAGAACAGGCTCCAGATGTGTACCTTTTGCCTCTCCTGCTCCCTAGCTGCTCCCTCTGTGTGCCATCCCCCGGCACCTGAGCCCCACTGAGGCTGGGGCGCACCTTGGCGTCTTTCTGCAGTCTTTCCTAGTAGTCGTTTGGTTGTTCTGAGGACTTATCCTTTCTTCCGCCTTCTGTTTTTTGCTGGATTCATTGGTCTTGCCTGATCCCTTCATCTAAGCTTGGGGGAACAGGACAGGCCCCAGAATCTCCCCATCTGCGCATCCTGGGGAATCTGCCAGTGTGCTTGTACCTATGGAATGGAGATAAAGAACACTGATGGTGGTTTTCCTGTAACTCTGTGAGGGATGTGACCCATTGGAGGGGAGACCATCACCTTCCAGGGACGCCTGCGGAGGCTTCTATAAAAGCCGGTGAGTCAGCTGCCTGCAAGTTTGTTTGCCTTTATTTCACTCTTTGTTTCCAATAAACTAATTGTAACTAATCCAGCCTGGTGCCTCAGAGTCTTGCAAACGCCAGGGCCCTCCTGTGATAGGTGCTCCCTGCCAGAGATTTCTTCAGGACTTCTCATGCACTTAGTTATTTTTCAGTAGGTGAAAATGACTGCAGTAGAAGCTGCCCACCTGGCCTTGAGCAACCTGAGGCTTGGAAAAACAAGAGAAGACCCATGGAGGCAGGGAATCCCTCCCTGCCTTGTGTGGTTACGGGTTTCTATAGACCAAGGTTTCTCAACTTCAACACTATTGACATTTTGGGCTGGAGACTTCTTTGTTGGGGGTGAACGTCCTGTGCATTGTAGGGTGTTTAGTAGTAGCAATGGCCTCTACCCACTAGAAGCCAGTAGTACTCCTCACCTCCAATTGTGACAACCAAAGGTGTCCCTAGACATGGCCAGATGTGCCCTAGGGCTTCTCAACCAGGGTGATCGTCCCCTCCACCCTGCTGGGGACATTCCTGGAGGGGGAAAGTACATGAGGAAATGGGTGAAGGAAGGCATGTGGGACGACAGTGTGAGGGAGACGAAGAGCTTTGGGTCAGGAGAACCAGGCTTCTAGCTCAGAGTCCCGATTCTGCCATTTCTTAAGTGGGTGACTTTGGGCAAATTGCTTCCACCTTCTGAGCTTCAGTTTCTTTGGCTATAGAATGAGGGATGTTGGACATTATTCCTAAGGTCCCTTCTGGCCGCCTAAGTGAGATTATGTATTTAAAAGAGCTTGGTTAATACAAACCTATGTTTGAATGTTGGTTCGCCATTTACTAGTTCTGTAATTGTGGGCAAGTCATTGATCCTCACTGAACTTTAGCTTCTCCATCTGTAAAATGGAATAATGATACCTCCTGGGTTGTAGGGAGGTTTCAGATATCTATTACACATAACGAATCACTCCAAAATTTAGAGGTTTGAAACAATAATGCTTTATTATTTCTCATGATTTGATGGGCTTACTGGGCAGCTCTTCTACTTTATGTGATGTTGTTTGGGATGCTAGGATGTCTGGAAGGTCCAAAATGATCTCATTCCATGTAGCTGGACTTGGTACTAGCCACCAGCTATGAGTTCAGCTGGAGCTATTGGCCAGGATGTGTCAGTCAGGGCCTAATCAGGAGACGATAATTTGAACAGATGAAGTTTAATATAAATAATCATTAACTATAACAGGGGATTGAGTAATGAGAGACTGGCTAGTAAGAAGCAAAAAATCTAAAGCGTACAGGAGCTGCTGGACTACCCTGGTGGTGCCGTGGTTAAGAAGCCGCCTGCCATTGCAGGGGACACGGGTTCGAGCCCTGGTCTGGCAAGATCCCACATGCCGCGGAGCAACTAAGCCCGTTTGCCACAACTACTGAGCCTGCGCTCTTGAGCCCTCGAGCCACAACTACTGAAGCCCACGTGCCTAGAGCCCATGCTCTGCAACAGGAGAAGCCACAGCAATGAGAAGCCTGCGCACTGCAACGAAGAGTAGCCCCCATTCGCCACAACTAGGGAAAGCCCGCATGCAGCAACAAAGGCCCAATGCAGCCAAAAATAAATAAATAAAATAAATAAATTTATTTAAAAAAAATAAAGCATACAGGAGCTGCAGATATAAGGAGCAGCCCCTACCCCTAGGCCTGAGAGAGTGCACCCAAGGAAGTGGACCCCCTGTGGCCAAGATCTGGACCTCAGATCCAGGGAAAGCTAGGGAAACCTGTTCAAGAAGACATGTCTCCACCTCAAAACCGCCTGAGAAGGATGTTGGAAGCTGCTGGCCACAGGATACTGCTGACTACCGTGCACTGCAGCAGTGAAGCTACTGCACGGCAGGAGCAGTTCTGGAGAAACTGTGGGTGCTGCCAGAATCTGCGAGGAGGAACCTGGAACCAGGAAGGAAAGCCCCTTCCTCCTGCAATATCTCTCCAGCGTCCTCTACTGACAAAGCTTAATACTGTGCCAGCAAACAAAGGAAAATATTGAAAGAGCCCCTCTAAATTTTCACAGAGCAGGCAATGACGGGTGAATCTGGAGCTGAGAGAAAATACATTGATAATTGGCATCCAGAGACTTGGTTGTCCTCCATATGAGCCTTTCTCATGTAGCTGCTTGGGCTTCCTCACAGCCTGGTGGCTGGGTTCCAAGAAGAAGGAAGGTAGGAAGCAGAAGCAGCCAGTCCTCTTTAGGCCTGAGCTCAGACGTTCACTTCCACCATATTCTATTGGGCAGAGCAGTCACAGGGCCGGCTCAGATTCAAGGGGAGAGGAAATAGGCTCCTCCTTGTGATGTGCAGAGAGGGAAGGAATTGTTGGGGCCACGTGTGGAGACTAGATCCCACAGTGCACTCTCTGTTCACAACAATTCATGTCCCTCCCACAAACAACATATGCTCACCCTTCCAGAGATCCCCCCAGGTTTCTCCCCATTATTATATCAGCTTGAGTTTCAGGATCTTGCTATTTGGATTCAGTCCAGTTACACGTGAGGCTCGTGGGATATGGTTCTTTTGTTGCAGCTCCCCCATGATGGTCTACCTCAGTCTGAAGTCCTGTGAACCAAATGGCAATTATCTATGTCCACCACACCTATCATGCAATGGTGAGATGGGATAGGATAGCCATAGTCTGCACTCTCATTTATTTTTTTAATTTTTACTTTTATTTTGGCTGCGCCACATGGCTTGTGGGATCTTAGTTCCCTGACCAGGGATTGAATCCGGACCCACGCCAGTGAAAGTGCTGAGTCCTAACCACTGGATAGCCAGGGGATTCCTGCACTCCCGTTTAGAAAGAGGAAAAGCTGGAGGCACTTGGAAGTCCCTGATTCATAATAACTCTAAGTATAGTCAGGCACCCACTGCAAACGCCTCCTGTTGTAGTGGCAGAGGGAGTATATCTGATTCACACATGCCTCTTATGTGGGGATCCAGAATTAAAACTCAGACTTCTGGTGGGAGGACATTTGCCCTGATGGCCTGGACAGAGACAGTTGATTGGGGACCTCTGTCTCCGGCATATTCTTGAATTGACAGTCCTCAAGAAGTCCCACCAGGGAAGTCTGTTCAGAGTCCCCTCAGATGCAAAGGGTGTCCCCCCTGGATGTGATAAGATGGAGAGAGGGGTTTCTGGTGGACAACATTCTTTCACTTGTTTTATAGGAAAAACTCTTACTTCTCTCACCTTATGTTATTTGGGATTTATAAAAAGCGATAGCACAGGGAGATCAGCTCGGTGCTTTGTGACCGCCTGGAGGGGTGGTATAGGGAGGGTGGGAGGGAGGGAGATGCAGAGGGAAGAGATATGGGAACATATGTATGTGTATAACTGATTCACTTTGTTATAAAGCAGAAACTAACACACCATTGTAAAGCAATTATACTCTAATAAAGATGTAAAAAAAAAAAGACCTGATTTGGTAGAAGATATTTTGTCACAAGAATACATATTTGATCTGAAGATATAGAAAAACCTTTGAGTAGTTCTCCCTGGCAATGCCAGGGGTGACTTCAGAAGGTGTCCCCAAGGGGCACATTGGTCCCGTGGGACTCTGGGATCTTTCTCCAGATCTTTCTTCATGTGGTATTCACCTAGTCTCTGCCTCCTGGGCTTAGAGGGTCCTGCAGGGGCTGCACCTTGGGCACAGCATGGTCTGGATTCCACCAACTTTGAGCTGGCGAGAAAATCAGGTTCAAAAGGCCACTAGATTTTCTCTGCGGAGGGAAAGGTGTTGTACCAGGATTGGAGCTGGGGAAGGGGGGGTGGTAGAAATGGGGGAGGGTCTACCTCTTCTTTCAGATGGTGGTGGTGGAGGGTGTGTATATGTATATTTGTGCCTCTAGTGTTTCCTCCATATTTAATGCAAAAGCTCATCTTCTGAATGCTCCCTTGACCCACTCCCTTCCCTGGCTGCTTGCCTCTCACCACCGCTCTTCAGTAGCACCAAGAGTATAAGAGCGGGGTAGCCAGACAAGAGGCGATTCCCAGATGGTCATTTCCAATGTCCCTGTCCATTCCAAAGAGGGTTACACTTTGTGATTTCCTTGATCACGTGATTACCCTGCATTTCTCACCATGCTTGGTTCGGGTGGATAACGGCTCCAGTTTGTACTTCCCGAGATCCCAAGGACTGAAGCAGGGGACAGTTGGCAGCACCAGGGCCGGGAGAAGGAGAAGCCTGGGTGTGGGTGTTTGTGAGGATGGTCCAAAGCAGAGGGGATTTGAGACTTGCTGGAAGAGCACTTGTGGCCTCCGAAAGGAGCGAAGAAGACCCCAAAGCCCAAGCTTACCTGACTTTTTGAAAGCACTATAATCCATACTTCTTTATCCTTTGGAGATCCTGTGTATTTTGGGGAGGGGCATTGAATGTTTGCATAGGAGTAGAATGTGGATAGAAGGTCTGATTTTCTCTCGATGGGGGTCTCAGCTTGGTTTGTGGAGTTTCAAAAAAAAAAAAAAAAGAGCCCTGGAGCCACCAACGTGGGCCTCATTATTGTCTGGGCCCCTTGCTCTCCTGGCTTGTTCTTGATCTAGAGATTCAGACCACTTGTCTTCTCCTTAAAATTTTTGTTTTTTCTAATGAAACTTTAATCCTCAGTTACTCTCGGAGCGTGCCCTTGGCTTTCTGCAAGGAATAGCTCTTTTCTCAGGAGAGAGCTGTGGGAGACCCAGAATCCTTTGAAAAGAGAAGAGCTTGCTCTGCATTTTTGCTGTTGGCTGCAAGGAGGGTGGTGGGGAGAGGTTTCATCTTCATAAGTCGATGGCACCTCGGGCTGCCGTGCACACAAAACATGGAAACGTATTAAAAAGCTTATCGATATCTCCCAGCTCCTGGTTGTTTGACTTTTCAATGCACGGTGTCATATTTTTGGATATCAGATTTGGCATTTTAGTTGTGCTTGGCCCAGACCCAAGGTAACATCAAGGTGTTTTCCCCAAGCACAGACTCACTGCACAGGCCCCCAGGCTGACGCCCAGAGCATGGAGGCCACTTCTTGCCCAGCGTCTCTCTGAGACATGGCAGAGCTGATGCTCAAATTCTGATCTCCTGACGTTTCAGCCCTGGAGATTTAACCTTTCCTGTGGATGAATGATGTGCCTTAAACTGAACGTTGGCCTATTGTGAGTGTGACCGTACCCTTGAAGCCCAGAGAGATGGTAGAAAGAAGGAGAGGGGGCCAGAAACTTGGAGGAGGCCTGTCTGGTGTCAGCTGGCAAACCTCAAACAGCAGCAGCCTGAGCACTCGGGAGAGGCCTCCAGTGGAGTCATAGCTCTTTGGGTCTGAGATGAGGATTCATCAGAATGCACAGGCCCTTAACATCGCCTCCCAGGGACAGGCTGGGGGATGGGGCAGCAGAGGAGGCCGGCAGGGGGACATCTGCCTGGAATAGCGATGGCCAGTCTGTTCTCCTAATGGAGAAATAGAGGTGAGCCCAAGAGGGCTGATGTCTACACCTCCTGCCCTACCAGCTGCCTGAGTTCATCCAACCGTCTCAGGCCTGACGTGTTCTGGAGCCCCATCCTGGGACTTGGTTGGGGGTCAAAGCCAGGAGGAGACACTTCCTACTCTCCAGGAACTTCCAGCTTGATCCAGTGTCCAGACACACCCAGTGACATCCCTGGCCACGAGCCACAAAGAAAGAACCAGAGATCCTCAGGGTCTGAGACACTGTGGGGCAGGAAGCAGGGGATGTGTATGTGTGTGGGGAGGGAGGGTAGGGAAGGGGGGCAGAGGGAGTGCTGAGCAAAGGCAAATGGGAGGAGGGGTGTGGGGTAGCCTATGTGTCCACGTGGGATAGTCCTGGGAGGCCTCAGGCGGCAGACTTGTCTCCATTGGGTGGAGCCTGCATCTGGGAAGGTGAGCATCTGGGTGGAGGGGTTGCACAGGGCTGAGGAGCAGCTGGGGAAAGAGAAGATGGAGGAGCCTGTGCCTGACATAAGGAACACATGCATATGCTGGGAAGTGGTGTGAACCAGGCAGTGGGGGATGAGAGCTACGAGTCTGGGATTCTGGCTGCTGGGGAGGGGGGTTTGTGGAGTGGGGAGAAAGAGGTCATGTGGGGATATGGAGCTGTGGTCCAGGCCTGAGGGGTCTGAGCTGGAATCAGGCTACGGAAGTGGACAGGAAGAGGCAGAATCACTGGAGGGCTGGGAAACACTGCATGGGGTTGGAAAGGACTGGCCAACTGGAGATGGGGCCAGAGGGCTCCGAGTGTCCGACTTGTTGCAGGTACAAAGACAGTGTTGTTCACAAGATCACGTGTCTTTGCATAGCAGCAGCATTTATTGAAACAAGGATTGAGACAACCCAGAAGGCGAGGCACCCACAGACAGTCATAGCAAGAGGGAGACCCAGGTAGCGGCCTCACCTGCTCCATCCCACCCACTCAGCACTGGACAGATCCCTCCTGCACCGGCAGGGGGCGACCTTGGAGCAACCATGGTGTCTTCTTTGAAATGTATAAAGGCGTATTGAATAGCAAGACCTGTCCAAAGTCCGAAGAATTTCCCCCATAATGGGCCTCTCAACTGGGAGGTCACAGGAGGAGTTTGGCTGGAACAGGTTAACCCAGAAGAAGGCAGTTGGTTAGAGAGACAAGCAAAACACAAACAAAAATGACCAAGGGGCAATTCTTTCCTGCAGAGACCTTCCCGGCCAGGAGAGGGGAGCTGCTGGAAGTGGCGGGGTGCTGCTTCCTCTCTGATTCTCAGGCTGTGGGAGACCAGGCTGTAGAGTTAGGCTTATTCCTTGTGCCAGGAGAAGGTCAAATTTTCAGCATGTCCAGCGGCCCTGGGTGACGGGTAGGGTCCCAGAGAGCCTGGTGAATAATACAAATTGGCCACTGGTATTTAGGAGTCAAATCGGAATTGAGTAAAAGGGCTGGGAATGACTCTCTCTAACTGAAGCCTGTTGGAGAACCAGGAAACAACTCCCTAAAGTGAGAAGGTGGTGGAGAGCAGTGGAGGGTCTTTCCCTTGGAGGAACACGTGGAGGATTCTGGCAGCAAGCACACATTTTCCATTCACACACCATTCCGTGCCCGGGGGACACAGGCGGGGCCTCAGACTCTAGGCAAAGCGGACGGACCTGCTCCCGCAGCGGAAACTGGAGACGCGGGGCTGATAGGGGGCGCAGGACTCGGGCGCCATCACTGTGATGCTGCCCCCAGTGGCCACGGGGCCAGAGGCATTCTGGCGGCCCAGGGTGGTGCTATACTTGAGTCCCCCCAGGTGACTCCACCGCGGGAGCTGCTGACGCCTGTGGGAAGAGAGGGGACAGGAAGGGCTGAGTGGCCTGTTGTGATGTCACCAACCCCAGGACAGGCCCTAAGGGCTTCTGCACCGCAGGAGCTTCCTCCTCCTCAAAGGGGTTTAGTGGTTCATAACTCAGACTCTGTTCTTCTCAGCATCTCAGCCTTCTAGGGCAGGGGTTCCCAACCCCTAGGAACCGGGCCACACAGCAGGAGGTGAGCCATGGGTGAGCAAGCGATGTTTCATCTGCTGCTCCCCACATCACTCCACCATCATCCCCCCGCACCCCACCTCCGTGGAAAAATTGTCTTCCACGAAACTGGTCCCTGGTGCAAAAAGGTTGGGGACCAATGTTCTTGGGCACCTGGGTGAGAAGGAATCGAGGACCCCTACACTCAGAGGGGCAAAGTTACTGTGCCCTTATTACCCTGGCCTGCAGTTCACATCGCCACCAGTGGATGGCCCTCAACTATGCCTTTGTTTAGTGCCTCCAGGGAAGAGTGGGGCAGGAGGGGGGCATGAAAGTCCCCCTCCCTCCCAGGCCCGGAACATTCCGGGTTTAGTGGGTTAGACTGTCAGGTTCAGATCTGCCCATCAACAAAGCCATTTTTCTAGGGGTGCTTCAAGCGGGTACTTACAGACATTCACAGAGCCCACACCTTCGCACAGCCTAAGGGGAAAGAAAACTCCGTTCATTCTGGGCACTGAGCTGGATTCCTTGAGGCAGATGGTTGCTTGGCCACAGAGAGGGCCTTCCTGTGTACAGATCCAACCCCCAAGAGGCAGGAAGTGCTCCCGCAAAGTCTCTATTAAATGCTCACTCTCTTTAACTGTTCTCTGACCACAGAGACAAGGCCTTCTGATTTTCAGCAGAGGTGAGTGAGTTTATGAACTCCACCCGTGGCCTCCAATCTGAATGGCGTGGCCCACCCTGGATAGTGCCGATCAGGCTCACAGAAAGGAGAGTCGAATTGAATGCAGCAGCGTGTGTGAAAGGGCTTGATGCCAAGGAAGAGCTACAGCCGCAGGGTGCATCATTCTTATAATGCACCCGCCTCCGGGGCAGGCCACGCTTCAGTCTCCTTTAGGAAGCTACTGGAAGACAATGGATTTTAGAGCCATATGTCTTGGGTGCAGGTCCTGGCTCTTGTGCTTGTTAACCGTGTGGCCACGAGAAAGTCACTGAACGCTGGGCCTTCTTTCCTTATCTTTGGATGGGAAAAATGATACCTACCTCACTGGACTGGGAGGATTAAAATGAGCACCTAGCACAACCCTAATAAGCATTCAGTAAATTATCATTATTATTGAAGCTTGAGTTGTGCTAGCAGTGGGCAGAGATACAGCTCACATTTGGGCTCAGCAAAATTCACTGCCAGAGGACCAGGGCCTCCCCCTTCTAGACCCCGAGGTCTCCCTTAGCCCCACCTGTGCTCCTCGCTCTCCAGCAGGCGCCTGTAGGTGGCGATCTCGATGTCCAGGCCCAGCTTGGAGTTCATCACCTCCTGGTACTCCTTGAGCAGGCAGGCCATGTCCCTCTTGGCTTTCTGCAGGGCCTCCTCCAGCCCGGCCAGCTTGCAGTGGGCATCATTAAGGGCCACCTCGCCCTGCTGCTCTGCCTTGGGCACGGCAGCCTCCAGCTTGGCCCGCTGTGGGGAAGGAGATGTGAGGACGTGCAGGAGAGAGAGAGAAGGTGCAACTTGGCTCCCCTGAGCGGAGGGAGCTGGGGCAAGGGTCCCAGAGAAAAGGTAGGTTAACTACCTATAAACAGGTAGTTAATGGGACTATGAACACGAGGGAGGAATGGGCACTTTTCACCACCTCTCCTTTGGTGGTGTTGCAGGGTGGCCAGGGAGGGGGAACATCAGTGATACAGCTCATCCCAGCTCCAGTGCTGTGTGACGTGCCAGGGGCCCTGCCCTCTCTCTGGACCCCTGCTTCCTCACGGGCACATTCTGAGGCCTGATTAGGGCCAGGCCTTTGCTCTCCTGCTGGCAAAGGGCCTGGTGCTGCGGTCTCCCTGTGCTGGGTATTCAAGCTCTCCCGGAACCCATACCTGGCACTTGGCATTTTCAACCTCGGCCGTCAGCCTCTGGATCATGCGGTTCAGCTCGTTGATCTCCTCCTTGGTGCGGCGCAGGGTCTCCCTGTGCCGGATCACCGTGGCCTTCATCTCCTCGCACTTGGGGGAAGCAGAGATGCTCCTGAGGCTCAGGATGGGCCATCCCGTCCATTCAGGACAACACGGATGATCGTGCAGGTTGTACAGTGCTCAGCCTGTGCAGCCAGACATGGCAGCCCCACCCTGATGCCCAAATTGAGATCTGTCAGTCCTTTTCTTACCATCCCTCAAGATCAAAATCCCCAGACAAAAGAAGCCTTTTCTAATATACACCTTGCATCCTTCCCAGTGCCATGTCTAGGAGGCAGATGTCCTGGGCGACTCACCTTGCTGCGGTACCAGGACTCAGCCTCGGCCCGGCTGCGGCTGGCAACATCATCGTACTGAGCCTTGATCTCGGCGATGAAACAGTCCATGTTCAGGTCCCGGCTGTTGTCCATCTTGACGAAGACTGAGGTGTCTGAGATGTGGGCGTGGAGGACCTGGAGCTCCTGGGAGGCCGAGAGCCAATGCATTTGGTCCTGGTGCCTTGTCTGGGCCACGTGCTCCACCCCTGGGGGCCATGTCCACTCCCTGGAGTGGGCACTGGTCATGTATGATACATGACTCCCACTCCCTTTCATTCACACAGAGGTACATCATAAGACAGTAAAGCTGGGAGGGGCTTTGGAGGTCAGCTGGGGGCAGTCCACGACTTAACAAAGGGGGAAACTGAGGCCCAGCATTTGAAAAAGGACTGACTCAAAGTCATTCAGCAAGAGAGCTGGGGTCTGAATGCCGGGACTAGTGATCTGTCCAGGAATTAAGACCCCCTCTCTAACTGGAAACTCACCCTACCCCCCTCCCACATACACTCTTTCATATCCATGTAGAGACCAACACGCACAAAGGCCAGCACACAGGCACACACGCTGCAACACCCAGGGGCTCACCAGCACAGAGAGGCCCAAGCACACTCGAGCACCACCGTCCTTGGGGCTTACCTGCACGTGTCTGTGACAGCTACACGACAGGCCCCTCTTGCCAGTGCGTGCATGTTCTTTACATGTACATGCTTCCATCACTCAGGGGGCAAATGTGCACACAACACCTCCCCCCACTCCTCACGCCTTCCCTCCCTGCTTCCTGGCTGGCTGGCAAGGGCCTCCTCACCTCGTCATAGAGGCGCTTCAGGAAGCTAGACTCCTCCACCAGAGCCTCCATGTTGGCCTCCAGGTCTGACTTCCGCAGTTAGGTGCAGTCCACGTCCTGGCAGTGGGGCGAAGAGGAGGGGGTGTGCATGTGGGAAGAGGCCCCCGGAAGGTGCCTCTGCGTCGGTGTGGTGACCCACCACGGTGCAGGCTGCACAGAGGGTGCCCCTCCCTCCCTGCCCTGTGACCAGCCCCTCACCTTCTTTAGAACCATGAACTCGTGCTCTGCTGTGGCCCTCAGAGCCCCCTCCTCTTCATACCTGGGGGTGGGGGAGACAGGGGCTGGAGGTGAGGGGTCGGGGCTTGGCAACCATCTCAGCTCCTGGGCAAGCTCTTCCTGGGCTCAGAAGGGATGAACTGCAAATGTCATCCTGTCCTCTCCTTGGTCTATTTTGGGCATTGTTCGTGGGCTAGCCCTGTCCCAGCCTGGCTTATTCCACCCCACTCCTGCTGCCTCTGGATGAGTAACACTCCATTCCCCAAGTCTAAAATCATCTGTGCATCTTAGATCCAAAGAGAGGTGGTGCCACGGGCAGGAAGGGCACGGAGCCCGTGTCATGAAGGTGAGCGGGAGTGGAGGAACAAGAAAGCTGTAGAACCCCATAGTGGGTTTCCTTACTCCCCCGAAAACAGCTCTGAGACTCACGGGCCTCCACGGGGTTGAGGTGGAGCCAAAGAGTCTGAAAAAATCTAGGCCCCTCCTGACTATCCCCTTGGGTCCCAGGCAGCCCCTGTTGACAGACAGGCAGGAATCTTAATGAAGCTGCTTCAAGAGGCTTGTGGGTGGAGCTTTCCCACTGCCCCTGTTATTCTGGGTCCGGCGCACTCACTTCTCCTTGTAGCCCTCCAGCACCTCCTGCACGTGGCTGAGCTCCGAGGCCAGCCTCCCGCTGTCGGCCTCGACACGCTCAGCCTCCCGCCTCAGCGTCTCCACGTAGCTCTGGAACAGGAGCTCCAGGTTGCTCTCGCGGCACTGGAGGTTCTGGTGGAACTGCCACTTGGTCTCCAGCAGCTTGTTCTGCTGCTCCAGGAAGCGCACCTGCCGCCCAGGGTGGGAGAAGGAGACTCAGGAGGAGACTGGGGAGGTGCCTGCCTCCCCAGAGCTCTCTCTCCCTCTGCTCTGATGTTCTCTGAACAGCCAGGGCCAGGCGAGGGCTGAGCCATGGAGTGTCTGCGACTCAGCGGGCCTTGCTCCCAGCCCCCTAGGGAGGCACTGTGGGTGTGAGTGCCCCCGGCTTGAGGCCAAGGGTCTGATTCAGCTCCCAGGTCTGCCACTGTAACAGCAAGTTGTCTAACCTCTGGGTGCTTGGTTTTCTCATTTCCAAAACGGAGATGATAATAGTACCTTCCTTAAAGTTGTAAAAATTGAACAAGTTACTATATGTAAAGCGCTTAGAACAGTTTCTGACACACAGTAAGTGCTCAATCAGTTGAACTATGGCTCGTTAATTATCAGTCATTCTTCATTTATTCATTTATGCAGCAAACATTTATTGAATATTTACTATGTGGTGCCAGGACTTGTACTAAGATACACACACACACACACATCTTTGTCTATGTCTGTACCTATCAATCAATTTTATTCAATTCTCACAATGCTTTGGGGGGAGATCTTATTTCTCCTATAGTACAAAAGTGGAAACAGAGACCCCAAGGTGTGAAGTGACTAACTTATTGTCTCATAATTAGTAAGGAGTCAGGATCTCATGTCCCTTGAGTCCCCTTCACTTGCCTGTCACCATAGTCTGTCTAAGCTGCTCACTAAACTCTCAGCTTCAATTTGTTATTCAAAAAATAAAGATGATAATATCTACTCCATTGAGTCATGTTGAGGATTAACTGAGATCACTAAAGAGAAAGGGGTAATAAGAAGGTACCCCTGTTGCCCCCGATCCCAGACCCCAGAGCCTGGTCCTCCTTCCTCAGCTGGAGTAAGGCCTCAACGACACAGTAGGAGCCGACATGAGGGGAGATGCAGAGGTGGCCTTTCTGAGAGGCAGCCTCAGGGCAGTTCCGGGTTTCTCACGCTCTGCACTGGTGGGCCTCCTCCCGCCATCCTGGCGGCCTTGCCTTCCCCATTCCCAGCTCTGCATCCGTGAAGGAGGCTGCCAAGCCTGCTTGGTTAACTGTTACACCTCCTCGCCCACTACTGTCCTTGGAAAAGAATGCTAACAGCTAACGTTTATCAAGCACTTATTGTGTGCCTGCACTGTCCTTGCATGAACCCCGTGAATCCTCACACCACGCATGTGAGGCCGGACAAGCAGCCCGCATGAGGACTCGCGCGGCGGAGGGGCAGAGCGAGGGTGGGGAGGCAGCGTGGCTCTGAGCAGCACCCTAACCACTTCCGGAGCTGCAGCACCCTAACCACTTCTGGAGCGGCCCCACCGCAGGAGTCTCCTCTCCCCACTGTCTCCCGCTCTTCCAGTACCCAGTGCGCTGTGTTTCAGCGGCAACTCTGATATTCCCATGCTGTCTTGTCTCGGGAAACACGCACACTTTAGACTATAGACTCAATTTCTGGACCACAATGGGTGTCCGATATACTTTGCAGGAATTAAACGAGAAGACAGATCCTTCCACGCATTTTGGTCTGCATTTCTCTCCCGCTGCTGGCTGCCATGCTGGCTCCCCTACAGATCCTCCTGAGGGGAGGGCGGGGCTGCGGCTGTCTCTGGACCATCCCAGGCCTCACTGACCTTGTCGATGAAGGCAGAGAACCTGCTGTTGAGACACTTGATCTGCTCCTTCTCCTCGTGTTTCACACACTGTGCGTTGGGGTCGATCTCCAGGTTGAGGGGCGCGAGGAGGCTCTCGTTGACCGACACGGTGGTGATGCAGGGCGGCCTGGGGCCGCACACGCCGCCGAAGCGGTACCCGAAGCTGCGGCCGCAGGAGCCAGCGCGGAAGCCGCCCCCCGTTATGCGGGGCCCACAGGATCCCAGGGCTGAGACGCTGCGGCTGCCGAAGCCCGTCAGCCCCCGGTAGCAGGACATCCCTCGGCAAGGGGCAGCGCTGAGGCAGCAGCGGCTGCCAGTTTTGGGGGCCACAGCTGAGCACGAGCTGAAGGTCCTGGTGACCCCACATCCCGGGCTGACCCTGTAGGAGCGGCAGGTCATGGTGTGGGTCTGAGCGGATGGAGGCTGAGCGCGCTGGGGTGCCGAGGGTGGCGGGTACACTGCTTAGGACGCTTCTGGCTCCTCTGATCCTGGTCCTTTTATTGGTGGGGAGAGCTGGGCTTGGCTGCATGAAAGGAGTGAAAAGTCATTTTATGTTGTTTATTGGCTTGGGGAGTTTGCCAGCAACTCCCCAAGGACTCGTCTTAAAGGTCAGCTCAGTGGCAACTCTGGGCCTCCCTAAAAGTATTGAAGATGTTATTAGGGATACTGTGTGCTTGCACTTTTCATCTTCAAAGCTCGTTTACATACATTAGGTAATGAATTTTCTTGCAGTCTCCCTGTGAGATGGCCTTCACCCACACCTGGAGGCGGGTTTGAACTCCACAACAGTCTGAGGTGGCTGGGCATGGAGTAGGGGCTGGGACCACTGTCTCCAGGGAGAAGTTCTAGGGTCCCAGGTTGGGTGAGACCACCAGCGGTCATCACCTCTGTCCTCTTGGCTCCACACTGAACACATTCTCAAGTAAATCGATGTGTTTCAGGGGCTGATAGATCAGGTGAGTCAAACCCACTCAGGCAACATTGCTTGGAGGTCGTTCAGGTCCAGAGGGGCCATTTTGACCATGCTCCCTGCAGAACAGAGGGCTGGAGCACGTGGTCCCTTAGAACCTTCTGGATTCCACCCTAGCAGTTTCTGTTCCAGAGCCTTCATTTCTCACCCGCAGAATTGCAACTCTCAGTGGCCACAGTGACGGCCCCTTGTGGATAAGGGGGCGCCTCCCTTTAGCCACTTTCTCCCACTTGGCTGAAAGGATGGCAGAAGCCGGGATAACCTCGCTGCTACGGACTTGCTCTGGACACCGTCCCTGGGTTCTTTAAGAAGAAACATGCCCTGTGAGTCTCACTTCCTTCCAAGACCACCAGCCAGGGCAGGGGCAGGGGCTCAGCCTGTTTGTCAGCTCCAGAATTGTCGCCCCTAGAAGAACATTCAGAGACTGCTCTGCACAGAGACGGGGGTGGGAAGGTGGCTTTTTTTTTTGTCCAAGGACACTGTGATTTCTGGCTCCTGGGGGATCTGAAATCGTCGTTCCTTCTAATATCCCTGCATCCCTGTGTGTCCTGGGGCCATTTACTAGGATAATGGTGGTTAGTCTTTAATGTTCATTGAGCACAGACCTAGGGATGTGATCTGTGCTGAGGGAGGATAGCCAGGCCCCTGAGGGGTCAGGAACTTCAGGAAGAAGAGCTGAGGAACTTCTTCTGAGGGTGACAACCCCTCCAGGGAGCCTCCCGGAACCGCATGCTGTCCCTGTGCCACGGTTCCCTGAATCCTCCCTCAGATGCCCCACGTTCTGTCCTGGGTCTGCCCTTGTCTTCACAGCCAGATCCACTGCAGGTCTTTGCCCAGCACCAAGCTGACTGGTTTCTATCTCCACATCCCAAGCCTGTCCTTCCAAGTAGGGCAGAGACTTTGGGTAGGCAAGGAGCAGGAGACCTCACTAGCTGGCCCCAAATAGTCTTCAGATCATACAGTCACCCATGGTGAAGCCGCTGGCATTTAGCAATCTGGGCAATGGAATCCAAATTGGAGGACCTGGTATAAATGTCAGCTTGGACACTTCCTAGCTGTGTGGCTTTGGGGAAGCTCTTAACCTCTCTGAGCTTCTGATTCCTTGGCTGTAATGTGGGATTCATTCTTATCTTCTGGGGTTGTTGGGGGGATGAAGTGGATAATATACAAGAATGTGCTTTGGGGACCAAAAGGGTCTGTATAAAGGAAAGGGACTCTTGCTTCCCATCAGAAACTCCCCTGCCACCCCCTGCACCCCCCACCCAGCAGAGAGTGGGCCTGCTCCTTGCCCCGTCCACAGCCTTCACTTCCTCTGCACATTTATGATTTCATTATCCTTTCAAGGTTGCTTTTAATGTTTTCTTTAACCTGTTTTCCCTAGTGTACAAATTTGGGGTGGAGTCTGGGGTGGAGAAAGGAGGCTATACTGGGGAGACAGGGGATGGTTTCCCAGCCCCCACCCCTCAAGTGGGGCCCTGTGGGCCTGGATCCAGGGATGGATTCTTGAGCCTTGGACAGTGAGCTCACTGACTGATGGTGGTGTAGACCTGGATGGCGTGGTGTGGCCAAGAGGGATTCAGACCCTTTGAAAGTGAGGAGGGTGGGGCCTGAGCATGGGAGGTGGAGGAGGGATGGGCCCTCCGCTCTGCCAGCCTGGAGAGCCCATAAAACCTCATTCGCTTCTCAACTCCTGTGAGCCTCTGCTCTCCTTCAGCCTATTGAAGAGGATGGAAAACCCATGTCTGCCTCTTGGTAGCGGGAGGGAGCGGAGGCTTAGCCCCAGAGGGAGGTTCTTGTGTCAGCTGTCCCCTCAGGCCCCCAACACACACACACACACACACACACACGCACACACCCCGCAAGCCTCCACCTCAAATTGGGCCTAGGCACTGAGGATGGGGAAGGAGAGCCAGCGGACTCAGGAGACCTAGAGATACCCCACTGCCTTCAGAAATAAAAGACCCATCCAGGACCAGCAGGACTATTCAGAACCAGGGTGTGAGCCCCTGGGTGGGTGTGCCGGGAGTGAGGGCAGGGCCCGCCCAGCACAGGGATGTGCTCGTGGGCGCTGGGTGAAGTTTGCATCACTGCAGGTGGCAGCAGAGCCCAGGGCCAGTGGGGAATGCTCGGGAAGACCATCCACATGGTGCTTCGGATTGAAGGGGCTGGGCTGGAGCGGGAGGCTGAGTCCTTATGGGGCTGTTCCCAGGTCATCCTGGGCAAGTGAGAAACTCACAGATCAGGCCAATCTGGCACAACGCCCTGGAGGGTTTGTGTAGACCTATGGGACCTGGGTCTTTTCCATCTGGTTCTACCCAAGGGAGGCACAGAGAACCCATAGAACCATGCCCATCTCTACCCATCATCCAAACACACTGCTTAGTGAGACCAGATCCTTGTCTGGGTGCTGGGGTGGGATCTGGATCTCTCTTTACTGGCCTTCTCCTCATTTACTGCCCACATGTGCCCTGTGGGTTCTCCGGCCCCCTCTCCCTATCCCCAAGCCTTCTCCCTGGTCACACCTTTGCCTGGAATGTCCCGGAACAGCCGGCCACCTCTTCCAGGAAGTCTTTTTGGACTAGTCAGAGGAAGGCTGTGATTTCTCCTCCTCTGGCTCAGCAGGCAGCTCACTAAATGCCCTTTCCAGGGCTGCCCGGTTAACTCCAATTAGCCTCCTCCACACCCTCTTGTCCTGGGTGCTGGCATTCATCATGCTCTTTGGTCCTGTCCCATTGTGCTCCCCCCACCTTTTGAAAGCCACACCCAGTGTCAGAATGTCCACTCGAAAACCCATGGCCCTCCCATAATTTAAAATACTCCCGAGAGGCCACTTTTTCCAGGAAGTCTTCAAGCGCTAATTGGCTGAGAGAGGTTTCCTACTCCACCCTGGCAGCTTCCATGACTCCCTTTGAATCTGCTCCATTCCTGGAGTCCCTCTCCTGGGGCTCCCCAGAGGCCTCACCGCTCATACTCACACCCACGGCTGATGCTCCATCCTCCTCCCGCATGTTGCCTAAGCTGGGATGCCTGCTGGGGACACGCGTGCTCTTCCACCCACCAGGCACTCACTACCTGCCTTCCCTTCTGCTTTCTCTACTGTGCTTAAAATCTCCCTGCTCCTAGGAGGGCTTCCTGGATTTGTCCAAAGATGGGAGAGCGCTGATACCTTCTCGTCTTGCCCTACGTGTCCTTAGAGCTGCCTGTTGACCCGGCTGACTAGTTCTCTGGGATTGACCCTGAGAGCTCCCATGGGCCTGTCCTGATCAGGGCCTTGGTAGCTGCCCACACAGTTCATTCAAGTTGGGCATCTCCCCTCATCTCTGCCGGTCTTTTCCACAATTTTATTATGCGTCCAGATCTACGCCACCTCCTGATGCTGGGACACAGTTCTTGAAGGGTCTTTTAGCCCCGTGACACTTCCTCTGGCTTTTGCAAGACTTGGGTGTGACTCAGAGACCCTATGTGAGAGGAGTGAGGTCAGAGCAGCAGAGAGGCGTTGGATGAACGCTGGACCCTCCCAAGCGCATCTGGGGCTGGGCCCCTCATCCAGCTGGCAAAGCCGCTCCCTGGGCCACCCCATCTTTCCTCTCATGGGCTTCCCTGCCAGAAACTCTAGACTCTCCTCCCGAGCCCTGTCCACATGCCTTCCTGCAGGCAGCTTTCTCTCATGGCTTTGCTGTTTCCTGTGGCTATTCTGGGCCAGAGCACATGCTCAGTAAATACAGAGCCTCAAATTTCAAAATTGGACCATATTAATGGTTTTGAAATTTTCTTCCTCTCCTCCTCCTCCCCCTCCTCCCCCTCCCTTCCCCTCCCTCGTCTTCTCTTCCTTCATCTCCTTCTCTTCTTCTTTAGCAGTAGAACCATTTCCCTAAATCTTAGGAGGAAAACAGCTATATAAACCTGCCTGTCTATCTATCTATCTGTCTGTCTGTCTGTCTGTCTGTCTATCTATCCAGCTATACAAACAGATAAGATGGACATGATGGGGCTTCTCTGGTGGTGCAGTGGTTGGGAGCCCGCCTGCTGGTGCAGGGGACACGGGTTCGGGCCCCGGTCTGGGAGGATCCCACGTGCTGCGGAGCGGCTGGGCCCGTGCACCACAACTACTGAGCCTGCGCTCTAGAATCCGCGAGCCACAACTACTGAGCCTGAGCTCTGGAGCCCACGAGCCACAGCTGCTGAGCCGGCGTGCCTACAGCCCATACTCTGCGGTGGGAGGGGCCACCACAATGAGAGGCTCGCGAGCAGCAAGGAAAAGTAGTCCCTGCTTGCCACAACTAGAGAGGGCCCGCGCACAGCAATTAAGACCCAACAGCAGCCAAAAATAAATAAATTAATTTATTAAAGAAAAAAAGGTGGACATGCTGATCTCTGCTTGCCCTGCCCACCCCCACTCCAGTGATCCCCTTAAGACACTGAGCTGCGCCACTCCTCTGCTCAAATGCCCCGATAATTCTCCATTTCACTCAAAGCAAAAAAAGAAAGAAAAAAAAAAAGTTCTAATGATGCACCGCCTGTGCCTGTTGTTACAGTTCTCACCTCATCCCCTTGTTCTCGTCACCCACACCGGCCTCCCTCTGCTCCTCAGACACACCTGGCCCACTCCTGACTCAGGGCCTTTGCACTGACTGGCCCTTCTGCCCTGAATGCTGTTCCCTCCGCCACATGGCCCGCTCCGTTGCCACCTGTGGCTCTTTGCCCAAACATCACTACTCAAACAGGCTTCTCTGGCATTTCTTTTAAAAATGGCAACCTCCCTTCTCCCTCCCAGAGCGTTCTCCATCCAGCTTATCCTGCTCTGATCTATTTCTTTGTTCCATAACACTTAACACCTTCTAGCACACCCTATAATTGGCCTGTTTGTTCTATTTCTTGATGATTATCAGTCTTTCCTCTCACCCCAAAATAAACTCCATGGAAGCAGGATTTTTGTCCATCTTGTTCACTGATGGTTCCCAAGCACTTGGAACAGTGTTGGGGATAGAGTAAGTGCCCAGTAAATACTTGCTGACTGAATGACTGTGTAAATGAATGGATGTCTTGGATACTTTAAATATTTTATGTGTGGCGTTAAATGCCACTGATGGGAAACTGGCCCTTGAGTCCGGAGGAGCACACTTAGTTTGAGAACCATGGCGCTCAGAGCCCTCCATGGCTCTTTCCTGATTCAAGCCTGTGGTTTTCTGAGCATCTGTGGGAACACAGGCTGACAGAGCCACGGGACGGTGAAAACAGTGCTGTGCTGGGCTGGTGAGTGGGGGGTGGATTTCTTTTCCTAAAGTTGCTATTCAGTGTTGCAATGTTTGTGTCCTAAACACAGTTTTGGAGAAAACAATTTGTTTTTAAAAGACTCCCCTCTCATAGCACAGGGAACTGCACTCAGTATTTTGTAATAAACTATAAGGGAAAAGAATCCGAAAAGGAATATTTATATATATATTTGTATATGTATATAGAAATGAGTCTCTGTGCTGTACACCTGAAACTAACACGATATTGTAAATCAACTATACGTCCATTAAAAAAAAAACTTAGGGAAATTGATTTAAAAAAAAAAAGGAAAGAAAACGAAACAAAAAACTCCCCTCTCCCTCCACAAAATCCTATTGCGGGAGTGCTTTGAAAATGCCCTGGTGCGGTGTCTCCAGGGAAGTTGGTGGCCAGCAGAGGGCAGCAAAGCCCCACAGGCAGCCCCGCAGAGGCTCAGTCCTAGTTGCCGGAGCTGGAAAGGCTAGGGAGCCGCCTGCCTGCGGATCAGAGCTGGCGCTTCGGTGCAGACGATGCAAACAGTCCGCTGACACCTCGGTATCCACCCTTGTTTGGTCCTGGAGTGGCTGAGCTGCTGAACACAACTCTTCTCCATTAGCAGTAAAACTAGAACCACCACCACCATCACCATCAAAACAGTAGCAACGGTTTACTGTGCATCACCATGTGCCAGGCTATGTGCTAATAATCTTTGAAATAGGAACTATTTTCCATTTTACAGATGAGGCAAGAGGCTTAGTGAGATTGTGACAGACAGAACAGCATGGTGGTGATGAGTGTGAGTTTTGGAGTCAGAGTGCCTCTGCTTTGACCCCTGGGCCTTGATTTTGTCATCTGTCAAAAGGGAAATTATTAAAGTGCCTACTGCGTAAGATTGTTGAAAAAGTCAAGTTAAAACACAAAACACACTTGAAACTCTTCTCAGTTCAATCTATAAGTATTATTCTTGCCTATTATTACTTTTGGTCACACAGCTATTTTAAGTAGAGAGCCTGGGATTTGAACCGGGGTCTGTGAGTCCACAGGTTTGAACCTTATGCCATCTTTGGGGGAGAATCAATGTCTTAGCAATATTGAATCTTCCAATTCATGAACATAGTATGTATCTCCATTTATTTAGGTCCTCTTTGATTTCTTTCATTATTGTTTTATAGTTTTTAGCATACAGATCCTTTTTAAAGGCTGATACTTAGGTATTTCACTTTTTGGGTGCTATTGTAAATGTTAAAAATACTTTAAAATGTTTTAATTTCCAACCGTTCTTTGCTTTTATAGAAATGCAATTAGTTTTTGTATATTGAGCTCACGTCCCATAATCTTACTAAACTCACTTATTAGTTCTAGTAGGTTTTAGAAAAAAGATTCCTTGGGGTTTTCTAAATAGAAAATTATGTCTTCTGAAAATAGAAAGAGTTTTATTTCTTCCTTTCCAAACCATATGACTTTTATTTCTTCTTCTTGCCTTAGTTCACTGGCTAGGCCAGCTTGTGTAATACTAAGGGTGGTGTGAACAGATACCATTATCTTTTCCCAGTCTTACAGCAGAAATCATTCAGCCTTTCACCATTAAGTATGTTGTTAGCTGTAGGATGTTGCTTTGTTATTTATTTATTTATTTATTAGATGCCATTTAGGTCAAGGAAGCTCTCATCTATTCCTAGTTTGCTGAGAGTTTTTATCATGCCTGGAGGTTGAATTTTGTCAAACCCTTTAGTGTATCTATTAAGATAATCATATGATTTTTCCTTTTCAGTCTGTTGATGTCATGAATTACATTAATAGGTTTTTGAAAGTTGAACCAGCCTTGCATTCTTAGGATAAACTCATTGTGATGATGTGTTATCTTTTATTTGTTGCTGTATTCAATTTACTAATATTTTGTTGAAGATTTTTATATTTAGGTTCATGACAGATACTGATTTGTAGTTTTTCTTTTCTTATTATTTCTTTGCTTGGTTTTGGTATCAGGGTAATGCTGGTCTCATGAAAGGAGTTGGGAAGTTTTCCCTCCTCTTATGTTTTCTGGAAGAATCTGGGTTGAATTTTTCCTTAAATATTTGGTAGAATGCACCAGGGAAGGCATTTGGGCCTGAAGTTTTCTTTTTTGGAAGATTTTAAACTACATGTTCAATTCTTTTAGTAGAAATACAGCTATTCAGGTAGGACTGGCTACACAGATTGTGGGGCTTAATGTAAAATAAAAATGCAGGGCCCCTTGTTAAAAATTATTAAGGAATTCAAGATGATGACAAGAGTCATTAAACCATGTGTGGGGACTTTCTATGGTGTGAGGTCCTCTGTGGTTGCACAAGACACACGTTAAGAGTTCTGGTCACAGTTCCGATGTGTTTGTGTGCGTGTGTGTGTGTGCATGGGGTTTCTTGTACCAATAAGCAGCTGGTGTCCCACAGTTCAACTCAATTCTGACACTATCTACCTGGAGATAGCATCAGATTCCACAGGTCAAGGGTTCAGTCCTACAAGACTGCCCACCCCCAACCCTGCTTTAGTTGCCAGTTGCAAACCCAGGCTGTCACCTGGACTTTTGACCAACCGGCTATAGATTGAAAGTTTCAAAGACTTCTCCTTGGCTTTGATTAATTTGCTAGAGTGGCTCACAGAACTCAGGGAAACATTTTACTTACTAGATTACCAGTTTATTATAAAAAGATATAACTCAGGAACAGCCAGATGGAAGAGATGTATGGGGGAAGGGTGCAGAGCATCCACGTTCTCTCCACGTGTGCCACTCCTCCACATGTTCACCAACGCAGAAAGTCTCTGAATCCCCCAGTCCTTATGGGGTTTTTATGGAGGCTTCATTACATAGTCAGGATTGATTGATTGATTCAACCTCCAACCCTGCTTCCCTCCCTGGAGGTTGCGGAGGGTGGACTGAAAGTTCCAATCCACTAAACACATGGTTGGGTCTCTTGGCCCCTGCAATGATCCCAGAGGAACTGGGGGCAGGGTGGGACTTGGGGAACAAGTGAAGGATTTCGCCCTGGTAGGGAGGAGGCTGGAGGGCAATGCGTGGAGAGAAGTGGGCTGCTTGGCATTTGTTTTCAGAGCTTTTGCTATATGTCTCGTCTCCCTTGCTGAGTTGTGAGCCCCTCCAGGGAGGGGCCTGAGCGCTCTTTCCTCAGTACCTCCTCTGTCCCAGGACACCAGCCTCTGCCCTTGGCAAGTCCCCAGGGGGGTGGGCTAGTGGAGTCTAGGAGGCAGGCTCCCCCATCCCCAGTGTGATTGGGAAGGAAAGGCCAGAGTCCTAGTGATGCTAGCTTGGCAAGTTTATTGAAATCCCAGCAACACAAAGAGCAGTACAGGCAGGCACCCACCCCAGCCCAGGCCTTCCTGGAGCGTGCAGACATAAACCCCCCTGCAGTGAACAGAGTTGGGCCTCCCTCACACCACCAGCAGGGGCGTGGACTGTTGCAGGGTCCATCTCTCTACCAGCACCCACCCACCTCTTGGACTCACATGCCAGGGTTACACCAGCACCCCAGGAAGAGAAGCAGCTAGGATCTATGCCACTCGGAGAAGAACCATCTCTGGGGACTCAGGGATCCCTTGGCCCACCAAAAACGGTGGATCCTTCTGGGTCAGGAAGAGAAGGAAAGGACCTTCTCCTGCCAGGGAAAGGAAGGGGAGGGAAGCAGAGGACGGTGGCTGAGACACCTGCTGTGTGGACAGCCAGCTCTCCATTCTCTAAGTTAATCCAAAGCTAGGACCAACATGCTGATTTTTGTAATTGCATTGAATCTGCATTTCTTGAGGTCTTTGGGCTGGGTGGTGAGGAGTGACCCAAAGGAAGGAAACTGGGAGTCAGGGAGAGGCCAGTCCGCTGGGGCTGTGGATGGAGCATCTAGGTGGTGAAAAAAAGCCCCCCAGAGGACACAGGCCAGGCAGAGCAGCCCTTGGCTTCTTGGCAGGATGGGTACCTAGAGCGCCCTCGGCCCAGAGTCCGGGCACTTTGGGGACAGAAGCAGAAGCCGTGGAGATGGTTCTTCCTGGTCGGTGGCTGGCCGGCGCTCGGTTCGAGGTGGTGGTGGACACGAAGTGGACGCTGGAGCCGTGGCTGCTGAAACCGCCTTCAGTGGGCAGCAGGCAGGGGACGCTGGGGGCTCAGGTCTCGCCCACAAGCACAGAGCTCCCCTCCCCGGAAGCCCGCGCTCAGCGGGTCCCCACCGCCCACGACCTGGGCCCCGCCCACATTCGAGCTCCAGAAGCCGCTGGACCGGTTGCTGCTGCGGCCCGAGATGGTGACCCCGCCGCGGGAGAGGCTGCAGGTGGTGACCAGAGGCTCGGGCCCGCACACCAGGCCGCCCCGGGAACTGCTCACTGCTGTGGGAGGATGAAACCCTCAGTGAGGCTGCCTCATCCTCCACCTCCCACTGGGGGTGGGGGGAGGGACGGGCGGTGGCAGCAGGGGAAGTGGCCTGGGTCCGAGTAGTTCCTACTGTCTACATAGTCAGTACCCACTTTTCCCTTCTCTTGTCTGGGTGTCTCAAAGGCTGTGACTCCACTGAAGTCAAACATTCGGACTAAAATGGAAGAATTCAGCCAGTTCCCCAGGTGTTGGCCTATAGCCATAAGTCCACCACCATTTATAACGGCCAAAGTCAGGTTGGGTTGAGTGAGGCGGGTAGTGATCTGGGTTACCCAGCAGCTGTGCCAGTAGCTTCTATGAAGCCACAGGGCTTCTCTCCTCCAATGACATCATGCTCCTTGGCGGTCCCCACATTGCCCATCAAAAAGGTAGTCCTGGGCTCCCCTGGTGGCGCAGTGGTTGAGAGTCCGCCTGCCAATGCAGGGGACACGGGTTCGTGCCCCGGTCCGGGAAGATCCCACATGCCGCGGAGCGGCTGGGCCCGTGAGCCGTGGCCACTGGGCCTGCGCGTCCGGAGCCTGTGCTCCGCAGCGGGAGAGGTCACAGCAGTGAGAGGCCCGCGTACCGCAAAAAAAAAAGGTAGTCCTTCGTTCCTCCTGACCCACTGATGGCTCTGCTCTCTAGCCCTCTGGTCTTCACTGGGCACACCTCCATGACCCAGGACGCTAATCTGATTAAACCTTGCTTAGACCAGCCCCCAGGGTGGACGGCCTCCCTATCTTCCTTCTCCTCTCACCAGAATCCTTCCCGCCATCTGTGACCCACCCGGTTTAGCATACACAGCTGTGTATATTTGCGCTTTTGGATCAGAAATCTGGGTTTGAATTCTGGCCGTGCCACTGACTACCTTTGTGATTTCTGGCAAGTCCTGTATTTTCTCTGATCGAGTAAAAGGGGGTTGTGCGTGCCTATTCCTCCCCCCGGGGTTTTGAGGATTAGGTTGACGGTGGATAGGACCCATCTCAAGAAGATTATAATTCTGGAGAGGAGGGGCTGGGTCTCACCTTCTTTGTGTCCCTACCCTGCAGAGCCCAGCACAGGTCCTGAGCGCTTTGTTTGGTGGCTGTAGCCGCAGCAGCAGCAAGGGGACTTGCGTTTAGCCTTGCCATCCCCTGCCATCAGGAGGGGAGGGAACTCCCTGGCATAGACCTTTCCATTCCTCCTCTGGTCTTTGCCCTCGAAGGACAAGACCACCCAAAGCAAAAAGGCTGACTGTCTTCTGGAACCCTCTCCCACCTACCAGGCCCTGCAAACCTTTGTGATTGCTTAGCTCCAGGGAGGAAGACTCTGGTGGTGTCTCAGACCTCAGCTAAAGGGATGCTCTCAGTTTAGAGGCCAGATGGTCCCTGCTCCCCTGGATGTCATGGCCAGTCTGGCCATGGGCTCCTGACCCCAATGTGGGCTTGAGTTTAAAGGACATTTGAAGGGCCCCAGGAGAGAAATGTGTGAAGAGGAAAAGACTGAAGGTTCTTACATATGTCTACTGGTCCAACACCTTCATAGATCCTGGAGAGAGAAAGAAACAAGTTCACAAGGTGTCATTCCCTGAAAACCTAGGTGCTATCAGAGGGCTCAGTGGACCAGTGGTTCTCACCCTTGGCGGCACAAGCATCAGGGAGCTTTGAAAAATGACACGTTCCTAATCCCTGCCCCAAAACTATTGAATCAAAATATCTGAGGGAATGTCTTCTTCTTTTCTTTCTTTCTTATTTTAAAACAAGCTAACCAATCAAGCAGAACTCCCTGTGATTCTGGTGCAGCCCGTCTACAGGCTTGCACTGAGAGGCACAGATCTAGAGCCATCTTCTAAACCCCTGCCAAGGGCAAACCCGCCTAAGGTTTGCAGAAAACATAGTTACCCCTAGAGAGTGCCCATTTCAGCAATTCTTCATGTAGTTCCCTCCCCCACTTAGTCTTTCTAGAAGCCGGAAGTCTGACCCCACTCCCACCTGCTGCACTGAGAGCACTTAGTGGCTCTCCTCGCCTTCCAGCAGGCGCTTATAGGTGGCGACCTCGATGTCCAGGGCCAGCTTGACATTCATCACCTCCTGGTACTCCTTCAGCTGCCGTGCCATGTCCTGCTTGGCCTGCTGCAGGGCAGCCTCCAGCTCCGCCAGCTTGCACTTGGCGTCGCTGAGGGCTGCCTCGCCCCACTGCTCTGCCTCGGCCACAGCGGCCTCCAGCTTGCAGTGCTGGGGGGAGGGCAGTTTGCAGGTGGGCTTTGGCAGGGACTAGGGGATCCTCAGGTCAGACTAGAAACTCTGCCCCCTGTGAGTGAGCACATGGCATGGTGCTAAGCCAGGGATGGAGCCTGTGGAGGATGCTTTCCCAGGGATTGTCATCCTGTAGTTTGACGTCACCAGGGAGCAGAACATTGCTTATCGTCCATTTCTGTCCTCACTGATTTTGCACTTACTGATCTCTGCTGCTCTAAGACCAATGGGGTCCAGAGAGTAAAGTCATTCTTTCTGCCTCACCTTCCCCTCTAAGTCAGCCCCAGGTCTTTCCTTCTACATGGGAGACTCTTTCCCTGGTTCCACATTTTCCTCCCCCAGGAAGTCTTCCTGGACTAATTCTTTTATTCCTATGTTTCTGGGTCCTGGTGGCCTCCCCCACATCTTCAGACTTGGGCTCCCCAAAGCTTGGGGCCCTGCCTGTCCTCCCTGTGGGGCTTTTTCTCCTTTCTTTCGCCCACCTGAGCCTTGGCGTGCTCGATCTCTGCCTTCAGCCTCTGGATCAGGCGGGTCAGCTCATTGATCTCATCCCGAGTGTTACGCAGGTTGTCACAGTGTTGGCCAGCTGTCACCCGCATCTCCTCATACTGGGCCTCGATATCGGTGATGACCCCATCAAAGTTCAGGTCCCGGCTGTTGTCTATCTTCACGATGACTGATGTCTCAGAGATGTGTGACTGCAGCAACTGGATTTCCTGCGTTGTAGGATCAGCGAGACAGATGGGCTCAGAGTCCCGTCAGTGACCAGGGCTCTGCCACAGGGTCCCCAGGATGCGGAATCGGGGGAGAGAGCATTGCTTGTTTGTTCAGAGCAAAGCAATGGGGCAGATCATCCAAACCAAAAGCAAAGAAAAAGAGGTGGCCCAGAACCGTTTCAGTTCGACTTTAAACCCTTGTTATATACTAGGAGATATTCCTTTAACATCTTAACTTCTTAGGTGACTATTAAAACCATGGGGGCCTAAGGACTTGGTGGAGAGGAGTGAGACCATGCTAAAGCTTAAACTTCCTTTGGCTTATCCACACAGTGGCTGTGCCAGTCTGGATCATTGAGAGCTGACAATATTTTAGAACATGGTGGTCTAGGAATTCCTATATCCCAAGTCCTTAATAGAACCAGGCGTGGGGCTGGGGGAGGGCTGGGAACTGGCCTGCAAGGTGAGGGCCCCAGAGGGAGCTTTCTTCAGCCTTTCCACTCAGAGCCAGCCACTTAGCTCTGATTGGGACCGTTCCAGACCAAACAGAAGCAAAAGATCGCTAGTTCATTTGACTAATTAGGTAACACAATTTTTCTTACATCTCCTAGAAAATCAGTTTTCCAGGGTCTTCTCATCAGTAGATAGGAAGTGACATTCCTAGACCCCAGTCTTGAGATTGGTCAACAAGAAGTTGGCTCATGGATCCAAGGAGTTGATTCATAGACCTGAGTGAGGCTGCTGAGAAGCCTGCTCCCCTTACCTTCTCCACTTGTACATACATCAACATATAGAGGATATAGATTTGATGGGAGGAAAGATGTATGATACCAAAGGTTAGAAAATACACTAGTCCAGTGAATCCCCCAGGGAGTCCAGACCACACATTGAGCTCCTTGGATAGCTCAGAGGGGATGATCACTTACCGCCATGTATAGGGTTTTCAGGAAGTTGATATCCTGAGTTAAGGTATCCACGTTGGCCTCTAGATCAGACTTATTTGAGAAAGCTGTATCCACATCCTGTATCAAAGAGAGAAGGATAAAATGCTCATTACTTGCACACTGTTTAACCTCCCCACCTTGGCAGGCTCTGGAGGTGGGTGGGAAGACCAGGCCAGTTCCCACAGGGCCAGGCCAAGTGGGACAGATGGGAAAGTCATTGGGTGGAAATACAGCTTAGTGACTCTTGTTCTTCTCCCTTATATAGCATGAAACCCCCAGGGATGCTGGACATTTTCTGATGCTTATTTAGCGGCAAGAAGAGTCTGGATAATCCAAGACTCTTCAAATGTCATCCCTTCAGACCTCTGCTCTCATGAAGACCCAATCCTAAGTCACTGGAGGCCAAATCAGAACTTCGAAGGGAAGCGGTTGTGACCTTAGGGGGTCCGCTGTGTGCGAGTATTCACAGGGCTGTCCGGGCAGTGTCCTGGAGTTGCGAGAACATTTGTCTGTCTGGAGGAGAAGTTTGCCTGGGCCTGTTGCTCTCCTTACCTTCTTCAGAGCCACACACCCATTCTCAGCGTTGGCCACGAGTCCCACCTCCTCTTCATACGTGGATGATAAGGATGAAGAGGGTGAGTCCTCACTCTGAACTGAGAGCCGATTACTCCCAGCTCCCCAGTTATCACCTCTTGTGACCTCTCTGCTCCGTCCAGGAGCCTGGCTCCCTGTTGCCATCTGCATGTTTTCATCCACTCTGTCCCATCTTTAAGACCTTTTATGAGTCCACAGCCCTTGGTTTCTCCAAATCCCTTTTACTTTCTCAAACTGGATGTGGGGTCTGAAAATCTGGACCTTTGCTGGGCTCTTCTGCTGGAAAAGCCTGAGGGTCACTGCACTTAGAGGAAGTAGGACCTTATTTGTGGCCGGACTTAGGCACTGTTCTCAAAACCAGAGAGTTTCTTTTTCTGGGGTCAACTCACCCATGCTCACAGGCAGGATTAGGGACAACCATGCCCAATTCCAAGTCTCCTTTCTCCTCAGGACCCATGGAGGGCCTCCTCCTCCCATACATATCACATCCCCACCCCTGTCTTCAGGCTGGGAATTGAAACCAGCATTCAACCCTGATCCTTCCGGCAGCTCTCATCCAAGCTTGGCTGC
The DNA here is from genome assembly GCF_059928025.1 of Delphinapterus leucas. NCBI lineage: Eukaryota > Metazoa > Chordata > Mammalia > Artiodactyla > Monodontidae > Delphinapterus > Delphinapterus leucas. The sequence continues at coordinate 41,765,270 of NC_143139.1, forward strand.
TGCTTTGGGGACCAGCCCGTGCCCATCCTAGGTCAGTACAGTCCAGCAGCCGCTCACTTCTTCTTGAAACCCTCAGGGACATCCTGCATGTTGTTCCTCTCAGCCTCCAGCCGGGCCCGTTCGCTGTTCACTACGTCCAGCTGTCTCTGCAGGCTGGTGATGTAGTTCTCGAAGAGGGGCTCCGGGTTGCTCCTGGCATATTTCTGCTCTTGGAGGAAGTTCCACTTGGTCTCTAGGAGCTTATTCTGCTGTTCCAGGAACCGCACCTAAAGCCACAGGGGCAAAGACATGGCAATTGAAGTGCTTGATATAGTTACCTGTATGTCAACGTTGCTCAGATGGCCAGAGGTGACTTAAACCTGTGGTGACATCGTTCCCCCGCCCCTGTTGAATTTAGCTCCTCCTCTAACTCAGTAGAATCTGGCAGAGCAGGTCTGCAACCCCTCCTCGTGCTCAACCAGGCTTATCTACAAACAGAAGCTTTGGAACCAAAGCTCTTCAACCATTTCCCTTTCAACCCTCTGAGAAAGGTGAGGGCTGGTTCACTGGAAAGTTGGAGATCGATTCTACCTGAGCTGGGGTTTGCCTATATCTAAAAACTGATTTCAGCCATCCCTAGCAGGGAATGAGGAACAGAGTAAAGTACATTGGGCTGGGAGGTGGTGTTAGGAGGTGGGAATTCTCAGGTCATAATTCATACCCATCACCTCAGAAATTCCATCAGCTGAGACTTATAGAGCTGGAGGGGAACATAGAGGCCATTTGCTCCAACCCCTCATTTCGGAGTGAAATGAAGCTCACAGAGGTGAGTTTCCAATCTCAGACACAATAGAGCATCCCCACTTCACGGAGACACGGTCTGGGGTTTGGGGCTGTGTCAGTTCCACCTCCCTGTTCCTCTCATCAGCCTGAAGACCAGTGGCCACCAGTGGTCATTCCCTACTCTTTCCCTCAATCTAGGCGACTCAGCTGAAGCTGGATATCCCAGGTGGGGGAGGGGTATGAATTCTTTGCTTTGTACAAAAATTACTCAACTCCATTCTCCATTTCTTTAAGCCTGAATAGGTGTGGCCACTCAGCCTCAGAAACCATGGAAACTTCAAAGAGAGCATGAGGATCTCAAAGGATAAAACCTCTTAAACCTGTACCAGCCAACACCTGGTGGAGGTGTTAGTGTTTCTAGCCTGTTTGGGAGATATTTCTAAGTGACTAGGTGGTAGGTCTTAGTTTGTTCAGATGCCTTCAGATTTGGCTGGATGTTCCTCCTTCCCCCAGAAGACACCACCACTGTCTTAATCTATCCCTCTATGCAGCGCTTCCTCGGGCTCGTCCTGGCTCCGCAGCAGAGTGACCCAGAAATCATACCGCCATGTCTTTGGCTGGTGCCTGAAGGATCTGGGGTCAAGGTCGATGCCCTAGGTCTGGACCAGTTCTTCTTAAGGGAAAGAACATCTCAGTGCATTTAGCTCGCATCATCCCAGACCCAGAGGTTGAGCTGTCACAAGTACCTTGTCGATGAAGGAGGCAAATTTGTTGTTGAGGGTCTCAATTTGCTCCTTCTCATCCTTCTTCACCCTCTGGGCATTAGGGTCAATCTCCAGGCTGAGGTGGGTCAGCAGGCTCTGGTTAACAGTCACTGCTGTGATGGACGGGGCTGCTGGCACTCCAGCTCCTCCAACTTGGTAGCCAAAGCCAGGGCCGCCAAAGCCATAGCCGAGGCCACTGCCAGCTCCAAACCCCAGACCAGCACCGCTCCCATCACCAAAGCCAAAGGCCATCCCACTGCCAGAACCAAGGCCAATTCTGTAGCGGATGGGCCGAGGGCACACAGCTCCTATCCGGGGTGAGCACGATTCAAACGTGATGACACTCCGACTGCCAAAGCTGCTAAGACCCTGGAAGCGGGGCCCACTCCTGCAGGAGACAGAGCTGGCCCGGAAGTGGTTCAGGTTCTGGGGGGGCATTGCTGAGCAAGAGCTGAAGCTGCCCACATGGCGACCAGAGCTGACTGTGTCAGAGCGGCAAGATGTGATGGTGTCCTGGGTGAGAGGCAAGCAGCGACTGCAGAGCAGGGGGAGCTGGAGCTGGGAGGCCCTCTGAGGCCAGTGGATCCCTCTAAGCACTTTTATGTGTGTGGGGATCTGAGGATTGGCCCCATAAAAATGGAAAAAGCCATTTGGAAGCATTTATGAGCTTGAGTAGTTAGCAGAAAATCTTCCAGCCTGCAACTTCCTTCACAATGAGTTAATCTCAGACACACCTATTTTCCTCAGAATCAGGGCCATAACATCAAACCTATAAACATTAAAAACATATAAACACGTAAACATTATGGTCCTACTTTTCCCACAAGTCCACCACTATTGCCATTATGGGGACCTTAATTTGCTTTGGTCATAAATCCAATAGACTTTCCACAGTAAGTGTGGCTAACCACCAGAAAGTTAGGATGGTAACTGCTCCAGCAAGAGGCTGCAAGGGATGCAGCTATACAGATAACACCCTCAATAGATGGGGGTGTGCAGAAGACAGGCAGGGTTTTCATAGCTCTAAGTAAGAAATGATATGGTAAGAATACAGTTTGTTGCATTCCTGTAGGAGGATTAAACAGTCCAAAAACATTTTGCAGTGTTTTATCTAACCTCTATGATCTGATTTGACTGTTTACATAAAAATTGAATTGTCACTAAAGCTCATTTGGGGTAGTGTAGATACATGTCTGATTTAAGACACTCAAAGGAGATCCATTCATTCATACATTCATTTATTCATTTGACAATTACCAGTTACTCTCTCTCAGGTAATGTGCTTGGTGCCGAGGGTACAGAGATAAAAAGATGGTCTCTATCCTCCTGGTGTTGGGGGGAGATTAATCTTGAGGACTTCTACCAACCAATACTTTTGTGGCATAGTTTGAGGCCAAAATTCTGTATGATTTGGCCATGTATCTGTGTGGAAAGTTAACCACATAATTTTGAGCCCCCAAAATACACATTAGGGCTGATCTATAGTCCTGCCTATGCAGGTTCCTTGCATTATTGATGAATGTTTGGTTAGGAGGGAGAGACACCAAGCAATAAGCATCTGGGTAGGAAATGAAAAGTTCTAAGTCACTGGATATCATTATCATTGTTAATCAATATCGCAGGTATTTCAGGACCCAGAGACAGATGTTTGCCTTTTCTATTCTAGAGAGTGAAATGATTTGTCCTACTCGTCTGTGCCTGGGGGAACTTGTGCTTGACTAGATGCTCACTTGGGATTCTACTTGGAAGGGGATATGTGCTTTTCTCTGGAGCTATCCATCTCAGGTCTTCACTATTTTCTTCCATCCCAATCTCTATATCTTTGATTTCTTTTTCTTGTCTTACTGCATTAGCTAGGACCTCCAGTTTGATGTTGAAAAGCAGTGGTGAGAGGGGGCATCTTTGCCTTATTCCTGATTTTTGGTGGGAAATCTTCACGTTTCTTACCATTGAGTACAATGTTAGCTGTAGTTTTTTTGTAGATATATATATATATTTTGTCAAGTTGAGGAAGTTTTCCTCTGTTCCTAGTTTACTACTGTTTTATACAGACCCAGCTATCAGGTGTATGTCTAATGGGAGAAGCAGAAAAATAATAATAACACAATACTTCTTGTGAAGGTTGCATGTGACCTCCAGGTTGCTAAAATCACTGGTCCATTCCCAGCTCTCATTTAACTTAGCAGGATTTGACATAGTTGATCATTCCCTTTTCCTTAAAACAATTTCTTCTTTTGGTTTCCAGACACCACATTCTCCTGATTTTCTATACATATTACTGACTGCTTCTTTTCAGTTTTCTCAACCAGTTTATCCTCATATCCCTGACCTCTACACACCACAGCATCATTGGGCTCAGCCCTTGTACCTGTTCATGTCTTTATCTATACTTGTTCCCTTCATGACAGCGTACAGCCTCATGACTTAAATACCATCTTTCCACTGATGACTGCCAAGGTGTATCTCTATCCCAGGCATCCCTTCTGTGCCCCACATGTATATATATATATATATATATATATATATATTTATGGTACGCGGGCCTCTCACTGTTGTGGCCTCTCCCTTTGCGGAGCACAGACTCCAGACGTGCAGGCCCAGCAGCCATGGCTCAGGGGCCCAGCCGCTCCGTGGCATGCGGGATCCTCCCGGACCGGGGCACGAACCCGCGTCCCCTGCATCGGCAGGCGGACTCTCAACCACTGCGCCACCAGGGAAGCCCCCGCGTCTCTACTTGGATATCGATTAGTATCTCAACCTTCATCTATCCAAAGCTGTTCTCCCGATTGATTGTTCCTATGAAATATGTTCCACTTGCCAGGCTCACTATCCCTGTAGTGGCTCAGGCCAAAAATCTGGGAGTCATCCTTTATTCCTCAGCTCTTTCCATATCGCACATTCAATCCATTGGCAAGTTCTACCTGCAAAATATACCTGGACTCCTACTACTTCTCATCACCCCACTGCTACCATATTGGTCCAAGCCCATCACTCCTCACAGGGTCTATTGAAGCCTCCTTCCAGCTAGTCACCCTGCTTCCTCCTTTGCCCCTTCTGACTTTCCTCAACACCATAGTCAGAATGGTCCTTTAAAAACATGTCAGATCATGCCATTTCTAAGCTCATATGCCTCTGGTGGTTTCCCATCCCACTCAGAGTAAATGCCACACAGGACTCTACATAGTCTGCTCTCCTCTTTCACTGACCTCACTTCCCTCTATCCGTCCTACTGCTCACCCTGCTCCAGCCACCCTGGCCTCCTGTGTGTCCATCAGACAGGCAGGAAAACTCCTAATCAGAGGCCTTCCCATTTGCTGTTGTTGTTGTTTTTTTTTTTTTACTGCTGGGAACTCTTTTCCTGCAAATGGCTACATGGCCGGGTCCCTCAACTCTTCCAGTTCTTTGCTCATGGGTCACCCCCTCTTTAAAGACCCCTCCCCTGTGTACTCTCTATTCCCCCTCCCCGCTTCCTCTTCTCCTTAGCAGTGCTTACAGTCTGAGGTCCTTTCCTGCATGGATTTGCCTGTTTATCACCTGTCTTCCCAGGCTGGAATATAAGCTCCAGGAGGCAGGCACTGTTGTGTGTTTTTTTCCTCCTCTGTGTCTCCTGCTTAGGATAGCAGGGACATGTGGGAGGCATGCTATATGGTTTTGTTGAATGAATGAAGACACCGCAAAGATTAACAGCAGGAGGAAAAAGGGAGAAAGGACAGGGGGTGAAAGAAGAGGAATTTGGGCATTTGGCTTTGTAAGTATTTCAGGAAGAGGAGACTCTAGTCTCCAAAATGGAGAGGAATGACCCTGAGGAGGATGGTGCAGAAATCCAAGAGCTCAGAGAGGGTCAACCCAGTTTGCCCTCCAGCTCCAGCCTCTTGGGGTGTGAGCCTGGCTGCTTGGAGGAAAGGGCATCCCCCTCCACTGAGGCCAGGCAAGGGGATCCAGGTCACTGGGAAGGGGATGGGGGACGCCTGTGGAGGAGAAAAGGGGAGGGGAGCAGGAGGGATGGCATAGAGGACACCACTGAGTGTGCCAGGCCGGGAACAGAAGACTTGACACAGCCCTTGGAGTCAAATGGAAGTGGGTTCAATCCCAATTTTGCCATCAGTCAGCAGTGTGACCTTGGGCAGTGGCATGGGAATGGCACGGTAGTGGCACACCCTGGATGCAGGCAGTCAGGGGTGCGTGTCTGTAGAGAACTTAAAAACAACAATACACCCAACTAAAAGTCTGCTTGCCTTTTATTATCACTGTGCAACATTCGCCCTCCATGGTATACAAATGACCTGGGGAAATTGTTTAACCTCTCTAAGCCTCAGGTTCTTCATCTGTAAAATGGAATTATACCTACTGCACAGTATGTGCGAGTTACATGTGAAAATGTTTGGAGTGTATGCTGTGTGGAGCCTGGTGTGGTTATTGTCATCATTTCTTTCCCCCCTCCGTCCCCCTCTTTTTCTCTCTGCCCCCTTCCCCTCTCTTTTGCACAATCCTCCTTTCACTGGTAAGCCGTCAGTTCTGTTCCCGTCCAGCACCCCACCTGCTTCCCACTCCAGTGGCTGTGGCATCATTACCCCACCAGCCATTCCCGGGGCTGTCCTGTGGTTCAGCTTCCTTCAACCTTAACAGCCCAGGCGGGGTGGCGGTAATTGAGACCAGTCACGCATAACCCCTTTTCTGAGATGGGCTGTTGCCATCAGCAGTTTATACTTCTGAGGCGTTATTTCATCAGACAATGCAAAACACAATCCTCAGCCATTTTTTAAAGGGTGGCAGGTGGGGAGAGGGGAGTTGTCCTGGCAACTCTGGGCTGGGGCTTTTGCTGCTCTGACAGTTTCTGCTTCCTGTTGAGAGTTGGTCTGGATGTAATCCTGAGATCTGCTGGCTGAGCTAGTGTAGACAGATTGCTGGCTCATCCCGATGCTAACTGCTTGAGGCGGGGGGGCGGGGGGGGAACTGCTGACGAGGGCTTGGCGGGGAGGAGGGGATGGGAGGGGAAGGGGCCATCCTGGTTGGCTGAGCAGAGCTTGTGAACCCTGGGTGCACAGTGGCTGCACTGTGTGTGTGTGTGTGTGATTGTGTGTGTGTGTGTGCATGCCTGTGGGAGGGGAGGAGGGTGACAGGGAAATCCAGATGGTGAGAAGGCTTTGCTAAGGCCACCTTCTTCAAATGTTTCCGTTTAGCCTAGGGACAAGTTTGCACAGGAGAGAGGCACTCACTGGGAGGTGTTCACGCTGAGACCTGCCCTGGTGGGAAGGGAAGCTCAGGGGTCCCCCAGCAGAAGGAGGGGGGCGATGAGGAGAGAGCCCTCTGCCCTGTCAGACTAGTGATGCTTGGATAGAATCTAAACACCTCCCAGGAGAGTCAAAGCACCCCTCTTGCTTGAGCCCATCCCCACCCTTTCAGGCAGAATGATTTTTTCAGGTTTAGCCCAAATTCTTCACTTGCCCACACAGTTATCACCTGTCAGGGTGAAATGTGACAGGTGACCTGCTCGCAGGCGTGCAGGTCGGTTTGCTTCAACAAACCTTTATTGGGTGTGATGTGAGCCCGACATCAAGATTAGGTGCTGGGATACTTGCTGGGTGCAGCCCTCTTCCTTTTACCAGATTCAGTGATCCTAAGTACCCCTTCTCTGCCCCCAGTTCCATTTCTGCAGCCATTTCCCCCAATCCGAGCCCCAAGGGGAGAGAGGCGGTAGTGGGCCCACCTGGGGCCGCTGATGGGACTCGGATGACCAAGGGATCCTGGGACCCAGGGGAAGGGCAGAGTGCATCTGAGGGAGGGCACAGTGGAGCAAGGAAGGCTCTCCTAGGGAGAAGAGGGACAAGAAGTGGGAGACATTCGGGGGAGACAGACACAAAAACAAGGGGCTTCATTCAGGGTCCTCCCACCCGCCCCAGGCCTCTTTGGGCTGTTCCCCACCTGTCCTCATGGGGGCGCTCTGGGAAGGGCTGGGATTTGGATTCCCGAGGCCGAGTGGAATGCGGGGAGGCTCTGGCTTCCAGCAGTAGGCTCTCCCTTCCTTCCGAGAGCAGGGCGGGGCCTGATCCTCCCTATAGGTGCAGGGTGGGTCCTGGGAGAAACTCAGATGTTTGCCCAGGTAATGGAGGTGAACCGCCCAGGGAACCACCGGGAGGCACTTTTGTCCTGCCTGCCTAGAGTCACCTCCTCCCTGGAGAGAGGGGGAGAATGGGGGCACGGCTGCACAGCACTGAGGGGGATGCCTTGGTGGAGGCTCTAGAAGGGCGCGCCGGGGCCTGTAGCTCATGTCCAGGACTGAGCTGGGGTGCCCTCACTACTGGGATGAGTCTGCCTAGTGGATGGTTCCAGACAAGTCTCCCTTCCCCTGGGGCCTGGGCCACTCTAGGATGGGAATTCCCAAAGGGATGGTCGCCAGGCTCAAGCCCACCTCATTGTGAGGGTGGGGGAATCTTCTCTCCTTCTCCTCCTTTACTCCACTGGAGTGCCTCCTGGGCCTTGGGTAGTCATCTTTGGGACAGGGGTGGGTGGCCGGTTGTCATCTCTGTTTCTGCTGACTGCAGGCCAGGACATTCCTGTAGTTTTCAGAGTTTTCAGAGCAAGGAGCTTAGCTGGCTCTAGGGCCAGGTCCAGAGTGACAGGGCTTCCAGTGGGAATGGAGGCCATGAGGCCCCTGTTGTCCCACCCCCTCCTTCCCTGGGTGTGGATGTGCATCCCTAAAGTCACCGGCCCTCACCCGTCTGGCGCTGCACACTCTGGTTCACGGCTGCTGATCCCTCAGCCTGGAGCCCCTGCTGGGCTTCCTTGCTTCCCCTCAGTCCTGCTGGCCTTTGGGATCCAGCTTGCCTGCCCCCTCCTCTGGGGATCTTCCCAAGGCCTGTGACCAGGGTAGGACCCTCAGTTATGTCCTCCTTCACAATAAGCCTGACATCTGTAATTTCCTGTTCCGGGTCTGTACCCTCAGGTAGGCTGTAAGCCCCAGGGGCATGGATTGGGGCCAGGGCCCCATTTTTTAAAAATAGCTTTATTAAGATATAATTCACATATCATATAATTCGCTCATTGAAAATTACAATTCAGTGGTTTTAGTATATTCCCAGATAAGTGCAACCGTCACCCCAGTCCCTTTTAGAATGTTCTCATCGCCTCAAAAGAAACCTTTGGCTGTCCCCGCCACCCCATCTTCTCTTCCCTCCAGCCCACTAGGCAGCCACGGATCTGCTTTCTGTCTCTGTAGATTTCCCTAATCTGGAATTTCATATGAATGGAATCATAGAATATGTGGTCTCTGTGTCTGGCTTCTTTTCTCTCCCTCATGTTTTCAAGGTTCATCCATGTTGGAGCACGTATTAGTGCTTCACTCCTTTTTATGGCCAAATAATATTTCATTGTATGGAGAGACCAAATTTTGATTATCCATTCATCCACTGATGGACATTTTGGTTGTTTCCACCTCTTGGCTCTTGTGAATAGTGATGCTATGAACATTCACGTACGAGTTTTTGTGTGGACGTGTTTTCATTTCTCTTGGGTATCTACCTAGGAGTGGAATTGCTGGGTCACGTGGTAACTCTATGTTTAACATTTTGAAGAACTGCCGGACTGTTTTCCAAAGTGGCTGCACCAGTTTATGGTCCCTACCATGGGCTCTAGGAACTGTGTCTACTGTCCCTACTGGTAGGTCAGCCCTGACTGGGGCTGCCTTGTTCACCACAGAGACACCAGCCCTTGGGTGGTCTGACCCATAACAGATGCTTGATAAATATTATATTGAGTGAATGAAAAAGCAAGTGGGTGGGTTCTTTTTAATATGCTGCCCATAAGTCAGTAACCCTTGTCTGTTCAGACCCTGTCCTTGTGACCCTCTCTGTGAGCTTCTCTCTGATCTCCGTGCCTGGAATAATTACAAGTTGTTTTTCCTTGTCGCTTCCATTCTCTCTGGCTGTCACTGCTTATGACTCCTCTGTGAGGCTGAGAGGCACTCTAGGGTTCCGAGCATGTTGTAGTCACCTCTGTATCACCAGCTTCTCATGCAAGGCTTGGCACAGAAGAGATGCCCTATGCGGGGCTGTGGGGGAAGAGGAGTTGCACCCCAGCGCTCAGGAGAGGGGAGCCACAAGGGGGCATCTGTAGTGGGGGGATTGTTACAGGGGATCAGTGAGGCAACAGGGAGGGTATCAGGGCCAGGCAGAGGGTGGAACCGCTGCCACCAAGTCTCATTTCCTGGTCTTGGGGCTCCCGAGAGGGAGAGGAGGCTAGGAGGTGCCCCGCCCTAGCCAGTCTGCTGCCTATCTTCCCTGCTTTCCCCAGGCCTGCACCTGCCCTGCCTGGGGACCTGGCTGGGGAGGCAGAGCCCAGGCTTTGAGGCTGCCGAGTACAGACATGACAGACTTTCTCTAGGACATATGCAGGGGGCCATGTGGTGAGGAGGCCTGTGGGGAATAGGGCTGTGGTTTTTAACGTGGCAGGTGACTTGCAAACTATTGGGGTGTGATGTGCAGGTTTTAAGTGGAATTTGTATGGCTCCACACTCACTCCACAGGCCACTTGCCAATCATTCATATGTAGTTTTCCCTTTTGTATAATAACCTCTCTTTCCACTCCCAACCCCACACCCCGCACCAGCCCCCAGTTCCCCAAAGCTGCCCATCAGTTCCCCTTCAGCCTCATTGTCCTCCACAGAGCAGGGCCAGTAATCCTGATTCCTGTAGCCTGGGAACAGTCAGTTGATTGGCAATAGACAAGCCCAGAGGCTCATGGCAGAGATGTGGATCCCTGGGTGGGCAGGGCTTCTGCAGATGCAGCACAATTCGGGAGTAGGGGTTGTGCTCTGGGGAGGTGGGGTCAGCTCAGCACCTCCCCTCCCCTCGCAGCCCCTGAGTCAGGGCCTCCAAGTGTGCTGAGGCAGCCCCGTACCACTGCAGCCAGGAAAGCACATTCATATCAGACCCAAAGCAAGAGGAACTCAAGGGAGAGGGAGCAGGGCAGGGTTGGCTACGTGCAGAGGGTAGGGGTGGGGCTGATTCCTTTGTCCCTTTGTTCAGTAAATACTCCATGTCCCCTTGCCTTTGTGCTAGGCATTTCTTAGCCGTCAGCTGCCACTGTGAGCTCAGGAAAAAATGTATTTTTATAGCGCCAGTTCAACGCACCTGAGCAGGTAAATCTACTGCCCAAAGACCACCTCTTGATTCTGTGTGCTAACTGAGAGGAACATGGACAGGTCCCGAGCGAAGCTGAAATCCTGGCACTTGGCTTGGGAATTTGGAATGGGATTTGGGGGTATTTTCATGTTTGTAATAGTGCGTGTATTAGGTGGGTGTTAAAAGGAGTTCACTTTTTAGGCGCATGACAGACCGAGGTAAGAGAGGAGGCGAATGTCCCGGGGTCAGGGGAGGCTGGCTTTGTGGGGAAAGTTCCATGGGGCGATCCACAAAGCAGAGCTGTGATGTGCCCATTTGGCCTTCTCATGGGGAAGAGAAGTGTTTGGGGGCCATTGCCATTCTCTTGGCCGCACTAGAGCCTGACTGTCAGTGGTCCAGATATACGGCGGATGCATTTTTGTTCTTTGCATCCCACCCCGACCCCAGGACCTAGCGCAGGGTCTGCACACAGCTAAGTGAAAGGTGACTCTTGAAGATACCTGAGGGGCGGCTCACGGAGAAAACCCAAGGGAAAACTTCGATCAGTATAGGAAGGTGGGATTTTGGAACAGCCTTGTCTTCAACCCTGGTGGCAGGGGGACAACATCCAGGCTGGGGGCTGGTGCCCTGTCCCCTGGGCTTCTAGCCTCTGGGGCTGTACTAACACTTGTGGCAGGAGGAGCCACCCCCAGCCCCTAGCTTCATGCTGAAGCTCCACCTGCTTCCACAGCCCAGTAGCCCCTGGGGCTCACAGGGGATGTAGATTTCACTGGTAGCCATGATGCTGCAGCCCCTGCTGCTCTTGAGGACACTGGTGTCCCCTGGACAGTACATGGGTGTGCTGACCACACTTGGCTCGTAGAGGATGTGCCTTTGGAGCTGTTCACAGCTGCGGGAACAGGAAGGGATACTCAGGGCCCTGCCCTGAAACATCTCGGCCAGGCCAGGCCCCCACCTGCTGCAGCTCACTTCTAAGGACATTCCCATCCCAGCTACCAACTTCCATGTCTCTCACTCTGGCCACATAAAGTGCTTAGCAGTTCCCCACGTGTCTCTCCTCTTGCCCCAGAGCCCTATCTTCTGCTTCACCCTCTCTGTTTCTATTTGTCTGAGCCTGCTTCAAATCCTCTTTCTCCAGAAAAGCATCCCCTTGTCTATATGGTTCCTTGCAGCTTCTGGGCCCTGAAGCACTGGGACCACGCTGCATGTCTGCCCCTGATTCTCACTCCCATAGACTTGGGTAGCTCTGAGGGAGAGCCTTTCCATCCTCCAGGAGCTCCAGGCAAACAGAACTCTTCCTTTGGGGTGGGGGAAGCACGCTGAGGTTTGGGCAGGGGCCAGTGTGGTCTATTATGGGTCGATCAGCTCCCAAGACCCCAGAACCGCTGGGGAGGGCTCATCTACTCACACATCTTCACGGGCCCAACACCTTCATGCAGCCTGGGGGTGGGAGGCAAAGGAGACACAAGGGAACTGCATCAGAGAATGAGACCAAGAAGCACGCGGCACCCCACCGCTTCTGCCTGCTCCGTGCACCCTGTCAACGAGGAGGGCCTGTGGTCTGCGTGCTGTTTTAGATTTTCCACGACTGTGGGATGGGCAATGGCAGCAACAGCAAGCAGAGGGCAGGAGAACAGACATCCCTGGTGCCCATCCTTGACTGACCCGTGCTCCTCGCCCTCCAGCAGGCACCTGTAGGTGGCGATCTCGATGTCCAGGCCCAGCTTGGAGTTCATCACCTCCTGGAACTCCTTGAGCAGGCAGGCCATGTCCTGCTTGGCCTTCTGCAGGGCCTCCTCCAGCCCAGCCAGCTTGCACTTGGCATCGTTGAGGGCCGCCTCGCCCTGCTGCTCTGCCTCGGCTATGGCACCCTCCAGTTTGCAGCGCTGGGAGGAGAGGGCACAGAAAGGCATTACGGGGTGCCCTGGAGCCCTGGGCTGACTCTTAGAAGAACAGAGAACATGGTCGTTGTGAGACAATTAGAAACAATATATATTGGTCTCTTCCCCCAGTTTCTGGACAGAACGCCCCCAAACCTTGTAATTTCCTAAGTGATAAGCACACTAAGATCATCCTTTGTTCTAACATTTGGTCTTTGACCCTGGTTTCTGACACAGAGTCCCTAAACGCCTTAGAATTTCCTGGGTATTGGCAATGTCTTTTGTTTAATTAAGGTGACTCTAGGTAGGCTCCTGGATGGGGGCTGGTCACCAGAAAGACCAAGCCATGATTAGAAGCTGGGAATTTTCAGCCCACCCCGCAAATCTCCCGAGAGGGGAGAGAGGCTGGGAATGGAGGTAATAATTGATCATGCCTATGAGAGGAAGCCTCCATAAAATCCCAACAGTAGAGGATTCCGAGAGCTTCCAGGTTGGTGACCAGGCGGAGGTGTGGAGAGAATGGCACGCCTGGAGAGGGCATGGAGGCTCCACACCCCTCCCACATACCTTGCCTTATCCATCTCTTCCACCTGGGTGTTCATCCGTACCCCTTATCATATGTTTTTATAATAAAGCCGTAGATGTAAAGGAATCTATTTTCCTGAGTTCTGTGAGCGACTCCAGCAAATTAATCGAACCCAAGGAGGGGGGTCATGGAGACCTCCAATATATAGCCGATTGGTCAGAAACACAACCTGGACTTGTGATTAGCATCTGAACTGGGGGCAGCCTTGTGGGACTTGGGGGGCAGTCCCTAACCTGTGGGATCTGATGCTATCTCCAGGTAGGCAGTGTCAGAAGTGCGTTAGGTTGTAGAACACCCAGCTGGTGTTGCAGAACTGGTTAGTATGGAAACACCCTTCCCCCATATCTGGTATCAGAAAGTGTTGTGAATGTGATGGTGGGAGGGTAAAGGAGGGACACAGGAGGAAGAGTGAGTTTTTCCCTCAGTCATGGTTATGTGTCAGATTCAAATCTGCTGTGGGTTTCATCCTAGGATTGTGACATCTGGTTCCTCTGGGGGATGGGGACCAGTTCTCCTGTCTACAACACCTCAAGGAGATCTGTGAGCTTCCTCTAGATAAGCCAAGCAACTTCTTTGTGACTAATAGATTTTAAGTGTCTGCCTGGTCTTCACTAGCCTAGGAGAAGAGAGTGAGTCTGAGTTGATGAGCTCTGCGGGGTCACCTTGAATTTCAGGATCATAGAATTAGAGTCTTTGGTTGGAAGGGGCCTTGGAGAACATCTTTTCTATACTCCCATCTAGTGAAGCATCCTTGCTATTCCATCTTGATGCAGTAGGTTGCCTAGCCTCTGCTGGGGGCCTCACTGTTTCCTGAGCCTGCTCATCCTGCTGTGGGTCAGCTCTTCTGTAGACAGGGCTCGCTCCCTCTCGTGGGACACAGCGCAAGTTTATTCCCTCCTCAACTGGGCCCCCAGGGAGGATGGACCCCCCAACATCGCGACCAAGACCAGATGGCGGGTTACCCTGTGATGGCCTCATCTGGGCTTTGACATTCTCAATGTCTTGCTGCAACCACTGAATCAGCTTGTTTATTTCCAGAATCTCGTTCTTGCAGTTGTGGAGGTTGTCACAGTGGGTCCCGGCTGTCAGCCGCAGCTCCTCATACTACCACATAGGGAGGTCAGAACCTGGGCACCCACACTGTGGTCCCTCCCAGCCCCCTTTCCCACTGTCCCCCGTGTCTCCTCTCCTAACTTCCTGGGTCAGGTGCTTTTGGATTCTTATACTTGTTCTGTTCCCCATCCCCTATCCATTTCTGGTCCTTTTCTGGGCTATTCCTTATTCCTTTCTCATATTCCAGCCCTGAATCTTTAGGCTTATTAAATTCTCCTCTAAGCTCCAAACTCTCCAACTCTCTGTTTAGTGATTCTGTGTCTTGTCCTTTTCTCTCTGCCCTGGGATTTCCCTCCTTTTTTTCTCCATCCCTGCTCTGGACCTTGGAAAGAGATTCTGTGCTCAGCCTGGGGTACCTAACAGACCAAGGACTGAGGACACAGCACATCTGCCCCCACCAGGGTGAATATGTTTGTATATTCTCCTTCAAAACAATTGAAAACAAAATGCAATATTATCTCCTATCTTGGCTTAACACTTTTTTATTAAACTTTTGCTCATTGAATCTAATTTCTGAATAGTGTGTTATAGATTACATTAATAGATTTAAAAATTAGCCAACTTTGTATTTTCTGCATATAATGGATGGGAGCGTTTTGCATAGAAAATGCAAAACAAGATAAGCACAAGTCACTCTCTTTGGTTATTGTGAAAAAGCCTGTAGTTGCCCAACCAATACCCATTCTCCTCTTCTTCAAACAGAAGCCCAGATAAGAGAATATTTCTCAGCTTTCTCAACGAGGTGCACAGCCATTGCTGGGTAGGGCTTCTAGGAAAGCTGTTTAAAGTCAGAGATGATTCAATTGTCATGTTCCTTTCGCCCTCTCTTCTTCTGCCTGCTTGGAATGAACATGTGAGATTGGTGGTATCGCAGCCATCTTGGGACATGGGGCAACCATGAGGATTAAAGCACCATGCTAAGAATGACAGAATAGAAAACTAGAAGGAGCCTGTGTTCCTGATGGTAACATAGAACCCCAGAGCCACCTGTGGGCAGTCTACTTCTTTACTTTCAAATTATTTGAGAAAAAAGTAAAAATCAAATTTGTTTCAACTGTCATTATTATTATTGATTTCTGATCCTCACGGCTAAATGCAATTTTTAAATAATAGAGTTATCTTTCTGGTTCTAACTTAGGAGGATGGGAAACTGTGGTTATTTTTCCTGAGCCCACCTGACTGATGAATGGCCCAGGAGAGCAACTGGAGGAGGGGCCGGCTGGAGCAAAACCTGGCCGTGGGTGAACCACAGACTGAGTCACAGGGAGCTGACGTCAGGCCAGGGTTTGACACCTTGATCACCATGGATCTCCAGGAAAAGGGTAGAGCATTGCTTGGGACACTCCCTGGAGATTGGTACCCATTGCCTTCAGAAAAACGTCCAAAGGCCTCAGTGCAGCTCTGCAGATCTGCTGTGATCTGGCCCTGTTGTCTCCAGCTGCATTTCTTTCATGGTGCTTCCTTTCATGCTTCACCTCAGCCAGACGTCCTTTCCCCCATGCTTATGGAAATCATACTTGGCCTTCGAGATCCAGACCACGCCCCAGTGCCTCCGCCTTTCCAGACACAATTTGTTCCTTCCACCATCATCCTATTCCCTTGGCCTGCAGCTTGACCTTAGCGGCCACTTCATGCTACCTCGCATCTCAGTTTGGCTGGTTACACGTTTCTCTCCCGTGCACTGTAATTTCCTTGAGGATGGGCATGCTGTGACCCTTAGTATCCTCATGGTTCCACACACCCCAGTAAGGCCCTCCTTCCCTGGCCACCCTGTTGCAAACCGTATTCACACCACACTCCCTACGCTTCACCCTGATTTATTTTCTCCGTAGCACGTGTCCATCTAACATACATCCACTGTACTTATTTGTCTTGCCTGTCCCGCCCCTGCCCCTGCCTCTGGAATGAAAGTGACACGAAGGCAGGGATTGTTTGTGCTGTTCCCTGCTGGACCTCCAGCACCTAGAACGGTGCTTGGCAGACGATGGATGCTCAATAAATGAATGAATGAATGAGTGAGTGAGTAATAATGGTGCCTTTCACAGATAGGGTGGGCAAGACTGAGATGATAATATTTGTTAAATCAAATTGCCCTCAGGGACACCAACTGCCCTCCCAGCAAGGCCCTAATTACCTAAGTCTGGGGCCACCTGAATCACGGTTTCTGCTCCACTATTAGTAACCACCCCATGCCATTAGCCTCCTCCCCCGGCCCTGGTACCAGGCGGCCCTGGTACCAGGCCTCCGCTTGCGCTTTGCTGCGGCTGGCGATTTTGTCGTACTGGGCTTTGATCTGGGAAACGATGCCGCCCGCCTGCAGCTCCTGGCTTTTGTCCACCTTCACAATGATGGAGGTCTCTGAGATCTGAGACTGCAGCAGGCTGATCTCCTGGGTGTGGGGACCCTGGGAGATTGGCCCCTGGCTGACCACCTGTGGGCAGCATGGCTGCAGGTACCTCCTCATATAAGCTTTTCAGGAAGTCGATCTCCTGGACTAGAACCTCCACATTGGTCTCCAGGTCAGCCTTTATCAGGAAGGCTGTGTCCATATCCTGCGGCCAGAGAAGTGACAGTCGTAACCTGGGGCCACCCCTCTGCCAGCTGGGCCACCAGGCAAGGTGGTGGCAGGTGGCGGGTGTGGGACCCACCTTTCCTCACTTAGGCCTATGTGGAAGGGAAGGGGTGACAAAGCCAAGGATGGAGCGAGGGGTCCCCAGCCCCAGGACCCCATGCCTGGGCCTGGCATTCTGATGGGGAAGCATCTGAAGACAATGGGGTTAAAGGAGCCTTGAATGCATTCCTCAGAGCTCCCTATGGACCTCAGGCCAGAAAATACATCGCTATCTATGTGAGGGATCAACAAGATGATTTTCATCTCTGGGAGTTTGAGTCAGAGTCTTTGTTTTGGCTTTGATTTGGCATTTGCAACATCTCCAGCTTCTTGCGCAGGTGTAAATACAACACTTAACATGAGTTGGGAGGTGGAGGCCAGGTCAGTCCCTGTCCTTCTGCAAGGGGCGGGGGAGGCTGACCTTCCTCTCTCCCAGGGTCAGTGGGGCTGGCACCAGGGTCTGTGGGGTGGGCGGGCTGCAGGCACATTTGGACACGGTCCAGGGGCTGAGTGTCCCCAGGCCCAGTGGGCCAGCTCAGGGGGCCTTCTCCCTCCCTGGGCCATCCTCCCTCACCTTCTTCAAGGCAACAAACTCATTCTCAGCAGAGGGCTGCAGGGAGAGCTCCTCTTCGTATCTGGCGGAATGAGCAGGGGAAAATGTTTTAGTTGGGCTTGTGGGGTTTGGAAGGGAGTTGGTATCGGGCCTGAGGGTAGGAGCCTCTGGGGGCAAATCCGTGTCTCACCGACTGAATGCCCTAGGGAGGCACCAGGTCCAGCCCCATCTCTGGACACGTCTGGCTCCTCCATCCACTCAACACAGATGACTTTTATCATTGCCTCTCATTAGCAAGTTTACCTTCCATGCACTTTGCAAGTTTACCTTCCATGCCACTGCCCAGTAGCCTGTTCCTGTGTCGAATCATTCTCTGGGAAGTCCTTCTTAAAGCTACCTTTATTCTATCTTGCTACTGAGGAAGCTTACGTCATCTAGTCGTTCCCTCTGGGAGGGCAGCGAAGAGTTGGCTGCCTGTTGCTGGCACAGCTGTCTTTTCTGAGTTGTTCTGAGAGTTGGCTGTAGTCACTGAAATCCCAGCTGACCCCGAGCCCCTCCTCACCAAGAGAGTTCTGAGCCTGGCCTCTGCCTGCAGCTCACTTGCAGAGGTAGCAATTACTCACTTTACCAGATCCTCAGAGACAGCCCGCCTATTTCCTCTAGGCTCCAAGGGAGCTCCTCACCCACTCACTGCCCCCGAAGGCAACGGAATCAGGGTCAGGGATTTAGTCTGGCTGAATGACTCACTTTGATGAGTGACATGGATGCATTTAAAGCTTCCCCATGCTTCCTAATGCCTGTCCTTCCGTTTTCCAGCATAACTCTGGCGCTGCAGGCTCAGGACACTGAGCCTGCCACCTGGGTTTCAACCCCAGCTCTGTCCTGTGCTAGTCATGTGACTTTGGGTAAGTGACTGGGCCTCTCTGGGCCTCAGTTTCATCATCTGTAGAATGAGGATAACACTGGTCCTGCCTCGCAGAGCTGCTGTGTTACAAATATCACACTAGTCAACGTCTGCAAAGCACCACGCCTAGGCCTGGCACAGGGTACTGTGTGTTTGCTATTATTGTTAAAATACCATCTGGTCTCATCCTTCTCCTATTGCCCCACTTTTAAAATCAAAAGTCCTGGGCTTCCCTGGTGGCGCAGTGGTTGAGAGTCCGCCTGCCGATGCAGGGGACACGGGCTCGTGCCCCGGTCCGGGAAGATCCCACATGCCGCGGAGCGGCTGGGCCCGTGAGCCATGGCCGCTGAGCCTGCGCGTCCGGAGCCTGTGCTCCGCAACGGGAGAGGCCACAACAGTGAGAGGCCCGTGTACCGCAAAAAAAAAAAAAAAAAAAGAGTCATGTACCCCAATGTTCACTGCAGCTCTATTTACAATGGCCAGAACATGGAAGGAAACTAAGTGTCTGTCGACAGATGAATGGATAAAGAAGATGTGGCACATATATGTAATGGAACATTACTCAGCCATAAAAAGAAATGAAATTGAGTTATTTATAGTGAGGTGGATAGACTTAGAGTCTGTCCTACAGAGTGAAGTAAGTCAGAAAGAGAAAACAAATACCATATGCTAACACATATATATGGAATCTAAAAAAAAAAAGTTTCTGACAAACCTAGGGGCAGGACAGGAATAAAGATGCAGACGTAGAGAATGGACTTGAGGACAAGGAGGGGGGAAGGGTAAGCTGGGACGAAATGAGAGAGTAGCAATGACATATATACACTACCAAATGTAAAATAGATAGCTAGTGGGAAGCAGCTGCATCTCACAGGGAGATCAGCTCAGTGGTTTGTGACCACTTAGAAGGGTGGGATAGGGAGGCTGGGAGGGAAACGCAAGAGGGATGGGATATGGGGATATATGTGTACATATAGCTGATTCACTTTTTTGTACAGCAGAAACTAACACAACATTGTAAAGCATTTATACTCTAATAAAGATGTTAAAAAAAAAGAAAGGTGTGGAATTTGGGGAGGTGGGAGGTGCAGCCGGTGGCTCTTCCAAACCCATGCAGAAGGATTACATCAAACCTCCCATTGCCCCCTCTGTGGTCCCTCTCTCGCTTGCAAAGAGGTAAGAATGGTGACTTTAAAGACCCTCCTAATACAGCTCTTTTTAATGAACTCAGAACCTCAAACCTTCTCAAAATGAACCCCCTATAGGTGGGATCCCCTCCAATGCCCCATGTATCCCTGCCACCCTCCAGCATGCCCACCAGCTCCCCAGACCCCAGCCACATACACTCCAAACGATACAAGAGGATGTCATACTCACAGATATTAACCGGAGAAACACCCTCTCCACTCAGCCTGATTGGGGGGGAGGGGAGAGAAGGAAGGTTACTGTGGTGTCCAGCAGCTTGCAGCCATTTGAAGCGACGTTTTTGCAATTGTTTTAAATGTATTTAGAAAAACCTGAATTATTTTTTATTGCAGAAGTAATGGAGGCTGAAATTATTGAAATACTAGTAGTATTAAAAATAATAATCTAATGAATGAAATAATGAAGAGTTTGGGGTTCATAGGAGTCAAACCTGTAATCTCAGAAACACGTCTTTTGGTGTAAATGAGGTAGACACCTTAAGAAAATTAAAGCTAGTCATATGCTACTGTCAGCTGGAAAGGTAGGGCTGTCATAGAACAAGAAGAGCTCTCTTTCAATAATGGACTATTGTCAGGCACTGAGGTTATTACAGGTGTGGAGAGGAGTCTGAGTCATAAGTGTAACGATAACAATAATAAGTCTATCATTGTTGTAGCAAGTAGGGTAGTTTTGCTTTAGCATCTTGAGGACAGAAGTGGCATTCATTATAAACACAGACAGAACATTAAAAAGGGCTACCTACCTACTACCTACATTATGCCACTTAATTCTCTCAACAACCCCATTAAGTAGGTTTTATTATCTCAGTTTTACAGATGACGAGATTGAAGATCAGAGAGGTTGATTAACTTGCCCATGATCACAAAGCTGGATTTGAGGTCAGATACATTTGACTCCAAAGCTCATATCTTTGGCCATTAAACTGAAAGATAGCTAACATTTATTGACCATTTGCTGTGTCCCATGCATTGTTCTAAGAGCTTCATATATAGTCCCTCATGGTAGGAGTCCTGTAAGAGTGGCAGAATGACCCGGAAGAAATGAGTGTGTGGGGAGCTCTGGGCCCTGCCAGAATGTACCTGCATCTTGACGTTGTCGATCTCGGCTCTCAGCCTCTGGATCATCCGGTCCATCTCAGAGATCTCTCGTTTGGTGTTGCGGAGATCATCGCCGGGCCGGCCTGCCATGACCTGCAGCTCCTCGTACTGATGCCACCAGAGTAGAGTCAGTCACTCCATCAAACACTGGCAAGGGCACTGCCTGTGCGCCCAGCCTGGCCCTCGGCGCCCTGAGCGGGCCCATCCATTCACTGATCATTCGCACATTCCCTCGCTTGTTTCTCGAGCACATCTACTCGCCAGGTGTGTCCTGGGCTCTGGGAATATCATGAAGAGCATAATCAGAGCCCTGCCTACAGTTTTCTGGCAACAATCAAACCAGCATATTATCGAGTTTATGGTTCCAAACTGAGATGAGTCCCTTAGGAATTGAACAGTGGCTTATGGGGGTGTGATAAAGGAATCTGACCTAGATATGGAAGTGGCTGGGGGGATGGGCAGGGAAGTCCTTCAAGAGATGGAGATACTTGAGCCGGGCGCTGAAGGCTGGGAAGGATTGACTTAAGTGACCGGTTTGGGGGAGAATATTCCAGACCGGGAAACAGCCTGTGTGCGAACACCCTGGGATAGGAAAGCGCATGCAGAGCTCTAGGAGTAACAGGTGACTTGGCATTGTCCTTGGGGGGGTGGTTCTTGGTCACGGGGCATACGTCCAGACCAACTGTGACCATGAATTTTGGTGGCCCTCCTGACACAGGTGTTGGGGAAACAGGGAGGAGATGCAGGGGTTACGGTGTTGGACGGTGCCCAGACTGTAGAGTACCCCGTTCTGAAGACTTTGTAACAGAATCCTCCATCTCAGGTGGCTCTCTGTCTAATAGTGCGTATCCAGGACACACTCATTTAGGAGAAATAAATGCACCCTACGTCCTCCAGCCGCCTGAAGAAAACCCACGCCCTTGCCCAACAGAAGAAGAGCCCCTGCCTGAGTGAAGATCTGTCCAGTTTCGAAAGTGTTGAATAGTTCACCTTCTTCGTTTCTAGACACACACAGTTAAAGGGAACAACAGCCTTGCCAGCAAAGGGAATCATTCGCTATACACTTCAACTATCCCACCTCGAGTTAAGTGCATCCCACCTCCACTTACCACCAAGGGGCTGCCTCGCCCTTGCACCCCTGGCACCTGACACCCTGCTTCCTTTCTACCATGCTGCAGTGGTAGGGACTAAGTCCATGCCCAGATCAGGGCAAGGGATGGGAGCCAGTTTGTAGGTGAGCAGCTGCCCCAGAAAAGCACCTGCGTTTGGCAGAGAACTGATCTCATGGGTTGGACCATCCACGCTACTACACCCCCCCAAAGCCAAACCTTCTGGCCATCTGCGTCTTTGGGTAGTAGCTCTCTGTGGTTATTCCAACCTCCCTCTTCCCAGTACAAACTCTTTTGTTCAGCAGTGTTCATGTCTGCCTTGCAGCCCCACGGGACCGCTTGCTCAGCCTTGAACCCCTCCCTGCTCCTTGGCAATCTTTTCCTCTCATTGCTTCCAACACAGCCTGAAAACCCACCCTTCTTGGAAGTGTTTTATTAGTGCTTTTTCCTTTCTGTGACTGTTCATTCACTTCATGGCCTCCCAGACCTTGGATTCCTTTTGTAGTCCGTTCATTTACAACTTTGTAACCCTGCTTGTCATATAGTAGGAGCTCCGTAAATAAACAAGCCCTTTAGAAAAGTTTTATGACCGTTTCTTGGTTGTTTGAGTCTCATCCAACCCCCAACCAGTTGTAAGTGGTGTGGGGACTGTGGCTGTCCTTTTGAGCACCCAGCATTTCTTGACCACATATCAGTGTGCGTGTGTATTAGGGTTTCCGCATGCATTTCAAGCTCAGTTTTCATAGTTTTCAACTTGGCTCCTGCCAAGTTGAAAGAAACAGGAATGCTCACATGATTCCTGAGGCTTGTGGCTAGTAGTTAAACAATGATTTGGGGCTTCAGAGGACACTAGCCCTGGAGCCTATCATGGAGGTGCCCACGCTCACCTTGGTCTGGTGCCAGGGCACAGCATCAGCCCGGCTGCGGTTGGCGATGTCCTCGTACTGGGCTTTGACCTCGGCGATGATGCCATCCAGGTCCAGGCTGCAGTTGTTGTCCATGGACAGGACCACCGATGTGTCGCTGACCCGGGTCTGCATCTGGGACAGTTCCTGCAGAGCCAGTTAACTCAGCATCACTACAGCAAAAAGAGAAGGGGTCTCGAAATCATGCAGTTGACCTCCCATCTAAGTCAGGAATCCTTTGGTAACCCCAGCAGGGATTTCCCAGCTCTTCTTATGCCAGGCATTTGATGGAGGGGGAGGTCCCATGTCAACCCCTGAGGAGTTTCTGGGTCATAGATCAGTGTGATGGGAGTGTGTCCCAGCATCCCTTCTCAGGGCTTCCTTCTGCGTATTTTCCCTGAGTATGAAGGATGAGTAAGTGTTCTCTGAATCCAAATTATATCAGGTCGAATACGACTTATGTGATTCATATGCCAACATTAAAGGTTTCTTCGGGATTGGGTGATTTTTAGGACCCTGCTCCCCTCCCCCTGCACAGTGTGAATTCTTCACTCTCTACCCCTCTCTCCCCTTCCACAGACCCAGGTCTCTGCCATCAGAGTGGCAGTGCCCAGAAAGAGGCATCTTTAGGGACCAAGAAACACCCTGACCAAAGGGCTGAGGGGCAGCTTGCCTTATGAACTTTCTGGGATGGGGAAGGGAGAGGTGGGTCTTAATTCCTTGGGAATGTTACCCAACAACATGGGATTTTCGGAATCAGCACTCCCTCCTTGCTAGGCCATGGGGTCGGGGGCAGAAGCCTCAGAGGTGGGATGGGGTTGAATGTGGCAGGATTTCAAGCAGTTCTTCCCAATACCCATGACCTCCTAAGCCCTCCATCCCGGGTAGAGGCACTATATGGATAACACCCTGCCACATCCTTTTCTTTTCAGGGTCCAGACATAGGAGGGACAAACACATTTGCAGGCTCTTACTGCCTCAAAGAGCACCAGGAGGAAATTGGTCTCTTCGGTCAGAGAGTTGACCTTGGCCTCCAGGTCCACCTTGTTCATGTAGGGGGCATCCAAGTCCTGGAAAGACAGCGCGGAATGCTCCTCTGAGACCCTGGCACCAGGCAGCAGGTCCGAAAGAAGCTGGGCAGACTCTTCCTCCATGGCCCTTACAGTTTGGATTTTAGCAAACTCTGTATCTGGGGTTTGGGGGTGGGGGTGGGTGATTGCTGGGAACTGCAGGCTCGAATCTCCTGGGCTAACCGAAACCCAAGCAGGGTCATTGGGGCCATAAATACAGAGGGAGGATTTTGGCAGGTTTGAGCTATCCAGATATTCTCAAGTTTGAAGTCACTTTTCTTGGGTGGCCCAAGGGTCCATCACCCCACACTCCAGTATTCGGTTTTGAATTTTCTCCTTTGAGAGACATTCCCAACCGCTTTCTTCAGAGCCACAAACTCATCCTCAGCAGCCGTGCACTTGTTAACTTCATCCTCGTCCCGTAAGCACAGAGGAGAGAGGGCGTGCTTGTGAGGAAGGGTTATTCTTTGTTTTATTTTTTAACATCTTTATTGGAGTATAATTGCTTTACAATGGTGTGTTAGTTTCTGCTTCATAACAAAGTGAATCAGTTATACATATACATATGTTCCCATATCTCTTCCCTCTTGCGTCTCCCTCCCTCCCACCCTCCCTATCCCACCCCTCTAGGTGGTCACAAAGCATCGAGCTGATCTCCCTAGCTGCTTCCCACTAGCTATCTATTTTACGTTTGGTAGTGTATATATGTCCATGCCACTCTCTCACTTTGTCACAGCTTACCCTTCCCCCTCCCCATATCCTCAAGTCCATTCTCTAGTAGGTCTGTGTCTTTATTCCCATCTTACCCCTAGGTTCTTCATAACCTTTTTTTTTTTCTTAGATTCCATATATCTGTGTTAGCATACGGTATTTCTTCACTCTTTCTGACTTACTTCACTCTGTAGGACAGACTCTAGGTCTATCCACCTCACTACAAATAACTCAATTTCATTTCTTTTTATGGCTGAGTAATATTGCATTATATATATGTGCCACATCTTCTTTATCCATTCATCTGTTGATGGACACTTAGGTTGCTTCCATGTCCTGGTTGTTGTAAATAGAGCTGCATTGAACATTTTGGTACATGACTCCTTTTGAATTATGGTTTTCTCAGGTTTTATGCCCAGTAGTGGGGTTGCTGGGTCGTATGGTAATTCTTTTTTTAGTTTTTTAAGGAACCTCCATACTGTTCTCCATAGTGGCTCTATCAATTTGCATTCCCACCAACAGTGCAAGGGTGTTCCCTTTTCCCCACACCCTCTCCAGCATTTATGAGTAAGGGTTTGATTGAACTCTTCCCAGACCGAGGAGGACTGTACTGGTGCAGCAAGAGCTAAGAAACCTTAAGTTCTTCCCAGCTCTTCCGCTGACCTGTGTGTGACTTTGGGTAATTCACTTAACCTCTATTTCTCCCCCTGTAAAAGGGGAATAATTTCTTCTGCCAGAGTTTCTTTTTCCCTTTTTTCTTTTGTAAGACTAGAAGGTGAGCGTGCAACTGATAGGAATAGAAATACATATTTATGCAACTCCATCCTCTTAGAGATGCACAATTCCAATCTTTAAAAAATTTTGCTGGGCTTCCCTGGTGGCGCAGTGGTTGAGAGTCCGCCTGCCAATGCAGGGGACACGGGTTCGAGCCCTGGTCTGGGAAGATCCCACATGCCGCGGAGCAACTAGGCCCGTGAGCCACAACTACTGAGCCTGCGTGTCTGGAGCCTGTGCTCCGCAACAAGAAAGGCTGCGACAGTGAGAGGCCCGCGCACCGCGATGAAGCGTGGCCCCCGTTCGCCACAACTAGAGAAAGCCCTCACACAGAAACGAAGAGCCAACACAGCCAAAAAAAAAAAAAAAAAAAGGCAGGTGCTTGCTTTACCAAAAAAAAAAAATTTTTTTTTGCTCCCTCAAGTGCCTGCTGGAACTGTGGGGTAAACTTTGTTCAGGACACTGTTCCGGTCGATTTTGATATATTTTCACTGAACCTCAGGGCAGTCATTTAAGTAGTGTGCTTTTAGTGAGTAGGTGTTGCTCTAACTCAGAAACCAAGGGTGAGCCAGCTAAGGGATTGGCGAGGACCTTCCTTTCTGTTAGATACCTCACCTACTGTAGCCTGGGTGATGGCAAGTCAAAATTGCCTCCCCTGAGGAGGATCAGATTGACTGGTTTATACTCTAGTGTGCATCTTCGAAATGCAGGTGTCTCAATAACAGAGCCCATGTCCAGCAGAGTTAAATAATAAGCCGATTATAAAATAATATATTGCTTTCCAGAGTCGGAATCTTTTGTGAGATGACACAGATGTCCCTTTGCAGTCATGGAGACAGACAGAGTAGGCTTCTTGTTAATAGTGATGCATGAGATGAGGGTCCCTTGGTTATCCCATACTTTGCTGTCTTCTTCTCATGAGATAATGACTGCAAGTCCAAACCTCCTTGACACGGGCATCTGCTCCTTCGCACCCCTCTGGTCCTCATAAAGAGGAGTTCTGGGATGACTGCATGTGATCAGAAGGGTCTCCCACTCTCACCTGACTTTTGAGATATTCCACGACATCCTGCATGGTTCTCAGCTCAGCACCCAGCCTGCCTCTCTTGGTGGTGACGCTGTCCAACTGCCACTGGAGGTCGTTGATGTAGGTGTTGAAGATGGGCTCCAGGCTCTGCCTCACGGTCTTGGTGCCCTGCTCCTGCAGCAGGCTGCATTTGGTCTCCAGGACCTCGTTCTGCTGCTCCAGGAACCACATCTGGATGGGGGAAGAAGAGAGCGAAGTCTGGAGAAACTGGGGAGGCAGAGCCAGGCACCCCAATTAATACGGGAGAGAGGAAAAGTATGCCCATCTGCCAATGATATAACTGACAGCTCCACGTCAAAATGGAAAAGCCCATCAAGCCACCCCGATGTTCTCTGGGGCTCCACAGAACAGTGCAGTGGGCCTTGGAGGCTTTGATGGGGAGCCTCCATTCCTGGGGTAAGTGTCTCTACAACACCTGCTCTGGGTTAAGTTAGTTTGCCCACGGAATTTAACAGCTTCACCCTTCCCTCTGTGTTGACTGAACCAGCTGGCATGGCTCCCAAGGAGGATGAGGGGAAATTCCCACAGGTCCTGCGGGGCCCCCCTGCAAATACCTCTGCCCCTGGGAGATGCTTGCCGAGCGGATGCGCTTTTCCACAGGGAGGTCGTTGGGTGACTGCTGCGCTCTGGCCGGGGCCTCTCCAAAACTTCCTGCCAACCCAACCGCACGGACAAGATGCAGCCCCTGGCTCACCTTGTCAATGAAAGAGGCAAACTTGTCATTGAGGGTCTGAATCTGCTCCCGCTCTTCTTTCCGTACCCGCTGGATGGTGGGGTCAATTTGCAGGTTGAGGGGAGTCAGGAGACTGGTTGATGGTGACCTCTTGGATGCCTCCAGGGGGACAGACGGAGAAGCTGGGGCCCCCATAGCCCTCTCCAGTTCTGCCCCCATAGCCGAACCCACCACTGACCTCAATCTCTCTGCTCGCCCTGCCATCAAAGCCACTTCGGAAGCTGCTGCTGTACCCACTGATGGAGACCCGCTTGGTCCCCCCCAGGTTGAAGAGGCTGAGGCTTCCACAGTTGGTCCCAGCACCGCTGATCCTTCTCATCCCTCCACTGCCCACCCCAGGGAGTGGGCCACAGAGACGGAGCTGAAGCGAGAGCGGCTGGTGGCTAGGGTGGTGGCTGAGGCCATGCTGAAGCCCCTGCGGCTGCCTGTCTGGAAGGTGAGAGTGGACTGCCTGGACATGGTGGCTGGGAGAGGCTGGCGAGGAGAGCTCCTGATGTGGGTACGTGTAGAGGGGGATGGAGGAGACAGGGCAGCTGGGGCGCCCTGCCCCCTGGGCTTTTATGTGTCTCTGGGAGGGGCGGGGTGTGCTCAGGCAGGCCTCTGATGGCATCTCCTTGGCATCAACCAACCTTGAGCCCACACTCAGCTCCCCTCTGGAAACAGTGTAAAAGCCACTGGTTGGTTCCCTGACATCCCTCCTGCATGTGGAAACTCCTTTCTAGTCGCAACTTGATCAGCAGATGAATGAGAAGCACGTAAATAGCTTTCAGTCACGTCCTAATCATGCATCTTATAATGGACTCAGAAAACACTGCCTCATTTCTAAACCGCTCTCTTAGGCCTGGGACCAACTCTCTCTTGTCCAAACATCTTGTGTCAACCCCAGTGACTGCAGTTCACTGTTTCCTGTTCCTTCCTATCCCTTAGGTGTGCATCTTATTCCTGAGCACTTTCTGGGCAATTATCCCCCCTCCCGACCCCGTCCCCAGCTCAAGCAGTCCCTCCAGATCTTGAAAATCCTGCTCTACACTCACCTTTATCAGGAATCCAGCCATTTTGATTGCCCCTTTATTTTACTCTGAAGCTGCCATCTCTATTGCATGGGTCACACACGACATTCTGGGGCATCAGTGTGTGCGTCCGTGCACGCACGTATGTCCTGTCCATTCCTGTATAACGTGACCCTCAAGGCCAGGTCTTCTGCCTGCGTGGAGGGCAGTTGAGAGAGTGGGAAGATGGGCTTGAATCCCGGCCCTGCCGCTTCCTAGTGGTGAGACATGGGGCCAGTCATGAAACTTCTCTGGGCCTCGGTGTGGGTGTCTGTAAAGTGGGGTTTGTGATGACTATTCATGGCAAAACAGCTTTTGCAACACTGAGGACATGTAAATGCTGAGCCAATGTTTGTTGTGTCTTCTTTCCTGATATAATCACGCATGTGTGAAGGAAGTGCCATCAAGGCGTCTGTCCTGAGCAAGTCCTGTGGGGATTCGAGAGAAGCACAATACACGTTCTTGTTCTTTAATAATAGGCTTGCGGTCCTGTTGGGAAGACGACATGAAAGCACACTGAGTAACTTACGAAAAGGTGGTACGCAGTAAAATACCACCTCTTGGCTCTGTTTCAGGTCGCCTTATTCCAGAAGTCTCCCTGACTGGCCACTTTTCCTATTGATGGCCAAGGATCCTGACCCTTTAATCCTTCATCAAAAAGCCCCAGTGGCTACACTGAGTAGAGGAATTGCTTTTTGTTTTTGGGGTTTTTTTCCCTGTTAGTCTTAAAAATTTTTTTTTAATATTTTATACAATTTTAAAAGGTTACTTTCCATTTACAGTTATTACAAAATATTGGCTATATTCTTCATGTTGTAAAATACATCCTTGTGGCCTATCTTACACTCAATAATAGTTTGGACCTCCCACTCCCCTACCCCTATATTGACCCTCCTCACTGGTAACCACTAGTTTTTGTTCTCTATAACTGTGAGTCTGCTTCTTCTTTTGTTATAGTCACTAGTTTGTTGTATTTTTTAGATTCCATGTATAAGTGATATCATACAGTATTTGTCTTTCTCTCTCTGACTTATTTCACTTAGCATAATGCCCTCCAAGTCCATCCATGTTGCTGCAAATGGCAAAATTTCAGTCTTTTTATGGCTGAGTAGTTTTCCAGTGTATATATATACCACATCTTCTTTATCCATTCATCTGCTGATGGACACTCAGGTTGCTTCCATATTTTGGCAATTGTAAATAATGCTGCAATGAACATAAACACATGGAGGTTAAACAATATGCTACTAAGCAATCAATGGATCATGGAAAAAATTAAAGAGGAAATCAAAAATTACTTAGAGACATGGGACTTCCCTGGTGGTGCAGTGGTTAAGAATCTGCCTGCCAATGCAGGGGACATGGGTTTGAGCCCTGGTCCGGGAAGATCCCACATGCAACGGGGCAACTAAGCCCGTGCACCACAACTACTGAGCCTGAGCTCTAGAGCCCAGGAGCCACAACTCCTGAGCCTGTGTGCCACAACTACTGAAACTGGCACACCTAGAGCCCGTGCTCCACACCAACAGAAGCCACTGCGATGAGAAGCCTGCACACCGCAAGGAAGAGTAGCTCCCGCTCGCTGCAACTAGAGAAAGCTCACACGCAGCACCGAAGACCCAATGCAGCCAAAAATTAAAAATAAATTTATATTTAAAATATACCTAAAGACAAATGAAAATGAAAACATGATGATCTAAAACCTATGAGACGCAGTAAAAGCAGTTCTCTTTTCTTTTTTTTTGATTCTTTAAAAATCAAAGTATAGTTGATTTACAATATTTCAGATATACAGCGAAGTGATTCAGTTTTAAGCAAAAGCCGTTCTAAGAGGGAAGTTTATAGTGATCCCTGTTGGTCTTGTTGACTGTGTCCTCCAGCCCCTATCCATCTAAATTGATAAGGAGTCTCCAAGGCTTCTCGTCCAGTCCCCTTTTGTCTTCATCTCACATCCCGGGGGTGGGGGCGGAGTCAGACAGAGAAATCCTTAGATCTTCTTTTGTCTTGCTGACTTCTTGCTTCTTGCAGTGGTTTTGGAGGATGGGAGAAGCTGAAATGTATTCCGTCTCTGTTTTGTTGATGAGGAAACTGAGTCCCCACTTGGTAAATGAAGGAGACCAACATTGCCGAGCTAGAGAGAAGCAGAGCCACATTCCGTGGTCTCTCCACATAGGGGTCCTTTCAGAGATGCACGTGGTGGGTTGGCAGACGCTCGCCAGCCTCAAGCAGCAGCTTGGCCCTTGGAGCGGCAGTTCTCTGTTTTCTGGGCTATTTCCTCCTTGGGGCTGAGGCCAGGGAATGGGCCTCTCCTCCATCGAGAAATTGCTTGAGAGTCTCATTTTCCACAGGGAACCCGTGAATCATAGCTTTTGTTGATACAGACCAGGAGGAGCACAGGAGTTCTCTTGCCTGGTTGCCAACGCGTCCAGATCCCAGCTGGCGTGATGAATGCGTCTGCAGTGGAAAGAATAATCGTCTTTGCTCTCTGTACTCATGGCATGATGATCTTTCTCCCAGAAGAAGGGACACTTGTTTCCTGAGCCATGCTGAGGAAACTCTTCAGAGCTTTCCAGGGAACAAAGCTTGTGAAGGGTCAAGGCTGGGAGGGCCTTTGTTGGCCCGTCCACGGGAATGGGGGTCACCGCAGCTCTTGCCCATTAAGCTTCCTGTGTGGAGGATGCTCCAGGCTGCTTTCCCTCCTGGGTCATGCCTTTCTTTCCCAAACCCTCTCCTGGGAGCCTATTCCAGGCATTGCCGTCTCATCCTGTTTCTAATCTTGTTTTCCTTGGCCATCACCTCTTGTCTGGGGTTTCCCACTTCCTTCCTTCCCTCCCTCCTCTCTCTAATTTTCCCACCTGGACCGTTGTTTCCAAAGCTAGATTGTCTTACTCGTTGACTCTGGTGAAGTAGATGGAGACAGATATGTCTTACCTCTCTTTCTCCTTCATTCCCCCCTCCTGTGACCTTTGACCTTCACTGTGACCTTTACCCTGGTGGACGATGTCTACCTGAATGCCTAGGACACCCTGGCGTCCCACTTTAAAACCTCAGAACTTAGAGACTATGACATCTCTGCTTTCCTTCCTGCCAACGAGGTTTCTTTTTCGATTTTTAACCTCCTTTATAATTCTGCTTTGAACTCTCCCTGCAAGAAGCCTTCTCAGATAAACTGTGCCCAAGACCAGCCCCTTCACACCTATTCCCTGAGCAGGCCTGTGTGTGGCTTGCACATTGGCGTATTGTTCCTCCTGCCTTGGTTTCCTGGTGGTCTGGAGGGTTGGGGTGTGTCCCCTTTCCCCTGCCCTGCCTCGTAGCACCCTACAGAGAATTGTGACTGCAGCTCACTGGACATAGGTTGTCTAATTTAAAGAAGAGCTTTAGGAACATATTCCTTTCTGTTCTCCAGATCTCCTGAGTGTCCGAGTCCCCAGGCCTCAGTCACCCACCCCCAATCCCTCAATATGCCAGATGCATCCCAGACAGCCCTCTCCTACTGTCTCAAGGAGTTCTGCTTGTAGTTAAAAACTGTTTATTAGCACTTGCTATACGCCAGGTGTTCACTGATGGAGACACAGGAGATATAGCAGTGAACAAAGCAGACAACCCCTTCCCTCCCGGAGCTCACATTGAAAGAGAAAGGGGGTTGGGGCCGTCTGGAGGTTCAGTCACAGCCTGAGTCTTACAACTTCTGGGGACTGGGTACAGTGATGATAATTCTGTTGCAGTGGTACCTGAGACATCCCACCAGAAACACTTTTCAACCTTGACTGTTCCTGCCGGGGCAGCCGACTTCCTCAACGCTTGGCATCTCTAACGGGTACCACCCAGCCTGCCTGTACAGGGGTCAGACATTCCACCACATGGCCCCTTTGCTCCTGCATTCAGTGGCAACAATTCCTCTCCAAAGGGACTAAACGTGACAATTGACCCCAAGAAACCAGCGAGATTCAGGACGTGGGATGTGTACTTGCACACGGCCAGAACTTACCTGATCTGCTTCATTCCATTGCCCACATAACCAGGGCTCTCACTCAGGTCCAGATTCAATGGCCAGGTACAGAGCCTGATGCAGGTGGGCAGGTGGCCCTCAAGGCCCTTTCCTCAATTTTAGCAGCAAATTGGGGTGCTCTTTCCATTCAAGCTTGTGCTTAAGAGAAGCAAGATGGAGCAGCCCCTTCCCTCCATGATCAAGAGCTTCAGACACACCCAGAAGACGTGCATGTATGAAGCATGGATGGACACATGGACACCCACGTCCTAAGGACATTCACGAGGCGATAATCTACACATGAATGTAGTGTTGACTGGATGCGTCAGGGTAGAGAGGTGACGCAAAGGAGCAGAGTCAATCTTCAGAGCTGAGGGAGGCTCAGAGAGGACGAAACCAAGGATAGGAACCACCGAAGTCCACACAATCGTCTGGTAGACAAGCCAGAGCTCCCTATCCCTTCTGATGCCTTTTGCCCCGGACGTCCCTCACGTCATAGAGCCAGTGAGAAAAGCCCCCTTTGCCTGGGAAGCACAGCTGGGGTTCTTCCTGGAGGGAGGGGGTGGTACGATGCCAGTGTCTCAAGGGCCGTCACAGTGCCCCCCCCCCAGAAAGCACCTGGAAGGATTCAGATGTGTCTTGGCCATCTGCCTCTGACCATCTTAATATCCTCCCGTGTCCCCAGGAGGGGGCACTTCACCAAGTCTCTCTGGTTGGTGCTGAGGAGGAGCTGCCAAACGGGGATGCTGCTGGGAGAGGAAAGTGGGGGAGCAATGGGATGCCCCTGCGGCTCTTCCTGGGCCATCTGTGAACAGAGGAACACACTACCTAGGAATCCCGGCGAGGTAAACGTGCAACGTCGTCATGGTCTGTGGGCACAGGGTGGGTGGGCTGGACGATACCCGAGCACCCAGGGAGGCTCTTTACACCATCCCATTGGCTCGTTACTGGGCTTGGGGGTAGCAGTTGAGGGTGGGTGTGTGTGTCACCAGCTGGGAAGAAACAGGCGGATGTGTCAGCCTCACCCCTATGCTGGGCTGGGCACTGCCCAGTGTCTCGTGGGCTTGGATGTCATGGAAACGCTTTCTTCCTTCCTGCTTTCTAGGCTCATCCTCTCAGCCCCAGTTATTTTGACCTGAGCCTTCAGACAAGATGCAGTTGTTCATGTTTTCATTCAACAAATATCTGTGGAACTTACAGTGTACTCGGCACTGGGATACCAGAGTGAAGGGGGTCCCATTACCAACCCATCCAGGGAACAGACCATTAGGACAGCGCCACCGTATGGATAGGAGTAGGCATAGGATGTGCATGGGGAGCTCTGACACAGCTGCCACGTGTCTAGGGAGTCAGGCCATGACCCTGGGGTGTAGACCCCAGGCCCTTGCTTTCACCTCAGCTCCAGAAAAGTTCATGAAGTACATGTTACAGAGGTCCCTATTTTATGGATGAGGAGAGTGAGGCCTGGAGTCCCACAGGAAGTTGAGAGTAAATCTGGAGTTAGGACTCTTGTCCCCTGTCCCCTAGCACAGGACTTGTGCCCATGTCACCCTGATCCCTGCTAGGTAAAATGTTCTGCACGATTCCCACCCCAAGGGGCTTGCTGGGCTGTGAGGAAGATAAAATTGACGTACTTATATGAAACAATAAAAGTCGTATAAAGTGGCATACAACAGAATTTAAAAAGGTGAAATTCAGACAGTGAGTGGCATGACTGAATGCAGGATAGACGTTGAAGGCTGCAGACGAGCCTTGCTCTCCCTGCTGGCTCCAAGGACCACATTTTGGGTGCACACAAGAGGACGCAACCTCCTGAGCGTGGGAGGAGAGTCTGGGGGAGCTGGGTTGGTTTAACATTTCTCACTGATAAATCAGAGTGATTCCATTCGTGGATCCTTGAGATGGGATTGCATCGATCTGCTGAATGCACATGCACCTTGTCTGTAAAGTTGCACTACTGTCTAAGACCTTTTGGTGACACGTTATTTACCTGGGTATTTCTACGGGCAGGAGTTTATGGGTGGGGGGCTGTGCTCTCCGCCATCCCCTGGAGGGCCGGGCCTGCGGAGCATTCCGCCTTGGCCTCGGAGTCCCCGTCTCATTCTGGACTGCCTGACACCCAGCTGACCTGCGGGCACCCTGTGAGCATACGCTGTTGAT
Organism: Delphinapterus leucas; assembly: GCF_059928025.1. Lineage (NCBI taxonomy): Eukaryota > Metazoa > Chordata > Mammalia > Artiodactyla > Monodontidae > Delphinapterus > Delphinapterus leucas. The sequence goes on from NC_143139.1 coordinate 41,799,451, forward strand.
GAGGATGGTGACAATGACGATGGTGTTGGGAAACCAAGAGCCATTAAGCTGGGAGCGATTGGCCCCAGGTAACTGGAGAGCAGGTAGCTCTCCATGCTCTACTTTAAGAGGGTAAATATTCAAAAGCCTAGAGACAGAGGGATGAAAAATTAAGATCTGTGAGTTGTTACTGCAAAAGAATTTGTCTCTTTGAAGAAGGACTCAGCAGAGGACCCTTCCAACTGGTCAGCTCTCCTTGCGTGCACTCAAAGTGTGATTGACTGACATGCAGCTTCCCTGGAGGGCTTCTAGGAAAAGCCCTCTGCAAAACCACGTGTATTTCTGGAATCTGATGGGATGAAATAGTTTTCACGAAACGACCAGCGCCATGTCTGTGCTGCAGGTTACACTGCACGGCCAGGGCACTGCTCTCACCTTACTTCCTGGAAAAGGGCTAAAATGGTGTATGATCCCACAGGCAGACGCCTCAGTGCCCTCTGGTGATTCTCCTCCGGTGGATATTCTGGATATGCTCCCATCAGGCCAATGAGAGACACTAATTCCTTTTAAAGGAATGCTTCAATGTGCTTTCCACTTGCCCCAGCACTGGTTCATTAACCAGAGCTGGCCAGCCTGGAGTGCCCAGAGGTGAAAATGATGAAGGTATTGGGAAACAGGAGGTGTGAGGGGAGGGGAAAGGCATGATGCAAGGAGGCCAGTCTGTTTCTTTGGCTTTGTTGTAGCCACCAGGGAATAGAATACACTTAAACTCAGCAAGAGGAATTCAACTCAGTAACAAAGGGCTTCTACTGTCTAATGGTAAACAAGGAAATCCTCTCTCCAGGAAGTCATGAGATTTCTGATTCTTTCTGGAATGATTGAGAGGGTGTGATTCTGGAATAAATGGAGTTCTTTTTGTTTGCTTGTTTTGTTTTGTTTTTCTGGAGCATTTAATGTCTCTGTGAGATTAGTACCTATACGCTGTACCCTGATAAGGTTGTTTAGGTATCATGGTATTTTATGGATTTAGATCTAAAATGTGGTTTCCCTACATTTAAAAAAACTGCCCTTCACTTGAAGGAATTGACAGTCACTCAGCCTCTCTGATGTTGGACCCGCCACTGTTCACGTACCTTTATGCTTTGCATGCATGCACCACTCTTGCCTCTTAATTTACATGGGGTGTGTGTGTGTGTGTGTGTGTGTGTGTGTGATTATGGGTGTAGTTCTGGCTCTGTCAAGTGAGAGGGATTTTTCTTCAAGGGTAGGCACATAATTCAGTTGAATCCAACATGAGCTTAATAAGGCACCTACCTGCCTTTCAATTATCTGCAGTGTCTAGAAGCTGGCTCTGCCACAGGTAACCTTACACTGCATTGCTGAGTGACTTTGCTGGGTGGCTGAGTGACACAGAGCATATATGAGCAAATAATGAGGTTTGGAAAACATGTTTTTAGATGAGAGTAATACAGGCTAAAGACAGTCATACTCCACTCATCACTGCTACATCACCAAGGAATAAACGAGAGGTCAGAGTGGGGAAAATAAGGCTGCAGAGACTGGTAAGGTTCTCAGGAGGAGGAAAGACAAAATAAAGCTTGGATGGAGTCCAGAGCTGGGGGAGGAGAGAATGGGATGCTGTGCCAGCTTGGGCAAAAGCAGTCATTCCTCATTCTCCCAGTGTGGGCTGGCATTCTCAGGCTCAAGGGCAACACTCCTTGGTGTTTGCCCTCGGTGCGGGGTATGTGACACCAGCTGATGTCATGAGCCAGCAGATGTCCCACTGAGGAGAGAAGCCCACTCCTGTGTTTACTCTTAGCACCCTAGCACAATGGCATCTCCACCGGAGGGCAAGCACAGCCAGGAAGGGCTGGAGTGATGGGGGAGACCGGGTCGGCCCTCCTGGTCCACACCTGCACCTCTCCCCATGGCCAGAGGGGGAACTGATGGAGCCAGAGTCCAAGGGTGAGATCTCACCGCCCTAACACTGGGGAAGAGCGAAGATCACGAAAGGAGGCAGGTCGGTCCTTGCATCCTGGCTCTGCCTCTTTCTTGTCACTTCATCATTAGAACTGGGATAAAGTTTAGCAAGGTGGTTGGTACAGGAATCAGTAACTCTCATGCACTACCTTCCAGTGATTAGAAAATATGACAGAAGAGGTTCTAATTCAAAACAAAAAAACTGTAAGATCCCTAGGGGAACCTAATAGCAACAGCAACCACAAAACAAAATGTACAAGAATAAGAAGAAAACATTGAAAACAAACAAGCAATGAGTAGAAATCACTGTATCAGAAACCATCATGGAATAGAAAGCTTTAGTAATGACAATGGTGTGATCGCACAAAGAGATGACTGGAACAGGACAGAGAATGTATGAATTCAATGTAATAAAAGTAGTATTTCAATGGGGGAAAAGGAGGATATACTTTTATGCAGCAAAAATGTACAAAAGGGAAAAGAACATTGACCCAAATTCCCACTCCTCAGAATCAATCACTATTAATATTTTGACGCATGTATTTGCTTTCACCCTTTTCTCCGTGTTAACATCGTTTAATAAATCACATACGTAATAAATAAGGACAATGTCCTTTAGAATCCATGGCTTAAGTTCTGTCTAAAATGGCCAGCCAGGTGTACTGCTGTCTCCTTCTCCCAGGATCAAGCCTGAGAAATTATAGAAACATGGAAGTCATGGATACTAGGAATCACCAGTGATGACACATAACTCTGAGAAACCCCAGGGGATCTCAAGGCTGTTTGAGCTGACTTATGCGGGGGTTTGGTCCTTGCCCATTGTCTGCCGCTTTACAATAGAAATATGGAGCAGCAGCCCAACCACCAGTGCCCTTGTCTGTAGTTCAATGTCTGTCATTCAGTATATCTGTAGTTCATAGGTAGGGTTGTCATATTTAGCAAATAAAAATATAAGATGTGCAGTTCAATTTTAAATTCAGATATAACAACAAATAATTTTTTAATATAGGTGGGTTCCATACAATATTTGGGGCATGCTTATGTTAAAATGTTTTTGTTGTTTATGTGAAATTCAAGTTCCACTAGGCAGCCTCTATTTTTTCTGGTGGCCCTATTCATAGCTGACTGGGATAGTAATGCCTGCCCTGAAGGTCAAGCTGCTGGCATGTAGCTGGCCTCCACAGGACTGGGGACATATCTGGCCTTCATTCCAGGGTGATGAGAGAAGCCTGTAAGTAACCTGCTGTCATGGAGCTTTTCACATGGGGAGGGGGAACCAGAGTCTGTGCCCGGCTCATTGGGATGTTTCCCCACCAGTTTTTGGGATTTTGTACAGCTTGGTAGTTCCTAACCTCTGCTTCCATCATTCCCTTGACTCAAACCCTACAGCTGCGTAATAGTAGGGTAGGGAGGTCACTAATTCTCAGAAGTCTTCCGCAGATCCAAAACTTCTGCCTAGTGACCTGCCCAGCTGCAAGACCCTTGCACACCTGTGGACCACCATGGCATAGGGCTAGATTGCAACTTGATCTATGATCCAGGGCAGAGAGTCTCTGCTGTGGCTCCAAATAAGCAACAATTATTATAATTGAATTGGTAATTGTTGTTCTTATGGAATTTTTCCTTGCTTTTTATTCTTCTGCATACAGGTAGGATCTGGTTGGAAAGCCTGATGAGCCAAATTCTAGAAAAAGCTTGTGTAAACTTGGCCTAAAAATCTGTTTCTGTCTAAAAGTCAAAATCATAACCCTGACACTGATATCTGGGAAGATTTGAATAAACCTCTAACATCTGTTTTGCTTGTCAAAACTTGTATAGAATTTTACACTGAAAATGGTTTTTGGATATCCTATCACAAAAGGAGAATGTTCCCAGCCATAACCGCCTCCATGCTAATCTAAGTGTCATCTGTTAACCGGGACCATTATTCTTTTTTTTTTAATTAATTTTTATTGGAGTATAGTTGCTTTACACTGTTGTGTTACTGTCTACTGTACAGCAAAGTGAATCAGCTATACTCATACATATGTCCCCTCTTTTTTTGATTTCCTTCCCATATAGGTCACTATAGAGCATTGAGTAGAGTTGCCTGTGCTATACAGTAGGTTCTCATTAGTTATCTATTTTATACATAGTATCAATAGTGTATATATGTCAATCCCAATCTCCCAATTCATCCCACTCCCTGCTTTTCCCCTTGGTATCCATATGCTTGTTCTACATTTGTGTCTCTATTTCTGCTTTACAAATAAGATCATCTATACAATTTTTCTAGATTCTACATATATGCATTAATATACAATATTTGTTTTTCTATTTCTGACTTATCTCACTCTGTATGACAGGCTCTAGGTCCATCCACATCTCTACAAATGACCTAATATCGTTTCTTTCTATGGCTGAGTAATATTCCATTGTATATATGTACCACAGCTTCTTTATCCATTCATCTGTTGATGGGCATTTAGGTTGCTTCCATGTCCTGGCTATTGTAAATAGTGCTGCAGTGAGCATTGTGGTACATGTCCATCTTTGAATTATGGTTTTCTCTGGGTATATGCCCAGTAGTGGGATTGCTGGGTCATATGGTAGTTCTATTTTAGTTTTTTAAGGAACCTGCATACTGTTCTCCATGGTGGTTGTATCAATTTACATTCCCACCAACAGTGCAAGAGGGTTCCCTTTTCTCCACACCCTCTCCAGCATTTATTGTTTGTAGATTATTTGTTGATGGCCATTCTGACTGGTGTGAGGTGACACCTCATTGTAGTTTTGATTTGCACTTTTCTAATAATTAGTGATCTTGAGCATCTTTTCATGTGTTTGTTGGCCGTCTGTATGTCTTCTTTGGAGAAATGTCTATTTAGATCTTCCACCCATGTTTTGATTGAGTTGTTTTTTTTTTGGTATTGAGCTGCATGAACTGTTTGTATATTTTGGAGATTAATCCTTTGTCAGTTTCTTCATTTGTAAACATTTTCTCCCCTTTTAAGTGTTGTCTTTTCGTCTTGTTTATGGTTTCCTTTGCTGTGCAAAAGCTTTTAAGTTTCATTAGGTCCCATTTGTTTATTTTTGTTTTTATTTCCATTACTCTAGGAGGTGAGTCATAAAAGATCTTGCTGTGATTTATGTCAGAGTGTTTTTCCTATATTTTCCTCTAAGAGTCTTACAGTGTCTAGTCTTACATTTAGATCTTTAATCCATTTTGAGTTCATTTTTTGTATGGTGTTAGGAATTGTTCTAATTTCATTCTTTTTTTTTTTTTTTTTTTGCGATACGCGGCCTCTCACTGCTGTGGCCTCTCCCGTTGCGGAGCACAGGCTCCAGACGCGCAGGCTCAGCGGCCATGGCTCACGGGCCCAGCCGCTCCGCGGCGTGTGGGATCTTCCCAGGCCGGGGCACGAACCCGTGTCCCCTGCATCGGCAGGTGGACTCTCAACCACTGCGCCACCAGGGAAGCCCCCTAATTTCATTCTTTACATGTAGTTGTCCAGTTTTCCCAGCACCATCTATTGAAGAGGCTGCCTTTTCTCCATTGTATATTCTTGCCTCCTTTATCATAGATTAGGTGACCATAGGTGCATAGATTTATCTCTGGGTTTTCTATCCTGTACCATTGATCTATATTTCTGTTTTTGTGCCAGTACTGTCTTGATTACTGTAGCTTTGTAGTATAGTTTGAAGCTGGGGAGCCTGATTCCTCCAGTTCCATTTTTCTTTATCAAGATTGCTTTGGCTATTTGGGGTCTTTTGTGTTTCCATACAAATTGTAAAATTTTTTGTTCTAATTCTGTGAAAAATGCCATTGGTAATTTGATAGGGATTTCATGAAACTGTAGATTGCTTTGGGTAGCATAGTCATTTTTCACAATATTGATTCTTCCACTCCAGGAGCACGGTATATCTCTCCATCTGTTTGTGTCATCTTAGATTTCTTTCACCAGTGTTTTATAGTTTTCTGCGTACAGGTCTTTTGCCTCCTTAGGTAGGTTTATTCCTAGGTATTTTATTCTTTTTGTTGCAATAGTAAGTGGGACTGTTTCTTTAATTTCTCTTTCAGATTTTTCATCATTAGTGTATAGGAATGCAAGACATTTCTGTGCATTAATTTTGTGTCCTGGAAGGAGAAATTACAACTGACACCACAGAAGTACAAAGGATCATAAGAGACTACTACAAGCAACTATATGCCAATAAAACGGACAAACTGGAAGAAACGGACAAATTCTTGGAAAGGTACAACTTTCCAAGACTGAACCAAGAAGAATTAGAAAATATAAACAGACCAATCACAAGTAATGAAATTGAAACTGTAATTAAAAATCTTCCAACAAACAAAAGTCCAGGACCAGATGGCTTTATAGGCAAATTCTATCAAACATTTAGAGAAGAGTTAACAACTATCCTTCTCAAACTCTTCCAAAAAATTTCAGAGGGAGGAACACTCCCAAACTCGTTCTATGAGGCCACTGTCACCCTATATCTTTTTGAATTATAGTTTTGTTTGGCTATATTCCCAAGAGTGGGATTGCTGGATCATATGGTAATTCTATTTTTAGTTTTCTGAGGAGTGTACATACTGTTTTCCACAGTGGCTGCACCAACTCACATTCTAACCAACAATGTAGGAGAGTTCCCTTTTCTCCACACCCTCTCCAGCATTTGTTATTTGTAGACTTTTTAATGATGGCCCTTCTGACCAGAGTGAGGTGGTACCTCATTGCAGTTTTGATTTGCATTTCTCTAGTAATTAGCCATGTTGAGCATCTTTTTATGTGCCTATTGGCCATTTGTATTTCTCCTTTGGAGAAATGTCTCTCTAGGCCTTCTGCCCATTTTTTGATTGGGTTGTTTGTTTCTTTGTTGTTGAGTTGTTTGCATATTTTGGAAATTAAGCCCTTGTCAGTCGCATCGTTTGCAAATATTTTCTCCCATTCTGTAGGTTGTATTTGCATTTTGTTTATGTTTTCCTTTGCTGTGCAGAAGCTTGTAAGTTTGATTTGGTCCCATTTGTTTATTTTTGTTTTTATTCCTATTGCCTTGGGAGACTGACCTAAGAAAACATTGGTATGATTTATGTCAGAGAATGTTTTGCCTATGTTCTCCTATAGGAGTTTTATGGTGTCATGTCTTATGTTTAAGTCTTTAAGCCATTTTTAGTTTGTTTTTGTGTATGGTGAGAGGGCGTGTTCTAACCTCATTGAGTTACATGCAGCTGTCCGGCTTTCCCAACACCACTTGCTGAAGAGACTCTCTCAAAGACTCCATTTTGAGAAAAAACCCTGAGTGGAAGAGGGCTGAATAGTAGTTGGTAGTAATCCACCCACAGAGTAACTGAGCATCACATGATGTTGACTGATAGAGTTGGGTATGAAGCAGGGTAAGTTGTCAGTGGGGCTGAGAGGTGGTTCTCCAAAGATGAGGATCACTGAATGGGATGAGTAAGTTTCAGAACCAGTACATGATCAACACTACAATCTAACACAGAATCTTTATATTAGAAATCTGCTTTATTCAACACAACAAAAGAAAGCAGAGAGCAGAGAAAAACATTGTAGGGATATAACTGCTGCTGAGAGGGTGGTGTCAATACCATTTAGGGACACTGCATGGGAAGATAACTTATTTGTTCTGTGGGGAACTCCTGAGTCTAGATAGAATGGGCAGGACAGTTAAAGGGAAGATTCCCTGCTCTGCTTTCATGATCTCGAGTGACGGTTTTCAAGGAGGGCATAGGTCATTTTCTTCCTAGAATCATGGTAGACTGATGAAGCTGATAATGAGATGGGAACATCAGTAGGATGTCTACATATGTTCATGACACTGATTGCTGACCTCCTGATAGTGAGTAATGGAGGCTCGGGTGAAGCCAGTATAGACAGAGGAAATGAGGACTTACCACTTCTGCTCTAACTCATAGGCCAAGAGAAGTTGGAGACAGGAGAGAAGCAGCAACCCAAGAAGAGGGCAATGCCGCTGGATGGGGGGTTGAGGCAATGTGGGACCAAGTACCAACAGGAGGACTTCAGTGCTTGTAGTTCTTCCTGCTGGAGGAGGAGGTGGTGGTTTATTTGACGGTGGAACTGCTGTCCCTGGAGGAGCTGAGGCCACCCACTATGGCTCTGCCACTGCCGGAACTGAAGCCACCTCCAACGCTGTGACCACTGCTGTAGGAATAGCCATTGCCTCTGTCCAGGCCTAAGCTACTCCTGATACCACGGACACTGCCATAGCCACTGGAGACGGTAGACTGCATGTGGCCATGGTCTGTCTCAGATCAGTCTCTGGATCATGTGGTTGAGCTCAGCAGTCTCCTGCTTGGTGTTATACATGTCATCCCTTTGTCTACATACCTTGACCTGCAGCTCCTTACACTGTAGTCCAGAAGAATAGAGAAGCAGTGTGCATGGGGGTAGATACAGTGTTTATGGGCTTTCACATGCCAAAAATGGCTTTCAATTCCCAGCCATCTAATAAACTCACACCAAACGGTGCGACATCTCTAGAAATAGTAGATGGCACAAGATTATTTGCTGCTGCACACCTGAATAGTTCTGTATGATCATTGAGCACCTAGTTTTTCAATAAACTAGTGATGTTCTTAGTGATATCTAAGGGATTTCACAATCAGGAAGAGGTTGAAGGCAAAACTCAGTAGGGCAATGTCATTAAACTCTTTTTTCTTTTTATTCAATAGGCCCAATTGTAAATTCTTTAATTGTCTACGTGAACTGAGCAATGACAGACCTCCTATGAAATCATCCAGGGTCTTTGTATTTCAAACTCCACTCAAAAAACTGCGGTAGGCTGGTGCAGCTGAGTGTAACCACCTGGGGCGTGGGCACAGGATTTCTCTCCCGTTGCTGGCAACTGCTCACCTTGGTCTGGTGTAAGGACTTGGCCTCAGCTTGCCTCATTTGAGCAATCTCCCCATATAGGCCTTTGACCTCAGGAATGGTGCTGTCCAGGTCCAGATTATGGTTGTTGTCCGCGGAGAGGACCGCAGAAATGTCTGAGCTGTAGGATTGCATCTGAGAGCACTCCTACCAGATATGGATTGTTAGTACCTCTGCTTCCAGTGATACATCTATGAGATCCAACTCCCAAACATTCCATCCACTCAGACTCTTAAGCAGAAAAATGAACAAACCAATGAACAAACAGGGTAAGGTTCTCTCCATCTCAAAGTAAGAACATAAGTGATCAATTTGATCGTTAAGGGTATTTATCTTGGTGTGCAGTTCAACCTCATTCATGCAGCATCCTCGTCCTGGGAAACGAGGAACAACTCAGAGTCAGCCAACCCCTACTCCCAGCCCACCCAATATCTTCTCCTCCCACGTGTGGGCTCTTCCAGCCTTCAACAAAGGAATGGGGACACCTAATATTGCTAAGCTCACCTTCTTCAGTGTTACAGGTTCATTCGGTGCTGTTGCAGGCTTATTTATTTCTTCTTCATTTCCAGAGAGGGTGCTGAAAGACGCTTGAGCCAGTGAGCAAAGGATTTTGAAAGCCAATGGAAATTTTCATTTCCATTGGATATTTTTCCTAAGCAATGATGCCCTCAAATGGACCTAGTCACTCGGTAGACTTGAAGTGTGGTTTTCAGAAAACTGAGCTCACTTCTCCCCTGTAACTCACTTGTTCTTGAAGTCCTCCACCAGATCCTGCATGTGTCTGAGTTATGAATCCGGGAAGCCACTAAAGAAGAGGAGAGATTCCTTCCACCCCCTGAGGTTGTTGATGTACTGCTCAAACGTAGGCATCAGGGTCAGCCTCATGGGCTTGGATCCCTGCTGCTGAAGGAGGGTCCACTTGGTATCCAGGCCCTTGTTCTGCTGCTCCAGGAACCACATCTGCAGGAAGGCAAGAGAGTCGTTTGCTAGACATAGAAAGAAAGGAACAAGTGTCTGTATTACCTGGTTTTCATCACTTCCTCTCTTTCTCTTGAGAAGCAGAATCAAAAATGTAATTTAAAATAGTTTTTACCTGATGTATTATACAAAGCTTTTATTTTCTAAAATAAAAGGGATGTTAAATGTTATCTAATGATTAGATTCTAATCTAAACTCCCATTTAGTGCATATATCTCTTCTAAAACACTCTTGATAGATGGTCATACTCTGTTTCTAGAATAACTTTTTAAAAAAAAAACAAATTATAGGGGCTTCCCTGGTGGCGCAGTGGTTGAGAGTCCGCCTGCCAATGCAGGGGACACGGGTTCGTGCCCTGGTCCGCGAAGATCCCATATGCTGCGGAGTGGCTAGGCACGTGAGCCATGGCCGCTGAACCTGCGCGTCCGGAGACTGTGCTCCGCAACGGGAGAAGCCACAGCAATGAGAGGCCCACGTACCACACACACACACACACACACACACACACACAAAACCAACAAATTATAAATATTTGCACATCTCAAATGTTTCTTTTTCTCACCTGGATGGAAAATAATTCCATTTTTATTTTCTTCTCTTTGTTTTTCTTTTTTTTTCTTCCTGCTGGAAAGGTAGGCCAGAACCTCGGAGAAGGTAGTGACTGGCCTTTTCTTTGTATCCCATTGTAGACCCATTAGTGGTAAGTGTTAATCCACTTCATTCTCTCTTTTCCTTTTCTTTGCTTGAGGGTTATCAAGAGTGGAGAATTCTTCCCAGGCAGGAATGAGAGACATTTAAGGGATCAGTAGTTGTAAATGATTTTTATCACCTTCTACCCGTGGCCCACATGGAGCCTGTCCTGCATCCCAGTGGAGAGCTAGCCCGAGTCCCCTCCTCCCTCTCTCCCGAGGCTCCCCCTGGTAGGACATTGGTTGCGTCTCTCGACTGGGGACTCTGAAATCCCAGTGGAGGGCAGGTGCTCCCGGCTCACCTTGTCGATGAAGGAGGCGAACCTGTTGTTGAGGGTCTTGATCTGCTCCCGCTCCTCAGTCTTGACTTGCTGGATGGTGGGGTCGATTTGCAGGTTGAGGGGAGTCAGGAGACTCTGGGTGATGGTGACCTCTTGGATGCCTCCAGGGGGGCATAGAGGGAAGCCAGAGCCCCCATAGCCACCACCAAAGCCAGCTCCACCACCGAGCCCAAAGCCACCACCAGCTCCACTGCCGAAACCAAATCCACTCCCGGCTCCACCTCCAAAGCCAAGGCCGCCTCCAGCTCTGCCGCCATATCCGCCACCGAGGGCACAGCTGCCCCCTCCGAGGGAGATCCTTTTGGAGCCCGCCATGCCATAGAGGCTGCGGCTGCCAAAGCTAGCTCCTCCACCCACTCCAGCGAGGCCACCACTGCCCCTGGAGCAGCACACGGGCATGCTGCTGAAGCCAGAGTGGCCGACCCCAGGGACTCTGGCTGAGCCGGCACTGAAGACACGGCGGCTGCTGCTTTGGCTTCTCACGGTGGATTTGGAAGTCATGGTCCCTGAAGTCGAAGAGGCTGAGGAGGGCGTGAGAGGTGGAGGGTAGAGCTGAGAGGAAAAGTATGAGATAGGTTTCCAGCAGCCAGTGTACAGGGAGGAATGCGCTTGGCTGCAGGTTGGGAAGGACTGGGCTTTACAAACAGTGAGATCATACCTGGGTTATTAGAAAAGATATAAAATATGAAGAATGCTTTTTGGCTTCCTTTAGCCCGGGAGAAATTCTCCTGCCTTTGATCTTTGATTTATATCAATACAACAAGACTATTCTCAATTCACTGAGGCTGGGAGTTAGACTGTCTCAAATAAAGGTTCAATATGGGTTGCTTGTGTATCAGAATGAACGTGCCCATCATCCCAATTTTGCAATTATTATGTCAAAGCCAGATTTATTTCATCCATAATTCCAATCTGATCTTTTGTAACAGCTGAGAACTTAAAAATCTAACAGCAATCTCTTGCTTATGCCCTAATAGAAAGATTACCATTTCCCTAATGATTACAAATATGTTAAATTTGACTTGTTTTTTCTGTATGTAAAAATTTGAACAGATAGAAAAGTATAAGAACAACATAATAGACCCCTATTTGTCTAGTAAGGATGGATACACATCACCCAGATTTTGCAATTATTATCTCAAGGCTGACTTTATTTTATCCATAGCTCCACCTACTTTCTTCATCCACCTTAAGTTATTTGAAAGGAAATTCCAGAAGAAAGGTCATATGATTTCATATTCAATTCAGTATTTATGTCTAAATAACAGACTCTTTAGAAAATGACCAAAATGCTTTTTTTACTTTATTTTATTTTTTTAAACATTTATTTTTATTATTATTATTTTTGGCCACAATGCACGGCATGTGGGATCCTAGCTCTCCCCGACAAAGGATGGAGCCCGAGTCCCCTGCATTGGAAGTGCAGAGTCTCAACCACCAGACTGCCAGGGAAGTCCCCAAAATGCTATTTTTATATCTTAAAAATTTAACAGTAATTCTTTAACATCACTAAGTTTAGTGAACATTCAAATTTCCCTTTATTCTTACTTATTTTTATAATTTGTTTAATTCAGGGTCCAAATAAGGTCCATACATGTTTATTTGGATGATACATCCTTTAAATAATACATCCTTTACATCATTTGGCTTTTCATCTTTTTTGACCATTTATTTGTTAAATAAACTAGGTTAACTGTCCTGTAGAGTTTTCCATTCTTTGGCTTTTGTGATTGCATCCTCTGATGTCATTCCATATGTTACTCTCTCCTCTATATTCCTGTAATCTGGAATCTTAAATCTGGAAGAATAATGAGTTTATTTTCCAGAAGTAGACGTAGTTGAAAGTGTATAAGATTGAGTATTACATTATATACATCCATAAATATATATATTTGCAGAGTGGTTGTATCATTTTCTTTTCTGTTTTGTTTTGGTTTTTGTTTTTTTGCGGTACGCGGGCCTCTCACTGCTGTGGCCTCTCCCGTTGCGGAGCACAGGCTCCGGACTCGCACACCCAGTGGCCATGGCTCACGGGCCCAGCTGCTCTGCGGCATGTGGGATCTTCCCGTACTGGGGCACGAACCCGTGTCCCCTGCATCGGCAGGCGGACGCTCAACCACTGCGCCGCCAGGGAAGCCCTGGTTGCAGCATTTTGAGTTTCCAGCAGCAGTGTATGAGTGTTCTGTTTGCTCCATATTGTTGCCTTGGTATCCTCAATTACTTTGATGTTAGCCATTCTAATAGTATGTGGTTTTATCTCTGTGGGCTTTTAAAATTTAATTTATTTAAACTTAAAAAAAAAACTCACGAAAACAGTTCACCCATTTCTCCCACTCCCATCCCTTCCCCCGCCTCTGGCAACCATCAATCTGATCTCTGTGTCTATGAGCTTAGTTTTTAAATTTTTGAAAATTTGTTTTGTAGATTCCACATATAAGAGACTTTGCAGTACTTGTCTTTCTCTGTCTGACTTATGTCACTTAGCATAATGCCCTAGAGATCCAGCCATGTTGTCACAAGTGGCAAGATTTCATTCTTTATACCCATATACAATATTTACATATTTTAAAAATGCCTAAATTGTGCACATTTGTCTATCAAAATAAATTTCAGGGCAAATCCCCAGCCACCTAATTGAAGCTGTTTCTGTGCTTTGGGGGGGACAATTTGTGTGTATGAGTTTGTGTATGAGTGTGTATACTCCTCCTTTAGGTGTTTCAATTATTCTTGTGTTGAATCTACTTTGTCTTCTTTATCTATATATCCTCTTGACCCTCCTTTAACCCCTCGTTAACTCCCTCTATGACCCCCGATTCTCTTTTCTCGATATTCTCCCATACGCCCTTTGTTGTGCATTCAGCACGTCTATTGTCCTTTGTACTGACATCAACTTGGCCTTCATTTCCCTGCTGGCTTTGTTTTTCTCTCTGCCTCATATCTGACTTCTGTTAGTAATGTTTTATCTCTTATTGTCTCATTATATACTTTTTCTTCTCTAATTTTATAGAGGGTTTGTTTTATTTTGGCAATATTTTATGGTGACTTTGTTCTGATGAGTGATCATTATCTACCTTTTGTTTTTCCTGTTCATTTCATTTTTGAATATGTATTCTCTTTAGTGAGTCCTGGACCAGTTCCTTTCTGACTAGTGCTCATCTTTGAATGAGGTGAACTCCTTCTAGACCAGTCATTTGCAGAAAGTATTCTGGGGACTGAGCTGGGGCCATATTCAGGTTAACAGGCTGTGCGAATAATTCTCTTATTCCTTAAAAACCTTGCCCAACAAATCACTGCAGAGTGACAAATTCACATTCTCTCTGCTTTTTGTCCCTCTTATTAACCAAATGCTGCCAATAGGCCTTGTTTCTGATTTGTTATTCAATGCTACTTCCCAGTTTCTAGAAAGTTCATGACTAATGTGGTCCTGCCTCAGGTCCTACTCCCAGTTCTGACTTGCAAACAAGGGATTCTTGGATTTGCACCTGAGGAGGACCTGTCCTTCACATTGACCTAGTTGTGTTAAATGAGTCAACAGTGCCTGGCATGCAGTAAAACCTCAACTTCAGGCTGCTCCTACAGCTTGTGTTCAGCTACTGTCTTGATGAAGATTTTCTTGTATACCAGGAGCTGAAAAAAGAGCAACAACCAAAAGCCAAAATAACAAACTGAGAACAACCAACTCTCCCTGTGACTGGATACTCCTTCACCACTTAGTGGGGCTTGCTCTGAACCTAGAGATCAGCCCAAGGTTAATGCTTAAGACCTTCTCAAGAATTTTCTGAGCGGGTGTCTTGTCTGGACCTAGGCACAGTTTTCTAAATTCTCTCATATACACAGCGGCACCTGAATGTCCTCATTTCCCAGAGTCTCACTCCAGCTTAGCCTCTAGACCTTAGATGGTCAGAGGGTCTATTGCATATCTTCTCCCGTAGTCTTTTGCCCCAGGCCTCTGTGGGTTTGTAGTCTGCCGTACAGTTTTTACTAACTGTACCTGCTGCTTCTCTTGTCTGCATTTGGATTTATGTGGAACAAAGGTGAGAATCTTGTATTATTTCTTCAGGAATGCCCCAGATGGGTTTGAAGAGACTTGCACAGTAATTTGCAAATAATCTGCCTCTGCTCTCTGGTTCAAGATGCATGTGTTGGGTGGTGGAGGGTGACCAAGAGGAGCAAATGGGTTTGAGAGGGGACTGGAGGGTGGGAGGGGGGTGGGGGAAAGTTCTAGAATAAGGCTGCTGCTTTCTCAAGACCACAACTACACCAGGTATAGGGCAGGGCAAGTGCTAGGAAAATTGTCACATAGCTTTGCTATCGTTTTGAAGGTGGATTTTCTTGATTGGGCATTTGCTTGTTTGCTGTAAACTTTTGAGTGTTTTCCAGAGGTCCTGCAAAGTTTGTTCAGACAGCTTCTGGTTGTTTTTTCAATGTTTCTTTGGCAAAAGGAGAGCTTGGTGGTTTACAGTCTGCCATTTTGCTATCAGCACATGTACCATAAGATTTTAATAAGATAAATCCATGTGTACATATTATTTTGCAACCTGTTTATTATTCATTGATATATTCTATATATTTTTCCTGGTCAGTATTTTCTTTCCATTATTCCTCACGGGTACATAATAATATAAATACTAAGTGGGCTTAGATTTTGGAACCAAATCATCACATACCAGCTGTTGGGGAAGTTCTGGGCAAAGTGAGGAGGTACCAATGTGAGAGGCTGCCCACTTTGCTGGGGGAATGGTTATAGGTGAATACAGCAGAATACTGATACAAAAGGATCCAGATTCACCCTCTTTATATTACTGAATCCAAGAAACTTTCGCTTGTGTTGTAAGAGCCTGGGGGTAAGGGACATACTGGTCACTCATGAGGAAATAGGGAATGGTGTGGACAAAAGGCAGCACTAGTGAATGATGAGCCTTGAACCATATCCTGAGTTTTCATTACCCATTCAGAGAAGTCACAGTAGCCAGAGCACACCAGAGAGATGAAGGATTCAGCTTCATCCATCTCCGCAAGGGTCTTAAGGTGTGTGAGAAGGTAGATATTTCCATTCTCGTTTTGCCTTCACACTTTAAGAAACCAGAATCTGAGTTTGGTGGTGATTTGACCAGCTCTCCTGCTTTTAATTTTCCCTGCTGGGAAGATGGGATTCACATCCATGTACATACTTCTTCCTGCATTTGTAGTATTTCTTCAGAATACTTTTCTAGAAATAGAATTTCAGCTCAGCAGTATATCCACTTTAACTACCCTTGATACACCTTGTCAGGCAAGTTTGTTGGTCATGAAGTTAAGTCTAAATAAAAATCAAACATCTTACTCTCTTGTTAAATGTCATTTTGCTATGTTAGACCAGAAATATCTTTCCCCTACTGGACATTGAGAGTTGATCCCTTGGGCATGGCTGGAGTGATATTAGAGAAGAAGGAAGAGAAACTCAACCATTGCTTCTTGGTATGGGCATTTAAAAGGAGAGTATACAATATGGTGAACCATATTCTTCCCATTACACTTGCCAGACATTTAGATGAAATCTTATCCGTGAAGGAAATCTGAGCATAAGGATGCCAAACTGCTGTTTGTTGAAGTTCTCTAAAGGAGGGGGGTGAAGCACAAGGGGATTGGGAGTATGCTTCATTCCTGAAAAGGCATTTGCCCGATGAAAACCGCAAGAACCATTGGTGACAAAGCAAGGCAATATGAAACCACGCATTATAGTACAAATCTGCTTTATTTAGCAATACAAGTGAGCAAAGAGCAGAGGAAGCATCACAGGGATACAGACCCCCGTACATCATAGAACTAGTCACTTGTGCTTTCATGATCACTGCAAGGGAGGAACACAACACCTGTGAGATGGGACATACTGGGCCAGTGGAAAGCTAGGGGGATTGTCCTGTTCTGGAGTAGGACCCAGACAGGGACCTTCCGATGGTGAGCAGTGGAAGCTCAGATGCAGCAGGTGTGGCAGAGAGGACATGAGGGCACTCAGCAACTTCAGTTCTAACTCAAGGAGTAAGAGAAGAAAGAAGCAGGAGAGAGGAAGCAACTGGAGGAAAGGGCAGTGAAGCCGGAGAGGGAGCCTGAGACGCTGTGGGACCACGAGTCCGTGGCAGGCGTTCAAGGCCTGTAGCTCTTCCTGCCGGAGGATGAGGTGGTGGTGAATTTGACGGTGGAACTGCCGCCCCCGGAGGAGATGAGGCCACCACTTATGGCTCTGCCACTGCCGGAACTGAAGCCACCTCCAACGCTCTGACCACTGCCGTAGGAGTAGCCACTGCCTCCGCCCATGCCGTAGCCACTGCTGCCAGCACCGCCAGCACCGCCAGCACCGCCGTAGCCACTGGAGGCGGTGGACTGTACCACGGCTGGAGAGGCAAGGGGACAAGGCCATGACAAGACATGGTGAGCTCACTCTGCCACACAGAGTCCAGTCAGAAGACACAAGGGCAAGGGAGGGAGGCAAGTGAAGGTACTTACAGATGTTGACTTGTCCAACGCCTTCCCCATACAGCCTAGGAGAGAGGAGACACGGCCATTATGAGACCTGAGAGCCAGAGCTGGACCGGCGTGGGAAGCTTTGGCGTGAGGAGAGCCCATGGGGAACGTGCCTTCTACGTGGTTTTCTGGGAGTGGCATTATGGCCACGACTAGAGTGCCTTCCGGTGGTGCTCACTGGCTGGACACCTTGGAGATGGACCCAGATGTTTGAGGAGGTTGTGTGAGTTACTCACCTGCACTCCTCACCCTCCAGCAGCTTCCTGTAGGTGGCGATCTCCACGTCCAGGGCCAGCTTGACATTCATGAGCTCCTGGTAGTCCTTCAGTAGCTGCGCCATGTCCTGCTTGGCCTTCTGCAGGGCGTTCTCCAGCTCGACCAGCTTGTTCTTGGCATCCCTGAGGGCCAACTCCCCACGCTGCTCTGCATCGGCGATGGCGGATTGCAGGTTGGTGCACTAGAGGGGAAGATGGGCCGATGAACCTGCAATCTGGACTCCTGAGGAGATGAACCATGGTTCTTCTTTCCCAGTGAGGAAGAGCTCTAGAGCCCAGATTCCATGGAAAAGGAGGTTTGATTCTTTTTGTCCAGTCGTTTTCCATTCTGCAAACCTGAACTAGGCTAGGAGCTCCCTATGCGCCTCTGCGTTAACCACCCTAATGAAGATGGAGGTGGTGACTGCTGGAAGATACTACAGCAGACCCAAGACCAGGGGACATTGGAAGAAATGGACCCACTGGCTTCTTCTGAATATTGAGTTTGGGTAAGTGCATGTGGGTGCACACTAACTCACACAAAACCACAGACACCCACAGTGAGGAGATGATCTCACTTTAAACTGTTGTGACCTTGCCTTCCTTCCACTTCACATTTTTGGAAAACCCTCATTTGTCCTGTGTCTTTTCTCAGCTTCTTTTTCACATCAAATCTGAGCATATTTGCAGCACTCTACCTCACACTTTCTGGCCTGACCTTTTCTTTGCCAACTTGTGTCTTGCATTCCCAAATCAATCATTCCTCTTATTGAATCTCACTTCAGTGCCTCAAGACTGTATCTTTGTACCGTCGACCTGTCGGGATTGGTCCTGTCATGCATTTGTTTCCTGCTCTTGGGTTGGGATCCATCTCTCTAAACTGTGGGAACTCACTAAGGGAGGAAGTACATGTCCTCCCCTCCCTGCTGTTCCCTCAGTGCCCAGGAATTCCCTACATGGTGGTTGATGATCCCTGGTGGTCTAGGAAGGAAAGGATGTTTTTCTCCTCCATGGTCCCCACCATACCTGCTTCTTGACGTGGTCGATCTCAGATCTCAGCCTCTGGATCATGCGTTTGATCTCAGAGATCTCCTGTTTGGTGTTGCACAGGTCGTCCCCATATCTGCACGCTGAATTCTGCAGCTCCTCGTACTGTAAACCAGAGGGAGAGAGGATGGTGTTCATGGGCTTCACAGGACACTAATCAAGGTTTTCACAAATCGAAACTAATGGTTTCTCCACAAGGCGTTTTAAGAAAATTGGTGTTACAAGGTCATGGACACTGTACACCCATCACACACCACCCTTGGTAGGACCACTGACTGCCTGGTTCTCTTCAGGACCAGAACATCCTCTGTACTGTTTCTGAGAACCAGCATAAGGGTGAAGCTAAAGCAAAGATCCCTTGGCCTTTATCTATGGTAGCTTTTGTCCTACATTTAGGTTCTTTGACTTACTAGTCAAAGAACCTTGGACATAAATAATGTAAAGATCTACTCTGTTGGTTCAGGGTACACGTTCTTTGAGAGGACCCCTGCTTCCTAGATGTAGATTTCCCGAGTGACGTCTCGGGAAGCCTTGCTTGTCTTCAGGGGGGAGGTACAGGGATTCTTCAACAGCTTCCCCCTCACTGCTCACCTTGCTCTTATACCAGGACTCAGCCTCCTCCCGGCTCCTGTGAGCGATCTCTTCATATTGGGCTTTGACTTCAGCGATGATGCTGTCCAGGTCCAGGGTGCGGTTGTTGTCCATGGAGAGGACAACAGAAGTATCTGAGACGTGGGTTTGCACCTGAGCCAGTTCCTGCAGAACATGAGATCGTCAGATCCTCTTTTCCCATGACATTTACAGAGGTACCCAAGCCTAAGATTTTCCATCCTTTGCAAATCTCTTTAGAGTCAATAAAACAGAGTGTGGAAAGAGCTTACTGCTTCATAGAGGGCTCTGAGGAAGTTGATCTCATCTATGAGAGCGTCTGCCTTGGCTTGTAGATCAACCTTACTCATGTAAGCAACATCCACATCCTAGGGAAGAAGCCAAAAACTTGGGATCAGATGAGCCAAGCCCTCCTTCCCAGTCTGCTCCTCCTTTAGTCTCGCTGATTATTCTTTTCTGAGAGTCCTCTCCTTCGGCAAAGAAACATGAACCCCTGATCTTACTCATCTCACCTTCTTTAGATTCACAAATTCATTCTCTGCTGACATGCGCTTGTTGATTTCATCTTCATATCTGGAATTAGAAAGGGTAAAACCTAATTGAGTCAGTGGTGAAGATGATACAGAAAAGGCAGCCTGGGATCCCAACTTCCCACAATGGATATATCCAAATGGAGCTTTCCTGCCAGTAAGCCTAAAAGATGAATTCTGTGGTGCCTAAATTGTTTACATCTTTACTCTCCCCATCCACCTGTATGGCCCTTTTGTTCTTCGGGGTTTGTGTTTAGGCAAGAATTGTGGTTTCATTTCCATGGACACGTTTTACTAAGAATCATGCCCTCATTTGGACCTGGTCATCTAATAGACTTGAAGCGTGGGCTTCAGGAAACTGAGCCCTTTTCTCTCCTGTAACTCACTTCTTCTTGAAGTCCTCTACCGTGTCCTGCATCCCGCTGAGCTCTGAGTCCAGGCGGCTTCTCTCTGAGACAAGGTAGTCCAGCTGTCCCCTGAGATTGTTGATGTACTGCTCAAACAAAGGCTCCAGGCTCTGCCTCACGGTCTTTGTGCCCTGCTCCTGCAGCAGGGCCCACTTGGTTTCCAGGACCTTGTTCTGCTGCTCCAGGAATCGGACCTGGAGAAAGACAAGATGGTTATTTGTCCAACAAAGGAAAGAAGGAAGGAAGGAAGGAAGGAAGAGAGGTGAGTTGACTGTCCCCAAGCGGATCTGATGGTCCCCAGAGATCTGATGGTCCCCAAGCAGATCTGATGGTGCTGGGCTACTCCAGAGCATGTACAGAGGCTCAGGCTGACAGTTCTGCTCCCCTGACTGTTTTCTTTCACACCACACAGATCTCACTGGCCAAGTTTCCCCAGGGAGCTATCAGATAGTCCCTCTTCTCAATTACGGAGCCTGTCAGTCAGTGACTTTCAACATTTCTTTTCTTCCTCTTGATAAGCACAATCACAAATGTACTTTAAAATAGTATTTCTCTCGTATATTGCACAGAGTTATTTTATAGAGTGTATCTCAGTTAAAGGGATGTCAAATGTTTAGAATCTAATGGTTAAATTCCAACCCTACTGATGATTGGATTTAATCTTCTTTCCCATCTAGTGTATGAGTCCCTCTAAAACAAGCTCCCTTAATGCTCATGATCTGGTTCTACAAGTTAAGTATTTCTATGCACATACACATGTTTCTGAGTCTTTTTTTCCTGTAATTTCCTTTGGTTTTTTATCTTCTTTCCTTCCCCGCCGCCACCCCAGCTAAGGCTCAAGTGCTGTTTCCACTTTAATTCCCTTTTTAATTTCTTAGACCCTTCAGAAGATCAAGCTAACTCGTTCCATTCTCTCAGTTCCTTTCCTTTGCTTGAGGGTTATCAAGAGTGGAGAATTCTTCCCAGACAGGAATGAAGACATTTAAGGGATCAGTAGTTGTAAATGATTTTTATCACCTTCTACCCGTGGCCCACGTGGAGCCTGTCCTGCATCCCAGTGGAGAGCTAGCCCGAGTCCCCTCCTCCCTCTCTCCCGAGGCTCCCCCTGGTAGGACATTGGTTGCGTCTCTCGACTGGGGACTCTGAAATCCCAGTGGAGGGCAGGTGCTCCCGGCTCACCTTGTCGATGAAGGAGGCGAACCTGTTGTTGAGGGTCTTGATCTGCTCCCGCTCCTCAGTCTTGACTTGCTGGATGGTGGGGTCGATTTGCAGGTTGAGGGGAGTCAGGAGACTCTGGTTGATGGTGACCTCTTGGATGCCTCCAGGGGGGCATAGAGGGAAGCCAGAGCCCCCATAGCCACCACCAAAGCCAGCTCCACCACCGAGCCCAAAGCCACCACCAGCTCCACCACCGAGCCCAAAACCACCACCAGCTCCACCACCGAGCCCAAAGCCACCACCAGCTCCACTGCCGAAACCAAATCCACTCCCGGCTCCACCTCCAAAGCCAAGGCCGCCTCCAGCTCTGCCGTCATATCCGCCACCGAAGGCACAGCTGCCCCCTCCGAGGGAGATCCTCTTGGAGCCCCCGATGCCATAGAGGCTGCGGCTGCCAAAGCTAACTCCTCCACCCACTCCAGGGAAGCCACCACTGCCCCTGGAGCGGCACACGGGCATGCTGCTGAAGCCAGAGCGGTTGACCCCAGGGACTCTGGCTGAGCCGGCACTGAAGACACGGCGGCTGCTGCTTTGGCTTCTCACGGTGGATTTGGAAGTCATGCTTCCTGAAGTCGAAGAGGCTGAGGAGGGCGTGAGAGGTGGAGGGTAGAGCTGAGAGGAGCAGATCGGTGAGACGAGGTTCCCAGCAGTGGCTTATATATGGGGAAAATGGGCTGGGCTCAGTGCTGGAAGGTGAGCCTGCAGGTTGGGAAGGCTGGGCTTTACAAACAGTGAGATCACATGTGGTTTATTAGAAAAGTTATGAAATCTGAAGATCGCATTTTAGGTTTCCTTTAGTCAGGGAAAATTTCTCCTGCCTTCCAGCTTTGACTGCTCTCAGTACAATAGGACTGGTCTGAATTCACTTAGCTGGGAGTTAGTCACTGACTCACACAGAGGTTCTCCATGTTATGCTCGTGTATGAAATGTACTGAGGCTCCTCTGCCTTGGTGTTTCACCCACAAGGCAGAAATACTGGAGATCAAAATAACCTATTGCTTATCCCTTACCTATAATTATTAGCGTTTTCACTGATTACAGAAGTTAAACATGACTTTTTTTTGCTTTCATTAAAAATTTCCCACAGGTAGATATGTAGATTTACAATATAATGGGCGTCTGTATATCTATCACTGGATTTTACACAAATTATTAACTCATGGTCAGCCTTATTTTTTCTGTACTCCCACCCAATTCCCTATCAATCTTAAAATATTCAAAAGCAAATCCCAGAGGCCATATCATTTCTTTAGTACAGAATTCAACATTTATTTTGTAAATGAGGTGCTTTTTAAATACATAACCAAATACCATTTATATATCCTTAATATTTATGTATTCATTAACATTAAGGAGTATCTATTCAATCTTGAACTAAATCTGTTTGTGTTATTTATATTTTATGTTTTGGTTGTCCAAATCAGGATTCTAATAAGTTCCATACATTTTGTATTTCGGTGATATGTCTTTACAGTAATACATCTGTAAAATCATTTAAGTCCTTAAATCCTCCTCCGCTTTTCCACTTGCAGTTTATTTGTGAAAAAAAAAAAACAAAACAGGTTATTTGTCCTGTGCATTTGCATAGTCATGTTATCTTATTTAACATGATCTCGTGTCCTTTGTGTATCCTGTAAACTGACAGTTCAAACTAGAAGCTTAGTAAGCTATCTACTTAAAAGTTACAGATACAAATGTCATAGAATGCCTATTTATATACTGAATACTGACATTTACACACCTACTTATTAACTGAAAAATTAAACAAGTAATACATGATTAAGGAAAAAATTACATGCTCAAGATCATTCCCCACTCCTGTCTAGGAAGACAAAGCAGTGTTGCCACTTCCCTGTGTACCCTTGTAGTCACGTCACTTAGATATGTTTCTGTGTTTTTCCTCGGGTATGTGTGATGCATGCGGGTATATATATTGAATATGTACATACATATATATATATGACACACACATATATATTTTCTTTTGAAGTTGTGCTCATGGTATATGTACTTTGCCTCCCATATCTATGTTTTCACTCGATTCTCATGCTATTTTCTACAGGCTGTTTTCTCCGCCTTTACCTGTGGTCCACTGCTGTGCATGAGCAACGCCTTATGCTGCTTTCAGCTTGGCCTTCATTTCTATTGTGGCTTTACCTTTCTTCTCTGCTCCTTTTCGGAGCTCTATCAACTAATATTTTAATCTTTTATTTCTCATTCTACTGCCCCTTTGTTCTCTTATTTCGCCGTGGTGTTTATTTCATTGCCTTTTCGGTAATAATTTTTGTCACTTTTTTCTGTGGAGTGTTTTCTAAGTGACTTTTGTTTTTCTGTTTCAATGGAAAGTATCCTTCGTGGGGCCTGGAATTGTTCCTTTCTAACAAGGGCTCATCTTTGAAAGAGGCGAGCTCCTTCTGGACCTGTCTTTTGCAGACAGTATTCTGGGAGGAGGGGCCAGGCTGCAACCAGGCTAACAGGAATTCTCATTATGGCACAGGCTGTGTGAATAATTCTTTTAATTTTAATTAGACGAAGCCAAGGAAGATGGCTGCAGCATGGCTCGCAGTTCAGTCTCAGTCTTCTTTGCTTCCCCGACAACCTGTTGCCAATAGACCTTGCCTCTGATCCCTTACTCAACCCTGCCTTCACTGGGTCTTGAAACTTCATGGCAAATGGGTCCTCCCTGGAACACACACACCCACTTCTGACTGTTGCAAACCAGCGATTCTTGGATTTGCACCCGAGGACGCGTTCTTCACATTCATACAGTAGGAGTTACATGAGTCATCAGTGCCTGGCAGTAGGAAAACCTCAGGGTTAACTTTGTGTGCTGTCCCTCTGTGGTTACCACATTGTTTAGTTTTGATTTGTTTGCTCTCAAGAGTGTTCTTCACTGGATTTTCTGAGATCTGCACTGAGGGCATCTTCTCTCTCAGTTTCCCAATAACTGTGTTTGATTTCTTTCTTTCTGTGAGAAGAGTTTTCTATTTTTATTGTTTTTTGATTGAAGGACTTTAAGATGTTTTCCTTTTGGGGGTTGAGTGTGGAGATTACTTTTACATTTCTTGTTCTCCTTGTTTGTTTTAAGATAATATCTGAGAAGGGGAAATGCCTCCCTTTCCTTCATTAGGCTACATTCAGAAGTCTCCCATTCATATATTTATATTTAAAATACATATAGCATTTAAAATATTAAGCAATAATTGAAATTCAAAATATTAATTTTCCTTTCTCATGCTGCATGGAAACTATTGGATTCAATGAAGACGTCATTGTGCTCAGGGCCTCTCCCTTCCCTGAGCCATGATAAGAGTCACCTGAAAGTTTTCTACAAGCCATCATATTTACCATAATCAGAAATTTAATCCCAAAATATATTTGTGTCCTCCTCAGTGGAAGAACCTCCTTTATTGCTTAGTCACAGTTTGCATCATTGAAAGCCCAACAGATACAATGAAAGAGAATAGTATGTAAACCGCCATGTACCAATCCCCCAGATTAAACACTTATCCATATTTCTCAGCATGTCTCATCTAATTCCACTACTTCTTATATTGAAATCTTCTACTTCTGTTGATGTATCTTCAAGGAAATTAAGACATTAAGTCATTTCACTTGTCAATATTTGCACGCATGTCTAAGTTCTTAAGGACTTTTAAATCTAACTGTACAACAGTTTTATATCGATCATGAGCAACAGTCACTTCTTAATGAAACCTACTCACTTATGTTCATACTTCTCTGATAATCTCAAAGATGTCTTTTTATGCTGGTTTGCTTGAAGTAACATCCTAACTGGATTCACATATTGCATTGGACTGTTGGTTCTCTTAAGCTTCTTTCATTCTGTAATAGATTCCATTGTTTTCTTTTATATACCGCTGATTTGTGGAGAAATTGTTTTCTTTCTCTAGAACGTCTACGTTCTGGATTTGGCTCGTTCTTTCTGTTGGTGCCACATAACTTGTAACGCCGGTTTTTCCTAGGTACTAGTTATATTAGAGTTGATTAGATTTAGTTCCATTGTTTCAGGCAAGATTATGTCCCAGCTGGTGCTGTGTGCCCCATGTTGCATCAGATCATGAGGCATATAATACAAGCTGTTCAATTTAGTGATGTGAAGATTGATCCAGGTATATCTATAGTTCCAATCTTAACCCTCCCTGAAAAAGTGTCCAATAAATTTGTCATGTAATATTTTAATATTCATTGATCAATTCCCAGATTGACATTTCATGAGGGGTTGCAAACTGGTAACTTATTAATTTAACATCCTGCCTCTGCATTTATCACCTGGGAGTCATCTATAAGGAAGGAATTGTCATTGTTTCCTTTTTAGGTAACCTAATATGTAGTTAATTGATACAGGAAAGGCAGAATAAGTGCTTTTTTTTCTCTATTTTGCAATTTTAGAATAGTGGGTTGGGACCCCAGCAATTTCCAAATGTAATAAAGAAAGTTATTTTTTTTTGTTTGTTTTTTGGGGTTTGTATAATTATAAATTCACAGTTCAAAAAATACATTTGATATGTTTGAGTCCATTGCAGGCATTAATCCTTCTGGTGCTTAAACTGTCCATTTTAGGCCAATGGGAGCTCCTCAGATTGGCTTCTGTGTCCTTTTGACAGAAACGCATTGGACTTTGAAAGCTCCCTTGTTGACAGGGATGAGATGTCTCAAGGCTACCTTGTACTTATCTTGCAACAGACATGGAATCAGCCATTTCTGTGAGTAGCTCTGGTACCTTTTATTGAGAAATGATATTCACAAGCTAAAATTTGCATGCTATGGGTGCTCATTGTTACTGGATTATTCTTGCTTTGAAGACTTTTCAATGGATAGAGCTAAGAAAAATGTAAAAATATAATTAAAAAGTGCTCACATCAGAAGTTTATACTGATATTTCTAATTCAAATAGAATACAGGATGATCTTATACCTGTATTTATTTTACTCACTCTGAAAAGCTGAGCTCTGAATGACATATTACTTATTTGCTTTATCCTACAACAAACTTATGATAGTGTCAAAATAACAGTACAAATATTATTACCAAAAAGAGGTCTATTAAATGCAGTTTCTGATTTCTTTGTGGCTACACCCTGAAAGTGCTATGAAGAAAATCAGTTTAGGCAAGAGGAATGGAGAGATAGAAAGGCGGGATGAAGGAAAACCTTCATAAGAATCCAGATAAATTCTAGGTTTGCAGTTTCAAACAGAAGCAGGAAGGAAAGGTCTTCCATTATTGCATTTGATGGAGAGGAGTTTCTTAAGGGAGGGAGTACAGATACAGATGGCAGTGGGGTTAAAGAAGGGGGTTCTATAGGTGCATGAGGAGGTTGGGGACAGTAAGAATGTTAGGGAAAATGGCACATCTGAGGGGATCGGCCTCCCAGACCTCAAGAGGATGGTTTTCCTCTGCCACTCACTTTCTAGTGCTAAAGGGACACCCCTGGAGCCCAGGAAGTAAGAGCATTGAGGAGAAGGCACTGCCCAGCAAAACTCATGGTTAAAGGAATCCAGCTGCTGTTAGAGAAGAACTCCTCAACCCTTTTCTCCTCCCATCCTGGGATCTACTGTCAGCTTTTCTCAAGGCCAAGTACAATGAAGAGTTAGCTAGCAAGGGATTCTGTAGGGATGACTCTGGGAGCATGGAGCAGGGCAGAGAAGAGCAGCCTTCTCTCAGCACCTGTAGAAACATTCCCTCCTCTGGCTGTTCTGCACCCCATGCCCCCACCGTGAGCTGGGATTCCATGCACTGGGCTGTACTGGCGATTCTAGCCAATGCAGCTAGAATCCACATGGTATGGCTCACAAGTGATCATTCTGAGTCACAGAAGATTCAGGTAAGGTGAACTTTGGATACAGCCTCTAACTGGAAAATGTTTTTCTATTGGAGGTTGTTATTTTAAAAATATTTTCCTATATTTTCCAGGTACATGGGCTCCATACAGGAGGAAGCAATTGGCTAGCCTCCTTAGGAGTCAAATCCAGTATCTAAGGACCGTCAGAACTGCCGAGTCCTTCCTTGACTCAAAAACACGTCTTTGCTGTTGCAAAAGAAATATGTTTCCTCTTATTCAGTCCTCAGTGAGCAAAGGAAATCAATCTGAATGTTTTAATCTCAGGGACCTTAATCTAGAGACTGAATCTTTCCTTCCTTAGTACCAAAAATTGTAACCACGTTTAATCTCAGATGTCATACAATGACATTGTGGGGAACACACTTTCTCTTTTGAAATGAAACATGTTCAACATCAAAA
Organism: Delphinapterus leucas; assembly: GCF_059928025.1. NCBI lineage: Eukaryota > Metazoa > Chordata > Mammalia > Artiodactyla > Monodontidae > Delphinapterus > Delphinapterus leucas. Next base: position 41,827,142 of record NC_143139.1, read on the forward strand.
AATTTAGAAAGTACACAACGTAAAAGAAAGACCGTTTACTAGAGTTAACGCTAGCTTGAGATGATGAACATTATTGTTTTAGCATTAGTTCTTCAATGATTTCTCTGTATCTGTGGCCCTGCAACCGTCTTTGTGTTCCTTTGTGATTCTGTCTCTTTCTCTCCCTTACTTGTTTCATAATTTTGTGTACAAAATTAGTTAAGTGAAAAATACAGATGTTACTTTGAGCCCCACACTTTAAGCGTTTTTCGTAATAAACTTTTAATTTCAGAATAGTTTTAGATTTACAAAAAAATGTGAAGATAGTACATAGAGGTCTGTATACAATACACATTCATTCCCCCTATTATTAATACCTCACTTTAGTTATATTTATCACAATTAAGGAAACAATATAAATATATTATTATTAACTAATCTATACTTCATTTGGATTTCCTTACCTTTTGCCCAATATTCTTTTTTCTCTTCTAGGGTATCATCCATGGTACCACTTTCCATTTAGTCATTGTGTCTCCTTCTTGGCTAACACGGTTTGTCAGGTTTTCCTTGTCTTAATGACCTTGAAAGTTTTGGGGAATTCTGCCCAGGTGTTTTGCAGATGTCCACAACTGGGCTTTGTCTGATGTTGTCTCATGAATAGACTGGAGTTATGGTGTTTGGGAGGAAGACCACAGAGATAACGTGTGCCCTTCTCATTACATCATATCCAGGGTACTTGCTGTGAACCAGACTTACTACTGTCGGTGTTACCCTTGATCACCTGGCTGAGGAAGTGTTTGATTAATTTCTTGACAGTAAAGTTACTCTTTTCCCCCACTTTTAGACTGTGCTCTTTGCAAGGAAATCATTGTGCACAGCCCACACTCAGGGGGGAGCAGTTCTTCACTCCTTCCTTGATTGGGGAGCACCTATGTAACTAAATGAAATTCTTCTGCCTAAGAGTTGTCAATCATCCCTTATTAATCAATTTAGTCAATCACTTATTCACGTCAGTGGGGACCATGAATAATTATTTCATAATTTGGGTTATAATCCAGTACATTATTTATTTGTCTATCTATTTATTTATGGCTCAAGTTGTTCCAATTTGTCTATTAGGAGCGCTTACAGAGTCTTTTTGATTATTTCTTTACTTCTTGGCACTGAAAGATGCTGCAGGATCATCTTATGTATATATTCCACCCCATTCGTAGAATCAGTCATTTCTCCTTGATTCCTAACAAGGGAACTTTCATTCCTAGTGGAATAAGGCAGAATTCTCCAGAGAAAAAGCCTGGGATTAGGGACATGGACAGAACAGAACTGGAAAAAGTGACTGGCCCTCAGGAAAATGTTGACAGACCAACCTTGCACTGTATCCTGAGATTTCCATTACCCATTCGTAAAAGTCAAAGGAAGCCAGGGCACAGCTGAGAGAGGATGCAGGGCTATCTCTTTGGAGCTGCAAGGACCCTACTTCTTTGAGTCTCTGTGAGAAGATTATGTGGTAAGGAAGAAGGCATTTCTATTCTTATTTTGACTCCACACTTCAAAAAATCAACACCTGTGCCTTGTGTCTGAGTCTTTGGATCCTGAATTTGCCCAGTGTTTCCAATTTTTCCCTGTCGAAAGGATTATTGGGATTGACAACCATGAAGTACAGCTTCCTGCATTTGTACTGTTTCCTCAGGACACATTGCTAGAAGCATAATTTCATTTCAGAAGTATGTACATTTAGATTACTCCTGATACATGTTGTCAGGCAAGTTTCTTGGTCATGAGGCATTTCTAAGTATAAATTAAATATCTTACTCTCTAGTCAATGTCCTGATCTACTTGGACTGTAATATGATTCTCTGGGGAGTATGGGTATCCACTGGGGCAGGAGGAGGTAGACAGTTAGAGACCAAGTCAGAGAAACTAATCTGCTGGCACCTGGTAAGGGCAGTGAAAACAGACTTTACTATGATGATGGACCTGATCCCTTCCTCTTCAATTGCCAAACTCTTCTTGGAGGACTCCTGAGCAACCAGATGCTAAGTTGCTGTTTGTCAAATTCTCTAAAGGAGGGGGGTGAAGCACAAGGGGATTGGGAGTATGCTTCATTCCTGAAAAGGCATTTGCCCGATGAAAACCGCAAGAACCATTGGTGACAAAGCAAGGCAATATGAAACCACGCATTATAGTACAAATCTGCTTTATTTAGCAATACAAGTGAGCAAAGAGCAGAGGAAGCATCACAGGGATACAGACCCCCGTACATCATAGAACTAGTCACTTGTGCTTTCATGATCACTGCAAGGGAGGAACACAACACCTGTGAGATGGGACATACTGGGCCAGTGGAAAGCTAGGGGGATTGTCCTGTTCTGGAGTAGGACCCAGACAGGGACCTTCCGATGGTGAGCAGTGGAAGCTCAGATGCAGCAGGTGTGGCAGAGAGGACATGAGGGCACTCAGCAACTTCAGTTCTAACTCAAGGAGTAAGAGAAGAAAGAAGCAGGAGAGAGGAAGCAACTGGAGGAAAGGGCAGTAAAGCCGGAGAGGGAGCCTGAGACGCTGTGGGACCACGAGTCCGTGGCAGGCGTTCAAGGCCTGTAGCTCCTCCTGCCGGAGGATGAGGTGGTGGTGAACTTGACGGTGGAACTGCCGCCCCCGGAGGAGATGAGGCCACCACTTATGGCTCTGCCACTGCCGGAACTGAAGCCACCTCCAACGCTCTGACCACTGCCGTAGGAGTAGCCACTGCCTCCGCCCATGCCGTAGCCACTGCTGCCAGCACCGCCAGCACCGCCAGCACCGCCGTAGCCACTGGAGGCGGTGGACTGTACCACGGCTGGAGAGGCAAGGGGACAAGGCCATGACAAGACATGGTGAGCTCACTCTGCCACACAGAGTCCAGTCAGAAGACACAAGGGCAAGGGAGGGAGGCAAGTGAAGGTACTTACAGATGTTGACTTGTCCAACGCCTTCCCCATACAGCCTAGGAGAGAGGAGACACGGCCATTATGAGACCTGAGAGCCAGAGCTGGACCGGCGTGGGAAGCTTTGGCGTGAGGAGAGCCCATGGGGAACGTGCCTTCTACGTGGTTTTCTGGGAGTGGCATTATGGCCACGACTAGAGTGCCTTCCGGTGGTGCTCACTGGCTGGACACCTTGGAGATGGACCCAGATGTTTGAGGAGGTTGTGTGAGTTACTCACCTGCACTCCTCACCCTCCAGCAGCTTCCTGTAGGTGGCGATCTCCACGTCCAGGGCCAGCTTGACATTCATGAGCTCCTGGTAGTCCTTCAGTAGCTGCGCCATGTCCTGCTTGGCCTTCTGCAGGGCGTTCTCCAGCTCGACCAGCTTGTTCTTGGCATCCCTGAGGGCCAACTCCCCACGCTGCTCTGCATCGGCGATGGCGGATTGCAGGTTGGTGCACTAGAGGGGAAGATGGGCCAATGAACCTGCAATCTGGACTCCTGAGGAGATGAACCATGGTTCTTCTTTCCCAGTGAGGAAGAGCTCTAGAGCCCAGATTCCATGGAAAAGGAGGTTTGATTCTTTTTGTCCAGTCGTTTTCCATTCTGCAAACCTGAACTAGGCTAGGAGCTCCCTATGCGCCTCTGCGTTAACCACCCTAATGAAGATGGAGGTGGTGACTGCTGGAAGATACTACAGCAGACCCAAGACCAGGGGACATTGGAAGAAATGGACCCACTGGCTTCTTCTGAATATTGAGTTTGGGTAAGTGCATGTGGGTGCACACTAACTCACACAAAACCACAGACACCCACAGTGAGGAGATGATCTCACTTTAAACTGTTGTGACCTTGCCTTCCTTCCACTTCACATTTTTGGAAAACCCTCATTTGTCCTGTGTCTTTTCTCAGCTTCTTTTTCACATCAAATCTGAGCATATTTGCAGCACTCTACCTCACACTTTCTGGCCTGACCTTTTCTTTGCCAACTTGTGTCTTGCATTCCCAAATCAATCATTCCTCTTATTGAATCTCACTTCAGTGCCTCAAGACTGTATCTTTGTACCGTCGACCTGTCGGGATTGGTCCTGTCATGCATTTGTTTCCTGCTCTTGGGTTGGGATCCATCTCTCTAAACTGTGGGAACTCACTAAGGGAGGAAGTACATGTCCTCCCCTCCCTGCTGTTCCCTCAGTGCCCAGGAATTCCCTACATGGTGGTTGATGATCCCTGGTGGTCTAGGAAGGAAAGGATGTTTTTCTCCTCCATGGTCCCCACCATACCTGCTTCTTGACGTGGTCGATCTCAGATCTCAGCCTCTGGATCATGCGTTTGATCTCAGAGATCTCCTGTTTGGTGTTGCACAGGTCGTCCCCATATCTGCACGCTGAATTCTGCAGCTCCTCGTACTGTAAACCAGAGGGAGAGAGGATGGTGTTCATGGGCTTCACAGGACACTAATCAAGGTTTTCACAAATCGAAACTAATGGTTTCTCCACAAGGCGTTTTAAGAAAATTGGTGTTACAAGGTCATGGACACTGTACACCCATCACACACCACCCTTGGTAGGACCACTGACTGCCTGGTTCTCTTCAGGACCAGAACATCCTCTGTACTGTTTCTGAGAACCAGCATAAGGGTGAAGCTAAAGCAAAGATCCCTTGGCCTTTATCTATGGTAGCTTTTGTCCTACATTTAGGTTCTTTGACTTACTAGTCAAAGAGCCTTGGACATAAATAATGTAAAGATCTACTCTGTTGGTTCAGGGTACACGTTCTTTGAGAGGTCCCCTGCTTCCTAGATGTAGATTTCCCGAGTGACGTCTCGGGAAGCCTTGCTTGTCTTCAGGGGGGAGGTACAGGGATTCTTCAACAGCTTCCCCCTCACTGCTCACCTTGCTCTTATACCAGGACTCAGCCTCCTCCCGGCTCCTGTGAGCGATCTCTTCATATTGGGCTTTGACTTCAGCGATGATGCTGTCCAGGTCCAGGGTGCGGTTGTTGTCCATGGAGAGGACAACAGAAGTATCTGAGACGTGGGTTTGCACCTGAGCCAGTTCCTGCAGAACATGAGATCGTCAGATCCTCTTTTCCCATGACATTTACAGAGGTACCCAAGCCTAAGATTTTCCATCCTTTGCAAATCTCTTTAGAGTCAATAAAACAGAGTGTGGAAAGAGCTTACTGCTTCATAGAGGGCTCTGAGGAAGTTGATCTCATCTATGAGAGCGTCTGCCTTGGCTTGTAGATCAACCTTACTCATGTAAGCAACATCCACATCCTAGGGAAGAAGCCAAAAACTTGGGATCAGATGAGCCAAGCCCTCCTTCCCAGTCTGCTCCTCCTTTAGTCTCGCTGATTATTCTTTTCTGAGAGTCCTCTCCTTCGGCAAAGAAACATGAACCCCTGATCTTACTCATCTCACCTTCTTTAGATTCACAAATTCATTCTCTGCTGACATGCGCTTGTTGATTTCATCTTCATATCTGGAATTAGAAAGGGTAAAACCTAATTGAGTCAGTGGTGAAGATGATACAGAAAAGGCAGCCTGGGATCCCAACTTCCCACAATGGATATATCCAAATGGAGCTTTCCTGCCAGTAAGCCTAAAAGATGAATTCTGCGGTGCCTAAATTGTTTACATCTTTACTCTCCCCATCCACCTGTATGGCCCTTTTGTTCTTCGGGGTTTGTGTTTAGGCAAGAATTGTGGTTTCATTTCCATGGACACGTTTTACTAAGAATCATGCCCTCATTTGGACCTGGTCATCTAATAGACTTGAAGCGTGGGCTTCAGGAAACTGAGCCCTTTTCTCTCCTGTAACTCACTTCTTCTTGAAGTCCTCTACCGTGTCCTGCATCCCGCTGAGCTCTGAGTCCAGGCGGCTTCTCTCTGAGACAAGGTAGTCCAGCTGTCCCCTGAGATTGTTGATGTACTGCTCAAACAAAGGCTCCAGGCTCTGCCTCACGGTCTTTGTGCCCTGCTCCTGCAGCAGGGCCCACTTGGTTTCCAGGACCTTGTTCTGCTGCTCCAGGAATCGGACCTGGAGAAAGACAAGATGGTTATTTGTCCAACAAAGGAAAGAAGGAAGGAAGGAAGGAAGAGAGGTGAGTTGACTGTCCCCAAGCGGATCTGATGGTCCCCAGAGATCTGATGGTCCCCAAGCAGATCTGATGGTGCTGGGCTACTCCAGAGCATGTACAGAGGCTCAGGCTGACAGTTCTGCTCCCCTGACCGTTTTCTTTCACACCACACAGATCTCACTGGCCAAGTTTCCCCAGGGAGCTATCAGATAGTCCCTCTTCTCAATTACGGAGCCTGTCAGTCAGTGACTTTCAACATTTCTTTTCTTCCTCTTGATAAGCACAATCACAAATGTACTTTAAAATAGTATTTCTCTCGTATATTGCACAGAGTTATTTTATAGAGTGTATCTCAGTTAAAGGGATGTCAAATGTTTAGAATCTAATGGTTAAATTCCAACCCTACTGATGATTGGATTTAATCTTCTTTCCCATCTAGTGTATGAGTCCCTCTAAAACAAGCTCCCTTAATGCTCATGATCTGGTTCTACAAGTTAAGTATTTCTATGCACATACACATGTTTCTGAGTCTTTTTTTCCTGTAATTTCCTTTGGTTTTTTATCTTCTTTCCTTCCCCGCCGCCACCCCAGCTAAGGCTCAAGTGCTGTTTCCACTTTAATTCCCTTTTTAATTTCTTAGACCCTTCAGAAGATCAAGCTAACTCGTTCCATTCTCTCAGTTCCTTTCCTTTGCTTGAGGGTTATCAAGAGTGGAGAATTCTTCCCAGACAGGAATGAAGACATTTAAGGGATCAGTAGTTGTAAATGATTTTTATCACCTTCTACCCGTGGCCCACATGGAGCCTGTCCTGCATCCCAGTGGAGAGCTAGCCCGAGTCCCCTCCTCCCTCTCTCCCGAGGCTCCCCCTGGTAGGACATTGGTTGCGTCTCTCGACTGGGGACTCTGAAATCCCAGTGGAGGGCAGGTGCTCCCGGCTCACCTTGTCGATGAAGGAGGCGAACCTGTTGTTGAGGGTCTTGATCTGCTCCCGCTCCTCAGTCTTGACTTGCTGGATGGTGGGGTCGATTTGCAGGTTGAGGGGAGTCAGGAGACTCTGGTTGATGGTGACCTCTTGGATGCCTCCAGGGGGGCATAGAGGGAAGCCAGAGCCCCCATAGCCACCACCAAAGCCAGCTCCACCACCGAGCCCAAAGCCACCACCAGCTCCACCACCGAGCCCAAAACCACCACCAGCTCCACCACCGAGCCCAAAGCCACCACCAGCTCCACTGCCGAAACCAAATCCACTCCCGGCTCCACCTCCAAAGCCAAGGCCGCCTCCAGCTCTGCCGTCATATCCGCCACCGAAGGCACAGCTGCCCCCTCCGAGGGAGATCCTCTTGGAGCCCCCGATGCCATAGAGGCTGCGGCTGCCAAAGCTAACTCCTCCACCCACTCCAGGGAAGCCACCACTGCCCCTGGAGCGGCACACGGGCATGCTGCTGAAGCCAGAGCGGTTGACCCCAGGGACTCTGGCTGAGCCGGCACTGAAGACACGGCGGCTGCTGCTTTGGCTTCTCACGGTGGATTTGGAAGTCATGCTTCCTGAAGTCGAAGAGGCTGAGGAGGGCGTGAGAGGTGGAGGGTAGAGCTGAGAGGAGCAGATCGGTGAGACGAGGTTCCCAGCAGTGGCTTATATATGGGGAAAATGGGCTGGGCTCAGTGCTGGAAGGTGAGCCTGCAGGTTGGGGAGGCTGTGCTTTACAAATAGTGAGGTCACCCCCAGGCACTATGAAGGTATGAAGTATGAATGTTGCTTCTTTTGCATCCTTTACTCGTGGAGAAATTCTCCTGGCTTCTAGCCTTGACTTGATCACAACACAACAAGTCTGGATGTAAATTCACTGAAGTCATGAGTTAGTCATGTTCTCAAACAAAGGAGACAAGGAGTTGATCTGTGATAATTGTCCCCTCCTTCTGCTTACTCAGACACTGTTCTGTTTGCCCCTTTCCCACACAGTTTTTCTCTTCCACCAGCACCACCCTTCCCATCAAGTTGGACTGCCTCTGAGAGCTAATAGGCATTTGCCCTGTGGCCTGAGCAAGAAGTGGCTTGTGGTGTTTTTCCGCCATGTTTGCACCTATCCTTCTGGAGCTCCTGGATGCTTTTCTGGTGGCCTGGCCTGGGAATGGGGGCTACTTTCGGGACATGACCCTCCTTTGAAGGGCAAGAGGGACAAAGGAGCTGAGTTTTTACAGCATAAGAGCATCTCTATCCTGTGTGGAATTGGCAGTTTCATAATAGGATAAGAGATCTCCCAAGCCCACCCTGCCCAGAGATCTGACTTCTTGTGATTTCTACCCATGCCTGCACCTCCCTCCCTAGTGTTTGTTTTCCCATTGAGCTGATGACCCTGTACATTTTTTTTAACCAAATGAAATTCATAGACACCTTTTTCTCTGGTTTTTTGGAATGTTAACTTAGAGCTTAATTTAAAGAAACTAAAATGGGTAGGACAAAAATCATTAAGGGAATTCACTGCATTTTGATGCCCATAGATTCTGACTTTTCTTAAGAATCAAGAATTATATAACTTAATGTGGTGTGCACAGAAAGTTGAGGGGCATATAGAAGCAGTGAATCATAGAAATGTGCCTTTATAAGTGTGATGATGTCACAAGTAAATTCCAAATTTATATTTCTAATCTCAGTGCTTGAAATCTCAAATCCCCAGACACATTCTTAGAGGGTGGGAAGGCTGTCAAGTGAGCATGGTGTTTGGTTTATGGGGAAAGAGATTCATTTCTTAGTCCATACATTAAGTACTAAGAGGAATATTGAGAGCAATTGTAGGCATGGTGATTTATGAGAATATCTGGTTAATTGACAACCAAGGGAGGAAAGACAAACTCCCCTATTGAGATTAGCCTGAGAAAAGCTCTTTTTACTATTTTATAAGCAATTCAATCTCTCCAGTGTTATGGAGGCACAGCATCCAGGAGAGCAGGGCATTCCCTACCCAAAGGAGTGCTAACTCAGCATCTGGCAGGAAAGAGGTACCTTCTCAAGGCAATGGAAGCAGCTCCCCTTCCTCCGCCCTGGTTGCATAATGCTTTACCAAGAAATGTGATTCCACCCAATTCTGAGAAAGAAGCTTTCCTTTCCATGGCATGGTGCTCTGAGCTACTCTCTTGGGATAGATTCTTTAGACTTGGCATTGATGAGGCCAGGAGGGGAGGAAGGGTTAGCAAGTCAAGTTGGAGCAACATGCATTTGTCCAATGTCCTGTGTCTATGTCAATGTCCCATGTCTGTGTCTGCCTTCACATTGCAATGGCAAAGTTGAGTAATGGTTGCAACAGAAGAGTGTATGACTGGCAAAGCTTAAAAAATTTATTAGATGGCCCTTTAAAGAAAAATGTGCCAACCCCTGGTTAAGAGCAAGGGCCCTGGAGACAGAGTGCTCAGTCTCACAGGCTCCCATGGTCTTTATGCAAATTACTCATTTTTAGAGCTGTAAACTGGGGGATGAAAATAGTACCTATCTCACAGTGATGTGAGGATTACGTGAAATAATTCACGTAAAAGTCTTAGCACTGTGTCTGCGCATAAGTTCTCAATGAAGATGAGCTAATATCATCATTATAATGGAAGTATGAAGAAGCTTGGTGTGTTCAGGGACCCACAAGAAGCTTCAAGAACAGAACACAGGGACAACCTGTATGTGTCTGGGAGGGGTGGGGAGAAAATGCGACCAGTGTTGCAGGTTTGTGCCACATTAGTAAGACCAGAAGCCACAGGTAGAAGTTTGTCCTTGCTCCTGGAGGCCATGCAGAGGCACGAGATCAGAAGTGTGATTTGAAAGCTTGCTGGCACTCAGAGCAGCAGGCAGGGAAGAGCTTTTCTCCAGCAGCAGCTCCTTGCTCAAGGGGCTGGAAGGAAGCGGTGGTCAGAGGAAGGCAGCATCCAAGTCCTAGGAGAGAGCCTGGCAGGCTGCCCTCTCCCTCTTGTGGAGTCAGGTTCTCTGCTGTAACCCTCTTCCGGGTCCTTATCTGTCCTCTGGGCTGTGCACGCGGGGACAGGCTTCTGTCAAACAGCACAGGTGATCAGATCACTTCCTCTTTTGGTACTAATTGTATATCTTTTCCAGGGTGGGAGCAGACTCATCCTCCAATGATGTATATAATTCAATTGCAGCAGGAACCTCACATTCAACCATTTAGCCTATCAGAGGATGATCTCACTTCAACATATTAGCCAATGTGAAATTTGGCATGTGTACCAGATAGCACCAGCAATGTAAAGTATCATGTTTGTTTCATTTCCCGACGCAAGTATTTCTCCTAGAAGTCATTCATATATATATACATATATATATATATATATATACTTTTTTTCCCCCAATATTCCCCATCACCACCTGCCAGGGAATGATGTTCTAGGAACCAATTCCAGGGACCCTGACACTGAGTCATGTCCACTGAGAGGGCTCATGAGAGATGATGAGGGCTCCTGAGAGAGTGGAGGGGGAGTCAGGGAGGAGGGACCCTGTGGCTGATCCATTTCTGTCCACTCTTTTCAAGTCCCACTACCCTTAAAAGGTCAAGGGCAAGTGGTTCATTTGCCCTTGATTTTCTCTATCTTTCTTTGTCTGGGTGTGGGAAGTGTGCCGTGTTCCCTAACCCATTTTTAGACTGCCTCGCTGGACTAAGCTGTACTTCTACCCTCCTCTGGAATGCAGTACTCTGCCCTCTTCCCCTGTTTCAGGGCCCAGGAGAGGGTTATGTTCATAGGCAGTGGGGACCCACTGGATGGTTAGAGAATTGACTTCTCAGATGAAATCTTCCCAGTGATCCTGAATCATGTCCTATGGTGGAGCACAGGGGAGTTATATTTTCCCAGAGGAGAAAGGTGGGGAAGCCAGACCTTCATAATAAGATTAAAACAAAGAATGATAAGCCAGGCAACTATGTGAGAGAAACTGAAGCAAAGCTGCATGAGTAACTCCAGCAACAGCCAGCCTCCTCCTCAGCAGGCTGCCGAACCCAGCCTCTACTCTCTGCTGGGAGAGGCTCCATCTAGGCTGGTGTTGTCTCTCACGGCCATGGAATGAGGAAGGCCTTTGTTCTAGGGCCCAAGGATTAAACCATACTCCTTGCATTTTTCCCAGCATGGAGGAAGGCAGGAGGGATCCCCTGAAGGCTGAGCCCATGGAAAGTCTGCCTCAAGAGGATTTGCCTTGTCTTTCTGTCTCCCTGGATGGAGCTGGCAGATGAGAATGAGGAATAGGCCATTGTCACATTCCGTCAAAAGCTTAAGACTAAATGCCTAACCCTGCAAGCCCCAGAGCAGGATGATGCTGTTCAGAGGGAATCCCACAGACCCAGTCTTGTCCCTGGGGAGCACCCATTGAAAGAGAAACACCTGCAACCACACATGTAAAGGATGGAGACAGTAGCACTGTCACCGACCAGGGTTCTTAGCCTCCTTACTCAATAGAAATTGATCAGAGGTCAGACAAGAAATTCAGGCAAGGCTTTGTTGGGACCCTTACTGCAGCAGTGGGGAGTGAGAACAAGTAACGTATTTCCTTGCTAGCTCAGGAGCGAGCTTGTTCCTTATATAAGGTGAGGGTAGGGGTGTGCCCAGGGGTCGGGCTGGAGGGGTGGCTTAGGTGATTTGGCCACCCCTTTGGTGGTGCTGTGTGCAGGGGGCATGCGCAGCACCCTGCTTTTGCTCCCAGCTCTTCAGAAGTGGCAGTTGGGTTTGTTTGGTCTTTTTGTATCTTGTTGTCCATAATTTGCCCCAACTGCACATATACAGTTATTTTTAGTCCCTTATAAGTTTCTTTGTATTTTGTTGTTCAAGGAGATGTTTGCCCAGGTGCAAGCACTGCAGCAAAGGGTCTCAGGACCCAGGTCCCAGCCTGTCTCAGCACCAAAAGTTGGAGTGGAAAGTGCAGCCATCTATGATATACAGAGTGGTTCAGAAAGTATTGAAACTTTCAAAATTGTATTACTTAGTAACCATGCTGTATATAAACATGTAGTATGCACTAAACAGTAGAGCTTCCCTTGTATTTCTCAATTTTCGCACACAGAGTCCACCCATTTTTGGCAGAGAGCACAGTGATGGGGTCGCATATCTGGATATGATACCTGCGTGGCTTTATTCACAGCTGCAGGTAGTTTCTGACAGCTCTGTCTTCCAGCAGGATGGGGCTCTACCTTAAGTCGATTGTGGGGTCCAGAGGTCATGGAAAGAACACCTTCCACGGGGCTCAGTGAGATGCTCGGTTCAAAGTACTGACCTCTGGAACTACAGTCTGAAGTCCCCAGATGTCACTCCATGTGACTTCTAGGGGATATAAGTCAAGAACCTTGTGTTTGTCCCACGTCTTCCTCATAGCCTGGAGGAGATGAAGGGAAACATTGTGGCTGCCATTTCAACTATCAAAAGTAATATTCAACAAAGGGTCTGGGATGAATTGGTGCAATTTTTAGCCTACAGAATTGAAGCATGTCATGTACCTTGAGGGACAAAAATTGAGTGTTTGTACAGTTATAGAAAAAAAAACCTCTGATTTTTCCCTTCAACTGATTTTGGTACCTCTTCTTATAAAAACTAGTTACTGAGTAATACATGTTTGGAAATGTTCATTTCTTTTTGACTCACCCTGTACATACTGGTATTGGGTAGGTAGGTGCACTTGAAAGTATAAGTCGCTGGTAAGTGCATCATTGGGCTGGGACTGAAGGCATATTTGGATGAAGGGGACAACCTTTGGCTTTCCTAATTGATGTGGGGAAACTAGTTGGAGGAGGAGGAGCAATTGGTATCTCGTGAGTGAGGCATTTTAATGCTCTGAAGCAAGAGTGATGCAGGAGGTGAGAAGTGTTTTAGAGAAGATGTGAGGATGGGGAAAAACAGGCTGAACCCCAGGGCTAGTGTGGAGCATGCCTGGGATGAGCAGCAAAAAAGAGCATGGGGAAGAGGACAAGGGGCCAGAGCCTCCTTCGTCATATGTCCTCAGTTCTCGGTAGGAACAGAGGTTGAAGAGAGCCAAGCCAGGGCTCCAGGGGAGACCAAGGAAGTGCCCAAGAAGAGTTACCAGTGGACTGGTTTCTTTCTCTCTCCACTGCCTCCCTCACATCCTTGCCTTCCTTCTTATGTCTGCCTCCTCTTTGAGCTTCTGGTTTTCACCTCCTCACCTCTGCAGGGTCCACCTCTCTATACTGTGTCATTAAAAAAAAAGTATAGTTGGGTGAAAATTCTCCAACATTTTAATAAGATACACGAAGTATCTGACTTAAATAACATGAGTGATTAGAAAAGATGCACCTTATGGGATGATGTCTTCCTACATCTGCCTTCTGGTTAAACTCCCTTTATTTCAGTAAAGGGGAAATATTGGTTAATTATGAATGTATTGGGTAATTCTCCCCACCAATTCAGGATGATTTGGAGTAATTCCTACCCCCAAAAAAATTCATCTCAAAACCATCTGAATGTCCTAGAGAGCAAACATGCCTCCAACTGTCTCCTCTGAGATTTCTTGGCATTCAATGGCTACTTCCATTTGTTAATCCTTTATAATCTTACTTTAAACCTAGGGTTGGAATTAGTAACAGATCATTGATACTCTGGCACAAGTCTGTGGAACTAACATTGCAAAGGAGACCTCAGGTTGGATCTGATACATTTAGCTTCCTTCCGATTTTCCTCTGCCCTTCCCTCAGCCACTTCCAGAAAATAGCTTGAATTTTTCCGATAGGCCCAGAAGAACATTCAAGATGGCTAGAAAAGTTTGGACCCTGTGGCAGAAACAGTTGATTTGGCTAATCTAGATTCCATTCCTGATTTACTTTTTTCTTTCCCGTTTCCACTTTAGAAACTTGAAACATGAAATATTCTTTCTCTTAAAAATTTTTGTGTTTATTGAGGTATAGTTTAGATACAGTGAAATGCACAGATCTTAAGTGTGGTGTTCAATTAATTTTGACAAATTTGCTCACTTCTGTATCCACACAATATCAAGACATAGAGCACTTCCATTCCTCCAGAGAATTCCTCTGTGCCCTTTCCCTTTAATCCCACTGGCTAAAGCAATCACTGTTTTGATTTTTCCACCTTGAATTAATTTATTTTAGAATTTTATATAACTGGAATCACACAGCATTTACTTACATATTTATAAATATATATGTATATATTTGTGTGTGTGTAGTTTTTTCAGTCAGCAAAATGTTTTTGAGATTCATCCAGTTGGTTGTGAATATTGATAGTTCATTCTTTTTTATGGCTGAGTGCTGTACCATTGTATGAATAAACCACAGTTTCTTTACCCATTCTGACTCGTGGGTTCCTAATATATTTCCAGTTTGGGGTTACCTTCCATTAAACAATTATGAGCATACTTGTGAGTCTTTGTGTTGACATATGCTTCATTTTCCTTAAATAAGTACCTAGGAATGTAACTGCTGCATCAAGAGTAAATGTACAGCCAGCCCAGCCAGGCACATCTTATGTGTATATAACCATAGCCATAGAAAATTCCATTCTTCTCTCTCTCTCTCTCACGCACACACATACACACACAGATGAGTAATTGTATATCAGTTTTCTAAAATGGTTGAATCATTTTTTAACATTAGACTTTAATTTTTAGAGCAGTTTTAGGTTCGCAACAAAATTGAGCATGATGTAAAGAGTTCCCATATACTCCCTGCCCCCTCACACACATACCCTTCCCCACTATCAACATCCCACATCAGAGTGGTACAGTTTCTACGGTCGATGAATCTATACTGCTATAAACATCATGTACAGGTTTTGGGGTTTGTTTGTTTATTTATTTATTTTTTTATACAGCATGTTCTTATTCGTTATCAATTTTATACAAATCAGTGTATATATGTCAATCCCAATCTTCCAATTCATCACACCGCCATCTCCCCCCAAGCCATTTTCCCCGCTTGGTGTCCATACGTTTGTTCTCTACATCTGTGTCTTAATTTCTGCCCTGCAAACCGGTACATCTGTACCATTTTTCTAGGTTCCACATACATGCGTTAATATACGATATTTGTTCTTCTTTCTGACTTACTTCACTCTGTATGACAGTCTCTAGATTCATCCGCATCTCTACAAATGACCCAATTTTGTTTCTCTCTACGGCTGAGTAATATTCCATTGTATATATGTACCACATCTCCTTTATCCATTCGTCTATCGATGGGCATTTAGGTTGCTTCCATGACCTAATAGTGCTGCAATGAATATTGGGGTGCGTGTGTCTTTTTGAATTATGGTTTTCTCTGGGTATATGCCCAGTAGTGGGCTTGCTGGGTCATATGGTAATTCTATTTTTAGTTTTCTAAGGAACTCCCATACTGTTCTCTATAGTGGCTGTATCAATTTACATTCCCACCAACAGTGCAAGAGGGTTCCCTTTCCTCCACACCCTCTCCAGCATTTGTTGTTTGTAGATTTTCTGATGATGCCCATTCTAACTGGTGTGAGGTGATACCTCATTGTAGTTTTGATTTGCATTTCTCTAATAATTAGTGATATTGAGCAGGTTTCATGTGCTTCTTGGCCATCTGTATGTCTTCTTTGGAGAAATGTCTATTTAGGTCTTCTGCTCATTTTTGGATTGGGTTGCTTGTTTTTTTAATATTCAGCTGGATGAACCACTTATATATTTGGGAGATTAATCCTTTGTCCATTGATTCATTTGCAAATATTTTCTCCCATTCTGAGGGTTGTCTTTTCATCTTGTTTGTAGTTTCCTTTGCTTTGCAAAAGCTTTTAAGTTTCCTTAGGTCCCATTTGTTTATTTTTGTCTCAATGCTATGAGATTATAAATCAATTACAGGGAAAAAAACATGAAAAAGCACAAACACATGGAGGCTCAACAATATGTTACTAAATAACCAAGAGATCACAGAAGAAATCAAAGAGGAAATCAAAAAATACCTAGAGACAAATGAAAATGAAAACACGACGATCCAAAACCTATGGGATGCAGCAAAAGCCATTCTAAGAGGGAATTTTATAGCAAAACAAGCCTACCTCAAGAAACAAGAAAAATCTCAAATAAACAATCTAATCTTACACCTAAAGGAACTAGAGAAAGAAGAAAAAACAAAACCCAAAGTTACCAGAAGGAAAGAAATCATAAAGATAAGAGCAGAAATAAAAGAAATAGAAACAAAGAAAACAGTAGCAAAGATGAATAGAACTGAAAGCTGGTTCTTTAAGAAGATAAACTAAATTGATAAACCATTAGCCAAACTCATCAAGAAAAAGAGGGAGAGGACTCAAATCAATAAAGTTAGAAATGAAAAGGAGAGATTACAACTGACACTGCAGAAATACAAAGCATCCTAAGAGACTACTACAAGCAACTCTATGCCAATAAAATGGACAACCTGGAAGAAATGGACAAATTCTTAGAATGGTATAGCCTTCTAAGACTGAACCAGGAAGAAATAGAAAATATGAACAGACCAATCACAAGTAATTAAATTGAAACTGTGATTAAAAATCTTCCAACAAACAAAAGTCCAGGATCAGATGGCTTCACAGGTGAATTCTATCAAACATTTAGAGAAGAGCTAACACCCATCCTTCTCAAACTCTTCCAAAAAATTGCAGAGGAAGGAGCACTCCCAAACTCATTCTATGAGGCCACCTTCACGCTGATACCAAAACCAGACGAAGATACTACAAAAAAAGAAAATTACAGACCAATATCACTGATGAATATATATGCAAAAATCCTCAACAAAATACTGGCAAACAGAATCCAACAACACATTAAAAGGATCGTACACCATGATCAAGTGGGGTTTATCTTAGGGATGCAAGGATTCTTCATTATACGCAAAGCAATCAATGTGATACACCATATTAACAAATTGAAGAATAAAAACCATATGATCATCTCAATAGATGCAGAAAAAGCTTTTGACAAAATTCAACACCATTTATGATAAGAAAAAACTCTCCAGAAAGTGGGCATAGAGGGAACCTTCCTCAACATAATAAAGGTCATATATGACAAACCCACAGCAAACATCGTTCTCAGTGGTGAAAAACTGAAAGCATTTCCTCTAAGATCAGGAACAAGACAAGGATGTCCACTCTCACCACTATTATTCAACGTAGTTTTGGAAGTCCTAGCCAGGCCAATCAGAGAAGAAAAAGAAATATACGGAATACAAATTGGAAAAGAAGTAAAACTGTCACTGTTTGCAGATTACATGATACTATACATAGAGAATCCTAAAGATACCACCAGAAAACTACTAGAGCTGATCAATGAATTTGGTAAAGTTGCAGGATACAAAATTAATGCACAGAAATCTCTTGCATTCCTATACACTAATGATGAAAAATCTGAAAGAGAAATTAAGGAAACACTCCCATTACCGTTGCAACAAAAAGAATAAAATACCTAGGAATAAACCTACCTAGGGAGACAAAAGACCTGCATGCAGAAAACTATAAGACACTGATGAAAGAAATTAAAGATGACACAAAGAGATGGAGAGATATACCATGTTCTTGGATTGGAAGAATCAATATTGTGAAAATGACTGTACTACCCAAAGCAATCTACAGATTCAATGCAATCCCTATCAAATTACCAGTGGCATTTTTTACAGAACTAGAACAAAAAAATCTTAAAATTTGTATGGAGATACAAAAGACCCCGAACAGCCAAAGCAGTCTTGAGGGAAAAAATGGAGCTGGAGGAATCAGGCTCCCTGACTTCAGACTATACTATAAAGCTACAGTAATCAAGACAACATGGTACTGGCACAAAAACAGAAATATAGATCAATGGAACAGGATAGAAAGCCCAGAGATAGACCCATGCACCTATGGTCAACTAATCTATGACAAAGGAGGCAAGGATATACAATGGAGAAAAGAGAGTCTCTTCAATTAGTGGTGCTGGGAAAACTGGACCGCTACATGTAAAAGAATGAAATTAGAACACTCCCTAACACCATACACAAAAATAAACTCAAAGTGGATTAGAGACCTAAATGTAAGACTGGACACTATAAAACTCTTAGAGGAAAACATAGGAAGAACACTCTTTGACATAAATGACAGCAAGATCTTTTTTGATCCACCTCCTAGAGTAATGGAAATAAAACCAAAAATAAACAAATGGGACCTAGTGAAACTCGTGTACAGGTTTTTGTGTGGACATAAATTTCAGCTCATTTGAACAAATACTAATGAGTGCAATTGCTGGAGTGTATGGTAAGAGTATGCTTAGTTTTATAAGAAACGCCCAAACTGTCTCCTATGTTGCTGTATCATTTTGCACTCCACCAGCAATGAATGAGAGTTATTGTTGTTCTACATCCTTGTCAGGATTTGGTGTTCTCAGAGTTTTGGATTTTCACCATTCTAGTAGGTGTGTAGTGGTGTCTCATTGTTTTAACTTACATTTCCCTAATAAAATATGATGTAGGCATTTTTTTCGTACACTTATTTACCATCTGTATATCTTATTTGGTGAAGTATCTGTTAAGATATTTAGCCTATTTTCTAATTAGGTTGTTAGTTTTCTTATTGTTGAGTTTTAAGAGCTCTTTATATTTCAGATAACAGTCTTTTTATTGGATACGTCTTTTCCCAATATTTTCTCCCAGTTTGTGGCTTGACTTACCATTTTTTGACAGTGTCTTTTGCAAAGCAGGAGTTTTTAATTTTAATGAAGTCCAAGTTATTAATTATGTCTTTCATGACTCATGCTCTTGGTGTTGTATCCAAGTCATTACCAGACTTAAGGTCATCTAGATTTTCTCCTATGTTATCTTCTAGGAGTTTTACGGTTTTGCATTTTACATGTAGGTCTATGATGCATTTTGAGTTAATTTTTGGGAAGGGAGTAATGTCTGTGTTTATATTAATTTATTGTATGTGGATGTCCTGTTGTGCTAGCACCATTTATTTAAAAAGATTATCTTTTCTCCATTGTATTGCCTTTGTTCCTTTGTCAAAGACCAGTTGGCTATTGTTGTGTGGGTCTACTTCTAGGCTCTCTATTCTGTTCCATTGACCTATTTGTCTATTCTTTCAACAATACCATACTGTCTTGATTACCATAACATAGTAAGTCTTGAGACTGTGTAGTGTCAATCCTCCAACTTTGTTGTCCTTCCATAATGTGTTGGTTATTCTGGTTCTTTTGCCTTCATATAAACTTTAGAAACAGTTTGTTGATATCCACCAAACAACTTGTTATAATTTTTATTGGGATTGCATTGAATCTAAAGATTAAGTTGGGAAGAACTGACATCTTGACAATATTGAGTCCTTCTACCCATGAACATGTAATAGCCCTTTATTTATTTAGTTCTTTGATTTTGTTCATGAGAGTTTTAGTGTTTTCCTCATATAGATCTTCTACATATTTAGTTAGATTTATATCTAAGTATTATATTTCATTTTGGAGAATACTAATGTAAATAGTGTTGGGTTTTTAATTTCAAATTCCACTTGTTCATTGCTGGTATAAGCAAAGCAATCAACTTTTATATATTAACTTTGTATCCTAAAACCTTGCTGTAATTGCTTATTAGTTCTAGGAGTATTTTTTATCAATTCTTTTGGATTTTCTACATAAACAATCAAGTCATCTGTGAACAAAGATAGTCTAATTCTTTCTTCCCAATCTGTACACCTTTATTTCCTTTTCCTGTCTTAATGCATCAACTGGGAATTCCAGTACAATGCTGAAATGGAGTGGTGAGAGGGAACATCTTTGCCCTGTTCCTGATCTTAGTGGGAAAGCTTCTATTTTCTCACCACTGAATATGATGTTAGCTGTAGGTTGTTTGTAGATTTTTTTGTCAGGTTGAGGAAGTTCCCCTCTATTCCTAGCTTGCTGAGAGTTTTTATCATGAATGGTGTTGGATTCTGTCAAATACATTTTCTGCATCTATTGATATAATCTTGTGATTTTTCTTCTATAGTCTGTTGATGTGATGGATTATATTAATTGATTTCTGGATGCTGAACCAGCTTCATATACCTGGAATAAATCCTACTTGATCTTTTTATACATTGTCAGATTTGATTTGCTGATATTTTATTGAGAATTTTTGCATCTAAGTTCATGAGAGATATTGGGCTACAGTTTTCTTTTCTTGTAATGTCTTTGATTTTGGTATTAAGGCAATGCTGGCCTTGTAGAATGAGAAAATATTTTCTCTGATTCTGTCTTCCAGATGAAATTGTATAGAATTGGTACAATTTCTTCCTTAAGTTTTTCACCAGTGAAAAACTTTCTGAGTTTCATCAGGCTCAGAAACCATCTGAGTCTGATGCTATTTGTTTTGGAAGGTTATTAATTCTTGATTCAATTTTTAGATAGATATAGGCTTATTGAGATGGTCTGTTTCTTCTTGTGTGAATTTTGGCAGATTGTGTCTCTCAAGAAATTGGTCCATTTCGTTCAGGTTATCAACTTGGTGGACACAGAGTTGTTCAGAGTATTCCTTTGTTATTTCTTTAATGTCCATGGGATCTATAGTGATGTCCACTCCTTGGTTTTGATATTAGTAATTTGTGTTTTTTCTCTTTTTTTTCTTAGTTAAATAGGCTAGAGGCTTATTGATCTTATTGATCATTTCAAAGAACCAGTTTTGGGTTTCATTAATTTTTTTCTATTTTCTTATTTTAACTTCATTGAATTCTGTTTATTATTTCTTTTCTTCTACTTATTTTGGATTTATTTTGTTCCTCTTTTTCCAGTTTCCAAAGATGAACACTTGGATTATTGATTTTAGACTTTTCTTCTTTTCTAATGTATGCGTTCAGTGCTATAAATTTCTTTCTAAGCACTGCTTTTGCTGCATCCCACAAAATTAAGTTGTTATACTTTAATTTTCATTTAGTTCAAAACAGTTTAAAATTTCTCCTGAGATTTCTTCTTTGACTCATGTGTTATTTAGAAGTTTGTTGTTTAGTCTCCTCATCTTAAAAAGATTTTTTGGCTATCTTTCTGTTTTTCATTTCTGATTTATTTCTGTTTTTGGTCTGGGAACATGGATTGTATGATTTCATTCTTTCTACCCTGATGAGTGTTCCATGTAAGCTTTAGAAGAATGTGTATTCTGCTATTTTTGGATGAAGTATTCTATAGATGTCAATTATATCCAGTTAATTCATGATGCTGTTGAGTTCAACTATGTCCTTATTGAGTTTCTGTCTGCTGGATTTGCCCATCACTAATAGAGAAGTGTTGAAGTTTCCAATTATAATAGTAGCCATCTATTTCTCTGTACCATTCTATCACTTTTTGTGTGATGTATTTTGGTACTCTGTTATAGGTATGTACACGTTAAAGATTGTTATATCTTCTTGGAGTATTGATCCCTTTATCATTAGGTAATGCCCCTCTTTATCCCTGATAATTTTCCTTGCTGTGAAGTCTACTCTTTCTGAAATTAATACAACTACTCCAACTTTATTTCAGTTAGTGTTAACATGGTATATCTTTCTCCATCACTTTACTTTTAACCTATATATGTCTTTATATAAGTGAGTTTATTGTAGACAACCTATAGCTGGGTCTTTTGTTTTGACCCATTCTGTTAATCTGTCTTTTAATTGGTATACTTAGATCATTGTTGTGTAAAGTGATCATCAATATAGTTCAATCAATACCATTTTTGTTACAGTTTTCTAGTCATTGCCCTTGTTCTTATTTTTGTTTTCCACTTTTTATCTACCTTTGGTAGTTTTGTTTTTTGTTTTTTGTTTTTGGTATGCGGACCTCTCACTGTTGTGGCCTCTCCCGTTGCAGAGCACAGGTTCCGGATGCGCAGGCTCAGCGGCCATGGCTCACAGGCCCAGCTGCTCCACAGCATGTGGGATCTTCCCGGACTGGGGCACGAACCCGTGTCCCCTGCATCGGCAAGCAGACTCTCAACCACTGCGCCACAAGGGAAGCCCTCTCTTTCACTTTTGAATGATAGTTTTGCAGAGTACAGAATTCTGGGTTGGTGTTTTGATTTCCTTTCAATGTTTTAAATATGTCATTCCACTCTCATCCTGCTTGCATGGTTTCTGAGAAGAAATCAAAGCTATCCTTTGTAGGTAAGCTGTTTTTTCCTCAAATATTTTTTCAAGATTTTTTTCTTTATCTTTGAGTTTTTTGCAGTTTGAATATGCCTAGGTGTCTTTTTGTTTGCTTGTTTTTTGTGGTTCTGTTTTGTCACTTATCCTGCTTGGTGTTAACTGAACTTGGATCTGTAGTTTGGTGTCTGACAATAATTTGGAGAAATTTTCAGTCATTAATGCCTCCAATATTATTTCTGTTTCTGTCTTTTTTTCTCCTTCTTCTGGTATTCCCACTGCACAGCACATGGGTTATACCTTTTATAGTTATTCCAGAGTTCTTGGATATTCTGTTCTGTTTTTTTTTCTCTTTGCTTTTCAATTTTGGAAGTCTCTATTGACATATCCTCAAGTTCAGATAATCTTTCCTCAGCCATGCCCCATCTACTAATGAAACTATCAAAGGCTTTCATCACTTCTGTTATAGGGTTTTTGATCTCTAGTGTTTATTTTTATTCTTTCTTAGAATTTCTATCTCTCTGCTAACATTATCCATCTGTTCTTGCATACTGTCTTTTTTCCCATTGGTGCCTTTAGCATATTAGTCATAGTTATTTTAAATTCCTGGTCTGATAATTCCAATGTTCCTGCCATATCTGAGTCTGGTTCTTGTGCTTGCTTGTTGTGTCTCTTCAAACTTCTTTTCTTTTTTTTGCCTTTTAGTATGCCTTGTAAATTTTTGTTGAAAGCCAACCATGATGTACTGGGTGAAAGAAACTGTGCTATTTAAATAGGCCTTTAGTGATGTGGTGGTAAGGTGTGGGGGAAAGAAAGCATTCTGTAGTCCCATGATTAGGTCCTGGTTTGTTTTGAACTTGTGCCCCGGGGCTGTGAACTCCACATGTGCTTCTCAGGGTTTTTTTTTCACCCCTTAGGTGGGACAGGCTGGCTAGAGGGAGCTGGAGTCAGGCATTCTCTTCCCCCAGGTGGATTAGGTTCTGACAAAACCGCAGAAGTTTAGAATATTACAATACAGTTGATCCTTGAACGATGCAGGGGTTAGGGGTATCAGGCCCCCATGCAGTTGAAAATTTGTGTGTAACTTTACAGTTGGCCCTCTGTATTTGCAGTTCTGCATCCATGGATTCAACCATCGATGGATCATGTAGCATTGTAGTATGTATTTTCCTGGGTTGTGGCTTGCTGTTTTGTTCTCTTTGTGCCTTATGGAAAGAAGTTTATTGTTTTTTAAGGGAAGCAGTTTTTTTATGATGTTTAAGATATTTTGCCTATCCTCAGGTCATAATGATATATTCTATTTTCTTCTAAATACATTGTTTTACCTTTCACATATAGAACTATCATACAGCTGAAACTGGTATTTGTGAATGTTTTGAATTAGGACTTGATACATTTTTTCCCATATGGAGAGTTAACTGATCTTGCATCATTTATTGTGCAAAGCCATCCTTTCCCTATTGCACTTCAAGGGCCCCATTGTTGTAAATCTAGTGAGTCTGCGTGTGGTTTGTTTCCAGTTTCTGTATATAGTTCCATTGGTCCATTTTTCAGTCATTTCCTCAATATTGCAATCTCTTAATTACTATATCTTTCTAATAATTCTCAGTATCTGGAACTATAAGAATTTTGTTCTTCTTTTTCAGGATTGTTTTGATTATTTTAGATCTTTTTCATTTCCATACAAATTTTAGAATAGGTTTATAAATTTTCATAAAATACCAAATGAAATTTGATTGAAATTGCTTTGAATCCATAGTTCAATTGGAGGAAATTGACATATTTACATTATTGTTTTCCAATCCATGAAGATAGTATATACATACCTGTTTATTAAGTTTCTTTACATTTTCAATAAATTTTGTAGTTTTCTGTGTATAAGTATTGCATATCTTTGACTACGTTTATTCCTAGATATCAGATATTTTTGATGCTACTGAAAATGGTATCTTTTAAATTTCATTTTCTAATTGTTTCTTGTAGGTATATAGAAATACAATTAATTTTTATATTTATTGTCTAGTGACCTTAATAAATTCACTTATTAGTTCTAATAGTTAGGAGACTCTTTTGATTTTCTACATACAGAATCATGTCATACGTGAGTAATTGTGGTTTTCTTTCTTTCTTTCTAATCCTTAAGATATTTATTTCCTTCAGAAAATCTACAAACAACAAATGCTGGAGAGGGTG
This sequence comes from Delphinapterus leucas, assembly GCF_059928025.1. Lineage (NCBI taxonomy): Eukaryota > Metazoa > Chordata > Mammalia > Artiodactyla > Monodontidae > Delphinapterus > Delphinapterus leucas. The sequence continues at coordinate 41,851,415 of NC_143139.1, forward strand.
TGGAGAAAAGGGAACCCTCTTGCACTGTTGGTGGGAATGTAAATTGATACAGCCACTATGGAGAACAGTATGGAGGTTCCTTAAAAAACTAAAAATAGAATTACCATATGAACCAGCAATCCCACTACTGGGCATATACCCAGAGAAAACCGTAATTCAAAAAGACACATGCACCCAAATGTTCATTGCAGCACTATTTACAATAGCCAGGTCATGGAAGCAACCTAAATGACCATTGACAGATGAATGGATAAAGAAGATGTGATACATATACACAATGGAATATTACTCAGCCATAAAAAGGAACAAAATTGAGTCATTGTTGAGATGTGGATGGATCTAGGGATTGTCATACAGAGTGAAGTAAGTCAGAAAGAGAAAAAACAAATATCGTATATTAACGCATGTATGTGGAACCTAGAAAAATGGTACAGATGAACCGGTTTGCAGGGCAGAAGTTGAGACACAGATATAGAGAACAAACATATGGACACCAAGGGGGGAAAACCACAGCGGGGTGGGGATGGCGGTGTGCTGAATTGGGCGATTGGGATTGACATGTATACACTGATGTGTATAAAATTGATGACTAATAAGAACCTGCAGTATAAACAACAAACAAACAAAAAAACCCAACTAATACTAATCTTTCTTTGGGTTATTTGTATGGAAATATGTTAATATAAATGTTTCAGACATTACATGAAATTTCTAAAAATCTTATATGTTCTGGTGTAATGTTATGTCATAATTCTAGTTATTACTTTAAAATGTATATCTCAGAAATAACTAAATTTCCTTGTCAATTGCATTATTATGAACTTTCATCAGATCTTTAACCGTGGTCATTTTTAAGTCTTTTGTCATTTACAGACAGTTCTGGGTATACTCTGATGCTTTTGCAAATATGTTTCTATAAAAGGGTTTCATCTTCAAGGAATTCATGGAAAAGACTCTGATGCGTTTCTGGTAACTGACTATACTGCTGAACTGAATGAATAAGCATTTTCAGAACTCTAATGGAAAACTGATGAACTCATAAAAGTGCTAACAAAAATCAAGATAAAAAAATTAATTACATGGGACTGAGTGAACTGAGGGGGATGATTATAGTTTTTGTGACTTTCTTTTGAATAAAAAAAAATCCCACAAGGACTCAGAGGCAAAAAATACACAAATCAATTTTCACTGCAAAGTAAAGGAGCTGTTACAGTGGAGGATTACTGGACTGAATGTCAATATTATGACATAGTCTGAGTGTGCTTCGTGTTTGGTAATTGCAATCATTGTTGCTTTTGTTGTGGTCATCCATTTACAATGCTTGGTGTCAGTTTCTCTCTTGTAAAAATAAAATGCAGTGTGTGTGTGTGAAAAAAGAAAGATATTTATTTTTTTGTCTTGACTTGCACTGGCTAAAGCTCCAGTATAATGTTGAATAATTGTGGTGATATGGTTTTTCTTTTCTTTCTGATCTCAATGGAAAGTTTTTATCATTCACTATTAAGTATAATATTTCCTGTCTATTTGGAGGGAGAGGCGACCATTTGACTCCTCTCTTTTTATTCTGTAAATTTGCGTATTATGTGATTGAACTTTTTGGATGTTAAAGCACTCTTACTGTAATGATGCTTGACAGTTGACAGCTTCTAATCCCCACCCCTCTTCCTTCCCCATCTGATTAGAAAGCCTGGGTGATCCCCGCCCCATTCATGACTAGTGGGAACTTCAGACCATGTGCGGGAATCCTTGGCCTGGCCCAACCCCTAACCACCGTAATAAACCCACTCCAGTCTCTTTCAAGCCATATGTGGACCAGCGTGGGAGGCCTGCCCTACTCTTTCCAGAGAGCTCTGTTATGTGAATAATATCATTTTCCTGCCATCTTGGTGTGTGCGTGTGGAGTCATCAGCCTCAATAGTGGAACCACATTTTGAGCGAGGGTGTTCACAATAATTGGTTTTGTGAGCAGGATGTCTGGATGATGACTGCTACCGCAGGGATCTTTCTTTTCTTGTTTTAGCTTTCAGCATGGCAATATGCACTTTGAGCCGCTGCTTTCTGGCTAGTGAGCTCTTTGAGCTGTGTTGCTGCCTGCTGTCAAGCCTGCACTTGAGCTGTACTGCTTTGTGCCACATTTATTGAGTTCTACCAAGGCCTCTGTTACAGACTTAACTGATCTATGTCAGAAGTTTCAATCATTGTCATTTGGAGACAGTTATGGGATTGGAGCCCTCCTTAAAGTGTCACGTGTCTTGGCGCAGACTTATCTGTGTGTCTCATATTGAATTGTGTTTCTTGATTCCTCCATAAATAATGACCAACGCCAAGATCAAGGGAATGACTGTTACCCTGTGAAGATTGGTGTGTGTCTTAAGCAGATGTTGGCTCCCACTCTATGAAGTTCTCAGGGGAAAGACTACAACCTGTGCAATATATGGGCCTATCGGGCGATCACTCGTTGAGAGGAAAAGCAGTCATTCCGTAGCATACTGAGGTCACTCTTAAAGGTAGATAGTGTATGAGAACCCTACAAAATGCTTTTCTGCTGCTGCTGCCTATGCCTCTGTTGCCAAAAAAAGATCCTCTTCTTCAGGGTTATAGGGGAAGACACATAGGGCACCCTTGTGGGACAACTAAGAAGTTAATTCAACTATTTCTGTGGGGGAGGCCTTAAACCCTGATGATACTGCTTTGAGGCCTTCTGGAGGAAGAAATTTATACATACGAGCAGGGTAGCAAGAATTCCTCTCTCATAAGGAATTCTAGTAATCCTAGAAAAGAGAGGGGGCATGGGAGAGGGAGGGAGGGAGGGAGGAAGGGAGGAAAGAAGGGAGGGAGGGAGGAAGGAAGGAAGGAAAGAAGGGAGGGAGGAAGAAGAAATAGAGAGAGAGAGCCAGAGTGAGGCAGCAAGAAAAGAAAGAAACCTGGAAACAGGGGGAGGAAACACAAAAAACTTAAACACAATTCGATGCAATTGAAAATCCAAAATTTACTGAAAGAATTTATACATAAAAAAAAATATAAAGGGGTGTGGATTGGCTTTGCACCTCTACTGCATAGGTTCTGAATTAACTTTAATGTCTGCTGAAATACACCAATTGGCAAATCTTCATGGCCTTAATCCATACTGGAGCTCATATTATACTGGGAATCTCACTAAATTTAAACAAGGTACCCCCTGTAATCTTGAGGGAATTATTGAACACAAAAGAGAGAACAAACAAGTATGCCTCACCTTAATTAGCAGAACTACTGACTTGCCTAAATTTCACATGATCATACTATTCATTGCCCCCCCCACCCCAGTATATCTCACAGTGGTCATGGACACTCTGCTCCAGTGAGTAACAAAACTAAAATTAAATTAAATCCTTGACACTAACAAATTGGCTTGTCACAATGGGACTCCATGGACCTTCCTCCAGTTAAAATTGTTAATATGCCCCAATGTAAATGAAAACAGGGCCTTCAAAGATCAAACCCATCAAAGGGAATATATTTAGAGAAGGGGTGATTATGCCGACTGTTTCTCCATTCAACAACTCAATTTGGCCTACTTTTAAACTTGGAAAGAATAAAGGTGCCTGGCAGTGGATTACCACAACCCTAATGCCATGGTCACTCCCGTTAAGGCTCACTACCCAATATTATTGAAATCGCTGACTCTGTTCAATCAGCAACTGGTAAATATTTTGCTCTTGTGAATTTGGCTAATAATATTCTGTTCAGTAGCCATTGCAACAACCTCTCCATCACAGTTTGCTTTCACCTCGGAAGGGGCACAATCCACCTCTACCCAGACGCTGGTGAGGTACCTCAACAGCCCTGCCATCACACACAGTCTTTGCAGGCAAGATCTTAAATGCATCTGATTTTCCCCAGGAGCATAGTTATGATATTGCATTGATTAATCCCTCTTCAAAAAGATTCATTAAACATACCCATTCAGGACCAACAAAGACTCACAAAGAAGTTCAGAAAAAGAGGATGGGCCATTGTCCAACACATAGTGCAAGTTCCGGTCACCTCCATTAAATTCTTGAAATTATTTGCTAATCCGAGGGCTACTTCATCCCTGACTCTGTTAAGAAACTATAAGCTATTGACACTCTCAGCACCCATGTTATTAGAACAGGCCCAATATCTTTTAGGCCTTTGTGGGGTTTCGAGGCAACATATTCCTTATTTACAAATTTGACTTAAGCGCATTATGTCGTTACTTGCAAGTTGGCCCACCTTCACTGGGGCCCCCCTCCAACAAACAGCTCTATAATCTGTCCAAACTGTGAAACAAAGAACCCTACCCTTCGTGCCCCCTAGAGACTCCTTCATTCTAGAGGATTTAGCAACCACCTCTCGTGCCTCCTGGAGTCTCTAGACCACCCACGAGGACTACTTTCCCTCCAAGGCCATTCTGTCTCCCTGTGAATCATCAAAGGAACAAATCACACCTAGACAGATGGACCCGCAGGGGTTCTCTAGGTTGGTTGTAGATCTTGAAAACACAATTCTTCCCAACAGCTTATATTATAAAAGCATTTTATTGAACACACTCTGGAGATAGACCAGATGGGATTGGGGTAGGGACTCTGTTTTGATGGTTTTGATACTGGAAAACATTGGATTCTTCTGTCACCCAGGACCAGGCTGTAGAGATCCAAAGGCTAATTGCAAGCAGAGCATAGTATCAGGACACAGAAGGCTAGAGACTGGGGGTTGGGCCTTTCATGAACCAAAGAATGTGGGTCTGCGATAGTCTTGGTCGACTAGACTCCAGAAAAAGAGAAAACTTGGCTGGGGCCACCACCTAGAAGAGGCTGTTGCCATGGCTGGCTTCTGCACTTGGGAGACAGTGACCTGCTGCAGGCTCTTAGCTCTTGAAGCTCTTCCGGGAGGAGGAGGTGGTGGAGACAAACTTGACATTGGAGCTGCTGCCCCCGCCACTGCCAAAGCCCAGGCTTCGGCCACTGCCCGCACTGAAGCTGGAGCCCCCCCCACCGAGCCCACTGCCTAGGCCGACGCCCCCGCTGCTGCTGGAGTAGAAGCCGCTGCCGCCTCCACCAAGGCCGCTGCCAAGACCACCGCCAAGGCTGCTGCCAAAGCTGCCGCCACCGCCGTAGGCAGAGGAGACGGTGTTCGTGACAAAAGCTGTGGAGAAAGGAGGGAGAACCTGGTGAGACCAGTCGGCCAGATTAGAGCCTAGGCATCTAATTTATTTGATCCTGCTGGTGTCGGCGCTGTACTTGGCCCCTTTTACAGAGTAGCAGATGAGCTAAGTCATTTAGTGAAGATCCCTAACAGAAAGCTGGTGAACACAGTAGGCAAGGGACAGTGCTAAGTCATCAGGGGATGGGGGTCAGGGCAAGGCAGGGGAACAGGGTCCAAGACAGGTAAGATACAGGGCCTGCTCTTTAGGAGATAAGAAATGAGCCCCGTTGCTTCCTGTCTCAACCTGTGTTCTTTCTCCTCCACCACCTGCTTCTCACTAAGTATATTAAATAACCATTTTGGGGATGGGAGTGTCTGGTATCTAGAAATAGCAGGATTCTGAGTTGGCATCAAGTACCCCATATTGTCATCATTGTTAATGTCTGTTCAAAGTTACTTACAGATGTTGACTGGTCCAATTCCTTCACTCAGTCTGGAAGGGGAAAAATTGAAATAAGAGTTAAAAACTCCCCCCAAAGACAGCATTAGTCTGTATGGATAACTCCCATAGTCATGTTTAGAACTTGTTTTCTGAGCAAGGAGACCGCATGCCAGAAAAACTGCTTAAATTAGAGAAAGAGACAGTCCTCTGGAGGGACTTCCCAAGGAAGAGGTCTTGATCTAGAAACAGGTTATCAAAGGAAGCTTATAATTCACACTGTCCTCTACCCATTATATGGAAAACGTGAGGAAGAGGCTGTGGGAACTGTGAATATGTAGGAAGCAGTTTTTGCCTTGTAGGAGCTTACATTCTGTGAGAAGACTTGGCCTGGACAGAAATACTTCAGACAGGACGTAGGTGGTGGGCAGTGTCAGAAGATTGAAGAAAACCCAAGGAGTTTGAGAATCCAAAGGCAGGTGAATTTAACTCAGATGGAGTAATCGTGAAAGGCTTCCTGAAGGAAGAAGCACTTGAAGAGTGGGGAAGACATTTGAAGGAGAGGCAGCATTCAAGAATACTGGTGGTGGGAATAGGGTCAGAAAGTGAGTTGAGGTCACGCTGTGTAGGTCAGCTGTATGCCCAGGTGTCAGATTGGATTGGATTGGATCATTGGATTAATGATGGATAGTCATCATGCACAAGACAGTGGCCACCTGTGTGTGTGTTTGACACCCTGCAGTGAAGAAGCAGCTCCATTTTATCAAATGTGCGGCCATCGTGTGCTCGTGATGTCGGCCGTGTCACGCACCTGCACTCCTCGCCCTCCAGCAGCTTCCTGTAGGTGGCGATCTCCACGTCCAGGGCCAGCTTGGTGTTCATGAGCTCCTGGTAGTCCTTCAGTAGCCGTGCCATGTCCTGCTTGGCCTTCTGCAGGGCGTCCTCCAGCCCGGCCAGCTTGTTCCTGGCGTCCTTGAGGGCCAGTTCCCCACGCTGCTCTGCATCGGCGACGGCGTTCTGCAGGTTGGTGCACTAGAGGGGAAGGAAGGAAGAGTAGGGACACTTTAGAGGCTGAGCTGGGCCTCAAGTGTCTCTTTCTGAGAGACCAGAGAGAAACCAGCACATCTGTCCTGGTCATGGTGGATGGTGGAATATTGAAATGCTGGCACTTGCTCCAGCTCTGTGTGTGTATGTGTGTGTATACTTAGAAAACATAAAATGAGACAAAATAGGTCTCCCTTTCAAAGCTCAGGCTCCTCCTCTGCCTTCTTTCCCTACCTGCTTCTTGACGTTGTCAATATCGGATCTCATCCTCTGGATCATCCTGTTCATCTCGGAGATCTCTTGCTTGGTGTTGCGGAGATCGTCGCCATGCCGGCCCGCAGTCTGCTGCAGCTCCTCGTACTGATGCCACCAGAAAAGAGGAAAGAGTCCATTTATATGAGGATGGAAACACTTTCCCAGGTTCACAGGTGGGAGCTACCAAGAGGTGGCAAGTGGTGTAGTTACTGGGTGCCCGGGGCTGGTCTTCAATAATTTGCTTTTGCCTTTGCTTTTCTAGAGACACTGGTGTGAAACTCAGTGAGATTCTCTTTAACGTTCTTGAATTTCTGTGGCAAATGCGTGCGTGACTGTTCCCATAGCTCCTCCCAGTAGGCCTCAGCCGATCTCAGGAGCCACATCCTTAGCATTTGGTCATGGCCTGGAATCCTAGACACGTGTCCGTCCCTCGCTCAGGACACACTTGCACATTCGCCACAGCACCCACCTTGGTCTGGTACCAGGACTCGGCTTCTGTGCGGCTGTGGTTGGCGATCTCCTCGTACTGGGCCTTGACCTCAGCGATGATGCTGTCCAGGTCCAGGCAGCGGTTGTTGTCCATGGACAGGACCACAGACGTGTCTGAGACGTGCGTCTGTATCTGGGACAGCTCCTGCAGGGAGATTTCAAGTCAGTCATGTGAGTCCATGTTATTTAATAACAGGTCCATTCAAATCTTCTACTCATTGTACTATGTCGACTTGAGAAAAATAAGAATAACCACCTACGTAAAAAACTTAGGTCAGTTAATAAATAATCCAAATCGCTACTAAATCTATTTTTGTTTAATTTAACAACTCTGAACATCAAGAAACCCCTAGCGTGTAACCTCTCAGAATTGAATCTTCTTAGGTCATAACTTATTTTAAACAAAATTGAGTTATCTGTAGTGAGGTGGATGGACTTAGAGACTGTCATACAGAGTGAAGTAAGTCAGAAAGAGAAAAACAAATATGGTATGCTAACACATATGTATGGAATCTAAAAAAAATGGTTCTGAAGAACCGAGGGGCAGGACAGGAATAAAGATGCAGACGTAGAGAATGGACTTGAGGACACGGGGAGGGGGAAGGGTAAGCTGGGACGAAGTGAGAGAGTGGCATGGACATATATACACTACCAAACGTAAAATAGATAGCTAGTGGGAAGCAGCCACATAGCACAGGGAGATCAGCTCAGTGCTTTGTGACCACCTAGAGGGGAGGGATAGGGAGGGTGGGAGGGAGACCACAAGAGGGATGGGATATGGGGATATATGTATACGTATAGCTGATTTACTTTGTTATACAGCAGCAACTAACTCAACAATGTAAAGCAATTATACTCCAATAAAGATGTTAAAAGAGAAAGAAAGAAAAATAAAAGAGTCTAGTTGTATGGTCTGCCATGCTGGGAGTAAACAAAGACGGAATGATACTCCAGAAAGGGGAGGTGGCTGGGAAAGGTATACCCGGGGTTCTAATAACTCATTCTAAATCTCACTCTGCAAAATGATTACTGAAGAGTTCTTTTGTTTTAAATTTGACCTAAAAAAAAGAATTGGCTTTATTAAGTAATGTGAATAGTACTAAAGGAGTAGGAAAGACAAAAATGTGCCCATAGCTTACGAACCACTGAAAGTCACTTAACCCTGGAGACCCTAATCCCTGGTGGTGTCCCTGTGACCATCTCTCTGGGTCCCAAATAGGGGGCATTTCTTACTGCCTCAAAGAACATCTTCAAGAAGTTGATCTCGTCCATCAATGCCTCGACCTTGGCCTCTAGTTCCACCTTGTTCATGTAGGCGGCATCCACATCCTAGAGAAACAGGAATAGTTGGCACTGCACCCCATTTCCACCCTGACTTAAATGAACAATACCTTAAGTGAGCATAACCACAGGCAACAGTTTCTCTGCTACCCACATACCTTCTTCAGCATCACAAACTCATTCTCGGCGGTGGTACGCTTGTTGATTTCATCTTCATATCTGGTAATAAAAAGGATGAGAAGTGCTTATCAGAGGATGAGGCCTGGGGTCTGTACTGCATAAAGTCAACTGTGAGCCTGCTTTCCCACCAAAAGGGGCTTCTCACATCATATAGGCAGAGAGAGAGGGACAGTGGGAGCATCAGTCTTTGGGCAAGGTCCTTACCCATTAGGGTACTGTTTTCTCTATAATTGCCTAGCAGATAACTATTCTTTTATTGCTATAATTCAGTTGCTTCAAGAACATTCCTGTAGAAAAGTTATGCTGTTTCTCTACAACTCCACATCTAGTCAATTTCTCTAATGCTTTTTTTTTTCCAGCTTTCATAGCCTTTGAAAAAAACCAAAAAATTAGCAACCCAGCTGCTGGTTCATAAGGACTAAAGAAATACTTTGAGCCACCGAACTAGGTTACATCATCAGTTCCTGCTTTGGGGGGAATCCATCAAAAAGCCGATGCTGTGTACTTTGAGTGTACTGGGGAGAAAAGCCCCATAAAGTAAGGATTACATGACTGCTTTTTCCACCAGGTGGTACCAAGGGTGCTGAGTTTGTTACTCTGGCTGGAGGCTAAGTGCCTTGCAGAGAGACTGAGCTTGCAGCTAGAACTTTCTAAATACCGACCTGGATTTTTTCCAGTACTTTAGGTGTCCATGGAAGGTATATGCTTTCACCCCTTGGGAAAGGCATAAGCAGTAGTCTGGTTATAAAGTACATCTGGTGCCAAGACCCGCCCTTGTCTCCGCTCCACCCCAACTCACTTGTTCTTGAAGTCTTCCACCAAGTCCTGCATGTTTCTCAGCTCTGAGTCCAGGCGGCCTCTCTCCCCCAGGATACCATCCAGCTGTCTCCTGAGATTGTTGATGTACTGCTCAAACAAAGGCTCCAGGTTCTGCCTCACGGTCTTGGTGCTCTGCTCCTGCAGCAGGGCCCACTTGGTTTCCAGGACCTTGTTCTGCTGCTCCAGGAACCGCACCTGGAGGGGACAGAGTTCGAAGATGGACAAACTTGGATTTCATGTTTCAGTGATCGATTTCCCAGTTTTCCTCCCATCTCATTCTGTCCCCCTAAACCTTCCCATGATGGGCAGTGCTTGTACCTGGGCCCCAGAGGGCAGGTCCAGAGTGAAGCATCTAAACTCACTCTTCTAGGGGAGACAGGACACTTCTCCAGGGCACAGATAGCACTGGGCATGGCTGGGCAGAGAGCGGCCTGGTGTAGGGGTGGCCGCAAAAGCACTCGGGCTGCTGCCCAATGAATTCATCCACCTTTCTGTGCAATCAGCCGTGTTACCTGGAGCACAGAATATATCTCTGCCCAACAGTAAGCAAGGATCCCTTGTGTGGTTATCTCTGAAGGGGAAGAATTAAGACCTTCTCTTCCAAGCTGCCAGTCTCATTAAGAAAGCAGGCCACAAATCCAGGACACAGAAACAAAGAGAAAAACATAACTGCAAACTATGAAGATATTTGCACAAAGTCAGGAAATTGCCCCACTTTCCACTTTCTTTGACACTTATTCCACACTCATAGCGGTTTTTCACAAAAAATCATGGCTCACCTTGTCGATGAAGGAGGCGAACCTGTTGTTGAGGGTCTTGATCTGCTCCCGCTCCTCAGTCTTGACTCGCTGGATGGTGGGGTCGATTTGCAGGTTGAGGGGAGTCAGGAGACTCTGGTTGATGGTGACCTCTTGGATGCCTCCAGGGGGGCAGGTGACGAAACCAGAGCCCCCATAGCCACCACCAAAGCCAGATCCACCACCAAGCCCAAAGCCACCACCAGCTCCACCACCGAGCCCAAAGCCACCACCAGCTCCACCGCCGAAACCAAATCCACCCCCAGCTCCACCTCCAAAGCCATAGCCGCCTCCAGCACCGGTGGCACAACTTCGGCTCCTGAAGCCACCGCCGCTACCGCTGATGGAGATCCTCTTGGAGCCCCCCAGGTTGTAGAGGCTCCGGCTGCCATAGCCACCCATGCCATAAGCACCCCCAAGGCTGACCCTGCCAAAGCCGCCACCTCCACCCCCACCCCCGGACCGGGACACGGAGGTGAAACTGGTGCGGGAGACAGACGGGGTGATGGCAGAGGCGGTGCTGAAGCTACGGCCGCCCCCGCTCCGGAAGGACACACTCGACTGGCGAGACATGATGGCTTGCTCCTAGTGGAGCAAGAGTAGTGGGCACTAGCGGTCTGGAGGTGCTGCAGAGAAAGAACAGAGCAGGACAGCACGCAGAAGGTGGCTCTGTTAGCCAGGAGCGGCAAGCCACCCTTTTATCCTCTAGACCTGGGCTGGGCGAGAGAGCTGTTGAGCTGTGAATGATTAAGTGGGCTGGGCATGCCTGAAGGGCAGCTGTGAGCTCACCGGCACACCTGCACAGCGGTGTGGGGTGCAAACACTTTCTTCCTGGCAGGCTCTGCTCAGGTAGGGATAAACTTGCCTTGCAGCCCAGATGTCTTGGCAGCAAACCTCTCTTCACTGTGGGAGCCCAGGGCTGTGAGTAGCCCAAAGAAGCAACGGGGCATTTGGCCAATGTCCTGAAGGATCCTTCCAGGACCAGGGATGTTGTCAAGCATCCCAGCATGGTGTACACTGTCCATGAACAGGAGGCTAGGGGGGCAGAGCGAGTCCCCCACTGGCAGTGGTCTGCTTTACTTACTCCCCTAATGAGAGGTTGTTTCAGGGATTTCAGCCCTTGGAAAGCCAAGTGTGGCCTGATATCTCAGCCCTGTGCCAGAGGGGAAAATAGACTCCGGTCCTCTACTGCAAAATTTCCTTTCCTTGAGGAGGCACAGTTATCCCAGAGCTCACTGGGCAGACTCTCCTGCAAGGTTCGGGTCAGAAAGACTCCCCAAGCCCCAAGCTCCAGAAACAGGGTATGTGGGAGACCCCCAGCCCCAGGTCTGTCCCACTTTGTTCTCTGCACGGGCAGACCCATCCCTCCACAACGCCTCCTAATTCAGTCTTTTCTGTGGCATTGAACTTTTCCCTTGCTCTTTGGCCTGGCCAGGACCCTGTGGGGTTAAGTAAACCCAGGTGTCCCATGCAATCAATAGCACTCCCCGCGAAGTCCTGAGACTCTGCCTGGCAGTACGTCTCTCTTCAGGGGGAGTTCCTCTGCCGGCTCCCCAGAACCCCAGGTGTGTTCCAGCAAGCCCTCAGTGATTCCACTAGGGAAGAAATGAGTCATCGTATCTGTTGATACAGGCTGAAGGCCACCACAAACACATACCTACAGGAGCTTCTATTCTCATTAGGAACATGTTGAGAGTTGGCCAGTCTGTTAAACCAGTGAACCACCCTGTTCCAAGCAACGGGAATTGCTGGGCTTTCTCTGAGCTTCAGCCCGAACCCTCCTTCAGGGCCTGGAGAATGGAAAAGGAATTCTAAATCTATGGATCGTCCTGCCAGAGAGACTAGAAGGGGCAGGTTTGGGCGACCAGAGAGCAGGCCTAGCAATCTGCTAAAGTTGTCTTAGAAAGCCCCCACGTCCCGCCTTCCAGGAGGACCCCTCTTCAAAGCTTGTCCGGATGGGCTATATGGTACCAGACGGAGGACAAGTGGTCTGGTTGGGTTTTATAAGTGTCTGTCTTAGATCACACCCCGTCTTTTTGGCTGCGGACCTGAGCGGGCTCACATCTCTTCATCCCCAGAAGAGAAGCAGGACTCTCAGGCAGTGCCTCGGCCATTAAGAGCTGTGGGCAGGGCCGGGGGGCACCCCTGGGCTGGGGCTGGAGGAAGGGGTAGGGTGAGGGTGGGTTTGAAACCTTGAGGCTAAGGAGGTACGTCCTCAAGGGGAAAGGAGTGAGGACCCAGCCGTGGCTTAGGAATCCCTAGTCAGGGCCTGCAGCTTGCCACAAGGCAGCCCTGGCTGTGGAAAAATGACTTGGAGCCGCTGGGGACCAGCCGAGAGGTGATTGCTCATCAGAGGCTGTGATGAGAAAGCAGTGGACAGGTAAATCCAGACAGACAGGTCAATGGCCAGAGCTGGCCTTACAGGTCTTGGGCAATGAGGTTTGGTTGCCTCCCTCCCTGAAGGATTCCTGAGATACTCAAAGATGCATTTTACTGAGCTTGTCAATTTAACACTTTCTTGCCTCTCAGAGAACAGACGTGAGTGTCTTGGGGGCCCTGAGACATATGGGTAGACTCTCAGCCCCTGACAGAACAGATCTGGGGACTCCTAGCACGAGTCCTCTTTCTCCAATGGAAGGTCACTGTCAGGGTATGTCCCTCCGCTGCCCACCCACACCAACACACACACATCCTGGGTCTAGTCTCCACTGCCCTTGGGAAGCCCCACCCTCCTAAGACACCAGAACATTTGCTTCTCCCCATTCCTCCTCCTCTCAGGAAGGAGCAGGACTCGGTGGAACAGGAATGCATTCTGGCCAGCCTGAGAGTGGCTGGAGTGTGCCAAGCTCCGATTCAGATGCCAGGAACAAGTCACTGTGGCTGGGAGTATTTGGATGCCTCACTCGGGGAAAAGCATCTCTCTCTGTGAGAACTCTCCCCCAAGCAGGCAGGGCAGCCCCTCCCACAATGCCAGACCCGGATGGCTACAAATAGTGGGGATGCTCCCCTGGGGAACCAGGCCCCAGCACCACTACAGTGTGGGAGAGTCCCACCCCAGCCAGGAATTTCACCGTGGCAGGAAGAGAGAGATTACACAGAGCTTGCCGAGCTTTTCTGCCAGGCATTCTCACAGAGAGAGTTACCAAGGCTTGGCAGGACATGTTAATTAGCTTCTCCAGGCATCGTTTTCCTCAACAGCAAGGGGCAAGTGCAGGGCTGAAGGAGCTGCAGCAGCTGTCCCTGCTGGTCTTCGTGTCAGAGGGGGACAGGGGCAACTGCCTTGTCCTCCCTCAAAAGGTGTGCGAACGTAGAACACGGGCAACATTTGTCCACAGGGACGCACCTCACAGACCAGGCAGGGAGTAGGATTGGTCCAGGTGACGGTGGGACAAGGATTAGGCAAATCCTGTGATCCCAGCCTAGAGCTCCCTCCACGGATCCCCCAGCGCTATATGTGTGCCTTTCATAGAAGACGATGGAATGGACCTATTTAACGGGAGATGGTTTGGCACATGCCCTCTAGGTTTCCCCAGACAGTAGACTCCCCCAGGTTAGGGAGTACACCTGGCTCGCCTTGCCGCACCCTCAGCCCAGCCGCGCACACTGATGGGGCTCAGCAAACAGTTTCGACTTGAACTGACAGAATAAGGTCATCTCCCTTCCCTAGGTCTTTGTGGGAGGCCCTCCCCAGCCCCATGCCAAGTCCCAGGGTCCTGTCCACCTGCTGCTGTCCCTGGCTTCCCGTCCAGAGAGCAGATCTCTTGTCCCCTTTAGCCTGGGCACCCTCTGAGGACAGAGTTCATGACTCTTCATCCCTTGGACTTCCCTTCATTCCTCTCCCCCAGCCCTCAGCCCCAGCAGCCGCATCCCCCTCCAGGAGAGAAAGAAAGCTGCACTGTCCCTGTCTTTGCGGACCTTCTATCCCATGCTTGTTCAGCACAGAGAGTGGGGAGCAATAGTTGGGGCATGAGTCACCTATTCATTGGATGATGGTTAGCTATGGAGCCAGATCCAGCAGAATGGGGGACGGAGCCCAGAGCCAGCCCTCGCAACTCCTCACAAAGCCCTAGCCTCAGGGAGGAATTGAGGGAAGAATTCTCCTACCTCCACCCAAAGCCAGAGGGAACTCTGTGTCCCAGCTTTGATCTCAGATTCTGGATTCTCAGAACTGCAGGGGCAGAGAGGAGTCGGGCCCTTTGCGGATGGGAGAGCAGGATCCACCACCCTTCCTGCATGTAGCCACATCTGGCAGAGGCTGCCTTGTCGATGCAAGTACCACCCTGCCTCTCTAGGACTCTCACATCTGAGAAGAGACCTGGGTAGAAATGCACATGTCCACAAGTAAAGGAACCACTATGTCTTGGCTTTGGAGTGGCTTTGGAGGGGTCCCCTGCTGCCATTATCTGGGTCATGGTGACAAGGGGGCCTTTGGAGTTGACTTCTCTTGTGCAAGGGCTTCACACAAATCGTGGGTCCCAGCAGAGGTACAAAAGCCTGTGCCCACCCCCCCACCCCAGGCCATGTCTTGGTCCTAATCTAGCCCTTGAATTACTGGGATCCCAGACACAAAGCCCAGCTTTCAACGCAGCTTCCCCCACTGGGGCTGGCAGACGCAGCAGGAAAGGCGTCTGGGCTCATTGGAGGAGGCCGTGGGAGCTGGAATGGTAATTTCAAGCTGGCTGGGGTTGACTGGAAGGGTGAGGCCAACATGTAGGGGGCTGTGGGGAGCAGCCTTGGCCCCCACCCCTCAGACTGAGCTGGAGATTGGCACTGGTGGTGCGAGAACCACAGAGCAGAGCTCTCAGCCTCCCTCCAACAGGTCCCTGCAAGTCTGGGGAATGTTCTTTCCTCAGCGGAAGGGTATTTTGCCAAAGGCATAGCAAAGTCTTTGAAAGTCTCCCTCAGTTGATTGAAACTATGGACTGGATATCAACAAATACTTTAATTAGTCAGAGGGACTAAAAAAAGGGGCATACAGCAAAAACCTCTGTGCTTTGCTTTCTCATGGAGGGTGGTTTTATTTTTCTTTTAATAAACACTCATATAGGACTTACCATATACCTGGCCCTGTCCTACAAACTCCACATCTGTGAATCTAAAATTGCAAAGAAGGGCTTTTAACATTTTCTTGGCCTTTTCTTTTTTCCTTACACGTGGGTGTGGGCATGCCTGGTACTCCAGGAACTCGCAGACTTTCTCTATAATGAAGAGGCAGGGACATGATTCATTTATACCAGGCTTCTATCCTTATAGGGTCAGAGGCATGCCGGGAAACTTTTTTACATCCCTAACCTCCCCCATGTTTGTTTTTTTTTTTTCCTTCCTGTACTTTCTCTACCCCCAGCATACTAGTGACTTCTCATCCAGGGATGAGGAGATGAAGGTAGAGACAGGAGCTGCCCTCCTGGAGTATGTGTCTGGTGTACCACTTCCTCATCCTGAGGAGGTAGGGCAAGGTGCGGGGACCGAGGCTTGTTTCCATCTCCCAGGTGGTGAGGTCCAATCACTGGGGCATGATTCAGTGTGGACAATGATGATACGATAGGGAAGAAAAGAAAGAGATGACAGTGCAGAGGCTGGAGATGTTATCCCTCCCAGGGCTGGTTTCTGAAACACACCTGGAGTTTGGACAGTCCCAGAGGCAAATGGTCGCCTTCCCAGCCTAGCTGCACCCTCTGCACGTGCTCTCAGCTCCTGCACATCCCCCAGGTACACAGACCGCTGGCCTCATCCCTCAACCACTGGGGACCACCAGGCACTGTCCAGGGCTCATGGAACCAGGTTAGTTTTTCCAAGAGAGGCACAGCATCAAAAGCACCTGCGAAAAGAAAGAGCACGGGAACACGTGTACCAATCATTTGATCACTTCTTCTTCCAGCACGTGTGTTTTGAGCAGTTGTGGGGTGCCACGCACTGGGCCACAGTCGGGGTACAGCCATGAACAAGACAGGCCCGGGGGGAGATGCAGGGTCTGAGGACAGGTCTGGGTCCTGCCAGGAGCAGGATGATTTACCCACACCACCCTCCTGGTGACAGGGGGTGGTCATGCCAAGGCAGGCTTAGGGAATCCTGTCTGACTTGGTTTCAGGAAAACTCAGCTCCCACAAGCCATTCCAGGCAAGCCTTGGCCATACTTGCTTATGTGAATCTTCTGACTCTGATTCCTACCTTCACTCTCCCCCTGCCCATCCATGCCCAGGTGTCCACCAGGAACTCATTCCCAGAGGAGGAAGCTGAGTTCAGAGAGGGAAGACCTAACCCCAAATCCCCCAGCAAGCTGCTGTCAGAGCCAGGACAAAGCCAGGGCACGTCCCACGTGCTGCCATTGCCCTGCGCTGCCTCGCCTGCACCCTAGCAAAAGCCCACACATGTCTCACTCAAGGATGCGTGTCTCGGCCCCCTTCAGAGAACCACTTCCCCAGGCCAGTGGGGAAGGAGCCCTGTGTGTATGAGGCCACTTATGGGTGATGCAAATTTACTGCTTCCCACCTCACCTCCATCCAGAGCCCTGACAGCTTCTGACGCTGAGCCGGTCTTTCCCGGGCAAGACCAGCCTCAGGGCGAGGCCAGCCTCAGCCAAAGTCAGCACCAGGGCCCTTCCCCAGGGCCCTCGCCTGTGCCAGGCCTCTAGGTCCCAGAGGCTGTGACGCTGACCAAAGATGGGAAGAGGAGTTGTTGATGGAAACCACTTTCTGCCCTGCCCCTCTCCCCACCTCCTACTCCCACTGAGTGAGAATTCACACCTCACTCCGTTTGCCAGGGTTCAGAGCTCTCTGCTGGCTCTAGTCAAATCGTATCCTCTGAAACAGTTCCAAGGGTTCCCCATTTCACTCACCCATCCTTGGGTTCCCATGGCTGTTCAGCTCCCCAGCCAGAGGGATCCATCCACACCCACACCCCAGGGCCTACCTGCTCCCCTGCTTTCATGCTAAGAGGAACAGCCAGCTGAGTGCTGGCTCCGTCTCTGTCTCTCTGTCTCTGTGTTTCTCTATCTCTCTCTCTGTCCTGATGTCCCACAAACATGAAGCAAAGACCCAGATGTTTTCTCAGACAGTCTCTTCCAAATGGGGAGACATGTCTGATGATTGCTAGATGGGGCGCCTCTCTGAAACTCTGAACTTTCCATGATCCCCAAACAGCTCAATATATGGGTTGGGTCAGTGCCCAGGATGTGTTCTGTGGCATGATAAAAGGCAATA
This sequence comes from Delphinapterus leucas, assembly GCF_059928025.1. Taxonomy (NCBI): domain Eukaryota; kingdom Metazoa; phylum Chordata; class Mammalia; order Artiodactyla; family Monodontidae; genus Delphinapterus; species Delphinapterus leucas. The sequence goes on from NC_143139.1 coordinate 41,869,066, forward strand.
ACAACAGCCACACTTATAGAGCACTGACTGTGTGCCAGGCATGGCTCTGGATGTATCAATTCATTTAATCCTTACAGCCCCAGGAGATGGGCCTATTATTCATTATCCCTATTTTACAGATGAGAAAACTGAGGCTCAGAGAGGTTAAGTAGATGGCCAGTGACAGGGCCTAGATAGGAATCCAGGTAAGTGTGGCTCCAAGAGCACTTGTCTTCACCATTGTGGATACTCAAGTTGTTGGCCCGTGACCCTGACTTGACCCTGAAGAGGAGGCCTTTAGCTGCAGCTCTGGTCTCCAGCCAACCTGTGAGGGCAGCAAACACAGAGGGCCTTAGATGCCACTCGGCAGTCAGTCTTCTCAGCGTCTTCCAGCAACCCTTAGGGAGAAGAAGCTCGAGCCTTGAGTGGAGATAGGGGAATGGATCCCTGGGGAGACCCTTCCCCTCTCTGAACTGTCAGAACCTGTGGTGAAGCAGCTGGGACCCTGGGGCAAGGTTCCAGTGAATTGGGGTCACTCTATACAATGTTCCTGGGAGTGAAGCTTGGCCTACTGCTGCTCCTCTGCCCACTCCCCTAGCACCAGACACAAAGCAAAGGTTCAGGTGCTTTTGGGGTAGTCTCTTCCAAAGGTCCAGACATGTCTAACAACCTCATGTGTGGACTGGTGCCTTGGTTCAACCTTCAGTTTTTCTTCTATGTCTTGTCTCTCCCATCCTCCAAGGTCCCTATGGCTAAGACTCCCAGACCGGGCCCCACAGAACTTTGCTCTGAATGAGCAGAGGCCATGAACAGGAGAGGATGAAATGGGATGACCCAGCCTGATGTTCATTTGCCATTTGTAATCCTTTGGGATGGGCCGAGCTAGCCAGTGGCCTCACAGGTATTACACCAACTCCTTGCGTGAGGCTGCCCCACTCAGAAAAGAAATGAACCCCATTTCATTCAGACAGGTGGCCTTATTTCTTTGGGTGACACTAGGCCTGATTTCTTCTAGCCTCTTCTTTGAAATGAATGACCATTGGAGGCTTGCTCTGTGCCTGACACTGAGCTGAGACTTAACATACATTGTCATATTTGCTACTCATATTACCGATAGGCAATCAAGCATCATTATCCCCATTTTCTGAACCTCAGAAAGGAAATGTGTCTTATCTAAGGTCACACAGCTAATAAGTGTCACACCTGAGAGTTGAGCCTAGGTCTGGCTGGTCCTAGAGCCCGTGTTCTTAACCAGCACACGACTGGTGGTGTCCAGGGGACCTTGAGGAGCCCAGAACACTCCTGATCTCCAGCAGCAGCCCATACACCAAAGCCTCTTTGAGTAAACATACCACCTAAATGAAAACAGTGTGCTCCCGGGCAAACTAGCTCTGAGACCAAGGTTGCCATACAATTGCCTCTCTCTAACTAGATCACAGCTCCTAAACTCTAAGCCCGACCCGTAAGAAAATTCTGGAGGCACCATTAGAGCCATCAACACCACAATGCCCCAGCAAGATGGAACTTCCCAGCTGTCTGGACCTACAGGCCTGAGTGTTCTCCACTGATCCATCACTTCCCAGGCAGTGTATGAGCCAAGGAGTGAACAAAAGCTCCTTTCACGTTGACCCTCCCCCTGCCCCCACATGCCCCGCTTCCCTCCTCAGCATCCCAGGAGTCCCAACCGGTTCCAGAATTTACCCGAAAGACTTGTCCCACCCATTGGTCTCCTCACCCTCCAGGCCTCCCAGGAAGGGGCAGTCTCACCATTCAGAGCTGGAGAGACACTCAGCAGCTCTCCATGCCTCACAGCCAGAACGTCATGACCTATCCAGCCTCTTGGGCAGCCTCCAGCTGACCTGGGCATCCCCGAGGGCTGGGCCCCCTCACGCTGGCGCCAGCTACGGCCCCCTGCAGGTTGGCACACTGCCCTCAGCAGAGAACCGTAACATGTTATGGTCTGCAAGCCCTCGACAGAACGTGGCTCCATTGTTCTGAGACTGGAAAATGACCTCATGATAACCCTGTGAATGTAGGTTAGCCCCAGTCTCTCTGTGAAGCGCGGTCCTCTTTTTCTCAAGAACATAAAATAGCTTCTTACTGGCCTTAAACTCACCTCCACATTCCTCTGGGACCCCCTACTCACCATCCCTCCTACCATCTATGGTAGGCAGAATCATGGCACCCAAAGATGTCCACGCCCTAATCCCCAGAACCTGTGAGTATGGTATTTTACATGGAAAAGGGAAATTAAGGTGCAGAAGGGATTAAGGCTGTTAGTCAGCTGACCTAAAAATTGGGACACTATCCTAGATTATCTAGGTGGGTCCAATGTAAGCCCAAAGGCCCTTAAATGTGGAGGAAGGAGGCAGGAGGGGGAGGAGGTCAGAGTGACGTCAAGTGAGAACTTGACTGCCATTGCCAACTCTGAGGAAGGGAGGAGAGGGGCTGTGAACCAAGGAATGTGGGTGGCCTCTGGAAGGTGGAAAAGGCAAGCAAACAGATTCTCCTCTAGAACCTCCAGAAGACATGTAACCCTGCCGACACCCTGATTTTAGCCCAGCGACACTCATTTCAGACTCTGGTCTCTAGAACTATGAGATAATAAATTTGTGGCTTTGGTAATTTGTTACAGTAGCAACAGAAAATAAATACACCATGCTATCCAGATTCTGCTTTGACCAAGGAAAGCCACCCTGCATTCTCCACCTGCAGGTTACCCTCCGCCCACTTCAAGTTGTCTTCCTTGCCTTCTCCACCCAGCCCTGCCTGCCCCTCCTGCTCCCTGAATTCTGTTCCTCACAGTTCCCCTCCAAAATCTGCCCACGGCCCAGGCTCACCTGTCACCTCATTTACTCATCCATGCCACAATTTGCACCACCGGGAGCTGGACTGGTTCTATGGGACAAGAGCGGATAGGCTACGCTCAGTCTCTGCTGGGGGTCCTCTGCTTGGATGTTTGTTTTCTGCCCCAGGACCTCTATGCATTTCATCCACTGCGCTCAGCTTGGAGTTCAGTATGGATTGGGTCCCTAAGCCCGCCTTCCTCAGTACTGACCTTCCCTCCAACCTGTCCACATCCCCTTGCCCAGGACTCAGCGGGGCCAGTGCCCGGTGCGGACTGACTGGCACAGGAGCTCACCCGCTGGCTGAGGGCAGGGAGAACTCGGGCTGGAACAGGCCCAGTCTTTGCTTCCTATTTGATGAGAGCGAGCCATCAAGCCATACCTGCTCCGCCCTGGGACCCGGCCTCTTGGAGTGAGCACAGGCTGCTTGGTGAAGATCACCCCACCTTGCCAGGGTCTGTCCTGTCTTTTTAAGAGGATTGGTCTCTCAGCAGCTCAGTGGCTCACTTCCTGGCCAGTTAACTTTGCCCGTTGCTGCCTTTGTCCACCTTGGGTTCTCCCCTCATCACCTGCCAGCTCCTGGTCTTCATGCTGGTGAGGCCAAGAAAGGGAAGATGGCGGTTTGTAGGGAAAGAGTCTCTGCCAGCTGGTACAAAATGTGTCTGCCCTACAAGATGACACCACGATCACCGTCTTCCTGAGGGCGCTGGCCTGACGGATAGATGCTGACATTTCCCAGCGCTCCAGATCCTTGAGTGGGAGGCGGTGGACACTAGCCCCACCCTTTCCCCAGACAGTCCCCAGAGAGATTTCTTCAAATGGCATGGACTCTGTCCACCTGCCCAAAGCCTCACAGCCCTCCTGGTTGGCGAGGACAGAGAGCACCTTTGTGATAGAATTAGGACAGAGGTCTAGTCCTGGAGGAGAACCAGGGTGTGCCCGACAGGTCTATCTCATAACGACCTCAGCTGGGAGCACAAGCTAAAGTAGCTCTGGCTACTCGGGAATTGTGCCCTCCCCTTGACCTACACCCTCGTGAGGATACCCACGGTCTGTGTCCCCCACCATGTCCCTGCAGATAACTGAGCAGCTGGGCTACGGCTCCTCCATGGCTGGGGGCAGCCCCAATGGCAGTGGAAGGAGGAAAGTAGGTGTTGTCTTGGGTTTGCTCCCTGAAGAAAGTGACGCAGGATGCATATCCCAACACCCAAACGTTGGGTTCATGGTACCAAATTGGGCCCCAACTGCTGAGTCAGCTGGGCAGGCACCTTCAAAGGCCTCCAGCACCATCAGTTACCTGCCTTGCTCTGGTACCCAATTCCAGCTGGGCCTCAGGCTGGGTGGCATGTTGGCCACATTCTTCAAGCGGACGCTCTCAGATCCTGGCTGTGGTTGTTTTCCATGGACAGGAATCCTGATGTGTCTGATGCAGGGTCTGCATCCAAAAATCTCCTGAGGGCTGAGGGAGGGAGCCCATTCTATCAGGTGGCAGAGTGTCTCTCTCCCTGTTCTCCTTCATCTGCTCCCAGCAATCAGAACTGGACTTTAACTGGCCTATCAAGCATCTCCCCTCAGGCACCAGGTAACATAGCCAAGGAGCCACCCGGCCCACCCTGTCCTCAGCCTGCCTCTGAGAACCTTAGTTATGTCCCTCCCACCTTCCCTCGTTGGCGGGTCACACTGAACTTGCCGGGAGGGACCAGAGAGGGCGCCCTTTCCCAGCTGCACTGGAGGTCGGTGAGGGGGCTGTCTTCTCCGCCGATCCACCAGCCCATTTCAGACCTGTCTCATTAGAAGAGAGTTCTTCCTCACTGTGAGCTGAAATCAGCCTCCTTCCAGCATCCTGTTCTGCTCTACGGAACTACGCAGGAGATCAATTCCTCTTTCCCTTTGGTGAAATTTTTTTGTACTGGGGGACATTTCGCAGTCACCCTCTTTCTCTGACTTGGAGGACACTGACTCCCAGGGAGAATAATCCGGTTATCTCCCAAGCTGTCTACACTGTGGCAGCCTGCCTGACCCTGCTCTTCTTACCGCCTCAGGATCTGGCTGCAGCCCCCTTAGCTAACCCAGCCCCAGGCTGGGATTTCTGGCCTCTCCAGCCTGTGCCTGTTTGCTCCTCTCTAATATAGATACTACTCCTTAAGTGTTTCCCAAACTATAGTCATTCAAGTGCCACCATCAGGATTTTGCCCACGTCTCCAAACTGATTCTACTGTTAATTTCTTTAATATTTTTTCTTTAAACTGGATTGCCTAATATATTTATTTTATAGGGCAACTTTGTTAACTACTGAGTGACATCTTTTCTAATACACATCAAAATATGCCAAAACTACAAAACGGCCTGAAATGATTTTGTGTGCCACCAGTGCTAGCTGCTAACCGTCTCTTCTTTGGAACAGAAATAGACCCTCCCCTCCGTTTCCTGGCTACCTTTGTCCATTCTCCAGCCATATAGCCAGGTCTTGCTCTCTGCTCCTGGGCCTCAACTCTCGCCAAGCAAGGAGCCCCCTCGGGGGCACTTAGGAGAGATGGGGGCCGGGGTGATAACCTGGGCTGCCTTATATTCTCAGAACATCCAGCTGTGAACCTGGGCCAACAGGTACACCTGACCCAGAGTCAGGGAGGTGGAGAGTCCATTTCTGTAATTATACCACTGAGTGTCTGGAAACCACAAATGAGCACTTAGAAAGGCAAATTACAGTCCTTGGAGGGCAAGAGGGTGAGTGAAGCAAGCAGCAGATTCTGACCAGGCAGTCAAAACAACCGGAGCTGTGGGCAGTTTGGCCCAGGTGTGTTTCACGGAAGAGGGAGGTGGCGGAGGCTCCTGAGTCCATCCCCACCTGAGACAGGTAGAGGGATGCTGAGAAGCACTCCCTCTGGCCTCAGGGAGAAATTCCTAAAAAGCTGCTCACCTCGAGGCATCTGCCGCCTCCCCAGGGCACTAGGTTCACGACCATGACCACACTGGCCACCCCCTAAGGGTGGCCTCATCACGTGGGCATTAGGAGCCTTGCATGGACTTGACCATGTCTGGCGGTCCTGCCCAGTCCACAGTGTTTGCTGGAGCCTTGCCCTTTACCCTCCCAGACCCATATCGTTGGTCCCACACAGAGTCCCCTGCTGCTCTGGAACACCTCTCCCAATACTCCGTCCTGGAGACGGAGCCAGGCCTGGAGCAGATACAAGATGAGGACGGTGAATTTCCTGTCACCCCTCGCCAGCACACTGCACCCCATCAGGGCAGGAGAGAGTGCAGGGGCCACTTCTGGCTGGTGACCCTAACGACATTTCATAGTCTCTCCAGCCCTAAGTTTCTTTATTTATATAAACTAGGGATGCTAATGGAGCTGTTGTTGAGGATTGGATAAGGAAATGTCCTTAAAGAACCTAGCTCATCATCTGGCACACGGGAAACCCTCAAGAGACAATAGCTATTATCATTATTCTTACCTTCTGATGTTCTCTCTGTACTTACTTCTCATCTCCTTGATGGGCTCAGCACCACCCCTACTTCAACCTCTTGGCCTTCGACACCCAGAGCTTGACCTTGGTGCTTAGTTCTGCTCCAGTCAGTGTCCCAAATGTAAGTCCTACGTCCAGGAGCACCTTATACTTGGGCACAAAGGGCTCCTGCCCTGGACCCCACTTTAGCGGGCCCTGCTGTGGCCCCTCCCAGCGACCCTCTCCCCACAAAGCAAGGAGTGTGCAGGGCCACAGGGACAAGTTCATCTGAAGCCACGCTCCCCTTCTAGACCAGCTTAAGTAACTAAGACCTCAGAATTCCCTGCCCCATACCCCCAGCCCACATCCAGGCCTGTGCAGGCCTCCTCCCAGGGCCTTCCTCAGTGCACAGACTGCCTTGCTGGTGGGCACTCCTCCAGGCTGCTTGTGGGCTGTATCTGGAGTTTGGAGATGTAGGCTGGGGTTTACATGGGGTCCTTGCGGTGAGGACAGAGCCAGGGCTAGGAAGGGAAAGGGGCAGGCTGCAGTCAGGAGCTGGGAGGGCTCTCTGCTGCCACAACTCTGACCTGGAACTCTGAGCAGTCCAAGGATACTCCATTTGAGGCTGGCCGGCCAGCCTGTTGGGGACCCAAAGCCTGGACATCTCAGTAGGGTTGAGACCATCTCTGCCAGGTCCTGGGCCACCATGCTTGAGACATTTTGGAAATCAAGTCTTTGACTCAGTGTGTGGAGGGGATGGGGGTTACCTGGGTGCCGGGGGGGTACCTGGGGGGGTACCTGGGGCTCTCAAGAGATCTCCAGATGGCAGGTGTTGCTGACTGTATTCAGCTTGATCCTTCAAGGTCCCTGGGATTGGGACACAGAGGGAAGCTGCTGGGGTCTCCCCCAACAACAGCAGATGCAAAGCCGAGGTGTCCAAATGCCTGGGCCGTCTCTCAGAGGCTACTATAAGCTAATTATTTTATCAGATGTTTTCACTGTTTTTGCTTAGGCATTTTATAATATTCTCCCCATTTTCCATGCCCTTTTCTGAAGATGCCTTTTTGAAATTCCTGGACCCAAGCATCTTTATACAGAGTGAAAGAATTTAGGTTTGTTTTCATCAATGATTATCCTACGCTCAAACATGTGGAAATAAGTAGCTAAGCAGGATAATTATATAAATATGTGAGTTTGGACATGCATGTGTTAATTATGTATATCCTTATGTATATCGAGTCACTTGGAACTGATTTTCCCACCTGCTAGTTGTGTGACCTTGAGCAAGTTAGTTAACCTCTCTAAGCCTCGGTTTCCTCATCTAGTAGCTCTCTGGATAAACTCTAAGAATGCTTCCACCCCTAAAACTCTGGTACTTACCCTCTTTGCTCTTCCATCCTTATTCTGCATTCACACTGGAGCACTCATCTCCTTCCCAAAATGTCCTTTCTGTTCCTGCCCCTCTACTTTTGCCTTCACTGTTTCTGACGCCTAGGATTCCCATATTCTACATCTCTATGCATTGAGAACAGCATTTGTCAAGGCTAGCTCAAGTGCCACTTCATCCAGGGGGCCACCACCCCCAACTCATCCTGCGAGAAGACCCACCTTGAAAGCTGGAAGGGAACCTGGCCATTCACTCAGCCCAACCCTCTGATTTAACAGACAAGGAAACAGAGAAAAATGAGGCAGTGACCTAGAGACAGAGTCAAATGTCTTTTTACCTCTTCACCTCCGGGTCCACAACCCTCAGGGCCACCCTTATAACTTGTACTTATTATTGCTTCTATAGGTCTCTGTGCCTCCCTTAGATCACAAGACCTCTGAGGGCCAGAATCATACTGTATCCATTCTATTCCCTACCTCCACTCCTGCCCTGCACCTGCTCTCCGTATATATATATAAATAATATATATATATAATATCTATATCTATATCTATATATGGCATTAGCTCACATGAATAGGGAGGCTGAGAAGTCCCAAGACCTACAGTTGCCAAGCTGGAGACCCAGGTGAGCCAGTGGTGTAGTTCCAGCCTGTGTTTGAAGGTCTAAGAACTAGGAAAACTAACAATGTAAATTCCAGTCCTAGGGAGAAGACCAATGTCCCAGCTCACATATTCAAGTTGGCAAATTTGCTCCTTACTCAGCACTTTGCTTCTGTTTGGGTCTTCAGCTGATTGGATGAGGCCCACCTACAGTGGGAAGAGCAAACTGCTTCACTCAACCTACAAAAAGGTTCAAATGTAAATCTCATCTAGAAGCATCCCCACAGACACACCTGGAATAATGTTTGACCAAATGTATGAGCACTTTATGGCCCAGACAAACTGACACATAAAAATAACCAATAAATGTCTATTTAGTTTAACAGAGAAAAGTCCCATTTTGATCCCTGCCCAAAACGCATATGTCTCATTTGAAAGCTCCTTTTGTTCTGATCTCTGACTAGTGTTGTGCTGGACCCAGTTCTGCTGGCTTACGATAGCCAATTGATAAATTTTCAAGAATTTTGTGAGCTGGTTTTTAAACATAGCCATAATTCAAATTAAATTATATCAACTTACAATTAATTAAATCAAAAGCAAAGGTAAGAAATGTTTAAAACTGATAACTTCCTATTTTACTGTTCTCTAAGCTCTTGAGGTTATTTACATCTATGGAATCTGTAGGGTGGAAATACTACACAATGATGGGCCCTTGCACATTTCTGCAACTCTGAGATCAGTGACATCGTGTTGGTAGCTTGAAACCACCACTATGGGAGCATCTATACCAAAGGAATCACCAAACACTGCAAATCAGAGCTTAATTTACTGTTTTTCTTTTTGTATTTTTAAAATTGAGATATAAGTGACATATAACATTATATTAGTTTTAGGTGTACAATAAAATGATTATATATACACATACATATATGTGTATACATGTGTATACACATATATGTATATATGTATATATTTTGTTGTTTTGTTGATTGTCTAGAGCTACACTACCTATCACGGTTGCCACTAGCCCCATGTGGCTATTAAGCACTTGAAATGTGGGAGGTCCAAAGTTAGACATGCTATAAATGTAAACTACACATTGGAATTTGAAGACTTAGTATGAAAAAAGCATGTAAAATATATCATTAATCATTCTTATATTGGTTACACGTTGAAATAATAATATTTTGTATATATTGGGTTAAGTATAGTACATTATTAGAATGAATTTCAGCTGTTGTTTTTTTTTTTAGTGTGGCTACTAGAAAATTTTAAATTACATGCCCAGCTTACATTACACTTCTGTTGGACAGCTCTGGTCTAGATTTAATGAAGTGATGGTGAAAATGTTATACAGATTAAACTTAAAAGTGTGTCCTGTCTGTAGCCATTACATTGTGGACAGCAAAAAAAAAAAAAAAAAAAAAGTGACCAAATAATCTTCCAGGATTCATAAGCTGTTACCTGATTCAGCCATGAAGTCACTCACATCACTGAGGAACAAGGGAAGCTCTCACAACCATCTTCACTGTTTCACTTTCGTCTTAATCATTAGCATGAAAATATGAACTAACGTTCCTGTCAGAGTTATACTTGTTTGTCAGTTGTAACCACAGGCTGGTGATAGATGTAAGAACTTAACAAAAATCAATTGAAAGCATTTCGTGAGAATCAGTAAGCTATTACAAAGTTTATAATAAAGAGTATTGAATATTTTATTATTATTTATAACTTCTGTGTTACACACCTTATATATCAGTAAAATGTAAAATTATGTACGTACATATATGCGTGTGTGTATGTGTATTTACATATACATACTTTTTTCAAAGAGCTGATTAAGCTTTAACCAGCACACCACTGTCTCTGACCCTCTTGCACCCAGGCCTTGCCCTCTGTGGTACTGACTGTCCCTCCCGAACCTTCACTTTCCAAATCTGCAGGCTTCAGCGATGTGACTGGCAGCCCCTCCTCCCCCTTCCCCGCCCAGCTTTGTTCCACTCAGGACGTCTTTTTTTCAGCCTATTCTCCTCTTACCCATCCTGGCTCACACCCCAGTTTCCAGACACCAGCCCTGAATAGTCAATCACGGTGCCATGGAGATTCCGTTCCCAGGCTTGGTCTTAGCCTGAGCCCTGCCTGCCCACTCTTGCCCTGAGACTCTGTCAGCTGGAAGTCAGCTTTGGCAGTGACTCCTGGCACACCTGGCCCTCGGGGATGAAAGGTGGCCATTCCCAGCCCCGTCAGACAGGTAGGTCCGCAGCGAGGCAGAGGGGTGAATGAGCGGCAGAGAAGGGAGACTGAGCAGCAGAGTGGCATGGTGCAGGGGTGTGGTGTTCAGAGCTCTTGAGACACGACTCTGCAGGTGTCTCCTTCCCACCATCATCAAAAACAGCGAGTTCAGTCCTGAACACCACACAAGAAGACATTGCACCTCCCAGGCTCTGTCCACCGAGGACCCTGGAGGAAAAGACAGCTCCACCACCGAGACTACTAGTAAATAGGCAAGGGGTCCATGGGGGCAAAGTAGCAATCCTGTTTAAAGTAAACGACAAGCTGAGCAACATATACGTGTCAGGAGCCAGGCAGAGTTTTAGGAGGAGATTCCAGGGGTTTGGTTTCGGGAAAAGTCCAGGGGCAAAAGCTCCATTCTGGTAGGGAGAGACTGAGAAGGAAGCCGTGGGCTCTGAAGAACTGGGCTGGTTCCCTGGCAGAGACAGTTTCAGAAACATGGGCTCAAATACATCAGTCTGGGGGACAAGCCAAAGATGAAGGAGATAAGCACTCTTGCTGCTGGGAAATCAAATCAGGACCGGAGTCCCAGTTAAACTCTAATTACCTGTGTTTCCTAGTTATCATTATCCCTAATAATAATAATAATAACAATAATAATAAAACTAACATTTATTGTGGGCCTGGTATTTTATGTCTCAACTACAACAATGCCAGGAGGTGGTTATTATTACTCCCATTTTTGCAGAAGAGGAAGCAGGCACAGGGTATAAGGCACTTGCTGTGAGGCGCAGCCCTGCAGGGTGGAGTCTGGGACCAGTGCCTGTGCCCCTCCCTGCCCAAAGACATCCCTCTGCAGGATCATCACTGTTGACACTCCTTTCATTCCGTAGCTCATTTTTCTACAGGCTTCCCCTTTATTGTTCCTTTTGATGATTTTCTCAATGGCGTGTAGTTGACAGAGCACTTTTATCCTCATTGTTTGGTTGAGGGCCTAAGATAGGAAAAGGTCGCACAATAAATGCTGAGACAGGGCCCACACTCGAAGCAGTTTTTACTGGTCTGGAGCTAAGGGAGTGCCAGGCAGTAAGTTTCTCAGGTGGCTAGCAATTTAAGCCTTGAGGATTAAACTTATTCTGAGAGCACGTCCTTCCTACTCTTAAATGGTCCTTTTCTTTTATGAAAGGATAAAGGCAGTAGATGGTACAATCTGATTTGAAATCCAGTTGGATCGTGGACTCTGAGCATGGCGCTCTCTCACCACACACCTCTTCCGGGCAGGGGAAATTAATCCAGTGCACTTAGGCTGCTTAGAAAATACGAAGGATCCCCAACCTCCATCATCCCTGACTGTGGAGGAAAGGGTGTCAGAGGAAACGCTGGGCCTAGGCTGACCTGCCAGCTGAGGACATGCAGAGGGAATACCCCGGTCTTTCTGGCTTCAGAGGGTGCGGTGTCCCCACCAACCCTTCTTTTCAAACCTGCCTCATCCTGCATGGGGCCCCTTGCCCTGACGCTCCATTTGCTGACTTGAAGTTGGCGATGGGGGTTGGGCAGGGGAAGTCAAACAGGAATCTTCCCACCATGCATCCATCCCTCAGGCAGTCAAAGCCATGATTCATCCACCTTTTATTTGCTTCGAGGATTTTCTATGGCAACCTAGAAGTCCCTCTTTCCTGATTTGGCTGGATGCCAGGACTATCTATGAGCTATTCAAACAAAGAAAAAAATCAGGACCAAGTGAGGGGAGCTAGTTCCTAGAGGATAAATATATTTTCTATATCTTGTAATGGAAATAATCCTTGGATCATCTATGCTTCTGAATTATCTGTTCTGTGGCCTAGTCTTCATTTTTGGATGGCTTTTTCTCCCTCTTCTACCAGCACTGGCAGTGGCCAGTGATTGTATTCAGTCTAGAATGGGGGAACAGAAAGAGCTAAGGCAGAGAAAGCGTTGACACTTAGACTTGAAAATATCTTGTCTCCTCAAGCTGGTGTTGATAAGCCCACAGTTGATGAGATTTGGGCCAGTGGGGTTAGGGTACAGGACCCGAGAATCTCCAGCCCTGAGAGGCAGCAGGTGAGTGATCCAGATGAGAAACAGTCTTCATTGCCGGGCAAGGTAATGCACGCAGGGTAGGGAACCAGGTCCTGTGTGGCAGGAGGGGTGGCGGTCAGACAGGAAGCAGAACTTTTCTAAGGTCAGGTTTTGAGACATGAAGACTCCAGAGTCCCCTCAGAAGGCGCTCAAGAAAAATGGGGATGCCTCTGTCGGGGGTGGTGACAGAGGTGATGGCCGTCTCCAGCTGGCTGCGCTGGCTACCACACTGATGCCTAGACAAAGGACAGTGCCCTGAAGAGCTGACTTGCTTGGCCGGGGCTGTCTCCTTCATGTATCTCCAGATTCTTCTTGTTGATCTAGGGTTTCATTTTGATGCTTCTGCTCCCAGAGCCCAGCCAGCCTCTCGGGATAAACGGCCCGCCCCCATCTGCTTCAGCCCCATTCCCTCCAAAAGCTCCCTCCACACCCCTCCCCTGGGCCCACCTCCACCACCTGCTCACAGCCTCCCTCCTCATCCACTCCTGCTCCAGGGGCAACACCACCCCACTGCCCTGGCCACCTCTGACATGGGAGATTAGGACTTCAGGAGGAACTTGATCAAGGTGCTGCCTTGACGATGCCCACTATTGAGGGGATGAGCTTCTGTGACTGACCAGTGACAGTGTGGCCACAGTCTCTGCAGGAAGCTTGCAGTATGTAAAACTGAGATGGCTTACACAGCAGTCAGGAGGTGGAAAGGGAACCCAGCCCGGTGCCTAGGACTCAGAGACGTCAGGCTTCGAATGACGGAATATGATGAAAGTTCCAACAAAGAGCAGGCAGGGAGCCCGTGGGATGTCAGTGTAGGGTGGGAACGAACACACAGCAGCTGAGTGGGCAGAGCCAGACAGTTTCCACACCAGGAGGCATGGTGGCGATGTGCAAAGAGAGTGGGCTTTGGAGAGACAGAGCTCATGGAATCCTGGCTCCAGGTACTGGTTCTGTGGCCCTGGATTTAGCATGTCTGTCTTAGGAACAACATCTGCCTCGGAGAGGTGTCCAGCCAGAGGAGATTCTGATCCAGTGGTAGGGGCTCTGTAAACATTAGTTTCCAATCCCTCCCCTCAGACTCCCACCTGGTACTCTGGGCCTAAAGTATAGGAGAGGGTCTAAGGGATGAGGCTTCACAGATGGAGAAAAGAAGCTGGGCAGGGGTCAGTGTCGGGAGGATTCGGCCCCTCGGCAGGACCCCTAGGTGCAGCGTGGAACCCCTTTTCCTCTCCTTGCCCTCCAGAGTTGTCCAGAGGGTGCCAACATCCACATATACAGCCTGACTCCGAGTGGCCCCTGATAGTCCCCCAGCTGGGCCACTGCTATTCCTGGCCTTCCTGCTGCAGGGGCCTCCAGTGGGGTGTCCCAAAGGCTGGCTTCCGTCAGGAGCCATGATGGCAGCCCGGAGTCAGGGCCTGCGGAGAGGTGGGGGGTATGTAGTCCACCAGCTTGTGCTGAGTGCAAAGGGTGTGCCAGGCACAGGAGTTCAAAGGAGTACGATTCCGTCCCCGTCACTGGTTTTGGGGGAGGTGATGAGTAAGGTGGGTAGGAGAGCAGAGACGATGTTTCAGAAAGCAAGGGACACTTGCCAAGTATCAAAGGCCTTCACTATTAGCATTTGAGGAAAGGAACACATGATGACTCCTCTCTTTCCTCTTCTCCCATAGTCATGGACAACCACAACCTCTATACCCCTAGGCTGCCATCCTAGCCCTGCGCTTGCCCCTCAGGCCCACTCCAGGCTCCCTCTTTCACAAACTATCCTGTCCAGTGGAGCTTTCCAGCTGTCTCTAGGGCTGTCTTAGACCAGTCTCCAGCCTAAGAGCTGCCCTAGCATCTCTGTCACACCTGGTGATTGACCTTCTGACATTCCAGTTCCTCTCTGCAGGCTGAGGTATGGTGGGAGAGGTGTCAGGTGGGCCCTGTCACCCCCTTCCCACTGTGGGAGCCCACTGAAAGTGTCCTGGGCCCTGGACCTGGCCCTTTAGTCAGGGAGGGACACAGCTCTGTGCCTCATAGTGCTCTGTGTCTCCCACTCTCGAGTCAGTCTCTACAACCGCATCTCATACTTTAGTCATTTGCACCAGTTTTTCCTCCACCTGCGTTCTCCCTGAGTGGTTCTTCCTGCCTGTAGGACCAGAAGCTTCCTGGTGCAGGGACTATAACTTTGCTTTCTCTTTCTCCTGCATCCATTGCACAGAGCATCCCTTCAAGGTGAGGAAGACAGCAAAGTGGGACAGATCTGGGGGCAGGACTTGAGGCCCATCACAATGCTCTTATAGCCCTGGGATCAGCTCCCTTCCTGCCCCTCACCCTCTGCTTGTGCCCACACCCTGCAACACACCGTCACTCGGCACAGGGCCATGCCTTTTACTTGATCCAAAAGGCTAGGCTATTAGATATGAGCTTTTTCAGCTTCCCATCCCCATGTCCCCTTCAGAGCTCATCCTTCCATCTCTAGTCCCTTGATACCATCTCTACTCCCTTATTCCAAGACCTTGCTACATTGGCTGGAATTTGTTTTTGTTTTGTTGGTTTGTTTGTCGACATCTCAAAATCTACTTTATTTTTCTTGTTGATTTACTACATTGTGTTAATTCTGCTGTACAAAATCAGCTGGAATTTGAACCACTCTCTCCACCGAACACATTCCCAGAGACTATAAATATGCACCATGTGCTCCTTACCCTCTACCTCATACTTCCCCATCTGTCTCTCTCCCTTCAGGGTCAAGTTGACTCCAACCCTCCCCACTCCCACTTCAATAGGCCTTCTACCCAACTCTCGCCTGAGCCCACTTAAGCCAGGTCTCCTCCCATCCCCATCACTAGACCCAAAGCTGTCTTTTGGTCCTTTCCCTTTCCCGGCCTTTCTGCAATATTTGCCCCTCTTGATCCTTTTCTTCTTCAAGAATTTTTCCTTTCTTGACTCCTGAATGCCTTCTCCTGTTCTCCACCTATCTCTCCAATCACTCCTCCTCAGTCTCCTTTGCTGGATCTTCCCCCTTTGCCCCAGGGCTCTGTTATAGACCCCCTAATTATCTCTCTGGGTGTCCTCTCTGTCCGCAAATTCTGATGCTTCCAAATCTGAATCCCAGGCCTGACCCTTTTTAATTCAGTCACTTACTGGACATCTCCATTTGACTGTACTACAGGTACAACTCAGCTTCTCCAAGCCTGAACTCCACGTCTTCCTTTCAGAACCTAATCTTCTTCCTATATTCCCTTTCCCTGTAAATGGTGTTACTGCCCAGTCACCTAAGCTAGAAACCTCAATGTCTCCCTAGACTCTTATCCATCCCCTACCCACAGTCACTATGGTGGGCAGATTCCAACGTGGTCCCTGTTGATTCTTCCCCTCTCTCCTCTCCCTGAGAAGAGTCCCAACACCTCGGGAAAATGCCCAACTGCCCAGATGGGCTTGTCCCACCGTACAGAAACTTAACAAATTTCCAATGATGAAACCAAAAGGAAAACAAAGCCCAAATCAGAAAACACTGCTCTAGATACAAATGCCCTTCATCCCTTTACTCTGGGCTTGGCTCTCTCCATGAAATCTCCTTCTGGGACTTAGTAGCCAAGTTCAGGCAGAAACAGTTCAGTTATTAGGGAATTTAAAGCTCTCAGGTTGGAAGAGTTGTCCAAGGATCAGTAGCATGAGCTACACCTGCAAGCTCGGTAGAAATGCAGACTCTTAGGCCCCAGCTGGGCCTACTGAAGCATAAGGTGCATTTCAGCAAGATCCCCAGAAGATTGATATGCAAAAGAAAGTCTGACAAGCATTGGTCTAGTCAAACTGTCCATCCAATTCTTAAGTCCCCTATAAAACCGATCAAGAGTTGTTGAGTCTGTTCTTGAACATCTCTAATAATGGTGAACACCCTATGTCTTAAAGCAGCCCATTCCATCTTGAGTATGATTCATAACAGTCCTCATGGCATGATTCCCCCACTTCGTTCTTGTCCTTGGCTTCCTCACTTCCCATCCCTTAGTGTCACTTTATCGTGGCTCCAGGGACTCAATACCTATAGCAAACACCCCAGGAATTCACCCCAAGCCCAAATCTATAGGGACCCACTCTGAAGGTCAAAGGAGATCCTATTTCTGTGAATCTCCCTGCCCAATTTTTATTAACCTTCCTGCCTGATGTCATTTAAACCTGGATTTCAGCACTACAGACCTTTGACCTGGAGCCCTCAGAAGACAGAGGGAGCCCAGCCACAGAGCACTGCAGGGCCCCCTGGTCTTCCAGGGCCCGGGCCTCCCTCCTGCACCCCTCCACCCTGACCGTATTCTCCTACTGGGATGATGCAGCCCGGTCCAAGAGCTGCTTGCTGCCCGTGGACAGGAACATGGATGTGTCTGAGGCCCAGGCCTGTTGGTCCCCTCCTGCAAGGCGGTGGGAAGCTCAGCTCCAGGCCAGCAGGCCAGCTCTCATGACACAGTAGCATGAGGAACTCCCTGACTTAGGGCACACTTCATACTCCGAATGCACATAACCAAGTCTTTACCCTGTTGGTCCCCACACCAGATGGATTTGGGGATCCAGCAGGAATTGTTATGACAGGTAGGAACCCTTCAGGAGCAATGAATTTGGAGTCAGTGGCCTGGACCAGGCTCCATCACTTACCCCTTCTGAGGTTCAGTTTTGGGGTGTGTAAGTGGGAAACGGACATAAAATGTGGTCCTGGGGGTGGGGGAAATGGAAACAGCTCAGTAGCTGAGGAAAACCAGGCCATGTTAACGTCAAGGGCACCTTTAGCCCCGTGTCAACCGGCTCAGTTGCAACTCTGACCCGCAGGGCCAGCCCCGATGGGACCCCCTGGGAAGCAGGTCTCCTCGCAGCCCTTCCGTCTGAGCCTCCAGCTCCACTGAAGGCCCCTCCACATGGGCCTCATCTCTATTACAGTGAGCCCACACCTCTTTTCCTTGCCTTGAATGTCTCCAGAGACCCTGTTCCTTCCCTCTGCTCCTCCTGGGCTTCAGGGAGCAGAGGCTTGAGTGGGGAAGAGCCGACTTGCTACACGTGATGTACTTCCTGCTTCCCCAGACAGCCTCTGCCCTGCCTCTCCCTTGACTGCCCACTCCCGAGCCTCCCTGAGTTGCCGCAGACCCACCTGCACTCCTCCACCCACGGACGCCACTGAAGGCTGTAAAGTGCTCACCCCTCTATGACTGTCCAGCATCCCCTCTGCTCCCGGGGCTACCCAGGTCCCTAAACCGCCAACCTGAAGGGAACGCCCCCCTCACCCATGTTGGAGATCAATGCCATCCTGCCATGGATGTGATGGAAAGAGCACCGGGCTTTGGGGTCTGAGCCTGGCTCTGCCCCTGACAACCTAGGTCACCTTAGACGAGGCCCCTGCCGCTCCCTGTGTCTCAGTTCACTGGTGAAATAGAGAGGTTCCTGCTATGTAGCACAGAAGGGCCACCACATTAGGACCATGGGAGGAGTCAGGGCAGCACCGTGCCCTCTTCCACATTGACCCTGAGGTTGATCTCCTCCTGGAACCTGCCAGGAGGGGGGAGCAGGCACGTGGCAGCACTGCCAAGGACAAACTATCCAGATTCATGCACTGGAGCCGAAGCCCTGACCCCACTCTCCCCTCAGCCCTCTAAAATTAGGCAGGCAAGGGACAGGGTACCTTCAGGGTCTTCTCCAGCCCAGGGTGCTTGTTTATAGACAGGGGATCTGAGCCTCAATTTTTTTTTTCTGTAAAATGACAACAGAAGCATTCCCTCACACTCAGTGCTGTTCAGACAGTGGGTGTGAAAGTATTTGGTAAACTGTGAAGCCACAGGTGGGCACCAATGAGAGAGGGCATCGTGTGCTGTGACTCACTCCACCTGCAGCCATGGCAGGCATTACTAATCAATCACGCCCTTCTTCCCTTCTGGATGGTTAAAGCCACACCCTAGGCCTATAGTTCTCAGCTATGGCCACTCCCTTGAACCACATCACTAACTTTCAAAAGATAACAGTGAAACTTTGGCCTCATCCCAGTAGCCTGACTTAATAGGTTTAGAATAGCGGCTCAGACATCAGCATTTTTAAAAAGTTCCCAGGTTATTTTTCAGCCCATATTGCTCTTGGCAACCACAATCCGATGACCACGTAGACTCACGTAACATAGTGGCTACCCTGCTTGCTAGTCATTTTCCTTAGTCCCTTCCCCAGAGCACTGTCTTTTTCCCCAAACTGTCCACCAAGTCCTGTCTGGTCTGTAATGCACATCCAGCCCAGCCCTCTCACCCTCAGACCTACCAAGCTAACGCAGGTCCCAACTGTGGGCCTCAGTGTGGGGCTCTTGACTGTCTCCTGCAGGAAGCTCCACTCAGTCTCCAGCACCTTGATCTGCTGTTCTAAAAAAGAGACGCAGTACCCAGAATCACCTTCACACCCAGGAGACCCCTGGGAGCCCTGAGGCAGAAAGGGCTGTGGGAGAGTTCTTAATTCCACCACAACCACCAACCACAATATGGGTGATAAAATGGCAGCATCTAGAGAAGCACCCTTGATCCCCATATTTGAGAATCTAGCATTTCTTCTAAGCCTCTCAACTGGGAAGTTCTTTCTGATATCCCACCTCAGTCCTTACTGCTGCAAAGGGAACAGGGTGGCAGGGGCAGCAGGTGTGTGTGCATCCTTTGCTGAAGAAGTGGCAGGGTCACAAACCAGTTCTGGAAACACACACACACACACACACACACACACACACCTGCTAACCGTACCTAAACAGGTAGGGTTTAGGGTACAAGTTAGGGTACGACAATGGGTTTAGAGTTACTGTACGGTTTAGGGTAAGGGTACAAGATAGGGTAAGGGTTAGGGAATGGGTACAGTTTAGGGTACAGGTTAGGGTATGACAATGGGTTAGGGTTAGGGCACATGTTAAGGTACGGGTTAGTGTTAGTGTATGGGTTAGTATTAGGGTACGGGTTAGGGTTAGGGTTAGGGAACGGGTACGGTTTAGGGTTCAGGTTAGGGTACGACAACGGGTTCAGTTTAGGGTAGGTGTTAGGGTACGGGTTAGTGTTTGTCTATGGTGTAGGATTAGGGTACGGTGTAGGGTAAGTGTTAGGGTTGGGGGTAGGGTTAGGGAATGGGTACGGTTTAGGGTACAGTTTAGTGTACGACAAAGGGTTAGGGTTAGGGTACGTGTTAGGGTACAGGTTAGTGTTAGTGTATGGTTTTGGATTAGGGTTAGTGTTACGGTAAGTGTTAGGGTTAAGGTTAGGGAATGGATACGGTGAAGGGTACAGGTTAGAGTATGACAACTGGTTAGTCTAAGGGTACGGGTTAGTGTACGGGTTACTGTTAGTATAAAGGTAAGGATTAGGGTATGGGTTAGGGTAAGGTTTAGGGTCAGGATTAGGGTGAGGGTTAGGGTTAGGGAACGGGTACAGTTTAGGTTTAAGGTTAGGATATGAGAACGAGTTACAGTTAGGGTATGTGATAGGTTCCAGATTAGTGTTAGTGTATGGGTTAGGATTAGTGTATGTGTTAGGGTAAGTGTTAGGGTTATGGGTAGGGTTATGGTTAGGTAAGAAGTATGGTTTAGGGTACAGGTTAGGGTATGAAAATGGGTTAGGGTTATGGTACGTGTTACGGTATGGGATAGTGTTAGTGTACGTGTTAGGATTAGGGTACAGTTTAGGGTAAGGGATAGGGTTAGGGTTAGGGTTAGGGAGCGGATACGCTTTAGGATTCAGGTTAGGGTAAAACAATGTGTTAGTGTTGGGTACGTGTTAGGGTACGGGTTAGTGTTCCTGTACAGGTTAGGATTAAGGTACGGGTTAGGGTGAGGTTTAGGGTTACGGTTAGGGTTAGGGAATGGATACGGTTTAGGGTACAGGTCAGGGAAAGACAACAGCTTAGGGTTAGCGTATATGTTAGGGTATGGGTTAGGAGTAGAGTACAGGTTAGGATTAGGGTACGGGTTAGGGTAAGGCTTCGGGTAAGGGTTAGGGCTAGGGTTAGGGTTAGGGAACGGGTACGGTTTAGGGTACAGTATAGGGTACGACAACGGTTAGGGTTAGCGTACGTGTTAGGGTATGGGTTAGTGTTAGTGTACGGGTTAGCATTAGAGTATGGGTTAGGGTAAGGCTTTGGGTAAGGGTTAGGGTTACGGTTAGGGTTAGCATTAGGGTTAGGGTTAGGGAAAGGGTACGGTTTAGGGTACAGGATAGGGTACGACAAAGGTTTAGGGTTAGCGTACGTGTTAGGGTACGGGTTAGTGTTAGTGTATGGGTAAGGATTAGGGTACGGGTAAGGATAAGGCTTCGGGTAAGAGCTAGGGTTAGGGTTAGGGTTAGTGTTAGGGAACGGGTACGGGTTAGGGTAGAGGTTAGGGTACGACAACGGTTTAGGTGTAGCGTACGTGTTAGGATAAGTGTTAGTGTTACTGTATGGGTTAGGATTAGGTTCAGGTTATGGTAAAGGTTAGGGTTAGGGTGAGGATTAGGGAACAGTTACAGTTTAGGGTACAGGTTAGGGTACGACAACGATTTAGCGTTAGTGTAAGTGTTAGGGTATGGGTTAATGTTAGCGTACGGGTTAGGATTATGGAACAGGTTAGGGTAAGGCTTCGGGTAAGAGTTAGGGTTAGGGTTAGGGTTAGTGTTAGGGTTAGGGAAAGGGTACGGCTTAGCGTACAGGTTAGTGTATGACAATGGTATAGGGTTAGCGTACGTGTTAGGATAAGGGTTAGTGTTACTGTATGGGTTAGGATTAGGGTTCGGGTTAAGGTAAGGCTTCGGGTAAGGGTTAGGGTTAAGGTTAGTGTTAGGGAACGGGTACGGCTTAGGGTAGAGGTTAGGGTATGAACACTGTTTAGGGGTAGCGTACGTGTTAGGATAAGTGTTAGAGTTACTGTACGGGTTAGGATTAGGTTCGGTTTAGGGTAAAAGTTAGGGTTAGGGTTAGGATTAGGGAATAGTTACAGTTTAGGGTACAGGTTAGGGTACTACAACGATTTAGCGTTAGTGTACGTGTTAGGGTATGGGCTAGTGTTAGTGTATGGGTTAGGATTAGGGTACGTGTTAGGGTAAGGATTCGGGTTAGGGTTAGGGATAGGGTTAGGGAACGGATATGGTTTAGGGTACAGGTTAGGGTACTACAAAGGTTTAGGGTGAGTGTACGTGTTAGGGCACATGTTAGTGTTAGTGTACTGGTTAGGATTAGGGTACGGGTTAGCATAAGGCTTCAGGTAAGGGTTAGGTTTAGGGTTAGTGTTAGTGTTAGAGAACGGGTATGGTTTAGGGTACAGGTTAGGGTACGACAATGGTTTAGGGTTAGCATACATGTTAAGGTATGGGTTATTGTTAGTGTACGGGTTTGGATTAGGGGACGGGTTAGGGTAAGGTTTCGGGTAAGTGTTAGGGTTAGGGTTAGTGTTAGGGTTAGGGTTAGGGAATGGGTACAGTTTAGGGTACAGGTTAGGGTACGACAACGGTTTAGCATTAGCGTACGTGTTAGGGTACGGGTTAGTTTTAGTGTATGGATTAGGATTAGGGTACAGGTTAGGGCAAGGTTTCGGGTAAGGTTTAGGTTTTAAGTTAGGGTTAGGGTTAGGGAACGGGTATGATTTAGGGTACAGGTTAGGGTATGACAACGGTTTAGGCTTAGAGTATGTGTTAGGGAACGGGTTAGTGTTAGTGTATGGGTTAGGTTTAGGGTTCGGGTTAGGGTAAGGCTTCGGGTAAGTGTTAGGGTTAGGGTTAGCGTTAGCATTAGGGTTAGGGTTAGGGAATGGGTACGGTTTAGGGTTCAGTTTAGGGAATGCCAATGGTTTGGGTTACCGTATGTGTTAGAGTACGGGTTATTGTTATTGTACGGTTTAGGATTAGGGTACAGGTTAGGGTAAGGGTTCGGGTAAGGGTTAGGGTTAGGATTTAGGTTAGGATTTATTTTAGGGAACGTTTATGGTTTTGGGTACAGGTTAGTGTATGACAACAGTTTAGGGTTAGCGTATGTGTTAGGGAATGGTTTAGTTTTATTGTATGCGTTAGTATTAGGGTACAGTTTAGGTTAAGACTTCAGGTAAGGAATAGGGTTAGGTATACGGTTAGTCTTAGGGTTAGGGAACGGGTACGATTTAGGGTACAGGTTATAGTACGAGAACGGTTTAGGGTTAGCGTACGTGTTAGGGCATGGGTTAGTGTTGGTGTGTGTGTTAGGATTAGGGTACGGGTTAGGGTAAGCTGTCGGTAAGTGTTAGGGTTAGGTTTAGGGTTCAGAGTTAGGGAACGGGTATGGTTTAGGGTACAGGTTATGGTACGACAAAGGTTTAGGGGTAGCGTACGTGTTAGGGTATGGGTTAGTGTTAGTGTAAGGTTTAGGATTAGGGTACGGGTTAGGGTAAGGCTTTGGGTAAGGGTTAGGGATAGGGATGGGGTTAGGGTTAGCGTTAGGGTTAGGGCACAGGGACTGTTTAGGGTACAGTTGAGTGTACGATAAAGATTTAGGGTGAGCGTACGTATTAGGGTATGGGTTACTGTTAGTGTACGGATTAGGATTAAGATACGGGTTAGGGTAAGGCTTCGGGTAAGTGTTAGGGTTAGGGTATGGTTTAGGGTACAGGTTAGCACATGACAATGGTTTAGGGTTAGAGTATGTGTTACTGTAAGGGTTAGTGTTAATGTACGGGTTAGGATTAGGGTACGGGTTAGGGTAGGGATTTGGGAAGGGATAGGATTAGGGTTAGGTTTAGGGCACGGGTATGGTTTAGGGTACAACTGAGGGTACGAAAACTGTTTAGGGTTAGGGTACGTGTTAGGGTATGGGTTAGTGTTAGTGTACGGATTAGGGTTAGGGTACGGTTTAGGGTAAGGCTTTGGGTAAGGGATACAGTTAGTGTGAGGGTAAGCGTTTGGGATCAGGAATGGGTTCGGTTTAGGGTACCCGATAGGGTACGACAATAGTTTAGGTTTAGCGTATGTGTTAGTGTTCAGGTTAGTGTTAGCATACAGGTTAGGATTAGGGTACATGTTAGGGTAAGGCTTCGGGTAAGGGATAGGTTTAGGATCAGGGTTAGAGTTAGGGTCAGGGAACGGGTCCGGTTTAGGGTACAGGTTATGGTATGACAACAGTTTAGGTTTAGCGTATGTGTTGGGGTATGGGTTAGTGTTAGTGTACGGGTTAGGATTAGGGTATGGTTTAGGGTACAGGTTCAGGTAAGGGTTAGGGTTAGGGTTAGGGTCAGGATTAGGGTTAGGTAATGGGTACGGTTTAGGGTACAATTTAGGGTACGACAACGGTTTAGGTTAAGTGTATGTGTTAGGGTTAGGGTTAGTGTAACTGTACGGGCTAGGATTAATGTACAGTTCAGGGTAAGGCTTCGGGTAAGGGATAGCATTAACGTTAGGGTCAGGGTTAGGATTAGGGAACGCGTCCGATTTTGGGTACAGGTTTTAGTACGACAACGGTTTAGGTTTAGAGTATGTGTTAGGGAACGTGTTAGTGTTAGTGTATGGTTTAGGATCAGGGTATGGATTAGGGTAAGGCTTCGGGTAAAGGATAGGGTTAGGGTTAGGGTTAGGTTTAGGGTTACGGAATGGGTATGGATTAGGGCACAGGTTAGGATACGAAAATGGTTTAGGTTTAGTGTACCTGTTAGGGTACCAGTTAGTGTTAGTGTATGGATTAGGGTTAGGGTACGGGTTAGGGTAAGTCTTCGGGTAACGGATAGGGTTAAGTTTAGGGTTAGGGTTAGGGAATGGGTACGTTTTAGGGTACAGGTTAGGGTACGACAACGGTTTAGGTTTAGCGTACATTTTAGAGTATGGGTTAGTGTTAGTGTACGAGATAGGATTAGGGGACAGGTTAGGGTAAGGCTTCACGTTAGAGAGAAGTTTAGGGTTAGGGTTAGGGTTAGGGTTAGGGAACGGGGACGGTTTTGGATACAGGTTAGGGTACTACAACTGTTTAGGTTTAGCGTACGTGTTAGGGTACGGGTTACTGTTACTGTGCGGGTTAGGATTAAGGTACGGGTTAGGGTAAGGCTTTGGGTAAGTGTTACGGTTAGGTTTAGGGTTAGGATTAGGGTTAGGGAACGAGGACAGTTTAGGGTACAGGTAAGACAATGGTTTAGGGTTAGCGTACATCTTAGGGTACGTGTTATTGTTAGTGTATGGGTTAGGATTAGGGTACGGGTTTGGTAAGGCATCGGTAAGGTTTAGGTTTAGGGTTAGGGTGAGGGTTAGGTTTAGGGAAAGGGGACGGCTTAGGGTACAGTTTAGGGTATGACAACGGTTTAGGATTAGCCTATGTGTTAGGGTATGGGTTAGTGTTAGTGTACAGGGTACGATTAGAGGACGGGGTAGGGTAAGGCTTCAGGTAAGGGTTAGGGTTAGGGTTAGGGTTATGTAACGGGGACAGTTTAGGGTACAGTTTAGGGTACGACAACGGTTTAGGGTTAGCATACGTGTTAGGGTACGGGTAAGTGTTAGTGTACAGGTTAGGATTAGTGTACGGTTTAGGATAAGGGTTCAGGTAAGTGTTAGGGTTAGGGTTAGGGTTCGGGAACAGGGAACATTTAGGGTACAGATTAGGGTACAAAAGAGGTTCAGGGTTAGCGTACGTTTTAGGGTATGTGTTAGTGTTCGTGTACGGGTTACGATTAGAAGACGGGTTAGGGTAAGGCTTCGGGTAAGGGTTAGGGCTAGGCTTAGGGTTAGGGAACGGGGACGGTTTAGGGTACAGGTTAGAGTTCGACAACGTTTTAGGGATAGTGTACGTGTTAGGGTACAGGTTAGTGTAAGTGTACGGGTTAGGATTAGGTGACGGGTTAGGGTAAGGCTCTGGGTAAGTTTTAGGGTTAGGGTCAGTGTTATGGAACAGGGATGGTTTAGGGTACAGGTTAGGATACGACAACGGTTTAGGTTTAGCGTACAAGTTAGGGTATGGGTAAGTGTTAGTGTATGGGTTAGGATAAGGGGACCGGTTAGGGTAAGGCTTTGGGTAAGGGTTAGCGTTAGTGTTAGGGTTAGATTTAGGGTTAGATTTAGGGTAAGGGTTAGGGAACGGGGACGGTTTAGGGTACAGATTAGTGTATGGCAATGGTTTAAGGTTAGCGTACGTGTTAGGGTATGGGTTAGTGTTAGTGTATG
The DNA here is from genome assembly GCF_059928025.1 of Delphinapterus leucas. Lineage (NCBI taxonomy): Eukaryota > Metazoa > Chordata > Mammalia > Artiodactyla > Monodontidae > Delphinapterus > Delphinapterus leucas. The sequence goes on from NC_143139.1 coordinate 41,894,758, forward strand.
GGATAGGATTAGGGTACTGGTTAGTGTAAGGTTTCGGCTAAGGATTAGGGTTTGGGTTAGGGTTAGGGTTACTCTTAGGGAACGGGGACGGTTTAGCATACAGTTTAGTGTATGACAAAGGTTTACGGTTAGCGCACGTGTTAGGGTACAGGTTAGTGTTAGTGTACGGCTTAGGATTAGGGGACAGGTTAGGTTAAGTCTTCGGGTAAGTGTTAGGGTTAGGGTTAGCGTTAGGTCTAGGGAACGGGGACGGTTTCAGGTACAGGTTAGGGTACGACAACGGTTAAGGTTTAGCATACGTGTTCGGGTTTGGTTTAGTGTTAGTGTACGTGATAGTTTTAGAGTACGGGTTAGGGTAAGTCTTCAGTTTAGGGTTAGGTTTAGGGTTAGGGTGAGGGAACAGGGACGGTTTAGGTAACAGGTTACTGTATGAAAAAGGGTTTAGGGTTAGCGTATGTGTTAGTGTTAGTGTACGGGTTAGGATTAGCGGACAGGTTAGGTTAAGGCTTCAGGTAAGGGTTAGGGTTAAGTTTAGGGTTAGGTTTAGGGAATGGTGACGGTTGAGGGTACAGGTTAGGGTACAACAATGGTTTAGTGTTAGCAAACGTGTTAGGGTACGTGTTAGTGTTCTAATATGGGTTAGGATTAGGGTACGTGTTAGGATAAGGCTTTGGATAAGGGTTAGGGTTAGGGTTAGGGTTAGGGAACAGGGATGTATTAGGGTACAGGTTAGTGTACGACAACCTCTTAGGGTTAGCATACGTGTTAGGGTATGGGTTATTGCTAGTGTACGGGTTAGGATTGAGTACCGGATAGGGTAAGGCTTTGGGTAAGCATTAGGGTTAGGGTTAGCATTAGGGTTAGGGTTAGGGAACGGGGAAGTTTTAGGGTACAGGTTAGGGTACGACAACGGTTTAGGTTTAGCATACGCTTTAGGATACGGATTAGTGTTAGTGTACGGGGTAGGATTAGGCGACGGGTTAGGGTAAAGCTTTGGGTAAGGGTTAGGTTTAGGGTTAGGGTTAGGGTTAGGGAATGGGGATGGTTTAGGGTACAGGTTAGGCTACGCCAACGGTTTAGGGTTAGCGTACATGTTAGGGTATGGGTTAGTGTTGGTGTACGGGTTAGGATTAGGGGACAGGTTAGGGAATGGCTTCGGGTAAGGGTTAGGGATAGGGCTAGGGTTAGGGTTAGGGTTATGGAATGGGGATGGTTTAGGGTACAGGTTAAGGTACGACAATGGTTTAAGGTTAGCGTATGTGTTAGGGTATGGGTTAGTGTTAGTGTACGGGTTAGTATTAGGGGACGGGTTAGGGTAAGGCTTTGGGTAAGAGTTAGGGTTAGCGTTAGGGTTAGGTTTAGGGTTAGGTTTAGGGTTAGGGTTAGGGAATGGGGACTATTTAGGGTACAGATTAGGGTACGACTTGGTTTAGGGATAGCGTATGTGTTAGGGTATGGGTTAGGGTTAGTGTACGGGATAGGATTAGGGTACTGTTTAGTGTAAGTCTTCAGGTAAGGGTTAAGGTTAGGGTTAGGGAACAGGGACGGTTTAGGGTACAGATGAGCTTACAACAACGTTTTAGGGTTAGCGAAAGTGTTAGGGTATGGGTTAGTGTTAGTGTACGGGTTACGATTAGGGGACGGCTTAGGGTAAGTCTTCCGGTAAGGTTTAGGGTCAGGGTTATGCTTAGCGTTTGGGCTAGGGAACGGGGACAGTTCTGGGTACAGGTTAGAGTATGACAACTGTTTATGTTTAGCGTACGTGTTAGGGTTCGGGTTAGTGTTAGTGTACGGGTTAGTCTTAGGGTAAGTGTTAGGGGAAAGATTCGTGTAAGGGTTAGGGTTAGGATTAGGGTTAGGGTTAGGAAACGGGGACCGTATAGGGTAGAGGTTACTGTACGACAATGGTTAGGGATTGTGAACGTGTCGGGGTAAGGGTTAGAGTTAGTGTATGGGGTAGGATTAGCAGACGGTTTTGGGTAAAGCTTCAGGTAAGGGTTAGGGTTAGGGTTATGGTTAGGGTTATGGAATGGGGACAGTTTAGGGTACCTGTTAGATTACGACAAAGGTTTAGGGTTAGCGTACATGTTAGGGTATGTGTTAGTGTTTGTGTACAGGTTAGGAGTAGGGAACAAGTTAGGGTTAGGCTTCGGGTAAGGTTTAGGGATAGGGTTAGGGTTACGGTTAGGGAAAGTGGATGATTTAGGGCACAGGTTAGGGTATGACAACGCTTTAGGGTTAGCGTACGTGTTACGGTATGGTTTAGTGTCAGTGTACGGATTAGGATTAGGGGTCGGGTTACAGTAAGGCTTCGGATAAATTTTAGGGTTAGGGTTACGGTTATAGTTAGGGAATGCGGGGGTTTAGTGTACAGGTTAGTGCACGGCAATGGTTTAGGGTTAGCGTACGTGTTAGGGTACGGGTTACTGTCAGCGTACGGTTTAGGATTAGGGGATGGGTTATGGTAAGGCTTCGGGTAAGGGTTAGGGTTAGGGTTAGGGTTAGGGCTAGGGGACGGGGACGGTTTAGGGTACAGGTTAGGGTACGACAATGGTTTAGGGTGAGCGTACGTGTTAGGGTACAGGTTGGTGTTAGCGTACGGGTTAGGATTAGGGGACAGGTTAGGGTAAGGCTTCAGTAAGGGTTAGGGTTAGGGTTACGGTTAGGGTTAGGGTTAGGGTTAGGGGATTGGGACAGTTTAGGGTACAGGTTAGGGTACGACAATGGTTTAGGGTGAGCGCACATGTTAGGGAACCAGTTAGTGTTAGCGTACGGTTTAGGATTAGGGGACGGGTTAGGGTAAGGTTTCGGGTAAGGGTTAGGGTTAGGGGACGGGGATGGGCATGGGGACGGTGACAGTTTAGGGTACAGGTTAGGGTATGACAACGGTTTAGGGTGAGCGTACGGGTTAGGGTACGGGTTAGTGTTAGCGTACGGTTTAGGATTAGGGGACGGGTTAGGGTAAGGCTTCGGGTAAGGGTCAGTGTTAGGGTTAGGGTTAGGGTTAAGGTTAAGGAACGGGGAAGGTTTAGGGTACAGGTAAGGGTACGACAACGGTTTAGGGTGAGCATACGTGTTAGGATATGGTTAGTGATAGCGTACGGGTTAGGATTAGGGGACGGGTTAGGGTAAGGCTTCGGGTAAGGGTTAGGGTTAGGGTTAGGGTACGGGGACGGTTTAAGGTACAGGTTAGGGTACAACAACGGTTTAGGGTGAGTGTACGTGTTAGGGAATGGGTTAGTGTTAGAGTACGGTTTAGGATTAGGGGACGGGTTAGTGTAAGGCTTCGGGTAAGGGTTAGGCTGAGGGTTAAGGTTAGGGTTAGGGTTAGGGTACGGGGATGGTTTAGAGTACAGGTTAGGGTACGACAACGGTTTAGGGTGAACGTACGTGTTATGGTACGCGTTAGTGTTAGCGTACGGGTTAGGATGAGGGGACGGGTTAGGGTTAGGCTTCGGGTGAGGGTAAGGGTTAGGGTTAGGGTTAGGGGACAGTGACGGGGATGGTTTAGGGTACAGGTTAGGGTACGACAATGGTTTAGGGTGAGTGTACGTGTTAGGGTACAGGTTAGTGTTAGTGTACAGGTTAGGATTAAGGGACGGGTTTGGGTAAGGCTTTGGGTAAGGGTTAGGGTTAGGGTTAGGGTTAGGGGACGGGCAAGGTTTAGGTTACATGTTAGGGTACGACAAGAGTTTAGGGTGAGCGTACGTGTTAGGGTACAGGTTAGTGTTAGCGTACGGGTTAGGATTAGGTGATGGGTTAGGGTAAGGCTTCGGGTAACGGCTCGGGTTAGGGTTAGGGTTAAGGTTAGGGGACGGGGACAGTTTAGGGTACAGGTTAGAGTACGACAATGGTTTAGGTTGAGCGTACGTGTTAGGGTACACGTTAGTGTTAGGGTTAGGGTACGGGTTAGTGTTAGCATACGGGTTAGGATTAGGGGACGGGTTAGGGTAAGGCTTCGGGTAAGGGTTAGAGTTAGGGTTAGGGTTAGGGTTATGATTAGGGGACGGGGACGGTTTAGGGTACAGTTTAAGGTACAACAACGGTTTAGGGTGGCCATACGTGTTAGGGTACGGGTTAGTGTTAGCGTATGGGTTAGGGTTAGGGGATGGGTTAGGTTAAGGCTTCGGGTAAGGGTTAGGGTTAGGGTTAGGGTTAGGGGACCAGGACGGTTTAGGGTACAGGTTAGGGTACGACAACGGCTTAGGTTGAGCGTACGTGTTAGGGTATGGTTTAGTGTTAGCGTAGGGGTTAGGTTTAGGGGACGGGTTAGGTTAAGGCTTCGGAGTAAGGGTTAGGATTAGGTTTAGGGTTAGGTTTAGGGTTAGGGGACGGGCACGGTTTAGGGTACAGGTTAGGGTACGACACCTGTTTAGGGTGAGCGTACGTGTTAGGGTACAGTTTAGTGTTAGCGTACGGGTTAGAATTAGGAGATGCGTTAGGGTAGGGCTTCGGGTAAGGGTTAGGTTTAGGGTTAGGGTTAGGGGACAGGAACGGGGAAGCTTTAGGGTACAGGTTAGTTTATGACAACGGTTCAGGGTGAGCATACATGTTAGGGTACGGGTTAGTGTTAGCGTACGGGTTAGGATTAGGGGACGGGTTAGGGTAAGGCTTCGGGTAAGGTTTATGGTTAGGTTTAGTGTTAGGGTTAGGGTTAGGGGACGGGGAAGCTTTAGGGTACAGGTTAGGGTAAGACAACTCTGTAGAGTGAGCGTACGTGTTAGGGTACAGGTTAGTGTTAGCGTACGGGTTAGGATAAGGGGATGGGTTAGGGTAAGGCTTTGGGTAAGGGTTAGGATTACGGTTAGGGTTAGGATTAGGGGATGGTGACGGTTTAGGGTACAGGTAAGGTACAAAAACGGTTTAGGGTGAGCATACGTGTTAGGGTACGGGTTAGTGTTAGCGTACGGGTTAGGATTAAGGGACGAGTTAGGGTAAGGCTTCGGGTAAGGGTTAGGGTTAGGGTTAGGGTTAGCGGAAGGGAAGGGGACGGTTTAGGGTACAGGTTACGGTATGACAACAGTTTAGGGTGAGCGTACGTGTTAAGGTACGTGTTACTGTTAGCGTACGGGTTAGGATTAGGTGACGGGTTAGGGTAAGGCTTCAGGTAACGGTTAGTGTTAGGGTTAGGGTTAGGGTTAGGTTTAGGGTACATGTTAGGGTACGACAACAGTTTAGGGTGAGCGCACGTGTTAGGGTACAGGTTAGTGTTAGCGTACGGGTTAGGATTAGGGGACGGGTTAGGGTAAGGCTTCGGGTAATGGTCAGAGTTAGGGTTAGGGTTAGGGTTAGGGTTAAGGGATGGGGACGGTTTACGGTACAGTTTAGGGTACGACAACGGTTTAGGGTGAGCGTACATGTTAGGATATGGGTTAGTGTTAGCGTACAGGTTAGGATTAGGGGACGGGTTAGGGTAAGGCTTCGGGTAAGGCTTAGGGTTAGGGTTAGGGTTAGGGTTAGAGGACGGGGACCGGGAAGGTTCAGGGTACAGGTTAGGGTACGACAACGTTTTAGGGTGAGCGTACGTGTTAGGGTACGGGTTAGTGTTAGCGTACTGGTTAGGATTAGGGGACGGGTTATGGTAAGGCTTCAGGTAAGTGTTAGGCTTATGTTTAGGGTTAGGGTTAGGGGACGCGGAAGGTTTAGGGTACAGGTTAGGGTACGACAACAGTTTAAGGTGAGCATACGTGTTAGGGTAGGGCTTAGTGTTAGCGTATGGTTTAGGATTAGGGGACGGGTTAGGGTAAGGCTTCAGGTAATGGTTAGGGTTAGGGTTAGGGGACGGGGACAGTTTAGGGTACAGGTTAGAGTACGACAACGGTTTAGGATGAACGTATGTATTATGGTATGGGTTAGTGTTAGCGTACGGGTTAGGATTGGGGACGGGTTAGGGTAAGGGTTCGGGTAAGGGTAAGGGTTAGGGTTAGGGTTATGGCTAGGGGACGGGGATGGCTTAGGGTACAGGTTAGGGTACAACAACGGTTTAGGGTGAGCGTACGTGTTAGGGTACGGGTTAGTGTTAGCGTACGCGTTAGGATTAAGGCACAGGTTAGGTTAAGGCTATGGGTAAGTGTTAGGGTTAGGGTTAGGGTTAGGGGATGGGGACGGGACGGTTTAGGGTACAGGTTAGGGTACGACAAGTGTTTAGGGTGATCGTATGTGTTAAGGTACGTGTTACTGTTAGCGTACGGGTTAGGATTAAGGGATGTATTAGCGTAAGGCTTCAGGTAAGGGTTAAGGTTAGGGTTAGGTTTAGAGTTAGGGGATGGTGACGGGGATGGTTTAGTGTACAGGTTAGGGTACGACAACGGTTTAGGGTGAGGGTACGTGTTAAGGTACGGTTCAGTGTTAGCATACAGGTTAGGATTAGGGGACGGGTTAGGGTAAGGCTTCAGATAAGGGTTAGTGTTAGGGTTAGGGTTAGGGCTAGGGTTAGGGGTAGGAGACGGGTTAGGGTACGTTTCAGGGTACGACAACAGTTTAGGGTGAGTGTATGTGTTTGGATAGGGGTTAATGTTAGCGTACGGGTTAGGATTAGGTGACGGGTTAGGGAAAGGCTTCGGATAAGCGTTAGAGTTAGGGATAGGGTTAGGGGACAGGGACGGTTTAGGGTACAGGTTAGGGTACGACAACGGTTTAGGTTGCGCGTACGTGTTAGTGTATGGGTTAGTGTTAGCGTACGGGTTAGGATTAGGGGACAGTTTAGGGTAAGGTTTCGGGTAAGGTTCAGGCTTAGTGTTAGGGTCAGGATTAGGGTTAAGGGACGGGGACGGTTTAGGTTACAGGTTAGGGTACGACAACCGCTTAGGTTGAGCGTACGTGTTACGGTACGGGTTAGTGTTAGCGTACGGGTTAGGTTTAGGGGACGGGTTAGGTTAAGGCTTTGGGGTAAGTGTTAGGATTAGGTTTAGGGTTTGTTTTAGGGTTAGGGGACGGGAACGGTTTAGGGTACAGGTTAGGGTACGACAACGGTTTAGGGTGAGCGTACGTTTTAGAATAAGGGTTAGTGTTAGTGTACGGGTTAGGATTAGGTGACGTGTTAGGGTAAGGCTTCGGGTAAGGGTTAGGATTAGGGTTAGGGTTAGGGTTAGTGAATGGGGACGATTTAGGGTACAGGTTAGGGTACGACAAGTGTTTATGGTGAGCATACGTGTTAAGGTACGGGTTACTGTTAGCGTATGGGTTAGGAATAAGGGATGGGTTAGCGTAAGGCTTCCGGTAAGGGTTAGGGTTAGGGTTAGGTTTAGGGTTAGGGGATAGTGACAGGGACGGTTTACTGTACAGGTTAGGGTACGACAACGGTTTAGGTTGCGCGTACGTGTTAGGGTATGGGTTAGTGTTAGCATACGGGTTATGATTAGGGGACAGCTTAGGGTTAGGGTTAGGGTTAGGGTTAAGGGACGAGGATGGTTTAGGGTACAGGTTAGGGTACGACAACAGTTTAGGGTGAGCGTACGTGTTAGGATATGGGTTAGTGTTAGCGTACGGGTTAGGATTACTGGATGGGTTAGGGTAAGGCTTCGGGTGAGGTTTAGTGTTAGGTTTAGTGTTAGTGTTAGGGGACGGGGACGGGGAAGCTTTAGGGTACAGGTTAGGGTATGACAACTGTTGAGGGTGAGCGTACGTGTTAGGGTACGGGTTAGTGTTAGTGTACGGGTTAGGATTACGGGATGGGTTAGGATAAGGCTTCGGGTAATGGTTAGGGTTAGGGTTAGGGGACGGGGACTGTTTAGGGTACAGTTTAGGTTACGACAACCGTTTAGTTCAGCGTACGTGTTAGGGTATGGGTTAGTGTTAGCGTACGGGTTAGGATTAGGGGACGGGTTACGTTAAGGCTTCAGGTAAGGGTTAGGGTTAGGGTTAGGGTAAGGGGATGGGGACGGTTTAGGGTACAGGTTAGGGTACGACAACAGTTTAGGGTGAGCGTATATTTTAGGGTACGGGTTAGTGTTAGCGTACAGGTTAGGATTAGGGGACGGGTTAGGGTAAGGCTTCGAGTAAGGGTTAGGGTTAGGGTTAGGGCATGGGGACGGTTTAGTGTACAGGATAGTGTACGACTACGGTTTAGGGTGAGCGTACGTGTTAGGGTACGGGTTAGTGTTAGCATACGGGTTATTATTAGTGGACAGGTTAGGGTAAGGCTTCGGGTAAGGGTTAGGGTTAGGGTTAGGGTTCGGGTTAAGGTACGGGGATGGTTTAGGGTACAGGTTAGGGTACGACAACGGTTTAGAATGAGCATACGTGTTAGGGTACGGGTTAGTGTTAGCGTACGGGTTAAGATTAGGGGACGGGTTAGGGTAAGGCTTCGGGTAAGGGGTACGGTTTGGGTTAGGGTTAGGGGACGGGGATGGGTTAGGGTACGACAACGGTTTAGGGTGAGCATACATGTTAGGGTATGGGTTAGTGTTAGCATACGGGTTGGATTAGGGGACAGGTTAAGGTAAGTTTTCGGGTTAGGTTTAGGGTTAGGGTTAGGGTTAGGTTTAGGGTTAGGGGACGGGCACGGTTTAGGGTACAGGTTAGGGTACGACAACGGTTTAGGATGAGCGTACGTTTTAGGATTAGGGGATGGGTTGCGGTAAGGCTTCGGATAAGGGTTAGGTTTAGGGTTAGGGTTAGGGTTAGGGTTAGGGGACGGGGACGGTTTAGTTTACAGGTTATGGTACGACAACAGTCTAGGGTGAGCGTACGTGTTAGGGCACGGGTTAGTGTTAGCGTACGGGTTAGGATTAGGGGACAGGATAGGGTAAGGCTTTGGGTAAGAGTTAGTATTAAGGTTAGGGTTACGGGACGGTGACGGTTTAGGGTACAGGTTAGGGTACGACAACGTTTTAGGGTGAGCGTACGTGTTAGGATACAGTTCAGTGTTAGCATACGGGTTAGGATTAGGTGACAGGTTAGGGTAAGGCTTCGGGTAAGGGTTAGGGTTAGGGTTAGGGATTGGGTTAGGGGATGGGGAGAGTTTAGGGTACAGGTTAGGGTAGGACAATGGTTTAGGGTGAGCTTACGTGTTAGGGTATGGGCTACTGTTAGCGTACGGGTTAAGATTAGGGGACGGGTTAGGGTAAGGCTTCGGGTAAGGGTTAGGGTTAGGGTTAGGGTTAGTGTTAGGATTAGGGTTAGGGGACGGGGATGGTTTAGGGTACAGGTTAGGGTACGACAACGGTTTAGGGTGAGCATTCGTGTTAGGGTACGGGTTAGTGTTAGCGTATGTGTTGGATTAGGGGACAGTTTAGGGTAAGGTTTCGGGTAAGGTTTAGGGTTAGGGTTAGGGGACGGGGACGGGGACGGTTTAGGTTACAGGTTAGGGTACAACGGTTTAGGGTGAGCGTACGTGTTAGGGTAGGGGTTAGTGTTAGTGTACGGGTTAGGATTAGGGGACGGGTTAGGGTAAGGCTTCGGGTAAGGGTAAGGGTTAGGGTTAGGGTTAGGGGACGGGGACGGTTTAGGGTACAGGTTAGGGTACGACAACGGTTTAGGGTGAGCATACGTGTTAGGGTACGGTTTAGTGTTAACGTACGTTTCAGGATTAGGGGACGGGTTTGGATAAGGGTTAGGGTTAGGGTTAGGGTTAGGGGATGGGGACGGTTTAGGGTACAGGTTAGTGTATGACAACGGTTTAGGGTGAGCGTACGTGTTAGGGTACGGGTTAGTGTTAGCGTACGTGTTAGGATTAGGGGACGTGTTAGGGTAAGGATTCGGGTAAGGGTTAGGGTTAGGGTTAGGGGACAGGGACAGTTTACGGTACAGGTTAGGGCAGGACAACGGTTTAGGGTGAACGTACCTGTTAGGGTACAGGTTAGTGTTAGCGTACGGGTTAGGATTAATGGACGGGTTAGAGTAAGGCTTTGGGTAAGTGTTAGGGTTAGGGTTAGGGTTAGGGTTAGGGGACGGGGATGGTTAGGGTACAAGTTAGGGTACGACAACAGTTTAGGGTAAGTGTACGTGTTAGGGTACGGGTTACTGTTAGTGTACGGGTTAGGATTAGGTGACGGGTTAGGGTAAGGCTTCGGGTAAGGGTTAGGGTTAGGGTTACGGTTAGGGGACAGTGACTGTTTAGAGTACAGGTTATGGTATGAAAACGGTTTAGGGTGAGCGTACGTGTTAGGGTATGGGTTAGTGTGAGCGTACGAATTAGGATTAGGGGACGTGTTAGGGTAAGGCTTCGGGTAAGCGTTAGGGTTAGGGTTAGGGAACTGGGAAGGTTTAGGGTACAAGTTAGGGTACGACAACGGTTTAGGGTGAGTGTACGTGTTAGGGTATGGGTTAGTGTTAGCGTACGGGTTAGATATAGGGGACGGGTAAGTGTAAGGCTTCGGGTAAGTGTTAGGGTTAGGGTTAGGGGACGGGGACGGTTTAGGGAACAGGTTAGGGTAGGACAATGGTTCAGGGTGAGCTTACGTGTATGGGTACGGGTTAGTGTTAGTGTACGGGTTAAGATTAGGGGACGGGTTAGGGTAAGGCTTCGGGTAAGGGTTAGGGTTAGGGTTAGGGTTAGTGTTAGGGTTAGGGTTAGGGGACGGGGACGGTTTAGGGTACAGGTTAGGGTACGACAACAGTTTAGGGTGAGCGTACGTTTCAGGGTATGGGTTAGTGTTAGCGTACGTGCTAGGATTATGGGACGGGTTAGGGTAAGGCTTCGGGTAAGGGTTAGGGTTAGGGTTAGGGTTAGGGCTAGGGGACGGGGACGGTTTAGGGTACAGGTTAGGGTACGACGATGGTTTAGGGTGAGCGTCCGTGTTAGGGTACGGGTTAGTGTTAGCATAAGGGTTAGGATTAGCGGACAGGTTAGTGTAAGGCTTAGGATAGGGGTTAGGATTAGGGTTAGGGTTAGGGTTAGGGTTCAGAGACGGGGACAGTTTAGGGTACAGGTTAGAGTACAACAATGGTTTAGGGTGAGTGTACGTGTTAGGGTACTGGTTAGTGTTAGCGTACGGGTTAGGATTAGGTGACGGGTTAGGGTAAGGCTTCGGGTAAGGGTTAGGGTTAGGGTTAGGGGACAGGGAAGGTTTAGCGTACAGGTTAGGGTACGACAACGTTTTAATGTGAGCGTACGTGTTAGGGTACCGGTTAGTGTTAGCGTACGGTTTAGGATTAGCGGACGGGTTAGTGTAAGGCTTCAGGTAAGCGTTAGGGTTATGGCTGGGGACGCGGATGGTTTAGGGTACAGGTTAGGGCATGACAAAGGTTTAGGGTGAGCGTACACGTTAGGGTACGGGTTAGTGTTAACGTACGGGTTATGATTAGGGGACGGGTTAGCGTAAGGCTTCAGGCAAGGGTTAGGGTTAGGGTTAGTGTTTTGGTTAGGGTTAGGGGACGGGGACGGTTTAGGGTACAGTTTAGGGCACGACAAAGATTTATGGTGAGCGTACGTGTTAGGGTACGGGTTAGTGTTAGCGTACGGTTTAGGATTAGGGGAAGGGCTAGTGTAAGGCTTCAGGTAAGGGTTAGGGTTAGGGTTAGGGGATGGGGACGGGGACGGTTTAGGGTACAGTTTAGGGTACGTCAACGGTTTAGGGTGAGCGCACGTGTTAGGGTATGGGTTAGTGTTAGCGTACTGGTTAGGATTAGGGGACGTGTTAGGGTAAGGCTTCGGGTAAGGGTTAGGGTTAGGGTTAGGTTTAGGGGACAGGGAAGCTTTAGGGTACAGGTTATGGTACGACAACGGTTTAGGGTGAGCATACGTGTCAGGGTATGTGTTAGTGTTAGCGTACGGGTTAGGATTAGGGGACGGGTTAGGGTAAGGCTTCGGGTAAGTGTTAGGGTTAGGGTTAGGGTACGGGGACGGTTTAGGTACAGGTTAGGGTACGACAACGGTTTACGGTGAGCGTACGTGTTAGGGTACGGGTTAGGATTAGGGTACAGTTAGGGTAAGGCTTCGTGTAAGGGTTAGGGTTAGGGTTAGGGTTAGTGTTAGGGGACGGTGACGGTTTAGGGTACAGGTTAGATTACGACAACGGTTTAGGGTGAGCGTACATGTTAGGGTATGGGTTACTGTTAACGTACGGGTTAGGATTAGGGGACGGGTTAGGGTAAGGCTTCGGGTAAGGTTTAGGGTTAGGGTTAGGGGACGGGGACCGTTTAGGTTACAGGTTTGGGTACGACAACGGTTTAGGGTGAGCGTACGTGTTAGGGTACGGGTTAGTGTTACTGTACGGGTTAGGATTAGGGGACGGGTTAAGGTAAGGCTTTGGGTAAGGGTTAGGGTTAGGGTTAGGGTTAAAAGACGGGGACGTTTTAGGGTATAGGTTAGGGTACGACAAAGGTTTAGGGTGAGCGTACGTGTTAGGGTACGGGTTAATGTTACTGTACGGGTTAGGATTAGGGGACGGGTTAAGGTAAGGCTTTGGGTAAGGGTTAGGGTTAGGGTTAGGGTTAGGGTACGGGGACGGTTTAGGGTACAGGTTAGGGTATGACAACGGTTTAGGGTTAGCGTACGTGTTAGGGTACGTGTTAGTGTTAGCCTACGGGTTAGGTTTATGGGACGGGTTAGGGTAAGGCTTCGGGTAAGGGTTAGGGTTAGGGTTAGGGTTAGGGTTAGGTAATGGGGACGGTTTAGCGTACAGGTTACGGTACGACAAAGGTTTAGGGTGTGCGTACGTTTTAGGGTACGGGTTAGTGTTAGCCTACAGGTTAAGATTAGGGGACGGTTTAGGGTAAGGCTTCAGGTAAGGGTTAGGGTTAGGTTTAGGGTTAGGGTTAGGGGACGGGGACGGTTTAGGGTACAGGTTAGGGTACGACAACGGTTTAGGGTTAGCGTACGTGTTAGGGTATGGTTTAGTTTTAGCGTACGGTTTAGAGTTAGGGGTCGGGTTAGGGTAAGGCTTCGGGTAAGGGTTAGGGTTAGGGTTAGGGTTAGGATTAGGGGACAGGGATGGGGACGGTTTAGGGTACAGGTTAGGGTATGGCAACGGTTTAGGGTGAGCGTACGTGTTAGGGTACGGGTTAGTGTTAGCGTACGGGTTAGGATTAGGGGACGGTTTTTGGTAAGGCTTCGGGTAAGGGTTAGGGTTAGGGTTAGGGGATGGGGACGGTTTAGGGTACAGGTTAGGGTAGACAACGGTTTAGGGTGAGTGTAAGTGTTAGGGTACGGGTTAGTGTTAGCGTACGGTTTAGGGTTAGGGGACGTATTAGGGTAAGGTTTCGGGTAAGGGTTAGGGTTAGGGTTAGGGTTAGGGTTAGGGTTAGGAGACGGGGACGGTTTAGGGTACAGGTTAGGGTACAACAATGGTTTAGGGTGAGCGTACATGTCACGGTACATGTTAGTGATAGCGTACGGGCTAGGATTAGGGGACGGGTTAGGGTAAGGCTTCGGGTAAGGGTTAGCGTTAGGGTTAGGCTTAGGGTTAGGGTTAGGAGACGGGGACAGTTTAGGGTACAGGTTAGTGTACGACAAGGGTTTAGGTTCAGCGTACGTGTTAGGGTACGGGTTAGTGTCAGCCTACGGGTTAGGATTAGGGGACGGGTTAGGGTAAGGCTTCGGGTAAGGGTTAGGGTTAGGGTTAGGGTTAGGGGACGGGGATGGTTTAGGGTACAGGTTAGGGTACGACAACAGTTTAGGGTGAGCGTACGTGTTAGGGTATGGGTTAGTGTTAGCGTACAGGTTAGGATTAGGGGACGGGTTAGGGTAAGCCTTCGGGTAAGGATTAGGTTTAGGGTTAGGGTTAGGGTTAGGGTTAGGGGACGTGGACGGTTTAGGGTACATGTTAGGGTATGACAACGTTTTAGTGTGAGCGTACGTGTTAGGGTACGGGTTAGTGTTAGCGTACGGGTTAGGATTAGGGGACGGGTTAGGGTAAGGCTTTGGGTAAGGGTTAGGGTTAGGGTTTGGGTTAGGGGATGGGGATGGGGACGGTTTAGGGTACAGGTTAGGGTATGACAACGTTTTAGTGTGAGCGTACGTGTTAGGGTATGGGTTAGTGTTAGCGTACGGGTTAGGATTAGGGGACGGGTTAGGGTAAGGCTTTGGGCAAGGTTTACGGTTAGGGTTAGGGTTACATTTAGGAGATGGGGATGGGGACGTTTGAGGGTACAGGTTAGTGTATGACAACGGTTTAGGGTGAGCGTACGTGTTAGGGTACGTGTTAGTGTTAGCGTACGGGTTAGGTTTAGGGGACAGGTTAGGGTAAGGCTTCAGGTAAGGGTTTGGGTTAGGATTAGGGTTAGGGGACAGGGACGGTTTAGGGTACAGGTTAGGGTACGAAAACGGTTTAGGGTGAGCGTAGGTGTTAGGGTACGGGTTAGTGTTAGCGTATGGGTTAGAATTAGGGGACGGGTTAGGGTAAGGCTTCGGGTAAGGGTTAGGGTTAGCGTTAGGGTTAGGTGACGGGGACGGTTTAGGGTACAGGCTAGGGTATGCAACGGTTTAGGGCGAGCGTACGTGTTAGGGTACGGATTAGTGTTAGCGTACGGGTTAGGTTTAGGGGACGGGTTAGGATAAGGCTTCGGGTAAGTTTTAGGGTTAGGGCTAGGGTTAGGATTAGGGTTAGCGTACAGAGACGGTTTAGTGTACAGTTTAGGTTATGACAACAGTTTAGGGTGAGCGTAGGTCTTTGGGTACGCTTTAGTGTTAGCGTACAGGTTAGGATTAGGGGACGGGTTAGGGTAAGGCTTCGGGTAAGGGTTAGGGTTAGAGTTAGGGATAGCGTTAGGGGACGGTGACAGTTTAGGGTACAGGTTACGGTATGACAATGGTTTAGGGTGAGCGTACGTGTTAGGGTACAGGTTAGTGTTAGCGTAAGGGTTAGGATTAGGGGACGGGTTAGGGTAAGGCTTCGGGTAAGGTTTCGGGTTAGGCTTAGGGTTACGTTTAGCGTTAGGGTTTGGGGACAGGGACGGTTTAGGGTCCAGGTTGTGGTACGACAACTTTTTAGGTTTAGCGTACGTATTAGGGTACAGGTTAGTGTTAGTGTACCTCTTAGGACTAGGGTACTGGTTAGGGTAAGGCTTTGGGTAAGTGTTAGGTTTAGGGTTAGGGTTAGGGTTAGGGAACTGGGACGGTTTTGGGTACAGGTTAATGTACGACAACGGTTCAATATTAGCGTACATGTTAAGGTATGGGTTCGTGTTGGTGTAGTGGTTAGGATTAGGGGACGGTTTAGCGTAAGCATTCGGGTAATTATTAGGGTTAGAGTTAGGGTTAAGATTAGGGTTAGGGATCGGGGACGGTTTAGGTTACAGGTTAGTGTACAACCATGTTTTAGGGCTTGCGTAACTGTTAGGTTATGGGTTAGTGTTAGTGTACAGGTTACGATTAGGGTACTTTTAGGGTAAGGCTTTGGGTAAGGGTTAGGTTTAGGGTTAGGGTTAGGGTTAGGGAACTGGTACGTTTTCGTGTACAGGTTAGGGTACAACACCAGTTTCGGTTTAGCATACGTGTTAGGTTACGGGTTAGTGTTAGTGTACGGGTTAGGGTTAGGGTTAGTGTTAGGCTTAGGGTTAGGTTTAGGGGACTGGTACGGTTTAGTGTACAGGTTAGGGTACGACAAATGTGGAGTTTTAGCGTATGTGTTAGGTTACAGGTTAGTGTTAGTTTATTAGTTAGGATTAGTGTACAGGTTAGGGTAAGGCTTCGGGTAAGGGTTAGGGTTACGGTTAGGGTTAGGGTTAGGGAACGGGTATGGTTTAGCGTCCAGGTTAGGGTATGAGAATGGTTTAGGGTTAGCGTACATGTTAGGGTACGGTTTAGTATTATTGTACGTTGTACCATTAGGGTACAGGTTAGGGTAAGGCCTCGGGATAGGGTTAGGTTTAGGGTCAGGTTTAGGTTTAGATTTAGGGAACGGGTACGGTTTAGGGTACAGGTTAGGGTACGACAACGTTTTATTGTTAGCGTATGTGTTTGGGTGTGGGTTAGTGTCAGTGTATGGGTTAAGATTAGGGTACGGGTTAGGGTAAGACTTCAGGTAAGGGTTATGTTTAGGGTTAAGGTTAGGCTTAGGGAACAGGTACGGTTTAGGGTACAGGTTAGGGTACGACAACGGTTTAGGTTTAGCGTACGTCTTAGAGTATGGGTTAGTGTTAGTGTATGGGTTAGGATTAGGGTACAGGTTAGGGTAAGGCTTCAGGTACATGTTAGGATTAGGGTTAGGGTTACCGTTAGGGTTAGGGTACGGGTACGGTTTAGGGTACAGGTTAGTGTACGACAATGAGTTAGGTTTAGGGTACGTGTTAGGTTACCGATTAGTGTTAGTGTACATTTTTGGTATATTGTACGGTTAGGGTCAGTTTTAGGGTTAGAGTTAGGATTAGGGTTAGGGAATGGGTACGCTTTCGGGTACAGGTTAGGGTGTGACAGCGGGTTAAGGTTAGGGCACGTGTTAGTGTACAGGTTAGTGTTATTATACGGGTTAGGATTAGGGGACGGGTTAGGGTAAGTGTTAGGGTTAGGGTTAGGGTTAGGGTTAGGGAACGGGTGCTGTTTAGGGTACATGTTAATGTATGACCATGGGTTAGTTTTAGAGTATGTGTTAGGGTTCAGGTTAGTGCTAATGTACGTGTTAGGGTTAGGGTATGGTTTAGGGTAAGGGTTAGGGTTAGTGTTAGGCTTACAGTTAGGTAACGGGTACTTTTTAGGGTACAGGCTAGGGTACAACAACGGGTTATGGTTAGGTTACGTGTTATGGTACAAGTTAGTGTTAATGTATGGGTTAGGATTAGGTTACAGGTTAGGGTAAGGGTTAGGGTTAAATTTAGGGTTAGGGTTAAGGTTAGGGTTAGGCAACGGGTACGGTTTAGGGTACAGGTTAGTGTACATCAACTGAAAAATGTTAGGGTATACGTTAGGGTACGATTTTGTGTTAGTGTACAGGTTAGGATTAGGGTACAGGTTAGGGTAAGGATTAAGTTTAGGGTTAGGGTTTTGGAACGTGTATGTTTTCGGGTACATATTAGCGTACGACAACAATTTTTGTTTAAGATACGTGTTAGGGTACGGTTTAGTGTTAGTGTATGGGTTAGGATTAGTGTACGGGTTAGGGTACGTGTTAGGTTTAGACTTAGGGTTAGGTTTAGGGAATGGGTACGTTTAGGGTACAGGTTAGTGTACGACAACGGGTTAAGGTTAGGGTACATGTTAGGGTATGAGTTAGTTTCATTATATAGGTTAGGATTAGGGTACGTGTTAGGGTAAGTGTTAGGGTTAGGGTTAGGGTTAGGAACGGGTATGGTTTAGGGTACAGGTTAGTGTATGACAACGGGTTAGGGTTAGGGTACGTGTTAGGGTACGGGTTAGTGTTAGGGTACGTGTTAGGAATAGGGTACAGTTTAGGGTAAGGTTTACAGTTAAGGTCAGGTTTAGGGTTAGCGTTAGGGAACGGGTAGGTTTAGGGTACAGGTTAGAGTGCGACAATGGGTTAGGGTTAGGGCACGTGGTAGGGTACGGGTTAGTGTTAGTGTACAGGTTAGGATTAGGTTTCGGGTTAGTGTAAAGGTTAGGATTAGGTTTAGGTTTAGGGAATGGGTATGGTTTAGGGTTCAGCTTAGGGTACGACAACGGGTTTTGGTTAGTTTACGTGTTAGGGTACAGGTTAGTGTTTGTGTACAGGTTAGGACAGACACTGGCTTCACCCTGTCAACCGGGGAAGCAAAACTTGCTTCTGAGTCTTGATCTGCTCACCCTCCTCTACCGGCACCTACCGAATGGTGGTGTTGACTTCCTGGTTGAGGGCAGCTGATGGTCGCCTCCTGGAGTGGGTTGCTCAAGCCTGGCCCTGCAGCCTTGTCTTAAGCCCCAACCACTACTCTCAGGTTCAATCCTTCAGCGCAGCCCTTCCATCCCATCCTCCAATCCCTCCACCTCCATCTCTGCAAGCCCTTTGGACTCCCAAAGACTTCCCAGCTGAGTTTTGCTTGCTCTTGCTGGTCACTGGGGAATCTGCCCATCTCTCCTCCTTCCAGCCCTCCTCACCACAGGGCAGGACTGGCCACCCCAACAGTAGTTCCAGGGTGGACAGGTGTCTGGAGAGGTACCAACTGCATAGTCACTAAATTTCACAATCTGCCCCTCCCCCATCTCACTCCCCCTCAGTCCAGGCTCAGGTTCGCAGAACTCTGGTTCCCTATCTTAGATTTTCTAACAGTGGGGCCAGCATGTGTGGTTCCCACCAGCTTCACCCTTCCTTGTAGACACGCCCCCCCCCCGGAAGGCCAGGACGGTGAGAGTGAGGAACAGGCTGAACAAAGGCAGATACCTGTCCACCAAGCCCCTACCTTCCCTCTAGGAAAGATCCAGCTCTCCAGAAGAGGCCAGGACCCCTGTCAGGAGCATGACCGTTTCTGCCAGTGGTCACAGATAACACTTTTGTTGAAAACAACAAACCAGGCTGCACACACCCCCTCTCTATGGTTTCCTTTCTTCTCCCCACGCCTTCTCCTGCCCTCTTCCCAAACTCTCCGCGCTTCACCTCCCTGCAGCCCCAGAAGTGCTTCCAGCCCCTCTGCCGTGTGTGGTCTGAGAATGTCTTCTTTTTCTGCTCTACAGAGAAGGTTAACCTGGAAATATAGGCTGCACAGGCGATATGCAGTGGTGTAGTGTATCCGTGTGGGATTGTGGTGTCTGTTCACATGAGCATCTGGACTGAGGTCCTTGTGCACACCTTAACTGCTCAAGAGGCCAAGGCATCAGATCATGCTGTTTATTGAGGATGCAGAGGGAGGGCCTTTAAGAAGAAAGGAGAAACGAACAGGCCTCCTCTTCCCTGCTTGTGAGTGCAGGAGAATGAAGAAAGAGACCCTGAGTTGTACTTGGTCCACTCAGAATGAGTCATGAGCCAGCCAGGGAGGGGCGGGGATGGCCTCGCTTAGTCGTTTGTCTTTCATTTGCCTTTTCCTGAACACAGAGCCGCTCCTACCACAGGTAGTTAGTAGGAGCTGGGACAAAGGCCCCAGTGTGAGAGGGAGGCCTCAGTCTGAGACCCACAGGGCCAGAGAGAGTAATTAGTGACTGAGCCAGAGGCTGTGCAGAGGATCGAAGACTGGGAGCTGGTGGCATGGCTCGGGGACCACAGCCAAGGAGGCGAACCCCAAGCGTGTGCAGGGACGAATTTCACCAGGCTTAGTCATCCACACCTGTCCAGGTTCAGGATGACACAGGTGGGTGGCCAAGTCCAGCACTGGAGGTACAAAAGCAGGGCCAGCAGGGTGGGAGTGGGGCTGAGAGCAGGCTAGGGAGATTGCACGTGGGAGCCAGAGCTGGGATGAAGAGGTGGCGGGAGGACAGCCCTCTCTATGGACTGGCTTTCTTGGAGGGGGCACTCGGGCTGGAGCCCTTCCCCAGGGCATCCTTGTAGTCAGTGGTGCTGCTCTGGTTCCGGCCCTCCCTGCCATGGATGCTGCACACTCCAGAGATGCAGCTGCTGCCGTTGACCACATAGCCTCTGCTGACCGAGTTGGGCCAGAAGCCATAGCCACTGCTGACGCTGGTGCTGCTAATGGTGGCTGCAGGGGGAGAGCAGGGTCAACACCCCACAAGCACAGCTGGGAGTGGGACCGGACAAGGCCGCCTTTCCCCAGGACAGGTAGGGCTCTTCTTGGAACAATGGGTTTGGTGGGGGACCCAGTCACAGCCACCCCCGTCCCCACTGGGGAAAATATCTCAGAGACAGCTTCCTCCATGCATTGTCCTTGACTTGCCCAGCTTACATCCAATCTAGCTGATTCTTAACTTTCAGAGGTCCACCTCTTTGGTCCAGGTACCAATGGACCCACCTGTCATTCTGAACACTCTGCCTCTTCTATTAGTCTTTTTTCTAAACTTCCCAGCTTCCAACCTCTCCCTCCTACCGTCTGTCTTCCAGATGGCATCTTTTGGAAGCTATGATTTAACTCTTAGCCCTGATGAGAAATCCAGAGATCTAACACTTTCAGCTTGACCTCCAAGGTCCCCCATTTACCAATTCCCCAGCCCAGGTCTCATCGTAACTTGCAACCTGGCTCCCCAGGCCTCACACACACCCATACTCACCTTCCTGCACTGTGTCCTTTGGTTCCCCATCACCATGGGGATAACCTTCCTAGCTGCCCTCAGAACAGGGAGACAGAATGATAAAAAGGAAGGAGTGCTGGGCTGGGAGTCAGAAAGCCTGATTTCTGGACATGCCCTGCCATCTGGCTGTGTGATCTCAGGCAAAGTTTTCCCCTCTCTGGTCCTTAGATTCCTCATCTCCACACACAGGGTATAACTAAGGCCCTTTCAAGTCCACACATTCTACAATTCTAGGTCCAAGAACACAAGTACTTACAGATGCTGACAGGGTAGGGAAATTCTCATGACATCCTGTTAGGGGAGAAATAAAATAAGAACAAACAGTCATTCAACCCACAAGTTATTAACCTCAAAGCTAGTGCTCCCACTGGCCTAATGTGGGTTTCTGAACTCAGTAGGCACCTATGGAAATACCAGGGCTCCATTGGCACAAGCAGAGCTCCAGAAGCTATGGGGGCCACCCCTGAATCTTTGGGGTAACCAGGCAAAAATCCATCAAACAGTAGCTCTCAAGAGGTGTACTTGTGGGGATGGCATGCACACCTCCCAAGGGTCAGTCTCCCAGGCATCAAGGCTTTCCCTCTCCCAAGAGCATTGGTGATGCTGGAGTGGCTGCCCTGGGACAGCACTCACAAGCTCATCTTGTACCTAGACAATTAAGGAAGAGAGAACAAGAAGGCCTAACAGAGTAACGTTTTTTGGGGGGGCGGGGGGTGGGTAGTGTACCCAGGTACAGGCAGGGAAGTGGTGAGGACTGAATGAACCAATCAACGTAGCACAGTGCCTGGTATGAAGTAAGCACTCGTGTCTGTGTAGTATTATTAATTCTATTATTATTCCTAGCATCACCACCCCTTCTTTCCCCAAGAATTCATCTCTTCTGGATTAAGATGTGTTAGGCTTTCTCCTTTGGTCCTTCCCAAACCCCTGTGGCCTTCCTGCCAGAGCATCGCTCCCTCACCAGCACTCCTTGCTCTCCAGCAGCTTGCGGTAGGTGGCAATCTCCATGTCCAGGGCTAGCTTCAGGCTCATGAGTCCCTGGTACTCGTGCATCATCCTGGCCAGCTTGTCTTTGGAGGAGCTCATCCAGTTTGGCCCAGGCATCCTTCAGGGTGTTGTCCCCGCTCTGCTTAGCATCAGCGATGGCCGTCTCCAGGTTGGAAGCCTAAATGGGGAATTAGAGGTTGGAAACTGGAAGGGCTCACTGGAATCATCCACATCCAAGTCCCACTCATTCTTTGAGATTCTGGAGCAGAGATGCCCACCTCCACCCTTCAGACTCCCTGTTCCTCTTCTAGTTGGAACCCCTTCTGGGGTCGGCAAGTCCTTTCTTAGCTTTATCTCCACTCTGTTTAGACATTGGTGGTGATGAAAAATAGTTCATCCTGCCCCCCTGAGTTGATGGCTAATTCAGTGCCACTCAGTACCTTTCAAAGTCATTTATTTGGCCACCCTGCTCTGAGGATACAAAATGAGTAAGAGTAAGCTCAGCCTTCTGCTCTTGAGTTGTTTAAAGTCTAGGAGGACAGATCACTGGAATATGGTATTGCAGGTACCACAACAGTGGCTGCTCAGGTGCATGGGGTCACAGACGAGGAAATGGGGAAGGAGATACCCCAGGACAAACAATTTCCCAAATGCTTACCATACGCCCGGCACTGTGCTCAGCCCTACACATGGCTTTTATATAACTTGACTCATCCAGTCCTCACAACACCCTGAGCAGTGCAGACAAGTAACTTGCCCAATGTCCCAGAGCTACTAAGTGTTAAAACCCATGGGAGAGTGGAAAGAGCACTGGACCAGGAGTCAGGAGACCTTGGTTCAGATCACAACTCCACCACTTACCGCAGTGCAACACTCTTAACCTCTCTGAACCCCAGTTTCCTCATCTGTAACAACAGGTAAGGCTTGCCTCACAGGGTCTTTGGAAGGATTCAGTGTGATAAAATGACAGGAGATGCTGCTATTGTTAATGTATATGAGAATCTTGTCTCCCCACCTACTAGTACTGAGACTGCTGCCTATGTTCCCAGGAGCAGTACTCCGAGTAAGGCCTTAATAGACATCCACAGACAGATTTTAAGGGGTGCCCTCTGAACCCCCTTCTCCTCAATCCCTGAATCAACAAATGTTTATTAAGTAGCTACTCTGTGCCAGGCACTGTACTAGACGCTGGGCAAACAACAGGAGCAAAGTAGCCAGCTCTCTGCCTCCCTCTGGTCCAGTGGAAGAAGGGACATGCAGGTGTCTGGCAATTACAGAAGCCTGACAAGTACAGGGGAGACACAAGTGCCAGGAGAGCACATTGATCAGGGCAGGAGGGGCAGAGGGATGTGGTCCTAGCCCACCCTGTCGGGTGAGAGAAGTCTTCCTAGGGGAGGGGTCTTCAAATCAGGGGTCCTTGGGGCGAGTTGCAGATGAGATGCCCCAGGGACACCTGTTCTAAGGGTTTGACACAGTCACCTCTTTGGTCCCTTTCCTCCCCTGGGCAGAGATTTGGGAGGCTGACACTCTCGGCCCACTCATCCCCCTCCAACTGTGCCTGTCCACCCCATGCAAAGGCAACCAGCCACCTCACCTGCTTCTTCACATTCTCAATCTCTGAGCGGATCCTCTGGATGAACCGGGTGAGCTCTGAGATCTCATTCTTGGTGTTTTTGAGGTCGCCCCCATGCTGGCCAGCTGCCAGCTGCTGTTCCTGGAACTGGGGACCCAAAGGGTGGAGCCATGGATGGGGGTGATGAGCGTGTCGTGGGAGTACATGGTGGCTTGGGGTTGGTGATGTCATGGGAGCAGGCCACGCTGGACATTTAACTAGACATTCCGGCCCAGCCCTCATGCCTACTGGGGTCACCCTCCCCGGGCCGGCCTCAGCCCAGCTCACCTTGGTTGGTATAGCGCCTTGGCCTCAGCCTTGCTCTGCAGGGTGACCTCCTCGTACTGGGCACGGACCTCATCAATGATGCTGTCCAGGTTCAGGTCGCGGTTGTTGTCCATGGACAGGATGACAGACATGTCACTGATGTGGGACTGGATCTGAGCGATCCCTTGAAGGGGAAACAGTGATGGTCTCAGGACTTGACTGATGGAGGCCAACAACCTCCCTCCCAAGGTAAGCAAATCCTGGTGATGCCAATTTAGAGGCTCCAAACCAAGGCTGTTGCTCTCTGGGCAAAGCGAGTTCCCTCCAGGCCCCAGACAGAGTCCTGCTGCTATGGAGATAAGGCCAGGACCATTTCCTTCCCACCCAGAGAGGAGATGAGGAGCCTCTGAGGGCTGAAATGGAGATGAGTGGTTGAGAGCTGGGGCCTGTGTGCCCCTCCCGGCCCCAGAATAGAATTTTACCCGCTGGCAGCCCTCGGAGGGGTGGAATGAAGAGACGGACTTACGGCTTCATAGAGACACTGGAAGAACATGATCTCCTGGTCCATGGAGTCCACCTTGGACTGCAGCTCCACCTTATTGGCATAAGCTGCAACCACGTCCTGAAAGATATCCCAGCCATCCCCAAATCTCTGCCAGTGCAGCCCAGAAGGCAACACACACCCCAGCCTGGGTCCCCCGCATGGGGAAATAGCCATCTCTTCTCTTTGGGAGGTTCGTGGGAAAGGGGAGGAAGGAGCAAAAGGCCCAGCCCTGCCCCATCCTGAGAATGGGCTCCCTCGGCAGTAGGGATGGGGTGCCCCTCTAAGGAAGGGAACCCATCGAGGCTGCTGTCAGTCATCACTGTGACATCCTAGCCAGGCCCGCAACTGCAGGGAGAGCCCCTGTGTGTCACCCTCCACTGTTCTTCACTGTGGACAAACCCGACCCCATTAAACACTCAAGAATGCCATCATCCTCTCTGCCATTTTTATTCCCTTCTCTGGATACTCTTGCATCGCGGTTTCCCCTGCCTTCCCCTCGCTATCTCTGAATCGGTTCACTCTCTTTGAAAGCAGGGCACACTGGCAGGCTCAGCTCCTCCAGGCCCCAGGCCAGCCCCAGATCCAAGACCTGCCTACCCCTCACCTTTCTGAGAAGCACAAACTCATTCTCTGCTGCTGTCCGCCTGTCGATTTCTTCCTCATACCTGCAGGAATGCCAGTGCTCTGTCAGTTAATATGTCTCACTGAGAACCCTCGTTTGCCCAGGGAAGACCCTGAGCGAGGGCACAGATGCTGTGGGGCTGCAGAGTCCAGGGCCAGTAGGACCAGCCAGGCAAGGAAGCCTTCCTGGAGGAGAAGATGTGATCACCAATTTTGGAAGGAGATTATTGAAGATCCAGCTTCAAAAATGAGGAAGGAGGGCTTCCCTGGTGGCGCAGTGTTTAGGAATCCGCCTGCCAGTGCAGGGGACACGGGTTCGTGCCCCAGTCCGGGAAGATCCCACATGCCGCAGAGCGGCTGGACCCATGAGCCACAACTACTGAGCCTGCGCGTCTGGAGCCTGTGCTCCGCAACGGGAGAGGCCGCAGCAGTGAGAGGCCCGCGCACCGCGATGAAGAGTGGCCCTCACTCGCCGCAACTGGAGAAAGCCCTCGCGCAGAAACGAAGACCCAATACAGCCAAAAATAAATATAAAATAAATACATTAATTTTAAAAAATGAGGAAGGAGCGTGTGGCATGAATGTCCTGTAGGAAATCTCACGTCTGTCCTAAGTGCCAGGCTGGAGGAGCAGGGAGCAAGTTTCCGTTTTCTTGGGGGTGATTCTGCTTGGTATGACAAGGAACACTGCCTCCCTCCACCTCCAAAAATGTTAAGCTGGGGTAGCTGCCCACTCCTGCTTGACAAGCTCAAAAGGGACAGGGACAGTCGTGTGGCTACAGGGGGTCCCCTCCCAGCTCACCTCTTCTTGTAGTCCTCCACCACATCCCACACGTTCCTCAGATCCGAGTCCAGCCTCATCCGGCCCCCGGACAGCGTCTCCAGCTGCTTGCGCAGGTCGCTGGTGCAGCCCTCGAGGATGGGCTCCAGGTTGTTCTTACAGTTGTTCAGGTCCAGCTGCTGCAGCAGCTCCTACTTGGTTCCCAGCACCTGGTTCTGCTGCTCCAGAATCCACACCTGGAGCCCAGCACCCAGAAGTGTTGAGCCACCACGAAAACAGTCACACCCGTCACTCCCAGGGAGCTTTGCAAAGCGCTCCCCTGCATTTTCTCCTCTACCCCTCACAACCTCTGCATGAGGTGGGTGCATCGTTAACCTTATTTTGTGTAAAGGAAACTGAGGCATAGAGAAGTTGGGCTTCTTTCCAAGGTCCAATAGTTTAATAAGTGGCAGAGCCCAGAACTGAACACAGATATGTGTCCCCATAACCCATGCATCAGATCACTCTGAACCCACTGTGGCCAAACCAGCCCAGGGCAGGGGTGAGCTTGAAAGTACTGGAACAGAGTCAGGCAGGGTTCATCTTTGAAAAGGTTGACCACTCTAAAGAAGGGAGTCTGCTCTTCATTTTCTAACATCTCAAGCTCAGTGAGGCTCAATGGACCAAGGACTTCTGGGTGTTCTAAATTCCTGCATCAGCCTCCAGCTGCATCTCTGCTCATGCCTCCTCCTCCTCCCTTTGTCCTGCTCCTCAGAACCATCTTCCCTAGAGCAAGCATGGCTTACGGAGCCAGATGGACAGACGGAGCTCCCCACGCCACTGTGTCCTCACTGGGCCAGGAAACTGGCCAGAGCTGGTGGGTCTGCATACACCTCTCTTGTTTGGTTTGGGACTTTTCTTTAATGTGACTTCCCTTAATCGTACATGAACGCAGCTACTGTTTAAACAAGGTTGTGTCCCTTAAAGTCAGAAACACAGGACATTAGAAAACTGTCTGGTATTCAGTGTTGAGATGGGATTGGTCACCAAACAGCTTGCGTCCAGCAGATCTTCCAGCATTTGGTTTGGTTTAACCAGTCCTGACTTTTTCATGTCTACTCATAAGACTAAGCATTGACCAAAGAGAAAACCCTACACCCAGGACACCACAATACACATCTGAACTCCACATCTGGATGACCGATAGGATGCACGCATCTTCTCCGGCTGCCTGGGGTTATGGGATTATACTCCTCTAGAGAATAAAATTATTTAGGAACCCTCCAGGCTTTTGAGCCTGTTTCCCTCTCACCCCAGGCAGACCACATTTTTCACAGAGGTGACTGTCTTCATGTTTGTCTTTCTCTCCATGTCTCCAGACTTTACTCCTTAATGAGGTTTGATCAGCCCAGCCAAAAGTCAGTCCACTCCCATCCCCCCAGACCTCAAATTTCAGAACACTTTGATCTCCTAGAGGTAAAAGGCTTAGAGGTAAGAAGCCACAGAGAAGGTGCCAGGCCCTGAAGAGAGCAGAGGCAGCAGGGAATCCTCCGAGCCAGGGTCCAGAGCTGTGGGGAGGTGAGACTTCGATGGCCACTGACCATCACAACATAGGATTTGTCCTGGGCTGACTTGTCCTTGGTGCCTCACTGTCATGTGGCCAGCATAGCCCTCCAGTCCCCAGTACTAGGTCTGGAGGCAGGAGGCTGATCATCCAACCTCACCTTCCCTACCCTGGAGATGATCTTGGGCACGGCATTACTTCCATGCTTTTGCCGACCCACAAAATGGGAGCAATCATTTCTTATCTATGGAAAGTCAGGGCCTACCTGGACTGGATGATCCCTTGAGGCCTCTTCCAGACCTTTGATTCTTCTCCTTCTCAACACCCCTACCCTAGCTCTCAGAGATAAAAATGACAATAACAATAACCGCCATTTGGGGAGCACTCAGCATGTGTCAGGCATCGCGCCAACATCTTCACATGCATTTTCTTTCGTGAATCCGACAATGACCCCAAGAGGTAGATTAGTATCTCCATTGTAGAGATGAAGAAACAGAGGCATAGACAGGATGAATGACTCTCCACATGTCCACATAGCTGGCTATGTGGCGGGCTTAGCCACACAAAGTCACACAGCTGGTAAGTGATGGGGCCAAGGTGGAAGCCAGGTCTGACTGCACAACACTGCGGAGACCTCTTCCCCACCACACTATTCTACTTCTCAAGAGAGTCCTTAGCCCACCAAACTAATGCCCATGGCCAAGCCGCCTGTGAATGACCACACACTGATGCTCCCAATCCACCTGTCAAATGACTAGCAGAGAAATCAGCTTAAAATTGATGGGAGGAGGACAGCTTCCCTGACCAATCAGGGGCAGACTCCCTCTCACTGGCTTTCCCTGTGCACAGCCTGCATGGACCCAGGCTTAGCAATAGCACCAAGCTGGCCCTCAGGAGTAAGAAGCAAGGGTCTGTCTTCTCTTTGGAGCTCCTGCCAGTAACCCTGACAAGCCTCTGCCAGTAGAGATTGACCTACCTTCTCTCGGGAAAGACTACACAGCCCCATGCTAGCTGGTTGGAGCACAGTCCCTGGGGGACTTGGCCACAATCAGAGCCACACATCTGGGGGCAGGACAGCTGTTCAGCAGGTTTGTAGCTGGCAAAGCTGAAGGTGAGCTCACCCCAGAGGAGCTGGGATATAAAGGCCAAGGAGGACTGTCCTGCCAGACACTCAGCTCTGCTCCCATCCTGCTGTTTGGCTACCAGAGAGGTGCCTTCCTGGGCAGCCCCTTCCCCCTCGCTTCCTCCTTGCTCAGCTCCGTGGCCGGGACCATCTCCTTTGAGTTTTGCTAGCCATCTTCTTCCTCCAGCCCCTCCCCAAGCCTCTGGCGAAGTGTGTGGACTCAGGACTCTGAGGACCCAGGTCTTGGTCCTGCCATGTGACCACGGGCAGGTCTCCCAACTTCCTAAGCCTGTTTCCGCATCCCTAAAAAGAGGGGTGCTAATACCTGCTCCACCTACTCCCAGAGGTGTATGGGAGGCACCTTGTAAATAATAATGATGATGGTAATGATAATAGCTAACATACAGTGTGAGCTCTGCTGGGCATTGCTCTAAGCACTACACATGTATTAACTCATTTAATGCTCACAGCGGCCCTGTGAGGCAGGTACTGTTGTTATCCCCATTTTACAGATGAAGATACTGAGGCACAAGGAAGTTAAGTAACTTACTGGTGGTTGCACAGCTAGTGAGTAGCTGAGCCAGGATTTGAGCCAGGGTTCAGCCCAGGCAGCCTGGTTACCATCTGTGCTCATAGCTTCTACACTGTCCTGGCTTTCTCACGTGCAAATGTCCAGTGCAGGTGCCTGCACGGTGTGAAAAACTGAGCTCACCAGCACTCACTTTTCCCTCACTCTTCTTCCTGTCCCAGACTCTCTAGGCAGCGGAACTGACCCCCCCACTCCCCTTCTCAGCCTGCTTTACTCTTTTGAAGACAATTGTAATCTCGGGACTTGGGTAGGTGTGCTTATGAGACGATTGCATGTTTCTCACATGCATCATGCTTTTCCCTGATGACATGCTCTGGGCTGTTCTTCCAGCCTCCTGCCCACCAGGGCAGGCTTGTCCTATCCTTTAAGACAAACCAAGACACCCCTCCTCTAAGAAACCTCCCCCAAGCCCTCCCTGGGTCAGCTGCACCTTTCTTCACACAACCCTATTGCCTAAGTGCTGTATGCATTCCTCCAGCCTAACAGTTCCCTCCGAGGCCAGGTGATGCTCTCCGCTCCTTGGACCCAGGCTCGGGATCATGATATGAATTGTGAGCACTGCTCACCAGCTGAAAGATGTTCTCCCATATGTGTCAGAGGCCACGTGGGGGTCCACATCTACATGCGAGTGGTCGTGAACACGAACTTAAGCAGAATGGTGCCCAGGGACTGGCATGGCTGTCTTGGTTGTCTGTGGCTGACAAGTACTTTGATGAGCTGGTCCTGATTATACCAGTTGTTAAGTATTGTGAGTATCTTCCGTAGACTTGAATCTGTGAGCCAATGAGCACGTGTCTATGCGCGCTCGAAGAGGGACCAAATATAAAAGGGGCTGTGGTGTGGAAGTGCACCAAGCAGGGAGGGAGGGCCAGGGCGGTGGAAATTGGTGTGCAGGAGAGGAGAGACCCTCAGCGTCTCTCTGGTCTGTACAGCACTTGCCGGATATGAGTCTAAGGGCTGAGGGATGGTACCATAAGCAGAGGGTTAGTCCTACAAGTGGTGGTCGTCCTGAGATGGCAGGAGTGGTGGAGGCCCTGGGAGGGAAATAGAGGCAGCTGGCAAAGGGCAGCTCAAACCTCAGAGCAGCTGCCAGATGAGACCTAAAACGTCTTAAGACACTCCCGTTCTCCAACAAGTCGTGTCCCCTTCACCTTCTATAGGAAGCCTTCCCAGGCTGTCTGTGTTCAGCTCTGATCCCTTCCTTCCTCTGTAGCCCCTTGCCTGTGTCTCACCAGTGCCTCCATGCCCAGATCATCTACTGCACTGGGGCAGGGGCGGGGTGTGGTATTGAGATCTCAGAGGGTCCCCCTTGCAGCCAGGGCAGGAGCTTACCTACAGTGCAGGTGAGGCTAGAGCACAGTATTGCTGAGGGACGGGGGCTCTCACTCCCCGGACTTCCTGACCAGCACCAAGATTTTCAGGTGCCTGTCAAGGAAGAGCTGTCTGAAGGTCCTCAAAGGGGTTTGGGCTGCAGCAATGCCAGCACTACCACAGTTCCTAATCCCCAATCCTGTGAAAGGAGAGATGGGAAAGGAGAGGGAGGGGAGACAGAAGCCAGGGCCTGGGCAACAAGGAGGCTGGGCCAGCCTGGGCACGCCAGGGAGCGAAACAGCATCTCCTCCAGCTGCCAGCTCCACGGTGGGCACAGAGCCTGTCCAAAATCATCCCACACCCTCTCCGTTTTAGGGAAGAGTCTTTCCTCCAAAGGCACAGGGCTGGAAGGTGCAGTACCCGAAGCTGATGGCAGAGGGCAGTGTATGCACAAAATACCAGCACCGGGGCTTCCCCGGTGGCGCAGTGGTTGAGAGGCCACCTGCCAATTCAGGGGACAGGGGTTCGCGCCCCGGTCCGGGAAGATCCCACATGCCGCGGAGCGGCTGGGCCCGTGAGCCATGGCCGCTGAGCCTGCGCGTCCGGAGCCTGTGCTCCGCAACGGGAGAGGCCACAACAGTGAGAGGCACGCGTATCGCAAAAAAAAAATACTGGCACCGAGGAGTTACTCTTCCTGCTTGCAAATTAGCAGTTGGTGACTGAACGGGACCGTGTGTCAGTGAAGAGAGCCAGTGTTCGCCCTGGCCCTGCATTTAACCCGCCTGAGCCAGGTCTCCGGGCACAGTCCTGCTGTGGACTGCCTGCTCAGGAACCAGTGCACAGCTGGCAAAACACAAAAGGCCCAAAGAACATGCATTAATAGTAATTATTATAACAACAACTAACATCTATTGGCTGCAAATTATATTCCAGGCACTGTATTACTTCCATTATCCCTTTTCATATTCTCAACTCTTCTCTACGGTGAGAACTTTGACAGGTAAGGAGGTATCGTGCCTGGAAGCATGGACTCTGGGATTGGACTGAGGGTCAACTCCCAACTCTGCCATTTACTAACTGTGGGACGTTGGGTGGGTTATTTTACCCTTTTGAGTCTCAACATCTTCACGAGTGAGATCTGCATTATTAGAATTGCACCTTATAACAACTATACCTATCAGGTTGTTGGGAGAAGTCATCGTTGCCAGACATAAAGTGCTGAGAGAAGTACCTGGCACATAGAAAGCACTCAGTAAAGGCCAGCTTGTATCGACCCTATTTTGTAAGGGCAGGATCTTGCACCCAGTCACAACTAGCCATTAGAAGAGCCAGGATTTGAAGCCAGGCATATGACACTCAGCCAGGACACTAGACCTACGACAGCATGTGCCTGACAGAGTCCTGGCTTATGCCTGCTGTCTGCAGATCCAGCTTAGCATGTGTCCAGAATAAAGGTGTCTCCGTTTGGTTGATAAATTCTATAAACTGCATACATGTGGATGCATGTAAAGCACAAATTTATTAACACAAATGTGTTTCATCACTTGCATGCCAAATCATCAGGACACATGTGTGTTCCGTGAGCTCGTTCTCCCCAGTGAGGGTCGAACTGAGCCATGCATATCTGTGGCAAATGTTACATTGAGTGCCAACCGTGAGCCAGACTGAGGGCCCCGGAACAGAACACGGGGCTGTGAGTGGTGGGGGGAGGGGACAGACATGTGCGTAGCTAACGTGACACCAGGAAAATAAAGCAACAACTGTAATACGGGTTCGGGAACAGTGCTGTGAATGTGCAGGGCTCCGGTCCCCAACCTGCTGCTCACCAGCACTGTGAACATGGGGAGAGCACTTAGACATCCAGGCCTCCATTTGCTGGCCTATATAGTGAGGGTACCAGGGGAATTGTTGCCACCAGCTCTAATGTTCCTTCTCATTTAATGCTTGATGACTTGATGGAGTCCACCTGGAGGGACCAGAAAACGCATGTCCATGGGAGGTGGCATTTCAGCAGAGCCACGAAGGATGAGTGGGCTTTCAGGAAATGGGTCATGGGCATCAAGATTGGAAGTCATATTTGCCATGGTCCTGGGGTGTGAAGAGTCCTGGCCTCTGGGAAGAAAGACTGGAGTGTGAGGCTGGGGAATGACAGGGAGGAGAAGGGGTCATGGACATCCTGAAAGTCACCCTCGAATGACACTCATCCTTGGAAGGTGGCCTCGCCCTGGAGGACTCTGCCCTTCCGCACCTTGATCAAGGCGACTGTGCTAACTGCTTCTGAGAGAACACTAACAGAAACACACATGTGCTTCAAAGGGCACCCTTCTTATTCCACTTAATTTTTCTTCACAGCAGTCATCACTGCCTGACAGCGCATCCTGCGTTTGTTAGTTGCTGATTTTTATTCTCCCCACCAGACTGTGAGCTCTCTGAGGACAGGCTCTGTGCACCCGTTTGCTGACTCCACAATTCCCGGTGCCTGACAATGCCGGGCTCACCGAAGCTCTGTCTAGTGAGCCACTGCTTTGCGGACACTGTAGACACAGATGCATCCATAAGCAAGTGGGCATGCTGGCCTCAAATGTGAGGGTGGAAAAGAATCGGCTGGAAGAAGAGGAAAGCAGGGCTGGAGTGGGGGAGTAGGACTGGGAGTGGGTTGGCAGGAGTGAGGAGGAAAGGAGTGACCCTCCGGCAACAAGAGGCAGTTGCTGGGGACGCTGTGGGAGCTTTTTTTTTTTTTTTTTTGTGGTACACGGGCCTCTCACTGTTGTGGCCTCTCCCGCTGCGGAGCACAGGCTACGGATGTGCAGGCTCAGCGGCCATGGCTCACGGGCCCAGCCGCTCCGCGGCATGTGGGATCCTCCCGGACCGGGGCACGAACCCACGTCCCCTGCATCGGCAGGCAGACTCTCAACAACTGCACCACCAGGGAAGCCTTGTGGAAGCTTTTGAGAAGTGCAGCAGGAAGCCGCGCTGAAGCTCGAACACCTGACAGTCTGGGGGTGATTTGGTTCCTTGATCACAGAGGCCTGAGCCTCTCTATAATGGTCGGGGGGTGGTGACTGTGCCCATCTGGCAGGTCCATTGTGTGCAATAGGTACCCCAGTGCACTGGAAGCCCCAAGCCTGCCCAGAGGCGCATCAGTAACAAATCTCTGCTGTTTATACGGAGCACCTCTCACACAAAGCCTACCTGGCCAGGACCAGACGGCAAAGATCCATGTCAGCGCAGGGACCCAGAAGGAAGAAAGAGCTGGACCAAGCAAAACTGTTCAGGGCAACTCAGATGTCGACATCCCGGGCAACATATTCAACACTCAGAATCAAATGACATCAATCGTTTATTGTGGGGGAAGCAGAGACCTGGACACAATCCCAATAAGAAGACAATGAGAGCTCCTTGGCTATGAAGACCCAGAAAGGCACAGGGACAGATGAGCTTTCCCCTGGTCGTAGGGAAGCATCCTGGATATGTGTGTTATCTCTGCATTTGTGGCAGTGGCCCAGTGAAAGGTGACCAAGGAGGGGGTCACCGAGAGAGCCCATGGCTGGACTTCCTGCATCAGAGCATTGCCCTGCTGAGGACAACGGGGGGGGGGGGGGGGGGATGGGATGGGATTGTGGTTCCGGAGGAAGCATTTCCTGACTTGCAAAGGGAACCTGCAGGAGGAGATGAGGACACAGGGAGGAGATGGATGAGGTCTGCAGCTTTCTGCTCACAGAGCCAGCCTTCACTTGCCCTTCATCTCGAGGCCTTTTTGGTTGCACATCTGCAGCCTGAGGTTTCTGGCAGGGGGATCCTTGAACTCACTGCCACAGCTGCCTTTGGGTTTTTGGTTTTTTTGTTTTTTAAAGGATTGAACAAATGTTTAACCAAAGAAAATATATGGGTGACAAATAAGCACATAAAAAGTTGTTCATCATGATTAGCCATCAGGGAGATGGAAAGTAAAGCCACAAGATACCATTACACAACCTGTTAGAATGGCTAAAATAAAAATATCCTTTTTTTTTTTTTTTTTTTAGCGGTACGTAGGCCTCTCACTGTTGTGGCCTCTCCCGTTGCGGAGCACAGGCTCCGGACGCGCAGGCTCAGTGGCCATGGCTCACAGGCCCAGCTGCTCCGCGGCATGTGGGATCTTCCCAGACCGGGGCACGAACCCGTGTCCCCTGCATCAGCAGGCGGACTCTCAACAACTGCGCCACCAGGGAAGCCCATTAAATGGGTTAACTTATGTATAAAAAAAAAAAAGAAAAACTACAGAAAGGAGAACAAAGAAAAGCCAAAGTCAGTAGAAGGAAAGAAAACATAAAGATCAGAGCAGAAATAAATGAAATAGAAACAAAGGAAACAATAGCAAAGATTAATAAAAGTAAAAGCTGGTTCTTTGAGAAGATAAACAAAATTGATAAACCCTTAGCCAGACTCATCAAGAAAAAAAGGGAGAGGACACAAATCAATAAAATTAGAAATGAAAAAGAAAAAATCACAACTGACACTGCAGAAATACAAAGGATTATAAGAGACTACGACAAACAACTATATGCCAATAAAATGGACAACCACGAAGAAATGGACAAATTCTTGGAAAGGTACAATGTTCCAAGACTGAACCAGGAAGAATTAGAAAATATAAACAGACATATCACAAGTAATGAAATTGAAATTGTAATTAAAAATCTTACAACAAACAAAAGTTCAGGACCAGATGGCTTCACAGTTGAATTCTATCAAACATTTAGAGAAGAGCTAATACTGATCCTTCTCAAACTCTTCCAAAAAATTACAGAGGGAGAAACACTCCCAAATTCATTCTACAAAGCCACCATCACCCTGATACCAAAAGCAGAAAAAGATATCACAAAAAAAGAAAATTATGGACCAATATCATTGATGAATATAGATGCAAAAATCCTCAACAAAATATAGCAAACAGAATCCAACAGCACATTGAAAGGATCATACACCACGATCAAGTGGGGTTTATCCCAGGGATGCAAGGATTCTTCAGTATAAGAAAGCAATCAATGTGATACACCATATTAACAAATTAACGAATAAAAACCATATGATCATCTCAATAGATGCAGGAAAAGCTTTTGACAAAATTCAACACCCATTTATGATAAAAACTCTCCAGAAAATGGGCATAGAGGGAACCTACCTCAACATAATAAAGGCTATGTATGGCAAACCCACAGCAAGCATCATACTCAACGGTGAAAAACTGAAAGCATTTCCACCAAGATCAGGAACAAGACAAGGATGTTCACTCTCACCACTCTTATTCAACATAGTTTTGGAAATCCTAGCCACCGCAATCAGAGAAGAAAAAGAAATAAAAAGAATACAAATTGGAAAAGAAGAAGTAAAACTGTCACTGTTTGCCGATGGCATGATACTATACATAGAAAATCCTAAAGGTGCTACCAGAAAACTACTAGAACTAATCAATGGATTTGGTAAGTTTGCAGGATACAAAATTACTGCACAGAAATCTCTGGCATTCCTATACATCAACAACAAAAAATCAGAAAGAGAAATTAATGAAACACTCACATTTACCATCACAACAAAAAGAATAAAATACCTAGGACTAAACCTGCCTAAGGAGTTGAAAGACTTGTACTCCGAAAACTATAAGACACTGATGAAAGAAATCAAAGATGACATAAACAGATTGAGAAATATACCATGTTCTTGGACTGGAAGAATCAATATTGTGAAAATGACTATACTACCCAAAGCAATCTACAGATTCAATGCAATCCCTATCAAATTACCAATGGCATTCTTCACAGAACTAGAACAAAAAATTTTATAATTCATATGGAAACACAAAAGACCCCAAATAGCCAAAGCAATCTTGAGAAAGAAAAATGGAGTTGGAGGAATCAGGCTTCCCAACTTCAAACTATACCACAAAGTTACAGTAATCAAGACAGTATGGTAGTGGCACAAAAACAGAAATATAGATAGAAAGCCCAGAGATAAACCCACACACATATGGTCACCTTATCTTTGATAACGAAGGCAAGAATATACAATGGAGAAAAGACAGCCTCTTCAATAAGTGGTGCTGGGAAAATTGGACCACTACATGTAAAAGACTGAAATTAGAACACGACCTAACACCATACACAAAAATAAACTCCAAATGGATTAAAGACTTAAATGTAAGGCCAGACACTATAAAACTCTTAGAAAACATAGGTAAAACACTCTTTGACATAAATCACAGCAAGATCTTTTCTGACCCACCTCTTAGCGTAATGGAAATAAAAACAAAACTAAACAAGTTGGACTTAATTAAACTTAAATGCTTTTGCACAGCAAAGGAAACCATAAACAAGACAAAAAGACAATCCTCAGAATGGGAGAGAATATTTGCAAATGAAACAACAGACAAAGGATTAATCTCCAAAATATACAAACAGCTCATGGAGCTCAGTATCAAAAAACAAACAATCCAGTTTAAAAATGGGCAGAAGACCTAAATAGACATTTCACCAAGGAAGACATAGAGATGGCCAAGAGGCACATGAAATGATGCTCAACATCACTAATCATTAGAAAAATGCAAATCAAAACTACAATGAGGTATCACCTCACATTAGTCAGAATGGCCATCATCAAAAAATCTACAAACAATAAATGCTGGAGAGGGTGTGGAGAAAAGGGACCCTCTTGCACTGTTGGCGGGAATGTAAATTGATACAGCCACTATGGTGAATAGTATGGAGGTTCCTTAAAAGACTAAAAATAGAACTACCGTATGACCCAGCAATCCCACTACTGGGCATATATCCTGAGAAAACCATAATTCAAAGATGGACATGTACCACAATGCTCACTGCAGCACTATTTACAATAGCCAGGACATGGAAGCAACCTAAGTGTCCATCGACAGATGAATGGATAAAGAAGATGTGGCACATATATACAATGGAATATTACTCAGCCATAAAAGAAACAGAATTGAGTTATTTGTAGTGAGGTGGATTGACCTAGAGTCTGTCATACAGAGTGAAGTAAGTCAGAAAGAGAAAAACAAATACCGTATGCTAACACATATATATGGAATCTTAAAAAAAAAAAAAGTTATAATGAACCTAGGGGCAGGACAGGAATAAAGACGCAGAGGTAGAGAATGGACTTGAGGACACGGGCAGGGGGAAGGGTAAGCTGGGATGAAGTGAGAGAGTAGCACTGACATATATACACTACCAAATGTAAAATAGATAGCTAGTGGGGAGCAGTTGCATGACACAGGGAGATCAGCTCGGTTCTTTGTGACCACCTAGAGGCGTGGGATAGGGAGGGTGGGAGGGAGGCGCAATAGGTAGGGGATATGGGGATATATGTATGCATATAACTGATTTACTTTGTTGTACAGCAGAAACTAACACAACGTTGTAAAGCAATTATACTCCAATAAAGATGCTTAAAAAAAAAGAGAGCTATAATATTAACAATGTTTAATAGCAGCCATTTATTGAGTACGTACTATGTGCCAGTCACTAAATTAAATAATTCTCCTACATTCTCTAATTAAATGTAATTCTCATGGCAATTTCTTTAGGGAATACTATTATTAACTCCTTTTTACAGATGAAGAAACTGAGGGTCATCGAGCAGAAGTAGCTTGCCTAAGTCACACTGAGTGGCAGAGGAGGACTCCAGTTGGGTCCATCTGACATCTAATGTGTAGGCTTCTCCCACGAGCTCTACAGCATGAAATCCCAGCTCCTTAGCAGACTTGAAAGGGCCCCTCTGATGTGGCTGCTGCCAACCTCCCCAGCTTCAGGTGCCACTGCCCCCTCCATCTCCACCTGCAGAACTTCCTCAGCCTTCCTCTTCACACTCCAGCAACCATGACCTACTTACACCATGCTAGTGCCTCTGGGTACCATACCCACTCCCTCCTCTTGTCTGCCTAGTAAACTCCATCCTCTCAAAACTCTGCACATGTTGCCTCCTCTGCCAGCCTTCCCTGACCTCCCTGAAGTTCCCCACTCTCCTCTGTGCTGACTCTGTCGTTTCTTGTGTTGCCAATATCTCACCTGTGTTATAGTTACATTTTTTGTGGTTATGTCTCCATTAAGAGCATGGACCCGTTTCCATATCACTATCCCGAACACTAACTCATGCCAGGCACATGATAGCTACTTACTAAATATTCCTTGAATTGACCACCATTTCTTTACTGGCCCCAAGAGTGTCTTCCCTGAGACTAGTTATTTGGCCAGCCAGTTCTCCTTTGGGCAATAAATAAACTGCATGTCGTTTATAAGATGGCTTCTTTAAAGCTTAGATTTTGTGAATTGCTTTACTAGCAGCTAAACACCCCTTTCAGTGAGCTAATTTTGTTTTTGAACCACAAAGATTAAGAACAAGATTCTGTTTCCATTTAACATTTATTAAGCATGAACTTTGTACCAGGAATTGCACAGAACATCTTCATGCTGTCTCATAGCCTAACAGCAAACTGGGGGTTAATTCTGCTTATTTTATAGCTAAAGAAATGACGCTCAAAAGGGTTGAGAGCTTCACTCATGATCACCACTTAGTCACAGGGACTGGATCTGAATTCAAGGCTATTGACTTGAACTGTAGGACTCTGGACCCACAGTGACCCTGTTCAGATGCACCTGTGAGCCCCAGCCTCAATGTGTGCTGGCCTCTCACTTGCTTTTTGCTTCCTGTCATATCCTGCCAGCATAGTCATGGCCTAGAGACCTTTGAGAAAGGTCTCAAACGTACATCTGAGGGACTTTCCTGGTGGTGCAATGTTTGAGAATGTTTGAGAATCTGCCTGCCAATGCAGGGGAAACAGGTTCAATCCCTGGTCCAGGAAGATCCTACATGCCACAGGGCAACAAAGTCCGCGAGCCACAACTACTGAAGCCCGCATGCCTAGAGCCCGTGCTTCACAACAAGAGAAGCCACCACAATGAGAAGCCCACACACCACAGCAAAGGGTAGCCCCTGGTCGTTGCAACTAGAGAAATCCTGCGCGCAGCAATGAAGACTCAACACAGCCAAAAAAAAGAAGGCTCTGAGCACAAGAGTGTTTGGAAGCTGAGTGGCGTGTAACAGAGATGCCCCCCATGCTTAAAACACAACTCGTACATATACATTCACAACCACGTTCAACCCAGTGAACCTTCCCCAGGCACCAAGAGAACATGGGTCATTACTTGAAACAGAATCTACCTTTGACCTTTTCCCAGAGAACAAGGAACAGCTATAACTCGATCCCCAGGTTTTCTGGAACTGGCCTTCTGCTGCCTCTTGGCCAGTTTTAAATTTTGCCACAAGACAAATGTTGACTCCCTCTCTCTGCTGAGAATCTGAACGTTCTCGAAGGTTTTCCATTCACCGGTGCATTCATCTGAGAAAAGCATGACTTCAAAGGTGCATCTGGGGCTTCCCTGGTGGCACAGTGGTTGAGAGTCCGCCTGCCGATGCAGGGAACACGGGTTCATGCCCCGGTCCGGGAAGATCCCACATGCTGCAGTGCGGCTGGGCCCGTGAGCCATGGCCGCTGAGCCTGCGCGTCCGGAGCCTGTGCTCCACAACGGGAGAGGCCACAACAGTGAGAGGCCCGCGTACCGCAAAAAAAAAAAAAAAAAAAAAAAAAAAAGATGCATCTGCTGGGGATGGGGGACAGAGATGAATCCTGAGTATCACAAAATCCAGCGGAGGTGATGGTGGGGTCCTGCCATCCGTGCAAGGATGTCTTTCACTCAGATCAAAGGATACTTCGGGTCTCTATGGAAGACACTGAGCCTCAGATGCCCTGGGCTCCAGGCCATTGACCTCTACATACAGAAGAGACTTGGCCTAAGATGAGGATTCCCTTAGGAGAAAAAAGCATCCTGGGCCTGCATGAGCTGTACAAGTTTATTGGTGAGACGAGGAAGCCGGGACAGAGGCCTGAACCAGGACAAAAACATACATGCTGAGGACACAGATCCCTTCATTGATGGGATCAGTCTGCAGGGGTGCTCCCAGCTATAGTCTGCAGGGACCATGCAAGGTACAACAAATAACCAGGTGTTTCCCCAGAGCTGACGTTGCTCTAGCAAGATACAGTCCTTGCAGGTCTATCAGTGGACCTGTAATCTCCTGTACCCATGGAGCATATGGCTGAATAACTACCTAAGCCAGGGCATGGAAGGAGCAACAGGAGGCCTGGGATGCCCTTTAGAGAAAAACTTCATCTGCAAGGGGGCATGCAGCCAGAGAAAGGGTCAAGTCTTTATCCTTGGCAATGCAGCAGGAAGGGGAGGCTGGGTTAAGAGGCCTCTTGGTGTGAAAGCAGAAGGATGGGCTAGAATCCCTATTCTTAATTAAGAAGGACTAAGGCAGAGAGTTGCAAGAGAGGACATGTCAGTGGAGAAGAAAAGCAAGGAAGGGATGATGACAAATGTGATGGAGGAATTTCCTGGAGCAGGGAGTCCAGGAGAAACCAGAGCAAGATGTCTGGACAGCTGTCTTTCACTTTATTTTGTGGTTTTCTTGGTGGGTAAGCTCAGAGCTGGGGTCTTCCCCAGCAATCCTTAAATTCACGTGCACTCCCCAGCCTAGTTTTGGCCACCCGCGGGGGCTGCAATTCCCACTGCCAGTGACACAGCTCCCAGACAGGATGCCATAGCCCCTGCCGACAGAGCTGGGCCAATAGCCATAGGTGTTGGCACCGCTGAACCCAAAGCCGACTCCTGCGCCTGCGGTCCTGGCCATGGAGCTGCTGATGACTGCTGTGGAGGACAGAGGGAGGGATGATAAGGGTGTGTCCCAGGACAAGGCTGACCCAAAGTCCTCTCCAACCTCCCAGCCCCAACTAGCTTTAATGTGTCCCTCTTACACAAACACTCCACATCAACAGTGGACTTGAGTTTAGTGATGTATGCTCAATTCCTGGGCAGCTCAAGCACTGGGAGAATCAGCCCAGATGCCGCAGGACCCCCAAACCCAGAGCCTCCTCATTCTAGTAGCAGGGGCTTCCCCCAAAGAACAGATGATGCCCAAGTATCGCATAAGCCAAAAAGTCTTGCATTTAACTCAAGAAGACATTCTTAATTTTTTTCAAAGCAGTTCCTGATTGCTCATTCCAGGGGAGCTTTTGCTGGCTCACGCAGTGTTTCCGTGCACAGGTCCCAGTCTGAT
Source organism: Delphinapterus leucas (assembly GCF_059928025.1). Lineage (NCBI taxonomy): Eukaryota > Metazoa > Chordata > Mammalia > Artiodactyla > Monodontidae > Delphinapterus > Delphinapterus leucas. The sequence goes on from NC_143139.1 coordinate 41,935,291, forward strand.
TGAGGAGGTGTCCCTCTTCCAACTCACAGCTTCCGTCATGAAGGAAAGCCGGGATGGGAGTGACACAAGAGGGTAGGACTGAGAGTCTCATCTTAGCATGGGTGAGGTTTCTGGGGAAGGGGTCAGTGTGAAATGTCAGAATGTGATGGGAAGCTGACTCCACAGAGGAAGAGGCCGAAGGTCTCATCAAAGGAGGCGATTAGGACAATGATGCTCTACCAGGCAGAGCCCAGACTCTTCCAAGGGGTCCTGGTTGTAGGGGACTGCTTACTTTGTGTTCATTAATGGGCTAAAAATACTCTTTCAGGGAGTGAAATACTCACATATGCTCACAGAATTGGTATATTCTCCAGACATCCTGCACAGGGAGAAAAGCACAGGTAAATCTCCTTTACATGGAATCCAAGTTATGCTCACCCCAGCCTGGAATCATCAGCCAGGCTACCGCAGCCTCCACAAGCCCTCTAGCTGGCCAGGTGGCATGAAGTGCACCTGTGTGACTCTAAGCACCTCTCTTTCCCTCCTCACCTGCTCTTTCCCCTTCAGAGATGTGCGAATTTCAACCCTGGAGCGCCCCCCCCACCGCCATGGCAACACCACCTCCCAGAGGCCCTCCTGCCATGCTTCTCTTCAGCCCATTTCTTCATCCCTGTGGGGCTACTGCCGAATAAATACACGTGTAGAAACGCTAGCATCAGGAGTTGCCGCTAAGGAACCAACTGTATGATTTTAGGACCAATAACTTCTCCTCTCTGGGTCTCATTTATAAAATGGTGCTAGGTTAGAACAGGGTTTTTCAAATGTCAATGCTTCATGTACCACCCTTCCAATTGTTGCTACGACCACGTATAACTCATACTCTTATATATTTAGTATTTTCCATTGATCCTGCCTTTTATAATAAAAAATGCATTTCTCTTAAAAGGAAGTCTTATATCACCAGGGTAAACAGAAAACCAGTATTGCTGGACCAAAAAAGACAAAAACTGTAGCAGTAAAAATAATATAATGAATGAAACAATTTTTTTAAAATTTTGGCTAGATATTTTTGTCTGCCCAGAGGCTGTGAAGCTGAGATCTACCATCTCTTTACTAACAGGGACATTTGCAAATGTCAGAGCAGCAGTGTTAGAGATACAACAGCACTACACTGAAACTTTCTCCCCATCATAGTCTGAAGACTGGAAAGAGAACCCTAAAGGAAATCATCATCTTATTATCTGACCAGATTCTGTATAAGGCTACGTTTGTGGGTGACCTAAAAAAGCATCTCCAGCCCCTCCAGCAGCCTGCCCCCCCATCTGGGAAATTGAGTCAGAGGATTCCAAAAGTCCTTCCAGCCCTAACATTCTAAGACCCCTCCCATCACCCACTGGCACTCCTCACCCTCCAGCAGCTTGCGGTAGGTGGCGATCTCGATGTCCAGGGCCAGCTTGGTGCTCATAAGTTCCTGGTACTCATGCATCATCCGGGCCAGCTCCTCCTTGACCTGGAGCAGGGTGGCCTCCAGCTCATCCAGCTTGGCTCAAGCATCCTTCAGGGTGCAGTTGCCCCGCTGCCCGGCATCAGCAATGGCCATCTCCAGGTTGGAGCACTAAGGGCCAGGAGGTGGCATTGCCCCCTCAGTTCTAAGGCAGCCTGAGCCTCCCTTCCCGCCGCCCGCCCCAAGTGCTTACTGTGGTTGGACCAAGCCCTGTCCTGCCCCACTTCCTAGAGCAAAACCCCATGCATGGCGATAGAGTCCTGTCAACCTGGGACTGGGGGGCTTGTTATTCCCAGCCCCTTGGCTTTCTGAAAAGGCCCTTCCAATTGTTCCAGAGTTCAGGTGGGAGCTAAGTGCAGGCGATGAGAGCAGGGGCTCCATTTGAGGAAGGGCTTTCTGAGATGGAGGACCCAGAGAAGGAGAAGGGGCATGGGGGAGTGTATATGATTGACAGTTCACCCCTCCCTTGGGATTGAGCCAGGAAACCCCAAAGCCCCTTCACCGGCTTCTTCACACTCTCGATCTCCGAGTGCAGCCTTTGGATGAGCCGGGTCGGCTCTGAGATCTCGTTCTTGGTGTGTTTGAGGTCATCCCCATGCCAGCCAGCTGCCAGCTGCAGCTCCTGGAACTATGGGGAGAGGGGTCAAAGCAAGGAGCCGAGCTCAGCCTGGCAGACTGTGCCTTTGCCTGGGGAGTGTGGCAGAGGTAGATATCTGTCCAGCTTCGCCAGGCCTATCACCTGCCTCCCACTCAACCATCTGTTCATTGGCTTGATTTATTTGCCTTAAACACAGTTGATCTCACTGATGGTTGGATTCGGCCTTAAGGTCAGTTGAAATTCCCATACTCTCCACACGGCAGCTTTACAGCACACAACTTAGATTATGATACTCCCCTGCCTATAGCCCTTCAAAGTCAAGGTCAAATTCAAACTCCCAGCCTGGCATCAAGGTGCTTTGAGATCTGAGATCCACCAAGATCTTCAGACTCAATTCTCACAGCCCCTGCCCATCACCTACTTGGCTCTTCACCTGTGCCAAACAGTTCCAGGTTCCATAAAGGGCCTATGTGCTCTCAAGTCTCTGACTCTTTGCGTGAGCCTCTCCCTCCAGCTGGAAAATACCCCCCCACCCGTCCTCCCTCTTTCCCTAACCAGCTCCAACTCAGGGCAGAGTCACTTCCTCCAGGAGGCCTTCTCTGATTCCCTGCTTGGGTGCACTTCTGTGCCCAGAGCCCCTGGCACACCAGCCTGTAGGTCTTACCACGCTGTACTATGGTCACACGTTTCTATGTCTTTTCCATCGGGCTCAGAATGACAGGATGGCAGGGACCTTTAATTTTATTTCTACCATCTAACTTTGAGTGTAAGTCATTAAATTCAACTGAGGAGGCCCTGAGAGACCCGACAGTGATACTCAGGCTGGCTACACCCCGCTCCCGCACTCCGTCCACTCAGAGGGCACAAAAAAGGCAGTAACCTGCCCGGCTTCTGGGCTTCGGCTTCTTGGCCTGGCCCGTCGCGACCTACAACTTCCCGGTGGGTGAACTTGAGAAGCCCTCCCCTGCTTCCAACCCTTGACTCCTCCTCCCCACCCCAGAAACTCGGAAAAGAGCCGATTCAGCATTCTCCCAGGGGAGGGGTGCAGTGATGGAAAGAAGTCAAAGACTTCCTGCTCTGCCACACGGGGTGAACCCCAGGTCTATGGGGAGATTAGCTCTTGGAGGACCAGCTGGCCAGCACAGGGAGCAGGGAGCAGCTGCTCCTGGCAGGAGGCCCCTGCCTGGGAGCACAAACCCGTGAGGTTAACATTTCGCTGCTCAGCCCTGCTGCCCTGAGCCTGCCTGCATGTGGCGAAGGCCCCATGGGCAGAGACCAGCCTTGGGCAAACGGCGTGCCCTTTGTTCTACACATAGTAAGGGCCCGTGGGAGGCACCATGAGGAGGGATTGGAGTCTGCATGCGCTCCCTGGCAGTCGAGGGTGGGAGGCACCAACTGACGGCCAGGGGAGTGAGTGCAGTCTGCAACCGTAGTAGAAGGGATTTAGGTCAGACTGCACAAGGGGAGCTGTGCGGACTTCCTCTGAAGAAGGGAAGATTGTGATGCTCCAGGTATCTTGGAATCGGTCCAGTATAAAAACAGTATGTCCACAAAGGCTATACCCAGACCCCCCACCTCTGAATCCAAACGGAATCTCCAGGGCTGGCCCCAAACAGGAAGCTACACCCTCCAATGCCCCCAAAGACCTGCCTCACACCCCCCTCTCTCCCACCACTCAGGGACAGCCACTCAGACATAACTTCTGACAGAATCACCTGAGGACAAGGGCAAGTGAGCTCAGCATGAAAGCTCTGTGAGAGCAACATGTTTTCATTTCTCCATCCAACAGTCGTGACCTTGTTGATTCTGCGAACAAGTTCCCAAAAGCCTTGCTGGCTTGGTGGGAAAGCCCATGCCTGGAGTTTCGTGAAGACAGGGAGTTGCTAGACGCTGAGCATAAACTCTCCATAAGCTCCCTAACCTCTTGTTCTATATTCAGTGGAGACCTCTGACTGCCTGTCCCCATACCTGCCCTATACCCCACACCTCCAGACTTGCACCCCTTCCCGCCAGATACTCCTGGGTCTCAGCACTGAGATGGCCCCACCCTGACTGCCTGCAATGCACGATCTTTGGATAACTGTTGGTTGCTTTGAGACTGTGCTCCTGTTCTGTAGGCAGCCTTCAGGCTCCACACATGACCCTTCTGTCCTAATAATCTGGGCAACTTAGAAGTAGAGATCTGAGAAATTAGCTGATAAACTTGATTTGGACAAACAGACCCCTCAGGCCCCAGCCTCCTTCACTTTCACCTGAATTCTTGAGACTTCTCCCCAAGGAACAAACACGATTGCTCAAAGTGAATGACAAAAGCTTTTTATTGAAGATTCACCCAAAGATGGACAGAGGGAAGGAGAAGAGGTGGACAGGGTACTGAGTGGCTCTTGTCCTGACCTTGCAGGGTCAGTTGCTGCCAAGTGATGGAGAAGGAATTTGGTCCTGCTGTAGAGGGAGATCCGGGATCTGGTAGGAGGCGGCATTGGGCTGGGTGGGGATATATGCGACCCTAATAATTCTGGAGATGAAGCGCCTGGCTGGATTCTCCTCTGTCCATGGGAGGTGAAGAGTCAGCTGACACCTCTCCCATTCCAGCTGGGTCAGCAAGCCCAAATTAGGAAGAAGCTACCAAACTCCAAGAGAGCAGAGTCCATGCCCTGGCACTGAGGTGGCATTGGTAAAATAAGCCCCAGGAAGGGAGGGTGGAGGTGGAGGTGAAGGAAGCAGAGACACCAGGAATGGACCAGGCTGGCCTCAGACGGCTGCAGGGACCTCACCTCCTCTATCGGTGGGATCTCTTGGCCAGGGTGGTGGTAGAGATGATCTTGCTGCTGGAACTGCCGCCGACACCAACACTACCACCAAAGCCAAAACCACTTCCGGAGCCAGAACCCAGGCCAAATCCGGAGCAGCTTCCTAACCCTCCACCAACGCCTCCTGCACTGGCAGCACCCCCAACTACAGCTGCGGGAGAAAGACAAGGACATGGTCGTTCCAACAGTGCTGGAAACCAGGAATCTCACCCCAAACCGGGGTGAACAAATGGCCACAGCGGGGGCAGATGGTACTTACAGATGCTCACGGCACTCTGGCATTCTCCAGACATTCTGTGGGCAACAGAAAGAGCAGTGAACCTCAGCAAACCTGGAGCCACACTTCGCTCAACAAGCAGGTATCAAGCACCCTCCCATCCTTCAGCGGCCGGATTTGAGGCCTGAATGTGAACCTGTTATATAACACCGTCCTGATTCATAACACACCAGCACAGAAGCAAGTGGTCCAGCAGAGGTGTCCCGGACTGGCCATGGCTCTGGACCCTCTCCCTTCCTCCTGTTCCCACCCTGCCTTAGCCCCCCTCACCGGCACTCCTCGCCCTCCAGCAGCTTGCGGTAGGTGGCGATCTCAATGTCCAAGGCCAGCTTCACACTCATGAGCTCTTGGTACTCTTGCAGCATCCGGGCCAGCTCCTCCTTGGCCTTCTGCAGGGCGACCTCCATCTCTGTGCGCTTGCTGTAGGCATCTTTCAGGGCCACCTCCCCACGCTGCTCTGCATCAACCATGGATGCCTGCAGAGTCTGGCACTGCAGACGGGGCACGGGACAGGCAATCACCAGGGTCCTGCTGTCAAGACCTCTAAATCTGTCCCCTCTCCTGTAGCAGCTTTGCTTGGGTTAGGATGTCAGAATTCTGTATGTCCTTCTCCCCACCTTCCCTGACTCTTATGTATTTTATTCACTCCAGCTAGGGTCCACCAATGCCCCCACCAGACTGATTAGATAAAATGAGCAAAACCAATGAAAAAGAGCCAGGAAAACTTATTTGCTGAGGTTATCATGTCATGTTAACTAGGATATTGCTGAAAAGATCTGGGTATGACTTATGCAAAGAGCTACAAATCCCCCGCAGACTAGCTCAAGATCTTCTGGTCTGATGCCTTATCTGCTTGTCTACTGTGGAGGCATCTGCCTCAGGCCCCTGGCCCTGTACCGAGGCCGGGTAGAGGTGACACATACTTGCTTCTTGACATTCTCGATCTCAGCCTGCAGCCTCTGGATCATCCTGTTAAGCTCTGAAATCTCATTCTTGGTGCTCTTCAGGCTGTCACCATGTTGTTCGACTGAGGCCTGGAGCTGCTGGACCTGAGACCCAGGAGACACAGGGAATCAGGGGTCAGGGGTCTTTGGATAGAGTCTATTCTCAAGAATAGCCACAGGTGGCAGGAATAATACAAAATGTCATGCTGTCTCCAGGCAGACCAGGATCAGTGCCACCCAGAAGAACCAGTTTTACCCCTCACTTCTCTTGGGCTCGAGCCCGACACCCACCTTGGTCTGGTACAAGGCCTCGGCCTCGGCCTTGCTCCTCTGGGCGATGTCCTCGTACTGGGCCTTGACCTCGGCGATGATGCCGTCCAGGTCCAAGTTGCGGTTATTGTCCATGGACAGGACCACAGACATGTCACTGATGTGGGTCTGCATCTGGGACAGCTCCTGCAGGGAAAATGTCTCACATCAGGCCTCCTGGAGAGTCTTCCCTAATCTCTGACACCAGAGACCTGCCATCACCATGGAAATGGCCATGCCACAGGCTCAGATGGAAGCCAACTTGGCATTCCCAAAGCATACAGAGAAGGAGGAGGGGTAAATTTCTCTGTAGAAATCATGTGGTTGGTGATATCTCAAGTCAGAAAAACAATGCTTGTAGTCTCTACTGCTCCCTAAGCTCCTCCAGGTCAGGGGGCCCTGAGTATGTTACATGGAAGGGAAGGGAATGGATCTATTTCACCAGAGAAATGCTAGACAGCAATAACTTCTATCCCATGCAATCTTTAGACCTAATCTTCTAAGACAACCTCTGGTTTTGAGACCTCTCAGTTGAATCTCTCACTTCAACCCTTTCTATCCATGACCTTGCTGAGAGCCCACGGCCCTGAAGTAAGGGAGCTGGAGTCCTTTCAACGAACTGTCAATTCCGACCAGCAGCCTCACAGATGGAGGAGTCCCTTCCCTGAATGGGGGGGTGGGGGTGGGGGAATGGAGTCCTCACCGCAGCATAGAGGACCCTCAGGAAGTTGATCTCATCATTACGGGCCTCCACTTTGGCCTCCAACTCTGCCTTGTTCATGTAGGTGGCGTCCACGTCCTGCAGAGGAAGGGGGAGGATAAGAGACAAGGTACAGGCATTCCAACAGGGGGCAGGGAGTGTTATGTGACACACAAGGTAGCACCAGGTGAGGTGGCGGGGGACTAATCATTTGGACTATTCTGCCCCTAAAGCCACCTGCAGACATGGAAGTTAATTATCCAAATGGGCTTTTTTTTCACAGCCTTAATTCATAGTTCAGTGAGATCTGGATAGTACCAAGTGGGGTGGAGATGAGAGGGATGGACCGAACCCATGATTCAAGCCAAAGGCCACTCCCAAGGGAAGTGGGAGCACATCCCTACCCGCCTTCAACCCTTACCTTCTTTAAGACCACAAAGTCATTTTCAGCAGCTGTACGTTTGTTGATCTCATCTTCATACCTGGGGATGGGAAGATGCAAAAAAAAAAAAAAAAAAAAGACAAGGGCTTCCCTGGTGGCACAGTGGTTGAGAGTCCGCCTGCCAATGCAGGGGACACGGGTTCGTGCCCCGGTCTGGGAAGATCCCACATGCCGTGGAGCAGCTGGGCCCATGAGCCATGGCCGCTGAGCCTGCGCGTCCGGAGCCTGTGCTCCGCAACGGGAGAGGCCACAACAGTGAGAGGCCCGGGTACCGCAAAAAAAAAAAAAAAAACAAAAGCCCCACAGTGAGCTACTGTTTCTCACTCTCTCCTGCTGGTTTTCAAACATCTAACTACCTGGAAAAATCCATCTAATTGGCTACATTTTCCCACGTTCATACAGATATTCATTCCACCTACATTTATTGAGTAATTACAGCATATGAGGTACCAGTCTAGACCCTAGTTTACTCAGAGAAGTGAAAAACAAATTTTAAAAAGACTGTTTGCAAGAGATAAGATGTGAGGAGGAGAACCAGCAATGATCTGGTCGACTTTATCTCCATAGAAGGGCTGTCCTTTGGCCATTGGGTGGATTAAATTCTCAGGAGGGTTGCCAATACTCCAGTTCTTTTTCTTTGGTGTGAGAGTGAATTGAGAGAGGGAGCTGGTATTTTTCTCAGCTCCATCCCATAATGAGCATAATAAGAGTTACTCTGCATTCAATGTTCATTTTATGTCCAGCACTATGCTACCAGCTCTCTCTATCTCATTTAATTTCATTTAATTCTCACAACCTATAAAGTAGAACTATTATCCCCATTTTAAAGATGATGAAAACTAAGGTTCAGAGAAGGTTAAGCAAGTCACCCAAGATCACACAGCTAGTAAGTGAAGGAATCAGTATGCCAAGCAAGTCCATCTATCTCTACAGCCTGTATTCTTCTAACCCTGCTGTATTATTTTCCATCTGTTCGGTTTTTTATCTTATTTGTATATGGCAAGCCCAGCTCTCTGAATACATCACTCATTTTCTGTTTGGGGCAACTTAGGGTTACTAGACCTCACCCCATTTAAAAAGTGACCATGTAGAAGCATGGGAACAGACTGGAGGTCCTCCCTGACCCTTTGGGGTCTCTTCAGAGCCTGAGATTCTAAATGATGAAGAGGAGCCCGGGGGGCCTGGGGCATGGCTGGGCAGATTGTCACATCCCCTCCCCAAATACTTGGCCTTGAAGTCCTCCACGCTGTCCTGCATGATTTTCAGCTCATACTGCAGGCGTCCTTTGTTGTTGGTCAAGGTATCCAGCTGCTTCCTCAGGGCACTGAGGTAGGCCTCAAAGAAGGGATCAAGGTTTTTGCTGGATGTGGCTGTCGCCTGCTGCTGAAGGAGGTTCCACTTGGTCTCTAGAACCTTGTTCTGCTGCTCTAAGAACCGCACCTGTATTTAACACAGGGACCAACCGACAGATGAGGGCCTGAATCTCTGGCAGGAGGGCTGGCCAACACCATCCCCGTCAATCCAAGCTAACCAGGGAGCCCAAGAGCCATCCGAGTAGGGCCACCATGTTGCAACTTCAGGCATTATCTGCTGGGGTCAACATGGCGGCCCCGCTCCATAGCAGCAAGTGGGCCACGTGTGTTGGGAAGAACAGAGCAGAGCCCAAGCATCGGGGCCTGACTGTGCAGCAAGAACAACTTCCCGACCACAGGGATCCAGAACTACTGAGAAGGGATGAGTTGCTGAGAATACTGAACTTCTATGAAATAATAAAATAAAACAAACTTAGGAGATACAACCACAGCCTAAGGGCTATTGCATTCAAAGTGATCCTGACCCAAGGCAAAGGAATGATAAATTCACTGAAGATGTTTTAAACAAGCTTTCTTATAAATGGACCTGGTGTGTCCCTGTGAACCTGTGCACAACTGAGTATAAATATTTAAGATCAAGCCCTAGACATATTCTGAGTCTCATAGACTCACTGCTGCAAGAGGATTTCCCTGAACTTTCCCTCTAGGAAGAGATCTAGCCAGGTAAACCAGGGTTTGGCATGATATTTCTACTTTAGGTGCTTCAGAATTGTAAGAAAAGCAGGTAAGGGTGACTGATCACAGTTTGAACTTAAAGTGATGATGGGAGATTAGACAAGGAAGCACCCAACCCTTGGTCTTACTTTAACATCTATAGGTCCTAGAGTCACAATAAAGCCCTTTTAAGCTGCTATGGGTTCATTCAAACTAGCAAGAAGAGCAAATATTCCCACTCGATCTACTCCAAGATTGTTCATTCTTGCCCCATTCATCTAAGAGAAGTAAGACTTCGATGCACAGAGAACCAGGGCACCCTGGGCCAAACGTGCTACAGCCATCTATTCAGTCATTCATCTTTGGATTAATGACTCTCTGGAACTAATCTCTTTGCTATCATCCATCATACGGAAGCACAGCATACAGCAGAAAAGACTTGAACCTCCAGACCTTGCATGGAGTAGGGAAGTGGACTACAAAAAAGAAAATCAGAGAGCCATCCCCTATCCTCTTCAAACAGACCCAGAAATGAGCAATTTTGCCCAGAATCAGGAGGATGAACACAATGACCTTCCAAGGTCCTACCAGGAACTCTAATCTACCATTAGAGTCAGTCCCTTTCTCATTTGGGAAACCAGCCTGGTTTTCTTCCGCTCCGACAACAGAAGTGCCAGTCGTTAAGCTATTATATTAACTATAATTAATTAACTATTAAATTATTAGCCATATTATTTATGAAACCAAAATCTGAGAAGAAGCAGGGAAACAAGGAACCCACTTTATAGCTGGGGTGACTGGACCCAGAAAAGCTGAATGATTTGCCCAGTAACACACAGCACGTCGGGAAATCCAAGTATTGAACTGCGTTGAGCAGCCTGTTTTCCCACCAGTCATAGGACAAAAGAGAAAGAGTAATGACTCTCCTTAACCGGGTGGGAAACAGCGGCCCAGAGAAGTTCACAGTTTTCCCAAGTCCGCAGCAGGCTCAGGTCTGAGATGCCAGGACTCAGAAATCCTGGCTTCTACCACCTTATCTGGCCAAGGGGCCAGCTCACCTTGTCAATGAAGGAGGCGAACCTGTCGTTGAGGGTCTTGATCTGCTCCCGTTCCTCGGTCCGGACCTTCTGGATCTCAGGGTCAATCTCCATGTGGAGTGGCGTCAGCAGGCTCTGATTGATGGTGACCTCCTGAATCCCTCCAGCAGGGCAGACGGGGAAGCCAGCACCACCCCGTCCACCAAAGGAGCCCCCGAATCCAAGGCCAAAGCAGCCAGCCCCCAAACCTCCAGCAGCCCCAAACCCAGCGCCTCGCCAGCACCCAGCCGTGCCGATGGAGATGCTCTTGTTTCCCCCGAGGTTGCAAAGGCTTCTGCTACTGAAGCCCCCGGAGCAGGTGCCTGTGCCCCCAGACATGGAGATCGAGCTGAAAGCAGGCTTCTTGCCTCCACCTACGATGGCTGAGCCACAGCTAAAGCCCTGGGGCCCGCCTCGGACACACTGCTGTCTGATGAGCATGGCTGGAGAGAGAGGAACACGCTCAGAGTTGTCAGGGAGAAGCGAGAAGGGCCAGGCCACTGACTGCCACAGCCGTAGCCTGGGTCTCTTATATGTGCAGGAGAGCAGGGCTTGGTTGCAGGGGCATAAAGGGAAAAATCTGAAACACCTCTGGGCTTGGCCTTTGGCACTGGCCCATCCTTCTTACACCTGCTGAACATGTCACAAACACACCTACAGAAGTCATTCGGAGGGCATGCTCTCCGCCGGGAGAAGCTGAACCGGTGATGCAGGGCCTCCTGGGTCACAGGCCCCCCACCCACTGTACTTCCATCTCACCAGCCTCCAGGGGCCTCCCTGCTCCAGACAAGACAACCCATCGCTCTGTCACTCACTCCACAGAATTTGGAAACTGCAGGCCTGACTTCACATGCATGCTCTGCAAACCTGAAGCAAGTCATTCTCTGGGGCTCAGTTGCTTCACCCATAAATTGAAAATACTACAAATATTCTCCTCCACCTCTGTCAAGATCCTGAGATTAAGAAGAATGAGTGCTTTGTAAACCGTCAGAGGCTGCACGGTTATTTGTCACTTTCATTACTCTTCTTCCATGTGCACTTGGCCCCATGTAGTCATACAAAAGGGGAAATCCATATTCCAGCCTTCTAGCCTTCCAAACCTAGATCAAGACTCACCTCGACTTTACACACAGTTATTGAGAACCTACTATGTGCCAGGCATGGAGCTGGGGACAGAAGAAAGTTGACTCTGCCTTGGGCCGTCAAGACTCGCATTCCTTCTCGGGGCTTCCAGTCTGGGTTGGCAGGATTCTAGGTCAGCGTTCTCCAGGCTGGGTCCTTATTGTGCACGCCATGCTACTCAGTTTGCTGCCCAGTTGTTTTCTTGGCTCCACCGGAACAGGCCATGTTCTGTTTTCCCATGATGGTACCGGCATTCAGGGTAGGAGCTTGGAACTTTTTGTTCCAAGGTGCTGGGGACCCCTTTGGCAGAATGGTGAAACCATGAGCCTCTGCCCAGAGCAATGTTTTCAAATACAAAACCCTAGTTTTAAGCTCGAACTTAAATTCTTCCCCACTGAGTGCAACAGATCTGTCTTCAAATCCCACCTGTTGCCACTAACTGGCTGTGCAGTCTTGGGCAGGTCACCTAACCTCTCTGAACCCATTCAACCCATCCTCTCATCTACCATATGGGACGCCTGCCTCATAGATCGTGAGATGATGTATCTACAGTGCCTGGTATGTAGTAGGTCGGTAGGCATTCATTCTTATCCTGCCTGGGCTTTGCCATTGCCACTTCTGAGGAGAAATTAGATGAAACCTCATCCCTCTTCTCAATCCCTAATGAGACTGCTATTCTGAATCTGGGGAACAGCAGTGATGAGGGCCTACATAATTCCCACAGGCCTGAGCTGACCCTGACCGAATGAAAGCTGGCCACCCCAAAAATGATCAAGCCATCCCGTGCAAAGAGAGAGAGCAGGGCGGGCCCATGGGGTGAGAAGAGGGTGGTCAGTGGATGCAGGTCTTGGGAATCGGGCTGCAGGGGAGGCTGGACTGGCTGGGAGCTCTCTCCTCTGGCCAGCTCCTCTCTCCCCACCTCTACCCTCATTGCCTCTCCCTGCCCTCCTCTTCCCTCTACCTCTGAGCTGCACCCCACCGTCTGTCCCCATCTACTTCAGCCTTTGCTGGGCTCTCCCTGCCCCTGCCTAGGTGGCCTCTAAGTAAATGGAGAGTGGGTGGAAGTGCTGTGGCAGGGAGGACAGGAGACCCCCTGGGCCCCATCAAATGTCCATGGGAGAGAGCCCAAGGGATGGTCCGTCCACCTGTAGTAAGTGAGCATTCTAGAGCCAGGACTATCTCCTACGAGGGACAAGGTTGAACATCCTCTCATCCTTTCAATGAGTATTTATTGAATGCCAACTTCATGCCAGGCACTGTACTGAATGCTCTATATACATGTGGTCATGTAATCTTCCTAAAAGCTCTCTGCAGTCAGTATCACAACCGTGTTTACAAATGATGACTTGGAAGCCCCGGGGAGAAGTAGCCCCCCAGGGTCACACAGTAGCATGTGGTGGAGCCGGGACCCGAACCCACATCAGTCTGCTCGCAAAGGCTCTGCCCTCCCTGGGGGTTGATGAGGACTTTCATGGGCTAGGAGGAGGGTTTGCATCTGCAGGGTGCAGCCTCAAGGCATCTCGTGATGTGTCCATTGTGTCTTGTAGTCTATAGCTGTGACACCCCAATACTAGGAGAAAATGCTGTGTCCTTGTGTCCAGTGCCTAAAACAGAAAGCCAGCGGGGGTGGAAGGGACTTTAAGGGAAATAATCTATAATATACAATCAATCTTATTTTGTGCCTGTGGGGCACCCAAACCAAGGATCCCCAATTGATGTACTTCTCATCAAGCTAACTCTAAGTTGAGGCAGACGCCATCCCTGAGATAAAAATTTAGATGAGGGAAAGCCCGCCTTGCTTTCCATGTAGAAGGAACTCTCATATACAGCTGCCATCACGTGCTGGACACTGGGTGCTTTTCAGGTAGGGGTTCCCTTCCTCACAACAACCCTGCAAAAAAGAGGAGTTGCTATGCTCAGTTTAGAGCTACAGCCGCTGAGGCTCAGAGAGGTTATGTAACTTGCCTGAGATCACATAGCTAGGAAGTGGTGGAGGTAGGAGGCCAGTCCTGTCTGTCTAACATCAAAGCTTGTGACCTTAACCTCTGCACCACAATGCTGTATATCAGAATCTGCAGGAAAAACAACTATACAGCAACTTAGACAGACTTGTAGCTTATGGTGCATCAGAGTAGCCACGGGGTCTCGGCCAGCACTCTGCTTGTTCTGTCCTTGCTTTTGCCACAGGACTGGTTGTTTGGATCATGTGGCCCTGTCCTTACAAGTATCCAATAATATAGGACACTGTCCTGAGGGACCAATTCTGTGTCCTCCAACTAACTAAGTCCAAATTAACTAAATGACAAATCCTATAATAAACCCAAACCAAACAGGAAGAAAGCTCTGGACTAGAGCCATATTCTGTGGCTCTATTATGAAGTCAGAATTACCAGAAGTTCACAAAATCCTCAAAAGGCAGCCTGAGAAACTGAAGGCAGGCATGCCTTCAGTGTGCAAGAGAGCGTTGACCCTCGAGGGAGAGAGGCAAAGAGGGGTTTCCATCCCTGAGAAAGGGAAGATTTCCTCCTGCAGCTCCTGGGCCAGCTCCTGGGTGACTCCCCCTGGCAGTGACAGCTAAAAGCAGGTTCCCACCCCACCTCCACAGTTCCACTCTTAACCTCTGTGACCCTTCCTCAACTGGCAGCTGTTCCCCATCTTGTCAAAGAAGGATGAGCAGCTGACAGGGGTGTGGAGCGGAGCGGAGGGTGTGTTTGCCTAGGATTTTCTGGGTCAGGGAGGCAAGCCCTTGCATTCAGTCCTGGGATTACAGGGATCCCAAGTCTTTTAGCCCCAAACCTGGTGTGTGGTGTGGGAAAGCACCTCTGCCCGTCCTGACCGGGTTGTGCCCTCACCCCGTTCAGTCAACCAGCCTCAGCAGCCCGAGAGTCACTCTGTGGGGAGCCAGAGCCAACTTGGGGATCAGAGACTCTGCAGAAGAGGACCAGTCAGCATTTCAGCAAGGGGACAGTGAGGGCAGAGAGAGGGTGGGGAGCCCTTAGAATCGGGAAGGGGGAGTCTGTACACAAGGTCCCCCCTTTCCCAGGGGTAGAGAGCATTCTTGGTCTCCCCCCACTTCCCGGGCATGTGTCAGCAGGGGTTACCCAACATGTTTTGACAGCAAAACCATTCTTGTCATCCAAAACATATGCACACGGGCTTCCCTGGTGGCGCCGTGGTTGAGAGTCCGCCTGCCGATGCAGGGGACACGGGTTCGTGCCCCAGTCCGGGAGGATCCCACATGCCGCGGAGCGCCTGGGCCCGTGAGCCATGGCCGCTGAGCCTGCGCGTCCGGAGCCTGTGCTCCGCAACGGGAGAGGCCACAACAGTGAGAGGCCCGCGTACCGCAAAAAACAAAAACAAACAAACAAAAAAAAACATATGCACAGCCCCATTTGAAAACCAAGTAAAAGAAGAGATGCTCTGATTGGTGCAGAGGAGGGAACCGTGAACCTTCTTACATGCTGGCCTCTCCCTGGACCCCCTGAGAGCAGCCCCTGGGGTCCTGAGGCTCCAGGAATTCAGCATCGAAACCCCGTGTCCAGGCCATTCCCAGCTTTACACAAGTATTTCTAAGTAACATACACATCATTAGTGGATCTTCATGGTCCATAGTATAATCTTTGAGTTTTGTTACTTGATAAAACTGTTTCTATTTTTTAAGCCGTAAATATAATTTCAATAAAATTGTTTCTCTGTTAAGATATATATATATATATATATATATATATATAACTGAATCTCTTTGCTGTACACTTGAAACTAACACAGCATTGTAAATTAACTATACTTCAATTTTTTAAAAAAATCTGATTACCACCTGAAAAAATTTGTTTCTTGTTCTACTTTGTCATTAGCAAGTTCTTCCCCTCTCTCAGCTCATTTTCTTACCTATAGAATGAAACGTTTGGGGAATTCCCTGGCAATCCAATGGTTAGGACTCCATGCTTTCACTGTCTGGGTTCAATCCCTGGTCAGGGAACCAAGATCCCACAAGCTGTGTGGTGTGACCAAAAAAAAAAAAAAGAGAGAGAGAGAGAGAAAGAAAGAAACGTTTGGACTAGATTGCCTCAGATATCTCTCCAGCTCCAGTGCCCCTGCTTTTCAATTTCTTTTTCTATAAAACAGCATAACCCAGTTGCTGGGCTCTGGAACCAAGCTTCTTGGATTGCATACCCAACTCAGCTACTTACTAGCTGTGTGACCTTAGACAAGTTACTTAATCACTCCGTGCCTCCGTTTCCTCATCTGCAGGATGGGGATGAAAATAGTACTTCTCTCATAGGCTGCTGTAAAGAGTGAATCAGGTAGAGAGTTGACAGTAGTATAGTAGGCAGTGAGCACTCAGGAAATACTAGTTATTATTCCTATCAGGGGTGCTCTATACTCCAGCCCCCTGAGAAGAGAAAGCTCACTGAAAGTATGACTGCCTCCCCAAGCTGGGGACCACCTAGGTGGTGGAGTTAATTTTGCTAAGTGCTAACCTTTGTGTTCCTAAGCTGTGGTTAGGGTTTGGCTCAAAATCCCTCTGCTGGCACTCCCATGACCCCGGTGGAAGTTTCGTGGGGCTTGTCTGGTCTCTTTTAGGGAGACTGAGTGACCAGGCTCAGAGTGGAGGGGACATCAAGAAGGGTCCCTTCCATCAGGAACTCTAAGGCTGCCAGAGAAGGGAGGGGCACATTGATTTGGCAGCAGGGTTTGGGGTGTGGCAGGGCACAGGGCTGGGAAGTCAGTCAGTTGGGGAATTACTTGGGTAATTAATTGACTGAGGCTCAGAGTAGGGAAGTGTGGAGATGAAGAGGGAAAGGGGTGACTCCTAGAGACACAGTGGAGGAAGGCTCCATGTGATTTGGCGAGTGACGGAAACAGAGGTAGGACGGAGGTTGCCACTGTGAAGAAAGGGTGGAGAGCTTGAAATTGGCAGCCCTGGTTACCACTCACCAGCTATACCACTGCAGGTGCGAAAGTTAACTTCGGTGAGCCTTAATTGCCTCACCTGCAAAAAGGGGTATCATTTGCCCCCTACTAAATTCTGGGGCTGCTGTGAAGGTCACAGGCAAAGTAACATATTTGTGAACCACAAAGTCTAATTAAAATGTGGATTTTTTTCCAGTTTTATTAAGATGCAATTGACATTAAACACTGTATAAGTTTAAGGTATACAGCATAATGACTTGACATATGGATATACTGCAAAATGATTACCATAATAAGTTTAGTTAATGTCCATTACCTCTTACAGCTACAAAAAAAATTTTCTTCCTTGTGGTGAGAACTTTTAGGATTAACTCTCTAAGCAACTTTCAAATATCGCATACAGCATTTTTAACTATAGTCAGCAAGTTGTATATCACATTTCCAGAACATATCCTATAACTGGTACTTTGTACCTTTTGACCACATTCACCCAATTTCCCCACTCCTTATACCCTGCTTCTGGTAAGCACAAATCTGGTCTCTCTTTCTATGAGGTTTTTTGGGGGGGTTTTTTTGGTTTTGCTTTTGTTTTTAGATTCCACATATAAGTGAGATCATACAGTATTTGTCTTTCTTTGTCTGAGTTATTTCATTTAGCATCATGCCCTCAAGGTCCATCCATATTGCAGCACTGGCAGGATTTCCTTCTTTCTTATGGCTGAATGATATTCCATTTTCTATATAAACCACATCTTCTTTACCTGCCAGTGGGCACTTAGGTTGTTTCAAAGTCTTCCATGTATTGTAACTAATGCTGCAATGAAGACGGCACTGCAGATATCCCTTCAACATAGTGATCTTGTTTCCTTCATATAAATACTCAAAAGTGAAATAGCTGGATCTTATGGTAGTTCTATTTTTAATTTTTTCAGGAACCTCCACACTGTTTTCCATAGTTGGCTGCACCAATTTCCATTCTCACCAACAGTGCACAAGGGTTCCCTTTTCTCCACATCCTCACTAGCATCTGTTACTTCTTGTCTTTTCGATGATAGTCATTCTAACAAGCATGAGGTGATACCTCATTGTGGCTTTAATTTGCACTTCCCTGATGATTAGTGATGCTGAGCACCTTTTCATCCTTTTCATGTACCTGTTGAATATCTTCTTTGGAAAAGATGTTTTTTTTGGTCCTCTTCCTTTTTGGATTATTTGGAGGTTTTTGCTATTGAGTCGTATGAGTTCTTTATATATTTTGGATATTAACCCCCTATCAGGTATGTGGTTTGCAAATATTTTCTCTCATTCCATAGGTGGAACTTTCATTTTGCTGATCATTTCTTTTGCTGTGCAGAAGTTTTTTAGTTTGATGTATCCACTTGTTCATTTTTAATTTCTCTCTTGTGCTTTAGGTGTGGCACACCTCAAAAATTATTACCAAGACCCATGTCAAGAAGGTTTTTCCTGTTTTCTTCTAGAAGTTTTATGGTTTCAGGTCTTACATTTAAGTCTTCAATTAATTTCAAGTTGATTTTGTGAGTGGTGTAAGATAGGGGTCTAGTTTTATTCTTTTACATATGAATATCCAATTTTCCCAGCGCCATTTATTGAAAAGACTGTCTTTTCTACATCGAATATTCTTGGCTCTCTTGTCAAATATTAGTTGATTATACATGCATGGGTGTATTTTGGGCTCTCCATTCTATTCCATTGGTCTATGTGTCTGTTTTTATGCCAGGACCATACCGTTTTGATTATTATAGCTTTATAATATAGTTTGAAATCAGGACTTGTGATGCCTCCTGCTTTGTTCTTCTTTCTCAGGATTTCTTTTGCTATTTGGGTTCTTTTGTGGTTCCAAAGGAATTTTAAGATTGTTTTTTCTACTTCTATATCAAATATCATTGGAATCTTGACAGGGATTTCATTGAATCTATAAATGGTTTTGGACAGTATGGATATTTTAACTATTAATTTTTCCAATCCATGAGCACAGATATCTTTCCATTTATTTGTGTCTTCTTCAATTTCTTTCATGAATGTCTTACAGTTTTCAATGTAGAGACCTGTCACCTCCTTGGTTAAATTTATTCCTAAGCATTTTATTGTTTTTGATGCTATTGTAAATGGGATCATTTTCTTTATTTCTTTCTCAGATAATTTGTTGATAATGTTTAAAAACACTATAATTTTTTTTTTTTTTTTTGCAGTATGCGGGGCTCTCACTGTTGTGGCCTCTCTCATTGCAGAGCACACGTTCTGGACGCGCAGGCTCTGCGGCCATGGCTCACAGGCCCAGCCACTCCATGGCATGTGGGATCTTCCCGGACCGGGGCACGAACCCGTGTCCCCTGCATCGGCAGGCGGACTCTCAACCACTGCACCACCAGGGAAGCCCCACTATAGATTTTTGTATGTTGCTTTTGTATCCTGTCACTTCACTGAATTCATTGATTAGAGCTAACAGTATTTTTGTGGAGTCTTTAGAATTTTCTACATATAAAATCACGTCATCTGTAAATAGAGAAAATTTTACTTCTTCCTTTCCAATTCTAATGCCTTTTATTTCTTTTTCTTGCCTGAATACTCTGGCTAGGACTTCCAGTACTAGCTGAGTAGAAATTATGAGAGTGGGCACCCTTGCCTTGTTCCTGACTTTGGAGGAAAAGCTTGTGACCTTTTACCACTAAGTATAATGCTCTCTGTGGGCTTGTCATACATCGTCTCTACTATACTGAGGAACATACTGAGGTATGTTCCTTCTATACCTACTTTGTTGATAGTTTTTATCATGAATGGATGTTGAATTTCATCAAATACTTTTTCTACATCTGTTGAGATGATGATATGATTTTTTAATCACATGATTTTTTTTATTTTTCATTCTATTAATGTGATGTATCACATTTATTGATTTGTGTATGTCAAACCAACCTTGCATCCCAGGGTTGAGTCCCACTTGATCACAGTGTATGGTCCTTTTAATGTGCTGCTGAATTCAGCTTTCTAGTATTTTGTTGGGAATTTTTTTGCCTCTATATTCATCAGGGATATTGGCCTGTAGTTTTTTTCCTTGTAGCGTGCTTATCTGGCTTTGATGCTAACCCCATAAAATGAGTTCGGGAGTTGTCCTGCCTCTTGGGTTTTGGAGAAGTTTGAAAAGGATTGGCATTAAATTTACCCGTGAAAATTTACCAGTGAAGCCATCTGGTCCTGGAATTTTCTTTTCTGGGAAAATTTTGATTACTGATTCAATCTCCTTACTAGTAATTGATCTGTTCAGATTTCTGATTTCTTCCTGATTCAGTCTTGGTAGGTGGTATGTGTCTAGGAATTTATCCATTTCTTCTAGGTTGTCCAGTTTGTTGCATATAGTTGTTCATAGAAGCCTCTTATGATCCTATGCGATCTCATTCGTGGTGTCCCTCAGGTTGTCCCCATGCTTCCCAGCTGTCACCTGCAGCTCCTTGTACTGGAGGCAAAGAAATGACAGTGAGCTGTCAGATCGTTCCAGGCCCCCATGGGTAACCACTGACCCCTGGGCCCACCCTCACAGCAGGATGTGTAGGCTGGATGTGTTTGGCCCCGGACCTCCGAGGAACCCAGTTGCCCAGGCCTCTCACAATGGAGGAAGGTCCTGGTGCGGGCCTAGCCCACATCCTTGGACTGGCCATTCTCTCACCTTGGTCTGGTACCAGGCCTTGGCCTCAGCCCTGCTCTTCTGGGCAATCTTCTCATACTGGACCTTAACCTCGGCGATGATGCTGTCCAGGTCAAGGTTGCTATTGTTGTCCATGGAGAGGATGACACTGGTATCAGACATGTGAGTCTGCACTTGACTCAGCTCCTGCAAAAACAGAAATAGCTGTCACCAGTGCCCATGCCCCAGGCCAGGGGTCCCCAGGTGGCATCAGGAGGCCTGTGCTCTCCCCCAGGCTCCGCCCTAGAAGGAAGCTACAACTGCCAGGAAAGGCCTCAATCTCTCCAGCTGGAATGGGGCTCCCAGTTTTATAGACATCTTTCTTTGTGTGGATTTGCAGGCTTCCAAGAGCTTAAAGAAGGGGAAAGGGAATGTGTGCTGACTGGACTCCAGCTGGTACCAGGCCTGAGCCAGCACAGTCACCTTTAATTCTCAGAACACCCTGTGAGACAGGCAGGGCCACAGCTGGCCCACAGGGTGCTTCTGTTCAAATTAGGAAACAGCACTCCTCTGGACAGAAGCAGCCAAGTATGGGCCTGATTCAAACGCCACTCTCTGCTCAGGCATTTAACAACTTGCATCACCATTCACAGTGGTCCTGACATAGGCAGGTGAGAAACAAGGCTTGGAGAAAAGAAGTGACACATCCAGGGTCACAAGATCCAAGGTCATCCAGTCTGACCCAGCAGGGCCCAGCCTGGAACCAGTCAGGTGAGTGCCCAAAGCCCAAGTGTTTTCCTCTGGAATACACTAATTATTTATAGTCCATGCTGATGTTCTGGACCCTCCCTGTGTTTCCAGGACCATCAGCTCTCACACCTAAAACGACGTTTCAAGATGCCGAGAACGGTATGTTGGGCCTTGAGACCAGCTCTCATCACTAGGTCATGACTGTGTTGACTCCCAGTTGGGCTCTGCCTCTGTCTCTCCCGTGGTCCTTCCTGCCCTGGGCTGCAGACAAACTGCCCCAAACCCCAGCTCCGATCAAATCCCTCATCCACTCAGTGCTCCTCAGTGGCTCCCAAAGGGAAGAAAATCTTCGGCCTCAAAGTCAGTACCTTCCAACATATTCTGGTCTTGTCTCCAACTTTGCTCACACACTGCCCTTCACTGCTGCCAGTGGGATTACAGTAGATAGAAGAATGGCAAGAACAATCCACATTAGTGGACATTCCCTGTGATCAGGCACTGTGCTAGGCACTTGACAGGTACTAACTCATTCCCTGCCCTTTCCCAATGGCACAGAGAGCAACTTGCTCCAAATCACAAACTATTAAGCAAGGAGCTCAGTCTCAAACACAGGGAGTTTGACACCAGAACCTGAGACGATACAGACTAAGATGGAGATGGGCATAAAGAAAGAAAGAACTACCTCTTGTAATAAACTACAATGGAAAAGAATCGGGGAAAAAAGAATATATATATATATATATATATATATATATACCCGAATCACTTTACTATACACTTGAAACTAACACAATATTGTAAATCAACTATACTTCAATTAAAAAATAAAATTATAAAAAAAGAAAGAAAGAACTAGCAAAGCCAAAACTGACATCTGTATGGACATAGATTTAAATTCTCAAATTAGATTCTCTTTTAAAAGGTGAAATGGGTTGGGAGGGAGAGGGGGCAGAAATCCAATCACTAAAATATTTATGGTTTAGTGAAAAGACCTGAGCTCTAGGGACTTCCCTGGTGGTCCAGTGGCTAAGACTTCGCGCTTCCACAACAGGGGGCGCAGGTTCGATCCCACATGCCACGCGGCGTGGCCAAAGTGTACTAGAAAAAATTTAAAAATTTTTCTTAAAAAAAGACATGAGCTCTAAAGACAGACAAAGCTAAGTTCAAGTCCCCAGTCTGACATCTACCAGCTGTGGGACCACTGTCATCAATAAGCCTCACGAGGCCTCAGTCTCCTCTTCTGTAAAATACCTTCCTCATGCAGTTGATCTGAGGATTCAGATCCATACGTGGCCCATGGTGGGAGCTCAGTAAAATGAATCATTTGCCCAGACTTCTCCAAAGGTCAGTCAGGATGCCCGTGAGGCATGTGCCACAAAAAAAATCATTCTGTCACAGTCGTGCGTTGCCAGCATCATCTTGCAGCATCACCCATCACCCTCCCCAGCTCAGGGTCCCTCTACAGTCCCATGCCAGAGCGTGGTCCTGAGGAAAATTAACTTGAAATTTTTAAGACAAGGAGGCAAACACTATCTACCAGACACCATCAAGAGTGGATAAAGGTGTTCTTGCTAGGACTAGAGGATAAAAAGGTCAGGCTTTCCAAAGAAAGAGCTAATGCTAGTGGAGAGAGAAGAACTCTGTGGATTAAAGGTGTGAGCTCCTTAGACATCTGGGGCCCTGAGGGGAGGGAGCACCCACGCATGGGAAAAGGAGCCAGAGGGGCGAAGTGAGGGCACTGGAGCTGGATCCCGGAGGGAGCCCCCGGACCAGAGGGAAGCCAAGAGGTAACTTTCCTGCCCTGTACAACACACCAGGGATTGGTGGCTGGCCTTCTGGATTTCCTTGAGATCTGGCTTGACCAAAACCAGACCATGAAATCGATTACCGAGTGCAGTGTTAGCCATCCCGCCTGGTATGCAAGCAAGGGAATGACTGCTCTGGCCTTCACTCCTCCCCCCCCCCGCAAGGAGGTGCCCACAGACATGGGGAACTCTGACAGGAAGTGACCCTGGCTTGGTTCCAGCTCGCCTTCCCTGTTCATCTCCTCATCCATTTCTCCCACACACTTGATGCCAGGTCACCTGCTGCTCCCCAAACACACCGTGCTCTTTGGTGCCTCCGCGTCATGGCGCAGGCTGGGGCCCTGGCTGGCAGACCCTCGCTGCTCCTCCTTCAGAAGTCCCGCCCTTCCTTCAAAATCCAACACAAATGCCCTCAGACCTCCCAGGGAGGGTCAGCCACAGCCTGCCCCATGCACCTTATCCCTGTCCCAACATGGCTCTCATCACATGGTAACCCACAAAGGCAGACTGTCCTTCTGTGGTCATGTGGAAGGTATTCAGCCACATGTGTCAAATGGACAGGGAACAGCAAAGGAAGGGAAAGCTTTTTGAGAGAGTAGGAAAGCTAGTTCCTACCCATTCAGAGAAGAGGAGCTAGGCACCCTTGACCTGTCCTAAAGGAGAGTCCACCCTAAGAGAGGAGAATAAGGAAGCTCCGGATGGTGAATGCCCATCAGTGATCCCACTAAAAAAGAAACTGGGGAGGCACCTAAGAAATCAGCATGATGGTACAGAACACTCCCCAACAAGCTCATCCCGACAGGCGTGTAGAGATGTTTGAAGGGGAACAACACAGCCAAGGATGCACTTGGAAAAACGCTAAGGCCAGTGGACAGGGGTCATTAGATAAGCTCTAGGTGTGAAGAACAGGGAGGTAGCATTGGGCTAACCCTACAGAAGACCCAGGCAAAGCCAACAACTCAACTGCTATGTCATTTGCTCTTTCCCATCAAGAAAACAGTCATCAAACTGGAAAGGGCAGGATGCTTGAGAAGAAATGGAAGCCAAGACAGACACTGAGGGTATGAGAGACCTTGGCCTTGTTGGGAATCTCAGGGGTCCAGGCCAGAGGAGCAAATCCTAGGACCCCATGGCCATGGCCAAGGAAATAAACACCCCTGGAGATCCATGAGAAATATAGACAGTAGAAGAGTTTCCAGAGCCTGAGACATGAAAATGTCCTCATTTTCAAAGGGGAGAGATTTAGACTTCTCCAGCTTAAACTTGATATCAATCTCCTATGAACCTCTAGAATGAATTCTAAAATGTGTGTGAGAGGCATGGAGCCAGCAAGCCTTCCCTAAGGAAAAGTCAAACCAAATAGATTTTATTCCACGGCTGTGTTACCAAACTACTAAAGGATGCCACGGATGCTATTTGACCAAGACTTTCTTTGGAAGACGGCTTTCTTTTCCCCTCTCTTTGGAAATGCTTTTCTTTCTGACATTCTTAGAAATAAGACAGAAAAGTGTGGGCCAGGTGATGCCACGGTTAACTGGATTTTAAAATAACTGAGCCTCTTGAAACACAAATTATTTATTAGCGGAGTGATGAGATCAGCCTGGTGGGAAGGAAGGTCTAGCTCTTGGACGAGGACTCTTTTCTTGGCTCTGTCTGCCTTAATGTGTTTTATCAATGATTTACACTGAAATGTTGTAAAATAACTAAACTGAAAGTTTATCAGGTCTGCAGATAACCCAAAGCTGGGGCGTCAGTAATGTATCCACTTATCCATTTGGACACCTCCAATATATGGATAGGAGAATCAAGTTTCAAAGCACCCACAGTGACCTAAAATGATGGGATGGAACCACAATAACATTTCACAGGAAAAAGGGGAATCATTAACTCTTGCGTTCAGTTTCAAAAATTCAGCTGCCCAAATACAGGAAGTTGGAGGACAGGGGACGCATGTCTCACTTGAAGGCATTCACGTAAAAAAACCCAGGGAGCTTTTAAGGGGCAAACATTGTGAAATGGCTTCTAAAAATAACACATAAACTAGTACAGTATTAGGCTGCATGAAGAGAAGTCTGTATCTGTAACCTTCCTCCCCACCTCTCTGTTTTCTGGATTCTGGACTAAGGATGCTGTTTCCCCAACTTTCTCACATGCCACAAATGTCAGTTCACTAATCATCCCGACCACTAAATGGTTGTCATATGACAGGCATGTGTCACATGGAAGACAATTGGATACGTGCAGCCCAGAGGGCAGAATCAGGGCCAATCAAGAGCAGAAGTCATGGGAAGAAGATCCAAGTCAGCTTTCCAATACGGTTGTTCAACAATGGAAATGCCTTCCCTAAAAAAGAGTGAGCTCCCTGCCTCTAGAAGTATTCAAGTAGAGGCTACATGCCCCCCGTCAGGGATATTAGAGAAAGGGCTCTTATTCTGAGCATAAGGTTGGCCTTGGGCTCCCTATTGAATCTAAGAGTTTATCATCAACTCATGTCAAGTTCAACCCTCTTACCTTGGTCTTCAAAGCCCCCTTGTTTCCTGGGACCCCTCGTAGATTCTGTGATCTACCTGCTACCCACAGCTCACCTCCTGCTCTCACATGGAATTTCAGTCCCCACTCTCTGTCCATCTCTGCTCCTGTATCCCTTGCTCCATTACAAACTGGGCAACAAGGGGAACAGTATAACAGTCCAAGGACCAGGTTTTAATTTCAGAACTGCCTCTAACTAGCTGTGTGACCATGGGCAAGTTACTCAGAGCCTCAGTGTCCCTGACTATAAAAGGGAGACAATAATAGAACCTATATTATGGAGTTGTTGAGAGGATTATGTAAAAAGCTTAGCTCAGTTCCTGGCCCATCATAAGCACCTAAACATGGAAGCAAGTATTGATCCAGGTCCAGGTGCTATATTCTATCAATTAAGTTGCGCTAGTGAATTCTGATCAGACTTCCAGGGGGGATCCCCAAAGCTGTATGTGAATGTAAGTATCCCTGTCCATTGGCTATCTTACTTCTTCATAAAGGTGCCTCAAGAACTCCATCTCCTCTATCAGGATGTCTATCATGCCATGCAGATCCATTTGGCCCATGTATGCAGCATCCACATCCTGGGGGCGAGAGAGAGAGCAGGGCGGTTGGCTCAGCCCCCAGGGCTCTCGCCTCTCTCCGAGTCAGCCCAGCACCCTGGCAGCCGGAGACCACCTGCCCCCACTCCCTGCCACCTTGTTCACCTTCCTGAGCATCACAAACTCGTTCTCTGTGGCAGTGTGCTTGTTGCTTTCATCCTCATACCTGTTACACAGGGAAGACTCAGCCCAGGCTCCGCCCAGTTCTGCCTTTTAAGACATTGAACCCAGTTGGCTTTAAGGAAGCCCTGATGGGTCCCACAATGGCCAAGAACACCTTTGGGGAGCAGTTCTGTAATGCAGCTAACCAATGAAGAAACAGGGATACAGTCTTTAAACATTCCTCCCACTTCCTTTGAGGAAATGAGCACAGTATTTGTGCAATAATATGGCAATTGAGAGCAGCCATCTCTTTGGATCAGAGCCCTTGGGAGGCTTTATGGGAACAGGTTGAAGATGTGTCGACAATGATTAACCTTTGCGTTCACTTTCTACAATAGGATGTCATTGAAAACACCAACTTCTCTCCAACTGCTTTTGCAGAGAATTTAAGGTTTAGAAATTGCCAGTGTCAAGCAATGGGAAAAGATATGAAAGTTTATACCTTAAACTCATAAATACACAGACCAACCAATCATAATATGTGAACCTTATTTGCATCTTGAGTCAAGCAAACTGTATTTTTAAAATTTATGACATTTATGGAACAATTGGAAATTCAATTGTTGATTGGATAGTTGGTGATACTGAGGATTATTGTTTCAAAAGATTTAGGTGTTCTTAGGGCATTGTGTTTGTGTGTTATTAAATCACGTTATGCAGATGAACTATATGAATATATCCAGTAAACATAGTTGTGAATGAAATGACATGATGGCTGAGATTTGCTTCAAGACAATAAGGGAAGAGGAAAAGCGAGTGAGTAGGGGTGTAGACAAAATAAAATTGGCTATGAGTAGACAATAATTAAAGTTGTAAATGAGAACATAAATGTTCATTACACTTTTCTCCCTACCTTATAATATTTTTTCATCTTACAACAGTACACAGTGTGACAATCCTCCAGGAGGCAATGGGTCCAGGACCTGAGCCCCCGAGGGAAGCAGCTCTGTCTGGACACTCCCCCAGCTGTGTCCCTGGACCTAAGAATAGGGTGGCCCTCTCTGGGGAGATTTCCCACGCTGACCCCTCCCCATCCCCACATGGCCCCAGCCTATCCAGCTCTCCTCACTTGCTCTTGAAGTCCTCAGCGAGATCCTGCACGTTCTTCAGCTGAGTCCAGCCTCCCCTGCTCGCTCTGGAGGTTGTCCAGCTTCCCCCATAGGTTGTTGATGAAGTACTCAAAGAGGAGCTCCAGATTGTTCCAGATGATGCCCAATTTCTGGCCCTGCTCCTGTAGCATCGCCCACTTGTTCTCCAGCACCTTGTTCTGCTGCTCCAGGAACCGCACCTGAGCCAGAGCAAGAAGGGTGGCTGGCGCCAGCCCCAGCCCCAGGAGGGACCAAGGACCTGGCCCATCGTCACCTTCTGTCTTGACCAGGACACCACAGGGCAGTGCAGGGCCTCTGTCTTGCTGTGGGGAGGAGTTCCTGAGTGAACAGTCTTTGCTGGAAATCCAATTACAAGGACCCTAAAGAGTTAATAAACATAAAAGCCCAGCTCCGGGACTTCCTTGGTGGCACAGTGGTTAAGAATCCGCCTGCCAATGCAGGGGACATGGGTTCCAGCCCTGGTCTGAGAAGATCCCACACGCCGCAGAGCAACTAAGCCCGTGCACCACAACTACTGAGCCTGTGCTCTAGAGCCCACGAGCCACAACTACTGAAGGCCACGTGCCTAGAACCCATGCTCCACAACAAGAGAAGCCACCGCAATGAGAAACCCCCACTCAGAGCAACTAGAAAAAGTCCACACGCAGCAACAAAGACGTGGCCAAAATAAATAAATAAATTTAAAAACAAAAAAAAAAAGCCCAGCTCAGTCAGTCATTTACTTCATGACCCAGGAAGAAGTCAAGTCACTTCTTCCTGGGTCTCCCTTTCTCACTTGTCCTGGGTAAATCAAACTAGATCAATGTTTCTGAGCCTCAATTCTGCATCAAAATCAAAATTTTTAATGCAGATACATATATAGTATACGTGTATATATAGGTACATATGGATATATACAAATATACATACAGAAAGAGAGAGAGAAAGAAAGCAAATGTGACAAAATGCTAAAAATTGGTGAATCTGGGTGAAAGGAAATATAGGAATATGTTGTACCATTATTGCAACTTTTCTGTAAATTTGACATTTTTTTATTTTTTTTATTTTATTTTATTTTTTGCGGTACGCGGGCCTCTCACTGTTGTGGCCTCTCCCGTTGCAGAGCACAGGCTCCGGACGTGCAGGCTCAGCGGCCATGGCTCACGGACCCAGCCTCTCCGCGGCATGTGGGATCTTCCCAGACTGGGGCATGAACCCGTGTCCCCTGCATCGGCAGGCGGACTCTCAACCACTGCGCCACCAGGGAAGCCCAACATTTTTTTAATTTTTAAAATATGGATGTCCAGCCCAATTTCTACAGACTCACAAGGGTGCTCATGGCGTTAACTTAATGGGCCCCCAGGGGGGTTCTCTGCCCAACCGGGATTCCAGGATACCAGACACGGACAACCTGTCAGGCCCCAGCTCCTAGACCATGGTTCTGAGAGTCTGAGAAGGTTTTGCTTGTTTGACCTTGGGGACAGTCCCACAAAAGAAACAAAAGTCACTAGGGGAAAAGGTGAGGAGGTGGGCAGAACAGCTTGCCTCACCCTTTGCCATCAGGTCTCTCCAGATCCCACCTCCACAGCACCCCAGGCCCACAGTCACATGGCCCCAGGACACTAGGCAGCAGTGACAAAAAGACCTCTTTATGCCACGAACTTGGGTCCCAGGGCTACCTCTGCCTCCAAGTACCTATATGATCCTGGGCAAATCACTCAACCTCTCCAGACCTCAATTTTCTCTTCTTAAAAATGGACACACGGGACATCCCTGGTGGTCCAGTGGTAAAGAATTTGCCTTCCAATCCAGGGGATGCAGTTTCGATCCCTCGTCAAGGAACTAAGATCCCACATGCCGCAGGGCAGCTAAGCCTGTGCGCCACAACTAGAGAGAGAAAAAAAAACCGCACGCCACAACTAGAGAGAAGCCCGCATGCCGCAACCAAGACCAGACGCAGCCAAAAATAAATAAATAAATAAATAAATAATCCTTCAAAAAAAAAAAGGAACACACTATCACCTAGACTGATTTCTCATGAGACACTGTGGGTATCATATGAGAAAGGGGACATGAATATCCTTTGGGAACCCACAAATCACTGAACCAAGGTATGGTCATCCACCAGGATTTTCCTCATCATGGTCCCACACTGCCTGGGGGGGCTCGGGGTAGAGGTAGACAATGCAGCAAAGTGGACCTGGAAATGCCAGAGATTACTACAAGAGCTTCCCTAGTTGGTCTGAGAGCCAGAGGAGGAGTCAGGACACTCCCGATCTGGGACAGATCAAACTGCATATCCCCGGGTCATGGTGACCTGGTGACCACCATGCTCATTTTCCACCCCAAACTGAGCTCCTTGGTTGGAACAGCGAGGAAGAATTGGAGAAGGGAAAAGGAGACTTCCCCTAGGACCCCCCCACCATTGTATCCTGATCACATCTTTGTCCTTAGACCTCCTCCAAAACCAAGAGAACAGGCAACAGATGGGGTTCCTTGGAGACTTGACACTTGAGCCCGTTTTCCCAGCTATAAAACAACAAGAGGCAGTAAGGGCCACCCCACTAAGAAGAGCAATGAGGACAATCCGCTGTTTAATTGGGCGACAAGGCTGCCGTGTAACCCCACTAATGACGACTATAAGAAAGGCTGCAACACGGTCAAGCTAGGCTGGGCCAACAGGCCTCATGAGTGGACTCGAGATTCACCATCAACTACAGTAAAGACAGTCCAGCCATTCGGGTCCAGGCGTCCCACGCTCAGGCCAGAAGCGCTCCAAAGGTCATTCCATCCACTCCAGGCCCCAGTGCACATGGGCTACACCAGCCTCCGCCCAGCCCACCCTCTCTTAGGGGCCTGGCTTGCACTCCATGGCCCCTCCCTGCCTCCTTCCACCTCGGCCCACCTTGTCGATGAAGGAGGCAAACTTGTTCAGGGTCTTGATCTGCTCCCCCCCCTGGGTGCGCACCCGCTGGATCTCTGGGTCGATCTCCACATTGAGGCAGGTCAGCAGGCTCTGGTTGACAGTGACCTGCTGGATGCCTCCAGGAGGACAGGCAGGCCCGAACGTCTGCCTGCCAGACCCCGGGCCCATATAGGCCCCACCACCAAGGCCGAAGCCTCCCAGGGCCTGTCCAGATGAGGCCCCTCCAGCCACGCTCACCGAGATGCTCTTGCTGGCCCCCAAGTTATAGAGGCTCCGGCTGCGAAAGCCACCCGTGCTGGGGCCACAGCAGGCCCTCCCCCGCTGCCACCACTCCGGGACACGGTCACCCAGCTGACGCTGCTGGGGGCCCGGGAGCCGCCCCCTCTGCTGGCAGAGTTAGAGCTGAAGGCCCCTTTGGTGGAGTACGTCTGCTGAGACATGGAGGACCTCATGGCTGCAGCAGGGCTGGAGTGCAGGCCGGGAGAGCTGGGAAAGAGCACGGTGAGCTACTGGGCCACTGATGGCTTTTTTATCTTTTCCCGGCTCCTGGGCTCCACAGACACTCCTGCCCCATCGCCCCTGGAGAGAGGGAGGGGCCCTGTGGGTCAGGGGAGTCTCCTCTCCCATAGCGGGAGGGAGGGGCTGCTCCCAGTTATTGCCTGAGCTCCAGAGCTGGGGCTGAGCCAAGACCATCTGGGGCAGGATGCCACCTCCTTCTCCCCCCGGGGCACTCCTGACTTGGAACAGGATGATAGGGGCTGCCATGGCCACCGCCACCATGCAGTGGCTGGCTGGCCTTCTCCCACCCAGGCTTAGTGGCCACCATCAGTGGGGCTCTGTTCTGGGGTTGGTCCCAGGCCCCTGTGGTAAGCCAAGGCCCCAGGGCCCAGGCTGTGCGGTGGTCAGGGCGGAGGCATTGGGCGAGGGGCTGTGGAGAGGGTGCCCAGACCTGTTCCAGTCCCACCTTCCCGGCCCACGGCCTCGGTGCCTCCTGGAGGCCCAGGGTGTAGGG